>NC_091137.1:35894158-37351671 GCF_041381155.1 Argopecten irradians
AAATTTAGTTGTCGCGAAAAGTAATTGGTTTACAGTATATCAAGAACTTGCTAAAGTAATTATATAAAGTAATGTTTTAGCGATGTAACTCAGAAATATTACAAGCTAGATTGAACAATAGTACTGTAGCATAATCAATACTGACACCGATCTTCGAATTTTAAAATCTACTCGTCTTTATCGGTTTTGATTTTCTAACAAAACTTTAGCTGTAAAATCTAACTTTCTGCAGTTTCTGCAAATATGGAGTATGGCGAAGAGTTTGATTTTCGTTAGTATTTATATCAGATGTTCAGTGGCCGTCCTCTTCAGTGGGATTGCATTATTATTTACATCATCGTTTGTATTGTCAACAAAATGTAACCTCGAATAGCTCAGTATAAAAAAACACCTGATGATAACGACCTGGTGTGTACAGAGGATATTGAATCTACCACAATTCGTTCTCAATGAGCTTACCCTATTAAGGTCAACACTCCTCTCTTTGTTAAGAGACCGTGAGAATTGGAATGTTAACCGAAGCGCGTGACCGAACATGCACATGTAACATTTATGGGATTACCAGTCGGATTGAGTTGTTTTTGTAGATCTATGCTGAATTAGTAGGTGTTAGAATACTACGGAACTCCCTATTTCTGCTATGACAATATTAAAGTAAGAAAATGTAGAACAAACGGCCGTCTCACAAAATTGTTTTGACATAATGAATAAAATTAATACAATAATATTACAAAACCCGATATCAAACCTTATCGTCAATCTACCAAATGATTATATAAAACTACATTCTTAATTCCACATGGACTACTAAAACTACTTTGACGAATAAAACAGTGTTCCAGTTGTACTGAGTGACTTTACAATAGTATATACAATAACGTTTTTGTAACGTCACCTCTGATTGGTTGTATTAATAGCGCAATGATTTTTACATGAAAAAGTAGTCCTTAAGTACTTAAGAATTTTATAGGATAAGAATGGATGATAACGACCAACTTGAGTAGATGTTATTGTGTTACTGTACAAGAATTAGCATGTTCTGTCATACCTTGTTTCACGGTTTAATAGAAGTACGTACACTTTGAGTTGTTTTCATTTACATCACATAAAAGCCATTTCAAGTTGATTATGAACTTAACAGATGTTACTAAGACCAACTGGAACTTTTCGAAGATTACTGTACAAATTTATTTTTGCGCTGTCAAATTTTAGCGCAAATTCGAAAAATTGTATATTGTGATTTATTAGCGCGGATATAGATAAACGCAATTCAGTGGTTCCATACCTACCTGACTTAGAGATTCAAAGACAGCGCGAAAATGCTAAAACAAAACCACCGCCAAAAACACAACTACCGCTAAAAGTGCATTCACAATATGTCATATCGGTTAAGTTAGTTTCTCTCAAACAGGAAAGCTCTAATAGGTATTTGAAGGAATATAAATCACGTGTCCACTTTTTACTTCTAAACTTAAAATATTAAGTGTGTTCGAGTAGATTAAAAAAATAATATCACAAATGTCAGAATGTGAACCTGTCATAAACCACGTGACAATATTATACTACTAAACATTTATTTAATTGACCATACCATTTATATTTCATCATCTTTTTTCAGTAATTATAATAGTATTAGCTCGTTCTGTCATTAGCTGACTACTGGTATCGAACGACTAGATATTGTGTTCTACAGCTGCTTTTCATACTCCCCAAACAACAAAAACGTTTACTTGCAAAAACACTTCCAACAGTAGTATGTGGGCGGAGGGACAAAGAAGTAATTCCAACCGTGTGGACAAAAAAATGTCAAATTTTCTAGGCAATCTGCCCCTTTATCAAGAATCACAAAACGAACACGATTACAGGATATTACACGAACAGTAAAACGGGACAATGAAATAGTTATATATGTTCAGTTTAATCCATTGAGATTGGTGTACATAGACTAATAAAAGATAGCCATGATACAGATTAATGTAACTCAAATAGCAGCTTACATATGTACTTAGTTTTTATTGTAGAGACTCGAGTCGTACAATATTGATAGCTTATATTGTATGGATACATTAGGGGAGAACTCTGTCTGTATGACTGTGTGTGTTTTATTATCAATTTTACATAAGAACAAAAGCTAATCAGGTTTGAAATGAAACAAGATATTGATATCAATGCATCAATATCCAAATGACAAAGAACTTAATAAAATTAGGAGTAACCAGGGGTTATACATGTAAACCACAGTTATTTTAACTTTAAATTTAACAGGAAACTGATCATGCCAAACTCGATTACAGCTATATTGACGACGCTTTCCTTATTAAGCAAAACGTTTACAATAAATCATCTATACATGTGTTCCTTGAAATAATGAAAATGAGATTTGGCAGCAGGGTGAGTTCCTGTATTTGCCCATAATTTTCGTTCTTATATTAATTTAAGTACTAAAAAGCGGACGACAATTTGGCAAACTAGTACTCGGGATTCTGGAATATCCAGACCAACTTAAACACACTTTGACTATCACAGTTATTGCATTAAAACGTCTGTTTAAAAACAAAGTACATTCCGCCATTGTAAGCTCTGGTGCATGTTACTATTAAAACAGCATGATGGATAATTTATAATTACTGCCAACTTTCGTGGGGAATGTTGTGCGATTTTTTTTTTCTGAGTATGTGGACATTGTTTCGTTCCTTTGAAATCTTTTTATAGGTTGTAGGTGTGGACAGGTAATGGAATATCATTATTTTTTATGAAATACTACAAACATATTTTCACGTTTCTCAGTCCTATAACAATTCCAGGGCGGTTAAGTTTCGCGATTTAAACACATTTTAGTGTGTATATATATGTTTGTATATATACGTTTCGCAGTGACTAATTCGCGATTTCTCACGAATTAGTTGGTTAGCAGTGTATATTATTACCTGACTTAGCAACTCTATTGCAAATTTTCAATTTCGATAAATCGTTATTATTGTATATACAACATGTTTTGACAAGCGTCATCTTTTTGTGAATACTAAATGAGAAAATTCGAAGGATAAATGAACAGTTTTGTCATTTCCTACCATTATAAGTACAAACTAACGAGGTTTTCTCGGTGTCAGATTAAGAAGCAATGCAAATGTATCTAGTAAACAGAAATTTGAATGACATAAAAATATCGTAAAAAAATGGCAATGTCCCGATAACTACAATTACACAGGTGTATAGTAGCATGCCTGGCGTCAAGAAATAATGTAAAATATTATGTGGGATCAACTCGCACCACACCCAGTATTGAATGTAACATCATTTTATTTCGAACGCACGTTTGTCCGAAAATCAGTAAATACGGTGGCTATAATTCACTCAAGTTATTAGAGTTTATTACACGTATGAAGTATCATTGTGTTTATCACCATATATTTACATTTTGCCATTGCGACTCCCATTACTCTAATGATAATCGTGATCTGCATTATGAGCCAATAAATGCAGTCTAGACTTGGTGTAGTAATATCTACATAAATGGATGTGACTCTTGCTAACTGACACCATGTTAGTCCGCGCGGGAAAATTGACATTGTAGTTGAATGAACCAGTAAAAAATCTTTTAAAAGTCTGGATAATTGAAAGTAAAATGAAAAACTATTGAAAACCATTGAGATTTTGTTATCTTTTCAATTTTTATAGGGACTATTTTTATCACATTGAACTTAACTGTTGAGGTTAAATGGCTGAAGCAAGAAATTCAAATGTTAAATCGCATCCAAATTATGTTTTACTTTGAACTAGAAAGTAAAATGTAAATATAACAATTAAAGGATAGTTAGATTGCATTTATTTCATATATAAATACAATCTGGGTAGCAGATGGGCGCTATTCTATTTATCTGCTACACAGATTGCATTTTTATCTCCAATAAATGCAATCTAACAATCCTTTAATTGTTAAATATATCGTTGTCACGCCCTGATAAGAGGTCACCTTTATCATATGTGATGTTTTCGCAAAAAAAAATATATTGCGAGTGAAATTTTCTATAAAAATCATAACTTCGAAAAAGAGTTGAAATCATTCAAGAGATCAAACATCAAGTATACATTTAACGCGATAATTTCGAAAACTTGAACAAAGATATAAATTTCAAGAAGAGTTTATGCGTGTAGGTTAACCGAAATATTATGCACTTCCACGGTTGCATTTTGCACGTGAAGTTAATCTTTCCTTAAATTATTTTTGATACTCTTTAATTTACACTTACATTCACAACTGATCATTTTTTGTAGAGGTTGATTAACGCACATTCAGTATTTGCTATTATTAAGAAAAATATGAAAATCAAAAATATTCTACGCATTTTTGTGGCATATACATGTACATTTCTTCATAACACTATTCATCACAAAGGCCTGGGGAAATTTGTTGTGATTGAATGACATTTTATGTATTTAGCGTAAATACCTTTTAAGTATGAAAAAGCAACCGTGTACTAATATAAAAACAATATGTTAAAAATATTTGATATTATCTTAATATGTAAATTCTAAGTTATATTCACCAATACATCTAAATATATTTTTTATTATCATTATTGTTCCATATTACTGAATTCTATGTCTCTAAGCATCTATCTGATGCCTAGTGGGTATATATTAGTGACGGTTGATGCTGTAACACTATAAATTTAGTACTGTTAGTAATTAACTAACCATGTTTACTGGATTCAGCGGATTGTATTACTTTACATAATTACATTCAATGAAGTTATGATGAAACGACATTGGTAAAGTGCTATGTCCAAAGAGACATAGGGATGTTACATATATAGACATCGGATGTCTGATTTCATCGACATACAAAGGGGAATAATCATGTTAATCTTGATCTAATATGAAAGCCAACAAGTTCATCTCCCTTTAGAAGTAAAACAAATTTATGCTTTGTATACATTTGAAAATTATCATTAAAATTACCACTTCCCCTTCAAAGGTTTTTTTTAAGCAAGAAAATAAATATAATTAAATGAGCTGTGATGAGCGTTAATCACGTTGCACTCAATGCAGTAGATACTTACTGAAAAACCACACAGTATATTTGTTAGCTTATCTCTTCAAATCCGATTGTATTATTCAAACTTTATTTTATACTTGTCCTTAGGTCACAAAACATCGACTTACACATATTTTTTTTTTGAACAATTAGGTTATTATTATTATAACATCAATAACTTCATTTCTTGGATCATTCGTTTAACATTCACTTTTACACAATGGTTGAGATCTTTAAAGTGAATAGTCGGGCAAAGAAAACCAGTCTAAATGCGATCATTGGCCTTCCAAAAGTTCTCGCATATTAATACGACGGTCAAGTTCTGTTTACGTTTCCCAGTTCTGACCATTAAAGTAAAGGAAAGTTGAAATCATTGAAAGCGAGGCAGCTGCGTGAAAATGTAACCATGGACATAGTCAGCAGGGAGGACGTTTTAGGATTCCTATTACTTTAAATTAATTTCTTCGTACGCAGACAATTTTTGATGAGAGATTTTATTTTTCTATTTCATAAGAAATTATACTGGATACATTCACACCATTTTTACCGACTTTAGCTATCCTTGCCCGACTGTTCACTTTAAAATGGGAATGTGAAACGAGACCGGTAATTTGGAAGAGTCTCAAAAGTAATTAACTTACCGGTAAAACTACCCTCATCATCTTCTGAAAAATAACTAAAATAAATAAAAGTTTGATTATCATAACGCGGGTCGTCTTATAATTCCCACCGTCATTCTAAGTACCGCGGTGTACATATAGTTGAATATTACTGCGCCAGACAACAAAACAGCGAAATGAATCACCACAATAATCATATATTACGCAGGAAATCTTGCATATGTTTTGTGTTGTTACCTCATCTTAGGCCATAGATATGCATTTTCTTATGTTATTAATGGTTTAAATAAACCTGAAACCTTTGCTCCGGAAAAGTAATGGACCTTTAAAAAAATGTGATATATAAGCAGATAATTTGAACTTTTATTGAATACCAAACGCATATTGTTTATATATATAACAGAAAGGTGCATAGTTTTTCATTTACATCCGTAAATGTATTTTTAACGGTAACATGCAAACTTGTTAATAAATACTTACAATGATATTGTCATATTAATATTGTTTTATTTAGAAACAGTGAAGCATTTACAACCCTATATGGAATAAAGGGACGCAACTATGTATACCTTGTTGTGAATGTCTGACCGATTTCAGAGTTACCTTTCTTGCACAGTGTCGTTCAGATTAGACTATTTAAATTTGGCTAATTTAGTTATGCAATTTAATATTCTAACTTAATAATAATTCATTCTTAAAATGTATAAACATATAATAGAACTAAACATTGTTTATACGAATACAAGAAATATATGATATTCTGTACCATTTATAACGTTATTCATGTTGTTATGATTAATTCTATTTGAAATATTATTTTCCATCCATGCCAATGTATATATTCTATATATACATAATACTATTAACAATTTACCAAGTGTCTTAATAAAATCAATCAATTTGAGATTGAAACATATGTGTTTTGTGTTTTTTGTGAAGCAGTAAGCTTGAGATAATGATAAACTGAGTCAACATACAGACCTCAAATCTACAAAATCACTAGGGCAAAGGATAAGAAAGATTTCTTTTACGACATTAATTATCCCAAAATGCAATGTAATACGTCGATTTCGAGCTACCAAAACGACGTAGGTAAAGTACGATTTACCTTCGATTAGTTCCACGTTCCGGTGACTATGACCTCATAGTTTGACGTGATTTTTGTGACGGAGAAGGGACTAATCAACGATAAATCGCAATCTCCCTATGGTTTATTGCGGTACCCACATTTCATTCGGTATAATTATTGCCTGTATTTTTTAGGGAATGATATATCCGTGATTACCTTACCGTTAAAATTTTGATGAGGGAAATATAATGAATTTGTTCAATACCATTGAAAACAAAAATTACTAGGTTTTAGTCCAAATCGCAAAAACTTTGACCCGCAAAATATCCGGCTGTATATTATTCCACAAATGTATTCCTCAATAGTGATTTCAAATCAAATACCAGAGAGGTCACATAGTCTCAGTCCAAACTAACTTCATATAGATCACATAAGGTAAAAATAGAATTACTGACATGAAAATTAACACATTAATTAACTTTCAAAATTCCTGGTGTCCAAAAGAAGAAACGTTTGTTTCAGATTTTGACATTTCAATATAATACGTCATCATTATATATATATTTATCTAATGAGCACATGGCAAGAGCATTCATATAGATAGTGAAAACTACGAAATAACAATATTCACAATTTATTTTCATCTGATTTCGAAATGGTGTTAGGCACACCTTCAACCCGTGTCATTGAACGTTATGCATAAGGCACATTATTTTTATTTATATCGATATTTTAGCAGTTTTGTTTATCACTTTACAGACCTTCAACGCATTAAGTACTGCTAATTACATCATGTCTATACCATATTTATACAGTATATATCACAGTCACTGGTCTCGTCATAAACAAAACCAAATTCTAACAAACAAAGGTAATTCCTTGTGAAACAAATATCAAGGAAATTTATATCAACTAATTTCACCTTCGCGAAGAGAAAATCGTGGTATCGCAATAATGAATTTTCACTCATTTATCCCTGAATTCTTTGTAATGGACTGATCTAGCTTTTGATGAAGAAGAGCCTAAATGTGTCTTTAGGGGCGAATAAGTAATAAACAAAAAGATAATCGCATGTGTGTCAATTCATTATTTTGATAATTTCGTATTATACACCTGGCATAGAATTAAAAAAAAACTTATTTCGCATCAACAAAGTGAGAAACAAGATGATAACTAAAGTATCGCTCGGCTAATCATTGCTTTCTGGACAGCTACATGTGTTTGATATAGTGGGTATCACCCATAAGACAAATTCTTTTGAAACCCTTGGTTCTCTCTATTTCCCATGTACATGCTCAGAACTTTTAGCGCAAATGTCCTGTTTGTTAAATATGAATGCCTTCCTAATTTGCATCTTACAGAAGTCTATGCTATCCTCATCCTCGATACTCAAGGGGTTACTATTACTGTCGTTATATCCACCCCTGGACTATCTCAAAGTAAAACTGGGGGCAACAGAATAAAACAGGTAATTTAGTACATCAAAAGAATCGTATAACGGCAAACTGTGGTTGACTGTGTGGCTTTGAAATCGGGCATCGTTTTCTCTGTAGTCTTCAAATGAAGTCTTTGCAGGTCTGTGATATGTCATTTTTTTCTTAAGAACTGCCTTCAGTTTTACTATGAGATAGTTCTGAGGTTCAGAGGTGAATGTAACGACTTTAACCCCTAAAGTATCGAGGATGTGTTGTCATTTGCTTAGGTAATAGTCTATAAAATCCTTTCAGAATCCATATCAACTCGGGAAAGTATTGGAAACAACGCTATGCATCAGGAATTATTTTGATTTACCGCACACAAACAATCAGTTTCGAGTTTTTTACAATCGAGACGTTTTTTTGCTATGTCGAGGAGTTCAACACACAAATAACTTTAATTACCTCTAATTAGATAATATTTTCCTGTAGTCTGTATCTTTTGATACATTTGTGAATTGCAAAGTTTGTGATTGTAAAATGAAATTTTACGTAACAAGTAAAGAAATCTTTGATTGAAGCATCGAGGATATGGTGCTTCGGTCGTACGTACACACCGATTGATTGATCATTCAAAACATTGTGTTGTTGTGTTTCTAACCGAATAAAATTGAGATATATTTATTACAATACACGTTATACGTTTCACGACTTGACTAACATGTGGTAGAAAGAATTCTATTTTTGAAAATTATTCCAGTTCATAGTACTGTAAAATAAACGTAATCGTGGCATATAGCAATCTCTTCCGTAATTTCTAAGGTAAAGTAAGAATTCTAAGCATGTATTTTCACCGTTTCGAATCTACATGTATAGTCATACAAAAAGAGTTACAGCATTACCACACTAAATATACTTTATTTAAATATCTCTAAGTATGTATCATATATCACACAATTTAAATCTCGGTATGATATACAAAAGGATCGACAATAAACAGGCTATTTTAAGGATAAGTATAATTTAATATTTTTTATTTTTTTTTAATCTACACTTATAATGTAATTATAAAACCCTATGTCAGAAATATCATTGATGTATTTCTGCTTTTAAGTAAACGTTATGGATAAAATTTTCAAAGGCAACAATATAGATATACTTATTAATTTTTCGTATAAGATCGGTACTGTTACTCCACTATCTCAATATAACTGACAACCAGTTCCCACATTTTTATTTTAACTCAAAAAACTGTAGCCGCATTATTTGCATCCGTTATGGCAGAAGTTTGAAATGATAAACAACGCTTTTAATAAATATATTCTCATGCTTATTTTAGTGATTTTACTCGTAAAAAAGGATAAGTGTTACATGATTATAATGTTTCTTTATTCATACTAGAAAATTTACATAATATTCCTATCTAAATCTCAGTCCTGGACTGATCCGAACTTATCATTTTGATACTCGCAATCAAATTGGACTAGATTATGCCTGAATCTTAATATGTTTATGATATACTTATTGATTTGAATGTTTGAAATGGTGTAAAATGGATAATGTAATGTTTTTGAAACTGAAAATCTTTATACAATTCATAAAGCTAGAGACATAACCATTTACTCACGAAAAACTCAAATTGTAGATCTAACGTAGTACATGTACGTAGTAATGTGCTGTATAGTGAATAGTACTAGGCTTTACCTTGTGGTAGCCGCCGGACTACTCTGACATCACAAGACCACGTGACCCGCCTAGCTCCATTATCTCTGAACCCATAGTCTACACTACCCGTAAATCACGACCCATAACCGACACCGATAGCGCTAAAAGCTAGACGATTCGTTTGGGTGGGGGACTTGATTTTTTCATTCATCCAAAGCAATATCCTGACATATTATCAAAAAAAATTTTGGGCTGCACAAAATCCTTTAACCCCTGAAGTATCGAGGATTTGTGTTGTCAATTTGCTGAAGTAATAGTCTATAAAATCCTTTCAGATTCCTTCCATGTCAAATCGGGAAAAGTATTGGAAACAATGCTATGCATCAAGAAATATTTGATTAACCCTCAATATTGACAGGCATTTTGTTACTATTATGAAGCATTTACCTTTGTTTTGCAATCTCAGGTTGGCAATCCCATACTTCTACTGCCTAGGAGATATAACATGACGTCAAAGTGTTGTTGGTCTCGTTTTGATTTATTACATCAAATCTAAATCAAATATTTTGTGTTATTCAATAAAGATGCACATGATTCAGCGTTTAGGTCGTTTTCTAGGACCTTCGTCCATCAGAAGTACTAGAATCTCTTACCACTGGGTCTACGTGATAAAATACACGTCGTCCCAAATATGTCTAACAACTACAACCTAGGTTGCTATTATCTCTGACATATAAAATATAAAAGACATAAATAATATGTAAAATCGGTATCATGTCTATATGAGGCTAAAGTTTATCCAAAATCAGAATCACACAATGTCTTCAATCAGGTTCGAATTTATGTTACAATCGAGATCCTGCATTATACCGGGCTAATTTACAGGCACCAGGTCATAATACCCGTGCACTACTTTATTTTCGGTTTCTTCTCCATATTTAATTGGACTAAACTCTTCTTTTTATAAACCCTCCAATTTCTTCCACTTTTGGTTAGATGGAAATAATTGAAACAAAGTTTTGGGAAATGCGGTAGCCTATTCCGTGAATCAACATACGTTAGGTGTCTCCTCCGAGAATATTCCCGGAAAAGTGATAAGATTTTATGAAAAAAGTATGGTGATAAAAGGTTCTTATAAGTCTTAAGCCCTTACCACAGTTCATATCCGAAATATCAAGCTTTATCAAATCTTCTTTATATGTTTAGCTTCCTTTTGAATAAAGTGTTGCACTTAAAATTTGTACTACACAGATTTTCTTGAAGAAAAACAAAACAACACTTAAGATTCGGAATATATCTCAATGATATTTTAGGTAGTCACTGTGCGACAATTTATAGGGAATTATATTTCAAGGATAAGAAAAAATTATTACTAAAATTTAACCCCTATATCATATGAGAATAACATATGGACATAATTGAGCTTGTCTATATTAATGTTTTGTAGAATAAAATACTGTGGCTTAAAGTTGTATGGTCTATAACTTTCGCTCTTTTTGTCACAGTTTAAGTGTATGTATACATGTTTTTTTAGAAAGTCCGTCTGCCTGAGTTTTAAACTTTCTAATTTTACAAAACATGTTTTTTATATAAAGTTGCAGCACTGGGAAAGTAATTGCATTAATTATAAAAGTAAAAAATCATGTGGTCGACCTCATCAGACTCTATCTACAAAGAAAATAATGCTCGCACATTACAATATTTGATACACACAACATTTTACGGTAATGTGTAAATTGGATGTTTTCAAAAATTAATTTGTGGACAATATAACCAGCATGATTTGCTCATATAAGCCCAGAAGGAAAAAGTAAAACAAATCACACGTGCCCGCTTACGCTAGTTACCCTGGCTCACCCACGTGCAGGTCGTGTCGAACGTCAGTCACGTGATACGATTCGGAATCCGACTAAACCCGAAGTCACTGAAACATGGACGGTGATTGAAGGCGCTTTATTCAAAACCAGGAATATATGATTCCTAGATTTCGGCTCTCTTATAGGCCGACATATGCTTTTGGGGAGCTAAATCATCAAGTTACATGTCAATGTTTAAATATCAAATGTTTAAGTTACATATCGTTACAGTGAAATTAGCAGCAATACAACTTTAATTCGTCTAACTTACAACCAAACTATGAAAATACAACTTATGTCCGAAGAATATTTTCGATTCACTTATGGTCCCGAAAACTATTTACATTATGTATGTAACATGATATAATGGTATCTAGAAAATCTTCCTTCTACACAATCTATGAAAAAATTAAAGTAAATTTAAAAGACGATGCCTCTGTCATGCTCCCTCCACTAAGGCATCATCGTGTCTTAAATCAAAATAACATTAACCTGTACGTAAGCTTAATACCTCAGTTTTGAAAGGTAAAGAAAAGTAAAGGCTTGGTGTTATTTTGATGCATTAAGACACTTTGGTCCATCATTGGGGTCAAACATAACACTCAAGTATCAACAAATAAAAGTATACCTTAAATGGACAATCACGAAAACGTTCAGCAAGAAATAACCCATGTGCTCAGGAAAGTAAGCGCCCTATTTTTATGTTTATAAACATATATTCAATGCATGTAGTATAGAACCTCTTGTAGGTCATTAATAAACATGCAGAGGAAATTTAATATGTTAAAAGTCCTATCATTAAGGCGTCTAGAAACACTGATGTTAAACAATAAAGACATAATTTAAAAAACGAAAATCTAATGACGAAGCAAATGTGTGGTGTTTTACCTCATCGAGATAAGAATTAAGCTCATTTTCATTTCAATTTCCGAATACTGAGAAATCTGTTCGTATCTTTAAAAATAGTCAAGTGCGTTTGCTCTAACATGAATTTAATATTACTACAAAGTCCACCATAGGCCTGTCATACCTTAAAATAGAATACTGAATAAACACGTGTGTTCAAGTAGAATGACTAACATCAGCCATATATAATTGTGAACTTAAACTTCAAACATCCAGGTTATATTTATCTTTCTGTCGGAACAGAAAATCGTGATTTTTGTTCATGTCACAATGTACTGAAAGTCAATACAATAAGCTGAAAAAGATGATCTAATAAGACAATACAATACATAAATATTGATCATATACTTGTGTTTTCATATTATTTTTTTGTATACACATTATACAAGAACATATAATTTTAGTTTTATACATTGGCATTGATACCACTTTTTTGTTTGATTTAAACTGCTATGTAGTTAAAATGTCATATTGCTCCATATATGAAGGACACATACAAATGTAAACGAAGGCGTCAAACTACACAAGTTTAGCAGTGTCACATTTCGATATCAATAACTGTTTGTAAAAAAAGATTGAAGGATGGTCATTTCGATTGAATGCATATAACCTATTGACACATACAAATTCAAAACAGCCATTAGGAGGTATAGAAATGATTTACTAGACAAATATCAACGGGACTATAAAACACAAGTTTCATTGGAAGACACGTGCTTCTTAAGGGCTAAATCAATTTTCTGATAACAGTGTTTATTTTAACATGTCTTGTGATATTGTTGTTTATTTTAAGATGTCACGTGATAATGTTGTTTATTTCAAATGTCCCAAAATGTGCCCTACATATGTTATGTGTGTGATATACACCTTAAACATACACAATTTTCTAATTTTCCGAAATGATTATAATTTCTTAGGAAATGGGTCAGGACTATGGAAACTTACGCAATCTGTTTTATTACAAAATGTAGTAATTTAATATTGTCTCACATCTTCTAAATATTTCGTAACTTCGTTTACACAAGTTTAAACCCTGGTCTGTATTGGCTACCAGCTGTTTTGCGCAATTTCGCAATTTTCGTTTTCTAATCAAATAAGGTGCGGTATATCCCCAGTCTCAATAGCTTCCAAATGCTGACAATTCACATAATTTTACAATGTCAACAAATCACGAGCCGGGTAATGTGTACATGTAACGTTATCACCGGATATTCGGCTGACGGTAAAGACGTACCAGTCACCAACTCGAAGATATTTCTGGATAAATGTCACCAATGTTTATCTTTTTGAAAAACCTGTCGCTCAGAGGTATTCCCACGACAATGTGTTGTAATTGTCGTCAATTACATTTATCAACCTCGAATAACGATTGTGAAAGTAATTAGAACTATAACGATTGTGAAAGTAATTAGAACTACTAACGATTGTGAAAGTAATTAGAACTATAACGATTGTGAAAGTAATTAGAACTATAACGATTGTGAAAGTAATTAGAACTACAACGATTGTGAAAGTAATTAGAACTATAACGATTGTGAAAGTAATTAGAACTATAACGATTGTGAAAGTAATTAGAACTATAACGATTGTGAAAGTAATTAGAACTATAACGATTGTGAAAGTAATTAGAACTATAACGATTGTGAAAGTAATTAGAACTATAACGATTGTGAAAGTAATTAGAACTATAACGATTGTGAAAGTAATTAGAACTATAACGATTGTGAAAGTAATTAGAACTATAACGATTGTGAAAGTAATTAGAACTATAACGATTGTGAAAGTAATTAGAACTATAACGATTGTGAAAGTAATTAGAACTATAACGATTGTGAAAGTAATTAGAACTATAACGATTGTGAAAGTAATTAGAACTATAACGATTGTGAAAGTAATTAGAACTATAACGATTGTGAAAGTTAGAACGATTGTGTAAGTAATTAAAACAACGATTGTGAAAGTAATTAGAACTATAACGATTGTGAAAGTAATTAGAACTATAACGATTGTGAAAGTAATTAGAACTATAACGATTGTGAAAGTAATTAGAACTATAACGATTGTGAAAGTAATTAGAACTATAACGATTGTGAAAGTAATTAGAACTATAACGATTGTGAAAGTAATTAGAACTATAACGATTGTGAAAGTAATTAGAACTATAACGATTGTGAAAGTAATTAGAACTATAACGATTGTGAAAGTAATTAGAACTATAACGATTGTGAAAGTAATTAGAACTACAACGATTGTGAAAGTAATTAGAACTATAACGATTGTGAAAGTAATTAGAACTATAACGATTGTGAAAGTAATTAGAACTATAACGATTGTGAAAGTAATTAGAACTATAACGATTGTGAAAGTAATTAGAACTATAACGATTGTGAAAGTAATTAGAACTATAACGATTGTGAAAGTAATTAGAACTATAACATTGTGAAAGTAATTAGAACTATAACGATTGTGAAAGTAATTAGAACATAACGATTGTGAAAGTAATTAGAACTACATAAACGATTGTGAAAGTAATTAGAACTATAACTGATTGTGAAAGTAATTAGAACGATTGTGAAAGTAATTAGAACTATAACGATTGTGAAAGTAATTAGAACTATAACGATTGTGAAAGTAATTAGAACTACAACGATTGTGAAAGTAATTAGAACTATAACGATTGTGAAAGTAATTAGAACTATAACGATTGTGAAAGTAATTAGAACTATAACGATTGTGAAAGTAATTAGAACTATAACGATTGTGAAAGTAATTAGAACTATAACGATTGTGAAAGTAATTAGAACTATAACGATTGTGAAAGTAATTAGAACTATAACGATTGTGAAAGTAATTAGAACTATAACGATTGTGAAAGTAATTAGAACTATAACGATTGTGAAAGTAATTAGAACTATAACGATTGTGAAAGTAATTAGAATATAACGATTGTGAAAGTAATTAGAACTATAACGATTGTGAAAGTAATTAGAACTATAACGATTGTGAAAGTAATTAGAACTATAACGATTGTGAAAGTAATAAGAACAATTAGAACTATAACGATTGTGAAAGTAATTAGAACTATAACGATTGTGAAAGTAATAAGAACTGCAATAATTGTGAAAGTAATTAGAACTATAACGATTGTGAAAGTAATTAGAACTATAACGATTGTGAAAGTAATTAGAACTATAACGATTGTGAAAGTAATTAGAACTATAACGATTATGAAAGTAATAAGAACTATAAAAAAATGTGAAAGTAATTAGAACTATAACGATTGTGAAAGTAATTAGAACTATAACGATTGTGAAAGTAATTAGAACTATAACGATTGTGAAAGTAATTAGAACAATAACGATTGTGAAAGTAATTAGAACTATAACGATTGTGAAAGTAATTAGAACTATAACGATTGTGAAAGTAATTAGAACTACAACGATTGTGAAAGTAATTAGAACTATAACGATTGTGAAAGTAATTAGAACTATAACGATTGTGAAAGTAATTAGAACTATAACGATTGTGAAAGTAATTAGAAACGATTGTGAAAGTAATAGAATAAACGATTGTGAAAGTAATTAGAACTATAACGATTGTGAAAGTAATTAGAACTATAACGATTGTGAAAGTAATTAGAACTATAACGATTGTGAAAGTAATTAGAACTATAACGATTGTGAAAGTAATTAGAACTATAACGATTGTGAAAGTAATTAGAACTATAACGATTGTGAAAGTAATTAGAACTATAACGATTGTGAAAGTAATTAGAACTATAACGATTGTGAAAGTAATAATGTAGAACTATAACGATTGTGAAAGTAATTAGAACTATAACGATTGTGAAAGTAATTAGAACTATAACGATTGTGAAAGTAATTAGAACTATAACGATTGTGAAAGTAATTAGAACTATAACGATTGTGAAAGTAATTAGAACTAAACGATTGTGAAAGTAATTAGAACTATAACGATTGTGAAAGTAATTAGAACTATAACGATTGTGAAAGTAATTAGAACTATAACGATTGTGAAAGTAATTAGAACTATAACGATTGTGAAAGTAATTAGAACTATAACGATTGTGAAAGTAATTAGAACTATAACGATTGTGAAAGTAATTAGAACTATAACGATTGTGAAAGTAATTAGAACTATAACGATTGTGAAAGTAATTAGAACTATAACGATTGTGAAAGTAATTAGAACTATAACGATTGTGAAAGTAATAAGAACTATAACGATTGTGAAAGTAATTAGAACTATAACGATTGTGAAAGTAATTAGAACTATAACGATTGTGAAAGTAATTAGAACTATAACGATTGTGAAAGTAATTAGAACAATAACGATTGTGAAAGTAATTAGAACTATAACGATTGTGAAAGTAATTAGAACTATAACGATTGTGAAAGTAATTAGAACTATAACGATTGTGAAAGTAATTAGAACTATAACGATTGTGAAAGTAATTAGAACTATAACGATTGTGAAAGTAATTAGAACTATAACGATTGTGAAAGTAATTAGAACTACAACGATTGTGAAAGTAATTAGAACTATAACGATTGTGAAAGTAATTAGAACTACAACGATTGTGAAAGTAATTAGAACTATAACGATTGTGAAAGTAATTAGAACTATAACGATTGTGAAAGTAATTAGAACTATAACGATTGTGAAAGTAATTAGAACTATAACGATTGTGAAAGTAATTAGAACTATAACGATTGTGAAAGTAATTAGAACTATAACGATTGTGAAAGTAATTAGAACTATAACGATTGTGAAAGTAATGTAAACGATTGTGAAAGTAATTAGAACTAAACGATTGTGAAAGTAATTAGAACTACAACGATTGTGAAAGTAATTAGAACTATAACGATTGTGAAAGTAATTAGAACTATAACGATTGTGAAAGTAATTAGAACTATAACGATTGTGAAAGTAATTAGAACTATAACGATTGTGAAAGTAATTAGAACTATAACGATTGTGAAAGTAATTAGAACTATAACGATTGTGAAAGTAATTAGAACTATAACGATTGTGAAAGTAATTAGAACTATAACGATTGTGAAAGTAATTAGAACTATAACGATTGTGAAAGTAATTAGAACTATAACGATTGTGAAAGTAATTAGAACTACAACGATTGTGAAAGTAATTAGAACTGCAACGATTGTGAAAGTAATTAGAACTATAACGATTGTGAAAGTAATTAGAACTATAACGATTGTGAAAGTAATTAGAACTATAACGATTGTGAAAGTAATTAGAACTATAACGATTGTGAAAGTAATTAGAACTATAACGATTGTGAAAGTAATTAGAACTATAACGATTGTGAAAGTAATTAGAACTATAACGATTGTGAAAGTAATTAGAACTATAACGATTGTGAAAGTAATTAGAACTATAACGATTGTGAAAGTAATTAGAACTATAACGATTGTGAAAGTAATTAGAAGTATCACGATTGTGAAAGTAATTAGAACTATAACGATTGTGAAAGTAATTAGAACTATAACGATTGTGAAAGTAATTAGAAGTATCACGATTGTGAAAGTAATTAGAACTATAACGATTGTGAAAGTAATTAGAACTACAACGATTGTGAAAGTAATTAGAACTATAACGATTGTGAAAGTAATTAGAATATAACATGTGAAGTAATTAGAACTATAACGATTGTGAAAGTAATTAGAACTATAACGATTTGTGAAAGTAATTAGAACTATAACGATTGTGAAAGTAATTAGAACTATAACGATTGTGAAAGTAATTAGAACTACAACGATTGTGAAAGTAATTAGAACTATAACGATTGTGAAAGTAATTAGAACTATAACGATTGTGAAAGTAATTAGAACTATAACGATTGTGAAAGTAATTAGAAGTATCACGATTGTGAAAGTAAAGAGAACTATAACGATTGTGAAAGTAATTAGAACTATAACGATTGTGAAAGTAATTAGAACTATAACGATTGTGAAAGTAATTAGAACTATAACGATTGTGAAAGTAAAATAGAATTATAACAATTGTGAAAATAGTTAGAATTACTATTAAACCATGAAAACTTTCTTTTTTTCTGATTGGTTACCTCTTACTTCATCCACCTGCAGTATAACTGTTACAATGTATTTTAGGTCTATTATTTGGAAGTTATAAAACGCTTATATATTTCATAAGATAACATTGTGCAATGATATGAAACCTTCTTCATATATTTGGTTAAATTCAAATGATTATAAATGATACAATAAAAAACTCAGAAAGCACATGTTTAACTAATGCGTCACAAATATACATTTATTTACCACAGTTATGACATGTAGCTGGCGTGCGTGATTACCTTCAAACTACACGTATTAATGACCTTATCCAACAAGGCATACCTGTCAAATAAAAATAATGGAGAGAAAGAAAAAAACGTACGTATGAACTGAATAAATTCAGATTAATGTACATTTTAAAGCAAGACTTAACGTATATTACATACAAAAGGTTACTTGTACTATCAGCATTCTATTCTTCTCTTTTCAGAGACAGAAATACCTCCTATGTTATTTTCTAAATACAGTAAATTGTCACATACATCGGTTGCTGTCATTTTAAAGCATATTAATATACTGTTGTGTGTGGATGTAGACTGTAAGTATATGGTGGAATGAATTTATAAGTACAAATCTAGAAAATGTGAAAGTGCTATGTGCAAGTGTAAGGGTTTGGAAACTTGATTACATAAGTGAGCAATGTCAGTAGTAAACATGATCATTGATAATTAACAAGTTTATAGTACAATGTATTGATGAAAAAAAATGAATACATGTAAATTTAATATAAAAATATATCAACAATCTTTCAGTTCTTTAATCATATAACAGATTACCGATCTCGATTATCCAAAGCTTTGTTTTTATTTGTATTGCACATGGTATAAACTCAGTCTAAACCGAAATCAAAACTCATCTGCCCTTTCAATGTTAAAATGCGAATCCATTGTGAATAATATCGCCGATTTAAATCGCTGTTGAAATAACAGGTGTTAACAAATCTCGTGCACTTGGCCTATATAACAAGCGCGTCGTCAACGACCTGATTTTTTTTTTATTTGTTCAGTTTTTACTGTATGGTGAAATGTATTATGTGTATCCTGTTGATTTTGTTATAAAATTGTACCGATCTAGAGGACATAGACAAATATATAACCGATAGACATCGAACAATAGCTGTCACTGTCAAATATGTTAAATGTAATCGCCATCTGAATCATTAGTACAATTGATTAATTAAGTTAGTTAAGTATCAACGACGTACATGACCAGCAGGTATAAAACCATTGCCTTTTTCACACTTTTTGACATTCAGGCCCCGATTTCTCGAAACAAAAACACCGTCTTAATTTGTCAAAACATATTTTTTTCCTTATGTTACTACATGTATGTAAATAATTTCTTATTGAAGTTCGTTTTTTTTTATTTAAATTCGATTGGATAAATCGGGGCAAGGTCTTACACCCGAAATTCAAACCGTGTACAAACAAATCTTATCCACTTAAGTTTATTAAGTATATATAATTATAGCCTTTCCCAGTGTGTAAACTTCACAGCGTACGTGAAAAATGTCACGGTTGACATATTACCATTCTTTAGGTTTCTTTACTCATTTTATTGTTTGTTTCGTATGCTATCTTTTGACGTCACAATAAAACAAAATACACAAGATATGCTATTTATTTCATGTTTATTTGTGTGGTAAAATCAATTGCAGTTATAAACATTCTTCCCAGAATTATGTCACAATAAATTGTATAGGTCAGTTAAAAAACAAGACGAGACTTTGACGAGACAAGTCCAGACCTACTCCATTAATCAGATATCTTCAATAAAGGTATAATATTTAAACGCTCTCCCTACCAACCCGCGGAGCGAGGGATTAACGCCGCTGACTTTTAACGCCAGCGCCGTTAAGTATGATTGCGACAGGATTGCCCAGGCAGAGGAAAATGTGAACCATATATATATCGATTGAATAGCGGTATCTCCAACACATTACGACGGGTTCCTTTCGAGTGCACGGCGTATAACAACTAGTTATTGACTAGTTACGGCAAGTTTTCAGCTATAGGATTATTTGTCATTGGGACCTTAAACCGACACTCTTAATACGTGTAGATGTATAAATAGATGATCGAGTGAAATTGGATTTTAATTTTAACGGAAAGAGCACGTGAAACACGGCGTGGAGTGTAAACTGTGTAATTGAATCGACATAGTACATTATGATGTTTTAGTTCAGTTAAAAGCTCACCAAGTTGATTAATACCATAACGTTTAGCTACATCCACGTGCTTCCATATCTATTTTTTATTAAAAGCATCCAAGATGTTTTTGAAGTCTGTACTGTCCGGAGTTTTACTGTCCGTACTTGTGATAGCCGTATCGGCTAGTGTGACGGACAAACTGCTGCGCGTGACATTATTCGAAGTTGGAGAACTTTGGTACCGGTCAGTTGACACCATCACAGGGCGATTTGTGTCCTTATTGACCACATGGCCAGATTTTTATGCACTAACCACTTATGTAATTGTAGCATTATTAGGTATTGGATTATACTACTTTTATCAGTTGATGTTTGTTCCGTTAAATCGGATTCGAATTCTCGGCGATCTTGGATACCATAAAGAGGGAAAATTCACGATGAAGGAAATCGCCAATTCCGTCCGAAAAAGGAGAAATGTTGGAAATGTTCCAGCGGTGTATCCGAACGGATGGTTCGGTATAATGGAATCACATACTCTCTCAAAGGGAAGCTCCACATATGTATCGATCCTAGGTAAGTACCAAATAACAGAATAAATAATGAATACTTATAAATTATAAAAAAAATGCACATGAGCGGTGTATGTTTATGTGTTCCCATCGGTACAAGTAACAAATTCCCCCTGGGCTTTGTGACGAAACACACTAGAGTGGTTCTCTGAACTTTTTCCCGGAGGTTCCGATGTGATCCGCACTTTTTTGTTTTGTTTAAGTCACACGTTTCTCCTTGAGATAGGTCACAGCTTTCTCTTTACTAATGACATTCACGTCCCAATGAACACAATGACAACAATCTCGTCTTCGTTAGCAGCTGAATTAAAAAAAAACTAGAACAGTAAGACAAGACGGCAGTTACAAACATAACGAAAAAATACATTTCACAACCACGTGTAATACACACCTGAACTCTCATGTTGCAACTATATACATTTACAATGTTTATAAGAATGGATTCTCATACATCATCGTAAATTCACAACACCAATGGTAAACATACGCATGGATTAGTGTTTTAAATTATTTTTATTAAAAGGATAGATCTTGATGATGAGAAGACATATTATTGATGAACAGAGATCTCCATGCCAATCGTATTTCTTAATTATATACATAAATGACAATCGGAATCTTCAATGACAAGCTTAACTAGTAGGCACAAGAATAATCTAATGCCACCCATATGATGATAGCATATAGCTATTAATTATAATCATAGATAATGACAAACATAAATTGAATGACGATCGGGCATAAATTTTATGACGAACATAACCATTATAGACAGACATACAGACATAAATATTAATGTCAAACATAAATATTAATGACAATGCTTTATCCTAGTGTCAAAATAAATCTTAATGATGAGCATGATACAGTGATTACATACTATTTATAATAGTAAAGTTTATTTCCACGAAAACAAATCATGGTAATCTTTTATACGGATGTTGTGTAGATATATACAAGTATGTACTCATATGACCTAATTCCGTCTTAATCCCTTCCTATGTTAACGTGAAGAGGGATCGTATCTTAGTTGACATTGGGCGTTATATTAGTGAATCATAAACGAAACGCCTCCTGTGAGATATAAAAAGTATACAATCGCCCTACCCTCTCATCGTGACGAAGCGCTTGTTTCTGAAGCATGTAGTCTGTTATTAACTCTCATGCTCCCGAAATAATGTTCTCATTGTTCAGTGAAATTAAAGACCAGTATACTATGAAGTTTAACAGTACTCGGGTCGGCTGTGTTTACCTGGCTATAGCTCGACATGGGTTTATTGAAACGTACGTCCCCATCGATCCACATGGAAACGGCTACTGTAGCAGAAGACACTTTTACTTTTACATATACCAAATCAATATGTATAAACAATTCCAGCTTCAGCACTTTTCTAGTCCATTCGCCTGGCGTGGTATAGAACTTATCAAACTTATATAGAGTCGTGTTTAATAAATCATTATTAATTACAGTTCTAGACGCATGTATGAATTAAACATTCAATAGGAATGGAATCAATGATCATGGCAATAAAATGATTTCTCGTGTAACTGCCGTGTCCCCGTGGAGCGATGAAATGTGGGATTTTATCCCCTGGGGTGTTATATATATATAAATGGCAGTAGGTTATAGCGTTCATCGTCTTATAAATACATTATTCCATGTAGGTTGTCAGGAATTGGTATCATCGGTGCTATAACGTTGCTGACAAGCAGGCATCTTTGTCTTTAGAGCACACAACTTATAGTTTTCAAACTATTATACTCTAGCTGTTTTTGACAAATTATTGGAACACTGCATTATAAACTGACATCGCTTGTGTTCAACAACTGCATTGCATGCACGCATGTTATATGTCTACATTAAATACAATTGTTACTTCGATCGTGCTTTTCAATTAATCAATCGATCATTCAAATCAAACCAACAAGCCAACCAATTATCTGATGATGACAACGGTTCGTGATCCTTATATGTAAGAATTGATATCTTAAACTTTGTAAAATCAAAAGTGTGTAAACTTTGTCAAGATAAGATGTAATTGTATACCTGTATAAAAAGGTGCGCTGTGTAGTGAACCCAATCGTTGTTTACACGCTCTGCAGCATTTGTAACATACTCGTGGTAAACAGTACACACCATCAACATATATCGGAAATGAGCAAAGTTGGTGTTAGATTTACAACAGATCATTTCCGTTTATTTAAAAATAAACACAATACTGGTACGCCAACGTGTTAGACTGGTAGGGTATGTGTGTATGTCTTTTTGGTGAAGATATATGACGGTTATATATGATGATATCAGCAGAACCATGTAGGCCAAAAATGTTTACCTACATGGAACTTCCGCTGATATGTGTCATACACCAACATACTTCCGCAATATCACGGTATCCATTCTCTTCCCCCTCATCCCTCCCCCTACACACACCTCACTGCACCCCCTCACCCCTCTCCCAAGAATACACACTCATCAAACACTCGCCAATAATTAATGATAAGAAATCATAGCTTCCACAATCGTTTATAATAATTCATACACGAAGTACAGTACTACATTGTAGGATAGACACACTACCACCATATACACTATATATAATATTGCATATATACATGTACAATGCACACGTGTATTACAATTAATTACCTACTCGATCAGGCCGTAGACATGTACATACAAACATGTATATACACAGCAACGCACGTGAGTCGTGACCAATTAAGAATAGATATTCGTTTGATTATGCAATGGGTTTATTATTCTTATTTTATTGGTCTACTACATAAGTATAGTATTCATTTATTTTACAGTTATCTACATGTGTTGGTACATTTATTCTACATTTTACGGGGCTAGGTACTCGGTCATTCAGGTAAAATATCGGTGAAGACATTTCGGCAAATTAAGTAACCACATGGCACGCATGAAACAATCTTGACCAAATACAACTTACCGACCGATAATTGCGTGAAACTGACGCGTTTTAACACGATCGGATGTATAAGGGTTATACATAAATGGAAGTACAATATGTGTAATGAATCAATTCTGGTAGTACGCCGAGTCTGTCACTACCTATAGCTATATAAACATATATACTTGACCCTTGACAATGATCCGATAAATAAACAAACCGAATTGTTCGACAATCACTTTAAAATATGTTTAAGTACACTTGTACGAAACAAGCAGGAACTGACCTGCTTTTTGAATCGATCTCACGAGGTCAAATCGCTGAGTCGTGAAAAAATCATTGCTAATTACTTCACTTGCCTAGGGCTCGCGATTACCTAATTAATAAGGTCAGTCAGATTTCGACGCTGTGATATACCGATATACAAGGTATTTAATACTTGAGTTACTATAGGTAGTTTAATGCTATATATACATGTACATTGTAACACTATTGTTTATGTGTTGCGTTCATCGTCACATGAATGTTAACTGTCACTATAAAGCTGTGTTAACATCGTCCCATGAACATTACACATGTCACTATAAAGTTATATCAAAATACTACTTTTGTTTGTTGCGTCCATCGTCCCATGAACAAAAGCAATTCTGTTTGTTGGTTGGTTGCGTTCATCGTTCATGAACGTTATCCGTCACTAAAATGTTATATTAATACTATTGAATATTTTTTTGCGTTTACCCATTATAAAGTAACGTCGATATGTCCGGTTTATGTACACTGTAGTAGCTGGTGAGTACCATATCGGTTCACCATAGTCTAAAATGCTGGGTTTAGGAGGGGAGAAAGCGGTCTTACAGTTACTGCGTGGTCAGCAATGACATGCATACCATTACCACAGCAGGTTAATTAGTTATATAAGTACATATAGGTATATCAGATACAATTTTAGAAACACCAGGTCGATATTGCTATTATGACGCCATATCGCCCAAACGTTCAGTTCCTCAGGGTGATGTCCTAAGGCCTTCACTCTTCGAATTTATTGTAAATTGATATTTTAAAATCAACTTCACAGATCTAATTTAAAACGGAAGAACTTAGTCCTCGGTTATTATTTATTTTTACACGGGTGATATGTCCCCATAGTGTCCTCAACAAAGGTTCATAATCTTTTAGACTCTAATTAAAGCGTCCGAAACTATTTTATTGACGCTAGGATCCTAACTATAATTCCAAAGTCTTTATGACCATGACCTCTATAGGCCTAATCTTACATGCATGGTATGTGCAATTCATTGATTCTGACACTTATCACATACGTAATCTTTAATACTGTTTCCTTTGACATCCGGAACCAGCTCTCATCAACGTTAAATGATTAAAATTGGTTTATTGTACGTGCCTAATATCATATCCGGGAGATTGTTTATCACGAGTTAATTTATCGTCCGATCCATTGTATTGGAGTATCGACTCTGGGAACTTATTGATTAATTTTGACAGAAAAGTTCCGGATTTGATTCGGAAACACGCGCGTACTATCAGTGTGGCATATCGCGCTCGGAATTTTGTTTTTTGTTTAATTGGGAAATGTCCAAGATTCCATTTCCTAAATCAGAATTTCATTCGTTTGACATCATAATGACTTACTGACATGAAGAGAATATTTAAAACGTCATCCTCGATATTCTAGGGATTACTATCACTGTCGTGATATCCATCCCTGAACTATGTCACAGCAAAAGTGAAGGCATTTCAAGAGAAGTCAAAATGACCAATCACAGACCTAGCGAGACTTCCGTTGAAGATTAAACTTTGACCACAGCAATCCATATACTGTATTATTATTTATTTTCTTAGATATACTAAATTACTTTTGTCTCTATTGTCGCACCGACAGCCGCCAGTTTTGATAGGACATAATCCGGGGGTGGATATAACGATAGTGATAGTAACCCATTAAGTATCGATGATGCTAATGCGTATGTTAAGAATAATACATTAAAATATCCACCTGCAAAATAAGGATTCTCACAACTCTATACACGGCACTTCTATACCCAAGTTAGACCCCTCACGCACCTGAAACACGTTCATACAACGTGTATACAGCATTTGTATCTCGCAGAATTATATGCCCTTGTTGGTATGTAATCAATTGTTACCTTATGTTTTTCTAGGCGTTACGTCTCTGATTTTAAAGAAAATGACGTTACGATTACGCTGGCAAACTAATAACGTCACAGTTAATTGAACAAGAGCAGATCAGTAATATGTTGGAACGAGATTGCTATCATGTTTTACATACGTCACCAAAAACCGGTATTTAGTTTTTGAGACCTTGCCATTCAGTGGCGTAGTACTTTCATTTTGAATATAATATCTCCACGCGTCCAAACAGGAATGCAAATAAACAGTGCAAAAAATCTAATCACCGGAAAGACTTGGGTCCACAACTTGAATGAACAGTTGGATTTTAGAAATCAATCAAGTGACATTTTATGAGTATAATAGGAATGAAACTCGGCGTAGAGTGTAATTGCGCCAAGGAATATCTTTTATGGTTTGTGTTTGTAGAGTTGAACAAGTATCGAGTCTCTGACAGAACACAATACATATCTGTCGTTTTGTTTCCTATAATCGAAAAGGGTTTCTTCTTGATGTCCTCGTGATTTAAAGTTTTGCCTTCTTGTCGTTTTGTATCAATCCATTCATTCGTAAGTGATTACCTACATACAAATTTATTCATTTGTGGTAACACCTAACGATAGGCGCTGTTTGGTTTACTTAGTGTTAGGTTGGAAACGTCTGCACGTTTAAAAGAATTTGAGATATCACGAAGGATTTAGTTTCACCATTGCTTTACGTAGCATTTCCAATTAAAGATTCACTATAAGAACAGAGCAGACGATAGCCGTCTTCGATCTCATTGTTCTGGGGGATATCCGGTATCGGTGTTGGCAAGGTTGTATGTTTTCCTGACTGGAATGTTCCTATCGATGTTTTTTTTATGTGAGGTGTGTACGTGATGTCGATCAGGCATAGAAAGGTTCCAGAAATATTGCCTTAGCATGTCTCGCACCCAAATTATCTAGATTTGTCCACAAATGAAGTCCGGTTACAGACCGCCTCCCAAGAGCACTGTCGACTCTTTGTTTGGAATAACCTGCTGATTCATATAATGACGCTTGTAATATCAAATCGAGTTTATCGAAAACTTTAGGAGGGGTTAAGTACACATTGTAATAATATATCTTTATTTGCTTTAAACATCCTGTCTTAATTAAGAATAGTTAATTTACTTTCAGTTTCGTTTCTGTAATCTACTTTTATTAGTTTCTTTAGAGATTACGTTACGTCATCACATGCATTGACTCTTGCTTATACATGTAGGTCCCCACTTACATCGCTTTGCTTTCCACTTTCCAGTAAACCAATTTATTTTTAAGGTTTTACATGCACAAGGAAGAGATAGGAGGTATACTCATGATTGTTTCTTGGAAGAAAACCGACTTTCATGCATTGATCTGATTGTTTCTTGGTAGGAAGAGATCCCACTTTTATACATTGATCTGATTGGTTCTTGGTAGGAAGAGATCCTACTTTTATACATTGATCTGATTGTTTCTTGGTAGGAAGAGATCTGACTTTTATACATTGATCTGCTTTGTTTCTTGGTAGGAAGAGATCCCACTTTCATCATTGATCTGTTGTCTTGTAGAAGAGACTTTCATGCATTGATCTGTTGTTTCTTGGTAGGAAAAAATCCCACTTTCATGCATTGATCTGCTTGTTTCTTAGTAGGAAGATATCCCACTTTCATGCATTGATCTGATTGGTTCTTGGTAGGAAGAGATCCGACTTTCATGCATTGATCTGATTGGTTCTTGGTAGGAAGAGATCCGACTTTCATGCATTGATCTGATTGGTTCTTGGTAGGAAGAGATCCGACTTTTATACATTGATCTGATTGTTTCTTGGTAGGAAGAGATCCCACTTTCATGCATTGATCTGCTTGTTTCTTGGTAGGAAGAGATCCCACTTTCATGCATTGATCTGCTTATTTCTTGGTAGGAAGAGATCCGACTTTTATACATTGATCTGATTGGTTCTTGGTAGGAAGAGATCCGACTTTTATACATTGATCTGATTGGTTCTTGGTAGGAAGAGATCCGACTTTTATACATTGATCTGATTGTTTCTTGGTAGGAAGAGATCCGACTTTTATACATTGATCTGATTGTCTGGCTATTATTTCTTGGTAGGAAGAGTTCCCACTTTCATGCATTGATCTGCTTGTTTCTTGGTAGGAAGAGATCCTACTTTTATACATTGATCTGATTGGTTCTTGGTAGGAAGAGATCCGACTTTTATACATTGATCAGATTGTTTCTTGGTAGGTGAATATCTGAGTTTATTCATTAATAGAAGCTATAGGTTTTAATGAATGTTTACTAATAATAAAAGGGTTTATTATTATTATTTCTCTCTTTTAAGCCGTCAACTGGTATGTAAATTGATATCATTTATTTTATTCACTCATGATCTTAGCTGGAATATGATTTATATTATTAAGAAGGCTGAGGTCACATTCAAACGAAAAAAAAACCCAATAAATCAATTATTGATATTGTATTTTGATTCATGAATAATCATGTACTGGTAAAAAAAACTTTATTTTACAGCATTTCACATACATTTGCGGTCTGCGTTTATAACCTCTGCATTGCGACTAAATATTGTTTTCTCTCATTTCACTCAGTGCAATTGTCACTGTAGCAACGGGCAAGCACTTTCGATATGAATCTAATCCAAAATCGCGTTTTAAATGTTTGCGCGATAGAATCAGTTAATATCAAAGACCTGGATTTACGTCACCGATGGAGTTGTCAGCTTTGCAGTGGGGGTAATTTCCTCTTTGTTTGTACATGTCACGTGATTATATTGGAAATTGAAACAATGTCAATATTGACTTTGGTGTCAGTTGATGTTCTAACACTTGACGTGACGTAATTAGGACAGGGAGACTGACGAGCTAATATATCCAAATGATGTTCGTTTCATCGCTATGACGTATCAAGAACACATGTTGATATTGATTCCATGACAGGGCACTCGATAAACGATACAAGCCACCAAGCAACATTGATCACCACAAGAAGTTAAACACACGTCACATGCCGATCAGCGTATTGCTAAATAAACAAATCAGCTTTGTTGATCAATTTTTATATGTATTGGAAAACATTTGTGTTTCATATCCTTAACAGGCTAAGCTGGTGATAGGGCATTCCATCCAAACCACACACAAAATATAATATATATAGAATATTTTTGGTCTATGTAGTTCCGTTATAAGCAAAATAAAAGAAAAAAATTTGAATATTGCATGCGAGGATTTCCTTATAAGATTACCATATTTTAATATGGAGTCAGAGTGTAAGTAAAACACATTTTTCAAAGTAGTTTAACAAATGATTATCCCTCCACCTTAGATGCTTAAAGTCATATTTTACCTATAATTTAAGACATAATGACAAAACCCTGTCACTTTGGTGGAAGGTCGCTTCATAGCAAACAGGTATACGGTCGTGGAGATGTGACAAAATAAATGTTATCTTTTAAATATCTTGATTTGTTTATTTATAAACTAAATATGGATCGGCTTAACGTTTGATTTAAGTACGGGTTGATTTAAATAATGGAGGATTGGAAGAGTATAAATGAAGATTAATGCTGTCAGCGAGGGTCTATATTCTTGTCAACAACTTGTAGCAACAACGATGTTTCAAACTTCGTGGTTTATTTGAAAGATAAATAAAAATAAAGCTCAGATTCTGATCAAATATAAATTTTATTTCAAAAATGTTTTCTTAAATCAAAAGATTCAGTTTGGATAGGACAGCAGACAAGGCTTATTAACGCTATCTCCAATAAATATCGATTTTCCAAATGTTTACTTGTAAAAGGCTTTAATTTGGTGATCTTGAATATATAGGATTATTCCCTCCTCTTCGAAGATTGTGAATGTTAGTTGAATCTGGATGTTTAATAGGACATCAATGGCGAAGCAAAATAAAGAATGAACTGGTATGAAAATCAAATTAGAAAATCTAATGAATGAATCAGCACGTAATATGAAGATAAAAGTGAAAGAAGAGGTCGCGAAGTGAAGCTAAAATAGTTAGCATAAATCTGATGTACTGATTAATGTAACTTCGTTTAGGGTACTGTATCAACATCGCCCTTGGTATCCAGTATCTCTGGGTCAATCAGTACCATTGGGGAACTAAGCAAATATCATTGTTACCTGACTTTCGCATAGTTGTATTTTCCGGCCACTGTTAAGCTGTTTTATTGTATAAAGGTCAATGCTCTTTAGATTTTTATAGTTCAATTTACAGCTACGCCTTTACAACATATCGCGTCACACCTAATCGGTAGCCTTTGATGCGACATCAAGAGGCCAAAGAAATATAGCGATATTTACTTCGTAAAATCCGGGGTACTTTCAGTTGCAGCTTTGCCAAAATACCTGTCTGTTTATATTTCTTATCAAATTGAGTTTGTAATTGATATTTTCTTGGTTTGTTTTCTCTGTTGCATACGACAGAATCTTGTTAGTCAAACTTCAAGGTAATAAAGGGTATGCTACACTAGTACTACTATCGTGCGTTACTCCCCTTAGACGCTTTAGATAAGCTGAGACCGATTTCCCCCTCTCTGTGACAGAAGGTAAACAGGGAGGAAACAAATATTGCACAGTAGACATTTAGACATTTAGAGTTCATTGTAATGTGTGATAAGCCACAAGGTTATCAAATGTAGGGTAAGAACCGGGACCATGGACCAACCCACAAATACATTACATTATACCCCTATTTTTTGTATCATATAGTTCGCCTCTTGTCCTTGCACTTGGTGTTATGCAACACTGAATCATGCAGGTGAGACGTTATTATCTCTAAGTTCGTGGTTCGTGTGCACTTATAACTCAAAGTTGTCATCAGCTGTCACTGCTATTCTGTTGGTATTTCTTTCTCTATCACTGTTCATCGCCATGTTGCCTTTTGGTCTCTGAACTAAAACATCTCTATTCTTGACAATATTTTTTTTTTTTTTTTTTTTTTAAATTTTCTTGCTTGTGAAGTTTTCAATGAAATACTATTATTTGTGTCTCAGATCCGCCACGCATCTTCTCTTATCTAGCTCTTTCAAGACTTTTTTTTCATCGCTAATACATATATAATTTTGCCATCTTCAATACTATATGACAACTCCTTTATTTCGTGAAAATATTAATATTTATGTATTATTTCTATATATTAAATATATATATATATATAGATATTCCTGAAGAGCCATCACGAAATGGCGAAAGTGCTATAGGAAGGTCATTGAGTTTTATTTTTCATAAATAGATAGATATATATACACTTTATGCTGGTTATACACCTTATACCTTTCATTTACACTTCCTTTCAGAAAATATCTTCACGAATCGATACATTTATAAAGTTTCGCCCCTTAGAGTTTCCCTAAACAAACATTCTAATTTGTTTTACCTTATTACAATGATTTCTCGTTAATATAGGTAGTAGATATCTGCCTTCCATTTCCGTGATCCTTCACAGGTTTAGGTTAGTTTGATAATTAGTCTTCGGGTGTTCTTTTTTATCATCCTCCTATTTATCAGGTAAATGACCTACCCTCAAACACTAATATCTGAACATTGCATACATTTATGTTACCATTCAATAACGTAACCATTGACGTCACCGTTTGTAACGTCGTCTCTGATTGGCTAAAAATTAGGTGTAATCATTTCATGGAAAACATAATCCCGTAAGAAACAATTAAATCATAGTGTATATTGTACTTTCATCATCGTCACCTTCTTCTCGATTATTAAGAGTACACAATAATTTAAGTGGTATCGCTCTATAACATTAAAATGTTTAGTAAAACTGAAGGCAACCAAGAGGAAAAAATCTGAACCAACTTCAGGCCAGAAAAAATTCATTGAAGGCTTCAGAGAAAGCGACGCTCAAGATAATCCTTAGATAATAGATAACATTACATATTGTGTTTTTTTGTTAGTTTTATATTTTTGTCGTTGCTATGTGCGGATCTCTTGTTGTAACAAACCCTTCCAACTTTCTGAATTGTTACCATACAATGTAAATGGGTCCAAGACAGGGACATATTCAGTCATTTTGATGAAAGTCGTACTGTTCTTCTGAAATTACGCAATATCTTAATGAGTATTGAATATCTCAAGACAGAAATATGAATTGATCTTTATTAGCAGCCAGACATGAATCTACATGTGATATGATATCTAACATTATCTGTCTGATATCGCACAGTTAATATGGCCGTAATATTATTCCATTATTCAAGACTACAAGATAAATATTAACTTTTTAGACAAATGCCTTTGCATGAAGCGAAACGAAATGTGTAAATGTATATAAATAAACAGACAAAATGACACGGACCCTGAATGAGCGCTTTCGTTTCGAGCGCTCAATCAATATCCGTGTTATTTACACATCGAAATAGGATAACTGCTCAAAAATGTGACGAAAGCGCTCCGTCAGCGTCCGTATTATTAATTTTGTCATTCCTAGAATTAAATGAGCAATGTTTGCATTATGTGATTTTTAACCTAAGTGTGGAAATCGATCAGAAACCAAGTCAATATATTCCAGGAGTTAAATATCTAGAGTATTAAAATGACAATACCGCTGTTACCGTACACATTACAAGCCATTCTTTGTCTTTATATATCATGTTCAATCATCATTTATTAACCAATTGGTTTTAAACTAGATAAAGCTACGGGAACATGTTTATAATTAAGAGTCAAATATGTGAACAGTACATTGTAAAGATTCGTATATACATGTATAATGGAGTCGTTCAATATCTATCATTTACATTATGATGCGCGCATACATGCGAAGCCTTTTACCTTTATGCTCTACATATGCCTATTTATTAAATCAAGCATTTGTATTATTTTTGTTTCTACCACAATAGACGGTTATTCAACTCTTAGGACATTAAATAAACATTGCAGCTGTTGATTAACAATTTGTTTATACCACACGTGGTATAAACTATGTACGCATTCTGATTGGCTGACACGGTGAACTTTGACCGAACTACTTATTTCTCAGTGTCACGTCATCATTGTCAACGTCATCAATAATCAAATGGCGTCATTCTATGTTGTGATCGCAGCTTGACGTCCAAAACTGTTGTTGGAAAGCGGATGCGTTGTGGTCGTTGTGTCAAAGTACGTGACGTTTTCATGCATGTTAAATTGATCATATTGAAGTACTAATAATACATCTTGACGGACAAGAATTTCACTGACGAGTTTCGTAGATTTAACGTGTATGAAACGAACATGATTTTGATGGTAATGGCTTGATGGTTATTTGGCGGGAAATAGACGATGCCGTGTCGTGCGAATGCTTTTACATGTATACATGTAGTCCGACATTGAGTTTTATTTTCTGAAAGCAACTATGAAGATTTGAACTCAATAAGACGTTGAATGAGTATTATTTAACCCTAAAGGTGTTCTCAATTAGAGAAATTTGATATCGATAGATTCTTTATCAAACGATGACTTTTAAATACTAATTAGTGTCGTTTTGTTTATGAAAATATAGCTACACCTGATTTGCATATTTCGGTAAAAACACGCTACCGTATCCCCGCCGTATTTCTATCGGCAAAAAACGAATATGATTGTGGTAGAAACAGGTCACACTATTCGTGGTTGTTGAATATTTAATTTACAGCACACTCGTAAGTTATTTTGTAAAAGTTACAAAAGACATCTTTTGTAACTTTAAAAAAAATAACTCACTCGTGTGGAATAAATTCAATATTCAACAACCACTCATTGGGTATCCTCTATATACTTAGCAATGGAATCTAATCTACTGGCGAACACAAACATTGATACTGGACCCAGATGCTGATAAAGTCTTTATTTGTTCGTTAGTGATTTGTTATTTTATTTATAATATTCTGTATTTGCATATTACAGAGTTATTTGCCTTTGTGGGTAGGTATTGATTGTGGCGTCATGTGGTTGCGAGCGTAACGCCATATTGTTTCGGAGAAAACAACGTGAATTGCGCCAACAAAATAATGACGTCACAATGGATACTTGTTCGCAAGGAAGCTCTGCAATCTACAATCTTCAAAGACCGAATGAATGTTGACACTTTAAAGTCAGGGGACCGATTTCAGTAATAGTGGCACAATTTTATGACAGGTTACGGCGCAAAGTACTGACGATGACATCTAGTGTGTAACGTAACTCGTGTTACAGATTCGATCGTTGTTGTTTGAGCAGTAAGTAAGTCATCTCACGGCAACGGCAAACAGGCAACCATGGCCAATACGTCTCATTGTTTTGGTTCATATCGATAAAATGATATCGATCCAGGGCAAGGTCGGCCGTGCGTTTGTACATTTGTACTTACGCCTTTGTATACATTAGGTAATGTTAGTATGTTTCGGAGTCGGTTGCTGAAACTGGCATTGCCTAGACACGTTGCGTTGAAAGCTATTTACTGATGTTGTGTATCGTCTAAGCGCCACCACCAGCATGTATCCGATTTGTGTTTTGTAAAGTACAAATTAAAGAACATCAAATACAATATACCGTAGTATTGATAATTAAGCGGCATGCTTTCGAAAAAGTCTTCTTATAAATTATGGTTATATTTTAATATCCTTTGGAATGTTCATACACAAAACCAAAACATTACAAGTTTTATGTAATACTAGTATAGTGGATATATGCTTGTTATAATATGATTGACAGGTACAGATCTACATGCAATTGCTCAGCTCTTAACATTTAGTTTTTAAATGAAATATTATCCTAAATCTAAAGTGTTTTCATTTTACCATGATAACCGCAAAAACGCCATTGTCAATTAAAAGAGCATGAACAGGGATTGTAATCAGAAAATTAACATGCCAGATTTCAAAACTAGCAACGCATGTTTCATGAGCATTCCGCACCTTAAATAGGCGTCTTAAGTTAAAATTTCCCATAGAAAAGCATTACAGAATTTAAGGGAAAATCTTCAGGAATTTGCCTTATCCTCTGCAATGCTTTCTTATGAGGAAACTTAATTTATAAGAAATTTTCTAAAGATGTTTGTGAAACTGGGCCTAGCGTATCTTATTGTGTTATAGAGTGGATCGAGATACTTATATAATAATGTTGACAAATAGGCATATCAGGTACCGATTGGTTCGTATCAAATCTAGTTCCTCAGCTCTGAACATTTATCGAGTATGAACGTTTTTTATTATTATAATTTATTTCCACAAATGAAACAGTATCTCAACCTATAGTCTTTTTATTTTACCATGGTTGCCGCGAAACCGTCATTGACACCTGACATACAAGAACATGTACAGTGATTGTTTTCAAGTAATTAGCATGATACGTTTCCAAATAGCAAGGTATGTTATCTAAACAAGCCATGCTAACCCAACTGTGGTTCTCAGTACTGGAACCATAGAGGTTCTGGTTTATTTTTATTTACCATTGTCAACACGATAAGCCATCTTGTACGGAGGCAGCCAGCCGTATTGTGTTGCACAACCCTATTGTGTGAATGGGTGCTCATACGGGGTAATGTAATACATTATATTACCTTGCGAGTAAAAAGACAAAAGTTGGATGTATTGTTGAATGGTGTACAATACGACAACCACAATATCTGTTGTATGAATGTGCTTGTGCTTGATATGCATTCTTTAAAGAACAAACAACAATAGCTGCACAGCCAGTCTAGTCAATCAAGCCTCCTGGTAGGCAATGATTATGTTTCTACCGTATACACATATATTGTTCTGTGTAAGATGTATTCTAATGGTCTTATATTAATAAGTTTACTTAAGAATTGATTTGAAAAGAATTACTCGATTACCATATGGTTGTTTGTATTCCACATAGTTTTATAACATCTGATTCCTCCTAATCGGTTTTTCACTTTGTGATTTACGAAATAACTTTTCAGTAAACTATTGTATTTACATATTGATAACGAAGAACAATCATGTACGGTAATGTACACATATGTATGATTTGTTCGCTGAAATAGTATTTTTCCGTTTGATTAATTATCAAATTCATTGCATTGTAGTTTTCTATATTTTTAAAGCTATTGATGCGTTGGGCTTTATATATCCATCATACAACTGTACTCTACTCTATAATTCTTTGATCTGTACAGAATATTTTTAGTTCATAAATCAAAAAAGTCAGCTAGACTGGTACATGAAATGTACAAATAATGCGACAACAATGTTGAATATATTTAATGAGGTTATTTGTAACACGGAAGAATTCGATTATAAATTACACACAAAAAGTACGGAAGCACAGTGCTGAAATTACACTGGTGTACTATTATAACATTGTTTACAAGCCATCTATATATCAACACATATCATTATATGTATAAAGTGTATAATATCTGTTGCTCGGTGATTACACTAGACATGACCAATTAGCTATAAATGCTTGGCATAATTATTAATATGATTCCATAAATAAATATACTGTCACATTGATCAAAGGTTGCATGGTAGTACTGTTTTCGTTTGGTTTCTATTTACGTCTGCTATCTGAATCACTCCCCAAATCACTTTTATTAGATACAATTATCATCCAAATGTGCTAAAATTCATCCAGATACCACCACAAACAATTTCAATATATATATAGATAATCTTTCCAAATTCTGTTACATAAACTAGTGTAAAGAATTAGTTCTAGATTATTTTTTTAATTTCATCTAACAGTATGTAAAAATCACTTTCATTCAATTTGATAATTGACAGTCGTTCATTTATATCCTAAGTACATTTAGACTACACGGGGATAACCTTAGTGTCAATAAATATGGACGAAAGATTAATAAGGATATTCAGTTTAAGTGCCGACACGTACAATATGCCCCGAAAACACTCTACCCTGACCATTGTACTGTATTATTTGTATGTTTATTTTCAATCTCAGCCTTTCATGTCCATGCCATTTCACCCATTTAAAAACCAGCACTGGTTGTGTTGCTACTAATGCGTTTTGAATACCGTTCTCTGATGCGAAACGTTGGGTTTTACCTGACCAACATGGAGACGAACTGGTCTCCAAAATAAACAAATATAGCTGGTCTGTAATTAGCACCACAAGCGCCTTACAGTATATACCCTAATTGGAATGTGCACAGGGCATGTCCTTGAATGGGGACAAAGAAGAGAAAGGCAGCGTATTCAAAATAATGTTATATGGGGATCGCAATCAATATATACCACACATACTAATTTCAATGAGCGTTCATATGTATGGGACACAGTTTTTTTTTGCAATATGATCAGACAGTTTTGCATCAGAACAATATATTTTTCCTTTTATGTTTTGAGTTTGATGTTGCATGTACGGTTCAGAACGTGTTCAATTAGAATACATTTTTTCATCAATTATATTACGGTGTCATACTAACCATTGATCACTACATTCACAGAAGCATCCTCGATATTCCAGGGGTTTCTATCACTGTCGTAATATCAACCCTGGGGATATGTCATAGCAAAACTGAAGGCTCTTTGTGCGACGACAGATGAGACAAGTTGTTTGGGCCTGAAATGTACATCACGATTTTGAATATCGGTACATTGGTTGCCTAAATGGCTTTAAGTTTGGACGTTACTATAACTGTAATCGTATAATGTAAATTAAGTCTCTTTAGGCCTTTGAATGGTCCTTGGCCTTCAGATTTGCTATGACATATTCCCGCGCTGGATATAACGATAGTGATAGTAACCCATGCAATATCGAGGATGTCAAAGAAAAGAGTGAATGTAGAGATATAGTGAGAAGATATAGATGGTTAGACCTGTAATATATTTGTCAATTTATCAATATTCACTCAATCGGACACCAATGTGCCACAGTGGTTGGAGATGTGCTTAATCTGTCGAAATAGTTTTTTGCTGCTCATTGTATCGGAAAGACTTACGCTGGTTGCGTAAGACTTATCATCTGTAGAACTCACATTTCTGTCGCTAAGTATTTACGCATGCGTGCGCGTAATGTCTGTCAAATTGTTAAATGTTTTGATATTTCATAATGCCTTTGTGAAGAGTTCATTTAAAACTAATTCGGCAGCATGGACCGACACATAAGTACAATGGCTGTAGTATATAGCTACAAGTCTCAAGGTCGATGTTGTAATGGCCATTGTTCATACGCATTATAGTACAGAACCTTCTAGAGTACGCCTATAACAGCATTTCAGAAACAAAGAACATTTATTTTGGAACCGGGACAACCTCGTGGCCAAGAAGAGGCTGGCTCATACGTATTGCATGTGGTCATATGAATATTGATACTATTTGATGGCTTTAGATTAATGCGATGAACTTTATTTCAACAACTGCAAATTGTGGTAAATGAAATGACACCTAAATATTTCATTTACATAGAGAACGCAGAACGTCGTTACTATGTACATTTAACTGTATATACAATGTATATATATATATATATGAACTGTAGGATATACGTGTCTTAGATTGAACAGTATAAAAATCAGAGACCTGTTACGAAATCTAGGTCGATCAGCTAAATATTGTTCTTGTTACTACTAGATACCTTTGAGTGGCTTTGAATACGCCATTCATATATACATACTTACATAAGAAAATAGTATGACATTGAACTCTAACGTTTTTCTTTGAATATATGCATGCCCATAGAAAGAACTCACAACCTGTGGGCAAACGAAAACGTACGTAATGTCTTCAAATAGATTGAGGTTGAGGGGTGAATGGTAGGCACCAAATACACTGTTCAGAAATATTCTATATTTTGACTGAATGTTTTAATGTTATTTGTGCATTTAACGTACATAATCATAAATTTTCAGTTCCAGTCGAACGAACTTAAGTCTGCATTATCTTGTTCCGCTCTATCGTCGTTTTTAAAAAGAATCATAACACCCTATATGCATAAATTGTAGGACAAAAGCGACTTGTACATCGCGTTTTATTCAATTTTTATATTTTTGTCCTAATCAATACGTTGCACTATATATAGCTATCATAGGTATCATCTAGATACGAAAAAAAGATATTTCATCTATGTGTGCTTTATGTGTGTAAAATAAAACCCCGTTATGTAGTTATCATTTAATGCTGTCTATGGCTCTGGTTATTCTTCATGTCGCATTTGACATAGATGTAATGTTTACGTAAAATTCCGTTTTAAAGCTATGAATGTGTCATTGCTTTATAAGGTATTGTCAACGTTTTTTCTATTCCGTCGTAATGTAAATATGGAAACCCTTGATATGGAAACACAAACTGGGGTTCGTGCTTGCTCTTGAATAACGAATATAAAAATAACTATTTTTTTCTTATATATCATCGGGAGTGCAACCACTTATGATCTACTCATGAAATATATTGAAAAATTCAAACCACTACATAAAGTACTTACATGTACACATATGTTGAGCACAACTAATATTTTCCGTAAAATGATAACAACTAACACTTATATCTATATTTGCATACTTCCGATAAAGTATGAGATCGATATTTCTATATGAATGTACATACTAGGGTTGGTTGTAAGGAAGCATTTGTTGTAAGTAATGAGCAAGCGCATTAAATGTTTGTCATTGTGTTCATATAATACCATCCATTACTTATTTTGGCTAATAATGCTGCTAATATAGAGATAATGCATTTCAATTGATTTTAAGTGTTAATTAATTTGCATTAGTCTACGCTTTAAATTGATAAGCGATAAGTAAAATAACAACTTATTCGCGGACATGGGGAGCATATTCGGAGAAATTTTAGCCGTTATCAAAAAGCAGTCATGATGGAGTCAAATGGTTTGAATATTACTAAAAAGATATGTCATATCATTATAAGCTTGGGGATATTTGACATTTACGTTTCATCAATTTTGCGAAACAAATTAAAATATATTTTCTACCAATTTAAAGTTCTCAGTTTAATATATAGCTTCTGATAACACTGACATATACATAGAGTATTGTTTTAAAATGTCATGTGTGCATGTTTTAGTTTTTTAATAGGTTTGCCATTTTACCGAATCAATAAACTGTATTAAAATGCATATCTTGCATTTTTCCTTGCTGTTTTATGTTCTTTAAAACACATAAATAGTGTTATGTTTATAACATTAGCTTGTGCGGTACACCTGTCAACGGAAGCAGGTGGGGAATTCTAGAGTTTATCGCGGATTTCATTAAATGACTCTTAATTCACCTGTGCGTCATAACAACAATGCTTTAATGGCGCCACGGTTTTTAAGTAACATATTTATTTAATGTTATACTGTAAACATGTAAACATCCAGGAAATGTGATGACTCTACCATGTAATATCTCTTGTAGATGTAATACCGTTTACCTCACTGTAAAGCACCCTCGATACGCCAGTGGTGACTATAATTCGTTATATATATATACACACGACAGTAATAGTAACCCCTTAAGTATCAAGGATGACAGAAACTTTTAAGTTGACGATACATGGTATAAGATCCGTATCAAGTGTTACACTGGTAAATACTCAGGAAAAAAAGTAAATAAAACATTGATATTGTGAAATGAAACTGTGGTAGACAATGCAAACCTAAAGGTGGTATTATGAACATGAGTTTTAGTGTAACTTTGCCATGACCAAGATAAGTGTAGTTGTAAAAGTTTTTACGTTCGAAACAAGGGCGTAGATGTCCTTGATTCGAACTTACAATCTTGCTGAGCTTTAAACAAAGGTGACATGATATGGAATTGCACACAGGAATCAAACATACAATCATTTATGATTTACACAAATGGTCTTCTTTCAACATCAAAACACTACCTATTTATCTTATTTATTAGTCATTGCGTTGAAAAATGTAATGAAATGTATTCTACAATGTGTACATAAAGTACATGAATTTCGCAACTAATGACCTAATTGATATAATTGTATCCCTTCTATTTTCAGGTCTAAATTTAGCAGTATTTCGTGGAGAGGATGGTGAAAGTCACGTTCTGGATGCCTACTGTCCCCACATGGGAGCAAACTTAGGGATTGGAAGCCGTGTGGTAGGAAATTGTATTGAGTGTCCATTCCATGGTTGGCAGTTCCGTGGAAAGGACGGCAAGGCGACCAAAATACCGTATGCTGACAAAGGTATTAACTTAATTTTGAACCAATCAATTAAGATTTACATGTCAATTCGCTGCAAAAAATATAAGTAAATTCACAATCACTGATTTATTGAAAAAATTAAAATAGGTGAAGCACACGCAATAATTATAATATATGTGATGTTCATTGATATACGGCTACATTGAAGTCCTAGGGGAATGGAAAATCTCGTCAAATTATCCAGATTTTAATATAACCAAGGAGAAAGACTATGGGTATATGTGATCAGGGATTATAATTCATTCCGAATTTAGCAATATTTCAATGTAACAGATTTCAAATTAAGTGGGGTTTCCTGTATATTGGAATGCATATTGTCATACTGACCTGATTACAAAAGCTTAATATAGAAAGGAGAAAAGTAGAATCGTGACATTAAGTGTTTATCGCATCCAATATTCACAGAAGCTGGTTCTGTGGAGTTAATACACTATATTGCTTAAAATAGAAAAAGGAATCTATCAATTACAAACGCAATGATTCACAAAAATCACGTTTCGAAGGAATTGATAGTTTTATACATAGACCAGCTAATGACAGTATCATAGTACTTGCGCTGATGCCATGATTTGTTTCGTCATTGCATTATTTGTTAGCGAAAGACAACATTAAGGAATGTGATAACATAACTACCGACACCGATTCCCATTATCCAACCTCCAATCTTCGGGAAGTTACTGTAAACCAAAACATTAAGTTCGCGTATTTCATGAGAAATAAAAATATATGTAAATATATCGCCGTGGAAAAAATCAAACTACAAGGAACAATTAAGCATTGTAGTCATACACAAGGACATTGATCTGATTTACACATATGTTCGGTGTCGTTTAGTCAAGGGCTTTATATAAGTTGTACAACTTGTGTCAATCCCATTGCACATTTGGCAATAAAATATGTTTTAATCAAAGAAACGCAAAATGATGCCGCCGCGAAATTCGGTCGGTTTTCAGTACTTTGTATTGCGTATCAGCACAGTTTCATAATAAACTGCCAATAAATTTTCAAATCCTATTATCATTCCTGAATATTCATAATTATAGTATTTAAATATCTTTATGCAGTGCGAGGCAGACACTTGAGGAAAGGATTGGTACAATCAAAATCAGGATATTTATTTGGATTAATATCCAGGCAACGGTATCATTAGGCAAGAACCATTTTTATCAGATTAAATCAAGTGATATTTCGATGAAATGTAGACAAATTCGGCTAATTCCATTGACAATGAATTCCTCTACAATAGTTATAATAAAGTCTCTTTATAGAATTATCCGTTTTAACGTAATTCTTTTAATCCGATTAATTACAACCGTCAACATTGACCATGAACTGGTCAAAAACTTAGTCCCGTTTTTGGACAGGTCATTAAGTGTAACTTCGTTATGTAAGTGTACACTTCCAACATTTTAAAACACACTATGAATGGAGGTGTAAATGAAAGGTCATAGAGGTTAGATCAAATGTCACATTTTAATTCAATAGGTTAAAAAGGATTTCATTGATATTATTATAAAGGTTTCTTAATGAAAGAAAATTATACACACCACACAGAAAATCTCGGCTAAATATCCAACAGTTTAATAATTATCTTTTAAAAATATATTACACGAAAAATCTATAAAATCAAGAGTATTCTTTGTTGTTAGTTGTTATCATTAATATAAGGAAACCTCTTAGGAAATGGTTATACATTATCATTGGTATAGTTCGATTCTGAATACGATCGAATGACCATAAATATAGTTTCTGTTAACCTTTACAAAAATGCATATTGCGTTATTCCGACAGAGAAAAGTGAAAATCAAGGCTAAACATGTCCTCAAGTTAAGCTCAAAATACTAAGTGTTTTCAAGACATTTTCTATTGGTCTATATTTAGACACAGCTTGGTTATACCGCTCCTTATGTCTATATATTATCTCTGACGGTGACAATAAGGAATTAATGTAGTGAATACATGATCCAGGCTTTAAATTGTGCATGCATTATATAAGTTGTACATTTGGAAATCCAGGTCAAAATCTATATAAACATATTGTTTATTCTAGTCCGACCATGCTGAAATAAAGGTCGTTTCCAAACGCAACAGCGATACAAACAAAAAGGTTCAATCTATCGCCTTTAGGAGTCATATGTTAGTTTTAAAATCCTATCAACATTGGACCGAAATAGAAAAAAGTCTAACTAGTGATTATTTCGAAATAGTGGGGATTACCGAACTGTTAACCGATAACATCGAGAGCCTACTTTAAATGTTTCTAGAATGATCTAAATTTACTTTACATATTGTTTGAATAGAACATGTGAAAAAAGACAATGAGCCTAAAATATCAATTACATTTCAAACTGACATGTTATCTGTAAAATCTTAAGATATTGTTTTGATAAATCCTTAGATACTTTACACGAACTCTCCTAATTGATGATAAGCTGAATACAAGATATATGGATAGATAATTAATAAATAAAATATGTACATATTATTTGGAGTTAATTTGATATAAAACAAACAATTGAATATTGAAATTATAGCAGTATTCTTTCAAAATGTTACAATAAAGTTCTAGCAGTCATGAAAAGGCAGTTAAATTGAGGATATTTCATATTTATTCAAACTATTTTGAATGAAAGATAGTTACAAAATAGTCCTAATATCTATATTTATTTTTGCTTAACTCTATCAGAAACTTTCCCTTCGATAAGAAATTTAAAAAATCTCCTTAATAATGTAAAAAAAAATCTCGTACGATCATGTAAACAATTCATTTACAAAAGTTACTTGTTAGCAAAACATTTTCCTTGATGATTGGACGCCTACGACTGATAACGTTAAATAATAGATACAGATGCAGATAGAGATTAATCCTTGAAACATCATAGACATTTTCTCTGGCCTTGCAGGAGTATGGTTGGTCTCAGGTGCGTTCGAAGATAGGCTTAGTTCCGTGTTTCCCTTTACGACGGGAGGTCTGACCGTTTAATCGTTTCAGCCAGACGTCTTCTGATGTCTCCTGGGGGATAGTTTTCTTATTATACCTTGTCTAACTTCATGCTACGTACAAACCCTCTTTATAAGATGTACGCCCATCCTTTTGTCCAAACGACTTTGTGCGTCAACCTCTGCTCGGTTTAAAACTAACAAACATAAAAATCTGTAACAACTGGGTTTCACATGATGAATTAATTATAGCTTGTTTGTCATCTTATCGCATCAGCATATCACAGAAAACCGATTATCTGTACTAAATGCTCTTTTCTTAAAGCTCCGCGCGCTCTGTCTGTTAACACGTCATAGGCATATACCCCACATAGGGAAGGTTAGATTTATCAGCAGTTTAATGGGCTAAGTATCTCAACTAGATTCAGCTCTGGTAACTTAGAGAACATGCCGACCACTAATAGGTGATTTAGCTTATTATTTTAATTTCTGATTTTGTTGACAGTCGGACGATATGCATGTTGTGCTATAATCATAATGGTGTTGTCATTGGTGCTACGTTTCATTTACTATATTAATTGGTTTTTCAGAACAAATTTTCGATCGCTCAATGATTGGCTTTTGTGTTATCTCTCTGCGTGTTGATATGTGAAATATATACACATATAAAAAAAAAGATATTGTCTGAGTATTACTACGAGTAATACTCTACCACTACCTATACCTCGAAAGGTACATGAAGGCTACCGTCAAAGAGGAATAACTCTTAGATATGATAGTTCCTCAAATGTACGTTATGTTCATGAAAGTGTTAATAGGACATATGTACATGTTCAATCAACCAACCAACAAATACTATTCATCAGAATTCAAAATTCAAATTCAACAGAATAGTTCCCCAGTGTTTGATTACCATGCTTACCAGTGTTGTTTAGCTATTGTTTAAGGTATCATACTGTATCTGTGTGTTATTTGTAGTGCCAGACTTTGTCAAAGTGAAGTCGTACATATCTAAGGAAACAAACGGGTGGATCTACTTGTGGCATCATGCTGAGAAAGAACACAAAGATGAGCCGGAGTGGGAGATTCCTTGTATCGAAAACATTAACAATGGCAAGTGGACGTACAGGGGACGGACTGAACATCACGTAAATGCACATATAGAGGTACTACCATATTCAATATTTCTAATTTGCATATTACAGATCGAGTTATCTGCACTTGTGGGTAGATATATTGGTTGTGACGTCATGTGTTTGCGAGCGTAACATCATACATTTTGGAGAAAACGACGTGAATTGTGCTCTCAAAATAATGACGTAACAATCGACACCTACCCACAAGGGAGTTAACTCTGAAACATGCAAAGACGGAATAGATCTTACGACGCTAATGTGTTTACTAATCCCGCACGTACGCTCTTATCCAGTTTCAGTAATACATTGTAACTATTGTTCTTACTGGTGGAAAAAGTTTGTTGTAATTTCATTCTTTTACGACTAAGGAATGTCCATGAACTATTGTTTTTATAATATTCCTACCAATTTCTGATAATAATTTATAGTTTATATGGATTTTTTCTATAATTGTGTATCGCTTTCCAATGCGTCCTTTGCAACTATCTTATTTCGACCAATCTTGTTATGACGTTATAGTTGTTATAAAAAGCACATTCATAGTAATTTCCGATATGGCAATGATTTGTTTACTGTATAATTATCCATATTTAGATACATCTGTTACTTAGTTAAATGTGTTTTAATCTTCTGGTATCCCCTTCATATATTATTAACAGTGTATGAAACAAATTATTTAGATGAAATATTCATTTTGACACCTTATTTTTTATTGCATTGCAATAATACGCTTCCTTTTTTTCAGGAAATTCCCGAGAATGGTGCTGACGTATCGCACTTAGCTCAGGTACACGGTCCAATGCTAACTGCAGGAGTAGATTTGAAACAGATGTGGAACAAATTCTGGTCATTTGGACATCACAAATGGACAGCGGCATGGGAGCAGAACCCAGCCCCAGAGAAACACATTGGCACCCTTCACCTTACACATAGTCTGAATCTGTTCGGCAAACATCTTCCACTCATCGACATGGACGTCACAGCCCGTCAGGTGAGTCAGATTCTCAAATCAATATGGTTTAAAACCTCAATTAATGAACAAATGTAGCGTGGCTACTGTATGACATTAAATGTCTGGGTATTTATTTTTTGGTTTGGAGATTTCATTTTGATTTTTTGGCAGAAATACATTCTACGGTTAGTGTTTGTCACAATGCTTATCAAAGTATAAAACGCGTTGCTTTTTCTTTTTTCATGTGTGTGTGTGTATTTTGTTATGTTTATTTTTTTATTTTTTTTATTTCCTAGTTCGATAGTAACAACGTAAATGTTTGCGCGATGCAGCTTCAATTTGATGCAATATAAACGAAACTAAAAGACACACGCGGAAACATGTTTTATGGTGTCATTGGCTTTATACAACTCAATTCAGTACTAATGTAGGTTAAACAATAAATTGTGCACATGTAATGCAAGATAAAAGCATTGTAAACATGATAAGCATTTCCGATCAGGGAAATATCGTTAAAGATATAACATCTATGTCTTTTTATTCCAGATTGGTCCAGCGATCGTATATTTAGAGTTTGCATCACCTTTTGGAAACGGTGTATTTATACAGTCGCTCACTCCTGTGGAACCTATGGTGCAGAAAATGGTTCATAACATTTATATGGACAGAAAAGTTCCGACAATTATTGCCAAATTTTTTATGCTTGGAGAAGCACTTCAGGTAAGAATAATGACATATTATAACATCTCTAAGTAAAATAATCATTTGCATTATATCTTATTTTTGTAAAAGACGATGTTGCTTTACATGTCTATTTTGCGCACATAACATAATGTATCAAGCAATACGATATATAAGATTTTGTTATATGACGACGAAATTTCCTGTCTGCAATATGTAAAGAAATAATTACAATGTAGTATACAAAATGTTTCTAAATTACAGTTTTTGAAGGGCAACACATGTATACCAGTATACAATATTCTAATATTCTTACCACTACCAGGTTCATGTTTTGATCCTTTTACAAAATATTCAATACTGTTACGACCGTGCTGCATAAAGATATTTTCTTAAGCCGATTCCTTTATTTCCAACTTCTGTTCTTTCCAGGTGGAACGCGATGTTATGATATGGAATAATAAGACATATGCAGGAAAGCCATTGTTTGTTAAATCGAAAGAGGATTCCCTAATAGCCAAACATAGGAGATGGTATTCACAGTTTTATTCAGAAAACAGTCCAAAACTGACATTTCAGAAGGAGTCATTGGAATGGTGAGCTAGAGGATAACTAAATACCGAATGACGAATTGCTCAAGACACCGGTATGATACACAAAAACATGCTGAATAAATGGGAAGGTGAAATAGACAAAAAGTGGAAAGAAAGCGACAACAAAAGCCACTATGTTTAGTGAATTGTTTAAGTCAATAACCATGATTGACTTCTAACGAAATCCTTTACGATAACCTGTTCTCACAAAGACCACATTTAGCTTCCGATAAGAAATTTCTAGCAAACTACATCTTTGGAAGGACGCGCAATGTAAACTAATTAACTGGAAAATTTAACCAATTTTGGAAAATCTGAAAATGTACATCAATGTTTGAAAGTCTAGCAACGTGTACTTCAACTTTGAGAAATCTATCTTTTTCCGTCCTCCAACTTTGGAATATCTAGCAGTGATCGCTGATTTTAGAAGTCAGACAAGGAAATCGACTTTGGAAAGACAACAAACGTACAACAACATGTTATGTGTATAACTAGTGTTATGGTGAACCAGAAAACTTATCTTTGTTGACATTGAGTCAAGAGAACATAGCATTTTCTTCGGATGAGGTGAAAAGACAATAAATATCGGGTAAAATCTACATCAGCCACCAGGAGTTGAGCCATTTAGTACAAGATGCAAGCAAGCTGTGATGCAACGTAGTGTGAAAGAAGTAATATTGGATAATTGATAAAGAAATGTAGCGTACTGATGAAAGATTATCAGTACGCTTATTTATATTTATACGAATATCTAATTCTTGAAAAGTAGATAAAATAGTGGATGAAAGCATTGTAAACTGAGAATAATGAATCAACGTGGTTTGCGTGATTCTTTGTGACTCTTGAACAATTTCAATTCACTATGTTTCTTTGGAACATGACACTATAGAAGTTAGTAATTAATGTAAATTGTAACAAATGACCATTTACAAGTAAGTTATGTTAACCAGAATGCCATAACAGTTTGACATTATACCATACATTCCTAGTCGTTGAATAGATCATAGAAAGTTCAGTATATATAAAGTAACCAGTAACCCATGAAGGAAAAATTATTTCATCGAACAAAATGTCATGTTTAAAATTCGCTCTACAGAAAAAAAGTTGTCGGCATTTTGTCTTCCAATACGATCTTTTCAAGATAATAATTATTATTTATCAAAAAATGTTTTACTTAATGCAAATAGATTCCACCTGAAAAAAAATTTATGACCTTAATCATGATGACAAAGCAGCGGTCCATTAGTCAGTTTTTAAGGTATTATGGGTGTGTAACAAAATAAGATTTTACCTGCTCATGTAACAATTATTTATAACAATAATAAACATCGATGGTATTAAACACCATATGGCCCTCCATGAATATTATCAAATTATTACAAATGAACGGTCGAAGTAATCTTCGAAATTTCAGTTAACATTTTTATATCCGTTTGATCTCTTACCGTATAAAGTTTGTATAGGTTGTTTTAATGTATCGTTCCGACTATACGTGTGTTTTATTTATTAGAATGTAAGGAGAATTTAACATTCCTAGTGGCCATAGGGGCACAACGTTATTGTATTTGACAAACCCGGCGACTGAAACACTATAAACATTATATAGACATCAGCGACGTATCCTTGTACAGTGATCTATCTATCAAATCCACATCTAATCAATCGGTTGTTTATTCTTATGCACATTTCATCAATTGTTCCCTTCGCTAACCCAACTTATATATCTTCTGTCTATATGTACACTGTATAACAAACCCCAACGTCTTTCAGTTGATGCTTAAATATTATTTGTATACTTCATCCATCTTAATCGTCCATTAACACACAGTATTACCAAAACTACCATTTCTGTGACGTGTACCTCAAGCCACGAGTACGTCACGAGAACTTGTCAGGGCGCCACCAAGTGGCCAAATTACTGATTTTTAAATATTTGTAACTGATAGGCAAACGTCATATTATTCATGTAACATTTTTTTTTTTTTTGCTAACGCGATTCATATTTTGTATTGATATCGATTCGGAAATCGTTTTATTTTTACTAACAGTTAAGCTAGTTTATAATTACTGCACTGCCTTCAATCTAAGTTTTATCAACGCTCCTTAACTTTCAGAAAGTTACTGAAAATAGGAAAAAAAATCACAGAAGTTAAAGAAAGTTTCTTAACTTAAAGTGTTCCTGTAGAGAATCTTGAATAAATGAGTTTCTTTAAGATAGAGGATCTTGAAACTGGGTTAATTCGAATGCGTATTTAACAGCTTGTTTTAATATGGTAGTACAAGTTAAATTGTATTCAGCATGAAAGGTTTATGAACAATACCACCTTCAATTATCATCCTTGTATATGTTCCTTTATATTTATTATACCCAGTTAAGTGTGTACTCGATAATCCAAACGATAGCGTCCCCAGCACAAACCGTCCGGATTCCGAATTTCTCAGACTGCCGAATTCCGTTTGCTTAATCAATAACCCAATCTGTTCCTTGATATTTTCACCCGGATTGTGAATTTTCCAGACTATTATCATCCGGATTGAAAATTTTTTTCTAGACTTTCATCATCCGGATTGTGAATTTTCCAGAGTTTCGTCATCCGGATTATCTCGAGTTCACTGTACTCTAAAATCTAAGTCGACTCTTGATGTTATTTCGGCGTAGGTAAGCAAATTAAATAATATCTTAATTGGCAAATTCTCTATGTGATAGGTACTATATATATATAGATACATGTACAATAACAGACTGTATGAAAAATAGTGTATGTATGTATAAAATGGCAATTGAATGTTTGTATTTATTGTTATGAGAAGTGAATGCATAAAATATAGCAAATATGTTGTAATTACTTGTTTCGAAGAATATATTTTTAGTTGAATACTATGTAAATGTAGATTATAATCAATAGTTCATATATATATATGATTATTAAGAACATGTTATGCATTTATTGCATATTTCCATAAGTGCCGATTTCGAACTTGGATTACATCTAAGTTCATTTCATTGGAGTTTTGCGTTGCGTCGTAAACTTTGAGAAATAATTTATAAAATTGTTAATGTAAATGCTAATGTTAACATATTTGTTTGAGTGTGATTTAAATTCCCCATTATATGATACGTAAAGCAATATGTAAACAAGTGCATAATGAGATGAAAGCTAGATAATTTTGCCAGATAATGCTTCCCTTGGCATAAATCTCCATCTATACGTCATTATTCAGATTTCGATGATATCAGTGAATGCCATATAAAATACAGATCTAGGCTTTAAATGTTCAAATATTAGGGAAAATTCTTATACTAACAAAGGTTTGCTTAAGCAAAGCTGTTTTACGACAGCATTGCTTCATTTTTATATCAAAAGCATGTCTTTGAAAGTCTTTTTGCGACTCTTTTAAAGTCTTTTGAGACTCATTATTTTTGATGAGAAATGATAGGTGGTAAAACATAATATCGTTTCCTAGATTATATTGACGAATGTAGAAATTAATTAATACGAAAAAAATCTGGTGCAGTGCTTTTATGTCTCAAGCTATTTTCCCTTTTCAATATTTTGTTGTTATTTTTTTTTCTGTCGTAATTCAACATGGCGAACCATTCTTCCGAATGTTTGAAAATAAGAAAGTAATGTCATGAATAAACCAGTTAAAAGCTTAAAATCGGAATTTACGTAAATGTGTTTTATTTTTTACTACAAAATGCAATGGTATAAGCCGTACAATGCACTATAGACGATGTATGTAATATAGAAATGTAGACTCGTGTTCATATATCTCCTTTCTATTTTATAAATGTTTGAAATTATGACTAGAATTCTTATCGTCTGTTTTGTTATTTTTTACGTGTAAGAGCAAATGTGTGTTAATAACTATTTAACTTATGTTTTTTTTTTCATTTTTAAGTTACACAATAGCTTTCTAATAATATGTTTATGTGCATTATCACGCTTTGTTTCTTAGTCTCTCTTTTGTTCTATGTTTGTTTACCGACATCTGTTTTGACAATAAACGGATTTAGAAACAAACATGCAGAGTGTTTGTTGTGTCTTAAATTTATTTTTGGGATTACTACGTAGTTTAGTGTTACAGCTATAGGACCAAACGATACATAAGAACACCATCGAATATTTGATATATAGTGACAGTGACGTCAGGAAAACAATGGATAAACGTTTCACGACGGGAACGCGTATATGACTGTAGTACCTGAAGAAATCCTTTTATTTATTATATATTTTGCATTTCTTGTGAATCTATTACATTGTTTATGCATCTCTGAAAGTAACATTAACATTGAATGAATGGATGAATGAACGAACGACTACCTACCCGTTTCCTTATAGGTGGTGCATAGCGTATGTCCTTGGAAACTATTTCGTGTTGTCTGCTTGTAATGTAATAGTGAATCGAAACAATTGTCTCTTGCATCCGAAAACAAAAAACACAACCTATAGCTACCGTGTAGGATTTTACATACTGATAATGAAACCAGCCGTCTCACTGTTTTTACTGTAAACCATTTTTCGCGTGCGATTTATTTTCACGGATTTTCAATGTAAATCCATTTATGTCCGCGAATTGATATCTTCCAGAATATAATTCAATAGTATTTGACGGAACCATTAAATTTCCTTTTTAAATCTGCGACACTTAATCTCTGCAAAAATGTTTTAAAACGTAAATTGCAAAATTTAGTAGACACGAAAGAAAGTTCGTTACCAATATGTTGAACAATAAACTTCAGTTTATGTAAGTTAAAAATCGAACTGGGTATGGAACTGCTAAAAAGTTGATTTCGAAGTACCACTTGACAATTAATATGGATGAAGGATAATGGGCGAAGAAAACAGTTGAATTTGTTTTGATTTGACGTTTTGATGATAAAGAATACAAACCCAAGGATAATGATAGAAAGCTGCAGCTGGTGAGACAAAGGGAAACAAATAAATGAAATTTTGACATTTAGTTTTTTTTGCATCATGATGCAGTGAAACGGCGATATTAAGCGGGGTATAAGATATTTTATCAAAAGGTTTAACTAGTCAACATGATAAAGTACTCGATCAAGGCAACATAACCTAATTTGGATGGAGTCTCGGAGTCGAAGTAGATGGGTAAATGGTACTTGTAAAAGACACAACTCAAAACATGCTGATACGAAATCACGTGGCTGATTAATATGCTCGTCACCTTTTATTAAGTATGAGAGGAAATCTTTAAACTTGTTTGGTCTATCACTGTAGCATTTCCACGAGGATGAACTGTGTCGACATTTTAGTTGATTTAATGCCTAATTGCGCTTAAAACAAGTATAACAACTGACCTCACATGCTTACCTCCACTGTCAGCAGTTTACCCTTGAGTTTCCTTCACAGTCCAACCAACAAAGACATTGAATAACTAAGCTTTGGTTGATGTTATTGATATTCAAAATTTCAAATCATGGATGGATAGTAGCATCACTGCACCCCAAGATGATCCAGGATTTCATGGGTTTGTTCCACATGATCTGGCTTCTGCCAAGGGGTTGATGACTGATGATAAAATAAAACCAGCTTTGTATGGACGATCGGAGACAAAGTGGTTGGTCAAATGGCATTTTGTGACAACTGACATATTGAAGATGAAATCATGCTGTTTGATTAAAATGCTCGACAACTGTTATTAAGTTTAATAATGACATTTTATGAGAGATCCCTAGTATATCTAGTAGGGGGATGAACTGTGTCGATTAGCAGATTAAATGTTAAGTGCTTTAAAGAACGAGAAACAACTGACCTCGAGTTTTCATTATAGCTGATCATACAGGGACATGGAATAAATCAAACTTTTGGCGATGATTCCGACTTTCCAAATTTTATATTTCCCCTGGTGATCCAAGATTCCATAGTTCGTTTCACATTATAATGACTTATGAGTGCGATAGCGGTCGGTTACTGACGATAACATTAAAGGGACAATTCAGTCTAAGAGAACATTAAAATTTGTACATATACCTGGAAAAAAACAGTTCTAAGGGAAATTAGATCAGTCGGTTTTACTATGATATGCCTGAAAAGCCATGGTGGTGACATGTGTGTGAAATGTTCAAACTCACTCGATGTCCGCCATTACACACTGTGGTCAAACTTCTTGTATGCCGAACCCTGTCCCTTGCTCGTAGAGTAATACAACTTTTGTCTAGAACTGCTCAAATCGCCCTGACAGTACTTGTGTTTACCTAATTAGGTGAATTGTCTTGCCTAAAAATCATTTTATCACCTTCTCAGTGGTTATGTAATGCATTTGTTTAACGTGCGTGACTTTGGCACGGGTATGGGTACAGCGTCCATATTGTACCTGCTTAATCGTATTGATCAACGATTTGATATTTCAACGATATCAATTAAAATACTTAACAATGACGTGGAATTTGTCAATATTTTATGTTTTATGTTTCATAAGAAATGTAGAACAATACATTTATGCTATAATTTACTTCTTGGTTATGTAAAAGAATTAGCCTGAGTGAATTGTCTCTTTAACTGTACTGGGACAAAGAGATTTATAACATAAATTTTGGGAACATTGGAGTGCTGTATATTTATCATGTTTTCGGACCTTTGTGCACAGGTAGATGAATGTTGGGGAAAAAAAAGGGTCGAACAGTCAGCACTGTCTTGTCGGAGAATATTGTTTTTATTTCTCTTTGTGAGGTAATCTTAGAGTATCCTATCTTCTTTTAAAAATGTCAATGCCGGTGTACCACAAGGTTCTGTCTTAGGGCCATTCCTATTTTTATTATATATTAATGACATAACTGAATGTGTAAATAGTAAAATTAAACTCTTTGCTGATGATACTTCACTTTATGAAATAATAACTGATAACCATGTAGAAATTGCAGATAATCTAACCAATGACCTAAGAAATATCAATAATTGGGCAAAGAAGTGGGACATTAATTTTAATCCTTCAAAAACAGAAACTGTACTTTTCTCAAGAAAAAGACATATATTCAATCCTGATATTTTATTTGCAGATGATATTGTAAACTCTGTTCTATTTCACAAACATTTGGGGGTCATTTTCAGTAGTGATGGTAAATGGTCCAAACATAATAATATTTATACTCAGGCCTCTAAAAGACCGAAATTACTAAAACATAATGTAGATAGAAAGAGCCTTTTAAAAATGTATACATCCTTTATAAGACCTGTTTTAGAATATGGTGATGTCATTTGGGATAATTGTACAAAACCAGAAAAAGACTTATTAAGTCTGTACAGATAGAAGCAATAAGAATTATAACAGGCCTGAGAAGAGGAACATCGCATAATAAACTTTAAACTTTATGCTGAAGTTGGACTTGATTCACTTGAATTCAGACGAAAACTCCATAAATCAATATTGATGTTTAAAATTGTAAATAATGAATCTCCTAGATATCTTACTAATTTGATTGAACCATTCTTTAATGATAATAATAATACTCCTTACATATTAAGGAATAATCGCCTGTTTAATCCCCCGCTGTTGAACTGAATGATACTCCAACAGCTTTATTCCCTCAATGCTAAGAGAATTTAATCAAACAGATATAGAACTCATATTTAATCATTCATTAGAACAATTTTTAAAAAAAGTATCAAAATAGATAATGATATTCCTACTACAGAAATTTCTAATATCTTTAAATATCATGGCGACCGTAAATACATTATTCTGTGCCAGCTACGAAACCAAGCAAGTAATTTAAACTCTGATCTTTATCACCATCATTTAAGAGAATCTCTAGCCTGTTCCTGTTATTATACCAATGAAAATTGATATCACTTTTTCTTTGACTGTAGGCACTTCTATGAACAGAGAGCAGTACTTATACAGGGAATACAGAACTTAGGTTTACCAGATAATTATAATCATTTAAACATTGAAACACTATTATATGGATGTAAATTTTGCAATAATGATATTACCAAAGATATTTTACAATGCGTAATAGAATATATCTGCCATACGAAAAGATTTGATTTCTGATAAACATATATTTTATATACATGTATCATAGCCCTCTGCATATATTAGCAAATAACAAGTAACAAGTGCCCATATCTAATTAATTGATAGTCAAAATACTATCTAGCAGTGCAATTAAACATCTAAACTATTGTATATGTTAATATTTATTTCTAATTTACCCTAAACTATCCTGGCTGGATGGATACTGAATACTGATTATCGAATATTGTGAATCATTTATAGTATAATAATTGTATAGGTAATTGAATAATCAAACTATGTACATATTAGAACCATAAATATTGGTTAACTCCAATTATATAAAAAAACTGCATTTAATCTCCTACCAAATTTTTTTTCATATTCAACTGAAGACAAAATGCTCATTTGTTGTCAGACTCTCATACATATTCCAAGGGGATGGGGCAGTGTGCATAAGCACAGGGACTTTTTGGCCTAATATCTCATGGTGTGTATGTATGCTAGTCTGTCAATAAATGTGCATGATTCTTATCCCTATCCAAAAACTACAATCATCAGGAAAATGAATTCCAAATAACTGAACTTGTTCTGAAACATTTTCTATTAAAAATAAAATTGGAGTTATCCCCCTTTAATTAGTAGTAATTGATATTATTATCACTATATTGTAACTAATTTAGTTTATATGTATATATATAAATATATGTATTAATGAATTGCAGAATGAATTCATGTTTATACTTTAAAATATGATCTGGAGAGGACTTAAATAGGCGTAGCCTGATGTCCGATCCTATTGATGTACATAATATCAATAAAATATTGTTGAAATGAAATGAAATTTCTCTTTGTGATATTGTATGCATCTTATTATTCAATATGGTCCTGTTGTGACCATTTCACTCTTGCATCACTCTAACTATATTTGATCCCCTGGGTCATGACATGTGCAATTGATAAAACTGGGAATGGTAACTCTATGCAATGGCAGGTGTCATCGATGGGGCCGAGAATATGCTCACTCTGTTCATGGCAGCTGTCGTCGGTGGAGCTGAGAAAGCTAACTCAGGGCCAAGGCAGGTGTCATGAGAGAGCCGCAAATGCTAACTCTGGACCATAGCACATGTCATTGACGTATCTGAGAATGTTAACGGGGTAATGGCAGGTGTTATCGATGGAGCTGAGAACGCTCACGGGAGAATGCTAACTCTGGACCATGTCAGGTGCTATCGATGGAGCTGAGAACGCTAATGGGAAAATGCTAAATCTTGGTCATAGTGGTTGCCATTGACAAAGCTGAAAATACGAACTGGAGAATGCTAACTCTGGGCCATGGGAGGTGTTATCAATGAAACTGAGAATGCTTAGAATACCAGATCACCTGGTTTCCCTATATACTTTTTCAAGAGTATGTCTGAAGCACATTATTTTATTCAGTACTTTGTGTCCAGTTAGTATATAGCTATGGAATTTTATTTCATGATAGCCATTATCATATATTCACTCACAGGTGCAAAAAAAAAAGAACGAAACACAACACATTTTTCTTAAAAAATTGTTTATATTGTTTATCACACCCTAATAGTGAATTAGGGTTTAAACAATGTGAGGTTTTTGAGAGTCTGTGACAGATCAACATCATCACCATCATCCTTCACATTGAGTTTGCCACTCAGGTATTTACAGTTCGCAGTGGCCGTATCTAAAGTGTCTTTATCACTGCACAGAGCATACACTACAGTGTAGGAACTGTCATCAATTGCAGGGGAGAATACTCTGGAGAAACTGCTGGATAGTTTTGTCAGAAGTGTTTCCTTGGTCTTGTCTGGGTCACACTGACACTTGCATATTAAGACACCTGAAATGGGCGGATGGAAAAACGATGAACTGGCAACGTAATTCAATATTGACATCATCTTAGAGTGGAGGATAAACAGATGTACTAGGTAATAAATGAGATGTTGTATCAAAATTGTATAGAATTAAATTCAAGAACTCATTTAGATATATATTATATCTATGTAATCTTATTATTTCCCACCAGAAAATAAGCATTAAAACTAATTGCACTAATTCTTTTTATGTTGATACTACATTGTATAACATTTGTTGTGAACGTGGAAAGTCATTACTGCTTGACCTTTTTAATAAAGGTACATTTTGTAATCTAATTTTATTGCGCTATATAATTAAATTTACAGTAATAATACTGTATATCTTTCATCCCCATCTCTACATTCTCAGGGAACATGAAAAGAATGGGTGCCTCAGTAGCCGTGATCGCTAATGCTCTGGCAGGAATCGCCAGATGCATTCAAGCGTGAGCTGCAGACCGCTCGCTTCAGTAAGGGGTATATGGTAATAGTTAAATTAATTGTTTGTTGTGTATGGTTGCATGTGCATGTTTGTATATAAATTGTAGTTAGTTTGTGTTGGTAGAGTTGGTTGTTGGATGCCATAGACACTAAACCCAGTAATCCTTTGTGGAGTGTAGCTGACTTCGCTGTACCGTCATATAGGCGGATGCTCCGAAAAATTAACGGAGGAATTTACGTTGTTACATACATTCATATGGCAGAGGATATTTTCATATTACAAATTTCCAACACTCATAAAAATTAAATCCTGATAATGCGAACGGCACATGAAGAATCTGTTTAGTCTATCATTTCCCTATAATAAGATTTAGTATACATACCATTTGGTAAAAGCAACTTTTTAACATCAGATAAAAATGAATCTTGAAGAAAATTCTCCATCGTGAGAGAAGACTTGAGATAGTCCAGATCAACTACAATGGCATCTACCACTAAATCTGAAAAGCATACAAAAATGATATTAACAAACCAGAAAACACAAAGTCACAAACATATCATTTCTACATAAATACCAAGTCTTCTACTTCTGGAAACTCTTCCATCTACATGTTTGAAGGACTTCTAAGATGATTTCTTAGCTTAGAAGAGTGTAAATCGAGTTGGCCTTTAGACAAAAGGGCAGTGGAAATCATTTGAGATGTAGCAACAAAATTACTTCTAGGGACAGGTGTGGTCATTGAATTGAATGAATAGTAATACCATATTTGCTATAATTAGCACCCTTTCCCTTTTCTGAAAAAGATTTGAAGTTGTATAAAAACTTCCATCCCATGGATTTAACAATGTTTTACAACATGTGATTCCTCTAATATCAGCATTGTATCCCATATTACATGAATTTGCAAGTCATATGAATCACGACATAATAATGCATCTCAAAGGATAAAAGGCATATTTATATTTACTATAACAGATTAATTTACCAAGAGTACAGAAAGATTTAGAATACGGCTAATTGTTTTCATCCACAACTTACATTTTAGTCCACTAATAAGCCCCCCCATTGTAACAATTGTTTTAGCTAACCTAGGAGCTAATTTATTACGGTGAATACAGTACAAAAACTTTCAGCCATTAAAGGTAAAAGCCTACCCTGTTTAGCAGTGGTGCTGATGAATGAAGAGGGACCGTCTGTAACACCTGTCATGTTCTTGTCAGGTGAGAAGCCAAACCAGTCAGTGGCCACTTGCTGTATCACAGCATCAGGAAACACAACAGTTAGAGCCATCTGTAAAATAATATAGTTAATTAGAATCAGTAATAGTATTTGTAATGTTAAGCAAAGCCAGTTAATTGGATTTACATATACATTTTGAATAATTATAAATTAATTTTTGCATACTGGCTATTAAAAAAATTTAAAAGCAATATCAAATATGATTTTCCTGAAAATTATGTGCTACAAACCAATATTATAAATACAGAAGAGATTACAATTTCCAAGAAGCGTTAAAATAGAAAAAGATATTTTTAATCTAGAAAATGACTTTTTCAAATAGACCATTGGTCTGTTCACATTCAGAGGTTGTGGTAGTCCAAATTGGCTAAGTTGTTACACATTCCAACTGTCCCTCACCTCTGGGTCGGGAGTTGTTAGGTACTGACCATACAAGTGTAGTTGTAATTTAACTTTCTTTTGTGATTTCCATATTTGCGAAATTCAATATTTCATAGAATATTAATAATGTAAATGTGAATTCGTAGACATAATTTTTTTGCAAATTTACTTTGATTGCGAAATTTGCGTAAAGTAAATTGCACCATGAAAGAAAGTTGGTCTACAGTATACCGATAAGTTGTAATTTTCATTTATCTATTTATTTATTTTTTGTTGTTCATAGGACATAAAGAATTTCACATTAAGGTGTGTTGATATGCCACATATTAAAATTACAAATATATAATTTCAAGGGAGATAATTTTGAGACACAACTGTACCTTTGGAAACGTATGATGCAATACAACAGAAAGGCCTGCGTTACTCCATTCTATCACCAACACTTTACAGTCTGATAAATAACAATCTGTAAGAGAAACGTTTAAAGATATAGCATCATCTACTATAGCTAAGTCATAAACACTTAATATGCCAATGACTAGCGAATATACACTGATATTGATTGGTATTCGACATATTTGCCCCCCACCTCTTTTTTGTTTTGTTTCAGTCTTATCATTAATAGATTCTAAGAATAATGAGTTTATTAATAAACAAAATTCTGGTTACCTGGACTCATTTATTCTTACGAAAACAGAAAATTTAAAATATATTATTACACCAGGTATTTTACCTTTTTAGATAGTTTACCTTTAGCTTGACCAGTCTTTCCTGTAACAAATGACAGGCCAGTCACCATGGCCCTCAGATAATCACAATCCACGCAGGACTTGTCCAAAATAAACCTTCCAGTTTCTTTGGATTTCTGTTTTCCTTTTTTCTGCTTCTTTTCTAAACAGGAAAAGACTTGAAATGTAAAATACATTTGCCAAAAACTAATCTTCCAAATTAAAATATATAAATAAACAAGCACATGATGCATGACCATATAGCGATACATTGTACAGTAGTTTTTAAAGTTTTTTGAGAGACAGTATTTGCTTTCTGAATGTTTTATTGAAATAATACATACAATTTATACATTTTTTTTTAATTTTATAAATTTTTAAACACGAAGGCATTGGTTCACATTAGCTGATTAGTTTAAGCAACATATCTCTTTTTTTTTTTTTAATTCCTTTTCTTATTTAAAGTCTTAACGGCATTTTTTATTGAAGAAAATTACCAGTTATACAGTATGTAAATCACAGTTTAAGAAAAACACCCTTTTTCATCAGTTTGATCAGTGCATATGTAACGTAAATGACATTAAAGCATATATTTAATACCTGGCTTAAGAGTAGCCTCACAATAGGGGAGATTATCAGTAAACACAAGTCTGCGTCTGTATTGACCAGGGTCAGTAACCACATCCTCAACTACAAGCTCCCCGAGGGTAGGACTGGTGCCTGTATACCGGACGGTCCTGTTACCCTTATGGTCCCCCAGGGATAGGTAGGGCACCTGTATAAGATAGTAGTATATAGCAGTGTATAGAAATGTATATATACAGCTGGGACATGACCTAGATCTGGATCTCAACAAATGCTACATGCATATGTATATGGAAACTGGGTTGGAAATATCTGTCTTGTCATGTAAATGCAAGACAGTTGAAATAAATTATGGATGCATTAAGGAATTGAAGTGTTGAATTCATTCTAGAATTGTACAAGACTGCAAAAATGTGAGTTATTAGGGATTTATAATAGTTCCTTAATCTATGTACATCAAGGGCCAGACATTTAGTAATAGATAACACTTAATTTAAGTCAAACATACAAACAGGTACCTGTGATCCAGACTTGAAGTTTGGTGGTGCGAGTTCGAGGACATGGGGAGATAACTCTGACTTTATAGCATCCAATGTTTCATATGTGTGTGCACGGTTGAGCGTGACCACTACCAATCTACAGAAGCCCGCCGACTGAGAGAGTTTCTGTCTGCCTTCATCTGTACTAAACATCCATTCAATTTCTCTGTAACAAACCAATATCCAGCAATCCAGCAATCAATTAATCACATCAGATTTAAAATTAAAAAAATGAAAAAAAATATGTATTGAATTTTTTCTTTGCTCTCATCAGTAATAAACACTATATTTAATATCACATCAGGTTTTTTTTCAAGCTCCTCTTTCTTTTCTTTTTTTCTTATATTTTTTCTTTCTCTATTTCATGTTTTCTAGAAATCATTTATTAGCTACAATGTATATGTACAAACAAATATAAATAATTTTGTTCTGATTTCATATTAAATCAAAGCAGGCTGAGGCTAGCTGCAATGAGATGGTAAATATTCAATTTCATGACAAGCTAATGACAAAGAAAATGATAAGATCAAGAAACTTACCTGCCCTCAGGTACAATAAATATGCCAAATTTGTTTGTAAATTTCTGGTCAGCACTGTCTACTATGAAGAGAGTGTATCGTGGGGCGCTGGAAACTTCACTGTATAAACTTAGAGATACCTGCTCTCCAACCAACTCCCTATAGACAAGACAAAATGATTTATGTCCTGAATAGATTACCTGGTACAAATTAAAAGATTCTAATAAAATGATTGACTGCAGAATACCAGTTCAATTTGTTTAAAGTGATAATCCTTCTAGTTTTGTCTAGTTTTGACAACTGTGTGTTAAAATGTTCAGAAAATTTTAAGTGATGAAAATACCAGGTACAAAAATACTACAAATCAATTTGTAAAAGAATAAAAAAAGAAGAAAATAATATGTGGTTTATTCATATTTTCAGTCTGTATTAAAGATGCTCCACCGCTGACAAATAGTATTTTTTCTCTATCAAAAACAGGAGCAGACAATTTAGTATTTTACATCAGTTACAAAAGTTACTTACTTAACATCATTATCACCATTGAAAAATTTGAGCTTTTAATTTTACTTCAAGTTAACAAAATTAAAAATAATAAAATTACATCTTGAAAAAATTCTGGGGCGCTATGTCCTATGATATATGGAATGAAATACTCCCAGGTTAATTAGACATATATACATTATACACAATTAAACATTAATTATTGTTCAAATGACGAGTATCGTTTATGCTATGTCGGCAGTGGAGCATCTTCAAAGATTGAATTTCAAGATAAATGAGCTTATATCCTCACCAAATGGAAGAGGAACACTTATTACCTAGTTATTAACCATCAAACATTATAATAATGTGTATAGTACCTTTTCTTAATCTGCTGCCTCATGATAGCATAGTACTGCATCTCTTTTAGGACAGTATGTATTTTATCTGTGGACTCCATTCTCTCCACCTTGTCATCACTGGCCCCTACCTCCAGGATCTGAATGACACATGTTAGATAATGTTCACAATTAATCCTCTAATGGCTTTATTAAATAACTAAATTAATTTTCACAGCACATAGTCATTCAGATCCCCCGCCAATGGAGATATCAAAGCTGAAGTAAGTTTGATTGTGGAGACTTATGTGTATGAAAAAAAACCCAGGAAAAAGGAAGTTGAACTAAAGAAAGATGGAGTATAATTCAAGCAGAGCGAGGCTGCAATTGTTGAATCAGGTATACAGCCTTGACATTTATATTAGACTATATACACAAAGATGGGTGGAGTTTTGCAAAGTAACATTTACCATTTACCATGATATTTTCAGCAATGTTTCCATGGTAACGGAAAAAGTGCAAAAAATGAAAACCTAAAAATAGCAAAAGGTACTACTAGACCATAAAAAGAATGTGTCTATGAAGTTTCGTGGAAATATCTCTGCTGGTTTTAGAGTTATGCTCCGGAAATGAACCTGCTACAAAAATATAATATTTTCAGCAATGTTTCTATGGTTACAGAAAAAAGCACAAAAAGTGAAAACCTAAAAATATCAAAAGGCACTACTAGACCATAAAGACTAATGTGCCTATGGAGTTCCGTGCATATATCTCAACCGGTTTTCCAGTTATGCTGCGGAAACGAACCTGGTACAAAAATATGATATTTTCAGCAATGTTTCCATGGTTACGGAAAAAGTGCAAAAAATGAAAACCTAAAAATAGCAAAAGGCACTACTAGACCATAAGAACAATGTGTCTATGAAGTTTCGTGGAAATATCTCTGCTGGTTTTAGAGTTGTGCTCCGGAAACGATTCTTACACAAAAATCTGCCATTTTCAGCAATGTTTCCATGGTTACAGAAAAAAGTACAAAATGTGAAAACCTTAAAATAGCAAAAGGCACTACTAGACCATAAGACCAATGTGTCGCAGAAGTTTCGTGGAAATATCTCTTCTGGTTTAAGAGTTATGCTCCGGAAACGAACCTGGTACGAAAATATGATATTTTCAGCAATGTTTCCATGGTTACGGAAAAAGTGCAAAAAATGAAAACCTAAAAATAGCAAAAGGCACTACTAGACTATAAGACCAATGTGTGAATGAAGTTTCGTGGAAATATCTCTACTGGTTTTAGAGTTATGCTCCGGAAACCATTCGTACGGACGGACGGACAGACGGACGGACGGACGGACGGACGGACGGACGGACGGACGGAACCCATTTGTATATCCCCCGCCAACTTCGTTGGGCGGGGGATTAAATAACTAAATTAATTTTCACAGCAGTATAGTTTCACATTAAAGTGCCAATCAACATATTTACTGTTAGAGATTAAATTTTTCTATTTACAATTAAAATACTCTTTTGTACTAGCAGCAGAATTCTTTGTAGCAATATATTTTTGCAAATTCTAATATCACATAATAATTTAATAACATGCGAAAAAGGCATTTGTTTACAGTTTCGACAAGTTAAAGAACTAAGGTTTTCTGGTCTCACACGGTACTAATCGTACCAGCTATAAGAAATACATTTGCTGTAGCATGTATTATGAAACAAGATTTCACAAAATTCATATTTCCACATTAAAAACAAAGCAAATTAAGATAAACAACAAAATGTACAAAAGAAATTAAGAATATATTAGAAATTCAAAATCATTATTATCAAGTGACATTAACAGTCATGAATCTGTTATTTCAAATTACTACCTGCTTCATATTTGGAAGTTTCTTAAATTTTGTAAGGATTACAGCAAATACAGGCATGTTGAATTCCTTGTCTTTGTTCTCCGAGTCCTCAGTATTGACTTTGTGAACCCGAATTGGCCATCCTCTGAAATGAAAACAGGTATAGTGCTTTGAAATAATTTAAATTACATTGTACATGTTACATGTTAAAGGCAAACTACTTTTCCCAACTGCTTGTAATTTTTAAAATGGGAATATAAAACAAGAGTGATAATTTCTAGAGTCGCAAAATTTATAAGTTTACCATCAATACTACACTTATCATCACCTCCTGAACAATTGAATTAAAATAAATCAAATGCTGTCACTTTGTTTCTTGCTGTCGTCCTAATTACCGCATGTTAGTATATATGTAACTATCACTGCGCTAGACGGCAAAACAGCGAAATGAATCTTCCCTGTTGACATAGATCACACAGACATATTTGTTTGGTGTTGTAACCTCTTTGGCCATTGATATATATTTTCTAATGTTTTTATTGGTTTAGGAACTTTTTCAATTTGATATATAAACAAAATCTGGCAAATGCCCAATATAGGTCTTTCACTGAACTAACAATAACCCAGATATAGAAGGTTATTGATTGATTTGAAAGACACATTAGCCACACTGCCAATGCAATTAAGTCCCTTAAACAAAAAGACCTAATATCAATAAAACTTGTGTGCATAACTTGATATAAAAGGTCTGCTTTCAAAATATTGCTACAAGTATTATTTCAATAAATGAAATGCTACTTCTCCAGGTAGCTTGAATTTGCAATATATTTTCATAAATGAAATATAATTAATTAACTAACATGTTCGGGAAGAATTTCAGGACTTTGTTCATGATGTGATCCTGCAGCAGTGAGATACAGATGTACCGTCCCCCTTGTTTTAGAACCCGTCCTATTTCTGTAAACATGGCATCAATATCAGCCACAACTTCTGTACTGTCGTCCACCATGAGGGCATCCAGTGTCCCTTTGTCTAGGACAACAGCAAACTCACCATCGGCAAAATCTGTCTGCAAAATGGAAATAGTTCTAAAAATTATTATTAATTAAAATGGTAAGCTGTAGAAAAATCATTCCATGACATCTTTCTTTAATTATCAGATATTTAAAATGAATAGCAGCAATTGTTTTCTTGTTACAAGTTTTTTTTATAGAATTTTATAAGACAAGAAATTGACAACACTTATTTCATAAATCTGATAAGCCCCAGTACATACTGTATACGTATAGTCCCTCCATTCTGTGAAAATCATAAAAGTGCATTAATTGACATGAAGATTTTGTATTTACTTTTTATGATAAGGGCATATAAACAGACCATTTGATAGATTGGATTTGAAAGAGAAACAGTTGAAGTCAAACTCAACTATGATAAATGTACAGGTGCCGCTTAAAATTAATTCAAATTACGTTTTTGACATCCATTTTAAGAAACTTCATGTCCGGGCGACTTTGCCTGTTCTTTTCTGTCATTTGGCGGATGACTGTGTCACTGATGTCGATGTTGACAATGTTGTGGTAGCCAACATCGTAGAGGTTTTCACTGAGCTGAGAATTACCACATCCAACCATCAGCAGTTTATCGGCTGGCTTGATATATTTGTGGAGAATTCCACACAACTCCGGGTACTCTCCATACCTAAAACAGACCATTACCAGTATGTATTCAAATGATGGATTACATGTATATCCAATCTAGATCTTCTAACAATTGTTTTTAAAGTACCTGTAAAGTAAACAAGAGGCCTATCTTGAGCATAATGCTGCATCAAATAGTATTTAAAATATGACTATTGGTATATGAAGATATATATACAGTCTTTTCATTATAAAAGATTATCATATACTCTACTTTATGTACAAAATGTCAGCTGTGTAATTTCCCTGATGACGGTCTGCCTTTAAGCAGAAACATTTTGGCAACCAGCTGTATCAGATGAAACCAGAATATACTATTTGGAACCTGGCTCAGGAATTGCTTTTTCTTTCTTTCTTATAGTTTCATGTTTGTAGACCACATTGTACATTCTAAATAAAAATCAAGATGTTTTTCTAAACAGAAATTGAAATATTTAAGCTGTAAAGCAGGTTCTTATAAAAAGGGAACACTAAAGAACAATATCTAAACTTTTCCATTGATTTCAATTAAAAAATGAAAATTAGAAACACAAATATTTATAAATATATATATATTTTTTTTTATGAAGAAAGTAGAAACAAACCACTCAAATGCTTTAGTTCCTCTCTTTTGGAAAAACTGGTCCCAGTATTGAGGAGAGTGGAATTCACTGTGGTTCCTGGGTAGGAGATTCATCCTATACAATGTATATGGACCAGACCTTGAGACCTACATGTATATATGTTACCCTAAGGCTTCAGGTAACACATCAGACAGAGAGTGTCATCATTATCACTGAAACCAAAACGAACATATCATGCATACAAACTTTTAATACACTATAATTCACAGAGAGTGAGTGAATAGTAATATGTTACATAATATTCAAAGGCAAATTGAAGGAGATGTCTTTTTGCATCTGGAAAATAAAACAAGAGGCCCATGGGCCTTAACGGTCATCTGACTCATGGCACAAAACAACAAAGTCACAGTATAAAGTATTGGTTAACGATTAATATAAACAATACAAGGAACTCCCTAGTTGAATATGTAAGTTTCTGAAAAAGGTAAATGTCATTTGTTGAACAAACTTGGTAGCCCTTCATCCAAATATGGTCGAAACCCATTCAAGGATTAATATAAGGAGGAGTCAGATTTTAAAGCCATTTCAGCAAAGCTCCCATTTTGGACCTCGGTCATACTATCCCCATGGGTCTTACCTCGGTCCTTTATAAAATATGATTGTCCTTACCTAAAGTTCCCCCTTCTGAATCAATTAAAACCACTATAGACCAATTTTCATTGAGATCGGAGACTGAAACCTTAAAACAGGAAGTGGGCCAGCGGCCATCTTGGAATACCAAAATCTTTACGAAAATGTTTGCATGTTGTTCGGCATCAATTAAAACCCCTATAGACCAATTTTCATTGAGATCGGAGACTGAAACCTTAAAACAGGAAGTGGGCCAGCGACCATCTTGGAATACCAAAATCTTTACGAAAATGTTTGCATGTTGTTCAGCATCAATTAAAACCCCTATAGACCAATTTTCATTGAGATCGGAGACTGAAACCTTAAAACAGGAACAGTGGCATCTTGGAATACCAAATCTTTACGAAAATGTTGTTCGGGACCAATTTTCATCGAGACTGAAACCTTAAAACAGGAAGTGGCCAGCGGCCATCTTGGAATACCAAAATCTTTACGAAAATGTTTGCATGTTGTTCGGCATCAATTAAAACCCCTATAGACCAATTTTTATTGAGATCGGAGACTGAAACCTTAAAACAGGAAGTGAGCCAGCTAAAATTAAGAAAATTTGCCCTTTTGGGGCCCCACCCCTCAGTTCCTAGGGTTCAGACCAGACTCATTTATATAAAATATAATTGAATATAGAAGGAGGAGTAGGACTTTAAAGCTAAAATTAAGAAAATTTCCCCATTTGGGGCCCCACCCCTCAGCCCCTAGGGGTTGGACCACGCTCATTTACATCAAATATGATTATCCTTCCCCAATAATGTTTTACACTAAATATAGATGAAATCCATCCAAGGATGAAGGAGGAGTAGGATTTTAAAGCTAAAATTAAGAAAATTTCCCCATTTGGGGCCCCACCTCTCAGCCCCTAGGGGTTGGACCACGCTCATTTACATCAAATATGATTATCCTTCCCCAATAATGTTTTACACTAAATATAGATGAAATCCATCCAAGGATGAAGGAGGAGTAGGATTTTAAAGCTAAAATTAAGAAAATTTGCCCTTTGGGGGCCCCACCCCTCAGCCCCTAGGGGTTGGACCACGCTCATTTATATAAAATATGATTGTCCGTCCCAAATAATGTTTCACACCAAATATGGATGAAATCCATCCAAGGATGAAGGAGAAGTAGGATTTTAAAGCTAAAATTAAGAAAATTTGCCTTTTTGGGGCCCTACCCCTCAGCCCCTAGGGGTCGGACCAGGCTCATTTATATAAAATATGATTGTCCATCCCAAATGATGTTTCACACCAAATATGGATGAAATCCATCCAAGGATGAAGTAGGAGTAGGTTTTTAAAGCTAAAATTAAGAAAATTTGCCCTTTTGAGGCCCCACCATTCAGCCCCTAGGGGTCGGACCAAGCTCATTTATATAAAATATGATTGTCCTTCATCAATAATGTTTCACACCAAATATGGATGAAATCCATCCAAGGATGAAGGAGGAGTAGGATTTTAAAGCTTAAAATAAGAAAATTCGCCCTTTTGGGGCCCCACCCCTCAGCCCCTAGGGGTCACACCTATCTCAAATATATAAAATATGAATGTCCTTACCTAATGATGTTTCACACTAAATATGGATGAAATCCATCCAAGGATGAAGGAGGAGTAGGATTTTAAAGCTAAAATAAGAAAATTTGCCCTTTTGGGGCCCCACCCCTCAGCCCCTAGGGGTCGGACCAGGCTCATTTATATAAAATATGATTGTCCTTCCCCAATGATGTTTCAAACCAAATATGGATGAAATCCATCCAAGGATGAAGGAGGAGTAGGATTTTAAAGCTAAAATTAAGAAAATTTGCCCTTTTGTGGCCCCGCCCCTCTGACCCTAGGGGTCGGACCAGGCTCATTTATATAAAATATGATTGTCCTTCATCAATAATGTTTCACACCAAATATGGATGAAATCCATCCAAGGATGAAGGAGGAGTAGGATTTTAAAGCTTAAAATAAGAAAATTCGCCCTTTTGGGGCCCCACCCCTCAGCCCCTAGGGGTCACACCTATCTCAAATATATAAAATATGAATGTCCTTACCTAATGATGTTTCACACTAAATATGGATGAAATCCATCCAAGGATGAAGGAGGAGTAGGATTTTAAAGCTAAAATAAGAAAATTTGCCCTTTTGGGCCCCACCCCTCAGCCCCTAGGGGTCGGACCAGGCTCATTTATATAAAATATGATTGTCCTTCCCCAATGATGTTTCAAACCAAATATGGATGAAATCCATCCAAGGATGAAGGAGGAGTAGGATTTTAAAGCTTAAAATTAAGAAAATTTGCCCTTTTGGTGCCCCACCCCTCAGCCCCTAGGGGTCGGACCAGGCTCATTTATATAAAATATGATTGTCCTTCCTTAATGATGCTTCAAACCAAATATGGATGAAATCCATCAAAGGATGAAGGAGGAGTAGGCTTTTGTATAAATAGTCTTACGCACGACGCACGGCGCACGGCGGACGGCGGACGGCGCACGGCGCACGGCGCACGACGACGGACGAAACACGATGACAATAGGTCATCCTGACCTTCGGTCAGATGACCTAATAAAATAGAAATGTTTTCGAGTTTTAATGAAAAAGGAAACTGAGGAGAAATAGAATATTTCATCAATCTCTTTCATCTAGCTATAATAATATAGCTGATGATTGTATTGGACTTTCATTTTCATTTAATGACAGATTTCTAGTACAGGATAACATATCCTAGCTCTACACCAGACTTAAATTCTGTACATACTTTATGAATACAGTTATTGACTATGATTATTGATTAATGATTGTTAAAACTCTGAAATGAAAGCCCTGCAATAGAATAGTTGATTTTTACTTACCAGTGTGCTAAATGCCTATGCCTGATGTTCAGTAATAATGATGTACATGTGTAGATAAATACCCGCTACTATACAGTTCAATTTATAAGCTTATCTCAATTCTCAATATTAATGGTTGTTTAAATGGTGTGGGGGACACTGTTAACAGGGATTTAAATGATGTATATATAAACATGCACTTGTATAAAAATACCTAGTCTCAAACATCTGAGTTGAACTGTGATAAAATAATGTACAAATCAAGTTCCATATAACTGAAAAATCTCTGTACCATTTTAGATAATTACATATAACATGTATTACTATATTTTGTATGTGTATGATCCAGTGTAGAGGATTACTAAATCCTGTTCGGGGGGGAAAAAACATGTGCAACTTAAATTAATGGTATTGCATAATTTCTGTAATAGCGTAAAGCTGATGATTGTATAATGACAATTATTACTGTCAACTTAAACTGATTACCATATAAAATATAATTTAAACTTATTCCTTGGGGAGTAGTAGTCCAGGGTTTACTTTCACTGACATTTATGTTAAGCCCTGGCCCAGATTTATCGAAACAAAAGTGATGACATAAGTCAAAACTTAAGTTATTTCTAATATGTAATCTATGTTAATATATTTAGACTTGAGTTCATTTTTGACTTTACGTTTATTTCGAGATATCGGAGCCTGGACTGTCTCATAGTAAAACTGGAGGCAGCTCATGAGAAACAAGAGATCCCAGAGGGATCTTGGCGCCCACCAAAGAATGATCTATGTCTGACAATGGAAAGAGGGATCTTTTCTCTGCTTTTCAAACTTTTGCAAACATACTATATATAAAATTTGAGACAGATCGCTTCAGTACTTCCTGAGAAACAGCAGTAACAAACTTCAACTATCAAAATCCAAGATGGCTCCTTGGCGGCCATCTTGATGATTGATCGGTCCCAAATCGAAATATGCACAACTAGGGCCCTAGGGGAACCTATATATGAAATTTGAGACAGATTCATTCAATACTTTCTGAGAAATAGCGATAACAATCTTAACTATCAAAATCCAAGATGGCAGCCTGGCGGCCATTTTGTTGACCGATCGATCCAAAAACGCATTATGTACAACTAGAGCCCTAGGGGCACCTACATATGAAATTTGAGAAAGATCCCTTCAGTACTTTGTGAGATATAGCGATAACAATCTTTAACTATCAAAATCCAAGATGGCTGCCTGGCGGCCATCCTGTTGACCGATCGGTCCCAAAACGCAACATGCACAACTAGGACCCTAGGGGAACCTATATATAAAATTTGAGACAGATCCCTTCAGTACTTTCTGAGAAATAGCGATAACAAACTTTAACTATCAAAATCCAAGATGGCTGCCTGGCGGCCATCTTGTTGACCGATTGGTCCCAAAATGCAATATGCACAACTAGGGCCCTAGGGGAACCTACATATGAAATTTGAGACAGATCCCTTCAGTACTTTCTGAGAAATAGCGATAACAAACTTTAAGTATCAAAATCCAAGATGGCTGCCTGGCGGCCATCTTGTTGACCGATTGGTCCCAAAATTCAATATGCACAACTAGGGCCCTAGGGGAACCTACATATGAAATACGAGACAGATCCCTTCAGTACTTTCTGAGAAATAGCGATAACAAGAATTGTTAACGGACGGACGGACGGACGGACGGAAGGACGGACGGACGGACGGACGGACGGAAGGACGGACGGAAGGACGGACGACGGACCACGGACAAAAAGCGATTTGAATAGCCCACCATCTGATGATGGTGGGAGAAAAAAACTGACCAATCACAGGCCTTCAGAGACTAATTTACTTTAAAGATTACAAAGAGAAAGAGAGAGAGCAACAACCGAACTTCATAGCAACACAGTCCATTATTTGATTATTTTGATGTACAACAAAGAATCAAATTAAGCTGAATTATACCTGTGTCTGATGTTATGTAAGTTGCCTTCGGTTTAGTGGTAAATGTAACGTCAGTGATAGTAACCCCTGGTGGATTGAGGATGAAAATCCATGAACTTTACTTAATACGGAGTAAACGTTTCAGGGACTGATCATGAGTATGTAACTATATATGTTATATATAAATGCCAGTTGGAATCTAAATACTTACCACTGTAATTGTGTACATTATCGGTTTTGTATAACACGTGGGTATAGCCTTACAGATCAAGCGTCCAAAAGACATCGACTTTGTAAATCAATGGGCGCATTCGATTCAATTGACTAAAAAATTATAAGTACTTCAACTTTTAAAAAATGCCATATATAGCTACTTTTATCCTGGTAAAATTAAATATAAATTTACCCTTCTATATATTATAATCTCTTATAATTGGATTAGATTACCAACAATAATAGCATACCATACCAGTGAATTAATTCCGGAATCGTGTACATCTGTATTTAGTATTCAGCTACTACATCCGGTTTTAATACCACGTGGTTTCACTTGAACTGTAAACAAAATCTAAAGCTTTGCATTGTATTTTGAACATGGGAAGCTCTAGCAAGGTGAGGGAAAATATCACGGGAACCTCCTCTGGGAATTTCTTTTCAGTTCACCAAATAACTTAACAGTTTTTTTTTATATTATGATATATGTTGCAAAAGTAAAACGCACATCAGCTACGTAACAGTATCAGGGTATACTGGTCAGTAGGCCGAAAGGCTATTCTGATTCACAGGGCCCCGTATTCGTAGGTACCCGCTTTTTGTTCGTAATTGTGTTTGTTAGTATTTCAATCATATATACATTTATCGTTTAGTCGAACAAGCCTTACAAGGTGAGATTGCAGCATGTGAATTGCACAGGGACAAGTTCAATGAAAATGGATGTTGTAACACATTTTTTGTTTGTATTTGGTGGATGAACTCGATGGATATACCTAACAGTCATGTGATTTTTTCACGAAATATCCCGAATTTTCAATAATTTTTCAAATCTCGTATTTTCTGGGGAAAAAAAATTACATATAACTGTTAGGTACATGTATTATATTCACCAATCCATCCACCAAATTCAAAAAATGACATCCATTTTCATTGAACTGGCTCCCTGTGGTTACATTTACATGTATCAGCAAGTGACATGAATTGGATGCACGTGCAGCTTTACAATACATGTACGTAGACCTACATATACATGTACAGCTGTACACGAAACTTCGAAGTATGTACATGCATGATATGATGGTCACAGATGAACATATATCCGACTATCTGCTTACTTTTAAACATTAACTTTACAATTACGATACCTAAAAAAATACAAATGTATGCTAAAATCTATATAGATGCTCCACCACAGATGAATGGTATTTATTTTTCTATAGAAAACAGGAGCAGACGAATTACCGGTAGAACTTTTCTTCAGTCACAAAAGTTACTTACTTTACAATATTCTTCTTATTGAAAAGTGTGAGCTTCTTATTTCACTTTAAGATAAAAAATATTTGAAAAAATCCACGCCCTTATATAAAATCAAAGACAGATTGGGCATGTTACAGCTAGGAGAAAAATAAATTAATTGATACATATTTTTAATATTTTTTGTGTTAATTAGACGTATATATACACAATTAAACATCAGTTATTGTTCAAATGATTGGTGGCATAATCTATTTTCACTTCAAGAATAAATTTGACAATGTTTAGATTTAATTTAACAATTTCCATTAATTTAGGAGAAAAAGAGAAGGAAGAGACAGAAGGCTAAAACTGCTGAAAAAAAGAAGAATCTCCAAAAGAAACTGGCAATGGTAGAAAATGTAGAGATGTTAACAAAAGAGCAAGTGAAAAATATTCTGTGAGTATAAACCATATATACAAGGTAACACACTGAATTAAACATATTTTCATAATGCAACTTATATTCTTTTGTATCCTAGCTTATTGCTTAAGAGATTTAACCCCATTTACCTTATTGCATCTATTACCATCCTTAAATTAAAAGGTTTCTCTCCAATAAACTTAATCTATAAAATATTTCTTACTTGTCTGTGTCCAAGATTTGACCATATACATTTAGACTACAAACAATTTAAGTACATCTCTCTATTAAAGGTAGGTTTCGCCCAACCAAATAAAAATATTTTTTTGTGAAATGCGATAAGCGGAAGAAAAGATGAAAAAACATATTAAAATATCTCAATTTAATTTCTTTATATGTTTGAGATTGAACAAATGTGTCTTGAATACAAAATTGAAGGAAATCCTTGATTTATTACGGTGTCCGTCAGACAAAATAATATGCAAATGAAGCTGCGATGGATTGTGTTGTCGAAGTTTGGCGCATGCGCATTGTCACGCACTAAAAGTAAACAAAATGGCTGAACGAAAGTGTGTGAGATGAAAAAAAATATATCTGAATCGGCAACAAAGTGGAGGAAATTATAATGGATTCGGTAGCACCCTAGGATATCTATAGGGATTTAAATTCAGAGATGGCATGTAGCAATAGAAGAAACAGAAGCCACATCTCAAGCGAAACTCGCGGGGGTCTGTTGGGACTCGTGTAACGGCATTGCACGTGGTGAGTTAAATTTCAACACATATGCCAGCGCACAAACAGCCGCAGACTAACTACGTGTATATTTGGTGTACAAAGTTAGCGAGCGTATGTAAGTAACATGAAGTGTTTTAGATTATATGATATGTATAAGCAGTCCCTCGCACTTCGATTTGCTGTTGTTGTTTTTTAATTAAACATGCCGTAGCAAGACTGTCACTTCTATCTGACATTTTGTTGCACGCTTCCGTTTGTTGCTGCGGCCTCGTTTTGGAAAAAATACGTCATGTTCTATGTAAAGCTTGACTTCGCTCTATTTTTTAGAGAAGTATTTTCCTGGTCAAACTAGGCAACTGACCACCCATATTGTTCGCTGTATGCATTGAAAATGATCTGAAGATTATATCTATGTATAGGATAAATTTCAATTTCGTAGTCTTTATATTTCATTGGGCGAAACCTACCTTTAAATGCAGACAATTTAGAAATAATCATCACTTATGATCATCGCAGCCATCAAATGTTCTAGTATTATGGCCCACTTCCTAATAGAACGACTATACGTACCCGGCCTACTATACCTTTCGGCCGGGTACGAATTGGTCACTATGTGTCGTAGTGGAGCACTGCCTCCAAAAATCACTCGGGCATAATTTTCTATACTATTTTGAAGGTTTCCAATTATTTTATACGTATACATGCATTTACATATTATTTTTATCCAAAACAAACATAAATACCATTCTTAATATCTACAGTACCGCTCACAAGACGTCAAATTCACAATTTGTGGACTTGCCGTATAAATTCCCTTCAGAAAGGACTTGCCGTATATGTATTATGTTAAAAAAAAATAATGCCTCAATGAGAATTTTATATTTTATATGGTTCAGTTTTATTACCTAGTAGGTAAGCCATATAAAAAAAGTACGATAAAAATGCAAAGAAATGTTTTATAATGGTTTGCATAATCATTTGTTTGCTCCATTGGCAGTAGTAGGCACCAATTGTAGCTCTAAAGACGACACCGTTTTCTGTCAAAAAGTCTTTTGAACTACAATATTGCAGCTAACTTCCTAAGTGATCGAATACGTCATTGAAAAATTTTGTTGTGTATTTTTCCAATAAATTTTTCAAAACATGAAATAGTTTCATACCTGTAATAGACTTAACTTTAATCCTAAATCACACCACTGGAAAAGAAATGATTCAAAGTGCAAAATGAAATCATGAATATTGTTGTTCATTTAACTTGTTCATTTTTATCTTGACAGTACACATACCACGTGTGCGTCCAAAGTGACGGGGAAAAGGAAGCGAAGAGTAACAAAGAGACTGAAACATCTTGCCAAGAAATCATCTGAAAATCAAGACGGTAAGTTTTATACCAATTGTAAGTTGATTAATAAGTCCTTGCTGTTTTGAAATATTTATACTCACAGTTAGTTGGAAGGAGTTGTGAAGAACCACTCTTAGTCTTTTGACATATTTTATCTTCTCTGATTAACTTTTTTAAGTTAAATCATTTTGCAGGTTGATGGTACAATGGTTGACAATGAACAGCATCCTTCTTTAATTAATTAGTTGCTCTCCTGTTGCCTCTAGATCTATATGTATATGAGTCATTATAAAAAATGTTCCAAGTGTAACATTGATTGAAAAAAATGGCCTAGATTGAAACCTATTTTGTATTCTCTTATTGTATTATAGTGTTTATCTACATGGTACGCATAAAACAATGTAGGCTAAAACTTCTATACATTTTTGTATCTACTGTTTACATATCCATTAAATAATGCATGCATGGTTTTCTTTATCTTTTGCAGTTGATATGGAAACAGCTGTTGAAAAGAAACCAAAAGGAAAGAAAGAGAAACCATCAGCGACGGCTCAAGCTGGTGAAGCTATGGATACAGACGAGGATTTGTGATACTTTGACTGAAATATCAAAGCTGTTGTATTGAAATGTTAGGTGATATCAGATGACCTGTAGAGACAATACTTCTTCGTTGGTGTCCGTGAAATGTAATATTATACATATGTATAACTTCATTTTGATAATGAAAATATCTACTTTTAAACTACCAGTTGAAAAGATCCAAACCCTAGTTATAGGTTGGCATGATAGTTTTAGAGTAAAAGGATGCAGATTGTAAAACATGAATTTTATACACTATGATAAACAAATGTATACAACTACAATACATTAAAACATTTTTTGTTTAGGCATATTGTTTCTGATAGATCTATAAAGACTGTTTAGCATCTTGTGTTATGATAAACTACAATGTAGCACTTTAATGTGATTCTTCAATCCTGCATGTTACTACAGCTTGTGTTTACAATGTATCTATTATAGGACTTAATGTGTTCTCACAGGTATGCAATGTACTATACAGTACCAATGTAGGTTTTGTACTTGTATGAATCTGGATCGACATGTATGTGTATAATGTAATGCTACAATAACTCTATTCCTCACTGTAAAATTGAATATTATTCTTTGTTTTATGTTATAATAAAAGTCATGATTTAAGTCAACCTATTGTTGAGAAGTGTTTTGTACATTTAATTGTTGTGTTTCCATAATTCGTCCATCTTCTGAAAGTGGATGCTTAGTTATCACATGAAAAACAAGCCATTTTCACTTTAAATAACCCTGAACTTTGACCTATTGGGAAAGTGACCAACATAAAATTTGCTACATAGTCTAAGAGTGCTGATTTTCTTGCTGGACTCCTGAGTATCAAATGGAACTGCAATCTGATTGGAATACAGATCATTATAACCACTCCGTTCAATAGAGGATCTGACAACATCCCATATAAGAGGTCATGTTCGGATGAACTTTATACCACATGTATTTAAGATCAAATACATTTTTTACATATTGATAAATCTATTGACAGAGCCATTTCGCCCCTATATACAAATATACAATTAGCTTTGTTGTACATGTGTTCTTTGGGATCAACATGTACACAGTAATAATTCTGATAGATTTTTCAAAGAAGTTCATCCCCGGTCAAGATTCTGGCAGCAGTAATTTGAATTGGCCATATCCAAAGATCATGTGGACATGACCCATAATGAGATGTTTTCAGATCCTCTTATCACACATAGTGATAATAAGGATCTGTATTTTAATCAGATTGATGGAACTAGAGTTGTAAGGTAATGGCTACCTAATATATATCCCTACGATCTATTAATTCAGACCATGGCAACAAAATGTGTCCATTGTTTCCAGGGTAGCCTTTAATACAGATGTCCCTATATGTTACCACAAATTTCAACAAACTTTATCAAAAAGCAAAATGCCCATTTTACAAAACCTCATGACCTGGTTACAACTATCCAAATTTTGACAAAAGAAAATCAGTCTGCAGATCTACCCATGGTGTCTAACAATGCCGTAATGTTTCATTGCAATCCCCGTTTAGTATGTGGCATTTATAAGTGACTTCTATTTAATTACATATATAGTATAACTGTTTTATAGTAACTTTAACCAATATTTATGTCTCCTTTCATTTGAACTTCATGTTAAAGATTTAGTGACACATTTATTTGAATAACAATTAACGTACATACCTAATGATATAAACTAATAGCATTCCTTGGTTTATAAACATCAGTACTATCGTGTTGATTATTCTTTCTCAAATTAATAATAATTTTTTTCAAATTATTACACATCAAAATGTCCCTTGCTCTGTCCTTGATACTCCAGGGGCTACTATCAACGCTTTATATCCACCCCTGAACTATATATGTCACAGCAAAACTGAAGGCATTTTAAGAGAAATAAACTGACCAATAACAGCAGGCCTACAGAGACTTCCTTTGAGATTATCAGTGAGTGATGCTCAACTTCAAAGCTATACAGAACATTTATATTGTTATTTCATTGTTTTGAAGTAGGACCAAACAGCCTGCCTTATCGTTATCATTGTTGTACATAGAGCCTTCAGTTTTGCTATAACATATATAGCCAAGGGTAGATACTTGGCTAGTAGTTGTTTTATAGTTACTGATGCACATTTGTGGTAGACACAGAGAGCCAACAAGAACACAGTCAAACATTATAATGATAGGTATACTCTTAGGTAATATTACACAAAAACAACTTCAAGGACAAATTTTAATTAATCATAAGCCTCTCAATTACACACAATTATACACATGTTCAACAATAAAATATAACCACCATTCTCTGCATGTACATATGTGCATGTTTGGCTACTTCACTACCCCATCCCCTTCAGCAGCCTCTACATGTGTAATTGATAAAATGCTATTTATTGGTCATTTAATGAAAAATGGACAAACTAATTGTATCTTATAACCATGGTATTGAGTCACTATTGACCAATGAAAAAGCACAAAATGTCTTGGTAAATTTCACACAAAATGTATATATTATTATATACAATGTACTGTGTGAATGAGATGACAACGGTCCAGTATGTTCTGTTGGTAAAAAATGGCAGTAACTTTACATATATTGAGATTTTAGCAAAATTTATTGGAAATGCTGATTGGATCAAAACCCTGCCACTACCCGCCCCCGTTTCTTGGCTATTTTTATTTTCTTGTCTTTCTTCTGTTGTTTTCTTTCCTGAATATTCTGTGTACGTTTCTCTATTTTTGCATCCTTCCTCTTTTTCACCTGTTCTTCTCTTTGAGCCCACTTCTTTTGTTTTTGCTTTTTCAGTTTGTCTTTCTTTTTCATAGCTTTTTTAACCAGAGATGGGTCATCTTTCACCTTTTGACCTTGGGCTCTATGCAAAGCCGATTCCCAAGCCATTTTCGTCTCCAATTCCTTTCCTTTTTCTGCATCTTTTTCTTTCACTTTTTCGACACGTTCCTGACGTTTTTCGATTTTTTCTAGCAGCCTCTTATAGTCCTTCCCTAACAAGTTACTCTTATTCTTGTCTTTCTCACCAGCCTCGGTAAAATCAAATTTACTAAACACCATTTTCCCTTCCTTGTTGTAGACAGGCTTTGCTGGCTTAGAGTTCGGGCTACCAACAACACCGTTCACAACTTCTTCTTTTTTAACAGCCAGATTTCCTTTGTTTTTGTTCTGTTTCTCCAGTTTTTTTCTCATTTTACTTTTAAGGAGACTTTCTTTTCTTTTCAATTTCTTTTTCTCCCTCTGTTCATCAACACTTAGCCCTCTTTTACCTGAAAACAGATATCGGGTTCAAAATATTCAGTGACACATTCATTCAAACAAACCAAATAGGAAATAGATTTTCTTTGCTTACCAGTTGAATATTTACATGCATGGTAAAGATGGACAGTTTATGTTCAGTACTGTAACTCTAACTTTCCTGGCGAGCTTATTTCAAATTTCTATGTTCAACAACATTTTTGAGAAAATTTAAAAATTTCACGATCTAGTGGTATAATGTTCTATTGTACATTCAGACGATTTATTTTTGTGCATTTTAATACTTAGCACAAAAAAAATGCACATGAAGTTAGTTGTATTACAGTAAATCATTAATAGTATGGTAAATGAAGTAACATGCATCAAGCCTTAAATGTGAGTTTTACGGACAAAATTGTGTATTTGGATAAAAACCTCATATCATCTAGGTTTATCTGCACAGAATAATGTCATAACACATGTCTTTCATCTTTATTCTAGGTCATTCCTACAATATTTGTTCATGGTAAATGTTTGTGATTAAAATAAAAACCTTGACAAATTGTGTATATTGGGCCTTTAGCAGGAAATTAATTCAGGTAAATGTAAGAACATCACAGAAATCCTAGAAGAACTTAGTTGTTTAAGCCCTTTTCTACTAGCCTTATCATCATCTGTCCTTAACGCCTTAATTTTTTTTAGACATACCTTTAAGTTCCTCGATCCTTGCGCGAAGTTTCTGTTGTAATTCTTCCTGTCGAGGGGTGATAATATTTATCAGACGAGCATCAGTTTTCAGCTTTCTCTGTTTACTCATCTTGGAATTTTTATGTTTGTGCTTTTCTTTGATTTTACTATCTGTTGAAAAAAACCACCCACAAATCAGACTAAATCTTTTGTAAGTCTAAAAGTCTAATCACAAACTTTTTTGTTTTATTCCATATTTTCCAAACTTAAATTTAAAATATGTACAACCTTAACATCCTTAAAGATGCTCCACCGCCGACAGAGCATAAATGACATTCATCATTTGAACAATAATTGGTGTTTAATTGTGTATATATATATGTCTTATTAACACAGAAAATAATATAAAATGATTTATTTTGCCTTTGATGCATGCGCAATCAGTACTACATTCCATATAGGATATAGTGCCATGGAATTTTTTCGGGATGCAATTAATTATTTTTCATATTTTTAAATTGAAGTCAAATTAAAAGCTCAAACTTTTCAATGGTGGTAACGGTGTTAAGTAAGTAACCTTTGTAACTTAAGAAAAATACTTAATCGTCTGCTCCTGTTTTTGATAGTGAAAAAATACCATTTGTCAGCGGTGGAGCATCTTTAACATATTCTAAAGTCCGACCATTGTTTTTCACTTGTCTGAATAATCAAGAAAGACAAATTAATGGTACATCATATTTTCGTACCATAAGCGACAGTAAGCTTAAGCCATCTAATGTAATATCGGGGTAAAGCCCAATTCAGGTAGTACCACAGCCAGGTTAAACCGGCAGAAACTTGAAAGTATTGTACATGTACGTACTGCCTGATATTGAAACCCTTGAACACCATTACCACAATGATTTACCATTTACATATCAATCTGTTGTTGTTGTACATATGGCATTATCAATAGTATCTAGCTATATAGCTGTATATAGTCCTCTCACAACAATAAGTACTTACAAGGCTCCTCTTCTTCCTCCTGTTTATTTGGTGATTCCTTACTGGACTTCTGCGGTCTTTCTGTAATATTTTCATATAAGTTAAGCAATAACAATTAAACTACAGTTCAAAAATAGCAATGATAATATCAATCAGACGTTTGATATTGTGACATTTATAACATTATATATTAAGCATTTATAAAGATATAAGTCTTAGACAGAAAATTAAACAACCAAAAACAAAACATCTGGGTCCAACTTTCAGTTAGTAATTAAAATCCTGCAATATTTCATTTATAAATCAGTACATCTACGACAAGTTCAGGAAATTATATTTTTATTTAGATTGGGTAAGTATACAGACCTTTTTTCACCATGATATGGAGCCAATTTTTGGCCCCATACCCCATAGCAAAGCCTCTAAATTTTTCTCAATTCGAAGTCTTGAATTTCCCAAAATTCAAAGTTTCTTGAAAACTATCCAAAAATAGCACATGAACTATTTGACTAAAGCTTTAAGTATATTGTGTTTTGGTTTCAGAAAAGTACAATAACTACGCTAAAAATAAAAATTCTAATTTGTTATGCTTAAAGTTTATTTCAAATTTCATAATCTTTCCCAAATCTTGGTTTTGTCACACATTTTCCCTAATTCAGAGCCACTGCCACATTCCCAAAGCAGTGAGAAAGAGCTCTGGTATGATATATATATAGTACCTTGTTTATTATTAGAGTGTTGAACTTGATCTTCTTCAGAGTCAGAATCATCTTGAAGGTCTTGTGAACCACTGCTAAACACTGAACAGTCTATCGTTGCCAACTGTGCTTTAAAGAAGCCGAGATCTGTTTTTATGGAGGAATGTTCATCAACAAGATCAGAAGCCATGTTTTCCATTTTCATCTGCATATTAAAAACTTGGATATGCCATATAAAACGAATTCCAATCTACAAATAAAAAGATATTAAAATAGTATTTAGTAAATAAATCTATATGATTCATATATATAGTCAGACTGTGTAAGAATTAATACAGAGTTAAATTTAATATTAAACTTAAGAAGAAGAAGAACTCAAACATTTAAACATATCAATATCATGTTGGTAAAGACAATACACTGTCATTCTAATTAAAATTGGGCTTATAATTCCTCTCCACTGCGATGCTTTACAATATGCTTCAATACAAGATCTAACAACTCCTCCTTCAGGGTCACCTCAGCATGACCCCTAGGCTAAAATCTTAACATCTCGGGATACACTGTTTGTCTTTTATACTTCTGAGAGAATCAACCACACTGAAGTTTATGAAGGTGAGATGCTGATTGGTTAACAGTGAGTAACCACAGAGGTCATGCTGAGGTGAACAGGGAGTCGCAGCTAGTTAGATCTTGTATTATAGCGTGTATCATATTGAGCATCACAGTGGAGCAGAATTACAAGTCTAATTTTAATTAGATTGCTATACTGGATATTGATTACAACTAAATAAGTGACATACAATGCAGATATCAAACCGTTTCAAAATGTTTACCAAAAGGCGTTAACGTTTGTAATTATAATCTTAAATGATAAATGTTTTTTTAATGAAAGTATAACGATATAATCTAGCCTGGACTGTAATCCAATAATATTAGACGTCGACATCGAGAAACTTCTGATAGATGATACCTATCAAAAGTTTCTCATCGTCTCATTAATTATAATATAAACTCAAACATTGTTGGAGTACCTTAACCTGGACTGGAGATCAAACAATAATTTTGCATTGATCTCAACTCTCAGTATGGCTTATTGGTATTTTCATAATTCAAAGTTTATCATTACAAACCCGGTCTGTGGTTTAACAATTTTAAAACTACATCTGTATCTACATATATATGTACATTGTACATTACGAGCTCCTAACTTGTATCCTGACTCATCGAATTACTGATATGCTGATGAGAAGTTTGTATTATGTCATTGCTAATGTATATGTTACATTTACATAAATGGAATGAACATAATCTAGCTAAAAGGAGATTTGTACTAGAGCTAATTTGTACCATAAAGACCCTACAAAAGTCAAGTGAAAATAAACGTGCAATTTCATTCAGTCATTTACAATTTGCTCAACGAACAGTCCCATGCAAAATCGGAGTGTAAGTCCATTGCAATCAATTAAAGTCTGTGGATGCTTACCCTTATTAAATTTAGGTAAATAATTGTTGACTAAGTACCCATAGCGTTGATATTGCAATAAGTTCTCTTTCTTGTGATAATTTTTCTTGAAACAGATTTCACGTGTGTTGTAAAACTCGACTTCCGGTGATCACGTAATAAGTAGTCCGGAAGGACGGAAAGTAAGATACGGACAGGTAATTATGAAGTCCATTTAAAATGCAATATGGCAATATGGGTTTTAACATATAAACATTACACTAAAATTCACAACCTACTTTAAGAATTTGAAAATATGTCTACCATCCACTTAAACTTTATTAAAATAATAATAATGATAATAATAAACACTCAACGCAATGCAAGTTACCTCCCTTACCCCAAATACACATGTAATTAGCTACAAAGAGTGATGTAGTAAGTTGAACTTTTGTAAATTTGCAAATTTATGAAAACTTACCTTTAGTTTCATGGAATCAAAGTACGATCTAACAGTTTATCTAACGTTACATATGCACTGTATACAAAATGTGACAAATGCTCACTACTTCTTTTTAAGGCCTATCAATCATTATATGATACACATTGGCACAGTGGGCCTCCTTGTATAGTGCCAGATAACATAACTGATTTCCAAACTATAAATATATCCAATACTTGTCAAGGAATAGTACTATATATGCTATAGTGTAAAAAGTGCATATAAGAATTATATCCTATCATGGTCATCCAACATGGATACAAGTGAAGTTCCCTTTCATTTAGTAATGTCTGATTTTGATATATGTAAAAGACGATTACACATGCATTATGTATATGATAGCAAGGAAGGATTTTCAGCACAATCTATTTCGGCCGGATGTATTTTAAACTCGAATGTGCGAGCGATTTCAACGATTTCAGCGACAATCTTCTAATTTTAGACGAAATTCGTCTAGATTTGGTGATGCGAAACTTTGAAATTAAAGTTTGCGGAAATGAAAACTAATGAGAGACGTTTAGGTGACTCCAAAATTCTTCTTAATTCCTATATTAATATACGTTCTATACTTCGGTTAAGAGACACCTTTGTCTACATTTTTATGAATGTATTTAAAGGTTATTTAAGCATTTTATACAACTTAACGTAATAATACAAAAGGCAGGAATATTTCTGCCTCAACCAAGTAAAACAGCAATTCATGAGTTAACAAAAAGTAACGAGTTTGAAATCAGAACCCACGGTAAGGATAGAAAAACTATATCATTTTGACAAACACATGCTACAGACGATGGCGGAATAAATTGACGTCATCATTACACTGTAATGTACGTTGTTAAATAAATTAAAATGGCATGATGATTTTCCAGACCCGATTGGCCCATGTTTTTGTAGCTATCGTCTTAGTCACGGCACTCTGTATAGATGTGTAGGGTGATTTGTGAAAGAAAAAATATTGCTCTTTCCAACAGTAGTAACCATTTTTGTGAAGACGTGCCAGAAATATGATTTTTTTAGCCGCTTAAGTTAGGTGGGGTAGAAGTTTGAGTCGCAGAGCTTTCCATCCTCTACGTATATAACTACATATTGTATGTAGAGTGTGATTTTTACCGATTTTTGATCTAGGCCTCTAAAATATCTCAAAATAGTCTTAGGGCACTCTGGCGTGTCCATAATTTACGCATTTAAACTGTATTTAATTCTAAGATCTCTGTGAAATAATAGACTTTCGATTTTATAGATAATGATGTATATACGGACACCCCATAAATGTGTAATATGGTGTATTTCACATAGAGGTGTATCTATAGAGCCAAAAGCCTGTGTACAATGGTAGCGACATATACAACAGACTGTGTCAGGGCTTAACTTCAAAAGTAAATAGTCTGCCCACGGACCTTGAGCATGTATTGACAGTTTGACACACATGTAGATTAAGACCACGAACCCAAATTCAATCCACGACCAAGTTTACTTTAAAGCTCATTCTACGTGCAGAGGGTAAAAACGATTAAAACACGGACACAATTTAGGAGTATATACAAGGATTTACTGTAGATGCATAAGCTACTGTTGGGATACTTTCCACACAAAAGTGAAATGTTAATCTGGAAACGAATACTCAGGTAAGAGAAACAAAATAATTCTACAGTAGTATTGTTACACAGTTCAAAGTTTACAAAGTTACGGATGTGAAAGAAATATTTGAAAAAAATAGCGGGTTGGTTCTTTAATTTAGAGATTATGATATGATAATTCAAAGAATCCTTATCATTTCAATAAAAAATTCTGACACGACTTCTGGATTAATTTAAAACAAGTAAACTTTATCAATTTGTTTGTATATAATATTGTTAAAACAGTGACTCGCGTTACAATGTTGTCATGGTTAAATTGTATTAACAATTATAAAAAAAACTATCATATAAAAATTGAGTATACAGAATCGATTTTCATCACTTTCATTTACATATTTTCATGCTTATTCGAATTTTTCGTACAAGAATTACCCTGAAGATCCATTTCATTATACTTTCTTTAAATTTGAGATCTTACATACCGGTAGCTTTGTTTTTTCTATACACGCAAATTTAAAAGAGACACACTGACAAGCATAGCTTAAGAGAAGGTTATGTTGATCTGGCGTAAATGAAATTAGAAAAAATCCTTTTAATGTAATAGCATTGAACAATCCATTGAATACTAAGTAATCGGTACGGAAAGTTCGATATTAAAATAAACAATTCTGAGGAAAGAACTTCAACTTTAATACAAAGTGCGACTTCAGTCGTGTCAAGCCATTGTGCTTTTGTAAGTACTAAAGTTAAGCTGTTATCAAAACATTTATATAGAAAACATACTCGTTCAACATACTCGTTCAGTGATAATATAAGGTCGTATATAATTCAATTCAATTCAATTCAATTCAATTCAATTCACTTCAGGTCTTTCATAACCTTCTGGCAATCTGGTAGGTTATTTGTTTTAATTTTAAAACTATGCCACTTCTTAGGTATATTTGAACATAACTTAGTTGATAAAAAGTGTCTATGCGATCTGGCCTAACCTTAAGTATCACTTTTGACTCATAGATTGTTGTGTTGTTTGTAAATTTTGTCAAAATAGGCAAAACAATGTACATTTTAGTTAAGTAAGTCCTCAGGGTTCGGTACATATTTCTGTCAACAAATAACCATGTTGATATATTTAAAGATGTCTATAGAATGCATAAAGAGCGCTTGTTTGCCCTGATTCTTCTTCACAAAAGCATGCGCATTGAGTCCTCTTTGACCTTGTCATGCAAATGGCAGTATTGTTTCATCAATAATTGCACCTTACATGTATCTACAGTTACAAAATATAACAACATAATGGGGATATACGTAGAGACCGACCGTCCGTTCATTTACCCAGTCACTTAATTACCCAATCATTTATCAAAGATGCTCCATCGCCGACAGAACATAAACGATACTCATCATATGAACGAAAATAATCAAAACAACTTGTTTTGATTTGATGGACGCGAAATTAGTACTTCATTCCATTTAGTGCATAGTGGCATCGACTTTTTTCGGGACGCAATTCATTATTTTCATTTTTTTTTATCTTGAAGTATAGTATACTATAGTATATCAAAGCTCGAACTTTTCAAAGGTTGTAATGGTGTAAAGTAAGTGATTTTTGTAACTGAAGAACAATATCAATACGTCTGCTCCTGTTCTTGATAGAGAAAACAATACCATTCATAAGCGATGTAGCATCTTTAAATCATTAAAGTGGTAGTCCCCCCTTTCCAATTTAACTTCGTTCAGTATTCTATGAAGTAAATTTGTTGTAATGCATCTTCTGTCAAAGTTTCGAAGAGATTTAACCTGTCTTCTTTTCTAAATGGATATTGGATTTGTCATTTTTGACTAGTTTCTATACATGAAAACCAACATTCATATGCTTGAAGGGCTTGGTGCACTGTTATAAATCAAGCGTCTGCATGAAAAATATGATTGATTTCCCTTACCATGAACTACATGAACTACATTCTTAAATCAACTAAATTAGTAAAATGCGTGTATATTTTCCCCGAAAAATGTTGTATTCAATAAATCAATTATATGCAAGTTTGCCATTACTAACGTTTTTGTAAGACGGCTTCCATTCTCATTTACACCCATCATCCATCACTAACAATATATTTTCTTCACTGTTCATTCACTCGCGAACAATGATGATAATTTTTCCATCCCGTTTATTATTTTGATAAACTATATAAAGAGATGTATATCAATGACACTGGCGGGATCATCATGTACATGTACGGGATCATCATGTACATGTACATGATTAATTTTTTTCAGCTGATTACATCTACCTGATTTTTATTTGCTATTTACCTGAAAATGACATTAATTCAGGTAAAATTATCATATGATTGTCAGGTAACGTTTTTTACATGCATAACATTATGATTGAATTCTTTTCACAACGTTAACATTGCCTAGATTTTCCTAAGAATCATCTACATTATTTTAATTGTACATAATCAATTTCTTTCACAAGAGCGCATAATGTTTCCCTGAGAATTAGTTAAAATATTTTACCTGTGTATTTGTTACTTAATACTATCTATTTACTCATTTTTTCAGAATGACATTGTCAGTACGACAGTCACGTTTTATAAAACCCGGCGTTTGTCTTCTTTCACTTTTGGTTTTATCACTTGTGCATTTCAAGCTAGAATCATCACCATCCATGCATCCGTATGTTATACCTAAGACAAATGAACTGAGTATGACAGTGTACTCTAATCTCACAGAACACAGTCGTCGGCCACAGTCTGGATTTTCTGAATACACTTCTACCAAGACAATCCTCATGTTCAGTGCTACAAGATGGTTTAATGAATGGGTTGGTACTAAATGGAATAGTACTGACGTTTTTAGAACATGCCCTGTACAAAATTGTATGTTGACACAGGACAGAACACTGAAGGATAGTGCCGATGTAGTGATGTTTAGGTGGAATGATTTAACTAAATGTAGGAAGAAGTTAAAAGATGGACAGATCTGGATTTTGTTTGAGCACGAGTCACCTGTCTACAGCAAAAAATCATACAAAAGATGTAATGATAAGAAAATCAACTGGACCTGTACCTACAGACGGGACTCTGATTTTACTCTGGTACATGGTCACTTCGCACAAAAAGACACAGAGTACAACATCAGTCAAATTCACAAGTTATGGACATCGAAGTCTAAAACTGCTATTGGTTTCATTAGTCATTGTAAATCACCGTCCAAACGGGACCAATTTGTTGAGAAGCTTCGATCATATGGAGTTGACATCGATATCTTCGGTAAATGCGGTAAAGGCCGTTGTGGTAGTCGGGCTACGAATTGGCTAAAAGTGTGGAACATCACAAAAGATCGTCGTGAAAACTGCTTTGATGTTTTAGACACTCGGTATAAATTTTACCTATCTTTGGAAAATGCATTATGTAAAGATTATGTCACTGAAAAGTCACTCCATCTTGTTTTATCTCATCAGATAATACCGCTGATACGAGATGGTGCAAACCGTTCAATTTTCCATCCTCCGAATTCTTATATTGATACCAAAGATTTCAAAAGCATCAAAGCAATTGCAGAACATATCAAATATTTATCAAAAAACTTTGACCGGTATTTGGAATACTTTCATTGGAGGAACCATTATTCTGTTGAAACCATAACCAGTGTGTTACAATCCATTGTATGTGACGTTTGTCGACGTGTTCACTTGGGGAAGAAATATCAAAGACTTTACAATAATCTGAACGATTTTTATACGAAGTCACACGAGAAGAAAGGGGATAAACATATTTGTGAAAGCAAACTAATATAAAACCATGTCAGATACGGGCCATTTAAATAATAAGAATATTTTCCAAACAATAGATTTCTATTGTTCTCGCGAAGAACAAAGTTCCCGCCTTCGCATGCACGAATTGGTGTCCCAGCCAGTTATCGCTTATCGATTTCATAAGATTTGGTCTCCCAACCAGCAGTAGCTTCTCGATTTGATACACACGATATAAGGTCGACCATTTTGTGTAATTTGTAAACAATCAAAAGATTTATTTGTTTGTTATGTACATGTGCCTTAATAGGTTTTTCATTATGGAGAAATGATTAAATATCAAGCTTTTACAAGAGAAAAATATACGCTTTTAACATTTCATTTTTACTTTTATAGTAAAACGGGGTTACGTTAGACAGAGCGAAGCGAAGGGAAGTAACTCTTGATAGATTATTAGATTGAAAAGGCTTTTTGAAAAGGTATTTTGAGTTTTTAGTCTTCAATAAATCAAAATGTTTTATGCTATTTAACCCTAGCCCCTTTCCCAATACATGTTTTTGGGGTGATCAACCTTTTTATTCAATCTTTAGTAAACCACGTTTATAACGAGGACGTTTACAGCGAAGTGATGACTATAACGTATTACTTTTTATTCCTCGTCAAGGTTCTTATAAGATGTATGTAATGTGTGTATAACGAATTATGCTTACACCGAAGTGATTGTGGATGTTTTACTGCATAGAAACACGATGGAATTGATAAATTTTTATTCCTCGTCAAGGTTCTTATATGATGTATATAACGTGTGTATTACGAATTATGCTTACAACGAAGTGATTGTGGGTGTTTTACTGCATAGAAACACGATGAAATTGATCAACTTTATTCCTCGTCAAGGTTCTTATAAGATGTATGTAACGTGTGTATAACGCATTATGCTTACAACGAAGTAATTGTGGATGTTTTACTGCATAGAAACACGATGAAATTGATCAGTTTTATTCCTCGTCAAGGTTTATAAGATGCATGTAACGTGTGTTTAACGAATTATGCTTATAACGAAGTGATTGTGGATGTTTTACTGCATAGAAACACGATGAAATTGATCAATTTATTCCTCGTCCAGGTTCTTACGAATTATGCTTACAACAAAGTAATTGTGGATGTTTTACTGCATAGAAACACGATGAAATTGATCAACTTTATTCTTCGTCAAGGTTTTTATAAGATGTATGTAACGTGTGTATAACGCATTATGCTTACACCGAAGTGATTGTGGATGTTTTACTGCATAGAAACACGATGGAATTGATCAACTTTATTCCTCGTCAAGGTTCTTATAAGATGTATGTAACGTGTGTATAACGCATTATGCTTACAACGAAGTATTGTGGATGTTTTACTGCATAGAAACACGATGGAATTGATCAACTTTATTCCTCGTCAAGGTTCTTATACGATGTATGTAACGTGTGTATAACGAATTATGCTTACAACGAAGTGATTGTGGATGTTTTACTGCATAGAAACACGATGGAATTGATCAACAGGTATATCTCTATCCTCCCATTCAATGGTTACTATGTGCTAACATTATTATCAAGTAAGTAAGACTGAAGGTTTTTATTTTTATTTTAGTGCTATTTTATAATTAATGCTTATTGTAAGTTCACTGATTAGAAATCGAGGGTCCTATACATGGATGTTATTGTTACTTGCGGCTGGGCGTCTTTTAAATCAAACCTTGGGAAGTGACAGTGGAGTAAGACAACTTTTGTCTAGAACTACTGAAATTGCTCTTAAAGTAGCGTGTTTAACGTGTTTAACTTATAAGGCGAATGCTTTTGTCTGAAAATAATTTTATGGAGCGCCAAAGCTGTCTCGTATAGTTAAAATATACTATATTTGTGTTGATTTATTTATATATATGATGCATAGTTTTATCATTATATGATTTGATCTTATCGGTATATGATTTGATCTTATCAATATATGGTATCATTTTTTTCAATATTTGATTTGATTTGTCTAATGAATCATTTGATTTTACCATTATTTTTTTTCATTTTCCACGGTATTATTTTCTTTTATCGTTATATCAATCGATTTCACCATTATTTCATTTGTCGACATACATACTTGATTTGCATCTATCATTGTTTCATTTGATTTTATCATAATGATATTTTCATTAATCTTTATATTATTTGATTTCATCTTTTATTGAGTTTATTTATATTGTATCTGCTTAATGGTACTGCATTCTCTATTGACTTTTAAGTATGCATTCTTCTGAAGTTTCAGTCCCGTTAAAGTCTCGTTTCGACAAAGATCACAGAAGTTATGAGATTTTCAAATACAATCTATCAATATCTGTAGCAAGCTGCTAGTTGCAAATTTTGTCAAAAAATTACATAGATTACGGAGATTTTTTATACGAGGATTTTTAAGAAATGGTCCATTTGGTAGCCATTTTGAAATTGTGTCTTATTTTCGCTTTGAGTACAGCCACAGTTTTACCATTTTTTACTGAAATTGTTTTTACTTAAATCAACACTGCGCCAGCATTTTTAGCTGTATCGAGCTAATTTTTGCTGTAAATCTTTTCTAGGTTCCTGATAATTAAAATATTGTGCATTAATGTGTGAAATGATACTTTTTTGTGACTTAAATTTTATATTTAATGGTTATTTGAGAACTTTTATTTTTTCTTTAAAATATTATAAAATAACAAATATTCAAATGGGGCAAAAAGTAAGCACACGGATCCACCATTTGTCTGTCTGTTTTAGAATGAACAACACTTTCCCCTATTGATATGCAAAATATTAACAAAAGTTCAATACCAGAACTTTTTTCTATAAAGGATTAAATTAGACAAAAATGGCTGAAAATGTGCATTTTGTAGCTCAAAATTAAGGGGTAGGGGTAGCATATGTTGTTATTCTGAGAAAAAATATGAGTTTTATTAAACAAAACTGGTATATTATTAAAGAAGACCTCTGAAAAGTAAATTCTAAAAACATCCATAGATATCAAACACCTCATGAGGAAATTATGGCTTTAATCTCTTGTGTTTATGGTAAAAAGCAAAATTCATATAAAATCCAATATTTTGTCAACTAGGTATCTTTGAGTGACAATAGCTCAAAAACGAGCACACGGACATATGTTTTCCAAAAGTCCATATGAGAAAACAGTTTAAAACAAGAAAATTTTGACTTCTTAGAGGAGTACATCCTTAAGTAAATGAATGAGTTGTGAAAACGTAAAAACGGTGCATGTATTTTAATAAAACGAGGGCAATACATTTATTTGTATACCGAGTAAATATGAAAAAGTAGTGCGAGTGACGTGAGAGCCCTTCTGTGAAAGGACAATGCATTGTGTGATTTACTTGTTTTACATGTACTAAATGTGATATGTTTTTATATGTTTTTTTTGTTGTCTGTTTGTTTTAAGGTTTTTTTTGTGTTTTAGATTTTTTAGTTGCTTGTTTTTGGTCGAGCTTAAGTGTTGTTAGCTAATGTTTCAATTATATTGATGTTTAGTATCATCTACGTATGAAAACCATTAAAGGCCCAATACCTTTCCGAAACGACTTTTATTTTTTGAATGACAATGTAAAATGAGACTAATAAACTTACCTTTAATACGATACTTATCATCACCCCCTAAACAATTTGTTTAAAATGAATTTAGTGTTAATTTTCATAATGCGGATCGTCTTATGTTTCCCACCGTCGTCCTAAATATCGCACGTTAGTTGACTTTCACTACTCCAGACGGCAAAACAGCGAAATTAATCTTTAATGTAAATATATTACACAGAGAATTTTACATTTGTTTGGTGGTGTAATCTCATCTTAGGGCATCGATATACGTTTTCTGATGTTACACACTCTGTTGTTAAGTTTTGATGAAACTTTGGATTTTTGTTTTGGAAAAGTAGTGGGCCTTTAAAGATAACGACAGGGTAGACAACTATAGAGCAGGGCCATACCATATTACATTGTTGTGTACTCTGACAATAACTCATCCTCATTGTTTAAATGTTTTTCAGTATCCCCGTATATCGTTGTGACGATGCACATTTGACTGTAGCTGTAAGTTATGTATTGTACAATCACATCAAGATGAAAACTTCGCAAAATCATATGTTTTGTTTGTATTCAAAGTATCTACAACAATGTAATTGTTTTAGAATCACGGTACACGATTGTGTATCTCCATAGCATAAGGTCTATCAAAGTTAATCCTTCATTGTCACCAAATAAGCTCTGTTCTTCAGAATAGAAAGCATGTATGTTTATTCTAAGGTTAATATAAATAATGTGACAGAATTTTCATTACTATGTGATGGATGACGTTAAAATATATACAGTGGTTAAAATATTTAGAGCAGATATGAACAGTTTTTAAATAAAAATGATTCATCCTTGTATATTGCACGTCAAATATAGTTAAGCGAACCGTCCGCTAATTACGTTGTAGATATATTTTATCTACCATTCGCCTCTTTATAGACGATAAATATGCATTTAACTCATCTTCATCGTGTATAGATATTTTATTAGAATAAAAAAAATAAAAGTATTTTTAAATTTTATCTTTTTTTTTTATACAGAAGGACTTCATGCTATGAGATTAAGAATACAGCATGAGCGCTGTATTGGACGAATAGAAATATTGAAATACAAATGATGGATTTTTTGCCTTTTCAAACCATTTACCGAGTATAAAAATTCGTGATCAGCCTTTGCTTAAGATGCTCCACCGCCTACAGATCATAAACGATATTCATCGTTTTAACAATAACTAATGTTAAATCGTGTACCTATGTGTATAGTTAAAATAGTATACATATATATCATAAATTATTTTGATTTTATTCCATTTCATTCCATATATAGGGACGAGGATGGTGTAATGGAGGTTTTTCTGGACGCAATTATCTATCATAAATACTTTCATCTTGAAGTTAAATAAAAAGCTCAAACTTTTCAATGGCGGTAATGATGTAAAGTGAGTAACTTTTTTTTAACTGAAGAAAACTAATTATTCGTATGCTCCTTACTATTCGTCAGCCGTGAAGCATCTACAAAATAAAATATGATGAAAAGAAAATTATTTTTGTTATTCATGTTTGTTCCAAAGCAATCATGAACAAATTAAAACTAACGTTTAAGCACAACGAAAAAAAATCAGAACTTTGCAACCAATGACACAAATAGTGACGTCATTATTAAAAAAACAGTTTACACTCCCTATAGGGCCACATCCACGACCCACTCACAGTGACGGTACATGCACATAGACCCCCGGGGATAGGTGATATTAAATCATTAATGTCCATTAACCGCCCATTACATATGTTCGAATGATGAACGTATGTATAGATATTTTGTATGATCTGTCAAATTCCATGTTAATTTGTAAGAGATGACCATTGATCTGGCGCGGTGTGACGTAATTTTTAGGCAATCATGCATGTTAATCGCCTATATTAGTGACGTCATATATTTAAGTCTTCCTGCACTACGGACATGAAGTGTCGATCTATATGACTAAAAGTTTCTTTTTTTACCTGTAAAACTCTAGTCGCCTGAATTTGATTTAATTATGTAACTTCATTTACATTTACTACTATAAAATAGTTGGACATGAATCGCGTAATCGTTCACGAAAAATAAATTCATTTTACTGAGCCTTACTAACAAGTACATTACAAGACCACACCACACCAAACCTCATTGTAAACAAGTCTTAGAAACTCTGGATAATTTGTTTTAGCTTTCCGCTTTTCAAATATTGAATGAAATATTTTTTACTGTTAAGGTGAATAAAAGTCTTTTTTTTAATTAGAGATTTGAAAAAGTCATAAAGAAATGAAAAAGAGACGAAAGGGGAAAAAATGAGTAAAAGAACCATGTAATTGGATTATCACGGAGAACAGAAAGGAATATATATGTTGGGCTATGATAATAAAAGTATCACTGTTTTAATAGAGATTTAGCATAATATTGATTAGAAATTATGATCTCTTGGCACTTGCGACCATCATACTTATTTCCTTGTAAACACACGCACTACGACGTCCTATAGTATATACCGATTCGATACAGAATGTGTAAAATACTTATAATGCTACTAATGTCAATGTGTTTATCACATTATGCTTATCACATGTAAAAACTATCTACCAGGGCTGATCATACCAAGGACAAATCTCACCACATAGATATTGTAATAGCCAGAGGGCAGTCTGGCTGACCGGGATGCTATAAGTCATACCTGTGCGTCTTGCACCTGTCCTGCCACTACTGCCCACCTTTTGTTCACACGTGATTAATGTAAACTGTTGACGTGCGAGGTGTTCGTCCAAGTGTCCGGCAAACTGACCATTCACTGGAATTATCTCGACTGGTCAAGATGCAGAAATCCGTAGCGAGTCTAGGCCTCTTTTTATCGGTATGTTTTTGGCTGTTTTATGCTTATGCATTTTTTCATATTTTATTGGCTGTATTTATTTTTTTGTAATATCATTCTTCATTAGCACATATATGATGTTATAACAGCAATGAATCCATGGTAGGTGCAATACATATTTATATTTATCTGAAGGAAAGTGATTTATTTTTCATGAAGAAAAATAAATGCATTATGTTACTTTATATACGACGTTTTTATATTTTTATTGAGAAATATTAATTGGCTTCATTTGTTAAAAGTCATAAATTAAATGAAACGCTTTATCATTTGAAAAGTTCACATTATTGTATAAAATAGTTTAGAGCTAAAATGCTTGGAAACACAAACTTGCAGTTTTATTTAACCTTGCCTCAGGACGAAACGCCTCAGTATTAATTCGGGATGACATTTATAGATATTTACTTTAGATTCCAGTATATCCAAAAATACCTTACAGTAGTCAAAAATGCGTTACAATTAATCAGAAGACACTTCGGCCATAAAAGGATATGAACTAGGTCAAAGTCCTCATCAATTCGCGGCCTGTCACTCACTGCGTGCCACACTGACCATTAGCTGATGCACAGACTGTCCGGCAATATCCACTCTGTCTAATATTTCTCCTACTAATGTCAGTTTAGTAATCGACCACAATATATATATATATATATATATTAAATACGTCTGGTGTCTGTATAATGAGCCGTCAATATTCACCTTATATTTGGACATATTCATATCAATGTGACAGTAACTGTACGATTAAGTATACATATAACTTCATAATAAGTACTTTGTATCAGCCGCGCCCATTCCTGGAATGTCCAAACGCTCACAATACACAATGCTTGAAGATGTTTGAATATGTTTCTGAAAATCCGTGTACCGAATTTGCCCTAATTTGGTTATGTTCATACACTTATCTTGTAGAATGTTTTTTTTTTTTCATTAATTTCTGTTTTTAATCTGTCATTCATTTTCATTAACCAGTCGATGTTTTTGGCAAAAGTATTTTTTACCATAAAAAAATGCACCATGTGAAAGAAAAATATACAGTATTTGATAATTGTCAATAGGAATAGATAAGCAACAACATGACGTAATAAGTAGATCATATATAACATATCATATCAACACTACCAATTGTTACACCACTATGTTCTGGAGACTTTGGTTGTCATCATTACCCTTTCAATTACTATGACAATTTTATGTCAATTTAATCAGAAATATATTATGAAATATTATCATAAAATGTCAACTGGTTTTTGAATTGGTAAAATTATTAAGCGTAAAAATGTGAAGGATTGAAAAAAATATATTTTGTATTTAATTATTTGTGCTTCCTTGATCTCATACTAACTTGATATCTATAAAGCTCGACATCTTTGAGTAAAGACGACAATGAAACTATATTTCTTATCTACATTCATTTCTCATCGTATGTTATCAAGAATGCATGTGTTTTGTTATTTCTTTTCAGTTTGTGTGCGGTATAACAGTTGTTTCCGCCTTTCATCTTCAAAGTGACCCGTCCCAAATCGCCAGAGTCTGCACGGTAAGCGTTTTTTTTCACCATTAGAAACGTTGCTTCTATAGAAATATTCTTGAAACAATTTGACTAGATAGCAGAAATAAAAAATTCTCCATCTGTGACATATGTAACGTGGAGCCATATTTGTATGGCTTAGTCAAAAATATCAAAGAAGTAAAATATAAACAAATTGTAGGTTTCATACTGCACTCATATCAGCTTTATGTTCACTAATATTAATTTCTTTATGGAAAAATATAAAAATATATTTAATACTTTGTGTTGCGATTCCTTGTTATCACTCAATCAATTGTTATAGCGTTCACATCAGTTTATGCTAAAGTCATGAAACCTCGATACACCAGAATTTGACATAACTGTCGTTATACAATATATCCACTAGAAACATTACATAATGTTCCATGTCATAATAAAGGGTCAAAAGAAAAACTATGCACAATTAAAGGCATTTTTGAGATTTCTTATGCTACAAAGGAGCGACTCACAACTTTAAAGCCGGTGCATGTGCACTATGACTCAACCGATCGATTTCTGTTGATGAGTCTTATACACAAATTGTCTGTGTTAGTGATAGTGATAGTAACGCTTGCAGAGGGAGGATGCCGTTCTTGCGTTTTGTAGAACATAATATATATTTGTGACGACTGTCTGAATGATATTAAACAATAGCAAGGTATATTATTATTTTTCTCTTTACAGGGCCGAATAAACCAGATATGTCAATCCGCCGGTTTGAGATGTAGGGCTAACCAGGCTTTTGATGCAGACATTCCCCACGCGGTCTGCGATAGGATGAATGGCAGGACACGTGGTATCAGACGTAAGCAAAGTTCATGTTTTGTTCGCAAATGAAATATAATATATTAAGTATTGCATACTCTTATGCTTATTTATATGCAGAACTTTCGTGCATTAAAAAATTTCACTCCCAGTTTTCTTACAAAATTACTCGACTAGCAGTATCTAGAATATTAACAAACAGTAACGTTTTGCTTGAATTGATCTTTTTTTCAAAATTGAGCAGGTGAACTAGAACTAATAGAACTAAAACTCTGTTGTCTTTTTAATAACTTCAGGTCTGGAGGTATCATCACATCAAGATTGATTGTATAGCAACTGGGTTATATCAAACGTAGTGTGTTCTTAGTGTGTTCTTTCATTATCAACTAAGTTTTATGATAAAACAAAAGAAATCAATGCTATCCCTTGTTATTCTAAGTTTAATGTCGACCTCATTGTTGTTGTACAGCGGCTGCACTTTTGGCTAGACAAGGAGGAAGAATGCGAACCCAACGTATCGGAAACCCATTCGGAGGAATGTCCGGAAATGTCGGGCGAGGTCGTGGATTTGGGAGAGGAACAGCTGGACTTGGTAATTGATAACCGGTTATTGATTGAAATTAAAATTATATTTGTGAACAAAAATTTGCTATTTTAAAGCCTCGAATGTATGTTTTACTGAATAGATACTGTAAAGCAACTTAATTTCGCGATTTCTATTTCATTTTCGCTGAATAATTTAAATGAACATATTTTTTAATTTAACAGTGCAAGAATTGTGAAAGATATCAATTCGCGGAGACAAACTTTCAGGAATTTACCTTGATCGCGTACTAGTATATTGAAATAGTCTTATTTCTTAGAAATATGTCGTTATTGGTGGAACAAACAAATCAGCATTATAGAATAGAAGACATGAAGATATTTTACAAAGGCTAAATATGTTAATAGAAACCCAAATCACAGCAAAAACAATCATTTAAGCGCACACCGAAATTGCAAGATAATTTTAGGATGCAATTGGTTTCAAGCGTCTTTCTTTGTATAACCCTGATCCGGTAAATCTTTATTTAGCAAGAAGAAGAATTTAAAACATTATTAAGATATCAGACACTTTAGTTTTTATTCTTTTGTAATGGAGGGTTTCATGCTCAGTAGTTTATCGTTTTTAATAATTCAAATGGACAAGAAGTTACACATTAAATAATACTCTTGATTTTTTTCCAGGCTTAAACGGCCAGACATTTGGTGGTAGATTGGGCCGTGGAATGGGGAACGGAATGACTGGAGGTCTGAACGGCGGTCTGAATGGGGGATTAAACGGAGGTTTAAACGGGGGAATGGGAGGAGGTCTCGGTATGAATGGAGACATGGGACTGAATGGAATGGACCAGTTTGAATTTGGAGGACAAGAAATCGGCGGGGGACTTGGATTTGGCAATGGTATGCGACAATTCGGAGGAGCCATGAATACAGGACTAGGACGACGTCAACAACTGACAAGGGGATTGAACACGGGGCTCGGTGGAACAGGGGCTAACGGAGGAACCATTCTTAACCGCCAAATAACAACTGGTGGTGCTGGGCTGAATGGTGGATTGAGTGGTGGGTTGAATGGTGGATTAAATGGTGGACTGAATGGTGGACTAAATGATGGATTGAACGGCGGATTGGCCACTAGTGGATTAAACGGTGGACTAGGGGCTGGATTAGGTTCAGGCGGATCGTTAGGAAATCAGCAGATCACAGGTTCATTCCAGACCGGACGTCAGCTAGGAGGTTCGCAGCTAGGTTCCGGTCTCAACCTGGGATTGGGAAGCCAAGGGGAGTTCGCCGGAAGTCAACAGTTTAGCACTGGAGTAGGAAACAATGCCAATCAATGGATCTAGAATATCATAAAAACAACATTTAATTCATTTTTTTCATATTTTAGCTAGTTTCCATTAACATCAGATACGAATGGGTGTGCTATACGAGGGGAGATAACTCTTTCAAGCTTACATAAAGTGATACTACGTATGTGTTTCTTAATGGATATCAAAGGACTTAAAAGAGTTCATGCATAATATTTTTTTGTTAATTTCTTCTGATTACTTGTAGTCGATAATAATTTTGATCACATTCATAAGCAGTGAAGTATATATTTATGGACATAATTTACAATATATGATGTGACTCTATTCATCACAATATTGTGTAAATATGTAAAGATTTGTAAAAATGTGCATGTAAATGTTATAATCAATATGTATGGTAACTAATTGCATTGTATATAAAATCGAGTATTTTATATAATACACATGTAGTACATTAGTTCCCGAAACTGTGAGCTATTTTTAATGACCTATCAGAATAAGAAATATATAATATGTTATATGTATATATATATATTTCTGGTCAAAATAGACTTTGTTTACATTTTAAATGTGTTTTTTTTATAGCTATGTTTCACGTTCAAAATACATTTCCCTGTAGATATAATTTGTATTAAGGCTAACAGCTTGTACAGATGATACTGTTTTGTAATATCTTCGTGATTTAGACGTTTTATACGATGTGTTGTTTGTATTTCATGTAGTTTTGTGTTTTTGATAATAAGATATTTGTACAGATAAAACATTCGTTGATTGTTTTACTTATCACACCAGTTTGAAGTACGTTTTTATACTGTACCCACTTTGACTTAACACGCATTAACGAGCATAATTTCATTTATTAATAAAATAATTGTTATAAAAATGAAATTAATTACGCTCCGATTTCAACAGGACAAAACCGAAACACATTTGTTAATACAATTACATTTGGATATTATGCAAATATTGAGTCACGTTTTGAGGAGTCAGTATGACATTATATTAAAAAATACAAACCATATCTCCCGATAGTATAAAACAAAGTTTTGTCAGAATAACCAAGTGTATAATTAAGGTAAAATGAAACTAGGTCTACTAAAATACAAGTATTTAACTTAGCATTATCTATATAACTATAATTTAGCTTAATAATGTAGATATTTTAGAACTATATTTAGTGCACTGCTACTTTTAACAAGAGTAGCCCCCCTTCCACTATAAATTTTGTGAAAGATGGATTCCTGCAAAAAGATGCATACAGTATCTTCTCTGGATCTAATTATAGATTATAAATTGTATACTATACTAGCAACTGACTTGTATATTTCAGCTTCAGTGAACTTCATTAACAAAATCACAGGTTTCAAAAGGTATTTTATTCAATATTCTAAAACATGTGTTCAAGACAATGTAATGGTGTGGATATGTAGAGAGATGAAGTATCTGTGATTCGATGAAATGAAACTAAGTTTTAAAAAATCACTACATTGGTACAAACTAGATACTGTAAACCACTTCATTTTCGCGAACATTCCGTGTCATGTGTCATGTCAACATAATTATTTTATTCAATTGATTCAAGTTTTTACTCGTAAACGTGCATTTCTTTTTACTTTTTATACAATAATTCGCGGAACATTTGAATGCGTTCCAGCACTGTAGCATTACACTGAAATGTATATCTCGCGAAATTGAAGTTGTTTACAATAACTGACAGCAATAAAGTAAAATAAAAAAGACAATATTGCTTTACGCAGCTTTTACCCATATCCTGAACCATACAGTAATGATTCTATTATATATATATATTTAATTCAATTTTGCTTTTTACGAGCATTTTCATTGGCTTAAAAATTTACTTTATCAGCCTATAAAGGAAAAAATGGCGTCGCCGTTCGTAACGTTGCTTTTGATTGGCTGCGATGACGGCGTAATGGTTTAGACAAAAGAGTCCCGAAATGAATTTTGAATATTGAAGAGATTATCTTTAGTAAATCGAATTATAAGGATTGGTTTGAATAGATTTTTTATGTTATGAAGATATAACACAAAAATCTAAGTGTACTCGCATCATAAACCGCTTAGCGGTTTATTTAGAGTACACTTAGATTTTAGTGTTATATTTCCATAACATAAAAATATTTATTCAAATTAATCCTTAAATAATTTAATCTATTGATAATTTTTTACAGCTAGATCATAATACTTTAAAGAAAAATTACAAGACAAGTAAATTTTGAAAGTTTAACTATCATCTTTTGTGATATCAGAATTGTTAAGTAATGAAATCCTTATCGCTTTTTCGCTCCTGATAGTTTTCTCATTTTCAAAAATTATCAAAATTAAAAAACAAACAATAATTGGTTGAAAATGAAATTGACATAATCTGCACGTATATATATAAATAATCTGATATCATATCGTTATTAATATTTTACTTCCATCCATAAATCACGTTACCAAAATAGACTCTTAAAATTCTTAAAATAAAAAACCCAAAAAGCTCTTATATCAAAATCAAGTCTAAACAGTAGAATGAGATGGAACTGGTTCTGTTATAAATGTTCATTTTAAATGAGACTTCAGAATGAAAAGCGATGGGTAAAAGTATCGCTCATATAATACTGAGTTTTATGCATTGGACTTATATACTGTTAACCACCTTTCTTGCGCGGTTATTTAATTTCGCGATTCCTGATTCAAAACATTTTCGCGGAGATCGAGTTTTGTGGATTAAAATTGAATGGAAATATGTTTGAATTAAATTGGGCAAAAAGTGTGGAAGATATCAATTCGCGGAGATAAACTTTCGGAGATTTACTTTGATCGCGAAATGTGCGAAAATAAATCGCACACGATAGTTGGTTGATATCGTCAGTATTCGCCTAATAGTATCAATGTACTACCAACTGCGGTGATGCGAAGTCATCAAGAGACTATTATTGTTTAAACTTACTCTAACGTTACTTTATTATAACGTATCACTGATTGGACCTAGTGTACAGAGTTTGTTTTCTGATCTATTAGATAAAATGCAAAACGCACACCATTATTGTGCAGGGATAAAAAATTTTCTGACATGATATTATTTTATTTGTTTATAACGGTACATGTATCATATTGGGTAATGAAAAACAAAATACAAATGCCACTAGTATGTAGATATTTTTCATTTTCTGAAGCAACGCATAAAGCTCATTTGTAACGCGCGTATAATTTTTATGATTTAATGAAATCAGTACAAGAATGAAAATACCATCTTCGTGATAACAAACATAACACATTTAACACTGAAACATCATTACAACGTTTACACCAAGCAAGTGTAATTTGTATTTACATATTACAAAGTTATCTGCCCTTGCGGGTAGGTATTGATTATGACGTCATTGTGTTTGCCAGCATAAAGTCAAACTGTTTGGAGAAAACGACGTGAATTGCGCTCAACCAATTATGACGTAACAATCGATACCTAACCGCAAGGGAGCTAACTATGTAATACGCGAAGTCGGAATTGGTACTTCACGGTGGCTATCATGAAGGTTACATCACCTATAGATATGGTTTGGATTTTTTTAGACAAAATGTTTATTCAACAAATCGTTTATATACAATTTTACATTGGTTGGCTTCTAGTAGGAGGGTATCCATTCCTCATTCGATGCTCATCATTTATCATCATTTATCAGTACCAACATTCTTAGTTACAGTTTTGTTTTTCATTTCATTTAAAGATATGCTCCTGTACTTTTGTATCATCCGCATTGTGATTACTCTAGTACATGAATGACTCCTAACTCGCCACATATATTGTCAACCTATGAAGCTGAGCGTTAACGGGAATAGAAACTGTTATAGACGTGGCCTCAAAATCATAACACAATTATAAGTCTAAAACAAACAATTAAAAAAATTCACATATGTTACATTAGGAGAAAAGCTGAAACTTTTGACTGAAGTTAACACTTTTGTTTCAAGAAATTTATGCCTGACATAATTGTATGCACAGGCGTTTAGGTCTGAAACTACAAAAGCACAAACTTTTCTAATAATGTTGAAGATGGTAGATAACATTTTGAGCTACAGGTAGATGATTTGACACAAATATTGGTGTGTGGTCTAAAAGATAACATATTATCACAAAAAAAATATTCCATCGAGAGCATATACCCAAGTAATACATTAAAATAATTGGATGTATGCATATCACATTATGCTTGACAGGTGCGAAGTTTGGTGTGTACTGTTTAATTGAAAACATGAGAGAATGCCTATCTCTTTATATACGTGGATGTTGGGTGGGATAGTGAAGAGGACATTTTGATGGATATCAGTAAAAACATTTGACATTTTGATGGATATCAGTAAAAACATTTGAATGATGTGGACAAATTAAGTGTACCATTGTCATGTTACTAACTTGTAAAATTAATATTAAATTATAATTTATATTATGCAAAGACATTACGTTAATAAATTGATGAAATTAAATTAAATATTCTGTAAAAGACAAGATTGGAAAACCAATAAGACATTATGAATTTCAATTTATTGCGAAATAGCACCAGGCTCTGACATTAAAGTTAACTGCGCCATAAATTCTACGCTAATAAATCAAACATTTTTTTTACCGCCGAACATTGTCAACATCTTTAGAAATGAAATGCATGGAAGACATCACGCAAAGAATTCCATACGAAACTTAGCAATATTTTAAAGTGAGCACATATGATAACATCACTGCCAAAACTGTTGTCACCAACCTCATTAGACCTAATTACAATGTTAAAAGCAATTGTTTTTCATTGTATGAAAAACGAATTATTGTCTTTGATTTTAAAGAATTATGTGTGCTTCCCCCAGCACTTAATGCTTATTACTGTCCCGTGATTTCCGAAACAAAATCTAAATGTTCGACGTATTCTAGAACTTTAAATGTACGACGTAAACATTTATTTCCAGGTATACTCTACCATTGTAGACCATCTTAACCAACGATAAATATTTTCTTATGTTATCATTGTTTTTAAAGAAACTCAAAAATTGTTTCGGAAAGTTGTTTCGGAAAAGGTAATGGTCCTTTAAAGATGCTCCACCGCCGACAGAGCATAAACGATGTTCATCTATGAACAATAATTTGTGTTTAATCATGTATATATAAGTCTAATTAACATAAAACAGTAATATCAAGTAATAAAGTTTGCTTTTAGTGCATGCGCAATCAGTACAATGTAGTTCATTACATATAGGATATAGTGCTACGGAATGTTTTCGAGATGCAATTAATTATTTTCTATATTTTTAACTTGAAGTAGAATTAGAAGCTCAAACATTTCCAAGGTGATAATGGTGTTAAGTAAGTAACTCTTTTAACTGAAGAAAAATACCAAATTGTCTGCTCATGTTTTTGAAAGAGAAAAAATACCACTTGTCAGCGGTGGAGCATCTTTAAGGGGAAAAAAAGAAAATATTGTATCATTGTTATTTTGTCATTTGCATCACAGTTTTGTCGTTTTGTCGCTTTATCATTTATCAAGAACTTTGTCTGAAATATCTCTCACAATTAACAGAAAGTCAAAACCACATATACGATTGTTCTTATATATCTTGCAGTGTTGTCTCTGAAAAGTGTCATTTGTCTTCAGCACAACTTTGCAATAAAATTACCAATAATTTCGTTGTGATATAACAAAGTGATTGGTAATTTTTTAAATGTATGTCCCTTTTGTATTTCTTTTTGTATTCTTATCTGCAAAATTCTTATCTGCAAGAACCGTGTGTTTGTTTCACATAAAAGGATACATTTGAAAACCATTCGAAAATGAACTGTAGTATTACAATGCATGTCGTAATCTCTTTCATAATCTTCATTTGATAATTGTCCGCTATCGGCTTTTATAATCCTAGTTATCAAAAATAAATGTTGTCATTTACAATTGCTACCTATCATTGTCATCAATAAGATAACAATTCCCTATCCTAATTTATCAACATATTAATGCGAGCCCCTCATTGACCTCTCCCGTCCGGAGATATGATGAAATTTGTTCTGTAGGAATTCAAGTATTTCTGAATTCTTTGTGTCCAGACTCCGCTGGTCATCAAAGCAACCACGCTGCACTTTAGAAAGCAGGTATAGGAATTCATCAGCTGTTTGACTACAATGGATATTAAATTGCATTACAAAAGTAACCAGATGGCCATCAAAATCATCAGTAATGGGTGGTTGTTTTCTAGCATAACTTTATTTCATGTTTTCACTTATTGTTTCTGTTTTTCGAATTTTGTTGATTTACTGTTAACAAATATCCAGTTTGCCAAAAACCCATTTTATTAGTAATTCTTGTAAACAATGAATCCAGAATCCATTTAACAACAAATGACAAATTTCCGGTGACAAAAAGAAACCCCTATCTGATAAAAGTGTGAAAACGAACGAGGAAATTAATTGGCTATCGTGTGAAGTTCTTCTATTTCACAACATAATCTAACGAGGTGCCCGTACCAGTTTATTAATTACCCCCGAACAACAGGTTGATAAGAAATAGATCTATACACACACTCCATAAGAAATGGATCTGAGCACAGACTCCAACTACACAAGTTGTGAATGGCCTGGCCATGTTCCCTCCTATCCCACGTGTTAGGGTGAGTCCCTTTATCTGAACAGGGCGTCAGGTTTCGTTTGTTTGTTTGTTTTCATCACTCGATATCGCGTTTAATCACTTGTTTTATTTATTCATATACTTGACATTCATGACCTGCATCGGTAATGAGGTCGTTCAAGACATGTTGCAGGAACTAGACTGATTCCTATCTTAGGATTATTCCATCGAGGCGGAGTTCAAAGCATCATTCATTTCCGACGTTGAAGAATATCTAAAGTTTTTATAATCTCAAAAAAGTATCTGTCACCAAATTTGTATGGAAAGAACCTTAGCACGTTTTATATGCTATAATTATTTTATATTTTGCTTTCCACAGGAACGCCTCAAAGTTGACGATGCGTCCATTCGAGCTTTCATCGGAGCGGCACACTAAACATGTAGTTGTATATATGTTATAAGGCAAGCATCAGTAGCAGAAGACACACACATTTCATTCAAAACGGAGATATTTGGTCGATAGACCGTCCCGAAACCCAGATAAGACTTACTATAATCATTTAATGATCACCCAGGGTTGAAGCCATGTGTCGGTAATTGGCCATTATTGTCAGTGCTACAATGTTACACGGCAGCCGTGCACTTTACACTTACAGAGTCTCCATGAATTTTGTTGTCTTTATCATGGCATCGTGCCTCTTCACTCTGGGACATAAGAAAATAAGAACGGCAATGAAATGCCCCCGATGATATATACATGCCCCTTGGATCTGTTAGATCGCCTGAGTAATGAGGCGGCTATCATCTACTGTACGCTCGATAAAATCCGCCTATGTCATTTTAATGCCCATCGTGCTGATTATCAATAATCGCGAGAATTTTAATTTATCCCCCTCTTAAATCTGGCGGGAGATATCTACGGCATTCTACCAGCTGATCGACCAAAACCAGTGTGGGTTATTTGGCGTATTAGATCTGTACGAGATTAGACAAACGAGTTGACATGTTTGTAATAAATCATAAACTAGTTAATAGTGAATGGAAGATACCATAGCCTCCTGTTATTTTCGGAGTGCAGTTCACCCTGTCTGAGATAGAATTCAAAATTACGTCACCTTGTACTTTAAAAGACTTTTAAAATAGATGGATGTGTTCCAAAAATATTTACTCATCTCTGTATCTCGTTGACATTTATATACTATCCTATGGCACACTTAAGTAATAAAATAAAATACAGTAATTTTCGTACATAAACAATCACTGCTCTGAATAAACACCAAAACTATTTCAACGACGACTTGTTGTAGGGGTACAAGTTATTACTTAGTGCATAGTATTAATTCAAACTTATAGCTATGACAAAATATTTGAAATGTGACATGACATTTTATTTTCTTCTTTTCTTAATTTTTGTGCATACTTTCTTATCTTTGTTTTCCAATTTCTGATCAGCTGTCATTGTTTTGATGTCGAATAACCTAGTCCCGATTTCTAGAACCAAACTTGAAAACAAAGTGACAGAAGATTAAGCTTTGGCTTGAATCGACGCTTTTGTTTTGAGAAATCGAGACTTCTTTATCACAGCAAAATACAATGCTTGTGATGATGCTTTTTTCAGTGTTTGCATTTAATCACAAAATAACTATCAAAACAATTAATGATTATGGCGTAATTTGGCGTCATAAAAGTCAATGTTGACCAACTTTGAAGTGAATTATACGGCTAATTTCTATTGTTTATCAGTCCTTTTGATGCTGATGATGTATAATCAATGGTATTAATACTTCTATACTTATTACAATTTACAGTCTAGAAAAACACAAGAATTATAAAATCAAAAATGGAATCAAGGTATAAAACAGCATCCTTTGAATAGAAATAGTAATAAATTGAATGATAATGATACGCACCGCGGGATTTGAATTGCTTCAAATTCAAAAAAAGTTTGTCGTCATCACTTGGATTAATTTTTGCATTTATGGCTTTGTAATACTGTAAAAGAAAAATACATTGTGATATAGACTTATTTTGCTTTCATGCGCGAACATCAATAATTGCAAATCTGACCAACTCACGTATACTGTTCGTTGGTACTTTCTTAGCTGGTTTGGTGCTTCGTTTTGCGAGCAGATTTATTCGTGGTTACATGAAGCCATGTAGCAGCTATCATGTACATATACCAGGAATGAAAAATTAACATTGGTTGGTTTGAATTTCATATTAGCAGTAAATGCATGTTATGAAGTATTAATAAAAAAAGTAAGAATTACAAAGACACTCATTACGTCCTGGTAGTTTTGGGCCTTGTACTGTTGGATAATGGTCGTGTAGAATGTAGTTTTCACGTATAATCATCGTGTGAAGACATCAGGAGACAATGGATTGATATTATCTTTGATTAAAAAATATTATTAATTGACGTTGATTTCACAAATGAGTTTTGTTCAGAGAAAATGCCTGAAAAAACAACGAAATCAAGTTGAAACCACTTTTGTTTTCAGCACTTGTTTACCTAATGAAATGAAGTTCGTGAACAAATTCTTAATACTAAACAAATTCAAAAAAATATTAAGGTCGAGATATTTCAGAGATTATGGGTTATGACGCAATATATTTGTAACAATAAATACAGTGTCAACATTGCCACGTGACCGGAAAATCGCTTGTAAAGGACAATGGTAACTTTTCTTATTTTACAATAGTATGCATCATAACAAGTTATGAAATTAACATACATGTAAATGTCAAATATCTATTTTTAATCTAGTTACTCTTATCCGTTCTAAAATGCACAAAATGGAATAAAAATATAAGGAACGTGTATTTAATCAAACTGCTGAGGTTTTTCATTGCACATGCGCAGATCGCATTTTAAAACAGAGACTGACTCAAAGCTCGGATACTTTTATTACAGAACGTTTTTTCAGTACATATGTACACATGTTGCATTTTTTGTATTTCTATTTTTATAAGATTATATTTCTTATCCTTTGGTATTTGTTCGTGTTTTGTTTCCTATGTTTTGTCAAAATATTTATCTAGTGGAAAATGTTCATAAATCCCATAGGCTTTGGGGAGTTTCATTCTATATTTGTAAATGAAACCAAGTGAGAGGGGGTGTCGTCGCGCTGTCTGTACCTAGGCTATGTGTGACGGTATTTTCACGTTCTGTTAAATATCAGACCGTCCATTTCCTGTACCATGGTGGCAAATACGGCGGGGTACCTCCGGTGGGGGTTCTCAAAACCACAACTGACCTCTGGACTGCATGGCTATTTCTGGTATACAAAATTACAAAAAGTGGATCCTGTATAATTTCCTTCTTATATTAATCGCCATTTTTTTCTGACAGAAATTTATGCCAAAATGCCATAACAAGGGATTCATGGTTGAAGCACGCTGAGAAACAAGATGTTTTGGTTGAATAACACTCCCTTCTGGGCCTCGCGATGTCTCAAAGACATGACCAGGTTCCTGCTTCACCAGCCGAGAGTACTATTTTGTACAGTACCTCACAAAACGAATCTCCGCGGTATGGTGCAGTCGACCGATGAAAAATCGCTTACAACTTGTATCAAGTTGCAGAACGGCCTATGTCTTTCTGGCTGTGCTGCCAACGGAGAGTTCTACTTCACGGGAACGGGCACCACTTGACTAGAAAGTTTTGCCTGGCTGTCATGCTTAGCTCCTCCCACGTAGCCTCCGTGGCGTCGCGAGCACATGTTGAAACCACGTCGGCTTTCTGCCGTCCTGGCAACTAATTAACGGCCTTGCCGTACCTAGCAACTGGTTTTCACGGAGAGTTTTGGGGTTGAAATATTGTTTCATGTTAGAAAACTGTGTGTCGTAGTGAGTGTGTTCGCGTATATATGGCAAAGTTAATAGAAAACTTATATTCGTTTTGGCAAAACTTAGATGTTAATGCAAAACTTCCATTATCTCTCTCTGTGTGACGCGCTACAAACGATTTAATGGTATTGCATTTTCAGCAAGAAACAGAAGAGAAAAAGATATGTTTCATTTATTTCATAGCCACAGGTAGAAAGAACGGTTTTAATGTTTCCCAGTTTTTATGGAGGAAAAAAAGCTGTCCCAAAAATGTAATGCATCGTTCTCCGGAAGACACGAATATGCCAAAACACATCAAGCTCCAAATGACAGATGAGACAAGTGATTTACCGCGATTCATACAGACGCTTGTATCTAATCAATGATTTGCGCAGAATGTCAAGATCAAAAAGGACGTGGATGGATGGTAAAAAGCAATGGGGAGAATATATAGAAATGTGACACAATTATATCAGCAGACATTTGCTCGGGTGTGACATAAGCCATTAACGTATACTCTATGGTAATGCATATACTCTGTCAGAATATATTACAGTATACATCATATCATGCATAGTACATACGACGTTATAATGTATTGATGTACACAAATTATTGCATCTTCTACTGAACGTTCTATGTCTGACGTTAGGCATAGAAAACATGGATTTTTATTTTCTTTTATTTTTTATTTTGACGTTTGCATTTTTTATGGTGCCCGCTTGTTATTGTATAATAAATGTTAGGTTTGAAGCGATTCATTGCAAGTTTACCAACTTGGATCTCAATATTTCAATATCTCGCAATGTGCTGAAGGACATTTGATCGAAGGGCTTTTATCTTTGGTGTTTGACTATCCCACTGGCTTCAAAAGTTACGTTTTCTTCCATAAAGTTGATAAAAGCGTCGCCTTTTATAACGCCACTTCTAATTGGTTGTTGCAATGGTTAAATCATTAAATAGAAAAATCGCCCCTTAAGAAGTTTTGAATTTCACGATTCATTAAGATTACACTCAGATTATAGGGTTTTATCCACATCACAGAAAAAAACTATCATGTATATCCTTAAATATAAAAACAAAATCCTCCAGCTTTCAAGACAGTATAACACAAGTCTAATTAAAAAACAACAACGTTATTACGAAGACTTTTTTAAAAAAAAAACCAAGAGAACATGTGATTCCCGAAGATTATCTACTTGCCAATATGTTTCCGACAACAGTTGTAATATAAATCGTCGTCAAATCGCCGTAATAACATATAATAATAAGATGCTAGAGTTACAAGTAATCATGCGTTCCGGCAGGATGAGGGCTCTGTTATACATGCTTATTGTAATGTTGTTTTAAAACCAAAAATCTTAAACTATGACGTAAGGAGTTACAATGACTACCTGAAGGAACAACAATATCTTCATTAATGGACAAACAACCTCTCCTTGGTTTGTTTAGAAATGTATGCTTGTATAGCGCCAATACTTTATTCGGATTGATTTAGCATTACAAAATGATAATGAAATTACATAGTCACAAAGTAAAAATGTTCTTGAGAGGATTATATTGCAAAACAGTTCATTTAAAGTATTTTAGTCATTTACATTTTATTGATTTTCAGTGTAACATGACATTAACAACATTAAAGACAATGTACAATTAATCATTTCATAGTTGAAAATATGTTGCCACTTATTTAGTGCATACTTTTTCACTAATTCTGTATTTGCATATTACAGAGTTATATGCTCTTGCGGTAAAGTATTGATTGTGACGTCATGTATTTAAGAGCGAAACGTCATATTTTTCGGAGAAAACGACGTGAATTGCGCTCACAAAATAATGACGTACCAATCGATACCTACCCGCAAGGGAGCTAACTCTGTAATATGCAAAGATGGAATAGATACTATGTAGATGACAAGACAATTTTGGGTATGTAAGTTTAAACCATTTCTGGTGTTAAAAAGTATGTGTGAATGGCGTATTACTATGAAATTTGAATACACATGGTATGTTGTTATTTATCATTTATTCTGTGTGCTACTCAATAAAGAAAACTTATTACAAGTTTAAGTCAATAGAAGCAAATAAGTAATACTGATATCAAAAATGTATTGATTAATATTGTTTCATTTTGAAAATCGAATCCGTGGTGGGTTGCTACCACTTAACTTGAATATTGCTTCACTAAAGATACAACATGATAAGGCCATCAGGGTAAGCAATGCTTATAAACATCGCCGACATCAAAAATATATAGGTAAATGACACATTATTTTGAAATTTTAATATATGGTGAGTATTTCACCTCTTAAACTGGCTAATGCGTTGCTAGATACAATAGAAGCTCATAATTATAAACATCTGTGTTATAAAAACATATATAGATAAGTGACCTATCATTTTGAAGTTCGAATGCATGGTGGGTTTGCTACCAATTAACTTGAATTTGTTTTCGCTAATTAAGATACGCCATGACAAGGCCATCAAGGCAAGCAATGCTTACAAACATCTCTGACATCAAAATATATAGGTAAATGACATATTATTGAGAAATTGTAATATGTACATTTGTACCTGGTGATTACTGTGCTACTTAAACTGGGTACTGAATCGCCAGATAAACTAGAAGCTTAAAAATATAAACATGTGTAATATCAACTATGTATAGATAAGTGACGTATCATTAGATTTGAAATATGAATATATTGTGAGAATATTTCAACTTTAAATGACTACTCTTTCACTGTATACACATACATGACGAACATGACAATACAAACTTAAACATTTGTGGTGTCAGTAATGGTCTAAATAACGATTTTATAAAGTTTATATCATACAAATTGCGTCTCTACCAAGTAAGAAATTATTTCTCCACATTGACATTTCTTTATATTTCCTTCCCATCAACAAATCTCATATCTAGTCATGCTTTTGTAAAATGTGACAATTTGGATAATAGGTCCCGGTTAATGTACCCTTAACCTTTCTGGCATTCCAAACGCACCAGGATCTCACTCTCAGCGTTCCACAGTTCACTTCGACTAATTCTGCTGTATTTATCCACTAAAATATAAACCACGTGGCATATCGTTAGCTAACACGTTTAATTCTATATGATGTTACTGCGACAATCAGCAAATGCCAGCAGTAAACTTCAGGATGCTTCGGCGACGATTCTACTGTAAAACATAAAATGTTCGTTGCGTGGGTAATTGTAATGGAACCACAAACATGAAAAATCCCAAAACGATATTATTATATTGAATCTTCTTCTTCTTCTTCTTCTTCCTCTTCTTCTTCTTCTTCTTCTTCTTTCGATTCGGCATCCATCAATGGTGACGATTATAAGCGATTCGGCACAGTGGCGTGGGTAGGGGGTTATATCCAGTGCATTTTTTTCTCTCTCTGGTGCTCATTGTTTTGAATCAACATTTGTCTTTATATCATAAATCACGAAATGTGATTAATGAATTAATGGTTACGTTTGTCTTTTGTTTTCTCTTTCATCTGTAAATTTTAAGCGAAATAACTAGACAGCATCAGAGCACGAAGGAAATCATCCAAGAACACGTTATACTACTTTCAATGATTCTCACGCTAAATGCTTGATTATACTAATTACATTTTGAATATTTGTTTATTTAGTTATCACTTTAAAAGTTCTAGGGTTAACTATAAAAGGGATTGCACAAAGAATTGCATTTTAAATCTGACCAGAAAAGATGGTTATGACAACGCTGGCGACAGATGACCATTTTCAAATGTGTCTGAGAATTATTGCCATTTTTGATTTGTTGTAAAATCTTAAATTAAAACAAAACCATGATATACACTGTTGCTATCTCAGAACATCTTAATTTGTGAAAGCGACCTTGAAATCTCACGAAGATTTTGCGGTGCACTTTGCTGTCATAGTAAGCTGAAGTTCATGTTTGTGTGGAAGTATAATCAAACATGTACAGGCAACGGGGACGTAAAAATGTCACTGTTTTATCGTACAGCCATGATTCGTTTTTCCTGTTGTCTGTAGTTCTTAGTTTTCACTCTGCTTTACTCAATAAATGCTTAATGTCGTTATATTTGACGAGATAAATTAGCCCTAGACTTTTACACCATTAGGTCGATAGGCGCCACGGCATCGTTGTCCGATCCATTTAGTAACATGCTTTGCTGGAGGAGTTCTCGTCCTTTATTTGGAGAATGTAGCTGTAACGACACCAGGGTGACACCCCGCTATTGTCCAATTAGCAGTGAGTGTTTACACCCGGACGTAGACACGAGGGTACCCCACATGGCGTTACAGAAGAGTGGGTGATTACCTCCCTTGTTATTCCATTAGCGAAATTTGACGAAAATTGGGTGGAAATATTTATAAATTCAGCTGTAATTTCAGGTATTATTTCGTATAGAAGATAAAATAAAGGAGATAAAATTTAGATAATAATGAATAATGTATAATAGATACATTAGACGAATTCATAAAAAATGTGTTATGTTGTTTTTAAAATTGCAGAAATTTCAATACATGCATTTCAAAAATGTATTCCATTTACTTGAAGAGAGCAGCAAATCACATGTTGGTTACTATGAAAGAATGATGAAAAAAATCATTAAAAATGATTTCTAAAAATTTTCTTCTTTCTACAACAAAATTTCGCGTTTTCGTGAACAACGACTATCACGGCGATTCAATTTAGAAACATAAGCTATTTCTGTACCAGCCATCAGCTTTTTTTTGTGACAATCGATTTACGCTGTTTCTAGATGATAACACTCGAAAATAAGTTGATTCATAAGTAAAGATTTTTTTTCGCAGTTTTTAATCATGATACCGTAACGTTGGCCCTATAGTAAAACAAATCATAAGAATGTAAATGCCGATTACCAATATGTTTATATTTTTATTTTTGCAAGGAACAATACCTCAATAATGGTAAAATCTTTTTTTTTTCATTTCCAATATTCAATTGAACTGCAATTGATGAATGACAGTTATAAGTCTTCGTTCATTTTCTATGTGCTTTGACGTATATATTTATATTTTATGTCTAGATGCAATCTAAGCCGCATCGAGAACGCGATATGCAGTCTGTTACTAATAATAAGTTGTACTTTAAGACCTCCTATCGTTATTACCTGGAAATGTATAGAGAGAAAAAGTAAGATTTTATGTACGGCATCCACGGTTATAAATTTAATTATTATGACCGAAGCTACATGGACTGGCTCTGCTGGGCGTGTTTCATATGACATAGTCTAGCCAAAGGGGTCAGATGTCGCAATATAGGATTAAAACTCATTAAGAAAACGAAAACTGGGAGGTTTTAAGTCTGGACTAGGACCCATCCCTCGACTTATAGTTACTGTTGGTAGTAGTATTACGACAGATGGAAGTCATTTTCATGTTTCATCCCCACACAAACATTAAGAATGATACTAAATTGGATAATATATTCGACACTCCCCAGCACACGAGAGAGTAGTTTAGCGCCGGAGACGTACACTCCATGGACAAATTAACGGTTCCCTTGCATCTCTCTCGAGGACGATGGAAATGGAAAACATTAAAAGACATTAGAAACGAAGAAAACACATTGTAATCAAGAGATTAAACGAAAGGCAGATATCATCAGTGCTAATGTCCTTGGGGTGCTATATGACTAGAGTCTCTGGTTTAAAGCGGAGATATCCCCCAGTCATATTCCCTTATACTGCTGTGAAGTAAATATTGTACCCGTTCAGGAAGGATAATAAATACATTCAAATAATTCAGGAAGTTTTGTACACAATTAGCAGACTCATCAACACTGTATGCAGTTAATAAGTTAAGTTTAAGATTCTTTACATTTAAGCTGGTATAAATAGCTCTCAGTGACATTGAAAGTGAAGTTTGTTACGTATTAATTGTTAAGATGTATACACCATGCAGGGGATTCATTAAAGGACGAGCTAGTGCATACGTAATACACTGAAATGGACTTGATTTAATTGATAAACAAAATTAATGCATTAAATCATTTATGATATTCGTTGTAACACATTTTCAATTGAGAGAGATATTTAGGGAAGAAATTTATCACGTCTTTCAAAGCATAGCAATGAAAAATATTTGGGGGACTTTACTAAAACCAAACTAACGAACAAAAATATCCAAAACCAAGAAAACGATAAAAGAGTATCTTGTACACTGGAATTGCGATCGCATATCCAGAAGCCGATATCGCCATTTGCATGCTCCAGTCAGAAAAAAATACACAAACCCATAATGTTTTATTCTACTATTGAAATAAGAAACATCAACATAATAGTGATCCAGAACCAATATAGTAATCAGCAGAATCTACGGACACCTCTTAAAGGAAGAAAAGACATAGATTGTTGGGCTCCGGAAGAGTAAGAGGTTTAATCTTTATCGGCGTCAGCTATAAAATCTATGTGAATTCGTATGGAAGTCACTCAAATGAGCATACGACAACGGCGACGGCCAAAGGAAATGGTCATATGAAAAATGACGTGGCAATCGTATGCTGAAACGTCAAAGGAAAAATATTACATGCTTTTCCTGATTGTGATGTTTTTTAGGAAACATGAGGACAGCAAGAAAAGTTCGCTGACAATAACCATTTTATTTAACAGTTACCGAGTCGAAGGAAACAATTTATCATAAGCTAGCTGCTTCTTGATCTAGTATGGTAAATGTCATTTTACAAACATCGAGTCAAGCTATCTTTACATTAAGTAAAGCATTGTCACAATTAACGTTTGTACCTAAGTCTGTTTTAACATTCTGTAATAATTCCATATTCAAGAATTCTTGTTAATATATTTTGAAAGCAGCACGGTTCATATTGCACAAACAATAATAATCCATAAATCGATTTACATGTATGTTGACCATTGACTGGGAAGTGATCACTGTTGTTACATGAAAGAACACGTACAATTAATGGCATCTTGATCAGATAGTAATGAGAGAAGTCCATAAAATACTTGATGTTTACGTAAAAAGTGTACATGACATTGAAGGTAACTTGTGCTTTACTATATCATCTAGATTTTTGTCTTTCGCTATTTTTGAATATAGGAAACCCATTGACCTAAGTGATATGTAAAAGTCTCAGGAATAATACATATATCTTTAACAATGATAAGATTGTGAAATTGAAAGATATTTACGTGGAAAAACCTTTATCCTAGAAAAATAAAAGATTCATTTATTGCAAAGCACCCGTTTCTCTTTTTCCTTTGTTGGGTTGTAGATTTCAAGAAATCTAAAATCTGAAAATGTTAAAGATTCTTTATGCAATTATAGTTTTTTCTCCGAACAAATGCATGAATGCGGAAAGTGTAGTCTATACATTCAAATTCAATATCGCGAAGGTGCTACAATTTTTTTTAATTTAAATTAAAAAAAAATCAATGCATATTTTAGCTTCTTTAATAAACCCATTCTCTCATGACCATTGTTCATGATGTTCAATTGCGCAATTAATATGATTATCATTGAGGTATATGATATAAATTTATCCAGGATAACGATGCTACTGTTTCGTACTTATTTATTTCAATGTTTTAACATAAGTTTATGAGACTAATTGCATATGGTTTTAGTGACCCCATAAATGAAATTGATAGTCAACTGGTTCTTCTAATCACTTTTTCTTTCATTTCGAAACAATTCAATGATAATTAAAACATAATCATATTATAGAAGTGTTTCAAATGTTAGTGATAATCATCAGATTTTAACTGAATCTGATTTTGATTGATTATTTTTATGATGGTCACCTATCTTTGTTTTTTCTCTACAAAATTCCATGCAAATAAGTTAAATCTGTCCATTTAATCAATCTTTAGTTGAATGACGATGTGTTCCCAAATCGTTTAAAAACGCAAATGACACTATTTGATAAAGAAAGTTATTTTTCTTCAAATTTACAATGCATTTTTACAAAATGTTGCAAACAAGTCAATTAAAATGTTAAAACCATTAAAGTACCCACTCAAAACTTGTGTGCATTAGTTTAACATTTTATACTGAATACACGGTATTTTATAATACCTTTTGATTTGCAAAAATGTATTATATTATGTAACGTATTTCTGTACAGTTAGGATCAACTTCAAAATCTGATCGTGTATGATTTTTTTTTTTTTTTTTTTTTTTTTTTTTTTTTTTTTTTTTTGAAGTTAGGCATAAATAAGTTGATTTACGTTTGACAGTTTTGCCGAAGGGAATAATTGTTTTCAAAAGAGTGGACGTGTAAAAGCGTTTTGCTGAGGAGACTCTTATATCATTTTAAAGCCTTTTCATCCCAAAACTATTTTTTTTCTTTTCCACACATTCTTACGGCTTTGTACCTGGATCTTAAGATATGGTCGTTTATTTCTTATATATGCTTATTGAATTGATATTTATTTAAAACGTTTAAAAGTAGTGGTAAAATTCACAGTCACACTCATCCGACACAACATTATATATCAAATATGGATCTGTTTGGCATGAGATATAGACCATAGGACTATACAATGTCATATTAATTATGTCAAAATCACAATTAAAACGTGTCCAAACATAACTATAAAAATGTTTTAGTTTTGCTATGTAATTGTCAAAATGAAATCAATTTTAAAGGTTCAAACACACACATTTTCAAATATGACAGAAGATATCTGACATAAAAAGAACGAATGGTCCATGAATTTTGTTCTTAAACAACCTTTTCAGTAAAAAATCTGTAGCTCATATAAGCATTTTGATGTAAATACATTAAAGTATTCCACAGGAAAAAAGATTTAAAAACAAAACAGAAATAACATAACACAATAATGTCAAAAAAGTTCGTAATCAACATTTTAATGTAATTTGTACATATCTCGACTACTAGTATACTGAAGTTTTGTGGTCAACCTTAAATTCTAATCAAAAGAGAACATTACAATAAATATCACCCATGTTCTCGTTAATTTCACTACAACAGCATTTACTTGTTTACTGATATGATTTAAATGACACCATTTATTTTATACATACCATGCATTTTAGAAGTGTTTGACACATCTGCGACAGATATTGCATATTATGATCAAGCCTTTCGGAAGATTTTACCTTGAGTCATGACTTTAGCTAATGTGTGCCCCGGCGAGCTGAATCTGATCTATATATCAAAGCATATGTCGAAGGATGGGTCATTTTGTTTAATGCACAATCCATGACCTATCTGGCATACGCATTAGGTACTCTGCATATCCCGATTTATGTCAGTTAGCGCTTCGCCGCTCCCATTCTATTCATTCGCTTAATGCAATCCAAAAGGTGATATAACCTGAACAATAAAAGAACATTCTGCACTCAAGGTCAATTTCTACACTTGTTTTCCTTAAGTTTGTCGCGAACTGTTTCCACCTTTCACATTTTGTTCACTTATGCCAAAATTTAAGGCCATGGAGTGTAAAAATATAAAAGTGTATTTATTAGCCCCTCTCTCCAAAAGCAATCATATAAAACCTCCAACAACATTGTCTATATTCATAACAATTAGAATTAAAATAGGATTAAGCAAACCGAACAAAATATTAAAAACAAAACGTGGTTCGTTTTAATTTATCTCATAATAAAAAAAATACTTATTATATCAAAACCTCAACGGAGGTACAGATCTGATCTACGATAAGGTCTTGATTTAAGTATAAATTATGAATGGACATGAAACATGAAAAGTTAAATTATATCATAAGTTTATATTTATGAACAGATCATGTGGCTCTTATCGATGTTCATTCAGGATTGGACTAAAGGTGTAGTATCAAAATGATTCGGAGTTCTAGTACAAAAGCATTTTTCTACATTTAAAAGAGAAAATATAAATGATCTAAAAACATTTCAATTGAATTTGATACTTTTAACGGCAATTAAAACTATGTATCATTTTTCTTCGTCATATTAAAAAAAATGTGAAAAAATATAATCAACTGCTGAATTATCAATAGAAAGGCCTAAAAAGGAGGGTTGGGCCTTTTGAAGGGAATGGTGGTAAAGCTACAAATTCCAGGAAACGAATTTAGTTATCTCGAAAGAATAGGAAGTTTTAGCCAATAAGAAAGTTTGCGTCATTTTTGTTCTTTTTGTGATAAATTAATTTGTTTATTATATTGCTATCTTGATTTACGATTTATCGAAGGAGGTCGTTATGATCAATTGCTTGAGATGTCTTGACACACTACAAATAGCCATCAATCTGTGGAAAATGAGTTAAAACCTACTTTCGGTACCTCTTCTGGGTATTTCGGTTGTTCTCCACGTCATAAACCGAGCATCTCCTTATAAGGCACTGCATGGCTGTTATCAAGACGTAATACAAACAGAAAACAAACAATCAAAACAAAAAACACACTTTCAATTAAAAGCCGATAAATTTCCCCCAAACTGTTACATCAGAGTATGAGGTGGATTTTTATTACTGAATCTGATTAGAAGAAACCAGGAAGTGAGGAATATTATTATCAATCGATTGTCTTGCATTAAAAATCTTTTAATGGACAAGAAAAAATTGTGATTCAATCTTATTTTTCTATGATTTATCCAGAGGCCACAATTACCGCACATCTACTAAATTGATCATTAAAACATTTTTGGAATATTTTGGATGCGCTCATAATTTTTTTGTACAAGAGAAATCTTGGACGTTAATTCAAGAGTCTTCTAATTTTGTTGTTTTATTTCCTTGATTCTAGAACTGAGAACATTACATGAATAAGATTAGTGTAAGCCTTCGTTTACAGATATCATTAACATAATTACCCTTGCTTAAATCATTAACAACCACCAGTCATGTTTTTTCTTAGTTATTTATCATAAAATTATATGAGAATTACTCATTCGATATTTCCTTGTCCAACAAATCTCTGTGTAGGTGGAGGAATTTACTTAACTTCTATGAATAATTCTGCTCTATGTACTATCTGATAGAAAAAAAAAGATTTTTCCCATAACAGTTCTTTATTTGTATTATGTTTACACATCATGCAAACACTTCACGATGTTTGATATACGGTACTGCCTTTATATCATTTTTATGTCAAATATAGTGAAAGGAATTACATAGAAGAAATATATACAATTTCAAACATTCTTCTGAATCATGAAAAAAACCTTTGGTTTGATACTTTTTCATTGGTTATTAAGACCATTATGCATTATGCTTTTAAAATCACCTATTGTGTAATACTAAGAGTACGTTCAAACTAACTTGGCCTAAACTAACGTGTCTTTAGAGTTAAAGAAAAAAGGCAAATACATTGTATCTGGTAGATAAGCCAATATGTGCAAAGGTTCATGGCGCAAGGTATCATTTTGAAAGAATTGATTTCAACTAAAGTTACACATTAATGTATACATTATGTTTTTAAATGTTATATCAAGGAGATAAAATTGGTATTATTGATACGATGTTTTTGTCTTGTTAGCGTTAATGGTTGTTACTAAAGATCACACTATAAAAAAGCCACGGTCACTGAGCTTAGGGGAATCATTCTGCCGCTGTTTGTCATATTTACGACACTTCCATAGGAAACATATTTGAGAGAATTTACGTCACATGTAGTCTTATTTTTGTAATGTGCTACTGTTGTCCAGTAATTATATCTGTTTTAAATGTCAGATTCGTCATCTTAACCCCATAAATGCAGTATGGGTGGTTCATTCGTTTTTAAAAAACTAGTTTAAAAACAGTGACTCAAATGTAAAAAAAGCTGATATACGGAATGTACAGTTTAGTAAACTTAGCTGTATTAAGGACATCTAATTACAAAGGGTACCACTTTTGTGCCGAACGACTCGAATGCGATTTTGCGCATACGTAAAACATGTCATTAGGGATTAAAAATGGCCAATTTGACCTATGTATAAAGATTACTTACTTTTCTTTATCCTTACGGTGGTCTTTACAGGTTTGACTGTATTGAACTCGTAATATGGCCAATTGTCATAATGCTGACGTCTAACGTTCATTCTACATACGTTCTTTTACATACACCTCTGTCTATTTGCTCAATGGTGTATTGCTTCTCTGAAAGTTTTAATGACAATAAAAAAATTAATGAAATATAAGCTTTTTTTTCAATCTAAGCACCGTAGAAACAACTGGAAAAATTAATGAAGGCCAATCACTATCATTATACACACGGCTACTTCATTCTTCATTCTACTTTCACTATGTACCACTTCATATGATTAAAGTAGCGAGCTCAACAACAGAAATAGTTATACGATAATGTTACACATATCTCAGTATAAGTAGTTCCTAGATTACAATTACATGTTCAGTAAGTTTAGTGAATGGTAAATAAGTGTTACTTAAAAGGTCAGTTACTGATTTGTGTCCCTTTCAGTAACACTATTAGAAGATTACAATACGTAGTATGTATACACAGACCTTAATGATTTATTACAGGTACAGAGTATAGAACAAAAGCTTCCAAAGAAATAAGTCTGTGAATCAATTATAGTTTTAAAGGCCAATACATATATAATATGTAGCTATGCATAAAGGTGATATGTGGCCGGTATTCAGTTAGTTATAAAGAACTATTTAATTTCATTTAATTATTTTTTTCTTTGAAAAGATGAGGTTTTAAGAGATTGTGAAATATTCATTTCATTCGTACAGAAAAGTACGAAATCCACTTACAAAAGTGAATTGAATTAAACTTAAAATACTGTATAAGTAACCTACACAGTGTGAACACAAAATGAAGGGTAACTTATCCAACAGTATGATGCCAGACCTGCCAGTGATAATATGGGCAAATGCATTGATGAGAACAATGGCCATAATTAAAAAATGATAAGAATGTTGTGTGCCTAGAATATTGACTGACCTACATAATATTTAAATCGCATTAATAACATCTTAGACTAATATCGTTACCATTTCTTACGATCTTTTAAATGTTGTCAGACTCTTATGAACCAATCGTGATTTTATATTTTATCACATAATCTGCCTGATATCCAGTGATTTTGCCAATGTAATATTTTTGCGTATGTCACTAGTGTAATATGACCTGGAGCCATTTTCATTGGCTGGAAATTCATTGTGACGTCAGACAGAAACAATGAAATGACGTCAGGAAAAATGACGTGACGTCAGGACTATGAAGACGGCGGGACAAAAAGGCGGCCTCTGCTGGATTTTAGGATACGTTCTTTGTTATGTAGATATTTGTAGTTGTGTGATAAAAAGTATCTTAAATTTGTGTTCATTCATAATCTAGTTTCATAAAATTCACCATTTATAATTTAAAATGTATATGTGAAAACAGCTGCAGACCATTGAATCAATGGAATTTGGTTGAAGAGAATACTTTTGCTATAAAGTGTTTGGTTAACTACACCATATTTTTGTTCAAAACATTCAATCGATTAAGCGTTATCTCGACCGCTATCATCCATATGTGCGCTGAGTCGTGCGTTCTCGTCATGGTTCGTTTGGAGCTCTAGCACCGACGGTGGGCAAACTGACCTAGTCAGTACATTCAAACGCTTTGAAGACCACGATAGCTCACATCAAAATGGATTTCTCTTTATTTTGATTTGGTTAATCTGTGAGTCTTTTATTTGGCTGTATATTTCAAGGTCAGATATTTTATAATTCTATCTACAATGAATAAAATAAAAGTATATCAAAGGTTACAATAAAGTAAAACAAATCTATTGGTACAAATTGACTGTCACAGAATAACTTATGTTAAAAGCAATTCAAAATATAGAATGTCTTATTCAAATCATTTTTATACCAATGATTGACAACTAACAACTATCACAAAACATTATAACAATAGTTGCAGTCATAACTTCTTTTTTTCAACTTTCGTTTTATAATTATTTATAATTTATTAAAGCAATATAAAACTTCTCAATAATGACCGATAGCTAAAGACGTCTTATTGTTATTGATAACTAGATGGACTGATCGTTCTATGAAAATAGCCATTACCGTCGACACAAATGATAACAGAACAAAACGAAAATGCATAACATTGTACAAATTGTTTTCAAATACATACATTTGAAAATTTACCCTGCAAGCTGATTAAATTCCATTAAGTACATTTTTCTTTTAAAAAAACTAAGTATTTTATCTTTAAAAATGACAGCATGTTTTACATTAGATATAATGTATGATAATACGTATATAATGTATGTGTAAAATTATGTAGCTACATTTCACAATAAAATCCATCATGTTCTTATATGATTCTTTTCATCCAAATATGACCTTTGGTTTAAGGCATATACTTTAAACAGCGACGTGGATTTAAAAAAAATGGATTTGCCTGTCTACAATGTTTTTCTTTTAATTTCCCTATATTGTCGACATAATTCTTTTCGACAATAACTGAGATGGTTATATAGAATGAAAAGCATAGTAATTAATGCAATATATATATAATACAATAAAATCCAGAAAATAGTCTCTTTATAGCAAATGTTTTCGTCTACTTAGCTATCTTCAGAATCAAGGAAACGAGAGAGAAAAAAATCAGCAAGGTCAATATTTAATTAGGAATTTGAAAAATAAAAAAATCAATTTTGTCGGATATATTAAATACTTTTAAAGAAAAACATACTTCAGTTGATATTAATTACAAAAAAGACCGAGTGACACGTGCTTAGAATTAAACAAAAATACCACTTTGAAATAAATGTATAAAGAATTTCCTGGTGAGGTTAAGCATTGCAGACGCTTTTGTATCAGGAAATTTACTACTAATTACGGCGATTATCGTTACTATAACATGCACTTATGTAATAGAAAAGGCTAGTTTTCGAAAATTTAAAACCATGAACTTGTACTGGGTGACAAGGATCACAGAAAAGAAAGCCTGTTAATTAGGCGCTCGTCGTCCTTTTGATTAACATCCTGAAAGGACGAGTCTGTATCCTGGTCACAATATGTGTGGAGAGCGGCACGTAATTCGCTACCCAGGAAAAGATAATTTGCATTTTTCCTATGATTAAAAAGTCTTTAATTGAACATAATGTCAATACTTTTACTTTAATGAATGCTATCAAAAGTATATAGGCATAATATACTATAGGTAATTATCAGCAAAAATGTTCTTGGACAGTTTGATAATACACTAAGTGCTTGTTAAATGTGGTGTAGGACCTCACAGTTATCTTTTAACTATTCCTTTATTAAGTGTTTTACATTCTATTCAAAAATACATAAGAAAAAAATAAACGTCTTGATCTTACGTTATTTTTGGGGCGGAGTTTTAAAATCTAGGCCCCGCCTATCGTTTTGTGAACTGGCCAGTCTGATTCATCTGGATGCTGACGGCACGTCATGTTGCTCTCCTGGAAGCACATGGTGTACTAGGAGGAACCTCCTTCCCAGTGTTTGTAGTATCAGTTTCAACAGCATTTTCACTTACCCGCTGTTGTTTACCCTCATATACGCATTATATAGCGTTGATTCCTGCCTCTGTGTCTCTTGGTTTTATCAAGCTAAGCCAAGCGCTCTCTTAAAGAGTGATAAATCTGAAGATAAGGCCGAAACACAGGATCATTAGAAAAGGACCTCCGCTTCATTACGATCCACTCTTGAGGAGCCAGTTCATATGTCTACCCAGGAAACTTGTTACACTTAATCCAGGGCAGTAACTCAGAATTGATTGTTCGTTAATAACGAGTACCTGGCTTGATTTTCTCATTCGTGTGAGAAAATGAGTAGTTATACCCTATCAGCCACATCAGCAGAGCATCAATTTGCGAACAATTTTGACAAAGTTGCCGCATATCAGAACGCACTACAAAATAACAAGGCCAATTTTTCAGTTAGCCACTTATTGGACTTAGAGGAATTACCAAGTGAAAATTGTGCTATGTACGCGAACACAGATCCACAACCGGGTCTACCTACGCAAGCATGTACCCCAAACTTGAACGGCACCCCGAATGGGGGACTGACAGATCTAGGCGACGACCCACCTAGTCCACAGGACCGAAACGGACAAAATCAACAACCAAAAGACTCGCCACAAAGTAAGTGTCTCGACAGCGCTTATTGACCTTCCAGTAAATTATAAAATGTGCATATCGCATGTCCACTTAGTGTATTTCGTTTCGAGTCTGTATATTAGACATTGACCATCGGGTAAAATCATAAAATATACTCTCTTTTGTTTTGTGTCTGCACAGCTCTCGCTGACCATCCAATAGTGTATTATTGCCATGCGTAATTTATAAAAATGTTCGTATAGGCTTAGTGTGTCCCCATATTGTCCCCGGTTTTGTGGTCAAATTTTGTTGATGTTAGTTATGTATGGAAAACCGCAGGTAATTAGGCTAACCATAGATGTTAATTGATGTCCCCTTATTGTCTCTCGTTTTGTGGTTATTTTTGTTGATTTCAAAATTATGGAAAACCGCAGATATTCAAAGATGATAATCACGATTTTATTTCTCTAAAATATTACATAAAAGTGTCGGTGATTTCATTTTTTTTTTTAAAGTTGTAATAATAAAAAGAAATTATTGGCTTAATTAAATATATTACCTATAAGACATTAGTATAGCGACTCATTATTGATAGAAAACGTGAATAGAACATTTTATTCGGTTAAAGAAAAATGTAACAATAGAGAAATACTATTAAATCACATAAAGTTGTATTCGCTAAATTGTTATAGAAAAGCGGAATCGACACTGTCAACCTAACCATTTCTGGCAGATATAATTCAATAATTAGATTATACTATATAAACACTGTGATTCTACCGTTTATAACTGGGCCCACTTAAGAAAAGAATGATAATTGATAATAACTAATTGACTGTAATTACTTTAACTTGTAAACTCAAATCATTCGACTTTGTTATCATAATAGTATTATTTTATTACTGCAATTAGAACGAATTAAAACACACCATAACAATTTTCATTATTGTTTTCTTTTAATTGGATAATTAATATGAATTTTAAAATGTTGCCTACTCCGTATTAATAATAATATTTCATTATGCGATTTATTTTTCAAGGTTTTATTTCAAGATATATTATAACGTACATCATTACAAATATCATTAATTCATGTATACTTTTCTGAAATAAGTAATGCACAAAGATAAGCTTTAAATGATAATGTTGTGAAATTTACCACGTTTTGGGGCGATTTTTAAATGACACTATGTTTTAAAGTAACTTAGAGAGATGGACAAAATAATACAACATTTTTTCATATGACGGGTGATACATGTGTTTACTAAGGGGGGTTTATCAACACACTAATCAACAGGTTCAAACAAGTACGTTTAACAAAATGGCTACAAGAAAACACTATAAATACTACATATAACCATGTAATATATTTTTTGATATTATCGGAAAAAGGAAAAACATTGATTCCTTATAGCTGATATCAATGTACATTTGTTAGAGCCATGAACAAACGATGATCTCCTCTTGGCTGATCCCGACCATGGATACAGCGTACATTTTGTGTTCGGCTAAATAAACGTTGCCACCTCTCTTCGTATGTTGTGTGTGTTTCATGATGAGAGTCGTCATATACACACAGAATTCTGCCCACGATCTCCAGTTTCACCTCAACACGTGTTCACCACGAAATACCAGCATTGCTACCGAAAACTCCTTTATACCCATTCTCTCTGGCCTTTGGTAACTATAAGAAAGATTAGGATGGTGAGGCTAAAAACGTAGGCCGTTAAAACGTAATTAATTTTAAGTGTTGTTTTTAAATTATCCACCATGTCGTAGTAAAAACAAACATAAGTATTCTCAAAGTAAAGCCAACTCACTTTAAAAGCTGGTTACATTGTTTTTGATGTCAGTTGTATGAGAAAATCATGTTATTGTAAATATATACATATGATATAATGTATGAAATGAAATACTGATGAAACAATTTAATAGTATCCGAATTCTTAATTCTAAATTCGTCCGTGTTATCGAATTTTCCTAAATTGTAAAGAGGGATATTATCAATTTTGAAATTGGAAAATTATAATAAATATATAGATGTTACACTTTATATAATCCTGACATCAATTTATGTTAGGAAAGATAAATATTATATTTCATATAGCAATCGTCTCTGGTATATTACTTACAGTGATAGACGAGTATTATGAAATAGGAGATCCCTATTATTATGTATTTCGGTATAGCTGGAGTGTAAAGAGAAGTGACTCTATAGGATGGTCAAGGTTTCTCCATTGATGGTGGTGGCCCTTTCATGCCTGTAAAAACCAAAGTTGGTTTCCTTTTACATATAGATAGATTATTTGTTTATTTTCTCCGAACTACAGAAATGACATATCAAAGAAATATATTCACCTGCTGAATTTAACTTTCAGTATCACCGAAGTGATATGTAAATATTATCTATATGTAAAAATACATATTAACTTATATATATTCAACTAAACGTTAATAATCTAACAATAAAATATCGCATTCTAGGTTATCATGCAATAATATGTGGCAACCCTATCTAAAAATTTACATACTTGTTTTGCTTTTAGTTATTCAATCAAACCATACCTTAAGGTATTTCAATTTTACATTTTAATTGAAAATATGTTATTGATATATAAATAAAATATGCAGTAAGAACTTCATTCGTGTTGATGACTATTACAATGTATATTGAAAAAGTAATAATTTTTTAAAACATATTGAAGAGAATGGTGAGAGAAATAAGTCGTTAGACACAATTCGTCCTCAGTCGGTTTAAACTATATCATATTCAATACATTACAGTAATTTCCAATTGTGTTTACTAAGAAAAATACATAAATGCATTTGAAACATGCATCGTTACCAAAATAAATGAAATGAATAGTACAACAAGAATAACTATACATGTGGTTATATCTATGTAGGGACCCCGATGAGACTCACAGAAGGAAAAGTTATTGTAAGCTCCATCATGTAGAGTTTGGCGGTGGTAAGACAGTGGTAAATTAGGCATAAAGAGATGTATATATCCACCTGTGGTCTATATACTTATCTATCTATTTACTCCTCCCCAGGTATCACAGATATCATTGGGTTTATTTTCTTGTTAGTTTAACTCGCTATAATGCTATAATGATGCGGATTAAGCTATTAAACAAAAATTAGAAGTTCTTGTTCAGACTCAATATCAATAAAGCAGTTTCAGATTAAAAGTTTATATTTTAGAAATATAGAAACTGTTTATAAGCAGTGAGATATAAAATTATCATACTGAGTATTTATTTGTGTGGAAGACTTCAATAGCAGTTCTGGTTTATACATAAATACTTATCTCATATTTCATGCTGGTATCCTAAAGATATATTATCAAATAATTATTAAAACCCCTACTATGAAATCAAATAATTTGTTTAAAACAGCAAGCAAACAATTTCCGCGCCGGGAGAATATATTTATTAGCTGTGTTACTCGTCGACATATTCTGTTTTGTGTATTTTTATTTGGTGATCGTCGAGAGATAGACCAGTTTAATATGTATATACAGCATGCTATCGGGTCGAGCTCTCCGATCGTATCGCCCCAAAAGACTACACAGTAGCATAAACTCTCCAAGCCAATCAATGAACCCGATGACTCGAGGTTATTTACATCAGACGTCTAATACCCAAGAAGTGATGACATATCACACACAGAAACCATGGTGATGGGTATACAGTTTTGGTATGGCAACTACAATGAAAGCAATGAAGAAATATTGGCTTCTATAAGGATTTTTGGGATGGTTTTGATAAAATGAGAATAGATTGTTCATTTCTCCAGGAAGTACTAAACAGAAACAATGTTCTGATAAAGTTAAAGCTATAAATGATAGTTTAATGAGCCCATTTTACTAGGATCACTATTCAAACTAGCTTAATAATGCTAACTTGCTGTTTGATGGGAATAACATAAGAATAACAAAATAAGAATTCATACATTTTCCTTTGAAATGTCGTCATCTTGTACTTTTAAAGATAGCAATCTCAATCTCTATTGAATATTTCAACATGGCGCTGGTGATTATATCCGGCTATATTATTGAATATAAGCATTACGAAACATATGTGCATGATGCCAATATCTGCAAATATTAGAACAATACAAGTAATTTTAAAATTCAAAAATAGATATTTGCTGGCAAGAAGGATTAATATCTAAATTATGTGTCGCTAGGTTGAAAACTAATACACAATAACCATAAAATTGTACCAGCCACTGCAGTACAACGCTATTAATAAGATCAAAGCGAAACTTAGACAATAGAGCACATAATTCACCCATAAATACGTAATGTCATCAAACAGATTGTTCTTACCAGTAGCGCATCTGTTATCAACACCATGGTACACTGCATTGATAGCTTCAAAACAGCAAACACGTGGAATTTATCTTACCATATTGTCCAAATTGTAAACAAAAAAGTAATATATTCGCTATATCGGACCATTAACTTTAATCGTCATAAGAAGATGCTATTGTTTTGTTTATAAAAGGAAAGAAAGTTTAGTTGTTGTTTTTAATACCATTCCCAGCTAATACCTGACGAACAGATACTAATACTACGCACGCTTGGTTTTTTCCTACTTTTACGGAACACTCATCCTTGTACTCACTCTCAAAGGCTTCATCTATTCTTTTTATTCCTAGGCCGATCAAGATGAAACTGGACGGATTATTTGATGTCTCCTCCTACTCATAACTTCATCGGAGGTTGGCTTTTTCATGGGGGTATCATAGATAATGTCAATAAGTTCGTGTACTGATCTATGTTAGGGTAGTGACAACCGTATATTATCTATAGTGTTAAAGTACATCTTTTAGTGAGTAGACATACAAATGTGTTTACAGGGAATGACAGGCAATTAACACGATAAACAAATCATGCTTCGCACCTGTTTAATACACAGCTAAATTAAAAGTGCATGTGCTATCTGACACTGGGTCGAATTTATAGCATTCTGGGATATAGTTTTTATGCTAGCAATTTGATGATTAGGATTATTTTATGACTTATAATCCATTTTAAATAAGCAAGGAAGTTGAACTATATATGCTACTTTAAATTTATCTATTAGTTAATTAAGTAGGGATATAGTATCAGTCATAATTAATTTAAGCGCCTGTGTGACCCTGAATAGGCCGAATGGTATCTGCATATTTAATATGTTTTTATTGAATTCCTATAATGCAGTGTGTTCAGTATCATTGGTCACAGCATTAGAAAAGTTTGTTTGCGTACAATGTCGGAAGAAATTAACATAACTTAGCATTAGAATAAATATTTATGTAGTCTAAATGGGTTTATGTAGCCTATGTGAAAACTTGTGAATTGAATATCTGCATAAATATCTTTGACATTTACACACATACTTTAGTAAATTGATTTCATTCATGCATACCTTTACTCAATTAATACCGCGGGAAAATCTGTCACACAAATTAGCAACAGTGTAAGAAATTAGTTTCACGTGTGTTGAGTTACTATGAGTGCAGTCTGGTTGCTCTAGTATATACATGAAGCAATGTATGAATGCAGCTGTTTCAAGGGTTATGCATGCCCAATAATGAATATGCCAATTTCAGAAATCTGTTTGTTTTGATAATTGATATATCTACCTGTTTGTTATGGTTGGTTAATTAAAGGGTAGGGATACCCTGTTGAGAGGTCTGTTTTAAGCAGGCCATACACATATATCAAAGATATACAAGAGATTTGATGGTAAGTATTTACCACATTGCTTTTGGGGATTCGTCAGCTATTAACAGGTTTCATTATCCTTGCCATTTATCAGATATAAAGAAGATGTTGTTATTGGACTATAATTCAACAACAGTTTATCCTATTTGATTTTTAGTTTTGGGTTTTACATGATATTTTCTATTTCATTTTTACTTAGCTAAACAGATCCTAAAAAATAACCTAGTTTTCAATCACGCACCAAACTCTGGGTACATATCTAATATCGAATCCCAAAATGAAGAAACATTTATGTTATAAGAAGTGTTTTAGTACAACGTCACATTTGACACACTTAATCTAAAACGTATGTTCTCGCAGAAAATAATAAACAAAACCTTCCTTCGTACGTGTTGGAACGTTTCTTTGGCGATCCGGACTTGTTAGGTTAAATAACACGAACAGGAGTTAATTAGAGATATTCAATGTCAGCCTCATTCATACATTGGGTCTTGCCTGTAGTGTCAGAAGGTTATTTATACAACGTTATGTCTCAAAATGTTGTTAATTAGAAGTGACAAATAATACCCGGCAGTTTGACGAAGGATTTCATAATTATGATATTTGCAATATGAAATAAAGGAATTTGTGATTTGATTAGATAATGGTATGAAATTAATTGTGCTTATATAGAATGTTGAATGCTACAAGAAAATAGTCAAACATGTGTCTTCCGTTAAAATATTTTGAATGACATCCCTAAACCTACATCTAAATACAACACTTAAATTAATTTTTTTTTTCGTATATGTCACTTTCTTTTTACTCTTCCTTTCGATGACGTTTATCTTTACATTGAAATCGCATGGGGATTTGTCGAGATTAATTTGGGGCTGGGAAAATTATATGGATGAATTGTGGTTTCTTAAGAACATTTTGTCCATGGGAAAATAAACTTCAATCGAATGAACACATACGTCAATGTTATGATTTGGGTGATAAATATTCTTATCAAATGCTTTTGAATTACGTCATGCCGCCAATATGACATATATAAAGAATCAATATGGCAGATGAAATAACATACCCTTGCCATATAGCTGTCATGATATCCTATCGGCGGTCATGTTCCACTGATGCTGACCATATGGTGAGGTTTTGTCCATATTATCATTTAACAATGCAACCTATTACAATATACATTACATAATACAATATCACACTGATAGGAAATGTGTTCACCCAACTCTTATGCAGATCAGAAATAATGTTCTTTTATATATTAACTATTTTCTATAGAAACTATCTACGAGATCATTCTTACCTTGCATACTGCTCATAATGTTAATTGATAAAATACCTTTCGTACAGAGTTTATTTTTCATTGATTTATATTTATTTATGGTATTTTTGTTATCTTATCAACTGAGATATATAAAATATGAATTTACAGTGTTAATGTTGTAACAACCTTTTTACCTGGTACTTCAAAATATATAAGTAATCTTTGGAAAGTTGTGAAAAAACTTATTCTGACCGATACATTTGTACATTCTACATTAATGTTACCTCCTTTCGTTGTGCATGTATTTTGGCATTTATAAAAATAATGTTAAATGAATAAACCAAAACGTTGAATATGCTTCATTAAGAAGGAAGATATTTTCTGACGTAGTAGAACTATCCACTTATTGTCCGTGTACATTGTCTCGGAAGGGACTTGAGATCACCGTATCTTGGGTATGAAGAGAGAAAAGATGGCAGAGAGTATACACTTTTGCTTTCTCCATTACGGCTCTCGCCTTTCACTCAGTGTGTGTAAGACACATAAACCTGAGTGTTATATTCCAATGTTTGGCCCCACAGTCGAGCTGTGATGACTTTTTCATGGGTTTATTTACTTAGACAAGCGTGTAGAAACCGTGAAATGCCACCAGAACGGGGCACCAGGTTTACGAGCAGTAGTAGCTGTCCCACTCACTCCATAAGCCTATACCGTACATAATGATGTGGAAATTATAATGGGTGGGTTTACAACTGGGAATCATTTTCCGGATAATCACCAAATTGTACAAGACTCTTTAACTCATTAATAAAGTGATGTTTCTCAATACGTAATATCCTAGGTCACTATATATTGGTCGAGTATATCAATTTTTATTTTATGTATTTGGAAGGCATTTATAATGTCTTTGTTTTATTATCGTGTAATCAAATCAGTATCATTTTTGTTTGTTGTGTTTATGTGCACAATTTATAACGTCATCAAGCAAAACATTGTCCGTATCAATGTAGGTTTTTTCAATGTTTCTAAAATGCTATCATTAATTCTTATCATTTTCCCTCAAGTTACCGGTTCTAATCTGAACTGTACAAAAACATAAAGATTGAATTGAAAATATTTCAGATAAATAGCATGTTTGCTTTTACATTGGAAAATAATGTATTTTTATATTTCAAGCAGCAATAAAATATCTTCATTTTAAAACATATGGGAACACTGGTCTATTCAGTGGTAGAAAATTCTTTTTTCTGACTTAGATATTCAAACCAAATCATTGTGCACACTCTATTTGACGTATGAGCGATCGGTATTTCAAAACAATGCTATTTTACGTTGATATCATTTGTTAAGAATATATTTAGTTTATATGCACTTATATTTTGTTGTTTTTAGACTACTTGCTTTAACAATAGAACCTTATGTACCATTCTCATATATACGCCTTTAGCTTAAATGCCCTTTAATTATTCCTACACACTTTGAGATTTTCTATCGCTCCTTGTCGAAGTGTTAAGCTATTTTTTCACCCGAAATTGACACCCGATGTCTGCACTAAGACAACTAATGTGTTTTTGTTTTATTGGCGGCGGAATACAATACGATAAATGCCCTTCGGCTCGCGTAGTAATCTCTAAACATGCGCCGACCTAATCTCTCTGCTGAGTCGGTAGTGATAAACTTCGACATAACACTAAATTTAAGAGTGATATATATGTCTAATCTTTTTTCCGTAATGGGCTATTGTTTGTATTGTTGAAATGTTTTCTATTGTCAAACGGATAGCTGTACTCTTTTACTAATACAACCACTCTATAGGTAAAGGTTTAGTGTATTCTAAATGTAGATTGTGATAACACTTAATAACAATTGTGATTGATTTCACATGGAAGGTCAGCTTAATTACAAATGGTGTGGATCGTTTCACTGAGATCATTAATTATATGACGAGCTGAAACAGTAACATATTTGTTTGGTTTCCAGACATAAATATTTGTGGTATAACTTGGGTAATATCTCTGATAATTAAATGTAAATATACATTATGTAATATATTGCTCCGATTACTAAAAATAAGTTTGCACTTAAAGTACCGACAATATTACCAGTAAAGGTCATCGTTTTTGTTTTGTAAATATAAACATAAAAATACGGCAATAAGAATGTACTGAATTGTAAACTTAATCCAATACACGAACGCATTAAGAAGTAGGACTTCTGTGAGTTGATGTGTGAACTAAATATACAGAAAACATGCTGTTTTCTACTATAAAAACAACAAGGATGATCGTAAGAACACCACGTATAAGTAAAATTAAAAGTAATTATGAAACTGATCTGAGTTAAAAAAAAAACAATATTTAGGTAATACTTAGTTTCGTTTTTATTGATTAATACCATTTAAAAATCATAACTGTTTTAGTGGGCTCTCAATTTAATAATATTATCATTTTTATACCCTCGTTTTCTCGTAATCAAGTTAAGTTGTATCCATGTACTATTGATATTTATTTCCAATTCTCGTTTAAACTAAGAAATACGATCCAAGATAATATTGAAAAAGAGAATTATTGGATGCTTCAACGTTTTAAAGGTTCAAAGAAGTACATGGATCAATCTTGTTTATGACTATTTTTGGAAACGGATACAAAACTAAATCATCCATGTAGTCGATTATAACTGTTAGATGTGTAATGTACAAGATCGTTCTAGGCTTATTTAGAACTGAATGACACCATTCCGTGTCCGAATCCATACATATAACTGTTGTGAGTGTATTTAATAAGTCCCTTAGACAATTTACACATTTTTCCTCTCGTCTAAAACTTGTCTACATTACCGTAAATTTATGGTGTAGCGTCTCTTATCTGTTCAGTGATACCCGAGTAATGTCTAGAAAAATCCATCTATTTTCTAACGAGACCAATACGTTAGGGAATAAGATAGGGATGCGATACGAGGAAGGATAGATCGCTGAAGCTATATTGCCACGGAACAACCGTGCACAATTTACAATTTTTATTTCCCTCTTTAAAGATAAGATAAAAAATAATTATTCAACCTTTCCTCCTCGATATCATGACAATTTAGGGTGCTTGACTGGCAGTTCTCAGATACAAGTTAAAATTATGTTCCGTAGAAATCCCCCTTTTGTCTTTGCCTCCTTAGGCTGTCAACCATACAGGTATTCATGGCGCCAGCCAATTTGAACAGACATGATTAAGTTCTTATAGCATTGCACTAGATTACCTTTCAGAAGTAAAATACTGTTGTTTTCATTGTGTTTTTCTCCTCAGGTTTTTTCATAACATTTTTCGCTATGCATAATATTTCTTTTAAAAATTAAATATAAAATCAAAACCGAAAAGAATGTCTCAAGGTACATAATAACATGAATGTTGCATAGACTTTCCACCTAAAATTATCAAAATGTAAATATGAAATCAAAACCGAAAATTCAAACACTAAAGTTGTATCAAGGTACATTATAATATATGTATGTTACTTAGATTTTTACCTGACCTTACACTTAACCACACATCCACGTGTACTCTACATCCATTTCACCACAGAGAGTAGCTTTGTGGTCCCTAATTGTAAGTCGCGTCAAATATCCTCCTGATGCAGGGCTGGTAGACAAGTCTGCACGACCCTGGAAAATTAGGGAGGGGGAGAAATCGCGATGAAACCAGATCCTTTACACGATATGTCAGTGCAGTCATAGGATGCAGGTCGTGTACGTGTGGAGTTTCAGGTGTATATACTTGAATAGATGTTGCACGAGATTAATTGCTACATATTCATGTATAAATGCATTACAGCAAACCATTGAAATATAAGTATACGTATAATAATACTGAAACTACCAAAACCCGAACATATCATATACATAATATCAGATTTGTAAATATTCATTATAACAGGTAAACATTATAGAATATGATATTTTAAACTAAGTTAATTTGTATACCTTATAGGTTACCCTTGGTCCGTAGTTGTGTCAACTGCATTTTTTGACCAATCTAACAAAACGTTCGACTGGCGGCCATATTAGATTTGTTAAATTTGTTAGCACATTCATCTTGAGTATCCAATGACACCATGGCCAAAATTTGTTTCCAATAGTGAGGTATAAGGCAGAATGTTTCTAAAAACAAAGATCTTCATTTCAGAAGGTAGAGGACATTTTCCCTCGTCACTTCTGTGTCTTCATTTCATATTGAAAACTCGTGTAGAACGTTTGAAATCTTTGATTTTTGTTTTGTTTTCTTTAAAACTTTACACGATCTTGTGAACCGCAAATCATGACACACAACACGTTTAACAAACCATTACGTGTACCAAACTGAGATAAACCCCGCTCTATTCTTTACAAATATTCTAAGCAACATTTGTGGTTTTTCTACACTCATTCACACCGTTATAGTTGACCTTTACTATGACCTCTTGTTACACTTCCGGTTCTTTCATGACAAGAGAGCGGCATCCGTTGGGATGTAGTGGAAAATGTGAAGGATTCGTATAGTTTGGGATGAGATCGAAAACATCACCTCTTATATATCTGTTAACTGTTATTTACTTCCAACTTCCAACCACTTTTCTTTATTATCACTAACGATAGTGAAAAATGTCTATAAAATACGGAAATATATGTTTCTTTTTATCTGCGTGGAAGTAGAAACTTAATGTTCTCAAAAACCAACTTTAACATGTGTGTAGGGTCAACTGCTTGGGTACTTGAAGGAAATTTAAGCGCATGCGGTGACATGTGGGAGTCTCAGTGGCACCAGCCAGACCGGCCTCCGGCGGAATTTTAGTCTCTCCTTCCTGGTTCACATGGCGACGAAGGTCTTTACGTTCTTCAAACCCTAGAGAGTTCCGCTTGTTGTTGGTTGAGTGAAAACTATGTGCTTGTTTTCGGTGGTTGGTTTTATCAGAAATCGATGTTCTCAAGCAGGAAATATTAGCCGTCAGGGTACACTAAATCCATGCTGTTTTGTCGGGGCATTTGTATGCCATATTGTTCGAATGAGGGGATTTCATGAAGATCTCGTGAGAACAGAGTGCCCCGATGGTCAGTGGGCGGGTAACTGTAAAAGTCATTAGTGAATGGGTCAATGGTGATCTGAGCATTTAGAACCTGCTTGTGTCAAGTACAATGTCAAACTGACCGACTTGTGGCGTTTTCTGACAGCTTCAATATATATAGAACCTGTCGGGCATTTCATGGACACTGAATCTGATTTGAAAACAGCTAAGACAAATTTACAGATCATTTTATACTGACGTAAACTAGATTAAAACTATATCCAACAAGGAATCAACATAATATGATAATATGGCGTGGAACAATATAACTGTTTATAACACTCCAGAATTAACTCTAAAGACACTTCTTTACTATATCAGGTACATATAAATGTCCAACCATTGTGGTATGGATTAAAGAAATAATATCAACGGAGTGTACCAGGCAACACGAGATCCTTACAAACGTATGTCAGTAGGGTACGAATGACTTCAAATACTAGAAATAAATGTGGACCTAACCTTGTAGACTGTACAGACAATTCCAAGACAGTATGTCACGTTATCACGACATATACCTAACAAACATAATCACATTATGAAAATTATAACTTTAAATGTAAAACCGCCAATTCCTTTGAATCAGGCAAATGCAGACAACATCAACAAGAAAAAATACTAAATTAAGGCATTCAACATTTGTAATCATAAGCTGTTCCGAAAATTTAAAAATGGAAAAAATAAACACATCACTTACAATTGTTTTCCAGCTTTAGGAAGATTAGAACGTACTATGCGAAATAGCAACACGCGAAATACGACCACAAAAACAATGCGAACAACTTAGCAGGATAATCGGTTAATTTATACTGTACATTATGTAGGCTTTCAGAAACGTTTTAGGGAGTACCCATAAAGTCATAAAACGTATTATTCACATGTCGTAATTTTCTTGTTTTAGTTTCTAATCCCGTGATTTTTTTGAATTCGTTAAGTAAACATAAAGTATGGCATGACGTCATGACGTGACAGGGTATAGTTCCGTCCCGAAACTGCTCTCTCCTGCTCAGAGGCAGACAGAAACCTAGTAGTAAACTAACAAAAATGTCTGTACGGCGATTTACGATAGTAAATGCCCCTCTTCTTCATGCAACTCCCACTAATGTCAGAGTGTGTTTAGCTTCCCGCTGTTTAAACATTATCACTGGCGGATCAGAAGTTCTGATACACCGTTCCGTTTCTTCTTCTCCTCCCTCATAAGTTACCCCCTCCCTAACCAACGCCTCCGATACCTTGGATAACTCTCAATATTAGAACTGCAGGGGACAGATGTTTCGCTTTCTCCTTCATCCAGTCATTGTTCTTATTTTTCTCCTCCGTTTAGCTTTTGTCTTCTTTATTTATTTCTTTATTTCTTTCTTCAATTGAACAAATCGGACATTTGTTTCTATCTGTGAATGAAAAAATTAACATGATTATCGAAAATTTCCCGTTTACATACCCTAAAAGACAAAAGAAAATATGATAAAATTAAAGACAGATAAGTCAATACCTCAGATCCTGTCCAACATTCATGATAATGGTGAATTTTGTTGTAAAACTTCCAGCAAATACTATCGTCTTACTTGAGCTTAATAGATTAAATTACAAATGAATATAACTTCAGTTTCTACATTTAAAATGGTAAAATTCTTATTTCATATCAAGTATTTCTGATCGAATACCTTAATTTATTTCACAATACTTAGTCAAAAGGCAGCACAAGGTATATTCGTAATAAATATACAATTTCTATCCAGCTCTTGCATCAATAAAATGCTACACTGAATCTTTTTATACAACTTTATCTGAAAGTTACTGTCACAATAGGGTTTTGACATTGAGTCACGTGCTCCTATTCCTGTGGATCAATGACCTTCACATTGATCTATATCCAGGATTGACATCATGTGTAATGATAACTGAACATCATTGTCTTCTCATGTGTTATGTGGGTGTCGTCGCTGTCGTGAGTTTGGTACTTAGTTACACTGAGGAATTGTGTCTTATTTTCTGACCCCGTAGTTTCGTATCAAACTTTTGTGTTACCGTGCTACACTGCAAAATAATAATGGTTTTATTTTTTAATCAGTAGTTTCGAATTACCATTTATAGTAAATGTATTTACACGGATGAATACTGTTTTTTCTATCCTGATCCATAGTTTCGTATTAACATTTTGTTTTGTAATGAGAGAAATCGGTCATATTTTTAAACTCTGTGAATAAAATTTAATCATTTTAGATATATTTTAGTTAAAATAATTTACGTAAATGGTACCTAATGATTACAATATGAATTCTACTTAATTGAAGTCTAATTATCCGCAGGTGTATTCATAATAGTATAAATCATAACAATACTGCCTAAGCTCTTAATATTTTGATTGGACTATAAAACTATTTTATTTTTACTCGGGAAAACGATTTCTAAATGTGATAGATGTCAAAGATAGTCAGAACAATACATCTCATGTAATACATCCCATAGTATGGTTGCCATGGGAATTGTAGAATGTTTTCTTCGACTATAAGTACATCCAACTTATTAAGTGTTATTTCTGGATTTCTATACTTCTGGGAACTATAGGAACGTTCATTAGCCTATTCTGTTTTTTAATGACTCTTATATTGCGTCATTTCAGATCACAAACATCCGCCGTCGCATTTAACTAGTGATCCCGGCGACACGCGTTTAAATAAAGCTAGCAATTGATTGTGATGGGAACATTAAGTTTAACAACATGCGACTATTGGAAACAATTAGGAAATATGTGTGTAGAAATTCCAGTAACTCTGACGTACATTCCATTTCATTTGAAAATAATAACCCCTCCCTATGCACCGGAGACTCGCGCCAATTACCAGCCATGTTATTTTCGTATCTTTCGGTCTTCCTCGCTCAAAATTCAGTTTCACGTATGGTCTCAGCATAACACCTTTTTTGTAGCCAGATATTTTTCTACTACCGTCGTATCATGTTGTGACAATGAACATGGGAACAGGGCTATGTTTTTTTTCTCGGGGCGCAGCGGTATGGGATGTTCGCCATTCCGCATCATAGCGTCGTTATTAGCCATCATTACGTGAGTAACGCAGCCGTTCATTTCCGTCCCAGCGGGAGCGCTCCTTGGCACTCTCTCGGCGTAGAGGATCCATATTGCTCCCTCTGGCTCTACAACAACAAAGACTCAGTCAGGAAGACAGGAACAAGGTCCCTCCAGAGGAGGAAGCAAGCCTCCTGACAGTGTGTTATTAATATTTTTGCTGAAATAAAACAGCAAGTGATGACCCATTGAAACATTCAACTTAGTGCTAGCTCCCCAGCGTCGCTATAATGTGAAATACCTGCAGTTCGCAGGTTTTCCAAATCTTACTTTTATGTATCATACCTGCAGTTGAGGTTTACGGTTTTTTATGTAGAACATTTGTTTGTTTTCTCTGCACATGTTGGTAACTGTTTCTCTCCCGCCGTACAAATCATCAGTCATTAGAGTCGGTAAGCCTGTTACACCGAATCTGCTTTTGTGTGAAATTTTCCGCCAGTACATATGTGAAATTTTATTCCTGTGAAAAAGGCACACGATCTGTCTGCGGTTTACAAATAATAGATGCTTTACGAAGAGTTATATGGGTCAGAAATAGACAATTAAAACCAAGAAACATAACGCTGACGAAACGCAGATCGACCACGATTGTTTTATAAACCATAAATAATGCTACATGCAAGGGACGTCTGCCTAAGGCCCAGTTTGATATCTTCGTAATTACACTTAAAGACGTAGATGCCAAAATGCAGCAAAAACGATTTTAAAGCAGTTTCTAAGTACTTTACCTAGTCTAAATCCAGATTGAAATACATTTTTAATACTGATGTATGACATGGATTATTAAATCTATTCGATTAGTCGTTGGATGTTTTATTTACACCAAAAAAGTCATGTACTTTTACGAAACACATCTAACATCCCCTACGTCAACGAGTTTTGTATAGTGCAAAGCAACTATTTGTCGAATCCTAACTTACATATGTAAAAACGGTTATCGGATTTTTACAAAACCATTTTGTTATTTAGTTATACAAATGGTATCTCTAACTCTACAATAAATATTTTCAATATTGTTTTCATAGACAAAACCTATAGTTCTTCCCTGACCAATTATACATTGTAACTCGTTTCTTTTGTTTTTTTGCCAGATGATTTTTAAACTAATAATTCTCCCTTCCGTGTTCTCGCAAAAATGAAATATCCCTTGAAGTATTCTATGAGTTCAGATATTTTAAATCTGTTCTGAATAATATTAACAAAATTTAACTGAATAGGAATGACATTTTATTGACCATTGCCCAATTTGCATGACTTTAGATGATCACATGGTTAAATATTCAGACCTAATTATACATACAGGTTCCAGTGTGGGAGTGTCTTATTTATTATTACACGAAGACCAGACCTGATCACCAAGTACTGTTGATCGTAGATATACACTCTGTTATCTTATATATACATCAGTATAGAGATGACCAAACCCTGATACCCCCTCCCTCATCCCGTGATAACAATGTAAATACCCCCTCCCCTCCCCTAAATACCCCCTACCCTCCCTGTTCCCGCCTACTCATATCGTTAGACCATGAGGTCATGGCAGGGTAGACATTATACAATTACTGTTCTCTTGTGAGGTTAACATGAGAAATAATTAACCCTTGAGGAGTAATTAACGGGGAGTGTTAATCGTTGGCAAATTGTTGTCAATGGATGTAACGAACAGATCACTTCAAGGACCTCAATTAACATTATGTCTAGTTTTATTATGTCAAAGATTTTAAGTTTCTATTAATAAGGATAACAATTAAACTAAAAGAATAATATCACATGTCCATGTGTTTATTTTCGAATATGTTTGACCTGAAGATCATGTACGCTACTATCGTGCAGATGCAATTCATGCTCATCAATCTCCAGCGATGGTCCGAATCTGGGAACGTGTTGGCACAATGGCGGATGCCCATGGCCGTAACTATGTCAATATTTACGATATGCAAGATGTCGGCGTTGTGCTACCGCACTCCTGTCAGTCATCTCAGTCCGGCGTGATAAAGTATAGTCAGTTTGATATTGTTTCACTCATTGACAATCACCATTATTGTAGTGTTTGTTTTCCCGGTATATTTGATGACTTTTTCATCAAGATCGATAGCTGACCGTAAATTTTGTTTCTAAACGTCAGCTTAATATGAAAGTTTTTTATATCATCACATGGATGAATACAAGTAATCCGCTTGGAAATCCCGCCAAAATGTTTATTATTGATTTGTAAAATAAACTCATCCTCTATTAGCTATAGAAATTAGAGTTTTTGTCATCTGTTTAGAAATATCTGAAATACAATTAATAGTCATTTGTTAATTAAAATCCAGCCAAAATAATTCATAACATATTGCACTATGAAATTACTTAATTATAGCTAGAAATCTGAAAACTATTTGCCGTGTGCATAAAATGTAAACAAAAAATAAAAGAATAATACAGGTGATGTCTTAATTAGTTAAAATCCACCCAAAATGTTCATTAAATTGAAATATCGTTGCTATGCTGTAAAGCTGACTTTTGAGCAGGTGACTCAGCATCTTGACCAGCGAGAGCGGTCAGTGATAGACGGCCGAGTTGGTCGGAATGTCCAGATAGGGTACTCCGAGGGTGGCGTCTGCTAAACAATGGAGTAAAGTTACCATAGAAATGCGCCCCTGGGGATCTATAGGCTCCTCAGAGACCTGCTATCACTGTACCGCATAGTCTTATGTCAGTGTAATGAATAACTGTTTTCGTTGGCTGTTTGTCCGTGAATTCCGTGGAGAAAATCCCCATTCATCACGAGAGTATACCACATGTGTACTGTGGCGAGTGAAGGATACGTATAACTGATGCTTACCGCTAGAACTAAACCCATGAAGGAATGAACATCATTAATTATTCAATTACAAATTTCAATTTCAAGTTAAGTTCCTTTCGCCAGTAAGGCTATTTATTTGAAATTTAATTCTGAATAGATTAAAAACATGCTCACATTTCAGAATTTTTGTTAAAAGTTATAAGACAAATTTTACTTTAATCTTATCTTGTGATTCTGCCGACGTTTCATCTAGAGTGATTTCACTATCATGGCTTTTATAGCCAACCTACCGCCATACATCTCTACGACTGATAAAGACATTTTTTGTCTTCATTTTTTCAAGTTTTGTTTTAAAAAATATGCCTTTTCCAAAATGATGATATCTTGACATTACTTGAAGTGTCATCAAAATTGGAATATTTTCTTTTTTTTAAGTAAGCGATTGCTAAAACTAACTCCGGTTTGACTTATTTTTCTTGTATTGATTAAAAGTCGAATTGAAATTTTCCGGATAGCTATCATTAAGTGTGCGTATCGGGCAATTCCTAGAGAAGAGTATCAGGGCTCTTCTCTCAAACTGATCCACGGTCCCTCCCAAGTTATTTGAGAAGCGATATTTCTGCATGGTATCTCTGGTCTGGAGTCACCAGGTCTACCCTAAACATCCATGTCGTTTTTAGAAAAGGCGAGTCTTATGAAATCCTTCCAGAATCAAGACAGCAAGGTTGCAATGCCACAAGGACACCGTTTTGAATACTATTAAATTCGTGATTTTGATATGCGTAAGCTAAAAAATGAATACCGGAGGCATGTAGTTTTTGGTTAATTTAAAACGTTGTGAATTCGTGGCGGGATGCCAATCGAATCTTATTCTGCGCATGAGCAGCACGAGAAATTAATGCCAGGAAATTACTCACCGTAACCGTTTTGAGATAAACCCATGCGAACTTTAATACTCCCTTACGATTTTGATACCAATATTGAAAACCTATACACATTTATAACCCATGTAAATTAAATAAAACGCAGTGTATTTCTTTCATACTCGAAAATACAAGAAATCGTTAGGCGATATCCGAGAACAGAAATGGAAGTGATTTCATTTTATAGGTTTATGAATATGTTAACTAGTATCTAATGCCAGTGGGTGACGTTTATGGTTATAAATTATGATCATGTATCAGACAGCTCTGTCATAACTAGTCTAGTCTGCATACTTTTTATATATATACCTTACTTCCATGGGCCAAATTTTAATCATCGCATCGGTTTCATTTAATGGATTTTGAGCATGTTATGTAACTTTTCACGTCACGATGTAGCGTTGATGTTTTGAATTTACGATTGCGCAAAATATGTTTCAAAACGTCTATCGATTCTGCCTGTGGTTTTTCCACATTTCAATGTCTTTGATAACTGGTATCCCGTTGTCAAACTTCGCATACTATTCTTCGATAACATTTGTTTCAAATGACGCGGTGAATTATTTGACCCATATTTTGGTAACACTAACAGGTCGCTGCACTTTTAAGTAATAAAGAGTCATTGACGAAACAACGTTTTAACCTATTAGTTCTATTAAAAAAAGACTGACGTTTGTATCTGGTAACAGACGAAAAACACTTTTAGAAGATCATGTAATTACAAAAGTTTTTTTTTATATTTTTTATTGCAAGGTTTGTTTTTTTGCATTTGCGAGTGCTTTAAATGGCTACAGATCTTTTTTTGAACAAGCATGTCTTCATAATAATAGGTCAAAATGCATAAACACTTGGATGAAAGACAGACTTTGTTTAATAATTCAGAATGGCAATACCGATAATTATATCCTGTTCAGGTTGTCATTACCTACGGAGTCTTAAAACTACAAAATTATAATAGTCTACATAATGTTTGACTTAATGCTATTGACCAGATATAGCGTATCTAAATTAATAATAAAAGCAATTTTGATGTATCAATATTTAAAGACAGACTAGCTAGTTCACAAAAGAATGTTTGTTTTTATATAACATTGAAGTCAAACAAACTAGCCAAATATAAGCCAAGTATGATGATCTGCCCTTATGATTTTTGATGTTTTTTACTCAACAAGGCTGAACTCTAGGCAAGAGTTAATCGTATTTCACTTACCGGTCACGTGGTATTGTTTAATTACGCTTCAGCAATAAATGTCGTGTAGAAGCGTTGCTTTGATACTGATGCAATTGAATATTACGAATCTCAGCTTTCAGTCGAGTCTGTAAGCGTTTATATGAAGTCGATTAATAATCACGTGATGCCTTTCCCTCACTTATAATCGGATATCTGTAAACAAGACATCTTTATGGGTAATACATTAAGACAGTGTATTTGTGTTAACCGAAAGTAAACAAAAAATATAACACGTTTATAAAAGTTGCTTTAAATTTGCTGTAATCGCATCAAGCGTCTAAAGACACTGTCAGTGAATTGCTCCACTACAGGAGGCTAAGCGCTTTTATTATCTTTTGGTCCAAGATAAGAGAATTACTTAACACATAAATGTGTTACAGGAGTCCCCGGATGCTAGTGCAGAAATATATATCGATGTCAATTTGGAAAACTGAGATTTATTCCGGCCTGATTGATGTTGGCCCAAGAACTGTGAATTGAGCCTCGGTAACACATGTTCTTTTCTCTACCTAACGATGGCATACGGAGAGGGAGAGAAATGGTGGGGCCGCTTGTGTACCTATCAAAGCGGATTTTCACGTGCCTAAGTGGCACGAGGATAAATCTCTGATCCTCCACTGTGTCTTGTGTTTGACAGCTCAGTCTATCTTGGCCTATTGGAGAATGTTTTACACGTATATAAGGCCGTTTGGCCAGGAGTTAGGATCCCGTGAAGAAACTTCCCCCTCGTGCCATAGAGATACTTTAGAGTTATTTACTCCTGATTTGTGGTTATGGCTCGCCTTTATTTTTGTAAAAGAAAGTTTATTTGACGACTAAAATGCGCGTGGTGTATGCCGACCACCCTACTGTTATTGCTTATTCCATACTTCTCCTCTAGACTTGCTGATTCCAGCGCACAGACGCTAATACTCGTTTGCAATTTCGAGAAGTTGGGAGCTTGTGGTAGAACAACAGAAATTTAGCCTGATTTTTCATTTAGATCTTATTTTCGTGTAGCTAACATGGAAATACTATGTGTAAATGAAAATTTAATCAAAATGATATATTCCAAAATAAAAAAAGATTAAAAATATTTGTAAACAAATTATTGAGGTGATGTTACTATTCTTGAAATTTTATTTGCAAGACATATTCACTGTATCGGAAGGTATGACACTGACACAACTCCTGAAAACCAGAGCTGGAAAATAGCAAATATTTCATACAAGATATCACTCTATATGTTATAGGGACACATTAACTTATATTACAGACATGTAGATCAGGTATATTGCCGTTGACACAGTAATCTCAGGCGACATGGATATACAGGTTCATTCGGCAGGTCTTCACATAATGCCTCATAATACTTTAATCAAAGGGATAAAGCATCATCAATCCTTGGATTTCTTATAGCAGATGTCATGCTATTATGTGATAGTCACTGTATTGTCAGGACTTGAGCATCTTAGTAATGTCTACCGGATTTAATCGAAAGCATTGTCACCTTACAGGTATTATAAGGACAAATATAGTTTATTTCTAGTGAAGTTTGCAGATAATTCCATTTTTGTGTGTGAATAATTTACACTATTTCAATTACTTTTATTGTTCTTTGATAATTTTATTTCAAATATTTCATTAAGATTTTTAGAATAAACGAGTAAATTCCGTAACAAAGTTCTATAACTTTATGATACTATTAGAAGAAGATAACGATACTTTTATGAATCTTTGTCTACATATATAATACATGAGGAATTCCACTCTTGTTCCGTATATCATACATGTGCCAGTTTTCTATGTCTCTGAAAGCATACCGATATATTAAGCATGCATGCACGTGTAGTTTGTGCACCGTTGCAGTGAATCTGGCGGTGTCTTTGAAGTTGTATCCTGTGTTCCCCGCTGTAGAATCTTCATCAAAAGTTTTCAAGTACAGTTGATATCATAAATTGATATTGTCGACTGGTACATAGTATTTATAAAAAGGTTTATATGTAAATATAAGTAATATGTCCCGGTACCAAATATTTCAAAGTTTTCTACTTGAATGTTTCGCTTTCTTTGAGTTAAATGCTATATTTCTTCAGTTGGTTTTGAAGTGCACTTATTAAGAATGTTCTTGGATTCAAATGCTTAACATTTCCATGTAAACAATTTCAGAACCTATGATTTAGACATAGTTTCAACCAATTACCCATCCTCTCCTGTTAACAAGAGGACGGTATGATTTAACTGTAAGATTTCAAGTGTTGTTTCGCTTTCAATAAAATAATTTAAATGTTTCAATAACTCATTCAGTAATGTTTCCAATAATAAACCCGATTGTTCATGCTCAGAGTCAATAAACAATTGTATTTTTAGGAACATATTATACCCGTGACGGTAGTATCATTTTTAATAAAACATTTGAGCTACGATAATATGTATATGGGTTATAAAAAAGGACAATATTTTGACAAGGTTTCTAACCATCTTCAGACCTGTTGAAGAGGCTCCCTTTGATGTTTTTGGAAAACGGGCTACGTTGGAATATGAACGATCCAGGTTAGATGATAAATTTACACTGAACATTCCCATTAAGTGTTTAAGGTCCAGTAAATCACCCGTTCCACTTATAAAGGAACTGTCATTTGATTTTTCCTCTCTACCATAATAAATCTGGTCGAGAGGTTGCGGAAACCGGGAAAGTTTTCACTTCTCGTCGTTGCCGTAAGATGGCGCCATTCGCCATTGCTCTCATGTCATTTTTACGTTTTAATTTGCCCAACAAGACGGACCAGTAGGGCCTAACCGTCATGGATGAAAGAGAAATGTAGAGAGAGGTTAAGTGGATAAGTTATGATATGCACATATGTTCTATGTAAGTAAGATAGCTCCACCATCAACCTAGGCCTTACGTATAGTACCATAACACTTCAGTATTTTACCCTTCTATTGCGGGGACGAATTCATCGGAGATGGTGTACAAGACATTTTAGGGTAGTGAAGGGCATTTAACTTAGTACACTACAGCGGGAACATACGACGGTCTTGTAATGTACCCAGAACACATCCTCCGTCGTATTTAACGGGACTTCCCTCTTCAATAGCAGGTGTTAATGAACAAGTCTTCCTCGAATCGCCTCATCTAATATTTCAACATGCAGTCAATCTCAACTTTATAATATCGTCTTCTCATATGATATTTAAACATTCAATTAATCCTTCTTTAAACCATCGTCCAATTCTTCCGAAAAGGATTGTACTTATTTTTCACTGTGTCCATTCTGTTTAAAAGGATACGACAAAGAACAGACTATATTTTTGTCCAATAAATAATATAAAATATGATATCAAAACTACATGCTTTAAAATGATGATGATGATGATGATGATGATGATGATGATGATGATGATGATGATGAAATTAAATGACTCGATGCTGTTTCCCAATAGCTATCAGCATTAGCTTCAGTCTGACGGGACTATGTACAAATATTGTGGTTGGGATCGTAAACAGTGTCAATCTATAGCGGCGATTGTCAGAGCTCCAACAGATTTGGCACAATAATGGTATTAGGTTAGGGTAAATATAGGCCAACAAGCGCTCAAAACAGATCTGCAACTCGTAAACATGAGGACTCCGTGAGCAAAGTCCAAATTATCAAATCCAATGAAGAATGAAATTCTTGTTTAGTAACACATAATAAAGTACCACGCTTAGTGTGATGTATATTCTTCAATATAAACCAGTCAACTTGTACATTGTAGTATGCGTTTAACAGTGTACGCCATTACACATTGCAGCCTAGAAAATGTTGTACACAAAATGTTAAAATATTTTATTTATCTTTACAGGCAATGACGACGATAAAGACGACAAAGATGGTAAACGACGACGAAAACAACGACGAAACAGAACAACTTTCAACAGCACACAACTAGCAGCATTAGAACGAGTGTTTGAGAGAACGCACTACCCGGACGCCTTCGTGCGGGAAGAGCTGGCGAGGAGAGTGAATCTCAGTGAAGCTAGAGTACAGGTACGTCTTCACGTGTAATACATATCTCACGTATAATACGCGTTTCACGTACAGTTTCTGACTCACGTAAAATGTCTATTTAAGGAATAGATGTTTATATATCGATACAATAAATAAGTTTCCTAAAGGTTCATAACTGATTCTTCTTTATTTTTGGTGTGTGCTATATCTGCCTCTTTTCTGAAATATATTTTTTGTCTTCAGGTATGGTTCCAAAACAGAAGAGCAAAATTCCGTCGAAACGAACGCAATATGATGGCACAACGTGGAAACCTGTACGGACGGCCAGAAAACACACCTATCGAACAGCCCATCACACCACGCCCTTCATCAATGAACAGTGACAACTTATCGTGGTACGCCCCACCCGCATACAGCCCCTCAACGACATCGAACAGTTGTGCCTTGGCTAACCACTCCTACACCCCACCCCCTCCAAACATCGGCTCCAGTATCGCGTGTCTCCGTCTTAAAGCACAGGAATACAACAACGTAATGCAGCATAATCCCTACGCCCACCAGATGCAGCAATGACTAGGCGGAGGGGGTGTAGGGACGGGAGGGACTAATTTACCGGGTGGGGCATTGGGAGGAGACAAACAGACTTATGGAAGTCCATACGGACAATTTGGACAGGAAATAAATCATGGACATCAAACACAAGACAGTGATAATTACACAATTGCTCAGATATAGCATTACATATATCAAGAACAACATATAGTTTTGCATTCTTGCCACTCTCAATTGTGTTACGTCTGACTGTAGAGACATATTTTGCATTGGCAAGGTATTGGAAACTCAAGAAACTTGTCATGTAAAAGCTTGGATCTCAATTCGGACACTATTATTAAGTGAACATTACATTGAGACATAACGGAAATTAGAGGTTTGTTATTCATTGTATGGTCTTCTTCATCAACTGCAAGATTTATATTCCAGAAGCAAGGCAGACAATTTAAATGTCGACTTCCGGTTGTGGTGTACGCATATTGGTAAAATTGGGTTTAAAACGTGTTTCAACAAAAAATGAAATGAACAAACGAAGATGTATACGGGTTATTCCAAAATGCAATACCGCCATTTCCCTTTCAAATGCACAACGACGAATTATGATTCTCATTTTGTGCTTCTGTTGGTTGACAGTAAATAATTTGATATTTCTAGCATCATTATATTTGACATATGATGATGAAATAGTCTAATTGCTATATAATTGAAACACTCCAAAACTAATGTGCCTTATCGTTTTCAAATATAAAGCTCGCTATAAAACATAGTAATGATTTGTTTACAGTCATGCGCAACTATTTGAAATTGAAATGGCCCGAGCAATAACATACTCAAACCTTCCACAGCATTAGTAAACTCTTTACAGCGCCAAAAATGTCTGTCGGTGCATGATTCAGAGAGAACTTTGTGTCTATACTCCGTCTTTCCAGAGTGTTAAAGACATACCTGCCTGGAGATTTCCCTACTGATAATGTCACGTGATGAAGCTCGGCAAGTGAAAGGTATTCTTAGTAACACAGTAATCATCTAAACTGATTCCGTCTCATTGACATTATCATCGGAAATATCGTTAGCGATAACGAGGGCTAACTTTCCGTAGACACTATCGAGATCATCGGCAAAAGGTCATATGGCTCAAGTGTTAGCATGCTGTCAGGGCTATTCGCCTTGATCAAGTCTTAATAACATCATCTAAACAAGCGTTCTCTGAATAGGCTATCCGAGCTCATTGTGCAATATAAACACAATTCTATCCTAAGTACCTATGATATCAACTGCATCTTTTATTTGTGAATTGCTGTAAACCTGTGATTGATAAGATAACTTCAAAAATTATATAATATTACATGGTTCATTCGGTAGTGTTTTATCTGCTTTGTGAAGAGCACATTTCTTTTGAAGCAGTATCAGGGATATTTTGACCATCAACCAAATGTAGCAAATCTGTCAGAGTTACGAGATTTATTTTTTGTTAGTTAAAGCATGTAATTCAAAACTGTTTTAAACCTTTAATTTATTGATATCTTTTAATTAATGTTTATTGTTCAGACGTGTTTAATTATTCACTGTGTTATTCAGCATTTAATTGTTGGAAGTGAATATAAGGGTAGGCACGATTACTATTGAAGTTATTATCATTGCCAAGTGCTGTAGGCAAGCAGGGGTACATGTTTCATTATGAAATAGATGTTACCATTTTATGTACATAACATTGACTGAGAGTGATTCTATGTTATGATGTCGTATCGATGATTCTTGTTAAGCTGTGAAAGCGAGGTGACTGTTGAATGAATTGTTCACCATGTGCGCTTGTGTTTTCGTTTTATAATTGTATGAAAAGAGAAAATGAACAAGTGAATGTGTAAGTTTATAAATGGCGCATGCGCATGAGAGGTTAATGAGAGAGAGTGTTGGTGAACTGGTCCCTAAAGGACAGAGTTGTCCAAGTTGTACACAAACTCCTTACTATTGTAAATGACTGTAAACTATTTTCATACGTTTAATATCGTTTAATATCTTTATTGATATGCATAATTATATAAAAAATAAATCTTTTTGATATAAAAAATGTATTTTGTTTTGATTTGCATAGAAGCTGGAAACTGTAATGATGAAGAAGTCAAGACTAGCAATTTCTGTCGGCAATGTGTTCGAATACAGCACATCCTCAAAATAGTTTTAGCAAACAGTGTACATGATCTTAGTAGCAATTTCTTTCTGATTAATCAAAAACATTTTAAGTTCAATACAACTTCTCATTATATTGTTGGTTTTTTTTTATATATTTTTTAAGATGAAATTAAGAAAAATAAATAACAACAAAAAGAACAAACAAAAACAAAGCAATCAAACAAAAAACTTTAAAGAAAAGTGAAAAAAATGGAAGCATGTCATGGTTAAAATAATACCCATAAACTGGCGACTCTTGGAAATCCGCACACACGGAAATCTATTTGATTAATAGGTTTCCTTTGAAGAGAAAGATACAAAAATCTTGCATGTTTCCTTTGAAGTGGAACATGTTTAATAATACCACTTAACCGTATCAGATTAACATTAAAAATCTATCAGAGATATCTTCTCAACCTTCCGGAACTCGGATAACCTGGCCAATTTTATTTTCCCATGGACGACTGGAAAATTGTCACGTGTTTCCGGTATTGTGAATCTATAAAAGGACGATGTGTAGCGGAATGTTATTCAGAGGAATGTTTTGTACGGATTATATTTACCAACACAGGGTGTAGATTACAAGAAATCGTGAAACTTAAAACAAATGAAAACTATCTGCGGGGGAAAGTATTTACGCAGTGGGAGTTTATGATTACAAAGATATACTTTTAAATACCTCCTTTAGATTTTTCGTAGATGGTATATACAGATGAACTTGATGACATTTCTCGTTAGTTATCCAGTAGAGGCAAGTTATGTCGACAAATACATATATAATTTTTTTATTTTCGTTTCATTCTATGTGTAAAACATATTATCTCGTTTATTGATGAACAGGTTTTTTCTCAGAATTGTTTTAAGTTGGCTCCATACTTTTGGGAAACCCCATGCCATATTTTTCAAACATGTCTTATTTTCTTGCATTTTTCATGTTGATTTCAAATCTGTGAACAAAAATGTGTTTTCTAGAACTACTTTTTTGAGATATTTGAGCTTGAAATATACCATCCGTGCATTAGCTGACCGAAAATAGAAAAAAAAAATCATAAAATTATGTTTTCTGTAATATTAGGGTGAATAAAGTCTCGATCCTGTTGATTTTTTGTCCTAAATTTCTAACGACAGAACAATTTTCAAACCTCTTGTATTTTTACCAATGCTAACTAATTTTCGTTATTTCCAAGGACCATTTCTATACGTAATTATTGTGTTTTGGCATATTTTCGCCTATTAAAAATCAAGGAATAGGCCAAAAAGGAAATAAAAACCCACGTCATTTTCACAAAATTTCTATATGATATTCCAAAAATATTCACATTTCAAGTTATAATCAACAGTCATAATCTGGCAAAAGAATATGTGACATAATTATGCGTTTCCTTTTCAATGGAAGAGGTTTTTTTCCCTTTTAGAAAACATTTTCGAATTGTTACGTTATTTAAGTATGGATGAAAATTCGAATTCGTTTTAAAATTTTGTTATTGATAAAATATAAAAAAGAGATGATGTCCAAAACACCATATTTTACCATGTTGAAATTTGAACAAAAAATGTTATTTTGTTCTAAGTACCTGTACATTCTTAACGATAACATAGTGAAGCTTCCCATGTTAATAATATATTGACTTACCATCATTACTACGACAAGACTTAAACTCATAGCAGTAGAGGACGATAAATTACAAGTTGATCCCATAAAGGTTATTTCAAATGCATTTGATAATAATGTTCATATAGGATTTTTCTGGTGCCGCTGGATTGATTAATTTATACTTAATTTCAAATAGCATATTTCAAACCTATTTCTGTTATTTATTAAATTAGGAAACTATTTAATTTTTAGAACATATACCATGCAAAATATTTTTACAATATTGCCATAATTCAGTAGAATATTTGAAAAAAAAAGAAAATTTTAAAAAGTCAATTGTAAAAAGTCGCATGAATAGAAAAAAATGAATATTAACTAAATAACCTGGTACATCTTCAAGTGCATACCCAAACAGAGATTCTTCCATCATTAAAATTCTTGTGCAATTAATTCTCGATCATTGCTAAACAAATATAAACATGTAAGCTATACTAACATTAGCTGGTAAAACAGCGTCGGACACGTTTAAGATTTACTCTGTGGTCTTGCATCACTAACTATTAAAATAAACATGGGCAGATAAAAACTTGGCCAATAATTCCCATATATTCTTACTAATGAGAGTGGATAAGATCCCTATACACTCGCCTTCTTTGATTCCCGGGTCTATCGTTTTATCAGCAGAATGGTGTTAGTTTCATATTCTCTGATAACACTGCCAATTAAAGATGTGATCTGTGAGAGCCCGGACTTCAGCGCGTGAGCACGAGACTGGCATTCTTTCACGAGTGGATTGGACCTGTGTTCGTAGACAGCTGTTCCAGAAGAATGAGTTCTGAAGAAGATGATACTTCGAGTGTCCTGGCATTTGGTTATACAAATGTAAAAATACATGATGATGAGCAATATTCCAAGTCCTTCGTATTCTAGATAATTTTTTTATTTTGCAATTTTTTCTGTCCTGATTTAGATGTTAAATTCCACTAATTCCATATCATCTTCTTTGTAACAAGCTTTTTCACTGGCTTAAAATATGTCATCACCTCATAATATGACATCGTCATTTGTAACGCCAACTCTGATTGGCTAAGACAACAAAAAAAAGTCCTTCGAAAAGTTGAAATTGATCAAATTAAATTATAATAGTTTTAAAAGTTTTAAATATAATTAAACCCAAAGAAAGTTACTATTATAAAGGACTACATATTAATAATAGAAGGATTTGTTTGGAGATCAATGGAAAGTCCAATAAGTTTTGAACATGGTATTCAAGGAAGATCAGCGTTCTCTTCGCTTCATCGACGACATACTTCACGCAAATGTTGTTCAGATTAACGTAAAACTTTCAAATAAAAAAAGATACATGCAACCACAACGAAAATCACATGACACAGAAGCATTGCCAACACCCGACATTACATCGTAAAAAGGAAAAAAACCATTTATGCTGCTTAGATCAAAACAACATAATTGTTTATTACAAATATTATTGCATAACTTCCTCGATAATTTCAGGGTTTACTATCACAGTCGCTATATCCACCCCATATAACGTCAGAAATAACCGCTGGACTAACGAGAATGAACTGTACTATTGCCATCCGAATCCTATTATGATTTGATATATTAAATTGCAGATTTTATCGATATTCTTTCTTCGTTTAGCTTCTAATTTGAAATATATCCATTTTGTACAGTATTAATTTAATAATAGTCCAATCGTGCTTAAGCATTTTCATTGGTTTAACAATTTGTTTTATCAGTCAATAAATGAAGGAAATGATGTTCATGTTTGTAACGTCGCTTATGATTGGCTGAAACAATGGCGTATCATTATTTTTTAGAGAAAAGAGTCCCTTAAAAATTGGATTTTTTTGAGAGATTATGAATATATATTTATATAAAAGGATTAAATTTGAATAGCTTTTTTATGTTATTGATACATAACACAAAAATTAAACTTTGCGGTAATAACAGTACACTCGGAATTTTGTGTTATCTCCATAACATCCGAAAAAATGTTCAAGTTAATATTTGCATGTCGTATATGAAGACCCAGTTTAATTTTACCTTGACTTTCTTTTATGATGCTTTAAAGCTATTGCCTTGGTTTCGTTAATTCACTTGTAATAATAAAACAGAAAACAATCCATTCATAAAGGTTTGTTTTGTTATTGCATTTGTTCAGTAAATCCTTGAATTAGACCATGCCATTTTCATAGCATCATAAAATACCACACTGTAGGGGATTCTTTTGTCTCAATACTTAACGAGTGGCGCTAGAATACATTAAAGATACCGGTATTGGTTCGAGCAATAGAGCACTATTTGTATATGTCATCACCTTTATTCTGTGTTTTGTCAAACTGTTTCTTGTAGTCTAACAGAGATTCTGATATTATCTAACAGTCAGCGAAAAAATATCAGTGTTTTCGTAGGGAAGACACTGAGTCTGAGCATCCACTATTAATGTTGGTGAACACTGTCTATCGGTTGACCTTTTTCACTGTCATCAACGTTTGTGGTTTCAAGGGAAGATAACTCGTGTCAACTCAGTGGGGAACACCCAAATACTTTCGATAAAAACGCGTCAAAGTCAGTTTTGAAATTTCTTTGATTTCCATATAGAGAACAAGTACAATTATGGTCACAAAAGACTAGACATACAAAGACAATATATCTAAATATAGACAATTAATTACATGTATTATCGGGAATACCTACATCGACACAAGGTATAGCCTGTTTTTTTAGTTATTTGCTGATTGTAACATGTTCAACATGACACCTGTGTATAATAAAACAAAAAATAAAGCATTCCTTCGCATTTTAATAAATGATCTTGTTGACATTTTAAATTGGATATTCAGGAATTAAAGAAACATGTGAAAGAACCAATTTGTTTTCAAACAATATGTAATACATTCTAAAATGACCATGTTGACATTTTCAATTACTGTAGATATGCCCGAGTTGAAGAAAAATGTAAAAGAACTATTCACTTTCAAACAATGTGTAATACATTCTGAACTGAACCTTGTTGGCCTGCGTGGTTGGGCCGACATATCGGTACAATCAAATCCGATCACCATTTCTGAAACATGGACTTGGCTGACGATAAGAACAGCACGAACTCGTCGTGACCTTTTCTGACCTGTTTTGACCCTTGACCCATCCGCCATGTTGTATATGTTGCCGTTCGTCAAACCCTGCCGAAAATGACACGTTATGCAATCGATGCATGTCATGTGCATGCTGGAGATGTCGTAAACATGTGCCCGGTATCTGGTAACGAGCCAAATTGCCTCCTATCGATGATACTAAGGTTCTAAAGACGTCATCTTCTACCGTCAGAAATCTTCCTTGCCCATCGAACTGTCTAATTAATAAACGAATTTATGGGGCCTAATATGGGATAAATCAAAGCTTCTAACTCAATTGGATATCAAAAATAGATATCACTAGCTGTTGATTATAAAATATCCCTTAAGTGCCCCTGTAATCTAAAATGATAACGGAATGTAATTGAGTTTCAGCCCAGAGTTTCTCGAATATGACATTGCTTGTAATGACCTTGCCCTTCTTCGTTTAAATAACTTTTGAAACGTTTACAATGTTTGTATAGACTAATGAAATTAATGATATGAAATTACTTTTGTAATTTAATCTTAATGAATAAATTGTATTTATATTTATAAAATATCATCCCAAACTGTATCTGTGTTTTATAAATTACTTTTATTACAAATATGCTATATGATAGAATTGAATAATTTTTGAGAATGTTGCCGTCAAATTAACCAGATAATAAAAGATGTTCACAATCAATGATTTCCCAACATGTCATTCTTTCTAATTATCTTTATAATTTCAGCTTTCAAATTAAAACTTATGGGAATATAGTCCAATTACGGGACTACTTAAGGACATTCCTACATGTTGTAACCCTATTTTAAGTTTCTTGTGTATTTAAAGGAAGGGAGGTAACTCCTGTGACTTCAGCATTTGAGTTGTATCAGCTATCCTATATGCATTTCGTACCACAGTAAATCATCTACTCGGGGAAAAATATATCCGTCTATAAAAAATGTCTGTTTGACTTCTTTTTTAAAAAATTGATACCGCAGCTAGGATACTGTAAAAGGTTCATTTAATGGTGAAAGGATTTAGTAATCTACTCGTTCTATGATTTTTTTTTATTCTTTATATTATTGTGTAAATTGTTTCAATATTTAAAAGTATAGTATAATGTAGCTAGTTCGAATAATAGTCAATATTAGTAGTGAATGATAGTTTCAAGAAACAATTTATATTTAAAATTAAGTGGGTTTAAAATTGAGTGGGTGTTGCTGAATGATGATGTGCATTAAGTGGGTATATGTATATGTATGCATGATGATAATGATGATGACGATGAATGAGTGAATGAAGATGATGAATGACTTATACTGATGTCTGATGTAACTTTCACATACTGAAAACTTTTGAAAAAATTAAAAGAAAGGAAAGAAAAGGGAAAAGTATAAGTAAAAAAAAGAAAAACAACCAAAGAAGATGAAGTTTTAATACTTTATTTCTAAAATTTTCACTATACAATGTGAAATAACTAATATAAGATGCATGTTATGAAAAAATACAACATAATATTTCACTTTCTCCAATGCACACAGAAAACCAGTAAAACTGTGGTTGTCAAACACATAATTCCACATACCGTTGGATAAAGTTATTTGACGGAATTGATAACGCAACATAGAAATGGACTAATCCTACTCGTTACTGACGTAAAGAATAAATGTAAACAATCTTACATTCAAGTAGGTCAAACAAAATGTCTCTCCGACCAATGTAGGTCAATAAATTCATTTTTTTCGCAACAAAGCAGCAAATCTATTTTTTTTAATCAGTACCAAAAAGCATGTCATCATTTAATTAAAAAAAAATAAAGTATAACTTGCGTACTTAGTGTGTACTTCGCTGTAAAACGTACGGTTTTTGTTTTATAGATTAATAACTTTGTTGTTATCGAGGATGCTGTACAACTACGAATATGAAATTAATGAACATCGTTTAGCATATCTCTGTAATCAGCAGTACAATGAATAAACACGTACCATAGTTTGAAAACTCCAGATCAAGTAAGAGATCATTAACGAAAACCTTCTCTCATAGGAACGCTTCTTGATTACTTATATGCCTTAATTAAATATCAAAGAGAGAAAAAAACGAGTACTTGAAATACATTAAATAAAATGTAACATTTTTTCAACATTTTTGTTTGAACATAATTTGTTTAATTGTATTATTTCATGGAATTTATAGCGAATAAATTTTAATTTTTGCGAGGAAAAAAATCATTAAATCGCATTCGAAAGGAATATAGAAGTAGGAAAATGTTTATCCTTATAACTACGGTACCTATGTTGCATAATCTAGTAAATACAGCTAATTTGTCAAATTTCTTGACAAAATTACTTCATATCCTTTTGTTACTGAAATCATGCTTCTTTACATTAGTCCGTCGAGGTATTGGGTACTGAGTATATTACACTAGTGATATATATCTTATGGGAAAAATCGCCACAAAGTAGGAATATGTGATCCAATAGATATATCATTTTCATACAAATGTTAGATTAATACGTTTAATAAACTCATTTAATAACCACGTTTCGAAGTTTTAATATTCGCAAAAAAAATCGCAAAGGCTATTATTCTATGATTATGAAATATTTCAATATTGATAAATGAGATTGGAAATGGATTTCGAATCATCACTTATTACTTTAGGAAAACGGAACATCTACTAGATTTTTGTTAAAAAATACCTTTCATCGAAGTGAAAATACATGTTACAGCAAAACATCACTTCGATATTAGTATAGTTCATTATCCACATATTACAGACATCTTACAGGAACCTTGACGGGGAATGAAGACTACTGTGTAATAACCACGAATTCGCTGTATGTGTGGTTGTTATAAACGTACTTTAGTGTATGAAACCCCAGTCATGGTGATGAAACACATTATACTTCAATGAATTTAATAACATTACTTCACATTTCCCACAACACCCAATGATAACAATTTTGAAGACAGCTTTCGTAAAACATCATATGAGATTGAAAAATAAAGTTAAAATGGTTATGATTCCTACTGACTCCAATTCTATGCTAAACACACTTTGGTTGAGATAAATTAGACTTACATATTGTCAAATTTTAACGTCTTAACCATCAAGTTATCAAATCCTATATGTCAAATTTCTTCATCTAACATCTCGATCAAGCATTTCATTTTTTGCGCAACCCTTGCCCTCTTCGATGGTTGTCGCTTATTTCTACATATCTATGTCTCAGGGAAACAGAGCGAGAAATAAATTACTTTGGGGTTTTTGTAGATAAGATTCCAACCGTCATTCTCTAAGCTGTTTATGACAGAAATGAGATTTATTTTGCTCAATCCTTGTAGCCATGTAATTCTATCTTCAGCGTTTCCTAGGGGACATAAAAAGTAAATTGTTATACGTATACATGAGTGTATCTAGAGATCGTAAAGTATGGCGCGTAGAGAGGGTTCATGTGCCAGGGTTATGAATGGTGAATGCTTAACCCAAGACAAGGTAGATGTGGAAAGAAATAGATATATCGTGGACATGAATACAGGCAACATTTATATGGTTAGGCGAACGAGGCCGTGCGTGCAACCATTCCATCAGAAAATGCAATGTGCTGTAAAGATGGATAGCCAATATGATTTAGAAGCGATAAGCCCTTTTCAGACATCTTCATGGAAATAGTTGCATATGTTGGTCAGGAAACATTTATAGGTTCTCCAGCAGAGACGGGGGATTCCCGCAGATAGCACCCCAGAAATAGATGTACATTGTACGCGGGATAGGCTACCTTTATACATTTTGGGAAGGAGAACTAGAAACCAAACAACCATTCCCCAATAGTGAACGCACACATATAGCAAATGGGCCATTGTTGAAAGTATGTTGTAAGTATAGAATCTCGTAAACTACCTACTCCATCACTGGGCAGTCGTGATACACGCATTGTCAACATACCTGTATGAGTGATCAAGTATATTAAGCTGACTGAGCTTTGATATTGTGATAGTCATGGCCACGAACAAATGCATAGCATGCCTCTAGAGACCCAAGTCAGATGTCAAAGGAGAAAGAGCCATAAATATTGGTAAACATAACTTATGTATCCCCCGCAACGTTATGAAGATGTCTGTTGGTCCATTGCTTGTTTCTGGCCATACCTATATATACATGTTCAATCTATGACTGACAACCTGAATCAAGACTATGAGCAATGAAAATCAGAATTACATTTTTCTTATTGTCTTTTATACAATTTCTGCGTATTTCATAAACAGATTCATTCGAATTTCATATTACAATCCGGACATTATAAAATAAAAGATCATAATACATGGTTCTACACTTACATCCATCTAAAACGAATAGGCAAGATTATCTAAGAACAAACACTGCCTGTAAGAGATGAAGGTTGTGGTCAGGAGAGATAAGAGTTTGTTCCTCTGTAACAATCTATTTCATCTAGTCCCGTAACACTGAAAGCGAACAAATGAATCCATATATGAAAAGAAAAATGGCAATCGCAAGGGCAACAGTTGTATTTTAAGCATCAAGAATTGTCCCAATTGAAGAATTAATCATCAATTGAAGAGTAATTAACGGTAAATAATTTGATTATTTTGACTATTGTTATCATTACTGACGATGAGGATACAGTCCTTAAAAATCATATTTGAGGACTACTATGTACTATACAAAACTATGCTGAAAACTAAGCAAAACTATGCTATGAATTGTACATCACTTCAATCAATATAACCTTACTTAAATGTTTATTATTTCTTAATCGAAAGTGCATGAAGCGATCAAATACAAAGCCTTTATTCCCATGGCATTGATATAGGCGAACCATTACATGTAGAAATTGAACTCCGTTTATGCTGTACAGGTGAATGTCGTTTAAAAAATCGCCATCATCTTTATCTTCTTCATCTCCATATCATCGATATCGATAGCTTGATTTCTGGAATCGTTTCCATGTCTTTCTGAAATTAAAAAAAAAAACATTACATACAATTCAATTACCAAACACATTTTAATCGCTGTTAACGGAGATTGTGTATACAGCTTAGTAATAGTTTCATTTTATATAACATAATGCAACCGATATTAATATTAAGGATGTACTCCTCTGAGAAGTCAAAATTTTCTTGTATTAAACTTTTTTTCTCATATAGATTTTTGGAAAGAGGAGTTCATTCCATGAAAGAAAATGAAAAAAAAAAAAACATATGTCCGTGTGCTCGTTTTTTAGCTACTGTCACTCAAATATACCTAGTTGACAAAATATTGGATTTTTTGGGAAATTTGCCGTTTTGACCATATACACAAGAGATTAAAGCCATAATTTCCTAATGAGGTGTATGATATGTATCAATGTTTGTAGAATTTATTTTCCAGTAGTCTTCTTTTAACAAATACCAGTTTTGATTAAAAAGACTAATATTTTTTCTCACAATAACAACATATGCTACCCCTACCCCTTAATTTTGAGCTACAAAGTGCACCAATTTCAGCCATTTTTGCCAAATTAAACCCTTTATAAAAAAGTTCTGGTATTAAACTTTTGCTAATATTTTGCATATTAACAAGAAAAGGGTTGTTCTTTCAAAATCAGGCAGAAAAATGGGGGGGGGGGGGGGAAAAATGGGGGGTCCGTGTGCTTACTTTTTTGCCCCACTTGAATATTCGTTATTTTTCAGTATTTTAGAGTAAAAAATAAAAGTGCTCAAATTACCATTAAATGTAAAAATAAAGTGAAAAAAGTGAATCATTTCACACATTAATGCTCAAAATTTTAATTACCACGAACCAAGTAAAGATTTACATCAAAAATTAGCTCGATACAGCTAAAAATGCTGATGCAGTGATGATTTAAGTAAATACAATTTCAGTAAAAAAGGGTAAAACTTTGGCTCTACTCAAAGCGAAAAAGGACACAATTTCAAAATGGCCGCCAAATGGGCCATTTCTTAAAATCCCCGTTTAAAAAAAAATTTGCTAAAGTTAGAACTGTAATTTTTTGACAAAATTTGCAACTGGCAACTTGCTACATAAATTGATAATTTGTATTTGAAAATCTCATAACGTTTTTGATCTTTGTCGAAACGAGAATTCAACGGGACTGAAACCTCAGAAGAATACATCCTTAAGTAAATTAAAAAAAATAGTTAAGTTACCCTTCTAGCTAAAATATATAATTATATCTTTATCGACATCTGCACTGATACAAATCATTATGACACTAGTTACAATTAAGGATAAACTTTTAATGATTATATTTTTATGTTATAGAGAGATAACAGAAAATTCTAAATCTACTCTCAGGTAATCCGCGTTTTTGTGTTTTATCTCCATTACATACAAAATACATACAAATAAATCCTTAAAAATGAATCTTCTATATTCATATACTGTTATTGAGGCATACGTTTTTACTACTATGAAAACATTACGTCACTGAACCGGCGAATCAGAAGTCACGTTACAAACAGCAATGTCATTTATCTTTCCCTCTCGGATTGAGAAAGCAATTTTTAAGCTAATGAAAATGCTTCTGGCATGCAAGGTTGAATTTATTTTTTATACTAAAAAATGTATGTGTATATGCATTTCTCAGTTACAATTCATTATAGGACTTCTTTTATTAAAATCAGTATGCCCAAGCGATATGCCCAAGCGATATGCCCAAGCGATATGCCCAAAATCAATGCTGTTACAGAGTGTGCTTTTTATGGATTTGTTTTCTGGTGAAGTATTCTCTGTATGTATCTAATGAAACTACAATCAAGAGATACTGGAATTAATAAATGCCTTGATTAACATTAGGGAATCTCTTCGACACTTTTGATTTACTTGAATTATGATAAAGATATAAACAGCGTGTTAAATATGAAACATTCTTGCATTAATTTATTTTTGTGAGTTTTGCGATCTAATTTTTTTTAAAGTTTCTCTCCAGGCATTTGTATTTAATATCATTTATATCATCGCGAAGTTGTTTTGAAATGAAAATCGCGAAATTTGATAGCCGCAGATGAAAGTTGGTCTACCGAACAATCGCTGTTGTAATTAAATCTTCTCAATGGAAGTGTTATTTTATGAAATTTAGTATGCTACGATGCGTAATATCTGGTACATACGCTGGCAACATTTGTTTAAGAAGTATAAATACCAAATATCAGAATACATGGTACATCTGTAATCATTTTATCATCTTTGCTATGTATGTTTCAAAGTCGTCATTGGTGTTAACATCTCTCAAACTGCCGAATGGTTAATTGCGCTCCTACTGTTAATATTTGTCTTCTTTCATTGTCCCGTTTTACTGATCATGTAATATTACGTACTAGTGTTTGTTTTGTGTGTCTTGATAAAGGGGCAGATCGCCTTGAAAATTTGACATTTTTTTGTCCACACAATCGGAATTACTTCTTTTTCCCACATCTCTCCCACTAGTAGACCTAAATGTATATTTGACGACATCTTTGAAACGTATTACATAATGCTTGCTGAATATTTCGTTCTGAGGTTTAAACTTTAAAAAAAAATAAGAAAAAATGCATTCGGTGGTTTTGTTCAGTTCAGTTTTATAAATAACAGTTGAATAAATTTATTATATCATAGAAAAAATATTAAAGGGTTACTTTGTGTTCAAATCAAATGTATATTGCAATAAAATGTTCTTTCTCGTATATGTGAAGGGAGCTTTATATTTTCTGAAACAACGAACCTTTCCTGACCGATATTTCATGAAATAAAAAAACACATTATCAGTTCTTTAAAAGCGACTTCTACTACATTTAGTACGTCAAATTTAAACCTAAGTGCAGTACTGAATGGGGATTGACGGATCATTTACGGTTAGAATGGACCCTGAGAAATTGCTGAATTAAAGGTAAACTTAAAAAAGACACTAAACATTCTTTTCACACTTTATCTTTTCTTACTAATTTGCAATTTAAAAGTTGAAGATTTCTTCAAAGAGAAAGAGAAGGTCGCTTCTGTTGACCCCTATGAAGCAGATCCCTTCTAGTCAGACAGTAGTTAGTCTGCCCCTAAACCATACCACATTGGGTTAATTATGGTGGCGTCGTTAGAGAAGCTTCCGTCCTCCCGCCTCAGCCCATCCATGCCAGCCTTTGTATCATCCTAAATTATATGCAACAGATAGGAAACAAGGCTACCAGCTATTTACCGGTCACAAGTTTTCAGTCTTAAAAACAACGTGTATTAATAAATGAGAGTAATGTAAATTTGATTTTTCCACTTTAAAACGACATTTTGCGTTTGTCATCCCATTAGGACCAGTATTTTTTTCTTGATGGTTAATCTGATAAGATGATTTTGGTATCATGTATGCTTCATAATCCCGTCGTTTTGTCATGTTGATTCACTAGAATTATTTAAAACGTCACTAGGTATCGTTGTTAGATTTACATAGAAACAGATGTAACACATTAATTTAATCACATTAATTTAAGATACAATCATTAAAGGATAGAGTTTTAGCAGGTTTATGATTTGTTAAAGTTTATTTATTTACCCTTGTACCTGCAAAACTATGAATTCTAACATTAAGAACAATAATTTTCGTAACATAATAATATTAAGCATCCCAAAACTAGTGAACTTGCTGTATTTAAACCTTTAAAATATTTCTTTTTATTGTTTTGTCCTTTAATTAGTTTGATTATCAATTGGTTATCAATCAAAAACAGTTCAAGAAGAATTTAAGAATATTCGACAACTGAGTTTTTTGTGAACATAAATGATTTTCAGAATACGTAAGTTTTCAGTTTTTGCTATAATCAATAAAATTGATTGACAAGTGTACTTTGCGTTCCTACTCACGATTGCCAATAGATATTATTATTAAATCTTCATTTAAACCGGAATTAGAATGGTAAACACAACGATAAGAGTCGGTTATCCGGACTCTATATCCGGCTATCTTCCGGTTCCTCTTCAGTGTCAGTAAGAGTACATTTTACTATATTTTTAAATTTAGGTTGTACCAAACCATCCCGCTAATATGAAGGAGATTGTCAAAACTAAATATCTAAAAACTTGGAAAAAATTAACCAAATCTGACATTGGAAGGTACGGTTTTGTTATTATAGTGGGAACACAAGAACTTCTCAAAGCCAAGTATGGCCCTGTCACTATCTATTTGACAACCAAAGAAGATACAAGTAGAATTGGTGCATTTCTATGTTATGTCCATTTGAGAAAAGAAAAAAAAATATTATCATCAAAACGAACTGTTTGAAAAAAAATCGGTAAGTTTCCAAAAGGCAGCATTTAATAATCCTGATAAATATAATTCAATGACGAATCTAAATAAATTATTTTTCCTGTGAACATAAAAAAATCGATGTCAAGTATCTGCGGTATCTTGTGTTTGAAAAAAGGTGTAGAATAATCGCATACCTATATAAATTATATATATCAATTTCACCTTTATCAGTGATCAAATGTAATATGCCATATGAAAATAATTATGCATTTTTTTATTGACAAAACCAACATACAAGTCTGCAAAACAAATTATCAATAATCCCAAGCATTGTTTCGAGTAGCAACATAGAATATCTTTTCGTATCTTTTCCAATACGCATGATAGTACGAATTAAAGTAATAAAAATGCCTTTTTGGTGTGCTTATAACTGTTATTCAATCTTGTTAAGTGATGGGAACTTTCACGAATGGTATTTAAAGGAAATCAAGCTGAACAAAAATATTTGTAACTTAACACTTGTATTAATCAGATATCTTCAGATATTTTGTTTTAGTTATATTTCTCAAATTCTATTTTTTTTCTCATAACATCCCGTGACTTATTCTGTAACTCAAAACTCTTAACTTTTTCATCTCAACTGACTTCTGATTTAAGTGTACATTTTACAAAGGACCCAACAATAATAAATATGGCCAATGCAAAGAAAATCGTCTAACATTTGGAAACATTTATCATTGGATTAATGGAAAAATATGAAAGGGAATCAATACTTACATATTTTACCCTTTTTAGCGCATGGAAATATTTTTATGACTTATGACTAGATACGTACATTTTGTATACTTCTTATGCGTTTGGACACTGTATCAACAGCCTTTAAAATAGCCATATGAAATATCCATTGATAGTGATATCGGTGAAACAAACCTGTCCAAATATCATATTTGCCAATTACAAGATAGGTTTTTATAGATTGATCTATATCAAATAAACGTTATGGACAATGGTTATTTATAACCACCATTAGAGAAAAATACGTTAATGAGATGTTTGATTTAATTCGTCTCTTATTTCCTTTTGATTGCAAGTATAACCTTTCAAGTTAAGCTTGAGGACATGATGTTTATATGACATCATTTTGTATTTTTGATCCTCAATCTATATGTTATTTAGTGAATTTCTAACATATAATTTGTTAAGAATTAACCTAAATAGGCACAAAAGCCAGAATGTACCCTAGATAAATTATGATTTTTGTTCCATATTGTAAATAAATATAATCCCTTGAAATTCAAAATCTCTTGCTGAACTCAGTTTTAAGAATAACAACGACGTTATATCAACCAATCAGAAAAGACTTACAAACGGCAACTTCATTTTTACATTTGTAAGATGATAACAATAAATGCTTAAACCATTGAAACTATTCGACATAAGTAGGACTGAATAATTTCTGATATTATATTTCATTCATATAAGAAATGGTGGGGTAAAATTGTATTTTTGCCAAAGCCTTTATGATAAACCTTTCACTTGAATTGTTGCTTCATGTATTCAACGATATAAAATATTTGATTCCTATATAATTCATCCTTTACTATAAGGCTATTCATTACTTTCCATACCGCCTATTAGATATGAAATTATATTTCTGTAAACCATAGGTTCCGGGTCAAACCAGGTGAAGCAGTGAGCATGTAGACCAGCAATAGGCAGTCGTCAGATCTAATTAAAGCTATGTTTGTCAGACATTTCTCTCCCCAGCGAGACAATACTGCTTCATGGGTCATTTACCGTATAATTACCCCTACCCGCAAACTCAGATGGATGTTCCCTCACGATACTTACGGCGAATATCACTGCGTCTGCGTTAACATCGACGGGTTACCATGGAACATATGATATTCTTAAATAAGTCTTTAAAGCTATGATAGACTTTGAACAATTTAAATTTTTACAATATCATTTCCAGCTTTGGAAACAAACATCTCAAGCATTTCAATAAATTTTATTACATGAAAATACATATAAATGGATTAGAAAACAGGCTAAGCCTATATAAATCTTTTCTGTACTGTAGGATGAATGTTGTTAGAATATTTTTCTTTGTAGATGGCGCTCATTTGTATTAACTATTATGTCAGAACCATACTGTAGTTTTGTTTTGTTGCTTATAAGGGTTATAAGTGTAATAACATGTTGTTGCACCGCAATATTAACTTCCTCCATATAAATACGCTTCGATACAGCTTCACAAAAGGAAAACAATAGTTAATATTTGTACTTGTTATTATTATACATATCATTAGAAAAAGAGTTGGATTAATGCAACAATACTGAAAATAAAAAAAATCCAATGACTGTTTGTTTATTTTAACTTTTATTAATCATAGGTGGTATCATTGACAGCACATTGATGTAAATGGAGGGGTATTGCATAGGCCGGTAAAACCTGTTGTCATGGACTAGAAAACCTCAAACTTGACAGTCGTGTCGCTCTGAAAAAGATCAAATTTATTTCCATTGTAAACCTGTTCATCGCTGCTGGAATTTTGAATTTCTAATTTACTAAACCAATTCATACTGTACCATACTCTTGATTGGCATATTGATGTTTAAGTGTCATACAATGCAATGAAATTTAAAAAAAAATTCTTATCAAGTGGTTTGGTTTTAAAATGATAAACATGAGTAATTATTTGAAAACATTGGATGTGTCAATGAAATGTAGGCGCATATTATTGTAATTTTGGTTTATCCTCGAATAATTCATCATGATTCTAATTCATTTAAACCCTTGAAATCTTTGTTTTCAAGATAAGAAATGATGCAAATTTTGTATTTCCGCTTTTATCCGTACTAAGGTGAGTACTAAGTAACATGTATATCTTTTTGTATGAAGTATTAGAAAATGAACTTGGCGCTAGCCTCTATATTTTATGTACATTATAATGGGATATGATTCTATGCACCTTTTAGTGTAATTGATATAAATTAGCATGCATACACCCTCTTATGAAATAAATTATATGTTCTGGTAGTTGCTAATTTGTTGACTAACTTTGTTCTAACCGAACTCATCTTCACTCATCACAACTTATCTCCTCTTCACTTTCATCTCACCATTTTTTTCATTTCCAAATGGAGGGACATATTAATAGCCCCTCCCGTCCCTCACAATTTTACCTGCGGGAACAGAATGCTAATTACAATAAATTTCATACAAAAATTAGCGATAGGTTCCAGTTCCATATGCTGTGTTAACAGCATGGGTGTCCGCCGCCGTTACCACTGAGAGCACGTGACTTTTAAACGTTTTGGTGTAACTTCGTGCCATCTGGTACGTGCAGTGCACGCGCGTTAAGGTATTCAGATGGGACTTGGCGCTGTGATGGCGCCAATACTGAACAACAATATGGAAAAAGAGTCAAGGTCATTTTGGCACAGGTAAAAATAACTCAAATGAAGTTTAATATCCTTTGACAGAATTTATGTGCTGTTTTTCCCTCTTAGGAAATTACTCAAAGATATATTACTTAGCTAAATTATACATTTCTTATGCTTTTCTGATTTGTTGTATGTTTTACATATGCATATAGATATATTTCATTTGGAACATTTGTAACACACAAACAGTGTACATACTTATGTTTTGCAAAAATAAACTGACTAAACTCTATGGCAGAACACAGATCAATGGACACAAACGTTTTACTATCACTGTGCGTCCAGTTGCCTTATTGCGTTCATAACGTATCGATAAATTATTTTTTCATTCGACAAATCGTAAATGATGTCGTTGTCAAATAAATTGAATAATATGCAAACTTAACCACTTTCTTACTATAGGTGGATCGAATATTGTTGCAAAAGTTTATCTCACCAACAACGCAAGGAGGTAGGCACATTATATATACAGTCAAACTTGTCCATAAATTGTACCAAAGGGACAGAGGCAAAAAATGTACTTTATATAAGGTGTCCTTTATACGGAGGTCATTTGTGTAGTAAATAGATAAAACGGGGTAGATGAATATGTCCTATAAAGCAGATTTTATCCCATACTCAGTAATGCACGTCAGCTATGTATGGAAATTATTATCTTATAATTTACGCATAAATATCCATTTTGTTTCTTAAGTTTCTTATTTTTGGATAAATTTGATATCCCCCCATCTCGTTCCTCTGTATGTTGATTAGAAATTGACGCACATGTTAATATTAATGTAGACCCGCGTCATGAGGATATTGGGATATTGTACCAGAGTATCACTACAGAGCAGAGCAGGATATAGAGGAGCATAGATATTTGTTTTATTCGTTTAACAGTTTATTTCTACGAGTAAAAAATCTTTTATGTCACGTTTCACAATAGATACAGCACAATGAAACAATATTCAAACTTAAAATCGGTGGGAATACCCTGATTTTAAACATAACTACTAATGACAATTTGATCTAATTCTTATGCAAACGAACCTGGGGCTTCAAGAGATTTGGTGTCTTTTATACCATTGCCCAAATTCCTCATAAAGACGAAAAATTTAATCAGCTTAACAAATTACCTTAATTCTGGTGATTACAACACGTGATACTATTTTTATTATTCACAAAAACTGAATAGAAAGTATTTTAGCTTTAAACTGACAAAGGGTTACAGTTAAGGGCATTATTATTGTTCAAAACATTAATAAAATACAAAGTAAAAAGAAGCATTGTTATTTCAGTTGTTAACTTTATACAACATCTAAGAATAATTCTAATTATCTTACGTTTCAAAACATTTTATTTTTTCTTCGCGTATTCTCTTGAAAATGTATACACACTAATAGATTATTCAATTTTATGGGTACATATTCTTCATATGAGAACAATAGAATGAAAAAATAAGAATGCATGCACCTATTGACTCTGAAGTGCGAAGATGACTGTGGTCGCATCTCCCTATAAGCCTTAAGACAAAATCCAATAAAGACAGATACGCCAATCTCATTCCCCTCGGCCTCATTAGTTATAATGTATACCGGTATCAGGAACGATAACTCTGTGTGCACCTTTCCCGCCACCTACATTGACAACAAAGACAGAGACAGTAAGTTATCGTTGGCACTAATTCCCGATTACACGGATACTTAGTGGTTCTAATTAGTCAGATGCATGTTTGTCACTTTTGTCTCAATGTTCGCATTTTAACATGTCATTTCTAATATCTGTTCTTTGAGGAACAGAAAAAAGATGTGGTAAAGGAACGACAACAATGTCTAAACGCAACGTTTTAATTGTGTCGTAGTTCCTCTTTATAACGATATCAGTGGCAATGGAAATTTATTTCAAGATAATGGGTGTTTTTTTATATACATCATTTTCTTTAATTAATACAGAAATGAATAGGATTCTCTAGCTAGAGTTGTAATTGACATTGCTAAAACTATCCATCTTACAAAATTTGACATGTATAGGTTTATATGCTATGCTTTATCTCAAACCAAATTGAATATGTTTCAAAACGAGAGCTGATAAAGACTTTTGATTTCTTACAAAGGGAGGTCACTCTACACACTCGATCCATGACTATCACGCTTCCATGCTCCAAACGTCTCACGACATGAGATACGTGCGAACCATTTTTATCGAGGACATACATTAACCTACTTAACGGGTGAATTATACTTTAATTAGCAAAGTGCAAAAGAAGCAGGTCTATCAGTTAAAAAAACAAAATAAGTCATTGATAGGAAATCAATTAACATTGTTAACATGGTAACTTTGACAGCAGTATGCATAGTGATTGCCAGAATTGTAGAATTCATTGGCACTGCTCACCCCGTTGTAATTACCAAACGTTAACAGAAGTATATATGAGACCCCTGTAATTGATATCTATTATTTAACTTTCCTTAAATATAATTGGTGATATTACCAGCATTATCTAAGGTTTTAGTTTTCAATTATTATTATATTTTTTAGCTAGATGTTTCGATATTGATGATGAATATGAAATGTCTACTTATTTGGAAACTGTTAAATAGTAGATGATGCCGTTTTCAAAGCTATTGACATCCTACGTTACAAAGTGCCTAGTAATATTACCTTACAGAAACATTTTTCTGTGTTTAACCAAAGCAATGTAACGATGCTATGTTCAATGCCATTGACACCTTTTTTGTAGAAGTGCGCCCAGTTAAATTACCTTGCCAAATTCTGTATAGATATGTTACAAGCTGCTTTAGTTATTGTTTTGTTGACCGTGCATTTGTGACACATTTTGTTCCTCACTCTTATAAATCATTTAGTGTCTTATCTGAGTCGCCTTTAAAAGGCAATATTTTAATGCATTTTTGCTATGTAGACAGTTTTCTAATGACTCCAATGTTTTGGCTATTTCATAATTAAATATAAAAATAAATGTACAAATAATTTAAAAATCTACACATTCTGTAATATAAATTTAAATGATTATTTGTTCATCATTTCGTTTAATACTTCTTCCCTATTCTTCATTTCCTCAGTATTTTACTAAAATGCAATACTTAAGTACTCTTGTTAAGTCTCGAAACAGATATAGGACATAGCATTCTAATCTCTTATTCTAAGAACTAGAATAACCCAATTGAATTAGTTGATTTCCTTTTCACATTGGACCGTTGATCTTCAATCAACCAAAAGATAAAGCACGCACACCTCATACTTATACCGGCATTAGTGTAATACTATTATGTCTGAAGATTTAATCCTTTTACTTACAACATAAATAAAACATCTTATCTTCACAATATTCCCATATAATTGTCTCTTTACTACATCCACCTTCGGTTTAAACTAAACGCTCTTCATATGTATAAAGGTAATGATGTTTTCTACAAATTTCTTTCTTCAATCTTGTATTTTATTTCATTTCTTTTTTTGAAAATTTCTATTTTTAGAATGTCCATTGTAAAGATAGTTCGTTATTGAAAAGGATTAGGCTTCCAAAACGTATAACTCGTTTCATTATTAAACATTAACGCAAAAGCAGATATATACACTGTACAAGTTTTGAATATCAAAAGAGGAAAACAATTATATTCATGAAACTTTTGTAGGATTATATCTTTCGGCATCAGTTTTACAAATGAAAAATATATGTCAATAAAGCCTCTAGATCTTCACGTCGAACTTGATTAGTTTTCTTTATAGCCAAACAAGAATAACAGGAGAATATTTGCAAATAGTTTTGCATCCTTTCATTTCAAAACATACTATTCTACTGCTATGCAAATTATTTTTTAACCTCACAAATTGATGGAATTTCGCCGAACAAGCATCAGGAAAAAATATCGCACAAAAGCACATATAAACAACAACAAATTGCTATTGTTATGACGAAGAGAAAGTAAAGATAGATCGAGCCATTATCTACACAAGCACTTTGAATCAATTAAGAATTGCCTGCACGGCGATCCAACGAAATCCATCAAACACCGAGGCGAGATATGCCAAGTCAAAATCGCGACAAACCGTCTGCCTTTCTGTACGTTTTTCAATTAGAGCGGTGTAAATTATAGCTGTCTCGTATACCATACACTGTCAGCTTAACGTCGTGACAGTATCGAGGTATAATATCAAAAGGTCACTTTATTTACAAAACCCAGATTGTTAAAATTAACAAGAAAATTCAGTAAAAGTTGACTGGTAACAAATGTTAAGCTTTTCTCCGTGATGGGGATATTCATATCAGAAATAATAATTCTACTATTAAGATAAGCTAACATTATGATTTTATGATGGTATTGTAAGTAATGCTATCGTATCATGATGTATATAATATGCCTACGGCACATTCGCATACAGGAGTATAAAAGAAACAGTGAAAAGTTACCTCTTTTGATAGGAAAACTATGAAATATTTTAGGTGGAGCAAGATTAAGATTCGAAAGAATTCTTTGAATCGGTTTTGAAATAGCAAGCATGCTTCGAATGTGTATGGTTGTGCATTCCTATATATCATAAAGTGGGCATTGCTGTTCATGATTAGCAACAAACAAACACCCCGAAATAAGAATTTTGGTTAAAAAACTATAAACGATAAAAAGTGTAGGAACATATGGAAATGATTACTTAAATTATAAGCGATCTACATCTTGCTGTCGCGATACGCTTGTCTGTACGTGATTAAGCTTATCGTTTATGATAATGAAAGGAATCAAATGTGTTGAAATACATACTATGGATACATTTGTCCCTATTGTTTGTAAAGTATTTATACATCTCAGTAAACGCATGCATGTAATTATGTGGTTTAAATTGATACATAAAATAAATATGTATTTTAACATTGTGTTGATTTAAATATAATAAAAAAAATCAAATAAAATGCGCGAGTAGAGCAATTAAACAGCCCATTCGTTCTCCTTGGACTTGTAAATGATAGTAAGAGCCAAAATTATTTTACAACGCAATCAGATCCCAAATATGAAATTTATCAAATGAAATAGCAACATTAATGAACAATAAGAAAAGGTAAATGACGCGTATTTTACTTATTCAAATAAAAAAGGAATCTTTAAAAAATACTTTCAAAGGACTGAATAATTGTTAACCTTCACTAGTCGAACTAGAAAACACATATCAGTTACTAGTTCTAAAAAAATAATACAAGAAATAAGACATTATGCTTACAAAATAGTTTAATATTGATCAATCTAAATATCTGAAAATGGAATATTAAAATCTAATACATATTATATATATATATTGAAAGCTATAATGTATTGCTTTACACACTGAATGCTGAAGATGTAGTTTAGAGTTACAATTCATCATTGTCCCTGGTCAGATATACCAGAGATTTCCAGATCCTGGTGAAGATTCATTAATTTCTACAATGCATGTTGTGAAGATTGTTTATCACAAGGTGACTGCTTTTGTCAATGTAGTTTTCAGATAGATTGGACATGCTTCGTTCGGATTTAAAAGGACTCGAGATACCGCGCGCCTTGGCTTCGTCTCATTAAATTGATTAAGATATGTTCTCGCCGTTTCTTTCACACATCAAACAGGTTCCGATATAACGCTAGGTCAACTAATTTGTTCAGCACCTTATCGACTCCAGATGCTGAACCCTATCACTAATTGTCGCCGTCCTTAATAGGATCAATTCAACAAGTTTTTTGTGCTTGAAATATTCTCTCGCATCAGCAATTGACAAAACCGCTAACGATTCCAAGGACAGACGCTATCGTATTATGTAATACGGTCCACTTAACGTAAACATTCCATCACACTATAGACTATATATTGCATCATTAATCTGTATTTGAATGGTCTATTTTAGGCATAATGTATAAGGATGTATAAAATTGTACGTAATTGTGAGCAAATATATCTTAAACGTTATAATTGAAGAAGAAGAAGATGATGAAGAAGAAGAAGAAGAGAAGAAGAAGAAGAAGAAGAAGAAGAAGAAGAGAAGAAGAAGGAAAAGAAGAAGGAAAAGGAAGGAAGGAAGGAAGGAAGGAGAAGACCAATCACTTTTAGTACATCTATGAAACAACACACGTACTTATGTCTGTTAATAATTTTCTAAGAGCATAATAATTATATAACATATTCTATTGTTAGAGACACCCCTGATAATGCCAACTACGAGAAATGTATTTTACGACAGTGTTACGACGAGAGATTGGTCCAAAATGCATTGTTATATAACCAAAGGGCCAAAATATGAATTATTACAATATGACCGACGGATGCGGTAAATCATACGGGGGAACCGTCAGGCAATATAATGTATAACCATAAACTAAGGTATGTTAAGGAAATTAAGGACATAGCATACTCCCCACTGCATATGACATAACACAAAATCTAAGAATATAATCTGAAACATTTTTGTCATCTGTTTTGTTGAATGACAATTGACAAACTTTTTTTTTAATTTATCGTGATTCAGATGTCAAATCAAAAGATGTCTTGATAATTGAGTATAATCAGATAAACAACTGGATAATATCAAAGTCCTTAGTAACGTTTAAAATTATAATAAAAAGAAAGAAAACACCACTGTCATACATACAAGCCAGGAATATATGATAAAAAATGTAAGCGGTCGAAATAGAAAAAAAAATATCTATCTGACTTCTTATGTTTAATGAATAGTGAATAATCATGTTTCCAAACTCTTTTCATTTCATTTCGCAGTCTTTGTGTTATCATATTATTATTATCATTATGTTTTACGAATTTGATTAGAATCCACATACAATAATTTACTTGGCATGATAAGGAAACTTTTATGATACATCTGTAACATTTTCTATTTATTTGTTCAATGTCTTGATAATGGCATTAACTCTAATCGTGACGAAACGATTTTACATGAAACATTTATTCCCATAACAAACTTGTGCCATATGTATCTTATCGGACAGACATCGCGACAATGCTTTGTGTAAGTTGATAGTTTGTTTAGAAAAAAAACTAAGTAATATTGCTGACGTCATAGAGATATCTAATAAGAAAAACGACAAGGATACGAGATATGATCCCGGATCATTGTAATCTAAGAACAAATACAGCCGTCGTTTGTCAATCAGAAAATAAAAAAGCGTATCATTATTATGTGACAAAAAACTTACAATAATGTATTTTAAATCAGAATGTTCTGTTGCAATATCAACACATCACGGAATTGATTGGGCTATCTCCCATAACAGTTTACATAAACCTTTTTTATATATGTGTTCAAATAAAACACACCATCTACTTACGATAACTTTACTTCAAGTAATGGCCAAAGTATACATTTGTGAAGATCATACAAGAACAGCACAGTAAACGTGATAACAAAATTTGATTACAAGTACAGTCTAAGCGGTTTTATTGAAATCATTGGACTCAAATTATTCAGTTTTCATTGTGAATGGAGGAATAGAACAATTAATTCATATCATTACATATAATGCATCATTATATCCCAGGTAAAATTAAGTTGGTTCTTAAAAAATTACAATGCGATTAAAATCACCGAAATAATGAAAATGATATTACCGAAAATATGGAAATGAAATAAAACAAAACATGAATTAATGATAACTTGCTTAACATTAAACCTGGTTATGATTTGATCAAGTTTGCAAGTTTTCTTAATATTTAAGCCACATATGTAATGGTAGAGACGCCACTCGCCACCATTCTCTAGAATATCAAATCCATCATTAGAATTTGGTTTAATATTTTTTTCACATAATCATCTGCTACATTATATAAATGTCATATAATAACTTATTGACTTGTGGCCTGTCTTCTATCTAAATGGGACCATTTTCATACGTGTGTGTTTTAGTTTGAATAAAGACTAATTCATTAGTACAGATCTTTTTTTACAAGTATCCTTAACCACTAAGAACATGCAACAATACATAAATAATAAAAGAAACGTTCTCTCTATCATTAGAATCGTACGAGTACACGGAATGACAGAAGGAATAAATACATATCAGTCCTTGATAGCACTGATAACATCTTATTTAGTTTGCCAAAATCTTGGAAAGAGATACATAGCTAATTTCACTTGCTATATGAATCACATGAAATGAATATGATTCACGATATGATATGTCATCTCTGGCATTCGACTGAGAATGTTCCTCGTCCGTCTGTTACGGTTGGTTGATAACTAACGAAGCATGCTACTTCCCTTTCAAGTTATATTATTGTTGTTCTCAATGGGGCGGAACACAGAAAGTTATCCTAGTCTGTCGATTTACGGAGCGACCCACAAGAGACGAAAGCATCGAGAGAAACTGTTTTGATTCCAGAGGATCAAGTGAAGTTTGTAAGCATAGTTCACCGGAAAAGAAAGAAAGGGGTATCAAATGTGAACCAGGTCAAATGTTAGAGTTACAAGACGTTTTTAACAGTTATAGGTTAATGAATAGAACGACACCTTGTACAAAATCTCCTGAACATAATAAAACATATGTTTCTGAATCAAGGCAGCCTTTCTGTTTCGTTGAATTTGGCAGTACATCTTAAAACCGAATTAGATGAATTACACGCAGATATACGTGTGGTATTTTTCACAATTCTTTGACAGGTATATCCGTGATCGCTAGAATTTAAACTATTAAGTGGATATCTTCTTTACTACGTTATATATTACTCTTAAATTATCAGGTACATTTTTTCGCCGAAAATAGTATGAATGGTGTTATAATCTCATGGAATGGTCGGTTATATGCGTCATGTCATTGGTGCATTATGCTAACACCTTATAAATGATGTATCACATTTTTACACATTTTTAAATTAACTCTCCGTAAGAAATAGCATTACTGATGCCTTTTCATACATTGCATTTTCATTTGAGTTTCGGTCGCATTTTTTTTCATCGAATGTTTAAAGATGCTCCACCGCTGACAAATGGTATTTTTTCACTATCAAAAACAGGACCAGACTATTAAGTATTTTTCTTCAGTTACAAAAGTTACTTACTTTATATCATTACCACCGTTAAAAAGTTTGAGCTTCTAATTTTAATTCAAGTTAAAAATATGAAAAATAATTAATTGCATCCCGAAAAAATTCCGCAGCACTATATCCTATATGGAATGAACTACTGATTGCGCATGCACCAAAGGCGAAATAAAATATATTTTTTTATTATTTTTTGTTTTAATTAGGCATATATATACACGATTAAACACCGATTTTTGTTCAAATGAAGAATATCATTTATGCTCTGTCGGCGGTGGAGCATCTTTAAGGAAAATATGCAAACTGCATTATTACACATGATTTCGATCATAAATAAGGTAGTTTTTGTTTGTCAGGTTTATGCTGTAATGCCGAACTTTTGGAGTGTTTATAATACTTTTTCAATGAGTTTTGTCATTGGGCTATGAAAAAATAATAAATTTATAGAAAGTAAATGACATTTAAGTGTTCGTATTGTGTGTTGTTTTCTGCAATTTTTACAGATTGGGTAAGTTGAAAACGTAAATTGTGGGAAAACATGATCGCATTACAATAACGTTATTGAGGCGAATCGATTTGCTTAAATATCCCCCATTACATTATCAACTGAAAAAATGTGCATGATCACTTTCAAATACTAATATATTCTTAAGAATAATTAGCACTGTTCACCACATTTTTATACAATCTTTGAAAGAAACAAATTGCAATCTTTGCAAGAACCTATGCGCATTCATGCAATGTGCTTATATATTTTCTTTCCTTTGTTTCGAAATTAAACGAAAGACCCTTTAGATCCGTAATTCGTTTACATTTATCATTAAAATTAAGACCCAAACGGGAGCAGAAGACTAATACATTCGTATCTTATTCAAACGTAAAAAAGTATGCCATAATACATTGTAGACGAGACCATTTCAATTTAATCATTAATAAGATAATCATTTATTTTGAACTGATATTGTCTACCCTTTAAATGTTGTTTTTGTTCATGATCCTTCCAAAAACACACATAACGTATTTCATAATAAGTGATTTGAAGGATCAAACCTTCTACTATTTTGATGTAATTCGAGAGACGAGAGAAAAAATAAAGATTTGAAACTTTACAATCTAAGCTTAAGAAATGATTGCAACTTCATTCATATCCGAAGTATTTGCCTGGCGTAAATTACCGGCTTAGATGTTCTTATATTAGAGTTTTGCTCTCAAATCATTCCATTCCACAATATTGAAGGGTTCAATGTTAATGTTTTAATTTTCTTTTGATACTGATTACAACTTGTTCTATATTTTATGATGATTGCACATGATTATTTTAAATCTTTAAATTAAATAAGTATTAGGAGGTTATGTAAAACATACTTTTGCTTGAAGAAGGCCGTACGATCATTGAATTAAGGTATGTAATAATTCTAGTACTTACTGATTGACCTGTTATTTTCAGGAGTCAAATTTTCACGACTTATACCTTACTTGGTGAAAAACAAATTTTACCTAATCAAGTTATCGTGATGCGGCTGAGAGATTTACCTTTTTTATTGTACATATCACAAAGAAATCTGAGTTTAAACCGCAAAATAGTATAAAAATATATTTAAATTGTAATTCAATTTACAACTGTGAAATTCAAAATACACTAAGGACTGTTTTGCATAAAAAAATATACGTTTTGTTACATTATAAAATGTACTTTTTAAGTAAATGCTAATTAATAGGTGACATTTGCAACGATACAAATTTCATCTGACGACTTTTGATGAACATGTGAATATATTGATACTTTAGGGCAAAACGGTTTTTTTCCAATGTCCAAAAGATGTTTTTCAAAGAAAAATTTCATAATCCAACATAACTTGTTGATATTCTAAATTTAGAGATGAAGAGTAAGATTGAAATTTATCTGTAAATTAAGGTAATTGAAACTTAAAATAAAAACTGTACCATCAGTAGAGTATTTGATATTGATATCAATTTTGAAAATTAAGTAAGTAACAAAACAAAAATTTCGAGGCAAAAGTACAACTGACATTGTGGACTCCATGTAGGGACATTTGTAAATGAGGATGTTAATGACGCACATAGCATATGTTTTTATTCACTACGGTAACATTGACACTCTTAATCCTTCACACATATCCTTAGCAATAGAAAATTACCAATTACTTATGAAATCTACATTCATGACAGTCTGTCAGGATGTGAAACACGACTTTCACAAAAATACTAGAAGGTGTTTAAGATATTTTTAATAAGAAAAATAAGGAAGTACAGCAGTAAAGCTATGAAATGTTTATTTAATTTATGATAACAATAACGTGGAAGTTTGAAATGACACCTACTCTTTATACAGTAATGCAGACGCTGTTTGAAGAATTCGAAATTCGTATTAAAAAATACATTTTATTCAAAGCGATTTAAATAATTTGGAAACAACAATTTGAATATTTAATAATTATGAATATCATATCAAAATACTTTATTTTAGGTCAAAGGATATTTGAAACATCGTGATGCTTAAAACCTAATAAATGTTACTCGTAAGCTACCGTACAGCAGTAAATATACACAACAAATCATTTCGTAATATATTAAACTACCCTTAACAATAAATACATACCTAGTGTTGTTTAAGTATCTCCTTTCCATTCACATCCACCTTGGAAAATGGCCTCTAATTCTCTACTCCCCTGTTTCTTATTTAAAGAAGAGTTTTTATTATTTCATTTAGCGAACTTGTTTTAAAGTGTTTATTAGTTTGGGACTATAATCAGCCTAATACAATTACAATTACCTCACATCTGTTGCATGCTGAGGATATCTCCTACGTCTAATTTATCAATGAACGCTCATTAGAAAATCAGACGGTTTATATTAGAGAGAATCAACCTCGATTCACTCACCGAAATTGCTCTCTATTCTACCGCTTATTGCATTAGCCTCAAATTGTCGTTTAAAATTGTTTCCATAGTAACTCCATTTATGTTCCTGGTTAATTTTATCTCAACAATTGGAAAATTAGACATGTCGCTTTTAACACTTTCCCCTTTAATTTGACATGCATTTGTATATTGGATTGATAAAAAAGATAATAGAAGAAATTGTGTGTCTTTATTTGCGTGTAACATGCCAGTTTTTAAAACACGTTATATTTATTTTGATTTTTTTTTGCTTTTGTTGCAACAAATAAATACCGCTGGAATAAATGTAATAACCGGAAGGATACTTGACACAAAATTATTTACTACATAATATGTAGACTTAAAATTACAACAATACGTAAGGCTGTACTGAATAGTATTGATATTGCATCTTCCAAATAATGGCAGGAGTATCATATAAAAACTTTTTTATTTGAAATATTATTTGAAATGTTTTTTTACCGCTATGATACATGTACCAACAATGGTAATTGATGAGTTGGTCCAATTTCAAACATTTTTGCTTGACAATGTTGATAAGACATCAGACATTGTCTATATAGGTATTCTGCTTAGGTGGGCATTGTTGGTCTGCTGTTCATGTGTTATGATATAATACAGCCAGTCCTTTACGTATCAAAGATGAAGCAGACGACGCTTGCTCCACAGGGACAACTGGTCATAAATCTCATCCATTCTTTTTGTTATCGTATCTCATTCTATCGTTATAATAATATTATGTGGATTATCTACAGGTCTTAATTCAGATACTACATGTGGTACCATCATAGCAACCGCGGATCAAATGAATATATCCCTATTTTCCAACATGATCAGTTTAATACCTACATCCAAATTTACATGTTAACGATGGATGAGTTTTTACATAGTAACTAGACTAGCTACCTATCTCTAGAATATTCAAAATATCATTATAAAGTTTGGCTTGATATATTTTGTCTCTGCGACATGTCTGATTCTGGACTTTCTAAATTCCAAACAAATTGTGCTGAGAAAATCTTATCAATACTTTAGGGTCTGGTGACCAATCTACGATAATAATCTTTAACCAATTAGATTACACTATAGTTTGTGTTTATTTGAGGGTTGTGGTTCGCTATAGTCGCGAATTCTGTACCCTGTGGTGAACACCTTACACAACAATAAAACACCTAGTTCTGTTTAAAAGCTTTCTTCATGAAACACAACATTGAATATTCTATCTTTGACAATACAATGAAGTGCTGTCATTCGTATCTTATATATTGTTCTCACTGCCAAGTTTAATTAAGGATTGATTTGAATAGAATTTTATGTTATGGAGATATAGCATACAAACCTAAGTGTATCTTAAATAAACCGCGAAGCGGTTATGATGAAAGTATCATCAGATTTTTGAGTTATATCTCCATAGCATACAAAAATCTAGATAATCTCTTCAATAGACTTTTGAAACTCTTTTTTTCTATGAAATCATTACTCCTTTTCTCTGCCAATCCAAAGCGATGCTACAAACGGTGAAGCCAGTTTTACTTTTATCTGCTGATAAAGTACATTTATAAGTCAATAAAAATGCTCGTTACAACCAAAATTGAATTGTGTAACAATAACCTCTTTCTTATGGAGTTGTCATTTTGAATATCATTTTTGACATAAAATTATATTTTACATAAAAAAGTGCCTTTAACTTGATACAAGTATTACTTTTATATATGCATGAACTAAATTATGTTCTTGGAATCGAACAAAAGATTTGAGTCTTTGATACTTTTTTAGCATTCACGCTGAATTGTTAATATCATAATATGTCACAACACACAGTAGATACCGTTAATAAAGTTAATTACATTATATATATATATTGAGGGGATGGGGGAGGAGGGGTATTGTCGCCTTGCTATATTGAACCCTTCCTGTATTCTGGAATAGCAATAAGTCTCAATGATTTGGTCAGATAAAATAATTGTGCGCGTATCCTGTCTATGATACAATCCCATTTAAAGCGCAATGATCTGAAAGAGTCGTGAAAGCTCTTAAAAAGCATCAGATCTATCTTATATCTACAGAATTATATTGTTTCAGATCTAACGATATCCTAATTAGTTTATATCGAATCCGGAGACGGAACTGAAACAAATTATGGGATAAACCCCGACCCCAAACTGTGATAAGGTTTATTAGATTCCTGTTGATAATCCATGTAATGTTTATAAAAGTGTGAACATTACATCGTATAGCTGGTTGATATAATCTGCATCACGAGGGGTCCTGATATGAGACGCAGTATGCTTCAGATCACACAACTCTGAATGTTTTTGATAGTGAAACTGTATGGCGAATTTTGTAATCTGCGAATGGCCTTTTTATTTTGCACTACATTGTATATCTATTTTAACGGACAATTACATATTGCGCGAGGATTAATCACCGTGAAAATTTCTAATGCACAGGTATAGTGGAACTATACGAGTCCAATCATAATCGCGAAAATTGGAATTAAAACATGAAATATACAATATACTCGGATATCGTATCCAATGTTGGTATCACAGTGTGGTTTTAAAACTGATTCATTGGAGGTATATGTGGTTGAAAATATAAGCAACAAAAAGTAAATATAAAGAACTTAAAGCATCGATAGTTTCTTTATCGCAGAAATAGACGGGAATTACAGTCGAATACAATCGAATACAAGTTTTGTTTTTACGTACAATACTTTGTTTTAAATGTATTTGGTTTGTAGATGCACAGTTAGACACATATAACACCAAACTGCTTAGAGAAGCTACATAACTCACTGGTAAAATCAACTTTTCAAACAGTTCTCGAATTCGTGAACTGATCTTGTGAGATGCAAAACTGTGTATTTGAGGCCGTATGTCGGCAAAGAAACTGACATCGTGCTCATATGTACAAACAATGGCGAAAAGTAAAGAAGTGTTTATAGATCTATGGACAAAACTATATTAACAAATTACATATATTAATAAGAACGGGATACTCATTGAAAGATTTCTGGTAACGAAGGATATGGAAGACGATGTGTAAGTTTAAAAACACAGTCAATGACGACTTAGGCCGAATACGTTTAAAATAGAGAAAATATTATTCATAATTTTGCCATCTATTCCAATTATAGAAAAGTTACAGCAGGAAAAAATACCACATATGTTTTACTTATAGACTATTGTTGTTGAAATTTCGTTGAATCATGACTCACTTAAAAGTTCTTAACAAGTCTTCTCAAATGAAATTATGTTTAAAATGTAAATATTACATTAGTAATACATTAATTTCAGTTTTATTAGCACAAAATCTCTCAAATGCATTAAAAGCTGAAAGACGTCCAAAAAGGAATGACATTTTCACCTAGCAGGGGGTATAAATCCGTGACAATTGTCAGGGTGATAAAACTCATAGAATAAAATTATTAAATGTTTCATTTAAATCACTTCCATTGCGACATTCCTACATATAACTGATGGAAATATAATTGTTTGTTTGTTTTGTGAGATGTAAATAACAACAATTGTCATCCTCAACATTTATAACCCCTTACCATTGTGTGGCATGCTTGTGGGATAGTATAATTAGATTAGCTAGACACTTTCCAGAATGGAGAGTGCCATGTGTCCACATTCGTAGGTCTGAAGGTTTTTTACGTCCCGTCAGTGTCTATTATAGTAAACTTGCTAATGTTCTGTCTTTTTGTTTCAGACATAGTATGGCGGAGAGACAATATGTACTAAAACATTAATTTTGAAACTAGCAGAAGACGCCGGAAAGGCAATATGTTGGAATAATATTGAAAATGATGAAACTAGCAAAAAATGGCGAAGAGACAATTTTACTAATAATATTAGAATTGAAACTAGCAGAAATCGCCGTAAAGATAATATATAGTAATAATTTTGAAATAGAAACAAGCAAAAGATGACGGAGAGACAATATGTACTCATAATATTATAGTTGAAACTTGCAGAAGACGCCGGAAAGGCAATATGAAGTAATTAGATAATACTGAAATTGAAACTAGCAGAAGATGACGGAGAGACAATATGTACAAAATATATTAGTCTCAGAATTGAACCTATCATAAGACGCTGCGGGCAATATGTAGTAAAATTAGAATTAAAACTAGCAGAAAATGGCGGGGTGACAATATGCACTAATAATATTTGAATGAAAACTTGCAGAAGACGGCGGAGAGACGATATGTAGTAATAATATTGAAATTGAAACAAGCAGAAGATGGCGGAGAGACAATATGTAGTAATATAATCAGAAATGAAACTAGCAGAAGATGGCGGAGAGACAATATGTACTAATAATATTAGAATTGAAACTAGTAGAAGATGACGGAAAGCCAAAACGTACTAATTTTATTAGAATTGATAATAAATAGATACTACATTAAAATACCAAACTTTTGAAAGAATTAGAAAAAATAAAGGATATAACCAAAAACAAGGACTTAAAACAACATACAACAGACAACAAGCATCTCAGATATTTGATATTTATTTAATTTTTCAATTAAGTTTCCTTCATTTTATGTTTACCAGTTACATTGTCAATCGCACAACATACATGTGTTCCGTTGCCATTTCCAGACGGAGTGATGTTTTAATTTCCTAGCATAATGGTTGAAGGGAAGCAACTCAAATTTGGAAGAAGTGAATTTAATGATCAAATTTGATAGTTTACTCACTCAATGTAACTCATTATTAATTTTTTTATTTATTTAATAAGTGTTGAAAACTCAAAATGTACATCTACTAGAATTTTTTGTTTTCTCATTATCCTTATCAATAATTATAATCACCTCAAGCGCAAAATAACACATACATACACAGACTTATTATAAGAATTCGTTGTGGCTATTCAAAACATCAATATTTCACTTTGGTATCGAAGTTAAATAAATGAATCAATACTACAATCATCTTTTGTAATATGTACCGGAATATCGGAGTAAAGGACGAAAATACAATATTTACATACGATTCATGAACATGGTTTATAGTTAAACAAATAAACGTCTTTTTATCATATCTGTAATATTTGTTCAAAATGTAAAATACAAATGTTTAGTAATTTTTAGCAATTCGAAAACAACATGTGAAAATGGCACTAAACATGTCAACACTGAACTGTACATATTTGCAAATTGTTGTCATTTTGCATCAAAGATCTGTGAAGGTGTTAAAATAGAATATGTGGTTATTCATTAGAATCCCAATACATCAAATATTTATGCAATTTCTGACAATTTCACCAAATAATATTACTTTTTTTGTATATTACAGATTATCTGCTCCTGAGGGTAGGTATTGCTTGTGACGTCACGTGTGTACGAGTGTAACGTCATACTTTTCAGAGAAAACTATGGGAATTACGCTCACAAAAAATGACGTCACTTTGGTTACCTACACGCAGGAAAGCAACTCTGTAATTTGCAAAGACGGAATATCGACATTTTAATCCATTCCTTGGCTAGAAATTATGATTAAAAATAAAAAGATATATTCAATTTACTTGACGCTGTAAAATGAAGAGAATAATGTTATCACAATGGCTTTGTCTTGAAATAGGAAACACATCTATGACGTCATTCACAGTTTTGTCAGTGCGTTGTCGTCATCTGGTATCAAGCCATCGTTATAATATGTATGATTAGACCCGTTCGGCCTTAGTGACGCGTCTCCATATCGACTCTGCGTCATTTCCCGTTGTTTTGGCCGAAGTTCCAGATCGCCATTCGTTACCGTATACGGCCCGTCATCACCAGGCTCAGCATCTTCGTATCCGTTTGATTTTGTCAGTGACCTTTCATAGAGTTGTGAAGGCTGAAATATAATGACATGATATTAGATTTGTTTTAACGCTTTTTACCCTCGTTGGAAAAACGTATTCGATAGCTACAGCTAAAGGTCAGTGTCCTTAACCTTCATGTCTCAATAACAGTTATTGATGTAACGTATTTTTTATATTTTAGTTTCACTTTGGTTTGGATAACTTTGAGGTAACGAGATTCGACTGTAAATATTGATCCATTTAAAAAGACGTTACTTGAGGTCTTATAAGAAGCTTAGGTCAAAATATGCACATGATAATGTAATTTTTGTAATGCTCTTTGGAGGAAAACCATAAATGCTTTGGAAGCATAAGGGATATCTTATATCGCCACATTATATGTATGAAAAGTCGAATAGAACATAGTGACATAAATCCGCATATTCTTTTATTCACAAATTGGATTGTTTTCAAATATTGATACGCTTACATAACGACAGCTTTCTAGGAAATAATCAACTTATATGCATTGTATGACAACTGCTACTTTGACTATTTAACGAAAAATACTAACCGTTTTATTCAGACGATGAACTTTTTGACATGTCAAGGCAGGATAACAACAAACACGATCAGACACTGGGTGTACCAGTTCTTCATCAAGGTCCTCTGGACGATTTAGGTCTGTAATTCAGGCATAAGGATTTGATCAGACTTGATGGTAACTATACAATAAAACATGATATTACAGCACAGACTTTATTAGGGACAATTACATTAAGCACTTTAAAGTCAGGAAAAATAAACTACAATACAATATTATGTTAGTAATAGTAGTTGGAAGTCACAGCTAATTGTTACTAAAACCTAATCGAATCAGGGACTTGTAGTTTAGAAAAGATACATTTTCTATGTCGTAGCTTTAAAAATGTTGAAATAATTTCTAAATAATCATTGTGCGTTCACAAATAGTCTCCATTTCTTTATCATCTTAGTTTGCATTGTTTTATCATTTTGGTCAGAATTTGAATTACTTAATCTTTAAACGTTATTTGAATTTCTTTATTAATGTTTGGACGTAATTTGATTGATCCTAACACATTGCTTTGAACTGAAGGTGTTCATATGACGACGAATACAACGGTTTCTGCCTGATTGTTCTTACCAGTACAAAACGATGTTAAAAAGGTAACAACGATAGCAACTACGATAGATATCAGTACAGCGAGAAGGGCGTACCAAAGGTAGGATATATGGTAAATCCACCTGTAAAGAAAGAAATATACTTGGAAATACAATATACAAAACATTGCGAAAATTAACATTTTATACAAACAAATACATTTTTAGAGCATATGATTACATTAAAACCAACTTTGTACCAGTATGCTTAATCTTAAATACACCATATAGCCGGTTATTTTTGCGAGAATGTTATTTCTTCGGATTCGAGGAGCATCACATTGGTCGCAAAATTGTAACCATGATTTATTAAGAAGTAGTTGCCAAATCGAGGAAGTTTGATTTGCTTAAATTTAATTTTTAACTTAAATCATAAGTTTTGGTCGAAATTTGAAAATTTTGGCACGCAACCGGATACACGGTACATTGTAACTGAAGTATGTTTCTATTCTGGTAAGCGAGATCTTTTTCTTTCTTTCAATTCCCAAACAACCGAGGCTATCTGTAATGTGACAACAATGTAGCAATAGCAAAATATTCCTCGCCCTAGATGGTGCTTCTTTTCGATTAAAAAATAACTAAAGCAATATAGTATATTAATTATTAATACAAATATATTTACAGATCTTTGCCATGTGTTGTCGGTGCCGCTGATGATGTAGTTTCTGTTGTTTGGTAATATGTTGATGACATAGATGATACAGTATTACTATAGTTAAACACTGATGATATATTCAGGCTGTCCCCTGAGGCTGTACAGTTCCTCTGGAAGTGTTGACATATAGAGGCCGACACCTTCTTTATAGGAGGTACTGGTAATACATAAGAACTCCCTATACCGACCCAGAAGGTGAGTGCGGCACTGCTGACCAATCCACAAAAGGCACCCTGTTTACAAATCATGACGATTCATGTACTATCTTACAAGTATATACTGTAGTAATAATATTTCTTTTGATAAAGGCTTTAATAATAACATACGATTTACATTAAAATGAATTTGGCCTGTTTCATCCATATCAACATACCATTCGTAATATAATCATAACTTTAATTTTTCAGTTTTTTCTTCTTGTAATAACAAACATTTACAAGAAAATAACTACGTTCTTATTGCATAAAGTATTGACTAAAACCAGGTTAACTGAAAAGTTAATTGGGCCTTTACTGGAATGAGGACATAAAATTATTATGCTGCTAAATAAATTGTTACTATTTCTTATTTCGAGGTCTGACTATTACTTGTTAATTACGGACTTTTGTTGATGTCATTTTTATGGTGTCGTGAATATTGACCAAGGGCGTGTTTTGGTAAGCATGGATATCAAAAGAATGAAGGTCTTAGGACACCACCCTGTGGAACACTTCGTTTAAGCAATATGGGTCCAAATAGCAATATCAACTAGAAGTTTCTAAAAACTGGTATGTTTAATATCGAACTACATATGACCATGTAATACCAAATGAGAAAATGACAACATATATAGTATTAAATATTAAGTTATGAACCATTTAAGAAACGTTTATAGTGGTATGATATTCAAGATCGGTATTTTATTACCCTTTATGATACATGTGTAAGTTTGCAAATAAATCTTTAATACCGCAGAGTTTATCCATGGCATAAATATACCATTCAGGAATAATCCCAGCAGAGGGCCTCCCACCATTCCAAATATACTCAACATTATCTGTAAAAAAATGTATACAAGACGAATCACAAATTAAAACAAAGTTTATATATTTTGTATATAACACATCTTACTAAAAAAAACAAAAGCTATTTCAATGGGAGTATATTTCAATTGGAATATGAATACAAAATGTTCTTACCTGGAGAACAGTGTGTCCGAGAAATTGGGAAAGAAATGCGATGCCGATAACAATACCCCCGCAAATGAATCCTAAAAATAAAAGATTTTTTTCTAATCACATAAAACAAAACCACCTATGGCGTCCACTACTTGTTTTTTTTTAAATTAAAAATTAAATTAAAAACTTACTGCATTTTTGCCATAAATAACCAACTTCAATAAAGAAAGGCTTTTTGACTGTAAATGTCTATTTTCACCTAAATGATTGCTAAAACGATAGTTGACTCAATTAAAGTTATATTCCTTATCTAAAATCGCTTAAAATACATTTGATGTAAAAAGAAATAATAAATGAAATAAAAAAAATGCCCTGGCATTTCCAAAGTGATACAACAGTTTTTAGCTGAAGTCACACCTAAAACTTTGGCTATAATCCCCTGGATAGCCGGGGACGGTTCTCCTCCATTGTATCTCCAGAATATCTTCAGTACATCCTCTAAAATCACAATGGCCAGGGCATTAAGGCCAGACGAGATAGAACTGTGAAAAATAATAAAACATTTCTGAAACTGTTTGTCAAATACATGTGCGTTACATTCATTTGTTAGAACACCATTTGATTATCAGATGTCCACTATTGCAAGGAAAATCACAACCTTCCACATTTATATACACAACATATATCATACCTAAGAGAGGCACTGAAAAGACTGGCAACAAACAACCCTGGCAATCCAGGTAGAAATGTGAGCTTGTCCATCACCAAGAACGGCAACAACTAAAGTGAAAAAATGGAATGCCTTATATAATATATTTATCTAAGTTGGATAAGTTTTATTTGCTATGGTTAAGGTATCCCTTTAAAAGGGATTCAGGCCTGAACGAGTGTGAAGTTTAACAATCGGCATTTTTACGTACAAGACACTAATAATGTAACTGAAATAAATGAGAGTTAACTTTTATTACCAAATGGTTTACTTTCTTACGACATTGCTTTCATTTTGAGATTCACTCTTGTATATTTTTTTTCATGGCGACTTGATTTCGTGAATTCTAATTGTACACAAACTGCGAGAAATGTTATCGCACAAGAAAAATGGGTTTGTTTACTGTATGTTAATTTATGTAACATAATAAGACCTCTTTACCTGATCTCTGGCCTGAACGAGGTTAAGGATTTTCGGATCACAGTCATGGTAAGTGGCGTAAATAACAATCCCAACCAGGCATACGACAGTTGACAGAATCAGAGTCAACGGAAGGCTGACATAGAGTGCCCTATGAATCAGAGTAACGTGGTAAGTAGCGTGGTACGGTATTACGATAATATTACAAGTTATTCATAAAATAACAGATCTACTGACATTGTAACACGTTTAATATGAATAAAGTATAATTGATCTGTGCAACGAAAAATCCTGAGCTCATATTAAGCTTTAACTTCTCGAAACTTACACAGACAATATTTCTTCACGTGAATTTGACGTGATTTTTTTCACATGAAGAAATATTGTCTTTGTATGAAACAGCATACAAACAAAACCATATTGATATTCTCGGGGGGAAATCCCCGAACAAACTCTACGTTAAATCAATGTTATGCCAGGTACGACTTCCTAAAGCAATCATCGTGTCTTGTATCGTAGATTGATACTATCAACAGCAAACTATGGGCGTCGATGTTTCGTATCTTACCTTTTTGAGTTCGTTATTTCTTTGATAGCGAGGTATCTCTGGATCATCGTCTGATTGGCTGCATAAATAGTCAGCTGACCAACAATTGAGCCAATCACAAGAGCCCAAAAAGAATGACGAACGGTAGGGTCTGCACTCCAGCTAAAAAGTCATAATTTAAATACACAAAAAAATAGAAAAAGTATATCTTGCACGAAGGCATTTATATTAAGTAATCGCTTAACAAACAGGTAGTATGCAATATGAGAAGCGAAAATTAAATGAGTAGATATTTTTGGAAGACAATGCATTTCAGTTTGTTTTATCTTTAAACGTAAATGGTGTACAAATTCTGATAAAGTTCTTTTGCTTAAAATAATGGTATAACATACTCGAGGAAATGTATTCGACCACCGTGGTCAGCTATTTTCCAGACTTTGTCCAGTCCTCCAACCTCACGTGACCCAACAACAATAATGGCGATCAGTCCAGCCATAACTACAAATGTCTGAAAAGTGTCCGTCCATACCACCGCTCGTAGTCCACCCTGACAAGAAAGGAAAATACGCATAGGCAAACAGATTTTTCATCAAATATTTTTCAACTCAATCGTGCAGTTTTAATAAATTATTGTTATTTCTTCTTTTTTTCTAGTGAGTCGTGATTGAAAACTGAAACGTTCGGCTTACAAATGGAACTAGTTAAGTGATAATTCACAAATAAAATATTTATACTGTTCATTTTTTTGTAAAGAAAATACCTACATGTATATGTAATAGCTAATTAATAAGTGCTAACTTGTGTCATCAATTTCATGTCCCTCTAAGCATTATTCTCAAAATATTTTGGGTCTTCAGACGTGAAGCGTCTACGAAAAATATTTTGGGTCTTCAGACGTGAAGCGTCTACGAAAAAGGATTTCCATCCGTCAGTTTCTTTTTTTTTTTTTTTTTTTTTTTCTTTAACTTTTGAATCCAAAACAATATTGAGAAAAGTGTTAATAGTTTAGATAAATAAACTCTATCAGGTACTGATTAGACAAATGTTTCAGTGATTTTACTTACTTTTACAATAAACAAATTGAGTTGTGCCGCATGGATACTTTCGACAAATTATCAACATATGTGATTTCGTTTTTCATACCTAACGACATTTGAGGCGGCGATTTCAAAAAACCGAGTCATGTGGTTGTATTGTATCTGTAATTTGGCGATTTGGCGGTGATTGTTTCTGATCATCTGCCAAATATACGCTGGTTAACGGTATAATAAATTATTTAAAAAAAATGCTCTGATTAAAATTCTATTTTTGTCCGAAAACAAATAACACCTACCAGTGCAGTGTAGAATGTGCACACCAGGCCTATACAGACGATGGACAGCGATAAACTCAAACCTGTAACTATAATACACAAGGAGATCTAGAATTACTATTGGTAAATAACGACATCATTCTCAGTATACATAAATTAGATGATAAAACAAAAAAAAAAAGAATTTCAAAAGTTATTTCAGACGTATGAGTTTGTAAAATAACACTTTCGTTTACCTTGCATTACATATCAATAAAACCATTTGTGAAGCAAATAAAATATGTTGCGTGAACAAAATCGAGATAGCTCTTTTAACCACTGATGAATATACCAAAATGTTATCTCGATCATAAGAAAAGGTAGACACGCATTATTGGTGTGTGTGCGCGTTATTACTTTCATGATTGAATATTAAATATCGTCTTCATAACAAATCTAGTAACTGTATTCTGTTATATCAGAGTTGTTAGGGAAATAAATCTAGTGGATCAAAATGACTTACCCTGATTTAATGCCAAAGCAGGTGCATACAACACAACACCCATATACAGCAACTACAGAGAAGGAACAACATTTTGTTCTGAATTATTTTATTATTAAAACAGATCTTTGAAAATACTTTCAAAATGAAAATCTATATAACATTAACTAAAGATTTCTTGAAATATTGAGTTATATAAATTGCAATTTTTTTACTTGTCAATTTAACAATAAACCAAAATGTAAAAAAAAAACCAGCTTGTACAATGTATTATTGAAATATATAAATGTAAGTATGTATACATTTCATACTCACCATATTCATCATAAATATCACAGATGCACATATCCGTACAAGAACATTAAACCTTTTCTCTAAATACTGAAAATAAAAAATATGACAACGATTAATGTCATGCTTGATAATAAAGATCTTAATTATAAGATGCTCCACCGTCGATGAGTGGTATATTTTCCTTCAGTTACAAAGGCTACTTACTTTATACCATTACCACAATTAAAAAGTTTGAGCTTCTTATTTTAAATCAAAATTTGATAAAAAAATAATTGAAATAAGTAATCGCATGCCGAAAAACTTACATGGCACTATGCCCTATAAGAAATAAAGTACGTATTGCGCATACATCAAAAGCAAAATAAATTATTTTTATGCATTTACCTAATATAATAAACTTTCAAATCACACTGCCACTGGGGACATAAATTGTTTATTATAACGGAAATTTAAGCTTCGGTATACTTGGTTGCATATTCCTTAAATTTGCGATGAGTAAAAAATGACGTTTTACTCATCGTCCGTCATTGTTGTACAATCGGAAGGAGAGATACATGTAACTCCATGTGAAAGAAGGGCGGTCACAATAGGGGCACGTGCCCCCAGGAAATACGACGTTTTATAGCCCCGAGGGAAATACGATGTTTTATTTTCCTGTCATGTGACGTCTTTCAACTAATCACAGACACTGTTATAAACACGAGGTATAATAATATGTCATATTGAATACTTTGAAGAAATAACTATACGTACAAACTTTAGCATTCAAATAAATTTTTACATTCAGAAATAAATATTTGTTGATTTAGTGTGAATTTAACAAAGGAACTATGAATTAGTGGCGTTTTTAAACTACACGGGTGTTCTCTGTGATTTTAAGAGCTTTGAGGAGGTTCGACAGATCACAACAAACTATTCAGCGGATAGTATTTTAGAACAAGACAAGCATTACGATGAAATGAACAGAAATCATTACAATTTCAGCATAATGAAAACTTGTCTAAATATGTAAATAAATAAGTAAATGAAGACCGAATTTCATCATCTATATATACCAGGCATACATCATGTCCGGATTTATCAAGACAGGTGAGCCACCAGATCGTGTTGTGTCTAGATAACCAAGGGGAAATGGTTATCACTTATCGATATATACCTTAATACATTGTATATCTTACTATCAGCGTTAGGAACAATGGTAGATAAAATTGGTACGCTAACAGTGTTTGGTAAACAACAATAGATATCTAAGACGGATATACCCCAAATCAAATTACATTTTGAATATTCCAACATAGGAAACCGGCTATAACAAAATATTTAACAAAGTTATACGCGATAACAATCGAGCATGGTCAACTGTCAACTTTACTTTCGTTATTGTTTTAATACTCTCCGTCGTACTAGCTTTGTCTTTGTTACTGAAATAATCTGGATTAACGACAGACTCGTATTCTACATCTATTTAATTAACATAGTTCGGATGTTATCAATTAATATCTTGATTAACATATCTGCATTAATTCACTCCTTTTCTATTATGTGAAATTACAAAAATCCGCTTTGATTTATTGCCAATTAATTCTAGCAGATTAGATAATCACTACGTAATTTCGAGTGACTGATGTCCATAAGAAGAGCGATTTCTTTTGTTCCCTATCGATCCCCTTCTGGAAGACGTAATTAATAACCTTATCAGCTAATGCAAACGCGTTCATGTCAATGTGAGTTCTTAGGTCAGATTTCAAGCCTGTTATATCATTGTACATACAATGAATTTCTGAAATGGCCATTTCTTATCGTAAATGTACATACGACGGCAAACTGCACTTCTACACTTTCAATAACACCTTATGATCACAGGGCTCTTGAGGTTTTAAAATATGAAATTACTTGTTTCCACCTTCACATATGCATGTACAGGAGGAAAGCATAACAGTTAAAACATGGTTTCAAAACCAACAGTGTGAAAATTACTAGAAGTTAGAAATCAAAAATATCAAATTTGTGATATGATTTAATGATTAAGCACTACGGTGCTTTTCGTATGACACATTCAATCTATAGCAACCTACTGGTCACTCCTTAAATTCAAACAACGGTGCTATTATGTAATTCTACATGTGTCAATTTTCGATGTTTTACAGCAAAGTTGCTCTTTATATTATTTCCGGTTTTGTAAGGATTTGTATTTATTTTTTACGTCAGATTTCTTCCTTGTAGTCACCACTTTGTAACCCATTTCATAAAATTGCATGTCCCATGTGTAAAACTAGCATTAAATTCAATAGCTTATCTGTATCCTGGCATTGTTGTGAGTTAAAGGTCTTCTGAAATATCAGCTCGATATAAGAATGTTAAACACAACATTAAATCAAGTTTACCCTCATTAAAACTAAGGATGTGGATAGAAAGAATTAATATTCTAAATATGTATAATAATTGGCATTAACGATAATAGCATCAGTCGACATTCTGCATATTGATAGTGATAGTGATATTTTTTTCAGTCACGTTGTCATTTTCAAATTGTTTTACACTTTACAGTTAAGACAATTATAATAATGTCGAACAGATTCAACATGCCCCACGACTTACCTCATAAGCGCTTGAAGAAACATATATTAATATTGTGTAAATTTTATGGGTTAGTTGTTGGAGTTTAATGTCCCATTACCACTCAAGGGCGGTATCTCCGTATGCAATGCATTGTGTGTGTGTGAATGTCTGTATGTTTTGGGAAGCTGCGGTATAAATGTGTGCTGAGTTTCCATGGAAAAGTCGATCTTTGGTTACTGGGATTCGGAATACATGCGTGCTTTCTGAGATCATCGCACTTCTACACGGTCATTACCAGCTACTTACCTCATATGCGCTGGTCAAACTAAGATTGTGGAAGAAAGGTAGAAACACATGATTTGTAAGAATGGTGGTGATGATGATGACATTCCCTGCTATCCAATAGCTGGTGTTATTATTATACATTTCCGTGGGAGTCCCAAGTACTGTAATAGCCGACATAAAGCTGGCCATTAGGGACATAGCGATAGGGAAGATCCCTATGTCCCGTCCTCCCATCAAAACATCTTCGGCTGATGCTTGCTTGGCCGCTCGGGCTTCTTTTACCATGTAGAAGACTCCAATAAGAGCGGAAACAAGAAGAACTCCAACGAATAGGACATAGTCTACAGCCACGAAAGATCCGATCAGTTCTCCATCACAAAGTTCACATACCTTCTTGCAAGTTTTCAAACTAGCTTCAGTGTAAAAATCCATATTGTCTGGTCATAAAGGAAAAACCCTCAGTGGACAATGGTCACTCCAGTGTATAATTATCACCAAACTTTTAATATATCCAATTAGTCATTACCTAAACAATTCCAATCATTGGTTTATGACATTTCAATAGTAAAATGTATAATGTAGTTGAATTGTTGATCACGTTCAGTTGCAATATCCTTGATATAATTTCACTTTTACTTTTACTGCAATGCTATGTAACCAAATTACATTCGTACTACTCGAGACACCTTATGGTTTTTCATTGGTAACGTTATCTTGAATTCACCTGATAAACTACGCATGTCTATTATGGAAAGTTTAGTCATCTTGACCTTGAGCATGTTTCAATGTAAATTATTAAGGTATGTTTATTTTGTTAACTTATGATCCTTTTCATGCTAATGAATGTGTGATTTCCTGCTTAAAACTTAATTACTTTTAATTACGTACAAAGAATTAAAAATAATTTATGATTAAATCAAGTTTGACATGTTATTTATCAGTCAGTACTAGACTACCACGCGAGCAGGGCGGGCGCTATCAGGGTCCGATTAATTCCTACCTTGACCAGTTCACTGTTGACAGTGGTCAGCCTATGTCGATTTCTAACTTGACCATAGCTTATCAGGACCAGATAACCAGGGTACAGAAAGATAACTTGTACATCATTGCTATATATAAGTGTATTTCATATATGACAATCCTATTGATTGGCATGGACTTATCTGATATAAACAATGGAAACCCTCACTACCCTTAAAGGTTGTCCATGGCACGTGTATTTTTTCATATTTGGTATTATGTAGCTAGTGAGTCATTTTCCTGCAATGGTGTTTATTTGACTATCAAACTGTCACACAATGGGACTATCAATTCTTTGTTTAAACGAACCGCATTACGAACCTTTGACATCAGGAAGTTGAGCTTCCATCAAAAAGGTGAAATTTTCTGAGGTACATGTAATGCGAAAAGATGAACCGGCGCAGACAAATGTCGAAGTCAATATTCTGTGGTAAATATCATACATGGTTATTCTTCTTCCAGTAAAAAAATACTCAACGTAGAAAAAATACTCTTTATACTTTCAAATAGAAATATGCATGCCAGAGATATCCTTTTTGAAACAGATTGCATCAATGCGATTGTGTTTATCAAGACATTGTCATGTATATCAGGACCGCAGGCGCTTGTAACGAGAGTTGCGTGTGTGTGTGTCAACTGTAGGTGCTATATCAGTCCTCTATATAGTACGTAACTACAGGAGACCCCCAACTCTTGTTACGAACCCCTGTGATCAGGACTTGTCATATTGTGACTCTGTGCCGGTGGTAGTGTTGTCATGTCATTCATAAGAAAACTACATAACCTCCTGTGTAAAACTAGCCCGATATATCCTAATCTATATCCTATATAGTACTTTTGTGATGTCTTTTCAAAATCAGCTCGATTTAAGAATGCCATACAAAATATTCAAACTGTTAGTTTAATGTTCACTTCATCGGCATTTCGAGTTTTCGTTGTCAAAATGTATTTAAAATGTTACAATGTTATTATTGGTATTTCTGTAGTTTTCTATCACAGAATGATCTATACCAACTGATGACCTCATCGATACGTTAAAATCATCTATATAGATACAATTTTACACATGTCCACTTCAACGGAAGCAACGCGTTATCGCAGACGGCAAAAATCAAAATTGAGTGAGTGTAATACCTGGTGTCCTTCAAGGGGCGGTCCTTTTGGCCTATCTTCTTTCTCTGTAATATAAGTGAATTCCCCGCCTGCTTTACAACAACTGTACGAATATTTTAGAAGAATATATTTGATTCATCACCACATTCGTTGCCCCAAATGACCGACTGGACTTCCAATTAGGAAAGACAATGATTTGACAAATAAGCATTAAAGAGGCATGACCTTTAATGCTGCAAAATGCTAAGAACATCAAGGATATGCACGATCATGACATATAACCCCGCCTGAACGAGCAACACGCTTGTTCTATTAGCTATTTTTTTCTTGGAGCAGCAGTCATTAATGTCTTTATTGGTGACCATGTGATATATGTCAACCAATCAGAAGTAGGAAGATGATAGGGCATTAAAATAGTTATGTGTTATGATCCTGGATCTGCAAACAAACGCGTAAGCCACAGAAATCGAATAGGTATAGTCTCTAAATTATGCATTCAAGTCGATTACAGGTTGTGTAAAGCGACCTTAACTAATGTCATATTTTGTGAAGACTTTTTAAAGAGATGCAATCGTACCACAACAGGTATATATATTAGTGATCTTGAACTAAACCAAGTGATGTTTATAGAATTATAAACGAATACAAAAACATCTATAAAATTGTACTTGTGATTTTATTTACATTTCAAAGAGAAAGACAATTGTTTTATTTACACCTTCATTTACTAAATACTTGATTCGTAAATTTCAGCCTCGAAGCTATCCATGCGTCGTGAAGTTGGAGGAAGAAGTTTGGCTGTTTCTCTTGTTTCCATTTTTAATTTACTGAATTCTTCCTCCTCGTCATCTGACAAAACATCGCTCAGGTTTCCAACATTCTGTTACAACAAAATAACCACTATGTTGGAATAAAAATCGAACAAAAAGTATGATGCAATTAACAGTAGTTCAGTTTATCTCTATTATGCATTTTCTAGCAAGAGAAACGATTTTCGTTCAGCACACTGCTTGATATATAAAATGAAACATTTGGAATCCAATGTTTCAATTAATATTGCAAATATAAAAAGAAAAACAACCGTAATTACCTTATGAGTAGATACAAAGTATTCCTTATTTTTTGTCCTGACCGTATCAAATCATAAATACATATTTGGTTTCCAATTGGAAAGAATACAAAGCGTTTGAACAAATTTTCCATATTAATGCATCGTTTACACATTGTTCCATTTAATTTTATGATCACTTACATATTTCCATAGTTTGTAACAGTTTAACCTCCTCCGTAGACAATCAGGAAGAATGCAGCATAACTTCTCCGACACTGGATACACAAATTTAGGATCTATGCTCTCACTCTGCCAACCTAGGTTAAGTATGTACAATAGTGTTACAATCATACTTTCCTGCGACAGAATGTAAGTTGTGTCTTCATGATATAATATCATTGTCCTTATATTCCATCCTAATATACATTATTTGTATCGTCACATTACTGCCATTTAATGAGTTCTTAAAATGCATAGTTGGAATAGTTGATAAAGCATTGATAACTTTCTTACATTTTGCCATGTTTTCAATTCATTTATTGATTTAAATATTATTTCTCATTATTATTATTTTATTTTATTTTTATTCAATTTTCATCATAACAAACAAATCAAAACAGCACAAGCATCAACATTTTTAAATCTGTAATTATATAATGTAGAAATAATGATTATTAGTAAAGCTGTCATTAAGAAACCTAGTAGTATTTTTTTCATCGTTAGGGCATTGCTTTCCATTTACGTCGATCATTTGTGTAGGTCATTACAATGATAAACTACATTACCAGTAAGACAGCTGACGAGGATACCGACGACTAGAGCTATTCCTACAGCCACGGTCGGGTACCACATAAATGACAATCTGTATACCGCCATAGGTCCAGACCTAAATATACGGTAAAACAGAAATTAGGGGAAATTGATACATGTGAAGTAAAGAAAAAGACAACATGTACTAAGTAGCCATAGGGTTAGACCCATAATTAGAAAAAAGTTTATTATTAAAGGTATTGATGGCTGTGCATCATTATCTGTCGACGGCTGAAATTCAAGAACCGTTTGTACATGTACCTGAAGCAATGCTTTAGTTACTAATTTGATACTTAATTTTGTCCCAGAAATGAAATTGACAATCAAGAAGAAGACTGAAAATAAAAGTTCGTTCTTCATTGGAGATGGGATCATTCTAATCAGACAAACACTCAGTCAACGCGAGTTGTCTACCTTAGCATGATAAAACCATCTCAGTTTTGCACAGGAGGACAGGTAAAACTTTCTATATTCTGATTTTATAGAAAATTTATCTTGCTAAATCGAAACTCAATCAAATCTGACGAAACCGAATTAAAACAACAGAATTATTGAAATTATATACGTATGAATATCGATACGTTTTCAAATCTGTTACAGAAAATGGCAGTAAAGTGATACAATTGGTAGTTTTCAAAAACTAGATAAGGTACAACTCGTGATTTTTTCTTATCTATTTCGCAATCAGACAACAACAATTCTTATGATTAACTCAATGACTTATGTTAGCATATCAAATTTGCACGACCTCAATAATATCACGCAAAATCGGGAAAATATCATTCCCGAAAAAAAAAGATTGCTATACGGTATATCACACAAAAGTATGCAGATAACTCACCAATCAATGTCGGTGTCTCGTGCTGAATAACTGCTGCTCATCTGTACCCGAGGCATATTGATGTTAGGGGTATTCATCTCAAATTTGTTCAAACCATACGTCACACCATCTAATGTTACGTCACATCCGTCCGTCTCAAATGGAAGTGTGGGTAGTGGCATGTGATACACAAATGAACCAATCACAATCCAGAAGATCACCACAGTACTAACGATCATGCCCGATAACGCCCCCTGAAAGTTTGGAAAAAATTACATTCATGTCCGACTCGGAAAGTATTAGTGTTTCTTGAAGTTTGAAAGAAGACGATAACATATTTTTGCCAGAATTTATAAAAACAAAAAATCTTACCAAACGATTTTCAGATGGAATTAGTTTTGGAAAATTATTACACAACGCCAATATTTATATCAAGAAACCATATGCTGTCGTGTCATTTACGTTTTTCAACGGGATACTAAAAAAATATCTCCACAAATCATATATGCCATCCTTCTTACCAACAATGAAACATTCTTATATTGAACGCAAGAATTATTGAAAGAGAGATAAAACCTAGTTTTATAATTATCCAAAAGTAGCCGCTGCAAATTCATGAATTAATTTGCATGAAAAGAATAATTAGAATGTCTTACCTTGCCGTTTACACACGGGAAAAACATCCCCATCAGAAACAATCCAAGAAGAGGTCCACCGGCCATTCCTAGTACCGATATCATTATCTGGTAAAACATATTTTTAAATTGTGTCAATTGGACAAAAAATATGTTTTTTTCCTGATTCAAAATCCAAAATACAAATGTACAGTTACGTACAGCGCAAATACCTCATCGAAATTGCAGCCACAGCCTGCTTACTAGATTACTGCAGATCAATTTTCAATAACGGCTACGATTCGCGGTGTCCGTCTTAAAACAATTTTCCGAAGAAATGTTTTGATCATGAAGCAATGGAAAAAAGTTCGTTTACATTAAGCATTACCAATAAATTTTGGAAATATCAAGTTGTACATGGAAATTATTACGTAATACTCGCAAAAATATGCACAATCATATATAAAATTATCTATTCATGTTTGGATAGCTCACCTGTAGTACTGTAGAACCCAACAGCGCAGAGAGGAAAGCGAACCCAATGACTACCAGTCCACCCAGTACACCTGAGGAATGGAATCATTTTAAATGAGGTTTGACTTATTTTAACAATTCACATAACACGTGTGCATATATTCGGGGACTACTGTTCAGTGCATTACATTTCTAGCTGCGGCGATATTTAAACCAATGAGGAGTATTGAAACGGACGTGAAATCGAAACTGCGATGCTATATCTGTACAGTTAAGGTATAAAATCAACTTGAAACCTGATATAAATAAAACTGTGATCTGTAGGGAAAACAAATAGGAGTTATATAACAAAGGCAATGGTTACAGGACATGGAAAATTCTTGTTGCATTAATTTCTCTTAATATAATCACGTCATGACACATGTATATGGTAATACAAAACTACAGAGGTTAGAATCATATCAACACATACCTAAGATATTTGCCGTTTTTGCTTCAGCAGATGGCTTCATTACAATGTTAGTGAACTCCAGGAATGGCTTAAGTAAGTCTTCTAGCAGAGTGATCGAAAGGGCATTCAAACAGGACGATATTGAGCTGTGAGGAATAGCAAAATAAAATTGAGGACTCGTTACATTACACAAATAGAGTATTTGTAAATAAGCAACAACAAGCACAATATGCATTGATAAACCAAAACCTATTACGGAATTTCTTTTTCGAACATATAAAATAATTCCAACAATCTTAAAAACATTTTAACAGTCTATAAATAGAGGTTAGTCATCTAAATTTTGTTTTACATTTGACAAAATTGAATTATTTCCCTTCAATGTTAAAATAATACCTGAGTGCTGCGCTGAAGATACAGGCTACGAACAGCCCCGGTATGCCGGGTACTTTCCCAAGGCTCTCCATAACATAGTACGGTAACAACTATAAAACAAGATACAGTCTTTATGCTTAAATAATAGAAGGCATACACTGAAGTACAAAATTAATTCATCAATCCAAAATGTGTCAATGTACTAGTATTAAGCGAGTTTATTCCATGTAGATTACAAAGAATCCTTCATAAGATTTTAATATACAGAATATGGTGTCAGCAAAACCGAATTTCATCACATAATCCAACTTCGCTTGCCAAGGGTATTCAGTCCGATACTTTCCTTGCAACGTTCTTTTATTCTATTATAAACACAAAACCAGTACCTGGTCCCTTGATAATAGTTTACCGTCCAGTAACGGGTCACAGTCGTGGTACTCTGCGTAGATGACCAGTCCGGACAGACAGACCAAAGTGACCAGTAATATGGTGGCCGGCAGGCTGATAAACAACGCTCTGAAATGTAAATGAAATAAAAGTGCTGTAAATGCACATTTTTTGGTGGCGGTATTAGTTTTGTGTGTTTCGTTCAGAAGATTGAATAGGACAACTGCAAAGATATTGATATTTTTGCTGTTTGCAACTATACTAACTTTTAGCGCATAAGTTCTTTATTGTGATAACATTTTAAATAAAAAATAATAAAAATCAAAATATGTACGTTATGTGCATCAAAATATAATTGCATATCAAAGGTCATCACCGAATACGTCATACTTTATTCATCTAAAATTTTCACCACAAAACGAATTTATAATTAGCAAGTCATTGCGCGTCGCCTTCTTGTTAGTTTTCAAGCAATGCTTTATGAAATGAAATTCTTTCCCAACGATTACAAATTATGGAAATGTTCCGTTAAAACTGCTTTACGTGTAATCAACAAGTTCAATAGAACGAACATTTATTTTTATTTCTATTGTATAATGTACTTACAGCTGAGCGTTTTTGACATTGCTAATACTCATGTATCTCTGTAGCATGGTTTGGTTGGCTCCGTAGATGGTCAACTGACCAATAAAACTTCCAAATATCAACCCCCAGAATGTACAACGTGTCAAGGGATTGGGGTCAAAACTGTTGGAAAGAATACAGCAATATCATACCATGTCAATGTGATACTAGTAATTCACCTCAGGTGCGGTGGCGGAAAGACAGGGAGGAAATATTATTATCTAACAGCATAGGGAATCGCTTATCGGCGTCAAAGGAAAATCAGCAATGCATACATACAACTCGAATAACAATATTTTACAAATATTCAATCATTCTGTTTCTAGTATACCATGCAGATGATAATAATAAGTACCAAAAGGCGACTACAATGGTACAAAGATATTTCATTATTGTTTATGATGAAGTCAGCTACCAAAGTCATAATCGTAATCAGACGCATCGCTAATGCACAAATACGCGTGTCACAATATTGAAAAAAAATCTTTCGAGAGATTATGCTGTCGAAAGCTAAGAGAACTCGGCTGAATTACTTCAAAACAAATAAAAAAAATAACCTGAAATCTTCTGTTAAAAAATCTAAACAATCTTCTTTCTGACTCACTTGAAGAACTCTATCCTTCCTCCTTGCTGTGCGATGCTCCATACTTCTGCTATGCCACCGAACTTTGCACATCCCATGGCTATGATACCAATAAGTCCCCCGACAACGACGAAGGTTTGGAAAGTATCTGTCCACAGAACGGCTCGTAGCCCTCCCTATAATGCATGGTACAAAAGGTTCATCGATTACTTATCTTAAAATGTGGTAACAAAGTTCCTCAATATTCTTTATACCAATGTGCTTTCAAGAGCGATTTTTTGCGTCGATGCAAGTGCTTTTTTTCTACATACATATACAATTGTATTCCTTTATCATATTTTTGTGAACATTCGTATCCGTCCTTAATAAATTAGATTGACTAAAAAATTCGACAATAATTTGTCGGCACTGTTAGAATTACTTCTTTCTCCCCTTTTCATAAATGATATACCTTTTTTAATTTAATCGCTCTTATAAAAGAATTGTTGTTTTAAAAGTAGTTTCGTTTATTTATAAAATCGATCCCATCCTTACAACACAGTACATCAGATTGTTACACTTGTTAGTTTACACAGTAAATTTCTGATTATCATCAGACTTACCATTGACGTGTAGAAAGTAACCACAGCACCAACACTCAGTATAGACCCGGACAGTGACAGGCCGGTAACTACAACAGAAAACACAGATATCGAAAATAAAACATAAAATGATCACTTAACAAAGACAACACTAAGTTTAGAACCCGACTATGATAGATCAGTAATTTAAAAAAAAAAAAAAAAAAAAAAAAAAACAATATCAAAACGAAAAAAAATGTTCGCAAGACACTAAATTGAAGTATACACTCGGCCGTAACAGTAACTTAAAACGACAACACAGGTGTCAAAGGGACAAAAATGATTCCAATTCTGTTGTTACTTCCACAACCATAAACGGAACAAATGGCATTAAAGTGACACAATATTTGCTACGACATGAATATCATTGTACAAAGGCATTGAGGAACAGCTAAAATATGTTTTAAATTACACTTTGATATCAAAGCTGACAGCTATCCCAAGTTTTAATGATTTCATAAACATCATTGAAATGTGCGTAATGCAAGATGTCCGTTCAGTTATATACCATTCTATGGGACCTAACAATACATTCTGGCAATATACGACAATACAGCATGTCTATGAAGATACGGGACATATCTCAGACCTTACCTTGATTTAAAGCAAGAGCTGGGGCGTAGAGTACCACGGCCATATATAGTATCTAAAAGAAGCAAAGACAATCTAAATATTACATAGTGAATTCAATAAATAAAATAAAAATGCTCAAAACGTGTCGATACACATGTTTAGTTTTACTACCTGCTTGATACCTGAGTTTGACTATGCAAACGCAATACTTCTGAACACAGACATATGTCCCAAATGATTTGAGCTTTGCATTTTGTGAAATAATTTCGTTCCAAGTATTGTTATAATATGTTTAAAATACCGCTTTTTTACAAAGTGTCACATTCAACTATCGTAATTGTATAATAAAGCATTGGTGATTCCGTTATGTGTTCAAAAATTTTACCAACGGCGATTCATCAGAGTAAAACTTACCATTTCAATGGCGAAGACAAGTGCTGCAATATACCTGGTCCAGCAATTGAATCTGAGTTCCAAATACTACAATGTGTAAGCATAAATAAAGGAATGTTTTACTGAAAGTATTACCAGAAAATATCCCAATGTCACAATTACAAATAATTTACCATTAATATATACAGTGCGAGGTTTCGTTAAAATATTTCATCTATATCAAGAAGAAACAAATTGTATAGACAAAATAAAAATGAAAATAACCAAAATTCATTTTAAAGTGACTTTGCAAAATTAAAACCTACGTATGTTTTGTAATTCTCAAAATGTTAGCAACGTTTGGTGATGGATAACATATTATATTTTTATTTATCTTTGTAAATTATAGCATGTATCTTTTAAAAAAAAAAAAAAAGCAAGACGTTGAATAAAAAACGAAGCTTATGCGAATGTATTGTGGTTAAATGTGGTTTATAAACACTGTACCTGGTATGCACTTGTCAGTCCCAAGTTGTGAAAGAATGGCAGAAACACAAAGCACGTAACTGGGTATGTCAGTAATCCCGAGAACGCCACCATGTAATATTGTGTCCCGAACACATACATCTCGGTTGGTGTTCCCAGCACAGTGATGGCCGACATGTAACTAGCCACAAGTGACATGGCCACCGGAAATACCGGCATCTCTCTTCCTCCCATCAAAATATCGTCAGAGGTGGCTTCACGTTTGGCAAGCTTCTCTTTTAGCATGTAATATAGTCCGATAAAAAAGGAAACGAGAAGCACTGTCACGAACAGACAGTAGTCGAAAGTTGTAAAAGTCGCCATGTTGGTTTCAATAGTTGAGCGATATAAAAAAAAAAAGGCGTCGTGTTATTAAAGTCCAGCTTCACAGCATTGTTTTCTTACTTTAATCCGTTCATATGTCGTAATGGCGTTCATGTTATTTTCCAGTAGCATATGAAGTTGAAGAGCTATGAACAATAAAGAAAATTATTTTGGCCGTGTGTATTTTCCATTGACTTAATGATATCGGTTGTCATACTAGTCTTATATTGAATTGTCTAAGAGGTTCGCTTCTCAAGTGAGAACGGTCACTAAGTGTGACCACGTTGCGATTTGCAATGCCTTCAAAACCAACAGTCTCTCATGCAACTCGATCTAAGTATTCAAAGTAGTTCCAATATCACTTTATAAAGTGAAAGGAAAACTGATTATAATATCAAAATGATTAAACCAAGATGTGCATGAATAATATAAATGAAAACGTACCTAAAATATCAGTCGAACAGAATGATCAAGACTTTGTACCTGTGTTATCTGGTCACTCTGGTCACTCTGGTCAGCTAAGTAGAGCTGTAGATTTTGTCTGGACATTCCTTATCTGAAGGTCAGATTATGTCTAGTAGAGTTCCCTTGGGACTGGACAGTTTGTCACCTAATCTCCTTAAAAACTCGCATAAAACGAGTACATGGTTCGGAGTGTTCAGACTACAGGGATATATGATACAGCTCCATGGCAATGAATACAGAAATATTTCTACTAATCATCAGATAATTTGAAAAAGTGCGGTGATATTGCAATGTACTTTAGGACAAATTTTGTGTTCATAGTCAAAATTGAGAAAAACAAGGAATTCCGAAAATTATTTCAAATATCTGTGTCAATAACGAATTATCACATGGTTGAATCATATATTTTTTTCTTCTTCATTTCAGATTTTCAAATGTCGTTTCGCAGTATCTAAAGTACGCTTGGACTTTTACTTCTAATTTAACCTGGATGGTTCGTGGTCACAGACTGATTATTTAACACAGTAATAATAAGTATACTTGCAATGAGCTCTAAAGTAAATGTAAATGCATGTGTAAATCATATATTTTGACGGCACATAGAGACAGTGGCTTAGAATGTTTATTTTTATATAATTCAAAATATGACAGGAAACGTGAAGTGTGACTTACGCACTTACATTTCAAAGATTATATATATATATATACTTAGTCATTACTAATAATGGTTTACACAATCTGATTTGATTAGTAAACAAATGAAAGAATATAGTTAAAACAGGACATACTTATTTGTATTTCAAAGCTTACAATACAGATACAGTATACAGATAAGAGATAGGCCTAATCCTCGAATACGAGTAAGATATCCAATGAGAGTTACTGCCCCTTGATTAATATAAGAAAGTACAGGAACTTGGTCAAATGAAGATGGTGCTGACTGTTTTGACGGAAAGTCAATTGTGAGCAACATTGTGTGTTGTTTATCATTGTTTTCGTTTCTAAACTATTGTAGATGTCTGATACTTTGCGTCATTGGGGCGTCAACAGGAGTTTATAGTAGTCCAGATGCCAAACAGAAAATCCAAAAATATAGTTCGCATAAAATGTTTTTGACGATTGTGTTCACAGTAAAATGTGCTTTATCAGAATCTGAATGATGCCATCTCGCCATCTTTGGGGAATTGAAAATATTCAATATGGCCCTCAAAACGTTCTCAAAAACTAAATTAGTAAAATAAGTAAGAGATTAACTGTCGATAAAATCACAAGAGGCCCATGGGCATGAAAGGTCATCTGAAAATCGTTTCAACAAATTATAACAGGAGGGAGGGAAAACAACCGAAACAACGGTGTTGGGTAGATTCACTATAAAAAAAATCTTTTCTCGTTCCCAAAAGGTTGTTTGATAAAATTTGGCCAATTTGTTATTACTTATAAAACAAAGCAATTTCACCATTCAATTACTGATTTGAAAATTGTATCAATTAACATATTAACTAAACATTAATTATAAAAGAAAACTTCATTATGTTAGGAATTGTGTTCAATGATGGTTTGAAGAACACATACACAAAATTTTATCGAATTGTATGAAGAATCGATGATTTTAGAGCACGAATACCATTTAGATGAAAGTATACAATGTATCAATATTTCAATTTATCAACCATCATCACCGCCATCATGAATATTTCAAATTTCCCAATGATACACCGGTGGCATCATCCAGTTTCCGATGAAGGACATGTTCAAGAACATTTCTATTCAGAAACATTTGATGTGAATAACATTTTTAGGTAAGTTGGAAAATCGCCATTTGACACCTGGACTAGTGCGCACTAGCTAGGATTTGAGTAGAACGAATATACGTACCCGGCTAGCCCGAGATACTCTGGCCCTACCACCAGACTTAGATATTATGACAGACAGTTGTCTGGTTTCTGGGTACGAAATGATCCCTATGTGTCCTAGTGGAGCACTGCATCCGAAAATCACTCGGGCATAATTTTCTATACTTTTTGTGGGTTTTTGATTATTTTATGCGTATACGAGCATTTATATATTATTTTTGGTATTTTTGTCTGAAACAAACATAACGACCCTTCTTAATATCTACCGTACCGTTCACAAGATGTCGAGTTCACAATTTATAGACTTTCTGTATATATAAATTCCATGTGGAAAGACCTATATTGTGTATAAGTAAAAAACTACTGTCTTTCTGTGAGTTTAACATTTTATACGGTTTAGATGTATTGCCTTGTAGGTACGTGATATAAAACAAGTACTGTAGAATGAATACAAACGTTTTAATAATGATTTGCAGAGTCATTACTTTGCTCCATTAGCAGTACTGTAATAGGCACCAAATGTAGCTCTAAAGACGACACCATTTTCTGTCTAAAAGTCTTTTGAGCTACAATATTGCAGCTAGGGTTTGGGGCTTTTAAGAATGTCTGAGGTTCAAGAATTATTGAGCTATTTGTTTTATGATAATTGTTATTCATGTAGTACACAAATTCAGTGTCAATACACACATACTTCGTGTGCAAGAATACAAAAGAGTTGAGGTTGATTCTTGCTTGTAGTCTTCAATGATTTTCAGTCGAGTGACATCTTTGTTAGGGATTGACCTGAGTTACAATATGATTTGTTACGTTAAAGATGCTCCACCGCCGACAGATGGTATTTTTTTCTATCAAAAACAGGAGAAGACGATTTAGTATTTTTTCTTCAGTTACAAAAAGTTACTTACTTTACACCATTACCAACATTGAAAAGTATCAGCTTTTAATTTTACTTCAAGTTAAAAATATAAAAAATAATCAATTACATCCCGGAAAAAAATCCGTGGCACTACATCCTATATGGAATGAAGGACTGATTGCGCATGCACCAAAGGCAAAATAAATTATATTATATTATTTTTTGTGTTAATTAGACATACATATACAAGATAACACACCAATTATTGTTCAAATAATGAATATCATTTATGCTATGTCGGCGGTGGAGCATCTTTAATGAAACAGCGATCGCTGACTCTTCTAGGGTGACGCCATTTTGAACAATAAATGTACCTTTCGCGGGCTTCCAATAAATCATGATTTAATGTTTTTTCTGATATTCCTTTTTGAGTTTGGATTGCGATTATGTCACCATATTTGTTGTTTAATCATATGTTACAGTTTATGTGTCCAAAATGCTATATATTGCTATGCGAAATCTTGTGTTTTCTAACGAATTCAGTTCACTTAGTGCTATGATTAGGAGCTTCATTACTAGAACGAATACATGTAGTAACACCCTGCCTTCACGTCAGAAATCTTAGAGTTATGCTATCACATATATTTTTTAGAGCTGACCATGCAAACGTCATACTTCTGAACACAGACACATATATGTCTCCATAGAGTTCAGCTTTGTGTTTTTCTATGATTTCGTTGCAAGTATGTTAACTGACTTTTGGTTAGATTGGTTCCCTTCCCCTAGTTCTCTACTCTCCGCCAGGCTGCGCTCCGCTCACAGTGTAGCGTATGCAAGGAAGGTTACTCAGGCGGGAACCGGTCTAGATTAGTCCCACCAAATAAACTGACTTTTGGTATCTTGACGGTTTCAAATAAAATGACTTTTGATATCTTGACGGTTCCAAATAAAATGACTTTTGGTATCTTGACGGTTCCAAATAACTGACTTTTGGAATCTTGGTATGACTTTTGTACACGGTTCCAAATATAAACTTTGATCTTTAAGTATCTTGGCGGCTCCAAATAAACTGTCTTTTGGTATCTTACAGTTCCAAATAAAATGACTTTTGGTATCTTGACAGTTCCAAACAAACTGACTTTTGGTAGAGTCTATCTCGACGGTTCCAAATAAACTGTCTTTTGATACTGACGGTTCCAAATAAACTGACTTTTGGTATCTTGACGGTTCCAAATAAACTGACTTTTGGTATCTTGACGGTTCCAAATAAACTGACTTTTGGTATCTTGACGGTTCCAAACAGTCTTTTGGTATCTTGGCTATTCCAAATAAACTGACTTTAAGTATCTTGGCGGCTCCAAATAAACTGTCTTTTGGTATCTTGACGGTTCCAAATAAAATGACTTTTGGTATCTTGATAGCTCCAAACAAACTGACTTTTGGTGGAGTCTATCTTGACGGTTCCAAATAAACTGACTTTTGGTATCTTGACGGTTCCAAATAAAGTGACTTTTGGTATCTTGCCGGTTCCAAATAAACTGTCTTTTGATATTGACGGTTCCAAATAAACTGACTTTTGGTATCTTGACGGTTCCAAATAAAGTGACTTTTGATATCTTGACGGTTCCAAATAAACTGACATTTGGTTTCTAGGCGGTTCCAAATAAACTGACTTTTGGTATCTTGACGGTTCCAAATAAAATGACTTTTGGTATCTTGACGGTTCCAAACAAACTGAATTTTGGTAGAGTCTATCTTGACGTTTCCAAATAAAATGACTTTTGGTATCTTGACGGTTCCAAATAAACTGACTTTTGGTTTCTTGGCGGTTCCAAATAAACTGACTTTTGGTATCTTGACGGTTCCAAATAAAATGACTTTTGGTATCTTGACGGTTCCAAATAAACTGACATTTGGTCTCTTGGCGGTTCCAAATAAACTGACTTTTGGTATCTTGACGGTTCCAAATAAAATGGCTTTTGGTATCTTGACGGTTCCAAACAAACTGAATTTTGGTAGAGTCCATCTTGACGTTTCCAAATAAAATGACTTTTGGTTTCTTGGCGGTTCCAAATAAACTGACTTTTGGTATCTTGACGGTTCCAAATAAAATGACTTTTGGTATCTTGACTTTTCCAAATAAACTGACATTTGGTATCTTGACGTTTCCAAATAAAATGACTTTTGGAATATTTGCGGTTCCAAATAAAGCCCCTTTTGGTATATTGGTGGTTCCAAATAAAGTGATTTTTGGAATTTTGACGGTTCCAAATAAACTGACTTTTAGTATCTTGACGAGAACTAAAGCAGGCCACCAACTATTTACAAGCAATAAAGAAATCGTCCTGTTGGTTGTCAAAAAGTGGATGAAAAGAAACGGCAGTAGCTGGCATGGAGGCCTGACCATTGAGGATAGAAAACCTCTCATCTCTGGTTGACAAACCATATTGAGGATGTTTCGATTTACGGATTGATGATCTCGACTGATAATAACTCGCCGGTCCAACAGCATTGACATCACAGCTGTTTGCAGGCAAGATCACGATGTCCAGGAAACATTTTGTTCTGGGGAAATAGTATCTTATAGGGACCAGAGTGTCATAATAATCCTAAGGCCTCCATGGCCACTTACCCCACATTCAATCCCAAGATTATTTTCTCATATGCTGTACCATTGTGTGAAGTTTGACCAAAATATGTTGATGTTTTCTCAAGTTATCGTCTGGAAACTAATAGTTTGTGAAACAATGTATTTTCAGTAACCGTGACCTTATTTGTTGACTTTTTGACCCCAAATTCAATCCCAAGCTGTATTTTCCTATATGCTACCCTTGTGTGAAGTTTGATCAAAATACATCCATTAGTTTTCAAGTTATCATCTGGAAACCAAATCTGGACAGACAGACAGACAGGAACAAACTCTATATAGTACCCTCCGGTTTCACCGGCAGGGGACTAAAAAAGGAAAACAATAGATACAATATCGTTCTTTTATTTAACACATACAATGAAAATAATGTTGTTGATTTCAAGTTTCCACAAATGGACGGCCATACCACATACAAAAGATTGTCAATATCTGTAAAATGGGCAGACTTGGTATTCGGCAGACTGTTTACGTGAGAATAAAGCTTTGGAGTCTCTTTTTATTTTAGGTTTTTTCAACAGAATACAGCAAACTTTTCCCCTCTGTGGAGTGTATATGTATTAAAAAGATAATTCCTTGGTGAAAATTGGTGTTCATGAATATGAAATACACAACAGAATCTATCAGATTTAAATATTTACCAATAAGGTGTAAAAAATGCAAATATAACTGGATAATGCAAATTCTGCAGTGCCTTTCACATTCTAAAAATCAAATATGCAAATATATATATGTAAATGAATTCTTGGAATCGATGAACATTTCGATTGATTACATATAAAAAGTTCCATCTATTTGGTAGGTCATATAACATTTTGATAATGAATCAAATGACTTCAATTTAAAAATGTACAATAAAAACTTTGAAATATTAGTAAAAGAACAAGATAAAATCATGGAAACTTGAAAACAAAAAAATGAAGGCACGTTTTTACCAAATGTCCATTCAGCACATTCAAAGAAAATAGTTGCTACAACCATTTAAGATAAATACCGTTCATTTTAAACTATAAATATAAAATACACTAAAATACTTATCCACAAAAATCAGCATGTAATATCAACTAGAACTCAGGACAAGACAATAGAACATCTTTTTACACATGTATGAACATCCTCATGTGACAAATTATTTTGTACATTAATTCAAGTATTTTACAAACATAAAGATGTAACATCAATAATGCTAAGAAGAGGATTTATTAACTCATTCATCCCCTAAATTTAATAATGGACTGGTCTAGTCTCTGATTTAGAAGAGTCTAATTGTGTCTTCAGGGGGTGAATGAGTTAGTTTATAAAGAAAATCATACAATAAATAGCCAGATTTATATATCATAATTATATTATTACCTTTATTTATGGTTATAGATATTGAAAGAAAACGACAGGTGTAAAACCAGTACTTGCACAAGAGGTAACTTTCTTCATGGTAACTAAGGCAAAGCATTAATTAAATAGAGTGATTGTCATGTCATAAAGTAAATATCTATTCATAATTATCAATAAAATAATACCATGGAAACAATTATTTTGGCAAAATCTCTTCTGAAATCCAGTTTAAAACCATTAAATTTATCAATGGGTGTTATTACAATTTTAACTAGGTTACCATAGAAATTTCAGGTATGACAATTAAACAATTAAATGGTCATTTCAAGCCATTTATATTGACAAAATCTCTTCTGACATCCACTGTATAGAAACCATTTTTTTATCAAATGGGTATTTTTACATATTTCAAGTTGGTAACCATAGAATTTCAGGTATGACAATTGAACAATTTAAATGTAATTAGATGTAAATCATCATCTAACGTCCAAAAGTAGAATTCAGTAATAATATGTTGTAAATGTTTGGAACCTTTCTCCAATAACGACACAAGAGCTCCAACTCCATCAAACGTCATCCATCTTCAATGCTTATAACTCAGTGTTCCAAATAGCATTTTGGTTGACTCCCCTGAACACATTTAGTATTTGTCATCTTTGGAGATTGAAATGTCGTAGTTACTGCCATACTTCCTCATAAGCATTAAGTAGGTGACGGAGTGGTCGGCCTTTCCATACGCCTGCAAAATCAAAATCATTCTGATAATAGTTGTAATTTCACTTCAAAACTAAAATCATTAATTTTATTTTTATTTAATAGTAAGTTGATTGAAAAACAAGTTCTGTATCTTACAGAAATCACTTTCAATGGTAAAAATTAAGTGTGGAAAAGAACTTAGAGTGGAAGGTAACCAGAGTGCCCATGGAAAGAAAACCACATGATCAGTCAGGTGACCTGCGACCTTTCATGCCCGTGCCAGGGATCAAACCTTGGTCTGCTAGCAAACAACTTAACCACTACACAACCCAATCAAATATTACAATTTCTTCCTCTACCTGATTATTTATACCCTGGCATATAGAGATTCATAACCAAGACTCATAATTTTTCTGGCACTTACCTAAATATATAGAGTAGTATTTTTATCAATGATTTAATTTGCATTAACATTCTATGTTGCATAGCTAGGAGTCTATATCAATGATCAAAACTTGTATTAACATTCAAAATTGCGTAGCTAGCAGTATTAACATTCAGAGCGAGCTACTAGAAGCTAATATGTTGTCTAATGTAATCTGCTTAATACAACACAAACTGATAAGACAACTGTTAGTTCAGCTGTGAAAATACAGGAATTTGGCAAGGGATGAACACATTATATAATCTGTACTTGGATTCTTGCAGATATATACTTTTGAATGGTGTTTATCAACGTCATTTAAACACTTACATTCCACTACCCTGCCATAGACCTACTGCAATCAATTCACTTGCAGGTGATTTGTTCAAGCTCAGGAGTTAATATAGCTTACAAATGCGATCAAATACGTATCAAGCAATGTATTTGTAATTTATTTCTCATTTATGACATTTGCACTTAATATTTCTGTATTTCTCTCGCACACTGTAAATAATTATATACATACTTAAAAGTCATATGTGTATAATAATAGAATATTCATGCAGCACCTGTAGCTTCAATATAATACACAGGTCAGTACCTGAATTTATTAACCCAAGGAGAACTTATTAACCATATCCAGATTACTAACTTACCAGTGAATATTTTCTTAAATATTGAGTTTTGATAAACAGTTTTTAACACATCTGTACTAATTGAGTTTGACCTCAGTGCATGTGAGGTTAATAATACAATAACGAGGTCAATACCTGAATATTAAGAAAAACACACTTAACATGATCCAGATACTGACTTACTTGTGAACATCTTTAAATTTAGATTTTTTATTTAAATTGCCTGTGAATATTGATCTGCATTTTTGTATATCAATATGTAGATTTTTGATTACTATATAACATCAACTTATATTTGTGTGTAATTAAATTTCGCTCATTTAATGAGTGAAAAGAAATTGTGAAAATAAGTCACCGTAATTTTTTTTTCAAATAAAGATGAAGTAAAACAACATTCAAGATTGCTAAATTTAAATTGCGGTAAAAAGTCTTTTAGAGCAGACCTGAAAACATGGAATTTAGTCGCCACAAAAATAAGTTGGTTGATAGTAATTTCCTGTCAATATCACTAAATGTAAATTACTCTGATTTACATGTGAGTATCTCTAAATGTAGATAATTGACTTACCTGTCAATATCTCTAAATGTAAATTTCCCTGATTTACATGTGAGTATCTCTAAATGTAGATAATTGACTTACCTGTCAATATCTCTAAATGTAAATTACTCTGATTTACATGTGAGTATCTCTAAATGTAGATAATTGACTTACCTGTCAATATCTCTAAATGTAAATTACTCTGATTTACATGCGAGTATCTCTAAATGTAGATAATTGACTTACCTGTCAATATCTCTAAATGTAAATTTCCCTGATTTACATGTGAGTATCTCTAAATGTAGGTAATTGACTTACTGTCAATATCTCCAAATGTAAATTACTCTGCTTCACATGTGAGTATCTCAAAATGTAGATAATTGACTTACCTGTCAATATCTCCAAATGTAAATCACTCTAATTTACATGCAAGTATCTCGAAATGTAGATAATTGACTTACAGTAACGTGCCCTCAGTCAAAAAACCCCTAAAGGGCCCCAAATTGGTTGTATTATCAGGTTCAGCATCCATACACATTAGGAAAATAAAATCATAAACATTTATGATGACTTAAGCTTAAACAATAGACAAAATAGAAACTTGCTCAAAAACTTTATCATGGAAATATGAGAAATTAACAGACTCAAAAAAAACCTAAAGGGCCCCAAATTGGTTGTATTATCACGTTCAGTATCCATACACATTAGGAAAATAAAATCATAAACATTTATGATGACTTAAGCTTAAACAATTGACGAAACAGAAACTTGCTCAAAAAATTGAACGTGAAATGGGACGCCAACGCTGACGCCGACGTGACAACATTAGCTCCCCCTATTCTTCGAATAGGCGAGCTAAAAATAAAAATTACGAAGACCTTTGGCACACGACTGTACCTGTCAATATCTCTAAATGTAAATTTCTCTGATTTACATGTATCTCTAAATGTAGATAAATGACTTACCTGTCAATATACATGTGAATATCTCTAAATGTAGATAATTGACTTACCTGTCAATATCTCTAAATGTAAATTTCTCTGATTTACATGTGAGTATCTCTAAATGTAGATAATTGACTTACCTGTCAATATCTCTAAATGTAAATTACTGATTTACATGAGAGTATCTCTAAATTTAGATAATTCACTTACCTGTGAATATCCAGAAATCTTGATTTTCTTTGAGCTAGCGTCATGCTCTATTCTCCCACCACCCAAACATTCACAATCTAATCCTTCTGCTAATATCTTGTCCTCCAAGGTCTCATATATATCAGCTAGAAAAAGCAAAAGAAAACTTTAAATCAATATGTGCTGTATTTTTTTTTTACTGTATATGTACAATTAAACAAGAACTGTCGTCGAGAGTGGCCAACTAATACCCCATGCTGCACAAATTTAGAAATAACTCCATTGCAGAACATGTATAGTTTACTCAACTCCCTTTTTTGTCAGGGTTTTGCGTACCAAATTTTATCAAAGTCTGTCAAGTAGTTTAGGAGGAGTTTGCCAGACAAAGTTGTGTCTATTTCACAGACAGAAGGACAACCAGATTTCAGTATAACCCCCCCCCTCCACTTACTTTGTTGTGGGGGTGGGGGGAGGCTTTTAATTTAATTCCTCTGGCCTGTATTTACCTTTTATAGTACACATACCGGTACATTGTATACAATAAATGGCTCATTAACAGTAGAACTGTCACCAAGGACATTACTGATTACCAAATATGGTCATTACCTGTACTACTTATTCCGATGAACAAAAGTTAATGATCGTTAAAAATAATCTCAGTTTAATTATGTTGTGTGGCTGTTGTTGGTTTTTTTTTTATTTCATCCACCGCCATATACATTGTATGTTCTGGCAAAACTCTGTAGCTACTTGAAATTGACTACTAAATATGGCATTTAATATCTTTGCTATTTATGGACATCCAGAATAAAAGAATGTCCAACAGTCAGTACCAAGGACTGTTGCATTAATTTAGTCCTCAACACGTGACCCAGAATCAAGGATTATCATGAAACAGTGCTCAGCTAAAGAAAAATCTTAAATCCAAAACAGACTAAAGAAGTTTACCTATATAATTTTTTATTGACAAAGCAAAAACATAAGTCACATGCTCAATTATAATTATCCCCTTAATTATAACCTTAACAAAATCAACAGTTATTCCTTATATTCAAGGTTTTCTGTGTAAGTTATATAAGGCTTCCTTTTGTAGCTTCATTTTCTATAAAATATGTGTTTTCTCTGTATACCATTAAAATCAATATCAACTAATTATTAGATTCAACAGTTGATGATTCAATCAGAACTGATCGAGACTGAGACGTTCCATTGTTGTGTATTCACTGTCGCCAATATTGGCATCACATCATTTTATCACCCGCAAATGCCATTGTACCATAACAACAGAATATTCCTTCTTTTTTAGTATCATTTTAATAGTAGAGTTACGGCTTATACAGTATTGAGACAGTGTCGGTAACTGAAAATGTAATATAACAAACAATATCGAACACTATCATGAAGATACCCTTACAAGCTAAGCCTTACAATACATTACGCTATCGTAGCTGACCTCGTTAAGTTACAAGAGATCTTAATTCCTAATTATATAAGAAATTCTGTAAACAAACACATCTTAAATTCACTTTCATTACATAAAATACATATGTATGTACAAATTAACTGTACATTTCACATATAATGACATCTAGTGTGCGAGTCAAATCACGACTGATATAGCCCAATATACACGATCACAAACACAAATTACAGGAGATGTACAGAAAACATCTTGTTTATAGGAAACTTGATAGTTATATATCCAGGAAAAGTAACGACAAGGAAGTTACCACACAGACACTGGAGACTCCATTTATAGACATTTCAACCTTGTTATATTTATAATCAGAGTCTATGTCATCAACCTCGCTATATTTATTATCAGGATTTAATATCGTCAACAGCGTTGTTATTGCTCATAATGTCTCAAACGCACATGTTTATCCCTGTGTTCAGTGCACTCAAATACCTGTGTTATGGCGATAAGTACACTCAAAGACCTGCCTTATGGTAACTTCTTTCAGTTCAGCTTTCGCAAAGGAGTTGATATGATAGGACCAGTATTTGGCCTTAATTTTTCAGGCCGAAAAATATTTATTAACTCTGATCCACATCAATTTCATATCAATAAATACTCTCATACTTGCTATTCATCAAAACATTACTTTTTTTATTACCATGTACACGATGTGCTCCACTTATGACGTCATCAAATTGATGATTTTCCTCTTCTCACCAAATTTTGCTAGAAATTCATCATCATTAGGTTAGAAAAGGCTTGAAATGGATTTGGCCGCCACCTTGGAGCAACTTTATATTTTGCATGGATATGCGTAAATACACGATACACAAAGTGTGAAAATCTCTTTCTGCTCCACGAAGGCGGCCACATTCATTTTTAGAGAAAACCACTCAAAAAGTATGATTTTTCAAGGATTTTTGTGAAAAATGGCAGGAAACTGCATGTTGATGACGTCATAGTGAACATAATTGGCACATACTGGATATTTTCGGGATGTAATGTGTTAGCAAATGTATTCAACTGTTATATGGCAAAATATGTTGTTTTTTACTGGAGAATTAATTTTGCGGCCATATTCGAGTCTTAACGTACCTTCTCCTTTTGAATGTGTTGCATTGTAGTTAAATGAACTCATTCAACCCTGAAGACACATTTGGGCTCTTCTTAATCAAAGACCAGACCAGTCCATTATGAAATTTCAGGGTTGAATGAGATAAACGTTTAGATGATAGTAGAAACAACACCCAACAAGGGTGCCATTTTTTTCTGTTTTCTTTCACAGTACAAATTTTGAGCTATTTTCTTAATTTCCATGCGTATTTCCTGTCCTTTTCTGGCTCAACATATAGCAAGCACCATGCACTTCTAGATTTCCTTCTTTCACTTTTACACTTTCAACTCTGAAAGCTACTCATATCTTTTGATGGTTCTATATCAAGATAATTGTATAGACAAGCCCTAAAATCCAATGTGCCAAAGAATGAGTGTCCAATATTGTATGTACAATAGACAGTTATCGACTTATATATCCTAATTACTAAAAAATATGAATAAAGGGCCTTAACTCCACAAACAAAATGTTTATAAAGGATCTGTAAATCAGATCAACAATGTATAGAGGACTTTTACTCTAAGCAACACTGTGTTGTATACTGCTTCTTTTAAAGGATATTATAATTCAAAGATTATCCTGTATTTGCATATTACAGAACTATCTGCCCTTGCAGGTTGGTATTGATGGTGACATCATGTGTTTGCAATAATAACGTCATACTTTTAAGAGTAAATGACATGAATTTTACCCGCAAAATAATGATGTTACAATGGATACCTCTGAAATAAGCAAAGATTATAGAGTGTATGTCTACGATCACAAGAATGTGTGATCATGCTGGTGTCCATGCTGAAGTATATTGAAATACAAATTTGCAAATTTCACCCAAAATACCTAACAAAAAAGCAAAATGCAGGATTCTTTTGTAAGAATTTTTTAGGTTTTGTATTCAAATAAGCAGACGTCATATAAAATTGATGCAAATACACCAAATTGAAATACAAAGATAATTAGAAGGAAAAAATCTGGACCAGACAGTTTTATGTATAAGTAAAGCGAATAAATCAACACAATAACTGTTATTGAAAATGCTGGGGTCCTCTGTATATTTAGCAACTTAGTTCTCATGTACCTGGAAAAAATAACACCCAGCCCACCACACACAAAACACCACATTTCTAATGGATACAAGTTCCTTCTCAGTGATGCAACCTAGTATATATATATATCTTATCAAATATTTGAAGGCTTTCCCACAGACAGTGCCCCTCCGACACACTGCTGGCAGTACAAGCAATCCTAGCATACCTGACACAACATTGCCAGTCTTCACATTTATCAACAGGCGAGCAAATTACCAACCTCCATTATGTACCCGCTGGGTTTACCTAACAATGGCAGAGACCTATATAACAGGTTGATGAATGAAGCCCTATTTTTTTTTTTTTTTGGAACACATCCTTGTACCTGTTTATGAAGTATGTTGTGACATTGTGAACTCGCATTTTTAGTACACTAGATGTAGTTCAGATTAAGTGCAGCGAAGCCAGGTTAAATGTTCTAGCCCACGTTACCATAAAATGTGGCTACTTTAATATAATTCCCATCCTCCTCATTGCTTTGCTTTACCTTGCTTGTAAACGGTCAGGGTTATTTACGGACATGCCAGGTTTAGGTGGTAGAGAAAAACCCGGAGTATCCAAAGAAAAACAACCGGTCTAGACCTGGCAACTGTTCCACATGGAATTCAAACTAGCAACACAGAGGTGGAGGGGTTGTGGTAAGAAGACCTCTTATAATTAACTGCTTGGTCACCAATGCCAACTTCTTATCACAATTATATTTTCCTCAACATCCACTCTCCCACATATCTGCCTCTTGAATTCAGCACTTTTATGCTAAGTAACACACAAAATAACTTGCTTTAACGACCACCTCTTGATTAAGACCACTTATGTAATTAATAAGACCACTTTTTGGTGGTCCCTGATATATAAAGCCAATTTCAATTTCTACAATACCTGCATGTGTATAAAGATTACTTTGCTAGAAACCATGCTTTTTTTCCCCTGAGGTAATCTTGATAGACATTTTTTATTGTATTTTCATAAAAGTAATAAAAATTCAAACTATAGTTCAAGAAACAGTTTAGGTACCAACTTTTCTTTGCATGGGACCTATACATTCACTTTCTCTATACCATTGACCCAAGTGCCCCAAAATATGGGTCAAGGTCATTTAATTTTTGCAAACATTTTAGTTTGCAGAAATCAGCATCCACGGAAACAATTATCCAATTCATTTTTTTAGACAAGCCCCCTTGATTTTTTATATATTGTAACTCATTATAATACTATAAAGAACTCGGAACTGGTAATTGAATAATATGTATGAAATATTTTGTCCGCTGATTTATACCAGGAAAGAACATTTACAAGAGATAAATGTGCCACTGTTGATGCAGGACAGAGCAGAAACGATACACTAGAAATGGAAACATTTAGTGCCAATATCTCAACTCGCAGTAGAACCTGGTGAATAACCCCCAATGGATGGTACATGTTTGTGTAAACTTTGGCATTAACGCTAATGAACAACGACAATGCAGTAATTTGTCTTAACACGACTGGCCCAGAATCAGACAGTTCCTTTACTGAAGTACACAGAGTATAGGAAGATGGGAGTTCAGACAAATAATTATATATAATGTCACGTCAAATTTCACTCTCCGTGACTAACATATAGATAAGTATGAGGTTGTATCCTTGGCTGCGACTGATTAACAATGGCCGATAGTCAGTCAGCTAGCACAAACAAGATAATCACATATGCACTTATAACAAGATGGAGTTATATGTGTTTGAATTGATGAATGATTTTAGTTTTCTTTATGTTACAGTATCAATCAAGTTCTGAAGGTTGAGCTTCCTTTATAACTTGCAAAGATTGGGAGTTTAAGACTAAGATAGTATGACAATTCATAGATTTTGGCCAAAATAAAAATCACATAATTAGTCCAAAAGCTACATTTAGTTTTTGTAGTTTGTGCAGATGAGTTGATGTCTATACTAAACAGAGTATAGATAGATATTGGCGTTAATGCACACTAATGCACAAAATCAGATGTGGATGCACACTAATGCACAAACACAAATTCCTGTTAAGTGCCCCAACCAAGAATTGAACCAGCTAGAATCTACGACTCTATACCGGCTGAGCCAACGAAGCATGTTGCATCATCTGAGTGACAAAGACCATATTTATACATAAACTGGCCAGCTCCTTTAACATATTTAAGAGGAAACATTATTAAAAGTTTAGGTAGTGGAGTATATAGGATTACCTGGATGATCATGTTTGAGCATTATAGCCCATTGACAGCTTTAAGGTCATTTATGGCCAATACTTGGATATAAAACGACTAACCTACATGTTCAGTACAGTTATAGCAACTGTTCATTTGTGGGTATTGAAGGGCATACAAATGGAGATCCCGTGGAAAATGTGACTGGGATCCCGTTGGAATTTGACTGGGATCCCGGTGGGATAGACTGAGAATCCTGCTCAATTATCCCAGTGGGTTTCCAGTCTTAATCCCAATGGGATCCCACTGGGATTCCCAGTAAAATTTTCCATGAGGGAGATGATTATTCCAAATTTGCATTCTAGAGTTATTTATTCTTGTGGCTTGCACAGACTGTTACATAATTTATTGGAGAAAACAGAATTTTCTGACCAAAACAATTAACAATCAATACATCATCAGGAATAGAAAACTATGTCATACACTAAAGTAGAGTATCATTTGACAGACGGTCGTACATCTGCAGAGATCTATAGTCATGTATATATCCAGTCACTTCCTGCCAGGTGAGCCATTATTTCCAGACAGCCAGACACAAGTTTGAAAGTTTCGTTTACAGCGTGTGTAGATCACAATATCAGCTACCGGGGATTTTTACTTCCATCGTAAACTGATAAGTACTTTTTATCAATGTGTTACCCAATAACTTCCTAAAAATACAGCAAACTATAAACAGATACTCAGCTAACCCTACACAGTCAAATCACAAGGTCCGCCCACTGATAACTCTTCACTATTTGTGGTAAAAAAATAATCATTTCAGAAATGTGATAAAATATCTTTTTTATAAATTCTCCTTTGGGAGGCCCCACGAACTTCATCTTTAAGAAGGTGTAAGCACAATGTTGTATAAGCAGAAACACAGATGCTGGCATGTTAAATGGATTACACACACAAACTCGCATCTTCCATTCATGAAAATATCCCTTCTGGTAAATGTCAATGAGATTTGCTACACCAACATTATCAGCAGTGAGTTTACTGATCGGCAGGGCTAACTTACCCATTGTCTAACAAAGGAACAATGCACTGATATTCTTGAAGATATGTTGGAATGTGACCTTTCTCATCGTAGATATAAAGAGGTCAAATATATACATCTTGTAACCTTTATGATCAAAGTATGTTACATATATATACACTATATCTATAATTGAATGGTATCCAATTCATTCATTTATAGATAATGTATGGAAAATGACTAATTCATGTTAATAAGTACAGTAAAATTGTCTTAGGATGAGCGGGTATCTGCTTGATACAAATTTCTGATTTTTCAAAGTAAATTCAAATCCCCTTCTTTGAGAAACTTACAACATATTTGAGAATAACAAATTATCTTTTGATACAAAGTGATTTTTGGTCCTGTTAAGTCAATATTTCCTGTATAACAAATTTCTCAGATTTTGTTTTTCTGGAAATGCTAAATATAGCCTAATTGTTTTAACTTTAATATCTGGGGGCTTGAAAGGGGAATTGATACAATTTATAGTCGGCAATGGAAAATCTGCTAAATAAGATATTCTTTCTGGGTTCAGAATTTGCAAGCAAGCTTAGTAGATATATTCATTTGGGGTGCAATATATCAGGCATATACCTTTAATATAACATAAGATTTCAGAATCTCTAAAGCGAATTACTTTTATAATGATTTATTATTTCTTTTGGTCTGATGGGATTCGTTACAGCAAAAATTTTCTGTGTACAAAGTTGTATACCAGTAATTCCAAAACAGTGAAGGAAAAAAATCTTGCTCATCAAATATTTCAAAAAAGTGTCACTTTTATTAATTAATTTACCATCAAAATTTGGGCTGATTAACCATGTTGTGCAATTCTAGTAACAGATATGAAGGAGTAAACTTTAGATTATATGGATGCTCTCTAAAGCTTACTGGCACTTTGTTTACGAAAATCTCTAGTCTGAGAATTGTATAGCCTGGTGTAAGTTGTGTTAGCCAGGGCAGATGTTGGCTAGAGCAGTTCTAGTCTTATACCGAGCTAAATGTTTACCAGAAAATGGTTTTATGTACGAAGTTGTTTAATTAACACTCCACAAAGATAAATATCGTGTTTCTATCAGGCATTTATTCCAAAATGTCAAAACATCTTTAATAGGTTTGATCTTCATTACATTTCATATTTCATTAATTACCGACCTTTTCTGTTGTCAGTATGGTGTTGGCTATACCAACCTGCTAGAATCAATAATAACATAGGGCCTAGCCAGGCATTATCATTATTCTAGATAAGGTTGATATATTACCATATTGACCAAATAAAGGTTTTAATTCTTATATCAGACATGACTATTTAAAAAAAAAAAAATGGGTGGTTACATAATTTGATTTGATAATATTTCTTGAATAATTGCCCAAGAATAACTTCCAATGGAACACAACATTGGAATACAGGTACATATGTTGTAATGTATGTCATAAACACAATATTAACCTGGTTGTGACATCACAAATGCAATATTGACTCAGTTTTATAAAATAGAAACATCAAATACTGATATACACACAATATTAACGAGAATAGCTGAAAATCAGAGCATATGTCTCATAATACAAAATAACACTATTTTGTAGGAATTTCAAAATAGTTCTTTTTGCAGGAATTTCAAAATAGTTCTGCATGCTCTTTATGTCTGCATTACAAAAATATATCTAACTAATAAGCTTTATGCACAATAATAATATACTCTATTGGGAATGTTTATCCTTAACTGATATTATTGTGAGGGGATTTTTTTCATTATGTATTAATTACTCTTTAACAAGATAATCATTCATGATTTGCTGGGACAGCATTGGCTCATCCCAGAGAAATCTTATAAAACACAACTTAATGGTGGTTCCATTGCTGAAAAAAACCCGTTGAAAAGCACTTGTAACAAGAAAGAAGGTTATCAAGACACACATTGCAAATTGACCCTAAACCATTTTGGACACCATGACTTGTTTAAATTAAGAACGGTCCATCTCTGAAGTACACACAATCAAATGTTAAGATAAACTTTCTAAATGACTTGTTTCGAGTGCATGTGAAAAAGAACACGTCTTCACTTTTAATTTTCTCGTTTAAGTGTCTTCAATTGAGGATGTGTTTTGTTGTTTATGTCTTTTTGTTCCTTACTGATAACCTTCAGAGTTGAACATATCTTTATTCTCAGTTTGATTTAAACGATAGATGTACAAGTTATGACCTTTCACTTATAATCACAATAGAATAAGGTAACTTAGACAAGAGGCCCATGGACCTTAACGGTCACCTGGGTTCAGATACAGAATGAAACAAAGCCATATAACTACTATATATTGATCTATCAGGCCCTTGCAGACTTCGCGAAATTTGCCGTTCAGACGGACATGTTTGGCAAAATTTGACTCGGCCGGCCTATTTCAAAATACGTACGGTCCGGACCAACCGTCCTGCTTTTATTGAGTACCAAAAGTCGGTAGAAATGGCGTCTCTGAAGAATTATGCAGATGCCGAACCTGGCAAAAACGTAAACTGTATAAGATAATTATGAAAACAGCTGCCTGCATACTAATAGTAGGAAGTTACGTTTACCTAAACAAGTGGCCCAAGGGCCTTAACGGTCATCTGACTACCTTAGCAATAATCATATAGGAAATGAATTAGATATAATGTCATGGTAGCCATCTTCGATTTCGGATCAAACAGGGATTTAATAATAATTTGTTGGGACCATGTCAGGATCATTTTATGCAAGTTTCAGCCAAATCGCACCAGTAAAACTTGAGAAGAAGTTCAAAATGTGTTTTCAAGATGGCGGCCGTAGCGGCCATCTTGGATTTCAGATCGACCTGAAAAATAACAGCACTTGGACCATATCAGGATCATTTCATGCAAGTTTCAGCCAAATCGCACTGATTAAACTTGTGAAAATGTTCGAAGTGTGTTTTCAAGATGGCGGCCGTAGCGGCCATCTTGGATTTGGGATCCGCCCAAAGATTAACAACACTTTGTCGGGACCATGTCAGGATCATTTCATGCAAGTTTCAGCCAAACCGTGCCAGTAATACATGAGAAGAAGTTCAAAATATGTTTTAAAGATGGGGGCTGTAGCGGCCATCTTGGATTTGGGATCAACCCAAAAAATAACCACACTTTGTGGGGACTATGTCAGTGCGATTTAGCTAAAATTTACATGAAATGATCCTGACATAGTCCATAGGTGTACTCTGTGTAGATCACTCTCCAATAGCAAAGAAGATCTGGTATAGATCTGCACTCTAAATCTATCAACACAAACAGTAATTATTGGGGGGAATGTTTGGGGATAGTCTTTTAATAAACAGCATACCTACATGTATATGACCCTAGAATTTATGTAGTGACCCCCTGGCCGCCGACATTTGTTTACCTTTGATAACGTTATAAGGCTACTAACAAGAGAACATGTGTAGAACTGTACAACTTCCAATGTCTGTTATTGTACTGCAAATGCTGGCATCCATTTATACTTCAGTAGCCATATATATATACCTGCACAAGACTTACACACGCATATATATAAACCACATGTATTGAATCAAGATGCTTATATTATGAAATCAATTTCAACAACAGCACGGTTCATTCTTTCTTGATTAATAAATAAAATGCATTTATACATCACGACTTTGGAATATATCAATATATCTATATATATATCATGAAGCATTATGAGTTCTTGTTCATAAACAACATTCATTTGTGTTTTTATCATAGCGGATAACTAGGTCGATCAGCAGCACCACATGTTTCCAATGGGTTATTTTCTTCATACCTTCACGGAAATATCAGCAAAAATTTACACGATTAACCTGCCATGGAAGAACCCCCGTAAACAAGGCCAGATGGAGGCTCAAGGTTAAGGTCAATCTTCATTCCAACACAACACAATATTAGACCAAGGTTCAGAATAAACAAAGGTATTCATGCAGTTTATCAGAAATCTTTTTACCAGATTTTACTGTCTGAAGCAATGAGTTAAAACATAATGAGAACACTTTCAGCAAATAATGCAACAATGAACAAGCCATTATTACTAATCAATGGAAAATAACTCAACATTTTAATTACAAACTAAACGAGATAACAAAATTGGAATGGAGATCGAGTCCTCAATGTAATACATCCTCATTTTTTGAAGTATATAAGATCAACATAATATTTCTGTGTTGGATTCGGCTTGATGATTTGACAGAATTTGTTTAAATAAGCTGATGAAATACTGCTTTGTATATGCCTTGTGTTGATGTTCATGGACCTATATGTCGAGGTCAGCATCAGCAGTCACATATGATTTCCTATCTCTAAAACCCTGTAAACTCACTAATCACTGCTCCATTCTATGAAACATAAGAAAATGTTTCTCCAAATTTTCCTGTTGCTATGTTGGAAATAAATGTTCCATTGTATTTCTGCTATACAACCTATCTTGTATGCTAGCATTGATCTATGGATATTCTGCACACACTCATATTCAGGGTGTGTCGAATGAATGCTTGGACACTGCGTTTATAATCTATCTCTGAAAACCATGATATGTTATATTTCTCAACTGGAATTTCTTCGTCTAGAAGTCATAATAAACATGAACATTGGAATAATACCCCACCTAAACAAGTTACCGACTCAAAATAATGTATAAAGTATGAAGTAATCCTGTACAATTACAAATAGTTATGTCATCAATCATCATGAATGTCAGATTGATCCATCAACAATTTCATCATCACGTAAACTCACTCGATATAAACCCTGCTGCCTGGTCAACAATTTGTTTTGTTTTTTCACTTCCTATTAACAGCCAGGCTTATTTAAAGATGTGCTACTTGAAAGAGGTGCAAGAAAGTTGGAGTACCCTGACAAAAACCACCCGCCAAGGGTCAGTATCTAGCAACTGAATGCCTCACATGGATTTCAACCCAACCTCTCTCACTGAAAGAAATCCCAAATATTTTGTTCAAATAAAGGTCTTGTACAAATTAAACAGGGTACAAAAATGACCTTAATTGCTTACATGATACAACATATTAATTAAAACTTGGTTTGTTTATTGACTCTTTCACCCCTGAATCTTTATAATAAACTGATCTTGCCTTTTCATCGGAAGAGTTAAAATGTATCTTAAGGGATTATTGACCTGTGAGCATGACTTTGAATGAATGTCAAGGTTAATCATATGGCAGCAAGGTTTTGTTTGTAGTCTTTAAGCACAGCTACCAACCCATCACTAGTCAAATCAGATAACAGGTCTTGGTTTAGCTGTCATCATCCTGAATCTAGGTCTGAGATATTGATTGTTAGGAAATGACTTAGGAAATTAAATGTTTATCGACAAAGTCTTATTAGTGTAGGAGCTCAAGTATGCGTACCATATCCCTCGGCTGTCTATACGTCAAGTGACCAACTTCTATCCAATCAGTGTAGAATTCAGCCTTTATGAATCTACCTATTTGTATACCAACAACTTAACTACAGTGAATTGGGGAAGAACAGCAATTTAGCACTTGTACACTTTGTTAATGAAGGTAATTAAATATCAATTTACTGAAATGAAGGTTACAATAATATTGACCGTTATGTTAATCTGTAGTGTCCTAATTATCCCTTCCATTGACTTTATTTTACCTTCGACTTAGGCAATACATAACTGATGAAGGTGTTAATATCACTCGTGAAAAACGACAAAGTTTCCACCTCATTTGATGAAATATAACGAGTATTCATCAAGAAACAAGGAATATCCTCTATTTATAAGATTCAAACTGGTTAATAAGTTCATGTGCTAAAACAGTAAAGCTCCCCAATATGAAAACAGGCATTGACCATTGGTACTGAAATCTTGCAAAGTCATTATACAGATCATTCCATCATTTTGTATCACAGAACCTGACATAAATGACGCAGTTCTAAAACAGCTTTCTCTATCCTCTGACAATTTTTCTATCAGCCGGCTTGCTACATATGCCCTACATGTTTATAACAAACTCTGCACCATATAAGGCACATTGTCATTTCACCGTCGTGTCATGAAGTAGGATATACCACCTGCTGACATTGATCCTACCCAAGAAAGCACCTGCAAACACCTGCCATGCCCTCGGCTTTAGTACATAATCTGATGACCACTAGTTGCTATTGGTTATATTGACCAACATGTACCATTTATTGTTAGATATTGCTGTCTATCACAGAAATGTTGATTGCTTCCAAGGGACCTTCGCAGGATAATCCATTTCTAAAAGCTCTCTCTGTTGATTTTATGGAAGGCTAACGAGGCCGGTCCATATCCGAATATGATAACAATTAGTGATATTTCCTCGTGTTTCACAACATTCTCATACAACATCTGCCTCCAATCATACACATATACTTTCAATTAGGAATAACGCTCATCATTTTATGTTCATGGGCTTAATTTATTAGCTCAGAATGTGAAACTTATATCCACCATTTAGAATGCAGAAATCAAAACTTGGAGGTGCCGGTGTTACTTGATGATTCATTACATTCAGGTTTTAAGCTACCTCCATTTTTGTGGGGTCAAACACTATCTGCACTAACAGGTAGGATATAAATTTATGGTAGTGTATTAGTCAAATAAAAAGGTAGGATATACATATCGGTTTGAAAATAATAGTGACGTCGAGGAAGACAATTTTACAACTTCTGCCTAAAAATCCAGGCCTCATCAAACTACCAGACTATGGCACCAAATTGACTAGCCCAACTTATACCTGCAGCTTAAACCAAATCACCACATCCTAAAGAGCATGTTTCAATGGTGAACTTATAGTCGCGCCGATATTCTGACATTTGTAAATTTCTTAAATCCAGACATGACTTTGAAAATAAAAATATATATCTCAAAGACTTTTTCAACAAACCAAAAGTTATTTATTTTTAGATTAATATCAGTACATATATATCAAATTAAATAAGATACAGTTTTAATTCATTTTGTCTCAATCTTTAATCCTCATTTCTGTTTTGCTTGCAGCTTATCAGTTGAGATCTGTCTGTAATCCTTTGATATAGAAATGATTCAAACACCAGACAAATTTTTCATGTTGTAGGGATGTGTCTGATATATTGGTTTGTTCAACGTCTGTACTTTTATATGCACATATACAACACAAGCAGAGACGCGGGGTCCATGGCCTTACATACACAACAACATGCATCAACTGTTGCCTTGCCAAGGATCCGCGTGCAGGCATTTTTACATTGACCCAAAGACAATACCAAGGGTTTCAAACATTCCGGATACTAAGATGGTGTGAGCCAACTACAATTCATCCCACATTCCAGCGACTGTGACGTCATAGAATGACATCGAAATATGACATATGGGTATCAAAATCAACGGAAGATTAGACTAACAACAGTAATCAATATCATTTATTACTTACCCAAACATCTTTTTGTAAACTCGACACTGATGTATTGAAGAGTTCAATTAAGTTACAAAAGATCAGTGATTTTCAGATGGTTTGAGAATGATTTTAGAAAGGGATCATAATACTTAAATTTACATACTAATAAACAAAATGCACAAAAATAATGCCCAATTTTAACTATGAGGTCCCATTTATATACACAACCATATGGAAGCAAAACTAAACAAGATTATTACGCAGGAGTATCACAAGGTCAACAACCCGAGCCCTGTTGTGATCTCAGAGTAGTAGGTTAGTGGAGTGTAGTATGAATGTTCACCGGCCTCAAGTATCCCTGATATTCCCTAATGGATGTACCTGTTGGTTGCAGCTGTTTGATAGCTTCTGTGATATTCCTTGGTACTACTGATTAGAGTGGAGGAGTAACATGGTTTACTGCATGTACACACTACATACAGTATAGCCAAATCTATAGTTATAAACTAAAACTCGTTTGGAAAAAAAGAAAAAGTAATGTTCACAGAACAATATTCTGTAAATTTACCAATTTCAGCAGTAATAATAGTTTAGCGCATTTCGTACTAGCAACTTGCGCTGAAATATGACGACATTACAAAGACATATCTTTGATGCAGCATGCAACAATTGTGAATGTACAAAATCATCATACCGCTGACTTTTCAAAATCAGTTTTGAGCAGGATTTTATTTAGATATTTTGACAATGTAAAAATAAGAAAAAAGTTTGGTCACAGCACATTAACAGTAACATAAGTAATCATTGTTTAGGTTAAAAACGATATGCTTGACTTATAAGTACCCTCTAGCCAATTATTAATTACATTAAACAAGAGGCCCTAATGGGCCTGTATTTGTCACCTGGTTTGTAATGCCAAGTAATGTTCTGAAAACAGGACTATTGTTTCTCTTCTCAAGGATTTTGAAGAATTAACTCTATTTTCAATTCTTTCTACTCCAGGGGCCAGGGTTTGAGCCAAAATTTATACTTTGATTAATAGTGATTTAAAGAATTTAACTCTATTTCCTCTATTATGACCTGCCCCTCCTGGTCCCCGGGAGTCAGAGCCAAAATTTACACAAACACTATTTCCCTTACCAAGATCATGTAGAATGCTTGACTAGTAGTGATTTAAATGATTACCTCTACACCATCTATTTTTAGGGGTGCCAATGTTTACTGGTTTATCGGTATATTGCAATATATTGGAAAACGATATAATATCGCAATACAAATGTGACTTACCAGTTTTTCGGTGATACATACAGTGCTTGTTTTCAATGCTATTAACGTGTCTCATGTGATGTTTTTCGTTATAATCTTTTCTATTTTCTGCCACCCGCATACAAACACCGCGCTAACATTGACTAAAAAACAGCATGGCCATGTCTGCGCATTGACATAAGCAGCTTCGGGCCAGGTGAGCTAAAGATTATATTTTTACCACTGATGCCATATTGCAAAAATTTAAAACCTTATCTAGATCCCTGTCTAATCTGAATCCCTGTCTTATCTGAATACCAGTCTTATCTGTCTTATCTGGATCCCTGTCTTATCTTGATCCCTGTCTTATCTGAATCCCTGTCTTATCTGAATCCCTGTCTTATCTGAATCCATTAATCCCTGTCTTAATCTGAATCCATTTAATCTGGATCCCTTTCTTATCTAAATCCCTGTCTTATCTGAATCCATTTAATCTGGATCCCTTTCTTATCTAAATCCTGTCCCTGTCATTTAATCTGGATCCCTGTCTTATCTAATCCTGTCTTATCTGAATCCCAGTCTTATCTGAATCCCTGTCTTATCTGAATCCCTGTCTTATCTGGATCCCTGTCTTATCTGAATCCCTGTCTTATCTGAATCCCTGTCTTATCTGAATCCCTGTCTTATCTGAATCCCTGTCTTATCTGAATCCCTGTCTTATCTAAATCCCTGTCTTATCTGAATCCCTGTCTTATCTGAATCCCTGTCTTATCTGGATCCCTGTCTTATCTGAATCCCTGTCTTATCTGAATCCCTGTCTTATCTGAATCCCTGTCTTATCTGAATCCCTGTCTTATCTGAATCCCTGTCTTATCTGAATCCCTGTCTTATCTGAATCCCTGTCTTATCTGGATCCCTGTCTTATCTGAATCCCTGTCTTATCTGAATCCCTGTCTAATCCCTGTCTTATCTGAATCCCTGTCTATCTGAATCCCTGTCTTATCTGAATCCCTGTCTTATCTGAATCCCTGTCTTATCTAAATCCTGTCTTATCTAAATCCCTTTCTTATCTAAATCCCTGTCTTATCTGAATCCCTATTTAGTCTGGATCCCCGTCTAATCTGGATCTCTGTCTAATCTGAATCCATCTAATCTGGATCCCTGTCTTATCTGAATCCCTGTCTTATCTGAATCCCTGTCTTATCTGAATCCCTGTCTTATCTGAATCCCTGTCTTATCTGAATCCCTGTCTTATCTGAATCCCTGTCTTATCTAGATCCCTTTCTTATCTAAATCCCTGTCTTATCTGAATCCCTATTTAGTCTGGATCCCTGTCTTATCTGGATCCCTGTCTTATCTGAATCCCTGTCTTATCTGAATCCCTGTCTTATCTGAATCCCTGTCTTATCTGAATCCCTGTCTTATCTGAATCCCTGTCTTATCTAGATCCCTTTCTTATCTAAATCCCTGTCTTATCTGAATCCCTATTTAGTCTGGATCCCCGTCTTATCTGGATCTCTGTCTAATCTGAATCCCTGTCTAATCTGGATCCCTGTCTTATCTGAATCCCTGTCTAATCTGGATCCCTGTCTTATCTAGATCCCTGTCTAATCTGAATCCCTGTCTATCTGAATCCCTGTCTTATCTGAATCCCTGTCTAATCTGGATCCCTGTCTTATCTGAATCCCTGTCTTATCTGAATCCCTGTATTATCTAGATCCCTTTCTTATCTAAATCCAAGTATTATCTAGATCCCTTTCTTATCTAAATCCCTGTCTTATCTTAATCCCTATTTAGTCTGGATCCCCGTCTAATCTGGATCCCTGTCTAATCTGAATCCCTGTCTAATCTGAATCCCTGTCTAATCTGGATCCCTGTCTTATCTGAATCCCTGTCTTATCTGAATCCCTGTCTTATCTGAATCCCTGTCTTATCTGAATCCCTGTCTTATCTGAATCCCTGTCTTATCTGAATCCCTGTCTTAATCTGAATCCCTGTCTAATCTAAATCCCTGTCTTATCTAGATCCATTTCTTATCTAAATCCCTGTCTTATCTGAATCCCTATTTAGTCTGGATCCCCGTCTGATCTGGATCCCTGTCTAATCTGAATCCCTGTCTTATCTGAATCCCTGTCTAATCTGAATCCCTGTCTATCTAAATCCCTGTCTAATCTGGATCCCTGTCTATCTGGATCCCTGTCTATCTGGATCCCTGTCTTATCTGAATCCCTGTCTTATCTGGATCCCTGTCTTATCTGAATCCCTGTCTTATCTGAATCCCTGTCTTATCTGAATCCCTGTCTTATCTGAATCCCTGTATTATCTAGATCCCTTTCTTATCTAAATCCCTGTCTTATCTTAATCCCTATTTAGTCTGATCCATTTCTTATCTGGATCTCTGTCTTATCTGAATCCCATTTAATCTGGATCCCCGTCTTATCTGAATCCCTGTCTAATCTGAATCCTATTTAATCTGGATCCCTCTCTTATCTGAATCCCTGTCTAATCTGGATCTCTGTCTTATCTGAATCCGTCTTATATGAATACCTGTCTAACCTGGATCCCTGACTAATCTAGATCACTGTTTTAATGCAGCATAATTGTAAGGCATTTTTCTTCTTAATCTATAGTGATTTAAACCTAGCTATAAGAGCCAACTATGCTGGCCCCGGGTAGTGACAACCAGTGAAAACAAGTAACACTGTATGTATAACTGCAAGTATTGCCACTTCTCTGTTTTTTCCAGATCACAGATCCATCACATCTTGTTAGAGTAGAGGAACATTAATAAAAGGCACCCAATTAATGGCATCTGAATGCCAAGTACACACATAGCACAAACCTGTGAAGGAGATTGAAGAGAAAACAAGCAGAAATACAAACAAATGTACATAGGTCACAAACCAACAGATTGATCATTACGACTTGATTTTACGGAGCACTGAAGTAGTATAAATTGACCTAAATGCCTAGTTACATGTGTATTATTAATGACATCTCAGAAATCTATAATCAACTCAGACACCAAAATGATGAATTGTTGCAGAAAAAAATATACCGCGTATAATAATTATTGTAAAAATCAAGGAGGGATCCATGGCCAACATTAGTGTAATTATATGTACCTGATGGTCGTTTCCCATGCAGATAATTTTCAAAGAAGCTACGAAAAGGGTGGATGACAACAGCACAAAAGGTGCTTTTAGTATAATGAAAAGAATTGCACAGTCTCGTCTACATAGACTACATAGAACTGCATGTTGCTTTTCATTAGAGTTATACACTTGTACAATGTACATAGAACTGCATGTTGTTCATTAGTTATACACTTGTACAATGTACATAGAACTGCATGTTGTTCATTAGAGTTATACACTTGTACAATGTACATAGAACTGCATGTTGTTCATTAGTTATACACTTGTACATGTACAAGAACTGATGTTGTTCATTAGTTACATTGTACAATGTACATAGAACTGCATGTTGTTCATTAGAGTTATACACTTGTACAATGTACATAGAACTGCATGTTGTTCATTAGTTATACACTTGTACAATGTACATAGAACTGCATGTTGTTCATTAGTTATACACTTGTACAATGTACATAGAACTGCATGTTGTTCATTAGTTATACACTTGTACAATGTACATAGAACTGCATGTTGTTCATTAGTTATACACTTGTACAATGTACATAGAACTGCATGTTGTTCATTAGTTATACACTTGTACAATGTACATAGAACTGCATGTTGTTCATTAGAGTTATACACTTGTACTATGTACATAGAACTGCATGTTGTTCATTAGTATAGTTATACACTTGTACAATGTACATAGAACTGCATGTTGTTCATTAGAGTTATACACTTGTACAATGTACATAGAACTGCATGTTGTTCATTAGAGTTATACACTTGTACAATTTACAAAGAACTGCATGTTGTTCATTAGTTATACATTTGTACAATGTACATAGAACTGCATGTTGTTCATTAGTTATACACTTGTACAATGTACATAGAACTGCATGTTGTTCATTAGAGTTATACACTTGTACAATGTACATAGAACTGCATGTTGTTCATTAGTTATACACTTGTACTATGTACATAGAACTGCATGTTGTTCATTAGTTATACACTTGTACAATGTACATAGAACTGCATGTTGTTCATTAGAGTTATACACTTGTACAATGTACATAGAACTGCATGTTGTTCATTAGTTATACACTTGTACAATGTACATAGAACTGCATGTTGTTCATTAGAGTTATACACTTGTACAATGTACATAGAACTGCATGTTGTTCATTAGTTATACACTTGTACAATGTACATAGAACTGCATGTTGTTCATTAAAGTTATAAACTTGTACTATGTACATAGAACTGCATGTTGTTCATTAGAGTTATACACTTGTACAATGTACATAGAACTGCATGTTGTTCATTAGTTATACACTTGTACAATGTACATAGAACTGCATGTTGTTCATTAGAGTTATACACTTGTACAATGTACATAGAACTGCATGTTGTTCATTAGTTATACACTTGTACAATGTACATAGAACTGCATGTTGTTCATTAGAGTTATACACTTGTACAATGTACATAGAACTGCATGTTGTTCATTAGTTATACACTTGTACAATGTACATAGAACTGCATGTTGTTCATTAGTTATACACTTGTACAATGTACATAGAACTGCATGTTGTTCATTAGTTATACACTTGTACAATTTACAAAGAACTGCATGTTGTTCATTAGTTATACACTTGTACAATGTACATAGAACTGCACGTTGTTCATTAGTTATACACTTGTACAATTTACAAAGAACTGCATGTTGTTCATTAGTTATACACTTGTACAATGTACATAGAACTGCATGTTGTTCATTAGTTATACACTTGTACAATGTACATAGAACTGCATGTTGTTCATTAGTTATACACTTGTACAATGTACAAAGAACTGCATGTTGTTCATTAGTTATACACTTGTACAATGTACATAGAACTGCATGTTGTTCATTAGTTATACACTTGTACAATGTACAAAGAACTGCATGTTGTTCATTAGTTATACACTTGTACAATGTACATAGAACTGCATGTTGTTCATTAGTTATACACTTGTACAATGTACATAGAACTGCATGTTGTTCATTAGAGTTTACACTTGTACAATGTACATAGAACTGCATGTTGTTCATTAGTTATACACTTGTACAATGTACAAAGAACTGCATGTTGTTCATTAGTTATACACTTGTACAATGTACATAGAACTGCATGTTGTTCATTAGTTATACACTTGTACAATGTACAAAGAACTGCATGTTGTTCATTAGTTATACACTTGTACAATGTACAAAGAACTGCATGTTGTTCATTAGTTATACACTTGTACAATGTACATAGAACTGCATGTTGTTCATTAGAGTTATACACTTGTACAATGTACATAGAACTGCATGTTGTTCATTAGTTATACACTTGTACAATGTACATAGAACTGCATGTTGTTCATTAGTTATACACTTGTACAATTTACAAAGAACTGCATGTTGTTCATTAGTTATACACTTGTACAATGTACATAGAACTGCATGTTGTTCATTAGTTATACACTTGTACAATGTACATAGAACTGCATGTTGTTCATTAGTTATACACTTGTACAATGTACATAGAACTGCATGTTGTTCATTAGAGTTCTACACTTGTACAATGTAAAAGCTGTGAGCTGTTAAAAATAAGGAGAAATACAAGTTGTTCTTCAATCAAGTCTTCTGATCAAATGACTTGCATCAATCATGCATGTCCATAGCCTTAATCAATCAACTGATCAGCAATGAAATTCATAAAAATAAAATTAATTTCCCTTTTATCTCTTTCTTTTTCAGAAAAGTTATTATTAGTTTCTTAAGAAAATTATTTGTTGATGTTTGCTTAGGAGAATAAGGTATAAGTCAATCATCTTACAAAGGTTATAATGGGAATTAAAAAACTTAACTTTTGACTTTGTTGAAGCTTTCTGTTTCCAGGAATCAGGGCCAAATCTGTTAAATTCTAGTATAGCCTAATTATTTTTTTATAAAAGCATGTATTGCTATAGATACCAAAGGTCAAGGACATCCAAAATAGTCATATATGACAAGAACACTATAACAGATAAAACATACACTTTTGCCTCAGATTCCAAAATCAGCTTTGTAGCAACCCCATTTTTCAAAGAATTTATTTGGATATTGAAACCTCTTTCATGAATTCCAGCTTCTTTTTTTATAGAACCCATTTGATAATGAAGATGCCTTCATGAATACCAACAACCATTTCGTAGAATACTTCTGATAATGAAAACGCCTTTATGAATTCCATTGAGCACTATACCATGAGTGAGGTGTAAATATTACCATGTACTCTATGTCTACATAATACCAAAGTCTACCAGCTAATCAAGTGATAGATTCCATACATTTAGCGAGTTCTAGACACGACTATCGTACTAATAACAACACCACGGGAGTGCTTACTTAGCACAAGTTGTGATTTTTCTGCCAGTGATTAGAAGGTAATTCCCTAGTACAATTGTCTTAATTGTAACCGTCAACTCATTAGCAACATGATGGGCCGCTCTCGATAAACAACATCTGATTATTACAACCAGCTGACCTAGAGGTTGTCAGTGATGTTACATTTATATGGAAAGTCAGCTTCCCTGCTGTTACTATACAAAACAAATCTCCTCCAGGTACTCACAGAGTGATTCATAATCAATCTACAATCAATATTGATTTGGCTGTTCAATAAATGCAAGAGAAACAATTCCCCCGCATCCGAGCTTAAGTGACGGATGAGGATTCTTTAAGAATCAGCTTGAAGACTGAGGAGGGAAATATTGAATATTGCAGTTTAAACTAACAAAACTCTTTGTAACAAATACCATTGAACTTTTCTTTGCTATTTTCTTTAAAGTTAAAGAGACAATTAAATAACGCTTATTCCGTTACATAACCAAGAAGCAAAATATGACATAAATGTATTGTTCTACATTCCTTATAAAACATATAACAAAAAATATTGTTGATCTTGGCTACTGAAATCAAGGCCTCAAAAAGGGTGAAGGGTGCTTATAGGGACAAGGGCGCTTACTGGGTCGAATACAGTATACTTCTTTAAATACTGGGTCGAATACAGTATACTTCTTTAAATAATGGTTATATATATAATTGTCTACACTGATTGACACATGGTATATGATGCAAGATATGGTTTTTATTTTTAGCTATACCTCAAGTTTATCAGTACAAATTGTATCAATTACATTCAATTTGTGCAAGACATATGATTAAATTTGCATCTCAAATTAATGCATGGATCATTTACCTGTATGTAAAAACACAGCCGAATCTGTAAAATTTACAGATTGGATATATAATTAAGAGCTATAAGAAAATGAAGAGGTTTAAATAGGGTACATATATATATATATATATATACGCACCATAAATATTATTCATTTTTCTTCTAAATCCACCAGTAACATACAACTATTAACCATAATTTTTCCCAAACATTAATGACTTATAAATTGCCTTAATTTCACAAACTTCTTAGACATATGATACAAAATTATAACCAATGTGCTAGTGTCTATTTATGTATACACTATATTCCGGAGGTGATTTGGTCCAGATTAAGATTGCTATTATCAACGTCAGCATTATTCGTACATCCATACATCATTTCATATATATATTCCAATGAAAGCAAAATACATCAGAATCTATTTATCACAATAAATGTTAATTTTCTATTCACATCAAAAAAATTTTATATATAAATGTATCAAATCAAAACACGGTTTGATTTGTTCATATGACAGCCAATCTTCGATTATAACAAATTTTGTGCATTCATTAAATCCATTGCCAGATTTGATTGGCAGCTGATGATAAATGATAAAACTATCAATTTCGTGCATGATGACCTTGAAAATAGGTCACGCTGAATTCAGGTCACAAGTGTCACATCAATAACTGTGCAGATAAAGTTGATTTTCAGAAATCTTTAAACATTGATTCTAATTACGATTCCTTATTTCGGATCCAATCCTTAATTTCAAGTTTTATCAGATTATATTCACTACACCATTTAAGAATAGCCATCAAGTTTTAAAGGTCGACTCTAAGCAAATGACAAAAGTAAAATGCACATTTTTTTTTTATGCGAAATGAAAAATCGGTAATACGAACTATGGTCAGCAACCAGCAGCTTGCCAGTGATACCAGATTGCAGCCCAACCAGTCACTCAAGTCTATGCTTATGATATACCATATATTTGCTGGAGTAGGAGTCGTGACTTTTTCCCCTGAAAATCGGGAATGTAACCTATACACCAGTGCGGCTTATACATGGATAAAAATCTAAGTTTTTGTATTACTACGTCATGATTCACATGTGAAAAATTTAAGTTTTACTCGCCAGTTTAATAAAATTATACATCAAAAAAATCTCAGTAAAAGTGTTTAAAAGATATAATATGTATTGAAAATGTAATAAAGATGAAAAAAATTATGTACAGATGCAAATTCAATCGTAAACTTGTTTAATTCACAGAAAATTGACCTACTGAAGCGTGGTTGTTTAAAATCACAACACAATTGCGGACTGATTTCGCTATAGATTCTCTGCAGGATTAGTTTTTGTTATTGAGAAAATAATAGTTAAAATATCAAAAATTATATGTATTATATATACATGTACCAATAAACCGATAAAGATCAGATCACGTTTGTGTAGTAATTAAGAGATTTACTTAATCCAACAATAAAAAACAAGACTCCATTCAAAGAAATTTGATGCTGGGCAGGGACGTCACAACATTATCATTATACGTCAAGCAGGAAATCTCATGATGAGATATTGCATGTTCTTTATGCATTTTTTGTTGTTGAAGATATCCTTATCATCAGCATCTTTTATTTGGTTAACCAGGTGTTAACGATATGAAAAGTGCATGTGTTTCTGAGAGTAACAGTTTCAACAGGAGGCTGTTCATTCATCCCTGTGAAAATTCTTTTTAAGAAGAGGATGGATGTGAAATGAACTTTGACAGTTTGTAGTGAGAAAGGGTGGGGACACCCTGGCTGCTTTATATTGTATTGTTTGATGTGTGAATATGTTTGTACTTAACAGGAGGTTTGTGCCTTAAATGAAATAAGATAAGAATAAGCACACATGTCTATTATTTCTTCATCTGAACAACAGCCCTGGGGCTGCTTTATTGGAATTACAATTGTAACCATGGAGGACTAGAGAAAGGCTAGAATTCAGAATCCAGCAAACTGACTGTTATCTCAATGTGTAATAATGTATAAAGGGGTAAAAAGTTGGTGGTCGTATCCAAGTCCATGGGTTTTATACCACCGAATTTGCATATTTTAGCTCCATGAATGAAGTGTATCAAGTGTGCATATGAGCATAAATGCAAAACCTCACAAAAGCCAAAAGGCTGTTCGGAAGAGAATTATCATTCATTTCAGTGATTAATGATCAAACAATGTACATGTAGACCTATGAGCAATGATAAATTTTTGAAATGTTTCAAACGCATCTCATAATCATCAATAATCAACTCAATAATAGTTTGTTTACCATGATAGGTTAAGTCACTGACCAATATAGATGTAAATATATCTGTTCTTGTGAATATTAGCAATAGTACAATAACAGCATTAGGAACTAGAACTGTCGCCAGAGTGGAGAAAAATAAATTGAATAGGGGTTGAAAATGTCTGCAGTGCTGCACAACCATAATAGTTATTTTCTATCCAGAACCGAAAGATTGATACCAGGAATAGTCAGTTATGTTTCAAATTTTTTTCTGCTGAAAAAAAAGCATGGTTTCATTAGTCTGAATCGATAAAATACATACTGCACCACAGGGTAACAAGTAAAATACAAGCTAAGTCAGATTTAGAAACTCTGATAAAAGACATCAGAATTGTGATTTCGGACATCTATTTATAACTACTTGGTCCTTGCAGCTTTAGATGGCCCAGTTTTAAGTTTCAGCTATCACACCTTAGCATTTTTCCACTATAAAATTGCCTGCTAAACTTATCTTATTTTGTCTGTTACTTGTGACGCCTCATATCAGAGAAGTACTGTTGTTTTCTAGATAAGCACAGTACATCACCACTCGCCATATCTATCTGATGATTCCTTCAAAAACTAAGATGGCAATCTCAAGAAAAACACAAAATTTACTGTATTTTGAGTTATTTTTCACAATAAAAAGTTCACTTGTTTACTGCTGGATTCTAGGGATTGCATAGAACGAATATATGTACCCACCTTACTACACCTTTCGGCCAGGTATGAATTGGTCCCTATGTGTCGTAGTGAAGGACTGCCTCCGAAAATCACTCGGGCACAGTTTTCTAATCTTTTTTGTAGGTTTCCAATTATTTTATGCATATACATGTATTAACATATTATTTTTGTCCAAAATAAACATAACTACCATTCTTAATATCTACCGTACCGTTCACAAGACGTCAAATTCACAATTTGTGGACTTGCCGTATAAATTTCCTTCAGAAAGAACTTCATATGTATTATATGAACAAATAATGTCTCAATCAGAATTTGATATTTTATATGGTTCAATTTTATTGCCTAATAGGTAAGCGATATCAAACATGTACGACAAAATGCAAACAAAGGTTTAATAATGATTTGTATAATCATTACTTTGCTCCATTACCAGAAATAGGCACCAATTGTAGCTCTAAAGACGACACCAATTTTTGTGTAAAAGTCTTTCGAGCTACTATATTGCAGCTAGGCATTGCATAGTGGCAAGCAAATATAAACTTTTTTATAGCTATTGTATAGTTCCTTTCCACTGTATTCTCACGCTGACTATAAAACTTCAGTCCCAGAAGCAGAAGAGCTACAAATCAGGTGATCAGAAATTGTATTCTAGAAGTAGAAAAGGTCAATTCAAACACAAGTTAGGCTCTGAGCAAGAGCTTGGTTACAGCTTTGACAACCGTTTCTAAGCAAGTTAAAGATACCTGCCAATACTTTTATTTTGAAACAAAATAAGTTGACATTAAATTATTTTAAATGCTTATTAATCTGAGCTAAAATGCAAAAGTTTTTTAGGGGCCGCTGTGGCCCAGTGATTAAGATATCCCGACATATTACCACAAGCCCTCAAACTCTGGGTTCCGAGTTCGAATCCCATGTGGGGCAATTGCTAGGTACTGACCACTGGTCGTTGGTATTTCTCCTGGTACTTCAGCTTTCCTTAGCCAACAAACCTGGCACGTCCTTACATGACTATGGCTGTTAACAGTACGTTAACTAATAAAACCACCAACCATTGCAGAAGTTTGAAACTTTCATTATGCATACAATATTGCAATCATATATATATCTTGCTGTATTAAAAAATTTCCCTATCTACAGCCATATATGATGGGTTTTTTCGTTAACATCAGGTATTCATAAGAATTAATACAGTATAATATGTTTTTTTGCATGTGGCAGCAAGCAATAAGCCCCTGTCTACCAAAGATACAGTGTTTTGTGTAGGTTTATCTAAATGTGAATTGAATTGCTGTACCAATGAACAGATTGTACACAGCAATGTAGTTCCATTTATTTGTAGATCTTCAAGTCTGGATGATGGTGCCCACAACAATCTCCGAAAAATCATTGAAACTGTGGAAATTTTACATCCACGGTACAACATTCTGTAACTCAGCAAAATAGACAAATGTAATCGGCAAAATCAAGAATGAGCTCAAGCTGTTCAGAATCTTACCATCGTTTTAATGGCATACAGCAGTACAAATTGTGTGAATAGACTTATATCATAATCCTGTGGAGACGTTATTAATCATAGAGACCTAACACAAGTGCAGTGCCTAACAGCCAGGTGGCCTAGCTACACTGTCACACCTTATTTGGTCTCAAGTTCAGTTTTTGTGGGTACAAAGCATGTCGCCTTGTCTGAGGTTTCAGAAAAAGGGCTACGTAGTTATGCTGTTGCCTTTTCTATGGGCTATGTAATTATGTCATAGCCTGCTCTCAGGTTTCTAAGAAAGGGCTATATGATCAAATTGTTGCTTCTTCTATGATTAAAAGGGCTGCATAATTATGTTGTTGTCTCTTCGTAAAGCTGAAAGGTTTCAAAGAAAAAGGCTACATGATTAAGCCGTTGCCTCTTCTGAGGTTTCAAAGAAAGGGCTATGTGATTATGCTTTTGCCTCTTCTATGGTTTCAAAAAAGGGCTATACAATTATGCCATCACCTCTTCTAATAAAGGTTCCAAAGAAAGGGCTATACGATACTGCTGTTGCCCCTTCTAAAGTTTTAAAGAAAGGGCTGTATGATTATGCCGTCGCCTCTTCTAATACTTCAAACAAAGGGCTATACGATAATGCGGTTTCAAAGAAAGGGCTACCACATCTATATGTTTATAAGGAATTATTGAGTGGGCTACATGACAATGGCCATTAGAACAAGATTCTTATACACATACATTTACTAATTAACTGACCACTAGACTCTCAGATGTTGATAAGATTTCTCAGCAGAATTCTAATACTAGATTATCTCCCCCTAGTTTAAAACTTTGAATCAGACATGTTGCAGAGACAAGCATTATTCATTCAAATTTTAGCGTTTTTTAAATATTCTAGAGACTGATAGCCAGTCTAATGAACCAGATTCTTTTTCTTAGACGCCATCAAAGATGAGACCATGATAGTTTTGATTTTGGTGTACATAAAAACTGCTTTACTAATTGGGCTTATAACTTAGAGACACGTTTGATTCTAACTGCTGAACCCAAATGAACTATATTTGAATGCCCTCATCTACCCTCACAATACCCTGCTTTGTTTTAAAACCATTACACTCGCTGACTTAAGACAAATGGTAGGTCTCTGGTGCACCTCACAGCTGCCTTGGAATTAACAGCCACCTGCTGTTTTATGCTTGTTGAAGATTTCAAAAATTAGCTTTCTATTAATTATATATAATTGCATAACAAATAAAAGTCATTATGATTTTAGTGTATGAACTCTAACGCATTCCAGTGCGCTGTTTTATATCTCATTCAACTCAAGAAATAATTCAGTAACATCTTTTCAACATTTTATTGCCATTAAAAGTGATTTCCAGATGAAAACACATGTTATATAGTAATAAGTAATTGTTTTCTGTAATTAGATAAATTATAAACTCAATCATAATCAAATTAATATTTTGTCTCCGATTTAATTTACTTATGCAACATGGTCCACAAAAATCTTTTACATTTTGAATTTTTGTATAAAATTAGCCTTAGCCTGCTTACCTGTAAATGAAACTAATATAAATGAGTTTGTGGTAAGAGACTTTCGAATTATAAGAATCCAATTTATGAAAAGAACTCTTCATATCATATAACAACAGCAAATGGTTTCAATTTTTCTATTGCTTATCATCATAACAACAGCTATGGTTATTCATAAACCACCTCTCCTGCATGTATGTAGTACATGCTATAGGGCTGATCAATTTGGTACATTTGGAGTCTTCTTATGATCAAGTCTTACAATGGCAAACTGTTTCAGGACACCATGAAAGAAACAACACTTAATCAGTCATAATACTGACAATGTGAACATATAATTATAAATTCAAGCAGGAGCAGAAACTACTCTAGTATAATTACTTATCTTGGTAGTGTTTGTCCAATAGAGACAACAAAGCTTTCCTTGAAGGAGCAAACTAGATGAGAAAAAAAGAAAAATAGGGGACATTTACTTAAGAAAAAAAAAGATAAGATAAAAATGGCATCTTGCGATAGAGGCAATATGTAGCTGGTTAGTCCCTGGTTCACCATAACATTACACCTATGGAAATCATTCCCTAATATCAGGATGTCCTCTCATATCAACACATCCAGACCTTTACCTCTCATGCCTCAGGATGCCCCTAGTTCTCACACCTACAGATAGTTACCACTTCATCAACCCATGCCATGGGCCTGCTATAATATTACACCTCTGAATGACCTGTTCTCTACCAAAACCCTCGTCCCTGAAGTGTTATTCCATAACATATATAGATTCCCAATATTCGGATGTTTCCCAAACAAATCCCCACCCCTACTTTAAACACACATGGATACCCTCCAACTGTCAGGAGCCTAGGACAATGTGTATGCCCCTGTACCCCTGACCCCTGACCTGTCTATCTTTAACCCCTTGACCTACTTACAGGACGTGAAGAGCTAACAACACCCCCCTCCTACAGCCTTCCATCCTTCTACACCTATGTATGCCCCCTAACACTGATTGTATATACATTATCTGCCCGACACATACCACATGGCTATGATGCCCTCTATGATTATTTGTTTACAGGACTGGACAAGTGATTTGCTCCCGAGGCTGGAACTGACATACAGTACAAGTCAGATTTGTCAACTAGCTGGTGTACTGTACTGTATACCTGGGGTTTCAGACATTGGCAGGGGAAGGCCCTAGTGTAAATAGACAAGGAATAACAAAGCTAATGATCACCATATACCCTCCATGAGATTGTGGACCTCCTCCCCGACTAACACAACATGTCAGAGGCTCGTGGATAGGTATCCACATTAGCATACAATGGACCTAATGTCCATCACATTCTATTTACAATACTCTTTGCCTAGACTAGTCGACAGACCCCAAGTTTTGGTTTTATACCAGTGACTTTTTCAAATGTATTTGGGGCCAAATAAAGGAACCTTTCTCCAATTTTCCAGTACCATATTCCCAATTTCATGTGAATATTTTCCAAATAAGAAATTAAATATATATATATTATAAGGAAGAAGAAGGTAAATACTTTAGCATTTTTCCAATTCAAGAGGTTATAAGGCCACTAAATTAATATGCAACAACAAAAATCACTGAATACTAGATTATCTCCCCTTCAATTGAAACTAGGTTCAATCATAGCGAGTGTATTAGCTATATATAGGGCTCTAAGTAATAATGAGATCATTGATTATTAGTCTAATCAATCAACAATCAATTATTAGTCTAATCAATCAACAATCAATTAATCATATAATATACTGGCCACCAGAATTGATTTCTCACCTGAATTCTAAAACTAGATTGTCTCCCCCTAGTTTAAAACTTCAATCAGTACTGTATAAACTGAACATCCTATAGGCTCACTTCTAGCAAGAACATGAATGTTTAGTCTCATCAATTATTCAATCAATCAACATGTCTACACTAGCCACCAACCCCAAGGTTTTGACCAAAATTAATTGCTTATCTGAATTCTAAAACTAGATTATCTCCCCTTAGGTTGAAACTAGAGTCAGTCATGTCATGACTATACTGAGCGTGGTATGCGCGTTATGATCAGCATCCATCAGTCAACATATCTACACTCATGCATGTCCACCAAAGGTTTTTGACCAGAATTAATTGGATTATTTCTCACATGAATTTTAAATGAATTTTAATCAAAAACTAGATTATCTGCCCTTGCTTTTAAATTACAATCAAGACATGTGGTAGAGTCACAGATCATCAAGCCAATCTTACTCATAATCTTATATTCTATAGTAGGGGTGACTATCGCCTACAATTTTAACTATTGCAATACTATTGCTATTGAGGGAAACACTAATGTGATAGTTTAACTATTGCAGAATACAATTGCAATAGTATTGTGATAGTATTGCACTCTGAATTTGATTACAATCCGGTCGATGAATTGGCCACCATGATGTACATCTAGTGCAGTATTGGTTTAGAGTTACTTCCCTTTACCTGCTAGCATCAGTACCAACTCAAACGCAATGAAGATCGTGATTGAGAACATTGTCGGTGTTTGTGTTTGCATTAAAAAGCGTGGAAAATTGATATTTTATCGTGACTGTTAGTCTGTTACTGTATGAAACCTCTGTGAGTACATGATTAAAGTCCAAGTTACAGAAAAATATCTGACTATTGAAACCATCGATAGTTTGGCGTACTATCGGCGATTGTTATTAACTTTTTGAAATTGCCATCGATTGATCGAGTTGAGAGGCATACCATTACAATATATCGATAGTCTGATGTATTGTTATACCCCTATTCTATAGACTGGTAACAATTTCTATGGATATCTGTATGGGATAAACATTTTTCTTAGCTGTAGTTTTTAAGTTCATTCACACTTAAAATTTGCAGTATGCCATAAAAATTTTTGTCTGTTTATCCAGACTGTACAATATAATCACATTCTGTCCTGAAACGCATGCTTATGTGTTGTAAATGAGGCAATAACAACAAACTTGTGCAATGATTTTGTAATCCAACTTTTGTTTCTGTTCCCAATTCCATGACAGAACACAATTAAAACTTTAACATTTCTGCAGACTCCCATTAATTTCTGCCTCAAATACACGATTTCTACAGGATGTACAATTAAAAGGATGCATAACGCTGCACCTAGGGGTCATGTGGTTTTTGAGTCAGAGATCTGCTATTGGAATGTGTTTTCCCCACATACAAACAGTTTGAATCATTTGGCATGGACTTCTACAAGTACTCATAGAACACCGAATCCAAGATTTTTCTGTTTTACTTTTTTTTTCCTTCAAAGAACAGAGAATGTCAGAAATCATAATCTTTTTTATCTTTATACATATAGGACATATAGACTTGATAGCCATCAGTCTCCATGATATTAAAATCTTCACTTAAACTTTGACTTGATCATATTTTTTTTATGTTTTTTTGGTTTTTTTTTTTTTTTTTTTTGTCTTAAGACATGACTGGTTCTAGTTTCAAACTAGGGGGAGAAAATCTACGTATTAAATTCAAACTGAGAAATCTTATCAATGACTTTGAGTCTGGTTCCTTGGCCAGTCTAACTGTATCCATGTAACGTTAATTCCTTTGAATTTTGACATATCAACCAAATTCAAGTTCATTGGATGTAATCCTGTGCTAATATTTCAAACATGTATACATGCATGAATGCACATATACATGAATGTGTTTTGAACATCAAACCATTTTTTTCAAATGATTCATCTTTAGAACAGATGTTAAACAGAGTGCAGCATCCTGTATATAAGAGGTATATATGAAACCAATATTGATAATATGAAAAGTTAATGGAATACTTAATCTCATCTTAAGGCATAAATATTACCCCAGATGCAGGTTTAATTGAAGTAAGCGAAAGAAGTATATGAACCTTGTCCTAGTTTTGTGGATTTCTGTGTAAGCTTCCTGTTTTAATTTCAAAATTTTCTAGTTGAGTTTACAATTATTTTGGATTTACTCAATTTAACTTTATCAGCAGTGTTTCATACATGCAAGATCCTCTTTTTCTCAATTGCTTTTAATTTCCATTTTGGATGATCATCCTATAAGCTAGCAACTTACCACCAATTTTAAGTGTCAACAAAATCTTTGAAAAATCATAAAAATTTCACTTACCGTATACAACCCAATAAGTAAGTGCCCTGGGCGCTTTAAAAATTGAAGCAGATAAAGGTGCCTTACAGGAACAAATTTGGACTAGCCTTTCATAAAATTTTTCTACAAAGCCATAAACCAATTTGCAAAAAAAATAGTAAGGAAACCAACACAATGTTCATATTTTCAGTCTCCATTTAGGGGCAATTATTGGGTTGAATATGGATATATGAAATGGATATTTTTTTAATATATATACAGATTATAAAAAAGATATATATAAGTCTATGGTTTACAATATATGAACATTTTTTGCATGTGTTATGCCAGTAATTATAAGGTGCTATAGTATAATATAGAACTATAAATGATAACACATAAAAAATTATTTTGTAAAGATTCTGACGTTGTTATTGTTTGTTACCAAGCTTGCAATGCTTACCAAAGATACGGACACTCATTCTCGGAATTAGTTGGGCATTTGTAGAGTTTCTGTTTTGTAGAAAGTGTTGTTACAGCAGGAATTACAAGTGCTAAACATACTCGGTTAATGATTTAATCTGATGCGTTGTGACATTCATCCTTCCCTCAGTCAACAACGCACTTGCTGAAGCAAACATGTATGTCTTAAAACATGCAGATTGTTGTTTCATTTGTTTAGGATTGAATAAATCTAACATCTGCAGTCTGTGACGTTAATTTTTTTCTCTGCGGGTCATTTGGACTAGTAAACCTTACTAGTCCCTTAATTATCAGTCCAAATTAAATATACAGCCATTTTGCTTCAGCACTTCAGTCATGATCAGTTTACAATTCTGACCCAAATTACAGTCTGGATGCATTCCTGAACGCAAATTTTCATAAATTGATGAATCCAGACTGAAATAATCTCAGACATAATAATGCAGTCAAAATGTGTTGAAAAATGCAATTGACCACCGTCTGATAAATATTATATTTATTGATTTTAATTGGGTTGGGAGCCACTAGTCCAATCGAACTAGCTCATTACAATAAGCACTAGTCCAGCTGTAAAATTACTAGTCATGGGCATAAGACTGGTGCTTAAGTCGCAGACTGTAATGTTTCTCAGGAAAACTTTCATAGTTTGCTCTCCATTAACATATCACCATGACCTACCTTCACTAAAGATAATTCCAATTGGAACAAAAATGTATTTAACATTAAAGGCAATAGTCTTTCAAAATGAAGACTGTGAGAGATTTTTTACCTAAAAGCTAGCCTGCAGCGTAAGACTACAGGAGCATTTCTCATAGAGGATGCAGGATATTTCACCTAAAAGGTTGAAACCTATAGCGTTCAAAACAAAGACTGCAGAGGTATTTCTCATAAAGGATGCAGGATTATTTTACCTTAAATTTCACAGCCTTTCAAGTTATGAATGCCACATGAGCATTACACATAAAAGGCTGTGATGCGAGTGTGTGGTCTTTCAAAATGAAGACTGAAGGCGCATTTCAAATAAAAGGCAAGTGGCCATTCTAGGTATGATGGGTCACAATTTCAATCAGCCCATATCAGTAGACCTGCAAAGGTATGTCTTGAACACAGTTAGACTGTGGGTCTATTGAAATTTCAGATTGTATATAGACCAATAAAGTATTGGGTAGATCAAAATGTCAAGAATGATTTAAACAAAATGTAGTTCAAGTTGGCTGACTATTCTCTATTGAATGTTATTATTCACAAACATTACAAATATTACAAACTATTAGATATATCATTAATATCAAAGAGAAATAAATCTAATAATGGTTACATTTACCTCAAAGTTTAACAGGCACTACACTAAATTTAACAATGTTTCAAACAGCACTTTTAATAATCATTTTTTTTCAGATTTTCCTGCTTAGTGCTACTGCATAGCCTTTTAGCCTATTGACAAAAAAAATGCAATGAATTTTGCTTAGACCTCCTGAATTTTCTTTGGTCACAGTCAATAGATCTACCTTTAAATACTTTTGTACACTGCCAAATAAGTGTCTGTATTACACAAAGACTTCCTTCAGGTATTTTGGAGTTCATTAATTGTTTATAGTTAGGTTATATCTTACATTATATACCGGTACTTATATCTTATAGATTTTACAAACCAATGACTCATGACAATGACTACTACAATTAAAGTTATGAACAAATATCATTCATTATGTATATGTATATATTTAAGAAATAAAAACAATAACGACTGACAAGTGAGCGCTTATATATATATAAATTGAAAATTTGACAATTTTTTTGTGTCACATAGTTGAAATTACTTCTTTGTCCCATATATATATGTACATGTATGCATGTTTGAAAAAAATATTCTGCACAAAGACTTAGATGAATTTTCAAAGATTTTCAGACAAAACAGTTAAAAGGACTTCAATATTACTAACTTTTCATTCCAAATCTGAAATCTCAAATGTTAAAACATGTATATAAAAAGTACATAGATTCACATCTATAAACAAATATTTCTGGATTCACTGCAAGGAGTTTGGTTCTCTCTCAATAAGAATACTAAATATGGTTATAAAATAAGAAGAACTCTTCATACTGTCTCTTTAATAGTAAAGGTATTGCTTTACATCATGCTTATTTTTTTTTGAGAGCATGATGTCAAACTGTCAGCTCTGATCACTCCTTTGACCTTGGATTTTAATAATTGTCTTTAATGTACATTTTGTATGTGTCTTGTCTGCAAGTGTTTACATAATGTTAATATCATTCCATTACAACACCCAATGAATCACCAGATTACCATTATTGAATACAATTTTTTTGTAGATAAAACCTACAGCTATATAGATAGTCCTTATATATGAACAGGAAAAGATCATTTATCCAATTGACTACAGGACACAATGATAAGTTTAAAATGTTTGAGCCACATATTATACTACATATTATACTTATAAATTTACACCTAGACCGTTTTAAGACTAATGATTCTTTTTACCTGAAGGGCACAAGAAGATAAAAAGCACAAAAAGTTTTGTCTTAAAAGATCAAATTATTTGACTAATGACTATAGTGTACTTGTGTCAAAATGGCTTGTACTAAATCCTAAATATGGCCTTTGGGTAATAGAGGCCTATTTGAAAAGTCCGAATGTAAAGGCTCCCGGCTATTTTTTGTGTCCGCACGTTCGACGGGACCCAGGATCGAACCCCGATCTTTTGCCGTGCATTTTTTCCGCTCCTACTACAAGAAACAATTCGGCAACCTTACGACCTACTACTGGTACGGTCAGCATCTATACTGTGTTGAAATGGGCCATTCTCGTCAGCTCCAACCCAACTCAACATTATAATTACTATAAAGCTCTTACCGTGATATGTTGCTTTTGAAGATCCCCGAACAATGTGTTTGTATTCTCTACTTTTTTCCGGTGATGGGTCGTGAACTTTTACCAGAATGTATTTTAACTTGCCAGTGTCGATTTCTACGTCAGGTATGGCTTTTAGTAAACAGTTTTTAGAAGCACCGGGCGATGCTATTGGATTACCCTTGCCTGCCATGCTGGAATAAATATCAAAGTCTTAAAGATGAGTATTTCGTTTCACCGACGTTCAGAGCGAACTCACAGTACAGAATCAAAAACTCCTCGGAAATAATACCGTCTTCATTCGTTGTAGTCTGACAAACTATGTTGTTACACTTCGAACGTAAATAAAGTCACTGTAGCTAGATTTCACATGGAATGAGCATGGCAAATTTCCAAACAAGAGGTGATGTTCTCTGTCTGATACTGAGATACTGATGCTGCCTACCAAGTGTTTGTTTCGCGCACCTTGCACATGGTTCATCACGAGGCGATATTGGGGTTTCCCGTATTGCGTTAATTTGATTGGCTTAGCGATATCGGGGATATCCTTATAATTGAGAGGCGCGCCAAGGGCAACATCGCACGCAGAATATAGCTATATATCATCTAATATTTTCAACGAACGACAGTGCAGAGAAAGATAATCAGTTAGACAGCTCCATCGACACAATTAAAAATGGGAAATATGCAAATGTGTCCAGCTTGGCACACAGGGACCTGGCACAAATTTCTAACCATAAACAGTATTTTTTTTATTTTACATATTTTTTTCCCATTCGCGAGGAACATTTTAGAATCATTATCATTATAGTATCATTATTATATATATATATACAATGTTGGTTATAAATTCATGTTAGGTCCCGGTGGCTTAGCAGTAGTACAAGGGTTACGGGGAACTTTCAGCCGTACAGTTTTACAAGCGGGAAAAGTACAAAGTGGGAAACATCCAGCCGCACAATACTACAAACGTCCGAGAACCAGTAAGCTGGGAACTTCCACCCCAGCAAAGTACAAAATGGGTAACATTTCGAGCCGCACAATACAAACCGGGAAACGTCCATTCACCAGCTGTATCAAGCGGGGAACTCCCACCCCAGCAATATACAAAGCGGGAAACACTTCCACAGTACAAAGCAGGAAACTTTCATTTGCACAGTACAAACCGGGAAACGTTCAGTCGCCCAGTACAAAGCGAGATTTTTTCAGTCGCCCAGTAAAAACCGGGAAACGTCCAGTCGCAGTTATCAAGCAAGAACCTTCCTGTTATTACAGTGAACGCAGTAATTGAACATCCCGTATCATAGTATCAAACGAGATTGTTTCTAGTCGTACAGTACAAATCAGGAAACTTTCATTTGCACAGTACCAACCGGGAAACGTTCAGTCGCCCAGTAAATACCGGGAAACGTCCAGCCGCAGTTATCAAGCAAGAACCTTCCTGTTATTACAGTGAACGCAGTAATTGAACATCCCGTATCATAGTATCAAACGAGATTGTTTCTAGTCGTACAGTACAAATCAGGAAACTTTCATTTGCACAGTACCAACCGGGAAACGTTCAGTCGCCCAGTAAAAACCGGGAAACGTCCAGCCGCAGTTATCAAGCGAGAACCTTCCTGTTATTACAGTGAACGCAGAAATTGAACATCCCGTATCATAGTATCAAACGAGATTGTTTCTAGTCGTGCAGTACAAATCAGGAAAACGTCCAATCGCACAGTATGATCTATCAAGCGGGAAATTTTCAGTCGTTCAGTACAAAGCGGGATACTGTAGTTGCGCATTTTCAAGCGGGATACTCCAGTTGCGCGACAGCTCTAGGCGTTTGGCTCTATAGATATATGTATATGTACCACTATAAATTACCGTATCACACACCCAACCATTCTACATGTACCATCCAGTACCGATAAAAAACATCTTAAGTAAAAGCATAATCACTGTGAACACATGGGCCTGAGAATGAGTCAGCTTACATATATATTGACGTATCTTAATGTACTTGTAACAACATAACAACAGCATGTAGAGTATGGTTTTTATCAATTTACAATCAAAAATGATGGGGAGTTTTTCGGTATCCTTGTTTATATGTAATGTTCTGACCTATCCATATTTACATGTAGTTGCAATATTGTAGCACTATTGAAGTCTTCTAGACAGAAAAATGTGTAGCTTTTTTATTCGTTCTAGTTATATTTGGCACCAAACTGAACTTCCCGCAATGCATTACACGTGGACAATTATTGTGAGTGGAGAATGCAAATATATAAAAAAAAAGGTTTTCGTTTCTTTTATATCAACATATACAGTAGCATACTGTATTACTGATAAGTGCACTACTGATATGTGTAATGCTCATATATGTAATACTGAACTCATTATCACACATATGCTTATATTTACCATTTAATTTGACTAGGAGCTGCGCATAATCGAGATGTCACGGAACACAAAAGTCCGGATGTCTAGAATGAGCGCTTCTGTTTTTCGAAAATACTTCACAGCAAACTAACCCGTGCGTGCATTAAGGCTCTTGTATTTTGTACGAAGGGAATGTACATGCAGAATGGCGGACGCTTATATAATTATAGACTTGCCGTACTCTTAGACAATATCTTCCTTCATTTTAATAGAGAATGGCATTGTATACGCGATGTCTTAACGCAAATGTTGAAAGAAATGTGTGGATTGGTGAGATATTGGGTCGAGATCGTGAATAGTGAATCTGATAAGCGGGTAGTGAGAGGAGAGTGAAGACTGCAGCGTCAAAAACCCACCCAAACCGGAGCCCGATAGGTCCTGTCCAGATAATGGATCAAGAGAAATGAGTATGAAAACACGTTACGCAATGTGTGCTTTTCTATCACTGACATTTTGTCTGTTTACATTTCAGATTCTGATAACTGTAGCAAGCAAAGTATAAATGCTTACGTTAGTAGCTGATTGAACAGGATCAGGCGCGGCACCCCACAGACATGTGAAATAGGTTATAGAATAAATAATTATTAGATTTGCCCGACATCCACCCTCCCTCCTCCCAAGTCAACATTCCGTCTACCCCATTTTCTGGTAAGTTGGATGAAAAATACTTAAACAAATTTAAGGATTTTCTCATCTAAGCTAGGTAGGTGTATTCAATCGTTTCATCATCTCTGGGTTGCTAGTTCGAATCCCATGTGGGACAGTTGCTGGCACCAGGTACCGACCACTGGTAGGTGGTTTTACTCCCGGTACTCCGGCTTTCCTCCACTAACAAACCTGGCCACGTCCTTACATGACCCTGGCTGTTAATAGGCCTATACAGTTTATTAGTGCATTTTTGTCAGAAATAAGATCTTTTACTATAAAAAAGTGTCTTTGTGAAAGTTTACTTTATAGTATTTACTAGTAAAATCCGTCATAGAAAAATCATCGATCGTTCTACATTAAGACTGAATGCTTGAAATAATTTGTAATGTTTGAAGTATACAGGTTTTCAATGAAAGTATCGACTGCTTTTGCATTTCAAAATAATCCCAAAAGACTAACAGACAACAGCAAACGCTAGTTATAAGGGAAACAACCCTTCCCTTTATTACCATGCGAACATTCCATGCAATGCTACTGGAGTCTATGATTTTTTTTTATTTCTAACGATAACGATCTTGAAGTTTCACACATGAACAGCAATCCCAACAAAGTATAGAGGATTTGCATAAAATATTAATCGGCCCAAATGGAATGAGATTACCGAAATATTGCGGGTGTGCTAAATGATGTTGGTATATATATTTCACGGGGATCTGAGAATTAGTTACGCAATTTATATAATTATGGGCCCACCAGAGTGTGCTAAGACCGTTTAGACCACTAAAACGTTAGGGCTCTTAAAGTGGGTCCTTAATTATATCATGAAAACTGTAATTAATGTACTACCCAGATATACATCCCTGTGGTCCATCATGTAACCAAGTTTATTTAAAAGACTGTGGAAGTTTGTCAAAGATACAGTCATAGTAAAATAGACCAATGGAAGTTTGTCTTTGTAATAAATTTGAATTATTACTTCATAATCTTACATCATTAAGTGGTTCATTCATAAATTAATCTTTCTAAAGTATTAGGAAGCCTTTTTTTCTCATTTTCTAAAAATCTTAAAAAATGAAATTATTGCGTCGCAGTGTCTCTATGGCTATATACCACCTCCGACACTACCCAGCGCTCCATCTCATCTCTTGGTCGCATCAGTCACCAACTATAAAATCTCTGTCATCAGTGTGCTGTCCTTGTATTAGTAAAGTTTACCCCATTGTTGAGTAAAGACATAATAAAGCCAAGGTACAATGGAATTTCTTAAAATTAGTCAATCTTAAAGGCCCACTACCTTTCCGAAACAGCTTTTACTAGAAAAAAAAGTAATTTTTTTAAATGGGAATGTAAAACGGGGGATCGATAATTTTGTAAAGTCGCAAAAGGAATACACATATCATCACCTTCTGAACAATTTGATTTAAAAAATTAAATGTAAATTTTCATAACGCGGGTCGTCTTATGTTTCCCACCGTCGTCCTAAATACCGCACGGTAGTAAATTTCACTGCATCTGCAGCATAAACAGCGAGATGACTCTCCACCGTTATAATATATAAAGCAGGAAATCCTGCACATGTTTGGTGTTGTAACCTCATCTTAGCCCATCGGTATATATTTTCTGATGTTATTAATGTTTTTTGAATGTTTTGCTGCGGAAAGGTAGTGGGCCCATAAGACACAACTATTGAGTTTAAAGTATTACTTATGAGAAGCGAAACTTGATTGTTGAGAACAAATACTGGTAGATGAATTTCCATGCACGCATTTTTGTGTGGACCTATTGGTATGTAGACCAGGACTCATTCTGGTATATCAGAGTTATTTCCCTTTGTTTCACTTCCATTAGTATATATACGACACCATGCCCGGTTTAATCAGTATTAATGATAAATATTGACCAAAAATAGCTTGTACTTGAAATTGAGGGAGAGCATTATGTCCGATAGCTTTAAAATGGTGTGATTTCACAAATCTGATCCAATTTTCAAAGGTGATTGGCCTTGAGCCATACAATATCCCACGATTGTTCATTTAGAGTCACATTGGCATAAATGAATTTTCAAACCCCTTGCCCCTATTTCTTACATATAAAAACCTTCTGATTAAATGTCCCCATCTTCATGCATCAGTGTGACTGACATGGGTAACACAAAACTGCCTTCTCCTACCTTATGGTAGGGACATGATGATTATAAATAAAGCTGGATTTGTTAGAATCCTTCAATAAGATTGAGACACTACCAGGGTGACCTTAGTTCAGGGCCAGGTTGTTCAAAGGATGATTAGTTTAATCAATATGATTAGTTTAATCAATATGATTAGTGAAATTTTCAGTTCTCATTATTGCAAAATTTGTTATCAAGGATCAAACTAAGTTTTGGGGTAAACTAACCCTTTTCATATTTCAGTCCAAAATTATATTCATTTTGATGAAAAAGTACTGTAAAACAACTAAGTTTTTTCTAGATTTCTAGATTTTCTAGATTTAGTAAATCATCAAAGATTAATTAAAAAGTCTAACGCTCCATCGCTAGCCCCCCAGGGGGTCAAAGCCAAAAAAAATTGATGAAAAATAAGTTACAGGGGAAATGGTGTTACCAAAAAAGGTCATTTTTAGCTTAGAAGAGGGGAATTTTAGGCCAGAGGGGAATTAATTTCTTGAGGGGAAACTACCCATTAACGGTAGTAAATCATGGCTAGGATTGATCCATTGACTGATCATGTATATGTACTAAAATCAGCAAGTTAGTTAAGAATGGAGTTCTTAAGGATATTATAAAATTTTAAAATTTGTATTACCAGAAATTATATAATCTTTATTTGAAAATAGTCACTAAACTGTGATTTAGCCTAATTACCTTTTGAACAACTCGGCACTGGTCATTAAATATCTCTAACAGCTTAAATCTGTAATCTTCCCTTAGTCACGTTGTTAGAAGGGACACAAAACCTTTTTTCTAAAGATCAATTACTGAGCATTATGAGCAACTTTCTCATTAGTTGGCTTATAAACGTTTTCACAGAAATAAGAAAGAGTGATCTCCCTTGGGTACTCCCCCATGATGTGGATGGTTTTATTCACATTTTGTAAACATTTCAATAAAGTCTTTATCTATCTGTTGGACTTAGCAACACGTTCTAACTCGTCCTTCTTCTTGATAGCATGGGAGTTAGAGGATCCCTGAAAATAAAGAGTACAATATTAAGTTCATGTTTTGTAGAACCAAGATCTATGAATTATCAAGGTCCAAATTTCACTATGTATTGATTCAATATCAACCATTTATCTTCACATACTCAAAATTTGTAGACATTAATGTTCAAAATCACAATTATTTTGAAAACTGTTTATCCTTTGAAAATTTGTATATAAATAGTAGCTAAGCTACAAAACTGTCATATTTAACACATCAAGATACAAATACTTATTACTATCAACAGATTTCTTTAAAAGTAAAAACGAAATGAAGGTATCTTGCATATTATAGAGTTATCTGCCCTTGCAGATACATATCAATTGTACCAGTGATTCAGATTGAGGCTAAATTGAGGCTATTTTGCCACTTCTCTCACATATGTCCTAAAGAAACCCCGAAATGTCCTACAAATTTTGAAATCAGTCTGAGACACTGGTAACATCATGAGTTTGCAAGCATAATTTTTAGCAAAAATCATGCAAATTTTGCTCACAAAATAATGACTTCTGGTAGGTAATTGTAATACGATTGAATAACTTCATAATAGAATATCTACCTTGGCTGCGTTGATGAGCTCATCTGCCAGACATTCAGCGATGGTTTTAATGTTTCTGAAGGAGGCCTCTCGGGCACCTGTACACAACAGCCAGATAGCCTGGTTGACTCTGCGGAGTGGAGAGACGTCCACAGCCTGTCTCCTAACGGTACCGGCACGACCAATACGTGTGGAGTCCTCACGTGGTCCACTGTTGATGATAGCGTTCACAATCATTATCAAGTTTAGTACTACTCAATAGTATAAATCAAGTTTAGTACTACTCAATAGTATAAATATAGCCATAAGCCATAGGTGCCTATCAAACAAAGTCAAAGCTAGCTTATAAATGAACTATTTCTATTTTAGAAATATTCCATGTGTAGAATAATGCTTTAGAAAAGCAGATGGCATTATTTAAATGTTGCTTTTTGCAAAAAAAAATTTAATACCAGTATTTAACTTTTAAATATTTTCCACTGACTTCAGCACCTTCAACAGTTTTAGAGATTAGAAAACCAAAGTAAATAGAACTTTTTAAATTGACATTCAACTCTCCATCATATGACTTCATAAAGAATTCAAAAGAGTGAAACTTAAGAGTAGGTCATATCAGCAAATTGCTTACCTCGCCAGTCAGCAAATGGATGATCTCAAACGCATGCTTGACTATCCTCATAGCCATCAGCTTCTTGCCGTTGTTACGTCCATGCATCATGAGGGAGCAGGTAAGGCGCTCCACAATGGGGCATTGTGCCTTCCTAAAACGCTTGACCTGGTAACGGCCAGAGGAGTGGGGCAGGTATTTAGCATACTTCTCCTTGACGGCAATGTAATCCTATAGAGGACAAAAAATAAAACAATTTTTAACCCTAAGTGATCATTGTACACAAAACCACAAGAGTTGAAGACATTAAGATATATCCTGTTATTACATGAACCTTATTCCTAGTTTTAAGGTCACACCATTTTCTTTTAATAATTTAAAACAATGGCAAGCAAAATGTCAAAAGGATTCAATTCTGAATGTGGAACATGTCATTTAACATTCATCAGTGTTTACTGTAATTTATTTCCAGTGTATTATTTTGTTGACACTATTTGCAAATATTTACAGTTAAATCAAAAACAAATCTAAGTTTTATTCAGTGTTGCTAATGCTTACAAGTGAAATTGGAATACCGAGTCATTTATTCAAATACTATTCACAGTATGATCAGGGTGCTTCAAAAATAGTATCTGACAAAAATAATTATTAGGGAACTAAAATATAAGTTGTGATTGAAAATCTCCCCGAAAAAACATCAGCCATATTTCATCTGTTTCCATACTCATAGCACATTAATCTGTCATAGTATACATGCATATGCGTTCTTTCCTTTAATTGAAACGCATTATTTACCGACTAATCGTTTCAGCCCTAATTTTATACAATATGATATATGTCACAACATAAATTTCATCACAGAATTTTATATAATACAATGACAATATTAGATGCATAACTATAGTGATGGCCCGGAATCAGTTTCATTTTCATAATCAATAATCATGATGTCAAAAGCAATGGATTATTGATTTTATTCGGTTTTCATGTTCAGCTAAGAAATGCTCTATGTACTGGAATTAAACACTATTCCGAATTTAACTATGTTTATAACCGGCGAGAAATAATTACAAATATTGCTTGAATCACAAGGTAATAGTGTAGTAAGAAAGCATGTCCATTGTGGACGGACCTAATAATACTTCTTGATGGATACTGAACTGAATGGGAACAATGTCTGTAGGGTAATAAAATAGTCTATTTATTCAGTTGATGTATGATAAACAAAAAGTTTCATAACACAAATCTAAAGATTTAGGACCAATTTCAAAAAATTCCCATGAACTGGTTTTACAATTTCTCTCGATTTTCATTTTTTTTTTTTCCGACAAATTTTTTGATTCCCCCCCCCCCCCCCCCAATCATCAGCCCATCACTATGCATCACACAGTTGTTTAACCATGGGATGAGGGCACTTATAGTAAGTTATTTATCTTCAATTTATTCTAAAAGTGGTGGGGGTGGCGCTTACAGAGAGTGGCCCATGGTTGCTAATAATGGCGAATTCGGTACCTATCAAATTAGTAGAAAAAAATTCAAATTATACACAAACAAAATTTAACGTACAGTTAAACTGATGTCGCTGACTTGCACATCATCTGAGGACCATTTACCAAAGAGCTTAATTTCTGGGAGCTCTGCAGTTACGGGGGCGGGTTCGTCCCAACTCTCGGCCATGACTGGTTAGTTCTGGAGCAAAATAAAAGGAATAATTAGCCATAATAAAGGAATATTCATCAACTCATCAGTTTTCCTTGATGTCTAGTTCCAAAATCTTATTAAATTAGGTTGGGGGGAAACCATCAATCTTGCAAGTTATACATATGTATGCTATCTAGTTGTTCTATCATAAGATTGCACGATTGTGTTACAGTACTAGTGTATCGACTCACTGTAGTAGATTACATCGCTACATGGTACAGGTGAAGTGTCTATGTAACACGCATTGTGATTGGCTGAAGTGTATATATAAATAAACGTTACACAACCTAATTGTAATAGTGCCCCGAAACGTTATATTTAGCGTCACGGTACGTAAAACTCTTCATTCATTCCTAATTGTACATCCGCGGAAAACACCCCAGTTTAAAATGACCCCTATATTTGTGTGACGTTGTAAGTACGTCGAAACAATTACAAATGTTCAAATAGATAAACATCTGAAAAATTAATATTTGTAAAATAGAAGTATTACGCCGTAAAAAAATAACGCTGATATATAGAATTCGCGCTGCAATACGAACTTGACTGACAAGAGTTTCCTGAAATAGCTGCTGTAAATATATATAGATTGTGTCTATAAATAAGAATGATTGAAAAAAAAAAATCAAACATGGAAAGAAATAACACAATCAGGTTATACTAAGCTCTAGAAGAATACATTAATATTGATTTAAACATAATAATACTGGTACCGTTAATGAATAAATATGATTTTCAAGAAGAAAGTATCTGCTAAAACATAACTGTTCAGTTTCATAATTAGGGTAAGGTATATTTAAAATGTTAATTTAAAACTCTGAATTTTTAACGTATTATTAACATGAATAAAAAAAAGTGTGGAAGTACTACAATTCGTCGATCGCCAAGCTGCAAACGCGTGCATATTATAAGTTACCGGTACATGTGTGTTTGCACATCTGTAACGTTACGTTACTACTATTTTAATCTCTCGCTAAAATTGCGCTAAAATTAGAAGCGGTTCAATCGATCACAGCCAAAAATAGAAGGCAGTCTCAACCGATCATATGTCGACATGTCAAAGCCACGAACCGTTCTAAAAGTACGCGAAAGGGTAGTGAAAATGTACAATGATGTGTCCTATGGAAATATATCTAAAGCGGCCGACGTTTGTAAATCCACCTGTCGGAAACATCGCAAATGTTGTACAAGGAACAGCATGGTTCTCTTCTTCCACGTGTTCGGCTATCATGACACCAACTAAGGTCAGTGAAGAAGTTGTTAAATTCGTCGAATATCAGAAGAAAATGAAACCAAGCATGGCAGGCTAAAAAAACAGCTTTATTGTGCACACACGTTTTTCTCTTCTATTTTTAGATCAACCCAGCCAATCACAATGCGTGTTACATAGACACTTCACCTGTAACATGTAGCGATGTAATCTACTACAGTGAGTCGATACACTAGTACTGTAACACAATCGTGCAATCTTATGATAGAACGGCAGTAAATCCTCATTGGACAACAATATGGGTGCATGGATAGTTTTTAACTCTTTTTTTCCAATATCAAAAGAAATTGTATTAAAGTGAATAGTTGAGTAAAAGAAGGCTAAAGTCAGTAAAAATAGTGATGATATATCTGGTATATATATATATATATAATTTATCATGAAATAGAAAAATAAAATTTTCCCTATAGGAGATTTCAGAAAAGATGGCGTGACGTCACAGAAAGTTTTACATCCGGGTCCTCAAAGGTACAAACACAATATGGCGACTATAAAAACAATAACAGATACGTACATCACTGCTACAAAATCGATACTGTGACAAAAGTATAAACTTTCATACTTGCAAATTCTGGCATTAAAATAGTTTCTTATGTTTCAGAGGTTACAGACATTTATATTTACAATTTCTTATTGCTAAAATATATTTGTGTAGATTTATATATAGTGTTGAGGCCAGCTTGCGAAGCGGTGCCGGGCCGTCACATGTACCCGCTTTTTGTTCACACGTAGAAATCCATGTTGTGAAAAAGTTATGAATAAATAATTGATTTCAATGTATCATAATGTCTGTAATACACACAAATCTTTCATAACACTATTTAATATAAATATACAAATGAGAACCACCTGGTCAACTACAGCCGCTCGTGCATAGGCATCCGCCGTAATCACCTCTGTCACAGCCAATAGTTGGAAATTAATAATCTTTAACGTAATTTAGCCAACGTCATATTCAACAAGTACTTGTAAAAGATATATATTCGTTATTTCCTATGTATACTGGTTTTAAATAAAATGGTATAAACCACTTGTTTACACATAAAAGAAGTATGTATGTGTACGTACACGACATATTGCTTGCCGATAACTCGAAAAATAAAATATGAAATTCGTTTTCAATTTCATGAGTTTTATATTTTAATTTTTAAGTCACCCTTATTCCATGTGCGTTATTGAAATCCAAATTGAGGTGATATTACTTTTAAGTAATTTGAATGCATGTTAGATAGACTTCATTTAGATTTTTTATGAATTACAACATATGCTAGATCGTCTATACTATAAATGCCGAACCAGGACACATTGCCCACGGCTTCGAGAATCCTAAAATACTCGAAGTATTGTTTATAAAATAATGATAAAAAGTAAACTATAAAATGACTCATTTGAATGTCTAAACTAAATTCCAAAATTTCTGACGAAAAAGAATAACCAGAATATATAATTTTGTGAATCTTATAAAATGACGAAATTCGTGGATCTCGGCAGTACTGTATGTAATGGCTGGCCGTGACCTTGGGGTAACCTACGAAGGCAAATTTTAATTTGGTCATAATCACACATCGTAAATGTTTTACCAAGTTAAACTTAGAAAACAGTAGTCGCTTATTAAAAATGTCATTATATTATTTGGGGAAACTTGGAATTTAATATGTATTTTCTGTTAATTTCCTCCTACACCTCTGCATGCAAAGAAATTCATTTTGATTACAAGAATCCCTGAAACATCCTCCATCTGGTTATGTCCCTCATTGACATTTCCACACATTTGACATTTTCCACGCATTCAGGCTGTCACAATATTTTGGTGAATTCAAAAAATAACTTCACTAAGTTTACACACTGCTTCATCATAATTTCAATGGTCAACACTGCATGGGTAACCTAAGCTGAACTTTTTTTTTATATGTTTGGAGTTTTTGGATGGCCAATTAAGACTTGATATAATAATTATGCCAAGATAATAATGAAAGAACAATTTTCTAATCTTTGTTCAACTTATTTCTAAAATTTTCGACAGCAAACTAGACATCTTTATTTTTGTTTTGTTTTTATGGTAAAATAAAAGCGAATTATAAAAATATTTTGAAAGTAAAGTTATTTCATCTTTTATTTAGTAACAAATCCATACTTGTGGCTAATTTGTATATATATGTAGTCGTTTTCCCAGACCTGCTAATAGCTTAATTGATGCTAATAGCTTAATTGTTGATACAAGACTTTCTCTATAATTAAATGTCTTGACTAGCAAGATTTTGACGACACTTTCAAAATGTAACTGTCTGTATAGCTATCTATACATCATAGAGAACTTCAATCACGATGTCGCTTGGCTCTTCAAAGAGCTTCGTGTAAATCTAGATCAAAGACGAAGCGTTTTCAATAAACATGATTTGAGGAATATATTTCCATATAAAACTGTTGAATCTAACTTCGCAACATCGCATGACCCCCCCCCTTTACATTTATACAAATAGTTGACATGACCCACGTGTAGACCATCACAACACACCATCGAATAAGCATATTTAGCTGCGTGGTCAGCAAGACAAATTGTATGTCTATTGAAAGGATTGTTTATTATTCACCAACATGCATAATCATGCTTAAAAGTTTATTTTTTGAGGGTGTACAAGTTCATTTATTTCTCTCGGCCATATCGCCATTCTCACCGTGGTCACAGCGGAAGTGAAAAGAACGATACGAGCACGGGGTTCACACGACATCCGGCATGGGGATCATGAAGATAAAACCGGAAAGGTGACGGTCAATCGAAATCCGGATTATTGAATAAACGAGCACTCTGTACAGAAGTCTTTTATTATAGCCCACTGTGCTGGAATCAAAACATAAATGATTTTAATAATCAAATAGTTCAACTTAATACTAATCACGCAGTTGATTGGTCGAGTTGCGCCCCTTTGTCCATGTGTTTAGTGTAATGATAATATCACCAAAAAAGATTCACACACGCGTACGGTTTTGCGACATAAATTATAGTTGAACATACATGTTTTGAATATGTTTAAAAAATACAATGTAATTGGACGATTTCCGTCCGGAAAAGGTCCATGTAACCCGAAACTGTCCTAATAAAACGATGGGCGAAGCCCGTTAAAATAAACATTGTTGATAAGACAAACAATCAAAAGATGTCACATGATTGATTACTTTAGAAAGCTGTTAGTCAAATTTCAAGAGGAGATGATTTGAGTTATATTCTATGGCAAATCGGTATGTTACTTTAAATTTACTGATATCCATAAATGTATAGATTATTGATATTCATTTGGATTATCCATAAATGAATCTTCCCACTTTGGCGTGTCATAATATTCCATTAACTTTCCTAAAAGCACACTATATATCCATCAAAAATGCTATTGGCATGAGCACTACTTTTAATCCGCAATGCGTACATGACATAATTAATTTTGATCAACTCTGAAATAACAGCTCTGAAATAATACCTTCCAACAGGTAATGGGAAATAAAAAGTAAATTAGCTTTTCTACAAGTATTGGAGTGGGGTTTAAATATTTAATTACATGTACAGATATACTATACTACAGGTTGGCGTCACCATTTAATACGGTACTGTATATTGCCATGCATGATTCTTTAAGACGACTTTTCAGGCCCATGATGTACGTACATGTATGTAGAATACACAAATCATCATACATGTACGATTATGTGATATGTATGCCCTATATTTCAGTGCAAATAAATCTGTCTTGTGTTTTACCTTATGTTTGTTTTGATCATCCAGTTTGTTTGCTGAAAAGTATTTGCTAACACAGCAAGCCACTTTATTTAAAGTTAGCGTCTATCATCGATAGAGTCGTTGTATAAGAATCAATGCTTTATATTTAAACTAAAACCTAGCTAAACAGATATTTTATCAATGATTTGCTTCAATAATGGACAATTATCTTATTCAGTTGATATAAGGTATATTGAATTTGCATACAAATACATGTGATTTCCAATTAATAGCAACATAATTTGTTTCTGTGTTTTGGAGGTTCTATCTAGGTACAAAAAATGTCACCAAAAGCCATACTTTTGGAGTAATTTCAAAAGACGAAAATAAGAAAAGACACATATTTGAATATCTTTGAAGTTTAGTATCTGCCATTTTTTGTATTACTTTAAAGATGCTCCACCGCTGACAAATGGTATTTTTTCACTATCAAAAACAGGAGCAGACGATTTAGTATTTTTCTTCAGTTACAAAAGTTACTTACTTTACACCATTACCACCATTGAAAGTTTGAGCTTCTTATTTTACTTTAAGTTGAAAATATAAAAAAATAGTTAATTGCATCCCGAAAAAAATTCCGTGCCACTTTATCCTATATCATATAAGTACCGATTGTGCATGCTCAAAGGCAAAACAAATTATCTTATATTATTTTTTGTGTTAATTAGACATACATATACACGATTAAACACCAATTGTTGTTCAAATGATGAATATTATTTATGGTCTGTCGGCGGTGGAGCATCTTTAAAATTTGAAATCAGGTGTAGAGTAAGACAAAACTTAGGAAAGGGAAAATACAGGGATTTGTAAATGTGTGGTAAAATGAGAATATATTTAATTTGAAAAAAGATGCTAGCGCAGGACTCTAAAATTGATAAAGGTACGAAGGAAATTCCCATGATTGAGCAGTGATTTCAATGTGGTTGCCTCGTTTTATATGTTGATTCTTGAATGAACATTGCCACTATATTGTAATTTACTTTAGTAGCTCATTTTGAGTAGATGACATAAATGTAGGTTCCATATTCGCTAGCTAAGGGTACGATTCGCCTACTGATCGTAACCTTTGGCTAGCGAAGATGTGAAATTATTGACATATACATAAATGTACTTGTGTGCATCCTCGATACTCCAGGGGTTACTTTCAGTGTCGTTATATTCACCCCTGAACTAGCTCATAGTAAAACTGGACACAGTTCAAGAGTGATAGTTAACCCTGTAGTATCGAGAATGACTTATATGTTGCGTGGCATTATAGTATAAACAAAATTGTTGAAATACTGACTGCTGGATTGTTATGATTGATAATTGAATAAATGAAGTAACGCACGATCGAACGAATGAGCGAACGAACGAATTAATATAATAAACAAATATTAATGTATAATATTTGAATGCAAGTTTATCATTCGATCTATCATACACGTACCCGTACCTGTATCTACGAATTCAACCACCGCTGTCGGTGGTGATGATTAACATGAAGCAGTACTTATACCGATAAGCGGATTAACGGTAATTCGTCTCCTCGATATACCTATTTATATACAAGTACAGTGCATACATATTTTTTCTTTCAAACCTACGGGTATAATACTGACTGGTCCAGGGCAATACACTCATGTCGCTTAAGGCTGTATTGCATGGCTACCCATGCAATAAAAGCCTCGTGAAGTCACGGCGTCAACAAAATTCTATTTCCTCGGTAAAATTTTAACATTTTTTTTCACAAATATGACTGGTTTCACTATAAAAGATACAAACAACGGAATTTGTGATGAAAATACCACGTACTTTTTCATGTATGGAAAATTGACTTTCAGTCGTGGATTTCTTCGAATTTATTTCAAAATGGCGAAATATTATAGTTGTAAAATTGCAATAAAACGTCGAGATATGAAAGAAAAATACTCTTTCATAAGTGGATATGAAGGATAGGGATACTCTACCCTTGGGATCACAAAATGTTGTAAAACCCTCGGCAAGCCTCGGGTTTTACAACATTTTGTGACCCTTGGGTAGAATATCCCTATCCTTCATATCCACATATACTTACAGAGAAATAAAATAAAAAACATAAAACCTATATATTCTACCCAAAGATAAAAGATCTCGTGAATCTATGAATGATCATAAATAAAAAAAACAAAAAAACAAAAAACAAAAAAACTATGTTCTTTTAAACGATTAATGTTAAGAGTGCAACAGAAATAAATAGGAAACTATTGAAAATATGAATCATTAGTAAGATCGACGGTCTTTATCATATAAGTATATAAGAAATTAGAATTCTTACCTATTTTCAAACACAAGTGCGCAATGTACCAACGTCTAATCAAAGCTCCCCTAAACCCTGATTGGCCTTCTCTTACCTTAATGCAAATTTAGATTGTTACAGTGTATTAATACTACACTAACATCTACTATTGTGCACTTTCCTTGGGATACTTCAACTGTGATGGGTGTCTCCGTATATTTGAAACTCCTATTTTTCGTAGGATTTTTCTAAAAGGATAAACACCTGTCAGTAGTAGCTGTTTCTTTGGAAATACCCTTAAGAGGGAGTGTGTGTGTGTGGGTGAGGGTGACAGTATGGGAGAGAGAGTGGGTGTGGGTGAAAGTAAAGGAAAGTGGGTGTGGATGAGAGTGTGGGTGTGGGTGAAAGTGACGGAGAGTAGGTGTGGGTGAGAATGAGGGAGAGTGGGTGTGGGTGAGGGGGAGGGTGGATGTGGGTGAAAGTGACGGAAAGTAGGTGTGGGTGAGAATGAGGGAGAGTGGGTGTGGGTGAGAGGGAGAATGGATGTGGTGAGAGTGGGTGAGAGGGAGAATGGATGTGGTGAGAGTGGGTGAGAGTGAGTGGGAGGGAGTGTGAAAGAGGTTGAGGGAAAATGAGATAGAGGATGTGAGTGAGGGGGTGTGGGTAAGGGAGAGAGAGATGTGAGGGAGGCAGGGAACTGTTTAGAACATCGCTTTGTTTACTGAAGAGCATTTGCTAACACAGCAAACCACTTTATATGAGGGAACATTGTAGCGTCTATCATATTCTTTGTCTAAAATCAATACTTTACATTTGAACAAGTATGTAGCTTGTACTTTATAATCAAATATTTTAACGTTAATTTGTTTAAATAATGGAAAATTGAAAAACTGAAATTCGCATCAATATGATTTCCTTTGTACATTGTTTTAGCTCAGAATAATTAACCGTACGGAAAAAGAGGTCTATATATAACCTCCATGTAAATTCATAATTTTTATCTGTTTTTAAGTATCTAAGTACGAAATAAGGTTCCAAAAGTCTTACTTTCATTTTTTTTTCAATTTTAGGGTACAAAAAAAATCCCCGTTCGCAAATTTTGATTTCTGGTTACTTTTTCTATAATTTCACAAATCCAAACAACAAAGAAAAAATAAATATTGCAATTACTTGGAGTTGAATATTTATTTTTACTAGATCTACATATGTAGATTCAGAATTAAGGACTCTCTCCTTGCATTTGTGTATATGGTGCGTGTAGTTTGGGAGACTGTGGTATGTTCGTATCATGTAGTAACACGTTCCAGTGCTATCGCATAAAGACACATACACCCTATGAACACATCTGACTTGTTCAAAATATAATATTGACAACAGGCAAATTACCAGTCCTACTCCCTCCGTGCTGCACTGCTGCACTGAAGCTGTCAAACAAAAGCAAACAATACTATGGTGCGTTAACACCAAATTACAGAACCCCTATTTTTTCAGGGGGATGAACGCTTATTATCAGGCACGATAGAAGAATGACAACAATATTCGACCTAATGATAGTCACATAGAAAACATATTGTTTAGAGAACGAAAGGACGTAGATGAAGACAAAACATGACGGTGACTTTTTAACCTCTTGATGTTGTTTTTGTATAATTAATATTTGACGTCATACGATAATATTCTATCATAACACTTTCCTTTTGTTGAAATAATGATAAATTGTTATGCTAAACAATGTAGATTTTTCAATTCTATTGTTTATATGTATATCAGCTCATGCAAAGGTAAAAAGGAGAATGAAGTTATCGGAGTAATGATTCATACTTACTGTGTAATGGATCGATGCTTTTTAGTTAAAATAGAATTAATCCCCGTCCATATATACATAGTAAGTGATATGAGAAAATCAAAACAGAAATGTTTCATACATGGCATAAATGGTTAATTTATATAACGAGTGTCACTGTGACCTAGATTTGTATGACGAGTGTCGCTGTGACCAGGATTTGTATGACAGGTGTCGCTGTGACCTAGATTTTTATGACGGGTGTCGCTGTGACCTAGATTTTTATGTGTGTCGCCAGCGAAACAGAAAACGCTCATTTTAATTTTTCATACGTCTCCTTATATTTACCAATCAATATTTTGCTTCTAATTAACCCTTTAACCCCACTTTGAGTTTACATTTCGATTATTAAATATTTATAGATACATTGTTCATGGTACTATACAAAATAATGGTTTTGATTTATGGTATATCTTCCTAACTGCGTTAATATATTGAAAATTAAGTTGCCATGGCAAACAGGTATACCTCCTTGGGTTTACAAGTCGTAAACCAAAACCAAAAAAAACAAATTGCATATATTCTAGTAAAACTCAAACAAACAAATAAACTATATAGCATTGCAAAATTAAGTGCTTCTTTGCATGAAATGTAAAGGTCTGCACCATTCACAAAACTGCCAGTACATATGATATAACGACAAATGATTAATACCATTTTAGTTGCCATGGCAACGCGAGATAATACAAACTGGAGTTATATCAAAGAGAGTGTAGTCGCACCATACTGTCTTCATTGTTAACATTCTGTGAGAACATTGGTATGTTATTATGTTCTACGTTATTTAAATTATATAATATAGCTGTATGGTTAGCTTACAGATATATGATATAAGTATTTCCATACATCGTTTGAATTACTAACTACCGTATGCGTAGTGGAGATTATTGGTCAAAAGGTTAATTAGAATTAAGCTCCTATTGGACTTATTGACGTGCTGACCTGACCTGATAGGTAACCCTGCTCCACTGTGTTATATACACCCTAAACAGATTCTGTACGCATGATCTGCTGGGAGTCGTCCTCTATTTACAATTCGTGTGGTTGAAGCTAGCGTCACTCCAGCAAACACAGTCCTCCAGGCAAGTAGTTTATATTTAGTACCACCGCAAGTATTTCTTGATGTTTACACTTTCATGCATCTACTTTGAAAATTTCTATATATATTTCTTTGTTATCCATATCTTGTATAAAATGTCTTATGTAAATACCTATATATTTGTAATAATCCCGTCTGCTATACATGCACATATTTACATTTATGTCAGTGAGGAAAACTATATAAACCTACATGTATCTGTAATGGTAATATTTTGTATTTCATAAAAGAACAAATACTTATATACACACGCCCTATTTTGTATAGTACTAAATAATTGATATTTTGTATCATTGATTGCCCGGTACATTGTAGGTGCATTACAATTAATATCATATCTTGAGTTAGTCATTACATGGCTGTTAGTATATAGTGGACGATTTTGGCGGGATTTTCATAACATGAACGTAGGTTAGCTAACGTGTAGCTACATTTTTGTAACTGATCATGACCAAGGTTAATCTTACATGTATTGCTTGTAGCTATGTTCTTTTCACCAGTGTACTCGCTTTACGTAAAGTCTAGGTATCACATGAGTGGGAACCACATGTACAACAGACCATCAAATAGTGTAGCTGTGTGTAAATGCGTTGACGCTTGAGTGGGTAAACGTTTTGAAACTAGTATAAGTTTACACTACAAGTTCATACGTCCTCTAGCACAAACCACCCTCTTTATCAGGGGATGTGTATATCAATAACCTTTATAATATTTTTACCTGTGTCTGTTGTATACTCTGTAATGATATTCGTGTATAAAGAAAAAAGAAAACACGTGGTTATTTCAGCTGTGAGGTCGGATGTCGGACTATAAAATGGAACATGGGAGAAAGTCCTTCTTTACTTAGTTTTAATAGAATGTTAAAGTGAACCCAAGGTATTTTTCAATTCGTGCAACCTCTTGTAATCAAATGAGATTATGTATAAGCTGGTTGATTCACTATAAAGACTACATGTGATTTTGGGTTTATTTTCTGCCATCAAAAAGCGACGAATTTTGCAATCATCATTCAACATTGAAATGTAGTTCACACATCACTGGGTTACGATAAGTCTAAGTCTAAGGTTTTAAACATATTTTTCTTGGAGCTATGAACAGTATTTAAAAATATCGTACATCATTAGGCATTCAGTCATGAAATGATAAAAACCTATGAACAATTAAAATGATGTTTTAGACAAAATGTTTGTTCAGGAATTTATAGATCCTTGGTTTGTTATTTTTGTCATGTTTTGCATCCAATCTTAGTCGATATGACTTTTGTTTATAACTAGCTAGAATCTATATATCTAGCTGCTTTAAAAATCGGTTACGATTACTTCCTTGCCCCAAATTTACTATTTGAAGTAATTCGTATCCTAAAGACATACGTTTGTAGGGATCCCGTGTTCTTGTTTGACCTTTATCTCTATAGCCTATACTAAGACGACCAACCATCGAATTAGGTGAACTATTCCTTCCAAACACTTATGGGCACATAAGGGAAGTTATGTGAGTATAAATCGTAATTTTCTAAAGTTACATAACATATATATTCACGCTGAAATGGTGAATGTTTTGAACAGTATCGGAAATTTCAGCGTATATAACATTTAGCAATGCATGTAACAGTAATGTTTCTTTTTGTAACAATGAGATAAACTTCTGCTGTATCCTGACAATGATCGTGTTTATTGTATTAGCATTTGTAAATGCCACTAAATGTTTAAGATGCAACATTTGATTTCAATGCAGAATCTCTTATATCAAACTACCTGAAAACATGTAATTATGATTCATTTTCTAAATAGCATTACATAATAATATTATTATCCATTCAAAATTCCCAATAAATGCTGATATGTAGTATGCATTATTGAAAGCAAAACAAAACGAATGTAGCAAGTAGATAATAATAATATGTTGAAATCAAACAAAAAACGATCAATTCTGGTATTTTGCTTGACATTTTAAGTCTATTTCCCCCATACATTATAAGGGCATGCCTGACGTAGCCAGTAAGACAAAATATTTTTAAAAGGGACAATTCAGTTTATTTTTGTTTGTTTGATGTAATTGTTGTGAGATTTCATATTACATTATTCACTTATTATACATACTAATGACAAAGCTTTGTTATCTTTTGTCGCAAGAATCACTAGTCTTCCTTGTAGAACGTAACTGCCTATTGCCCCGTTGTCTAATTATAAAAAGAGACTTAATTTTTGGATTTGTTTCCTTTTCTATATGTAAGAGTTGCTTCCTTGCGTATTTCTTGATTTTGCTGAGTGCTGCCTTAAAGGCCCATTACCTTTCCGAAGCAAAATATAAAGGTTTCTTAAAAAACATTAATAACACCAGAAAATGCATACCGATGATCTAAAATAAGGTTACGACACCAAACATATGCAAGATTGCCTGCGTAATATATGAAAACAGTGGAGAGTCAATTCGCTGTTTTGCCGTCTGGCGCAGTGATAGTCAACTACCGCGCGGTATTTAGAACGACGGCGGGAAACATAATACGACCCGCGTTATGAAAATAAACATTTTATTTATTTTAATCAAATCGTTCAGAAGGTGATGATAAATGTAGTATTAACGGTAAGTAAATAATTTTTAGGACTCTACAAAATTATCGATCTTGTTTTACATTCCCATTTTAAAAATTAAAAGCCGTTTCGGAAAGGTAGTGTGCCTTTAAGTTGAATTTTGGCTATTACGAGGAAGGTGTCCTGTTCTTTACCCAGGACACATCTAGGGTCTGTATCAGTGGTCGTTTCTGATCCTGATAAGGGTCCAGAATACATTGGTCAGTATGCTTTAGTGTAAAAAAACCTATAGAAAGAAAGGAATTTCCTCAAGCACAAAATGATACGAATTTAATGATTGTGATAGAGACAGGTATGTCTTGACCATTGGACAGAACTCACACTCTTCCCCCCAATAGCGAACGCTCATACAAAAGTGAAAAGTGAGGTTACATGTATGTAAATTGAGACACCAGAAAACGAAATATAACATATACAGGTTATTCGCCCCTTACGATGGTGAAATTGATGCAACCGTTACAAATCTTATCATTGTATTTAAAAAGATAAAAAAACATTTGAACAAAAACTCGGTTATTGGAATTTTCTAAGAATACTCCCGGGGATGAAGGGATGAATTGGCAGAAACCCAATCATGATTTCTTCAAATCCCGCAACATCAATATTAACATCAATAATAAAGGACATCTCGATAACTGTTTACCATTCTTCACACGAGTAAAAGGGTATAGACACAACAGAGACATGGTATTTCTTTTATCTTCGTAATTATCATTCATCAACAACAACAAAGGTGTACATTTCATATCAAAATGCGTGATACTATTGTATTTACATACACACTTGTTATACACGTGCAACGTATCTCATTTCTATTATGCTACTTTGACCATATTTCCCTTCTCACTGTAACCCTGTCATACTAGCGTTACGTCTAACTAATGTCTGGGAAGTATACAAACCTTTACTCAAGCGCACTGCCTCACAATTTTTATTTCGGGGTTAGAAACACCACAATTGTTTTAGGTATATTTTTGCTGTATTACGAAAAGCGTTTTTTTCTATCTTCAAAATTCAGGGGTTAGAGGTAATGCAAATTTTAACTTATTTTTTAGGGGGGGGGTGGTTGCGGTGGCCGAGTGATTAAATGTCCTGACATATTACCACAAGTCCTCCACCACCTCTTGGTTAGAGTTTGAATCCCATGTGGGGCAGTTGCCAGGTACTGACAGCTGGTCGGTGGATTTTCTTCGGGTACTCCGGCTTTCCTCCATTAACAACTCCGGCTTTCCTCCATTAACAAATTTGGCACGTCCTTAAATGACCCTGGCTGTCGACAGAACGTTAAACTAATAAAACCAAAAACCAAACTAAAGCTCAAAATTCATTTAGAACATTTTAGCATATTGGTAAGTTCACGCATTCGTTGGAACTATATTTTCGACACACAAAAATTACAATTAGAGTAATGAAATTTTAGCCTTTAATGTCTGATGAGAAACCATTAGAATATGATTATCCCTAAAATATTTACGTTCACGCACGGTATGACGATTATGGTTCTATGTAAGGCGGCGGTGTCATTGCAGACTGACAGCGGTAGTGAGTTCTGCTACATTACATTTCCAATTAAACCTATTACATTTACAATTCATTCCGATACCTCAACCTATTATATATCTCTACGCTAACACCACAAATGTATCTAATGCTTTACATAACTTGTCATTTAGATCGTTAAATAAATAATATGTTTGCAGTTAAAGTAATCAAATTTCTCTGATTTCATGGAAATAAATCAATGTGATATCGGATGTACTCATCCATAGCGTAGTTATATCTTAGCGCAACCTTCCGTTCATTATTAATGGTAGTTTTTGTTAGAGCGTATCATTATGCCCGGGGTAATCTAGGGAGACAGTGTTTACATTACAAAGGAGCACAATGTTAAGCGTTAATCAGCTGAGCACATAGCTTGATGCTTTTATTGATTTTTATAAGCATTAATTATACGTACTTTGATCTATCCACAGCGTGTCGATAGTAGTGTTCAAACAGATGAGAAGCAAAGTAAGAAAGAACAGGTATTTGGGTCAAGTCGATTCTGTCTGATACACGGGAGAATGCTCCATAACGTGAAAAACATGTACAACATGGAAGGAAGCGTAAGAAGAGATAATACGCACCGGTTACAATGTTATTTTGTTACTCTTTGCAGATCATCACAGATCACTTCTAAAGTAAAGGACTGACTATCTGGAATCCCGAGCAGACGACAATGCTACACCTTTCATAGGTAAGTAAAACGTTGATGTTTTGACAGGATTACACCGTTGAATATAATACTTACCCCCCCTCCCCCCCCCACACACACACTCCCCAGTTTGAAACATCAGATATGTCAAAGAGACAAAAATCAAGTTAAATTGATGATGTTTTAATATTCTAGAGAGTCTATCTACCACCATGTAGAAAAATATGTGTTGGTGGATACGGTGTTGATCTCAGGGTTGGGTTGATGGTAAGCCAGCGTGCCACTGTTGATAAGTAAATCTTTCTAATACCTCGGTCATTATATACAAGACTACTATTTCACATCATGTATGAGTGAAATGAAGTCCCCGTGCTAAATGAGTTAATGACTCGAAGTTTGTCCAAAAATTGAAAGAATTACGACTTAGAAATATTTATCGTTTTGTTGGCACAATAAGTCTTTATTGGTTTGTTGGTTGTTGATATGTTAACTGTTTCTGTAAATGCAATATATCCCAATACTGAAGATTTCTAGATTTCTATTGAATTACTCAAGAGTATATAGTATACATGCCAATATTGATATACAATGTACAAGGCATCTAACAATTATACAACGCTCTGATTTCTCAAAAATACTTTTTAATATATAGAATGCTTTATTGCCGTATTTGGGCATATTCACTATATACACTAACGGGTCACTATTCTGGATTTGCATATTACAGAGTTAACTCCCTTGCGGGTAGGTATCGATTGTTACGTCATTATTTTGTGATCGCAATTCACGTCATTTTTGTCCGAAAAGTATGACGTTACGCTCGCAAAAGCATAACGACACTATCAATACCTACCCGCAAGTGCAGATAACTCTGTAATATGCAAATCCAGAATAGTGACCCGTTAGTGTCTGCTATCATTGACAGCAATATTGATCTGAAGACAAACAAGTGTCCCGGCATAATGTCGAAATAGTAGACTCATTGATAGGTGGAGTACTCAGGTTTTGCTATGTCATTATCTGAGAGCAGTAGGAGTTTGATTACATAGCCAAGTGTTTTAACGTGTTAACGTAGTCTTGATGTAGTCAGGCGGTAATTGTTGAGCGATATTTTGTGGACATTTAAAACATGAATCAATGATCATAATGTTAAAAAAATATGACTAATGGACATGTGCTAATACTATAATCATTGAAATTTCTGTTATTGGTTTGTCCATAATCAGTATAATATGACCGAGTGGGGTTAGTGTCTTTTTAGTGTCTACGGTTGCATGCTTCAGTGAGATAGCACTACAATGTATATAAGGGACAAGGGTCTCACTATTATAAAGAGACACAATACGAATAGACTGAAGCTTCCCAAAACATTGCACAGACAATCACAGACACATCGTATGGTACAAATGTGATGCAATCCGAAGTATTATGATGTTAATGCAGGCGATATCATGTTTTAGTTTAGTACAGAGTTATGTGCCCTTGCGGGTAGGTATTGAATGCAACATCATGTGTTTGTGAGCGTAATGTCATACTTTTCGGAGAAAACTACGTGAATTGCGCCAACAAAATAATGACGCCATAATGGATAACTACTTGCAAGGAAACCAACTGTGTAATATGCAAAGACGGAGTAAAATCTTAGCTGAAACTGTGCACATAAAAATGAGCATTTTTTTCAACCTTACCCAAGGTTTGCGTTTGTACAAAAACTGATTCTATCAGAATTAACATGGCATGTAAATATCTTAGTCAAATTGAAAGATAAGGTTATCATAGATATTGTTCTCACTGATGTTTGTTTGCTAAATATATCATATGGCAGTGTTCGATTTCAAAATATTGTGGATGGATATCTTTTAAAAGTTCCTTTTCAATAAGTAAAATAGTAATGCAAGCTTAAGGATAATTACCTCATATTTCAATTATGTATGCTGTACATGCGCTAATGTTATTGTATCGGGGAAAAGTATTGTCCGAGCGAGGGTGGCTGTCTTCAACATCTCATTCCTTCATGATAATTGGTAATTTGCCCAAGTATGATTTGAACTACAACTCAGGTTGATGTTAAAGAGTCAGAAAGACTATTGCATGCACAAGTGGTATATTAGACAGTTACATACTGGGAAAGTCGTCAGAATTTTATTCGTCTGTGAATTTGCCGATTTATAATGTCAAATGTTAAAGTAGTAAAGAAATGCTACATTTGATAAAATTGTAGGAAATGACGTATAATGTAAACCAACTTATTATCGCGGTGACTTAATTTCGCGTCTTCATGTCTAACGTCATTTGAACGACGATTCACATTGTAATTTCGCGACTAACAATTATCTGTTTCTACTTTATCTGTAATGAGAACATTGTCGCGGCAATTTGGAAATAATTTTATCAAATGCGGCATTTCTTTACTACTTTTAAGTGTACTTATTTTAACGGTAGGATTATTTTAGCGCTTTTCACGTTGTCTTCGAAGCGCTTTTTCAAGTACACCGCTAAATGTAAAAGATTATTTCTGGTATTGAACAGCCGAATTACGCTAATTTATATCCGAGCTAAATAAAAATTTACAGTTTTTCGCATTTGCGCTAAAATTTGACTACGCTTAAAGACATATATTTACAGTAAATAATATACATTTATACTTTTCCACCTATTAGTAGATTTTCAGGAATAATAATGATAGTTTTGATATCCTTATCTTCTTTGCTTGGATAGATATATAAATCCTAATTTCTTTTTCTTTCAGAAATCCAACATGGCTAATCTATGTGTAAAGTGTTGCCGAACGGTGAAACATTTGCCTACAAGGTTGGTTTGCGTCCTTATCCTACTCCTACAGGCGGCCGCCTTAGACTACTATCTAGTCACCTACAAAAATCTCAACTGGGCAGGCTGGGCAGCCGCTGACATCATCGTCCTCATCCTTCTCGTCGTTTCTTTCTATTTTGGCTACAGATTTCACAAACGACAAAAGTCTGGGAGAGACGATAGCGAGGACATAGAAATCCATACGCGTGTCGGTGTTGTCACTTGGTTTATCTATGCTTCAGTGTTATGTTTTAAAGTGGCTTATGCATTCAAAGATTTTTCTCACAAGTTGGATAAGGATGATTTCTTCGGAGAAAATACTCTCAAAACAACTATTGCTTTGGCGGGAATAGTGTTCTTAATTCTTCTAACTACCCTTCACGATGCAAAGCCCGGTTCTAGCCGGCGGAAGTACATTGACGAACTCACCGGGACAGTGATATTCGACATTTTGGATTGTGTAGACAGCATGGAAATTTTATTTGACGAAGAGGCACGTGCAAACCTCCTACCAAGTTTAGATGACACAATCATAGCGATCGCCTGTATCAATTTCCTGTTGCCGACAATTCCGCTAATAACGTTAGCGAAGACAAATTTTGGCCATAAGAAACTATCGGAAAAGATGGTGATTCTACACAAAGTGCTACTGGCTTTTATAGTAAACCTGCCTCTCCTTGTAACCCGTATGGTTGTATGGCACGGAATGAGTCACGGAATCTCCATATTCTCTCTGAAGAATATCATAGTGATTGGGATGGTTTCCTATGACCTTTATGAAACTCACGAAGGCGAAGAGGAAGGAGATTCCTCCGATGGGAAACCTACAAACAACATAGGCCCTAGCTATGCACTAGAGGATAGATTTAACTATTAATAAATTAAATGCAATGCCTTAAGAAATTATAGCCTTTTTACAAAAACATCAATTACATATTCCATATTGCATATAGAAAGAGAGTGCCATTTCCGTCGTTGTATCGACAACGCATATGATAATAAGAGGATTAATAATTTCCTTTCATGCATATTTATGACATCATGTTTTATGGCATTAACACATAATTATTATTCTCCATTGGGATTCAAAATTCGTTTTATTAAGAATACCAAATCGATAGCACTTTTGGATTTGGATCTGTTGATGCTTTTAATCAATTTTCTTAATCTAAACTTATGTTAAAATGTTAAATATTTCTTTCTTATATTATGCTTGTCATGTGCTATTTCGTATGCCTTTTTAAATCTCTCAGGAATCACGTTGGTTTGTTTTCAAACATACGACATATATTTCTCGACAGACAATTCACTTGATAAAATTTAATTGATCCGACAAATCTGATCAGTTTTCATGTTTATTAAGTTTTTAAAATATTTAATGTTATAATAGTATGTCATCCTAGGTAGCTACATGTACATTATGACTGCAAATGACCTTTTAAATTGAAAATAATCTTCTCAAATCATTGTAATTTAAGTTTCTATTTCATAAGGTGCTCGTTTAGCTATTTTTTTTTTGTATATTTTTGTCAACTGTCTCTGTCAACTAATTCTTTTATGACAAATAAAAACTTAACTGTTCAGTGAACGGAAGAAAATTAAGCACGTATATTGCATTTTTATGTATACAAGTGTAATGGTTTGTATTGTGTCGTCCTCAATATTCCAGGGTTTACTATCACTGTCGTTATATCCACCCATGGTCTATGTCATAGGAAAACTAAAGATTCTGTGTGAGACAGCTAGTTTGGTCCTTTGATATAGACCAACAGGACATTATTTGGCTTTGAAGATGGGTGTCGCTCACTAAAATAGTCAAATGACTCCTCTCTATGCCAGTGATTGGTCAGGTTTTTTTCCTGACTTCAGTTTTATTTTGACATAGTACAGGACTGGATTATCAAGGATTCTCTGGTGCAAGAATGACATGAGTCTCCTCTCAAATGCAATGCTTTGTTTTGAGACTAGCAATGTCCCCCAACAAAACAGTACGAATAAAATAACTATTAAATCAAAGAGATACATATCAGAATGAAGCTAAATCCGTGATGTTATTTTACTGATCTCACTTAGTTCACTGTATATCAATACATTATTGTCAACCTGTTACCAGTGTACATCCAAAGCGAGTATTAGTATTATCATATTATAGATGTGTATCAGAGCATGCAATCGTGTAGCATATGAAAACAACGCATTTGTAAATACAATAGATGTAAATATAAAAAATGTCTTTAGGAAAACATATTTACCTATAAAAAGATGGCTTTGCCTAGCATGATTTAGATAATTAATTTTAGTGTGTTCATTTTCTGTGTTGGATTTTACGCTCCTCGACGTTACATCAACAGTAAACACCATCTACATATGTCTTTCCCTGTATGTGACGTGTATACTATTTTGAGAGTTGGTGTTTGTGAGAATATGTTATCTTGTTCTGAACACTCTTGTGACAAACAAAAATCTTCATTTTCGTATTTTGCCCTCAAGAAATTGGAAATTAACCAGGATAAGGTTGGATTGTACTACATGTAACTAGTATAACGGTAATTTTATTTCTGCTTTCGTCACATCATGTTAAACAGTAGATCCACTACATCAAAATCTATTAAAGTGAACAGTCGGGCAAAGATGGCTAAAGTCGGTAAAAATGGTGTGAATGTAACCAGTATAATTTCTTATGAAATAGAAAAATAAAATCTCTCGTCAGAATCTATCTGCGTACGAAGAAATTAATTTAAAGTATAGGAATCCTAAAACGTCCTCCCGGCTGACTATGTTCGTGATTACATTTCCACGCAGCCTCGCTTTCAATACTTTCAACTTTTCTTTCTTTTAATGATCAGAACTGGGAAACGTAAGCAGAACTTGACCGTCGTATTAATATATGAGAACTTTTGGAAGGCCAATGAACGCATTTAGACTGATATTCTTTGCCCGACTATTCACTTTAAAGTTAATCCTAAATATACAAAATATCATAACAATTTATGAGAACCATATAAATCGCCTCTGTCGCAGAAGTTAATCCTAAATATACAAAATATCGTAACAATTGATGAGAACCATATAAATCGCTTCTGTCGCAGAAGTTAATCCTAAATATACAAAATATCGTAACAATTGATGAGAACCATATAAATCGCCTCTGTCGCAGAAGTTAATCCTAAATATACAAAATATCATAACAATTGATGAGAACCATATAAATCGCTTCTGTCGCAGAAGTTAATCCTAAATATACAAAATATCGTAACAATTGATGAGAACCATATAAATCGCCCCTGTCGCAGAAATTAATACTAAATATACAAAATATCGTAACAATTTATGAGAACCATATAAATCGCCTCTGTCGCAGAAGTTAATCCTAAATATACAAAATATCATAACAATTGACGAGAACCATATAAATCGCTTCTGTCGCAGAAATTAATCCTAGATATACAAAATATCGTAACAATTTATGAGAACCATATAAATCGCCTCTGTCGCAGAAGTTAATCCTAAAATATACAAAATATCATAACAATGACGAGAACCATATAAATCGCCTCTGTCGCAGAAGTTAATCCTAAATATACAAAATATCATAACAATGACGAGAACCATATAAATCGCCTCTGTCGCAGAGTTAATCCTAAATATACAAAATATCATAACAATGACGAGAACCATATAAATCGCCTCTGTCGCAGAAGTTAATCCTAAATATACAAAATATCGTAACAATTGATGAGAACCATATAAATCGCTTCTGTCGCAGAAGTTAATCCTAAATTAACAAGATATCATAACAATTAATGAGACCTATATAAATCGCCTCTGTCTCAGAAGAAGCATACACATTTAGATAGATATTGAAGTCGAAATGAAGGGAGTAAAAGTGTTTCGAATGTGGCAGTTTTATTAAAAATCTATATATGCATCCCGTTGATACAATTCAATATATACATGTATATAGATGACATTTGATCACATTCACTTTCCAAAGACTGAAGATTACGTTTTGAATTTCTTTTCCATATAAAAGTATTCATGTATTGTCCGTTCAAAGAGAGCTAAAGAAACAGGACAAGCTTATGAGACCCATAGCACAGATCATTGAAATGCCCACTTAATCAATATATAAAACTTAGAAAGCGTGACTCACTGCATTGGCTTAAATATTTTAAAACTTCGTCACTATGACCCAAGATACTAAGACACATAGTCATGTCATGATTTTATCATTTGGGTTTTATTTTAATGATTTTACTACAGGAACATATCTAAATGTAATGTAAACATTTAAAAACTTAATCAGCATCAAATACTAACTCCCCAACCAACACTTACTTTATATGACATAATGTTTAAATAACTATAAAAAAACACCATACTATAACAAGTCGATAGGTCGAGAGTTTCAGAAAATAGTCATGCAATGAATAACTGAATAATATAATGTTATAAATAATATATCTAAAATACGTGAAATTAATTTTTCTAATCTTAGACTAAATAAATTGACTTCAATGCAAGTTATTTTTTTCATTTAAAACTTTCCATAAATAGTGTACACAATAAATTTTGATCGGAGCGTGATTTATGAAGCACTTGTAATAAAGTTCCTTGAAATAAAACTATGATTGAAACTGGACTGTTTTTATCAAAATTGTTCATCACGAATAATTTTTGATGTAAAAAAAAATAATTAACACTAGATATAAATTGTCCTCATAACACAAGATTTGATAATGCGAAGATTCATATAGCTCAGGATTTGACAATGGCTAATTATTTTAGAAATCTCAACCACCATGTAGAATAAGTCATTGTCTTATAACCACGAAGCAAAATATTACGTATGTATTACATAGGCTACATATATTGTAACACCAACCACTCCATATTTTGTTAGGATTTATTTTTTTAATTGCGATTATTTTATCGTAAAATAGATCGCTGTCTATGGAAGGTAAGATGGGAAGTAAGGCAAGATGCGAACATGGCTTCTTTCATCTATTTTTCCTATGCTTTGGCAAGAAACCGCTCTAGATCTGATGACAACTTTTACATGTGAATCATGGCTTGTTAAAGAGCAAGAGTTATCTTTCTTACTACTAAACAGCAACAACATTATTTGCAATGCGCGATTCATCTGTACAGTATTTGTTCTTTTGGGAATTTCATTTTCCCGATAAAAAAACTAATAACATTTCTATTGGTCATAAAATGGGCCTTAAAAGCAATCGACCTCTTTGAAGTTAGAACGCATGTCCTTTTAATAATGACAACCAAAGTAAAGTTAATGAATGATTCATTACGCTTTAGTTCGTTCCCATTGTCATTTTGTTTATCATCTCTCACCAAAGTCTCACGGGGCAATATGAAAGACTTGCGGTCTGGTATTACTCCACAGTTTCGTAACAAATATTCAGCCCTGGGGATATATTATAGTGATGTAACCAGACTGCAGTGTGTATGACCATAATGTTAAATGACTTAAGATCAATAATTGTATATATCAAATACTCGATATGCAGTCAGTAACGACACATCATTCGTATTTATCAAAGTTACTTCCCTTCGTTTCAAAGTAACTTTGATAGAGTTTTAATTCCCTTACCACGTGGTTTGAAATTTGCAGTTTCTGAATACTTGTACCATATTCCAACTTCGCTAGCCAATGGTATTCATTATACGACACTCTCCATGTAACAGAGAGGGTATCATATTAAATACCCTTGGCTAGCGAAGTTGACCATACTCTAAACCAACTCTCTTTCGCGTGCGAATTACCTTCGTGAATTTCGCGAAGTTTCAATTTAGTTATGTAATCTCTATGAATTTACTTTGAAATAAAATCTCGAATAGCCACGACAGAATATTGATTAACAGTAGCATTGATGAATAAGCAATATCAAGTGAAATATTCTTGCCTTCCTTATCCCTGATTATACCACTATTATTGAATTGTTTTTTTATTACATTTACCCACAACGTAATTTAAAGTTTTATTTTCTGAAGAAAAATAATAAAATAACTGGCTTCTTGCCCAGAGAAAGTGTATGGCTTTCGAGTCACGCATTTCATCAAAGCGGATCGATGGTGTATCAATCCGCAAATGACGAGAAATTATACATACCTCGAACGAGGAGACAAACTAAATTTATGTATCCATTGGCATACAAAACTCTCATTGTTTTTGTTTAATCTGGTATATAAATCTGTTATGCTGGTGAGTATTTTCGGCACTAGGTGTGTTAGGCTCAGTATAAATATATTTTGCTATTTCAATCGAAATAAACACAAGGATTTTCACGTGTATAAGAAATAATAGCTTAGGCTGATATGTAGCACTACTCCAGAATGTCTGCGGATTCTGTACATTATGGTAATACGTATTTAACTTATAACCAAGCTCAGTATTGTTTCTGATCAACAACAGTAAGAAAATACACGTGATAATGAGAGGTCAGGGTTTTTAAATTGAGACGGATATTGTATCATGTACATATATTCCAGATGATTCTTTTTCGTCGTGGCAAAATGATCGGAAAAAATGATTATTTGGATGCACCGGACTTGTCATAACATAAATTTTGCAAGAACTTTCCAACTCTATCTTTAATATGAACTCTTTTATTTCATTTCTAGAGCAAGAAATAAATAAGATTTAGAAACAAGTTTATTAATCCATGTCCCCTTTGCAGAAAATGCATCAGTTAATGAAGACTAAACTAGTAACATATATATATAAGTGAGGCAAAAGTGAGGGTATTTTAAATGAAAACAGAGGGGGTGAGGGTGAGGATGAAATAAATAAATTCGATAAATGGGGCACAGATATTAATGTTGAAGTATCATCTATAAACCCTAGGTTTGACGCTAGTCTAAGGGAGATAACTTCTTGATAATGTGTTGAAAATGTAAAATATAGACAAAAAGTAAAGATTGTTAAGATTGACAATAAATTGTAGAAAATAGAATAAAAACATATTTAATGTGTAATATTAGTGATGTTATAAGATATAAATCAAAAGGATAAACATGTGTATATATGATTTGGCAAAATCATCTTAAAATAATTTAATTTCTCCTGTTCATCCTTATGGCATGTCATGGCAAGCTAGAAAGTACAAGAGACAAAAGTAATTTTAATGAAATACAATAACAATGCGATTTGAAATCATTTATAGCAAAAAAACTCACAACATAGAAATATATATATAGATCATACAAGTAATATCAACTGTTATATCCGGTATTCCAGATAACATTAGATCTTCGCAAACGTACGTCTGTAGGATACGAATTATTTGAAGTTGTAGAAATCAACAAAGAAGTAATTTCAACAGTGTGGTCCAAACATTATTGCATTGTCGAGGCGAAAATAAACATATATGACTCTTACATATGTGGATATGGAAGATATTCTACCTGAGAGTGACAGAATGTAGTAAAACCCGAGAATTATCCAGTGTTTGTAACATTCATTGAGAAATAAGTTAAGAAAACTGCAACTACAAATCAATTCTCCATACGTAACATCTCAACGCAATTCTCGTATTTTGCATTCTTTATAGCTAATCCGTAAATCCAGCATAATTCCTGAAAAAAACGTTAAAATTCACCAGGAAACTAGTAGTGATTTTTTTAATTATCTTAATTACTGTCTTTATAATGCATGTTTATTATTTATATATTGTATAGGAAATGGAAAACATAGTCATTACATCGCGTTAATTGAGTGAAAGATGTTAGTTATCATTTATTGCGTTTAAATCTATGTACTCGTTTAAGTTATGTGTGCGGAAACTGGGCGATAATTTTGACATGCTATTTTTTCATCATTAATTTATTAAACACCATAAGGTTTGATGAATAAAGCTGTAAAAATCATTCAAATGGCTTCAGATCACTTATAAACGTTAGTTATAACAGAGAAATTTTGTACTGAAAAATTGTTGTTTTTATGCCTTAAATATGTTTAAATGAAAACATACCTGCAGAAGTCACTTTATAATTACTAAAAACATTGTAAAAATGTGTAATGAAATTGTAGACCACAATTTGGCTTCATGGTCTCATCGTTTGTACTCATTTCACTTCACTATTGATGTAAATAAATATTTTTTGGCAGTATTGCCAAAAATCATTTTCAGCCCTTATTTGTATATGTAAAATTAAAACCTATGCATTGAAAGTACTGTAATTTTCAAAAAGTTGGTAATTTTTGGTGATTAATAACATATTAAAAGCTCATCTTGATTCGTGAGTATGAAAAATACGGCACATATAACTTTTATAGGTAAAAGGCAGTCACACCATTATGATCTAAAACAATTATGAACAATGATCATTTATCATTCAAGAGTAAATTTTCATTTGGAACCGAGGTATACATATAAAAAATTTATCTACGAAACACATATTTTATATAGTTTCCAGTCGCCTCTGTTAAATGGACCTGCATTAAAAACACAAAGTTATATCGATAATCTAGATCACATCGAACTTGAATTTGCATTTGTTGACTGCGTATTACCTGGTTGAGAAGATGAAGAAGTTGTTGTTTTTCGCCTCTTACCACAAATCAAAACTTTGTAATAATTATAAACTCTCTTATTTAAAACAAAACTGACTAAAACGAACAATCCCTGAAGAACCGTTGCTATAGTAACCAAAAAACTAAATACCGTTATAGGGAACAGTGTATCGATAACTAATAGAATCCAAGTTATCCCTGTTAAAGAAAACAATTTTACGTAAATCAAATGTTGATTTTTCCTTTCTTTGGTACTGTCGACTTTTGGGGATTTTTTAATTTGTAAAGCTGTTCGTATGAAAAAGTAAATATTTGTGAAACACACTATTAACACAGGGGAGAGAAAGGATAGATAGAACGAAGTCTTGTTTTCTATGAAACAGCGTGTTTTACCGTAACCGATGTTGTCATCGTCAGATGTTAGGTAGATAATGACGATGTTACAGATAACAATGACTGATGATAGTCCATAAGAATATGCTATGTACAGTAACATCTTCTTCTTCCATCCCAATGCAGACAGTCTTCCAGCTATTGTGTCGCCAGCGAACACACTATACATGTGATACGAACACACGCTCATACAACCAAAAGTCGACAACCAGAAAATGTGTATGAAAACACCAAGTACAGCACACATCGTAGGCGAAGAAGAAGAGTAAAATCCACACTGGAAAAGTAGCTGGGCAAAAAACATGGCGAATACCAGACTCATGTTGTTCATTCCCGGTAGAGAACGCATAGCGGGGAATAAACAGTAAGTTATGAAGGTTAAAAACAGACAAATCAGGGATATAATGTTACAGACTAATGTTGTGATCTTTAGTGGTTCATACAGAGGTGACTGACTTAAGCTAGACACAATGGAACCATTGAACATTTCCTCGAAATCCTTTAGACAAACTCGAACTTTCTTGTCGATTAACAAGAATTCCTCTTGATGAAGTTTTCTATCAGATTTCATCACAGAAATCTCAAAATGTGATTCATCCACTTCAAACTCGTCTTCCTCTAGTTCTACTTGGGGACAGAGAAGGAGTTGTGATACTAAAACCGGCTTATGGTTATCGTGTAGGTTAAATGTTGTTCCCTTTACCGTTTTACTGTAGCAGTGATTCATAAAGCCGACTGTATTCACGAGTGCCGGTAACATAAAAGCTTCAGACGATACTGTAGACTTCCACAGAACATTTTGAAAAAGAAATGTTCCATTTGTAAATTTAAGCAATGTTTTCTCCGTTGAAAGTCTGTCAACATATTTCCATATCAAAAACATAGTATGTACCATGAACGTTAACCCTCCGTTAGCATTCGAAATGGGATCGTCACATTTCAAGTTCGTCATTATGTGGAATGATTCGAAAGAAATGCCGCGGATTTGTTTGGTGATCTGACCTTTGACCTCCCTCATTACCGGTTCAAGGATGTCACTTGATTTCATTGGTGCAGAAAGATTCGCTTCCAACGTAAACGCCAAGGTGTATCTAAGGTTGTTTGTTTTTGTCAGTAAAGGTTTACAGGTCATGTTGGTTAGAACCTTTCCTGGATAGCACATCAGTCGGCGAGTTTTATTCTGAAATATTGAAAAAAAATCTTTATGTGTTTATAATTCAATTTTGCTTCTAATGAGGAATTTCATTCGCTTACAAATTACTGTATCAATCCATCAATCTGTAACATCATTTCTGATTGGCTGCCTCATATAATATGATATTGATTTCATAGAAAAATATTCTCAAAATCAATTTGGAATTCTCAAGTAAATTGTAGTATATTAAATTAAAAGGATTCATTTGAATATATTTTTAACTTATGGTATAAGACCAAAATCATATAATAAACCATAGCTGTAAAATGATATTACACAGGTTAGATTGCAAAACTTGTAAATATATATGGTAAATATTATATCATATGCTTTTAATGACAATGGTTTTTAATTTTGTTATTCTGGATTTAACATATTTCTCTTGGACAAAAACAATATAATTATTGCCAAAATAAAAACCGATTTGGAATATAAAATCATCCCTCAGAGGAGATACATTACAATGCATTTTTTTAATCTTTTGTGTCTATTTGTTTAAGAAAGAAACTGTTCAAGCCCATACTCACTGAAAGGACACTATTTAGAACAGAGAATAATTTATTTTATCATCTATTGATTGGTTATGACTCTTATATCATTCAAGCATTGATGTCACTAATTTTAACTTCATCAGAGTATGAAAGACAATTTGTATGAATCCGCGTAGCAAATAAAATTTATTTATACCCCGATGAAATTAAAAATTAGTGACATCAATGCTTATAATTTATTTTCTAGTCTACTTCATTAAATGTTTCTATTGTGACGTCACGATTATGTCATTCTCGGATGATTACAAAGAGCAAATAATTATTTTAGTGTGAAAAGGAAAATTAAAATCATGCCTTAATCACTAAGAACTGGTTTTTTTCTGTTTGTTGATACATGTAGGTTTTAATTTAGTTCTGTTAAATTTGGTTTTTATTTGAAGTACTGATTGTTTTCGGGGGGTGTTATTTTCCAGTGAAGACTGATATTATCCCAAAGATTTAAATCCGCAAAATAGTGCGGAATGGTCGAATCTTTAAAAAGGCAAAAATATAATTTTCTCGTTTTCTGTTAAAATCACAAAAGGATCCCCGTCAATACCCGGCATCAGAAACAGAATGACGAAAAACAATTCTCCAATGATAAGTATGCACAGTTTTGTTTGTACTTACGTTTATCGTGTTGTAAATTTCCTCGTCATTTCTAAATGTCAGTATCTGTATTTCAGATTTAACAGTCATTTGAGGCTCATGATCAGCTGAGAATATGCCACGAACAAGATGGATATTTGGAGACAATGTAGGCGGGAAATCGAATCCACCCGCAAATCTGGGATTCCATGGAAACGGTGGTGGAAGGGTCATGTTGATATTGGAGCAGAGTGAGCAAAAGACATTTTTGTAAGGTTCGTAGCCAGGCACTAAGGGTGAATTTCTACACAACTCGATGACAACTTCTCCATACCGTTGATTTTCTGGTTGAACTGAACACGTGTCAATTGAAATGTTACTTGATGTAGGAGGATTACACACATAACAAAATATATTTTTATATTGTTCGTGATAAGGCGGGAGAAATTTCCCCTCGTTTTCACAGGCCGCTTTTACATCCGGGTCAAAGAGCATCCAATGCCCGGTGGTGTTACATTTGTCAACATAGCGGAATTCTGACGTTTTCGTACAGTGCATCCGACTCACTTGAGACATAAGACTATTTCTGTGTCTTGGAAAGACTCTTACAGAACAGTCCATGACTTTTGCAGTCTTTATAACATCATTCAACAGTACGTGAAATTCTGCATTTATTTCATAAGGGCATTTTATTTGAACATCCCATGGTGTTATTTGTATGTGTTGTTTCTCTTTCGAGTTTAAATGGCACCACATACAGTCGAAATTTTTGTAAATCGCTTGCCCATGCGTAACAGGAAGCGTTCCAAAAATGTCGTCTGCTGCAATTCCGCACCGTAACTGGGATTCATCAATAGCGCCACCTACATTGGATTGTTCACATTTACTTATGGCACTGTATGGTGTAGCATACTTCTGATTCACTGATGAAGATTCCACAAGAATATCACTAAAGCAAGATGTAGGAGCTTCCAACAAGACATCCAAACAGCAAAATGGCGGTTTGTGGCTATAAAGACATGTTTTCATATCACATGAACAGAGATCTAGCTGGAATAATTGGTGAGGAATTTTGCAAAATGATCCGGAACCTTCAACAGCATAGTGATATGATACAAGTTTAGTGGTATTCCATTGATTCGAAAACAGTGGCATGGGTTTATGGATGTGACTCAAAAACATCATTGTCTTTGATTTCTCTAATAATACGTGATAGAAATCTAAATTGTAACGGGTGACAGTAAAGAAATTTTCATACAATGATTCACTCTCTGTGGTGGAAATAGAAACATCAAAATAACGGTTATAGTTTGTGTTGTTTCTGTTACAAAGAAAACAAAAGACATTCTTATAAGGCTGAGTACTCGGCGTCCAATCCATACTGTTACAATTATGTTCTATAGCTGCTTCGTAAGGAGACCAAATGCCTGAAACATTACACGTGGCCACTATTTCGTCTTCGTGAAGATAATCTGGGGGGTTACAGATAAAGCAAAATATGTTTCGATACGTTTTATAACGAGGCAGATAGTCAGCTGCACATGCAGCTTCTATATCAGGGTCTCTGTAGGCCCATGTACCAGTTACATTGCACCACGACTCCAACGGTTCATAGTCTGTAGAATGTTGAGTTCTTCCAAAACATTTATGCATGTTTCCTTCATCTGCAACATATTCCAACTTGCAGTCATTAGACCTTGCGGTATTATATATGGCTTCATAAGATGACAAGAAATTTAGATCGACGAAATCGAAGCAGGAGACGTCTATATTCCATTCTGTATAATTATGTATACCATTGCATTCGGCGCAGAACTTGTTTCGGAATGTGAACGCATACCTGCGTGACGTAACAGGTGGATATTGCAGAGATTCGGTGTCGGTGTAATTCATCATGCATTTGTCTTTGAGTTCCTCAGGTGATTTTTCATGACAGTCTGCAAAGATGTAATGATTTGACTTTTTGTTGACTCTGCCCTGAAGCAGTGACGTGGTAACACAATCCTGTTCTGGCATGGAGAGGATCACATCCGGACAACAGTCCTGACGGAGGACACACTGTCTGTCACATCGACACTGAGGACATACCTTCACACGAGGGGTGCTTTTGAATTCATAAACGAAGCTATAATGATGTTTATTGCATATATACTGAGGTCCGCATACTAAATAATATTCATAAATCAAGTTTGTCATGTTGTAAACGGGTCTCGTAGAGGAGTCTTGAACGTAAAGAGGTAGCGGTTCTGTGACATCCGAGGCGTGATGCGATATGGTCAATGCTATTATGTTTCCGGCATAAATGATGTACAGAGCAAGTTGTATCTCCCTGAAAATCATTTTAACCTGCAAAAGAAACAAATATAAAAAAATAAGGTAATGAATTAGCAAACAATGAAGTCGTAATTATAGATAGAAGCATTTGTGGAAAGAATTTACATAGGCTTGGTATGTTTTGTTCCATTAGACAATATTACATCATAGATATCAATAAAATGGTTGAAACCATTTATCAAAACAAAATATGAAAATTCCATGTCAAATTAGGTTTCAAGAAATGATTACTTAAAAGATTTAATCTTGGTTTAAAGTGGCATCGATAAGATATTATATTATGTACTCAATATATTTGTTGTTTGTAATGATTACGTAGAATTAACAGAAACTCGTATAAACTTTAATTTTACAAGATACTGCTTATCTTTTTAGTGAAAGAATTCTTTTTATTTTGAGTGGCCATGGAATCCGCAACTTATACTGATATTTTTTTCGGCAACGACATATGCTGGTTTCGTGTATGATGTTTTTATTTATTCATTACAAATTTTGTAACGGGATGTAGGTTTTAGCTTCGAGATAATTCTTAATCAACTGTTTCTCAAATATATATATTTTATGGATGGCAATTGCTCATGAGTAATACAGGGACACACTGTCATACTGACAACCCTTGTTGTCTATAAATTACACGGTCAAAAGGCCACCAGTGTGTAGTAACTTAACAACGCATGGTTACACACATTTGGAGCGGTCACTAACAGTTGATTATAACGGCACGGTGGCTGGAATATGGAAACATTTAAATGTTTTGATTTTTATTTCACTACAAATTATGGAATGTAAAAATACTGGGGCTATATTTTCTGATTTAATAATAAATTCAACGTTGATATTGACAAAAGACCAACAAAAATAAAATTTTGATTATTTCTAAAACAAGAGAAATAATGGATGATTATTATTGTATTTACACCAGAATACGACTTTTATAATTCTAAGAAATTGTATTCTTTATTAATCAACATTCTCTATATGGTGGTTTTAATTTCTCTGAATTCAAACTCTCATTCAATCTGTTTCGAACAATTAATAATAAACCATCAAGATTGTATTTTCAAGTTAATTTTTCACCAACTCCTAACATCTAACCTAATTTATTAAGATAATAACTAAAAATAAATGGTAATGTGTTTAACAAAAAAACCCGTGAAAACATCTTCATCATATTTGTGAATATGTTTAAATAAAATTAAATCAACAGTGTTCTAATTTCTTCATTTCAAAGAAAGTTAAGTAATTGCAATGCTTACCTGTACGTCTGTTAACCTTCAGTAACGGTACACAACAAACAGAACCACTGCCCCAAAGCTTAGTTATACACAATGAACCTCCTACTCACTTTAACAAAAGGGATGAAGTAAAATCCGAACTATTTCTGGATTTTTGATTGAACAATCTTATATCAAATTTCACAAAAACATTGAGCAATTAAATAAAACATGTTACATTAGTATTTGTCTGAAAAATGCCGCTTTGTGCAGTTTACCTAAGCTTTGATATTACATAAAAATCAAAGTTTTAGCGAATTCTTAGACGACAATTTTTATACTTCATATTTTCCAGTATGCCTACAAAACACGCGCGCTTTAAGATTGATTGTCGGCTGTTTATAATGACACTACCTATAAACAGGTTACACACGCCACGGCGTTGTAGCGGCTATTTACGTCATCAATCATAAAGAAATGTTCACGTGTGTCTAAATAAGGTAATATTAGAGGTAAATTACCTGGTAACGATGCAATTAAATTTATAGATACATTCTTTACAGAAATCCAGCTGCAAGTCTAGCAAACAGAGAATAGATAATTAAATTTCATGGATATCAAACACCATATAAACATTCAATTACATTGTTAACCATAGTTATTATTATTATATATTCGTATAGCAGTTGTGATATTCGTTACATTAATCTCCATGTAATCCAATTTTACCTTAGTGAATTCGTTATACATAATCGATGAAAGCCACAGATAATACAACTTTTAATAGGTCTTAGGAAGATTGATTAAGAACATCATTGACACTCTGGTTCCTCATGAACATGTTACATTCACAAATGATTGGATAGAGTAGGAAATTCGCTCTGAAAATAAATACTTTAAATACCTTTATTTACATTATGGGAGATGCTGAAATTTCAAACAAAAAAGAAAAACATGATTGTAAATTTTTAAGCCATTATTGAATGGTCATTAATATGTACATTTGTAATGATAATCTTATAATTTTTATACATATATAGCACATTAATTGATGTCTCTACTAGGATCGACGTTGATGTTATATTCGGTTTGCAGGTTCAATCCCACCTCCCCAAATAAAAAAAAACCCACCCTGTTTTTCTTCAATAAAACAAGGTCTACCATAGCACCAGAATTGTTGTTTTCCATGCAAAAAATTATATTATTGCCCAAAAATTTGTCATCACAGCGTCATTTTCTTATACAAGTGCAAGCAATCTATAACTACATATGACCACTATACAGTTTGAATATATGCATGTCATTATGGTTTGTCTATCATCCATGTCATTATATTTTTGACATTATCCATCATCTTGATATAGTGACTTATGAGCGATTCATAACTGTTTATGATGTACTGAAACCTTTTTCAAATTATTCCTATTTTATGCTATGTTCAGATATCGGACCCCGAGGGTAAATACGCAGTAGAGGTTCGGTTAAGGTAGCTATCATTTTTGTTTTACAGTTAAATTATAGTTTCATACCGGACACATGGATTAATCATTTTATCACATAACTGGTCCGTTCAGCCACAGCATACGACCATGTCATAGATATCGATAGACACATGTGTAGTAACACTGTTGTCACGTCACAGGTAATAATGACGTCATGATCAAAATATGATGTCGTACGATTGTCTCGGTAGACGACACGTCAAATCGAGCTGGATTTCTACTGTTTTATGTAGAGACGAAATTAATTGTTTTGCTTACATTTCTACTGATAAAAGTTATGTGATAAATAGAGTATTACACTCGTGACTATGTGATATGAAATTTATCAAACTCGTTAAATAATTTGATATGCCATTCGCCTAAGGGCTCGTGGCATACCAACTTATTGAACTCGTTTGATAATTTTTATATCAGTTAGCCACTCATGTAAGATCCTCTATTTATCGTGCTATTTTTATATCTAACTAATTCTTTATCATGGATTGTTCTTAAGATGTTAGTGCTTTTCTGCTTGCTAATTATTACTCTCAGAACGAGGTAATTGCATAAAATATTACTATCTTTTTGTAACAACATTTTGATTGTCTAAAGTGAATACTTAAGGCTTTATGGACTTTACAAGACTCTTTCATGATTTTGAAGTTAGATTGCAGAAAGTGTTTGTTCATCCAGTTTTTAATTTAGATTAATATGACTAATGTCGTCGGCGAAGCACTGAACGGTTACCATTACGGAGCATATGGTTCGATTATCATTTGATCTTTTTATTAGTCTCCTTTCAAATCTACCTTTTGATTAAATATTTCCATTGCATAGTCAACTTTTAATGATAACTACTATTTGGTTGGGATGTTGGCATTGTCGAAGCAGACATATTATATGGCCATTTTCCTGGCCAAATATGAGACAAAGTATTGCGAGATACTGTTATGAAATGGTCACACTATAAGTTTGATAACGTTAATGTATTTCAAATGTATGTTATGACGTTACTTTAATCTTTAACGTACAAAAAGGTGTGTAATCTATAGTTTTATACCCAATCTCTGCCTTGATACCAGCCTTAGCTTCCTCAGACATCAACCATAAAACTCGAGAGTATAATATTATCATGTCAGTATTGGCAACCTCTGATGATGATAACAAGAAATTAATTTAAAACAAGAACGGAAGGGTCAAAACAAGGGGCACATTTTTAAGGTCATCGAAGCGTAAAAATCCAAAAAGGCGTAGATTTTTTTTATCTTATAATATCATGAAGGTTATTAAAAAGGCATTTTTTTTTTGGGGGGGGGGGGTTCTAATATTTCTTTATTTTTATTAATTAATAACGAGTTTGTACTATAGATTATTGAAATAATTATCAATTTAAAATCCTGAATAATATATTCTTGGTATCGGACCAGAACCATTTAAACATTAAATTGACGTCTAAACAATAAAGAGTATTTTTACAAGCAATGATAACGATGCAATTAAATTTATAGATACATTCTTTACAGAAATCCAGCTGCAAGTCTAGCAAACAGAGAATAGATAATTAAATTTCATGGATATCAAACACCATATAAACATTCAATTACATTGTTAACCATAGTTATTATTATTATATATTCGTATAGCAGTTGTGATATTCGTTACATTAATCTCCATGTAATCCAATTTTACCTTAGTGAATTCGTTATACATAATCGATGAAAGCCACAGATAATACAACTTTTAATAGGTCTTTGGAAGATTGATTAAGAACATCATTGACACTCTGGTTCCTCGTTAACATTTTGTGCTGGGAAATGTTCACAAATGATTGGATATAGTAGGAAATTCGCTCTGAAAATAAATGCTTTAAATACCTTTATTTACATTATGGGAGATGCTGAAATTTCAAACAAAAAAGAAAAACATGATTGTAAATTTTTAAACCATTATTGAATGGTCATTAATATGTACATTTGTAATAATAATCTTATAATTTTTATACATATATAGCACATTAATTGATGTCTCTACTAGGATCGACGTTGGTATTAAATTCGGTTTGCAGGTTCAATCCCATCTCCCCAAATAAAAAAAAACCCACCCTGTTTTTCTTCAATAAAACAAGGTCTACCATAGCACCAGAATTGTTGTTTTCCATGCAAAAAATTATATTATTGCCCAAAAATTTGTCATCACAGCGTCATTTTCTTATACGATTTCGAACTTTGGCAAAACCGTGCAAGATTTCGAAACCGCCTGTTTTAGCTTCACGACAGTAGACATCAGTATACATCATTAGTGCAAGCAATCTACATATGACCACTATACAGTTTGAATATATGCATGTCATTATGGTTTGTCTATCATCCATGTCATTATATTTTTGACATTATCCATCATCTTGATATAGTGACTTATGAGCGATTCATAACTGTTTATGATGTACTGAAACCTTTTTTCAAATTATTCCTATTTTATGCTATGTTCAGATATCGGACCCCGAGGGTAAATACGCAGTAGAGGTTCGGTTAAGGTAGCTATCATTTTTGTTTTACAGTTAAATTATAGTTTCATACCGGACACATGGATTAATCATTTTATCACATAACTGGTCCGTTCAGCCACAGCATACGACCATGTCATAGATATCGATAGACACATGTGTAGTAACACTGTTGTCACGTCACAGGTAATAATGACGTCATGATCAAAATATGATGTCGTACGATTGTCTCGGTAGACGACACGTGAAATCGAGCTGGGTTTCTACTGTTTTATGTAGAGACGAAATTAATTGTTTTGCTTACATTTCTACTATAAAAGTTATGTGTTAAATAGAGTATTACACTCGTGACAATGTGATATGAAATTTATCAAACTCGTTAAATAATTTGATATGCCATTCGCCTAAGGGCTCGTGGCATACCAACTTATTGAACTCGTTTGATAATTTTTATATCAGTTAGCCACTCATGTAAGATCCTCTATTTATCGTGCTATTTTTATATCTAACTAATTCTTTATCATGGATTGTTCTTAAGATGTTAGTGCTTTTCTGCTTGCTAATTATTACTCTCAGAACGAGGTAATTGCATAAAATATTACTATCTTTTTGTAACAACATTTTGATTGTCTAAAGTGAATACTTAAGGCTTTATGGACTTTACAAGACTCTTTCATGATTTTGAAGTTAGATTGCAGAAAGTGTTTGTTCATCCAGTTTTTAATTTAGATTAATATGACTAATGTCGTCGGCGAAGCACTGAACGGTTACCATTACGGAGCATATGGTTCGATTATCATTTGATCTTTTTATTAGTCTCCTTTCAAATCTACTTTTTGATTAAATATTTCCATTGCATAGTCAACTTTTAATGATAACTATTATTTGGTTGGGATGTTGGCATTGTCGAAGCAGACATATTATATGGCCATTTTCCTGGCCAAATATGAGACAAAGTATTGCGAGATACTGTTATGAAATGGTCACACTATAAGTTTGATAACGTTAATGTATTTCAAATGTATGTTATGACGTTACTTTAATCTTTAACGTACAAAAAGGTGTGTAATCTATAGTTTTATACCCAATCTCTGCCTTGATACCAGCCTTAGCTTCCTCAGACATCAACCATAAAACTCGAGAGTATAATATTATCATGTCAGTATTGGCAACCTCTGATGATGATAACAAGAAATTAATTTAAAACAAGAACGGAAGGGTCAAAACAAGGGGCACATTTTTAAGGTCATCGAAGCGTAAAAATCCAAAAAGGCGTAGATTTTTGTTTATCTTATAATATCATGAAGGTTATTAAAAAGGCATTTTTTTTTTTTTGGTTCTAATATTTCTTTATTTTTAATAATTAATAACGAATTTGTACTATAGATGTATTGAAATCATTAACAATTTAAAATCCTGAATAATATATTCTTGGTATCGGACCAGAACCATTTAAACATTAAATTGCAAGTCTAAACAATAAAGAGTATTTTTACAAGCCACTATTTTTTTCTTACACTTGTAGGTACTTTGTACTTGGTACCAAAGTTGATTATCAGCTTTTTTTTTAAAAACCAGTTTCTAGGATTTCGTTTAAGGTGCAGTTTTCAGGTACTTTTTCTATCCCTTATGGTGCCTCTAAGTTACATGTATCAGCAGCTGGTGCACGGTACACATCAGCTGTGTACAGACAGTAGGGCTAATTAGCGAGTATTAACATAACGCTGTATAAATATTGGGAGAAAAGCGTCAATATTTATAAGCTTAATGAACTTGTAGGACCTATCGAATGTATATTTTTTTCTTATTTCATAAACACGTAATACAGTTGATACATCTCAAATGTTGAACATATGTTCGCTTGTATCCTCAAAAATGGTACTTTCATAACCTTCAAAAGCCTTACGGATTTTCTCAAAATCAAAATATCCTATTGTCAAATGTTACGACAACAAGCCTATAAAAACCCTTTCTTTATAGATTTAATTTCGTTTAATTCAATATATTTATCATATTTTATTTTCACTTTTCTTTCTATTCTATTTCGTTTTCTCTTATATATTTTGCATTAAAGATTTGACATTTAAAAAGATTAACTGGGGTAGATTTTTTATGTTATGGAGAAGTGACACAAAATTCTGAGTGTAATCTAAATTAACCGATGAAAGTACGCAGTGATTTTTGCGTTATAACCCCATAACATAACAAAAAATATTCGAATTTTAAATCCTAATAATTCAATCTAAATCCGCGACACTTTAAATTTCTTGAGAGACTCTATTTCTATGAAATCATTGCACAATTGATTCAGCCAATCGGAGACGACGTTACAAATGGTAACGCCATTTTTTACGTAGATTTTTAAATGAATGAGAATGCTTGTTATAAGCAAAATTGGATCATTTTCCATTACAAGTGCCAGGTTAATAGTCATTCCAGAATTACTAGGCTTTGCTTATTTGTATCTCATAACGGCATTAATTAAGAAGATAATATTCGAGAGCAAAAATATGCATGGGGAAATATGAATTAAAGCAAGTATGTTTATTCGAGGTAATATGTCACAATAATAAAAACTATTTCAATAACTTATTGCTGTAAAATTGTCGTCTTTTTGTGCTCGAGTAGTAGCACTTGTAATGTTTTTATTATTACAGATTGTTATCAATCTAGTAATAACATTAAAAGTATATCACTCGTACATCAAGTATACAAAAACACACCTTATCATTATTGCATTTATAGGATTTCGGAATGCTAAAGTATTCTAATATGATTAATAAACATACTCATAATCATTCATATTTCCATATGCTCCAGTAATGCGTCTGTTTTATTCATGTTAATGCTTAAACTGAACAATTATGAATCCATAATCAAGGACTGTAAGCTCCAAGTTTTGAATACATCATACGGAAGCGTATTAGGCTCACGTACGACAATATTTTTCAGGATAACGAAAATGTTTTATTTGGCGGCCGCCACTTAATTTATCTGGCGGCCGCCAAATAATTATCTGGCGGCCGCCACTTAATTTATCTGGCAATATAATTATCGGCCGCAATATAATTATCTGGCGGCCGCCACTTAATTTATCTGGCGGCCGCCAGATAATTATTTGGCGGCCACCAGATAAATTAAGTGGCGGCCGCCAGATAATTAAGTGGCGGCCGCCAGATAATTAAGTGGCGGCCGGCAGATAAGTATATGCCAGAAATTTAAATGGCGGCCGCATATATAATTATTTGGCGGCCGCCAGATCAATTAAGTGGCGGCCGCCAGATAATTATTAAGCAGCCGCCAAATAAAACATTTTCGCTATCCTAAAAAATATTTTCGTACATGAGCCTAATACGCTTCCGTAGTAACTCACTCGAATGTACAATAATTAAAAAAAAGTTTTAATATATATTGCCCATTCGTAAATACAAAATAATGTTTTTGAACAAATATTTATTTTTGATTTTTAAGAAAGCATAATTTTAGTCACGTGACATAATGCTCCAAATATCTTATTTATCGTGTTTATTTCTCATTCATATCTATATATAGCATGCATATAAACATGACAGACCTGATAGCTTTCTCATGTATATTACACCTACTATAGCGGATACTGACACAGCAAAACATAACCCGGTTTCAAACTATTAATTTATTATTTATTTTTCGGTTCATGTTCACGTTTTACGTCATCTAAGAGTGTCATGGGAATTGTAAACAGAAGTCAAATATATTTTTAAAAGCTTAATTGATATTTATTAGCTAGTGTAATAAAACAATTCCTAATTCTAACTTACATAAGTCACCCATTTGATTTCCTGCTTTACTCTATCCGGATCATGGTCTACTAAGAAAATAAAGTACTTTCGAACTATAATAACACGGATATCTCACATATGTGTATACAGACTGCCATGCGTTTCATTTTGTTGGAGGAGTTTAGAGATTTGGACCAATTATAATTTATTTGGTTTCGGCTTTTCAGAACGTATGCTAAATGGTGCTTCACGATCAACAAAACAGTATTTTAATCAATTCGAAACAGAAACAGGAGATTACATATTTTGAATGTTCATTCTTGTAAATTTAAGTTTCTCAGTTATCTTTATAGCAAAAAACAAATATGAGTGTCAAAATAAGTATAATTGTGCCCGAATAGAATTCGTCTAGTCCTACCTCATATTGAATGAAGTAATGATTGCACATGCGCTAAAAGATATATATATCAGTGAGTTTGTTAAGTTAGATATATGTCTCAAATATATTTATGGTCTAAACTGTTGCCAAAAGCGCATATATAAATGTAAAGTGTGGTATCGTGTTAATGTTCCTGAATAATTAACGATAATAGCAATATCGAATCACTCTTCATCGATTACATTAAACACCATCCCTTAAAATCAAGCATTTATCCAATCTACGTTCATTGTGAAATTGCAAATACTACTTAGTGATGCAATTATTATAAAACGAATGTACACACTCATTATAATAAACTAAGCGTCTAATTTCCTATAATTAGGGCATAACTCTCGTTGAATGTGTCTCTTCCGGCCGATTTACTGTTCTACACGCGAAGCCAATGTAGTAATTAATAACAAATACACTAATGATTGATGCTACTCTGACTAGATATTGCTACGGTATGGAAACCGTATCATATTCTTTCTTAATAATACTAGTGTATTTTATTATACGCAAAAGAGTTTTTTATTAAATTATATGTATCTACAAAAAACCTCAGTGTCCACCTACACCTTCATAGGCATATCATGCATAAGGGCGATTACATTTCATGCGTTTTTTGTGAGAAAAAAAATCGCAAAAAATGAATGCCTGATTGTGTGCATTAAAGTTATATTTGCCGTATTTTTCATACTCACGAATCAAGATGAGCTTTTGATATGTTATTCATCACCAAAAATTACCAACGTTTTGAAAATTACAGTACTTTCAATTCATAGGTTTTAATTTAACACATACAAATAAGAGCAGCTGAAAACGATTTTTGGCAGTACTGCCAAAAATCATATATTTACATCAATAGTGAAGTGAAATGAGTACATACGGTGAGACCATGAAGCCAAATTGTGGTCTACAATTTCATTACACATTTTTACAATGTTTTTAGTAATTGTAAAGTGACCTCTGCAGGTATGTTTTCATTTAAACATATTTAAGGCATAAAAACAACAATTTTTCAGTACAAAATTTCTGTCTTATAACTAACGTTTATAAGTCATCTGAAGCCATTTGTATGATTTTTACAGCTTTATTAAACAAACCTTATGGTTTTTAATAGATTAATGATGAAAAAATAGCATGTCAAAATTATCGCCCAGTTACGGCACATATAACTTTAATATATAGGACCTGTTAACGTAGCCGATGTTTTCCTTTCTTTTATGTTTGTAGAATTTTCAAAATAGATAATCACACGATATATTGTAGCCATTTTGATTGAATATCCATCGAGAGTTACCAAATAACTCTATCCATTACATGGTTATACATATAGTGTTTTATTTAAAAGGTTCAATAAAGGCAAACTATCTGCTTGAAGTTATAAACAAACGGGCTATGTATGGTTTGAGGCCTATTTTGCCGCCATGTTCATCAGATTTTCAACTTAGTGTTACAAAATAAGTTTTTAATCCTTTATTTATTTAAGATAGATGGTATTTTTAATTATCAACGCTCTAAATGCCATGGTTACCATTAAAAAAGGGAATAAATTAAGCTAATGTGGAAAATTGGTTATTTTTTCTATTTTTAGGCAGATTTTCCTATGCACAACGATAGAGCACAATCTTGAATAAACTTAATATTTACTGAGAATATCTAGGCACTTATGATACATCATCAGGAGAAACTCAAAGTTTGTTGAAGGATGTGCTCTATGATTATTTGTTAAAAAATGTAGCAAAAGCAGGCGAAAATCACCAAATTGTCACTTTAGATTAATGTATGCATATGCATTATTTAGGATGGTTACAATAGCAACAACTGCAATGCTACATAACTATCATACTAATTGTGTCAGGGATGTACCAGTTATCTGAAATTCAGCAATATAATCACAAAATAATGGATTTGAAAATTTGACAGATTTGGGGGGTCAAAAAGGGTCCAAACCATACATAGTCCTTAACGATCACAGTAAAATAAAAATAAAATGCATATCATACATGTATTTATTATTATGAAAACACCGGATTTCCGCTTTCGAACGGTAGTAGATATCCTATGCCATGGCTAAGTGTCAATACATTGCTTTGTTTTCAATGATTGTCGGAGAATGATTACAAGGGAGGTAACTCATGACTGAGTAAATAACACAATCATGTCACAAACTGAAATCATATTTCTACAAAAAAATCGCTGATAATTATATTTCAGAAATATTGCATATTAATTATGTTTTGTCTACAATCTCACCGGTATATACATAAATAGATACAAAATGAAATCTTCCTTTATTTGTCAAACAAGTAAAACACAATAAAATTTCATTTAGAAGAAATGATACACATCTAATGTTGTACATGTATTTCAGACTTTAACCATATCATCTTATAATTCAATTTTGCTTGTTACGAGCATTTTCATTGGCTTAAAAATTTACTTTATCAGCCCATAAAGGAAAAAATGGCGTCGCCGTTTATAGCGTTGCTTCTGATTGGCTGAGATGACGGCGTAATGATTTCATAGACAAAAGAGTCCCAAAATGAATTTTGAATATTGAAGAGATTATCTTTTTAGTAAATTGAATTATAAGGATTAATTTGAATATATTTTTTATGTTATGGAGATATAACACAAAAATCTGAGTGTACTCTCATCATAAACCGCTTCGCGGTTTATTTAGAGTACACTAAGATTTTTGTGTTATATCTCCATAACATAAAAATTATATTCAAGTTAATCCTTAAATATAAATACTACCTGCATTAGAGGTTCACAGTGCACATATTCACAATAAGCATTAGGTGAAAAATTCTTGTTGTCTCCAGCGTTTGTTAAAATCTTAACGTTTTTACAAATCTCAAAGAATTTTGGTTTTGTCCTGCCGTCTGTTTACAACATTAGCAACGTTACGAAGACGCTTGTTATCGCATGTCTTCCGTTCGCCTTATCACCAAAGGGATTATCAAAAATCAACATATAACGCTTGAACTGTAAACGAAAATGTGTAAACAGAATGCTCCGTACTCAATTTGAAAAAAAAAAGATATTGATAAACAGACTTGTTTGGCAAAAATATTACTAAATAGCTCTAGATAAATTTGAAGCGTCGCTTCAAAAAACAAAGATGGCGTCGTAAAAAAACGAGTGTGCAACTTTTTGGGGCGGTTCATATTTTGCATTGTCTAAAAATACACTATCCCCCGTTGCTAGGGGGTTGCTACGAACGTGTCTATTGTCTCCTATTGTTCTAATGATAATGTGAAATACACAGTGGATTCTCACTTGAGGTATAATAAAGCATAACTATCACATGAGTGATTCCGCGGTTAATGTCAGTAGTGGATTGAAATAATGGGAGACATTTTAACAAAGAAAACACGGGACAAGTAAGGTGACAGCAGCATGTGCTAATATACCTCTTAGGAATATAACATATTAGTATATAAATAATATAACGATAATACTGTATCAACGATATATCTACAACATAACTACATCTATAGCTACATATAAAATACTCGTATGGAACAAATGCCATGGACAAAGTATATATATATATCTAATAAATACATACAATTACTACTACTATCAGCTTACATGTATGAAATGATAATCATGTTCATTTAATCAAGTTTTTTCTTTGAATTAATTTCCTTACAAAAAATAATTAATTCTGTTAATTTCAACTCCGTCAGTACTGACGCAGTGAAACAAAGGGAAGTAACTCTTATAATAAACGTGTTGTAAACTTCCTAAAGGGCAGAATGTAAATTATGACACTTACCTTTTAACTATTTCCTTTTTTAAATTCCAACATGCTAGAAATATACCATAGTTCAGGCAATATAGAAATAAACTGATATATTATAGGAGTTCCAACATTATTGATTGATACATGCTAGAATCCTATTTTTGAATCAATTCCGAACATTGCACGAAGTAAACGTTCATTATTGGTTAATCATTCTGGTTAATCACTTATTCATGCAGTCTTCATGCTGATATACGATCTTACTGATATTACCACATTTAAAAGGCCCACTATTATATACTGGGGCTATAAATAGACTTTGCCTGGTGCTCAGGTTAGATACTAGTATTTGAGATTAAATAAAATATTTGTGAAATACAATTTAAAAAACGACAAAATCTCATACCAATGTACTGTATATCCCAATGCCAGGGAGATAATTTGAACAATTAGATATAGTTATTCCGCCATCCTCCGCTCTATACGGATACCATCACTGGGAAGTTGATCTGATAATTTGTTAACTGGTCAATTTAGTTATCTATCCCTAACTAGCCCAATTTTGATTTATGGAAGGTTATTTGATTGTATCAGATTTCCGTTATTTGAATAATGCCGATAAATATCAATTTATACTGTCATATCATCAATTTCAACTTGTGAATTCACATTCTTGTCAAGCGCCACACTAGATATAGAAGTCGGATCACCTCGTCATTTTCTCGTAAACTTGACTTTATTCTACGTTCGCAGGAGTTGGCTAGGTGTTCCGATTGCTGGTAACAACTCTACCATTTGAGAAGTATCTTTCAACCAGAGCCTTGTTACCACACATCAAAGTCTCTTATAATACTAACGTAGCAAGCGTAGTCAACAAGTGTCTGGGAGAGCGAGACTACCAATTGAGCCACAAATGCTTCGTAAGCTAAGTAACAGAGACCTATTTCACACTATGTACAAAGTACACTGCCCCGTTGGTTCTGAGGAACACGAACTTTCCGGCATATGAAGTGATGACGTATTCATGTCGAGTGATTTGATGGCTTAAAGAAGGATTTATTTCACAACATGGGTAAAATTGTGAGGAGATCCCTTGGAACAAAATAAAGAAACTATGAAACTGAGGACGTGTATACTATAAAATATGGTACTAATTTATCTATCTTAAGGTATGGGATTTACATCTACAATACAGTTATCAGCCATTCTAGAGTTTGTGGAGAAATGGCACATGTGTTTTTATATCAAGTGATAAATAGAATATTTGTATAACTGGTTCTATAAATATCCTTATCTATCGTATTCTCCAATAACTGTTTATACAAGAAGTTCATAAGACACATGTTTAATTTCTAGTATGTCTATAATTTGTGGTTAGTTTGCTCTCAAGTTCCCATCGCGAGGAGCGCAAATGAAATAATAGATCCATAGGGATATACATGTGGCAAATGCGTCCACCTTAAATCAAATAGATGGCATCCGTGATCCAGATGATATGGATATTGACAAGCAGGGAGTATTCCTGTATAAATGGCATATTACACTTGCTAAATTCTTGTCTAGAAAGCAAGGTGACCTCAGTATTGATAAACTCAAATTAAACTGAAACGCCTTTTGACATAGGCCACAGTGATGAAGTGGTCAAGGTGTTTAACATTTTAACGGGTCCTTTATTTTATTTCAGGCAGTTGCCTGGTACTGACCGTATGACAATAATCCTTTCCATATGATCATAACTGTTTAGGACACAATACTACGTGAAACCTATATATCTTTCATTAATATAATAATCATTACTATATTCATGTTACCGAAAGAGTTTTCATAGTACTGAGACCGGAGTTAAGATGTTCTACATATAACCACCAGTCCTATATCTCAGGGTTTCAAGTTTGACTCCCAAGTTGAGCAGTTGGCAGGAACTGACCGTTGGTCAGTGTCCAAACTGTAATCCAGTGTTTATTATTCTCCACATACTGCGCTACGTTCTAAAATGACTCTTGTTGGTCAAAGGTCGCGAAACTAAACAAAATTGTTATAATAATATGAACTGTAACACTAACCAAAAAGAAATGGAAAGGATATTGCAACAAAGCAATTAGGAAGTACAATAGATTCATAATATATATTGTAGTTTATAAGAAATAAAGGAAAATAGATATTAAAGTTCATCAGAGGGTTAAAAATCTACATCAAATAAACAACTGAAATAAATCATTACACCCTTCCCAATAATAATGAAAAACATGGCTGCTGTGTAGATATTCTGACGCTGATGAACATCACCTGCAGGTCGTTCCTGAGGCCTTTATTTATTTACTGAAGCTTGTGATCAGTGGAGAGGGATGAGCGGCTGTTTAGTCCGTTACTACTGTTGCAATTCAGGTCTTTTGGCATTTAGGGTGAGTTATAAGTAGTCTCACGGGTCATTAGTTCATGTGGTGTTATACATATACTGCTGATATATACAATACATCCTAGCTTTGTCCATAAAACATACTACAAGCATTTGAACCTAATGTTGAAATTCTATAACATCGCAAACATAATTTTTAACTTGAAAAAATGAATTTAAAATCTGGCACAGCATTTTATTTATTAAAATCTAAATACGTCTATATATTGATGTTCTAATATTAATGGTATTTGACCATTAACATATTTAAGTTCTCGTTTCAGGGTTATAAATTCAAGGCCACAATCTGTTAAAGGAAAATAATAATAAAGAAATAATAATAAAAAACGAGTCCACAGCTCTCACAGTTTCGTTTTGTTTTTACGTCAAAATTTATATATAGAGAGAAAGCATACATTTAGGTTGGACTGATTAATTTGGTGTTATCATTGAGAAACAGAGAAACATTTTATTCTCTATCACATGTACATAATGATAGGAAACAACTCAATTGGACACTATTGTCCGGTATAAATTTATGAAATCAAATATAAAACAAAATCAAATACTCTGACTTCCCCCTACATGCTATAGATGGATATCTCACATAAGGTCAAGGGGAAGGTCACTGTTCTTCGACAATAACACACGTGATGAAGGTAGATTACTTCTTATACTTTACAGATAATGTATTGTTGACACTGTACACAGGAAGAGCTTTACCGCAGAAGTAATGGTGGAAAACACTGTTATACCAATATTATATACAATATGTATTGTAGATGTACTTCGGGTATAACTACACGATCATGTTAATCACAAAATAACTAGGAAAAATAGAAAATAAAATACAAAGTGTAATAATATAATAAAATGTAATAAAATACATGTAATACAATTTAACTCTGCCAATGGAACTTCCAATTTAAACATGTCAAGTATTCAAGTTAAATGACGTCATTTTCATACTCATAAATCAAGAAGCACATTTAATATGTTATTTACTACCAAAAGTTACCAATATTTTGAGAATTGCGTTGCATGCAATGTAAAGGTTATAGTTTTAGTAATTTAAATAAGAGAAAATACCGGCTTTATGGTATCATAATGCCTTTGACCATATATTACAGTATCATATCAGTATTATTATCATGAATACAAGTGTGGGAAGCAGAAACAGGAAGCAAAATTTAATCCCTAACACTAGTGAAATACGATACAGTAAATGAATTCAAATTTTGGCATTTCCAAAACATTTGCAAGTACCTTATTCGAAAATAAGCTTTTAAGGTTTTTTGGACCCTTAAGTCACACTGAACTTGAGTTCGTTAACATTAATTGTGTGGTTTGTGAGGAACTTTTGTCACGTGAAACGTTTTTGGTCTCTCTACCGCAAAGTTTTTCATAACGTTTCAAAACGCGTTTGTTCAAAACAAAACTTACAAACACAAACAACCCTTGACAGACTGTGAAAAACACAACAAGAAAGCTAAATACAGAAACAGTAAATAGTGTGTCAATGACGAGCAATATCCAGGTTATCCCAGTCAGAGAAAACAGTTTGATGTAAATTACAAAGTCATTTCTCTTCTCCTTTGTGCTTTCCACTTTTGGTGTATTTTTTATCTTTAAAGCAGTTCGCGTGAAAAAGAATATATTGCTAATGCAAATCAGTATCACTGGCACAAAGAACGTTATGTAAAAGGACGCTGTGCTGTTTATGAAACAGACTGTGTATCCATAGCCAATCCCACCGTCTACAGATGTACTGGACAGAACTATAATGTTTAAAACAATGACTAACACCGGTAGTCCGTGTGAATATCCCATATACATCATTATCCTCTTTTTCCATCGGTTTGTATTGCGACCAGACATGAGATCGCCAGTGAAGACATGATACATGTGAATGGAACAAACGTTCATGCATGTGAAGGTTGTCAACCAAAAGAAGTGAATTAATATTCCTATTACGGTACAGAATGTTGGCATGGAGGTTCGAGTATATCCAACGATAAAGAATAACTGTGCACAAAACATGACGAGGACTAGGTTCATATTGTTGATACCTGGTATAGATCTCATGACTGGGAAAAGACAATAGGTCACAAAAGTCATAAACAGACAAATTAAGGAGATGACGGTACATATCAATTCGAATACACCCAATGCTTTAGATATCTCCGACATTTCTTCATCTGTATTTAAAAACTCTTCACTTATTACACGAAAATCATCTAGACAAATCCTTGCGCCAGTGCCTATTAACATATATTCTAAAGGATTGAATTTTCGATTATTGTTTCCAATAGAAAGACTCATATATGAGCCGTCTATTCTAAAATCTTGTGATTCCAATATAACGTGTGTGCATAGCAGAAGGTCCGATACAACAGATGCATGAAAATTCTTCTCGAAGTCGTAATTTTTGGGGTTGGTATAAGTAACATGACACTGTGAGGCAAAAGGCAAAGTCTTTAGAATCACGGGAATCGTAAAAGCGTCATAAGATGGAAAGGTTTTGAAATATGTGAAATTATCAACGTAAAAATCTTCTCTGGTGATATTTACAAGTCTTCTTTCTGTTAGAATCCTATCCACTTTTTCAGGAATGAAGATAGTCGTGTGCACCAGTATCCGTACACCTACACTGTTTATGATGAATGGTGTGTCACAAGACTTATTTAACGACATGTGTATGGAATCGAAAACGATACTATCGTTTATAGAAGAGATCACTGATCTCAGTTTTTGTTGCATGACGTCCAACAAATGTTGTGGTAGAAATCCTGAGTACCCTTCCAAGGAAAATGATAACACATAAAGTAAATTTTCGGTATTCTTTAGCAATGGTTTACAATGGCTACCAACCAGCATTTTCCCGGGGAAACAAGTTAGGTTGTGAACTTTGTTCTGTAAATGGAATAGAATTGAATATAACAAATAGAATAATAGAATAGAATACAGAAGACTATGCGGAAGATCAGCTATGTTAAATAGGTTTTTTATCCTCAGAAATATTTTTTCTGAAATACATTTTCGGTCAGTTAATCTATCATGATTTCAGGTAAGTACTTGTCTTTTTTATTTTCATAGATAATGTTTACGTATGCTTTCAATATGAATTTAACATGCATTGATTTAATTAGAAGCATAATACGAAAAGAGATTTGGTGAATCCCAAAAACATTTGCTACTACGCCATCTGACATTCTATCAATTATCAATACGTTTATGGCGAAGATTTTTGTTTGTAGGTATTGATTGTGACGCCCTATTTTTCTGAGAGAATGGAGTTTCCCTCACAAAATAATGACGTCACAATCGATACATTCCACAAGAGAAATTAATCAGTAATATGCGAAATTGAAATAGCAGATACTAGCATACTTACTGTTGCTACACTGTACACTGTATTCTTCTCACTTCCCACCTCTAGCGCCTGCGCAGCTACTGACATCGCGGAACTGTAAACACTAAACATGTCGCGGACAGAAGTTTGAACGCCTCTGCTACCAGATGAATCAGGCATATATGGTATCCATAACATTGTTTCTATAGTTGCATTTACAATTGAACAAGTCCTACAAAATATGTTCCGATACAATCCAAAGCCAGGAACTTCCGGTTGTTCTGCGCATGCCGTAATTATATTTTCCCCATAGTACTGATTTTCTGCCGACACATGACATGTAACAGACGTTGTATTATTTATAGATGGATGTATTGGGTTATTGCAAATGTAACAGTACACATTTTTATATCCATGATGAGGCGGTAAGAATAAATCCAGAGTTTCACAAGCAAGTTCAATATCTCTGTCATATTTTGACCACTGTCCAGTAATATTGCATCTGTCAACTCTTTCTCTGTTACAATATATTCTGCTCATTTTTGTTACATGATACTCTCTTGCTGGGACAATCTGTATATTGCAATTTCTACGTCTGAAGTGTTCTATAATCCCTATAACACTAGGAAAGTATTTAAAATGGGGATGTGAATCACATTCAAACTGCAATTCCCAATCAGAAACAGAAGCATGTGAAATATTTATTGTAGGGTTATTGCATCGAAAGCAGTCCAGATTTTTATACACAATGCCATTGTAAGTGACTGGAAGTATGCCAAATATGTCATTTGGATTCGCACTTTTGCATCTATTTAGTATCACCTGATCTCCTGTATAGTCATTGCACCCAACAACCGCACCAAAGTTCAAGGAGAAATACTTCGATCCTGATATTGAAGCCTTCAAACATGATGTTGGGCTGTCCAGGAGGAGGTCATGACAGCAAAATGGCTTTGAATTACGGAATAGGCAGCTTTCGTCACAAGAACATGTATCATTCACAAAAAAACCGCCAGGAAATTTCGCCGAACAGTATGAATTAGTACCAAATGTAGCATAGTGAAGCTTGAGGAGTTTACTTCTATTAAATGACACAGCATTGGTGTATAGCGTTTGGACATTATCGTGGCTATCGAGCCTAGAGGACTCTAAAACAGAATCATAATAATCCAAAGCATGTTCCAGTATTCTGATGTTATAGATATTTGAAAAGGTGATGATGCTCTCTTCCACGATAGCATTGACATCTTGGTACCGGAAGTGACTTGTGTTGTTTCGATTACAGAGAAAGCAGAATAAATTTTTATACGGCATGGTGCTCGGAGTAGCATCCTGCTTCGTACAGGCTTCCCGCAATTCTGATTCATATGGTGCCCAGTTACCTGAAACGTTGCATGAGCTGATAGTATTGACGTTGTACGGAGGCGGATTGCACATCAAGCAGAACACATTTGTGAATCCATTATCTGTGATGCTGTAATCCGAGTTACATGCACTTTCTATATCTCTGTCGTACTTTAACCATGTTCCTGTGATATTGCATTCGGATTTAGCCATAGGCCAATCGTTCAACTCCTTAAATTCTTCACATATATACCTGCTAGTGTCTTCATCCTCGTCATACATAACGTTACAATTACTCTCCTTTGCTTTATCTATAATTTCTTCATAGGTGGAAAGAAAATTGAAATCAGATACCATTTGACAAGAAATATCGATACCCCAATTTGAATAATTAAAAAAAATTCCGTTACATTCTGCACAATGTTTATTGCGAAACGTGAACGCGTATTTTGTGTATGTAACTGGTGGGTTTTGCATCATCTCTGCATCTGTAAAATTTTTATAGCACTTTTCCTTCGTTTGTTGTGGAGATTTTTCATGACAATCCACTATCATATGGCTTTGATCATTTCCTAGGTACACACTTTTGATGATAGATTTATCTTTACATACCGGAATCGGAAATGAGAACATAACATCCGGACAACACGTCCCATTTTGCACACAATCTTTTGCGCAGCTACATTGAGGACACAATGCTAAATTTGGACTTGGCTGATGGTATTTGATGAAATTATAATTTTGTTTTTCACATATAAACTGCGAACCGCAGATTAAATAATATTGATAAATCAAATTGGTTAGGTTATGAACAGTTCTTGTTGTTGAAGTTTCCTCAATGAACCACTTCGTTGTCATAGATTTATCAGAGGCTCCCAGTGAACTTATGATGTTAATGGTGACTAGTATACAGATGGAATATCGTAATTCCATTGGAGCTGTTTCTTGTAATACGAAATCTGAAAATAAAAACAAATCTGATTATCATTTATGTGAGAACCAAGCAGTATGTATACGGTAAATGTTGATATTTTTGCGTGTGAATTTTCAATTCAGTCAGTTTTTAAACTGCAAGCGCTGTGCTAAATACCACGCTGTGCATCTACAATGAAATTATTCATATCTATAATATTTTCACATTTTGATGTGTGTGTGTGTGTTTGTATATGTATATTTGCGAATGTTTAAAAAACGAAAGATGCTAAAATATTCACACCAGAAATATTTATATGTAGATTCATGAATCATAAATGTACTCATCATGAAACAATGATGCCTTGGTTAATGTAACTGAGAATATTAGTTGCGGGTGTATTTCCTTATCAGTCGTTATTAATATTTCAAATAAAATTCCTTTGAAAGTGCAGCTACCGAAACAAAACTGTATATTTCTTATGTTATCATTTTACCAGTTTAACTATTAATGTTTATAAAAGGTTGTAGTTTATACTTTGGAAATAAAATACCCAGACATCAGTGAATCGGTGAAATTGTTACGTAAACGTGTATTTAACATCATGAAAGAGTAGTTTATTTCTCGAAGCGAATACATAATAATATATAATCAAGGTGAGAAAATAACTGTTTTTGTGAAGTAATAATTAAGTAAGCGAGTCTGTTATATAAAAGTATTTGATTGAATGTCATGAATCAAATAATCGACTCCAAATTTCAGCAAAGTTGAGATTTGAAGAGCTATCAGACTCTTATTTTTGCATGAACTTGGCATAGGAAAATAAAAAAGGGCCTCGGTGGGATACATTCGCTATATAGTGCTTACATGGATGATACGAAAATATATTGGGTCCATGAAAATAGCTGTATTATGCTCGGCTACACCTCGTCTAATAATATATTTCTGTATCATTAATGTAAATCCTTTATTAGTAATATAAATATGTTTTACAGAATTGGCTCTTTAACCATTTTACAAGTGAGAATATAAGGATGTAAACCGTGTTTCAGTTGTATCTGTCAAATATACCGTATGACGGAACAATTTCAACATACATGTAACACTAGCATAATGAGGAATATACAAATGTATCTGATGAACTGATACGTGAATACAAGTCAATAGATAATGAAACATAATATAAAGGGCATTTTTCACAGCGAAATATATTTGCCTATCGCCCCTTTTTATGTGCAAATGAACATCAGACGCACGGAATAGTTTTCTATATTCTCAGTCAATTCCAATAGAAACTGAAAACAGTATATATCTAAGCATTCACATGGACTATTTTTATTGGGGGGGATAAGGGGAATATCAGATTCCAATTTGCTTTATACTGCAAAGTCCTACAATGTTTCTTGGGAATCACTCACCATTTTGTGAAGCTGATAACTCGGTTAAAGAAATGATAAAGATGTTGTAGTGAAGTGAGGAATGTGAAGTTCATCAGCTTATCTTGTCATAGTTACAGCCTGAGTATGCTGATGAGAAACACCAATAAACCAGGTGAACACTCTAAGAATGATACAGTTTACCCTAGCTCTCGGTGTAATACTACATATCTAGGTCACAGTTTGAAATTTCACAGATGTTCTGATAACACTGTCATTTTCTGCTAGGCGCCTTGTTTGTAAACGATTTACGTTGATTGGTTTTTACCTGCTATATCAACGTCATATTAACAGTCAGTGTCATTGAAGGACGGCCTCCCGTGTATGCTGTGTGTAAAGTGTGTATTTTGGAGACAGCAGTATGTGCGTTGTTGTGACTCTTTGTAATAGTGGTATCCTTCACTTATCAATAAACAATTGATGTGTAAATGATAAGTAAAGATAAGATATACAATGTATATATTGCTTTAAACGTTGTAAGTATATCTTTGATAATTGTATTCCTCCAGCTTAATCTATACATATATCAATAGAGTTTCATGAGAAATGATAAATAAAAGTTATAATAATGTTAAGTTATAATAATGTTAAGTTATAATAATGTAAAGTTATCATAATGTTAATACCTACGAAGGGTTTACATTTACTATAGTTTTACAGCAACAATACAACAGTTTTATAAATATAAATAAAGGTTTTTGGCGATAAATGTATAGATGAGTTAAATTGGATCGTGTACTGGAATCAAAATGTTGAATCATAAAACATATTAATCCTTTGACTTAATGAGGTATGCGGTTGCACTGTTGATGGCATCTTGCAGGGATGTTATTGGAGATGGACTTCTTATTAGAAAGGTCAGTAATCGTCTATTGACGGATATTCTTATTCGTAAACGTGGCTACTTTAACTAGATATTACTCTCCTGTCTTCTTAAACAATGATATCCACATAGTGATAGGAATCAATGAGTAATCTTAAGTTCATTTCAAACTCCTCAAGCTCTTATGCTTTTACTGCGAACCCCACAAATCTGCCCTACCCCTTATAGATATGTAAACGAATTCGAAAATAAGTTTTCAAAAGTAAACAGCAACAGATCAACAGATAGAAACAGGAAGATTAAACATTGATAACGTAAGGTAATTTTCGTAAATACTTTCATGTCATGTTCGTAGTAATATTTTTGTCAGTTCGTAATCTAATAAACCGAGTTAAAGTGTTCGAAACTTTTGCGAATGTTCATCACTAGATTTCAATGATGAGAAATATTTTGTATATTTTCAAAATGACAGTAGCAAGTATGGCCAATCCTTCTTATACTGTATTGCCATTTCGTTTAGTATAACAATTTCCGCTTAATATAAACAATCTTGAATTCAATTATTTTCATCCAACTATTTATTCCAAATTGATGCATTCAAACGTGACGATCAAATCAAAATACTTTCAAATTAATTCGTGCAGTCTTGCCATTTATCTATGCTAATTAATAATAGTAATCATTATTCATGATTTTATTTTCAAGTTGAATAATCTTTATCACTGAAGACGATGCAGTTCTTATACACCGGAAAGTTTTCTGTTACATCTTAAAGGATGATATGACGAATCCGGAAAAAAAATGTTAAGTGCCTTCGGAAATCTGACCAATTCAATACATTATATACATCATGACATGTTAAGATTTTGTTCTCATTATTGTTTGAAGTAAGGCTTAAAACGAAAACATTGACATTAAGATTTTGTTCTCATTATTGTTTGAAGTAAAGAGCAAAGGAAAGTTAGCTTAATATCTTTATTTTATAGTCTAAATTTATATAAACCCATATACTAGGCCATTGATATCCAGCATATATAACAACTTTGTACTAATAATGTGTTACAAATTCGACTCAATGAGTTACGCTGAATGTTTGCCAAAACGCATTTAATTTTCTGATAACTTTTGACTTGATTGAGAGGTGTAGCGGCCTCAGCCATAATTACGTAATAATTTGCTGTTGCTTTTCATCTGCATTTGAAGATGCCAATCGGCCATATTAACTAAGATGTGTGCTGGTTTAGGAATGGAACGTTTGACGTAGTCTAGATGCTATATTATCTTGCATGTAAGGGACATGTTTTGAAAAATAACACAACTGTTTGTAATATGTAAACAGCATATGGTGCCCCGATTAGATTATATGTAGATAAATGTTCTGGGAGGGCTGAAGTTGGTTGCGAGTTCCTAGTTCCTAGTTCCGTTTAACTTAAACGGAACTAGGAACCAGACCCGAGTTCCGTTAAAGTTAAACGGAACTGGAGTCTAGGTGTCAGATCCGTTTAGGAAACTTGTGATAAGGAGATTAATTCTGTGCTGTAGTATTCATGGAAGCTCTAAATTCGATTCCTGTATATAATAGGTAATTGAACATGCAGTTAGAGATAGGAATCCTAATAAACGGAACTCCGCTCGTTGGCCAGTATGTTTGTTAAACGGAACTCGGGTCTGGTTCCTAGTTCCGTTTAAGTTAAACGGAACTCGGGTCTGGTTCCTAGTTCCGATTAAGTTAAACGGAACTCGAGTCTGGTTCTTAGTTCCGTTTATTAAACGGAACTAGGAACTAGGAACTCGCAACCAACTTCAGCCCTCCAATGTTCTGAACGACGTCGTTCTAGTTTCGTTATCACCGAATGTTCATAGACGTAACTGTTAGGTCAAAAATAGATAACATGATCAAATCAGGATAAAACCTGGCTTGCTTTGTGATGTTACATACCTTTGCTTTATCAAATGGATCCAGTATAGCTTGTTTTTATTGTGATAAAAATAATACCATCACTAAGAGCAGTGTTCGATATTAATTTTAAATTCATAGGCAAATATGGTGTACGTGTATTGTATTACTGGATTAGTAAGTTATGGATTTTATCAAATAGTTATGTTCCTGACACAGTAAATATGTTTGTGATATGTAGTCATGGTATTGGCTCACCACTACAGTGTTTAGTCAAAGTGTTATTTTTCTCTTATACAGTATAGCCCATTTAATGCTTCCAGTAAGTATCATTTAAAAATCATGAAACTTTTTGTGACTGAAAAAAGTCTTTAAAACGCCTACCTTACTACTTTTATGTTTTGAAATATTTAACACAACTTTGGAAAGAAAGATAGGAAAATGGAGTGGCTAGCGGTTATCTTTACAATATTCGTAACATATCTAGTCACGTTAGTCCCTCTTTCAGATTAACGTAATCCGTAAATACTTCTTGAAATATTATAAGCTGTTAGTTGTATCATCATATTTCATGTCAACAACCGACTTTCTCAAAAAATGCATCAATGATAACGACTTTAATACTGATGTATGTGATATAAGTATTATTTTCTATAATAGTTGAGAATTATGCCAGATCATGCTTTGAACAACGGTGAAATTAACGGTTATTGTTTTCATTAGAAAATATAAATATATTTTTTTACATAATGAAACAAAATAAAGTTCATCGTGTATATATTGTATTCAAACCAACGTACATTTATCTACTCACCAGATACAGTAACGTTCGCTCACATCCGCCGTGTGGTGGTGGGTGTTCGTGCTACACTGCTTTTACGCAGGAGAGTACGGTGTAAATCATGGACTGTGTGAGCTCAAACTTCCCTGGTTATCCCAACAGTATCTCCAACTCACCTCTTTGGAATACGAATTGATGCAATTTGCGTGTTCGCACAACTTTGTGACGCAACTATTGTTTTACAACAACAATGACAACTGATATCTACTGGGTAGGCAACTCCACTGTGTACTATATGTTCATATGATATACATACATTAAAGCCAGGAAGCAACTGTAAATACTTAAAGTGACTCATATGAAATATTAGTTACAGTAAATGATAAAAGCATAGCAATAATAACTGTAGAATATTAAGATAATCTGAAAAATATATATCTGATATAATACACCTACATCAAAAAGCCAATAGGCAACTGTATAATATATATGTAAGGCGAATGGTATGACAATATACATTACAGTAAACAATAAAAGATTCACTTCGAGATTTCTTTTTCTTGTAGAAATCAGAGGTTTATTATGGTTCTTAATGTAAATGATGGTTCCGTTGTCGAAAACTGATTCTTATAGTACCACGAAGATTGCGTCCTGACCTAATTATAAGTGTGACCTATATTTTTATGGCGAGTGTCGCTGTGACCTAGATTTTTATGGCGGTTGTCGCTGTGCCCTTGATTGATATGGGTGTCGCTGTGTCCTTCATTTGTATGGTGGGTGTCGCTGTGACTTGGATTGATATGGCGGGTGTCGCTGTGACCTATATTGATATGGCGGATGTTGCTTAGACCTAGATTTGTATGAGTGTCACTGTGACTTAGAATGATATTGCGGGTGTCGATGTGACCTAGATCTCTATAGTGGGTGTCACTGTGACCTAGATTGATATGGTTGGTGTTCTTGTGTCCTACATTTGTATTGTGTAATGTCGCTATGAGCTAGATTTTTATGAGTGTCGCTGTGACCTAGATATGTATGGGTGTCTCTATGAACTATATTGATATTGCGGGTATCACTGTGACCTAGATATGTATGACGGGTGTCGCTGTGACCTAGATTGATAATGTGGGTGTTGTGTCCTACATTTGTATTGTGTAGTGTCGCTATGACATAGATTTGTATGAGTGTCGCTGTGTCCTAGATTTGTATGGGTGTCACTGTGACCTAGATTTGTATGGTGGGTCCTAGATTGATATGCCCGCTGTGACCTAGATTGATATGTGGGTGTTGTTGTGTCCTACATTTGTATTGTGTAGTGTCGCTATGACCTTAATTTGTATGAGTGTCGCTGTGACCTAGATTTGCCTGGGTGTCACTGTGACCTAGAATTGTATGGTGGATGTTGCTGTGACCTAGGTTGATATGCCGGGTGTTGCTATGACCTAGATTTGTATGGCGGTTGTCGCTGTGACCTTGATTGGTATGGCGGGTGTCGCCGTGACCTTGATTGGTATGGCGGGTGTTGCGGTGACTTAAGTTTTTATGGCGAGTGTTGTCGACGCTGAATCTTCTGATTTACCTTGTTCTATTCTCAAAGAAATCGTTCATATCTATATTTGGTTTGAATTCTTTCCTTATTAATGTTGATATTGAGCTTATCATTTGCCGTTATTAACATCTTTTGTTGAAAAAAGAAATCACATATTTTGGATTTTCAAAAACCTAAATAAAACAAATAACTGCATATAAAAGCGAAAGATATAATCATATTTCCATGGTCCAGCTTTCCCAAAATGCCAGTTGATATTTGGCTTATTGCTGTTGTGGCATAAAACGTTAAAGGTCGCCCAATTATTTCAAATGCACATATCGCATGTGTTTAATGAATGATAAATGAGTTTCTCTAAACAAATATGATTGTCAAAAATGACAATGAACCAAGCATTCAATATTTGTTATTCCCAAAGCTTGATATCGCGATCTGATAATTGGACCACATGCTATTTGCGGGGGATATCTGTTGTGGGTTTTTTTAACAACACTATATAAATGTGATATACTTTCATATTAAAACAAAATCACATTATTTATTTTTTTAACTTCTTCAGATATTTTGTTCTATACATAATGTTCACCATGACACTACATCACTTATTGCCTTAAGTTAAGCGTCCATCCTTTTAGTTAGAAGAGTCTAAATGTGTCTTTGGGTTTGAATGAGTTAGTTCCTATGGGAAGGCTCTCTCCTCACTTACTACACCACTAAATGATATTGAATGAGGACACTGGTAAGTAAGCCACATACAAGCATATACAAATTTAATTGAAATATTTAAATTGCTGTTATCAGTCGGTAAACAGTCGGTAGCCTCACCATTATCCCTTTGTGTTCACCTGCCAAACATTTCACCATCAGTCACTGTTATTGTCAAAATATAATCAAATTCGTAGTTCATGCAGCAAAGATTCGGGTTGGGATTACAAGAGGTTGGAGCAGACATAATGACAGCACCAGAAAGCAAACCATTCAAATAAACAACTGTGGGTTAAAAATTGTAAACGTTTGTTCTGAGAAAACGTTGTGAAATATTAATGTCAATGCCCCACTATATTAATAAGATACGAGAAATTTCACGACACGTACGTGCGCCTTCCTATGTGACGCACGCCCTCCTTACTCTCGTTGCTTCTTCTGTACGTGTTCAGAAAAACGTAGCCATCGTAGTTTCTCCAGAAAAATCAAAGTACTGAGAGTACTCTAGTCAGGCATGCATTATGAGCTCGAGGTTAAAATGATCAAGTCATTTACCTTTCTACGTTACAAATAGAACATATTACGAAACTTATGAAACAATGTTTGTACTATTCTTCAATTCTTTAAGTAAATGTCACTTCTGTTATTCAGTGAATAATCTAGATTTATTTATTTAGAAGAAAAGAAGGTTTTAAATGACATATATAACTTTCAAAAATTCTTAACATCTGCTAACATTCACTTTTCTTCAAAACAGCACATCACTGATATGCATTAATTGCATTTATTGTATGACTGGTGTATTTGCTGTATTTTGATTGGCCGATACGTTTCTCGGAAGTATTCATCAACTGCAATATCAACCCCGAAATCGGCGGCGAAAAGCACGCGAGGTTACTGGACTAAGTATAGATACCTCTCGCGAGTCTTGTAACCTGTGTCAAAAATAGACCGAAGGAAACTCACTTTAGATGTGACGTCATAATCACTTTTGACGTCGATTCGTACCCGTATATAGCGTAACGGTAGTTTCCTTATTCAATGACGTCAGGATAATCTATTATGACGTCATTACCATAGTCGGCAACATATATGGCGGAAGGCAGCAAGTTAACTGCGATCAACGGTGATCAACTGCGAACTTCAATTAATGGAAAACGTTCATAAATGCCAGATGGGCAGTTGATGCAGCGATAAAATATTCCGGTTCTACCAGTCTAAAACATTAGCAAAAAGCATTCGGATATTTACCATATACTACATGTAATGGACGAACTACTTTTGAGAAGGTAACATTTGCAAATATCATCCTGTTTATTGTAGTAAAGTCTTTTTGGTAAATATCGTGATATCATCCGCGTAGCAGATTCTCACAAAAGTTTGCAATTTTTTTTCATGAAATTCAAAAAATAGTGACATCAATGCTTATAATTAATCTTATAATGTATATCATAAAATAGAAAATGTTTAAATGTACCGTTCTAGTGATTTTTCAAGGGATTCTTTTGCCGAATCAATGCGCAACTTCAATTTCTTTATTATGACGTCACGATAACGTCGGGATTTCGCACCATTCTCGGAATTTTTTCATAACAGTATGCAAAAAAGTATTGACCAATCAGAAAGTCAGGTTTAGTATGAAAACAAATATATTTATATGTATTACCAATGTAAATCAACAAAAATTAAAAAACCAAAAGAACAACGAAAACACAAAGATTAAGGTGTTCAGTTATCAAAATGTGTTACTCTTTACTACACATTGCTGATTATTGAAAGACATTTGTCAACTAAATATTATCAGCAACTTAAGCTGGAAAGCTACCTGCTTGTTAACAAACACCCGCGCGCACTAATCCGATCTGAGTTGTGTGTCTCAATTACAGCTGTATTTTGAATTAACTATGCAGAGGCATGTTCCATTGTTGGAACCTCTACAAAACAATGACCCGTACATTTTATTATGTGACCGGAGGAACGGGGCCCAAAACAGGAAATCGCTACTAGTCATAAGTACTTGGCATATTTGGCAAAAGTAGGGATATCTCTTTGTGCCATTTTACAGCCACTTGGCGATAAGATTTTTTTTTCATGAATATACCTTAGGGGCAATCTGCATATTGTATACTAGTAGTATTTAGAACATCCATTTTTTTTTAAATGATGAAATTAGTTTGATCAGCAGGGGACAAGGCAAGCATTAAAGCAAGTTATATGTAAATGATATATCTGAATTACCGAGTGCATTGCTTCTATATAGTAATTATATATAGAAATTGCTATGAAAAACACCTGCATTACGCAGACGACTGCCGCTTTTTAGAGTAATCTACCGTCTACCGCTTTGATGTCATTTTTTCACAACTGGCATTAATGAACCTACTTTAAAGCTTATCAAACATAGTTTAAATACATGCATACCTGTAATTATTTTATAGATAAGTATAGCATAACACAATTATTTTGTTATTAATATATATATAATTTCTGGGTGCTTTCGACTTTCATTTTATATCAGCTTAAACGGCATAGTTGTGTTAGAATACAGAGATATAAATATATGACAAAGACACATTCGGACAAACAAAAAGGATTTAATATTTTGATGCATGTAATGTCATCCATTTTTCCGAGGTACACTGTGTACATCATATAAAAGTTTCCTTACTCCGAGGCGTAAATCGCATATGCATTTACATTTACTGTGGAATCATGAATTATTCATCAATTGTATCCTTCTAATTCGATTGGTTCCGCCAGGCGAGTAGGTGGAAAGTTTCACCAATCATCAACATTGTTTAAATATTATAATAATTACGACGCTTAGAAGTTCTACTCTACAAAAATTATATCATTCTAAACCAGAAATTGTCATTGGACAATTTGACGGGCTTTTCACCTACATGGAATTTCGGTCAAGGTCATTCATATTAACAAACTTGGTAGACATTCATGTCAGCATGCTACAGGCCTACAATTAGGTCTCGTTGCCTTCTAGAACTTCACAAGAATTCGTTTAAGATTATAGGATTTTTGGCGTATGTGACCTTGCAGAAAGGTCAAAGTCACCCTTATCAGACTTAGTAAGCATTTGTGTAAGCATGCTACAGGCCTAATGTTAGATATATATGCCTTCACAAGAAGTCATTTGAAGGTTTTAGGATTTTTGGCCCATATGACTTTGAATGAAGGCCAAGGTCATTCATATTAACAAATTTAGTAGGCAATTATGTCAGCATGCTTCAGACCAATTTATATGTCAGCATGTTACAGACCTAATATTAGGTCTCTAGGCCTGTGACCCTGAATATGGGTCAAGGTCAACCATATTAACAAATTTAGTAGGTATTTGCATCAGCATGCTTCAGACCTAATAATAGGCCTCTAGGCCTTCTACAACGTCAAAAGCAGTCATTTGAAGATTTTAGGATTTTTTGGCCCATGTGACCTTGAATGCAGGTCAAAGTCATTCATATTAACAATCTTTGTAGCAATTTATGTCAGCATGCTGCAAACCTAATATTAGGTATCTAGGCCTTCTAGAACTTCACAAGAAGTAATTTGAAAATTCCAGGTTTTTTTGCCAAGTGACCATTAATATGGGTCAAGGACAATCATATCAACAAATCTCTAAGGTATTTGTGTCAGCATGTTGCATGCCTAATATGTGGCCTCTAGGCTTTCTATAGGCTTCCCAAGGAGTCATTTGAAGATTTTAGGATTTTTGGCTCATGTGCCTTTGAATGCCGGTGAAAGTCATTCATATTAACAAACTTTGTAGTCATTTATATCAGCATGCTGCATATCTAATATTTGGTCTCTGGACCCTATTTTTTGTGCCAATGTATACGTAACCCTAAACAGACATATATTTTTGTTGGCCTAATAGTATTAACAGTGTTTTCCACCATTACGTCTGCGGTAAAGCTCTTCATGTATACACAATACATTATATAATTATAGAGAATTAGTATTGATATACCTCCATCACTTGTGTTATTACAGGAGTTGCCTATTCAGGTGCTACAGGATACAGATAACAATGTCCTCTTCTTAATGCAGTGTTTGTGATGAATGTCATTGTTGAATGATGCGCCAAATCAAAATGTTCATATTTATATCATGTAAGAGACGATTTGATTATATGGTGATTCAGATTATCTCACTGACAATCGCCTTCTCACACAGCTATTTTCAATATTTGTAATATATGTAATGTAATTCCTAGACTTCTAATCAAGTTGCACAATATATCCTGATCCTCTACATTTTTTAATGGAAATTCATGGTGAAAAGACAGTGTTAGATTTCTGAATTTTTTTTATACATGATGCATGTCAATTCGTTTTAATTTTACAACTTGAATACATGTATGTGGTAGATATCTATTCACTTCAACTGAATATTATTTCATATAATCAACTAAAACATTTCAATAGAAATATGTGAACATTTATAGTATAATAATGTACTAATATATAGATAATTTTGGAATGTATATAAAAAATGATATGATGCCTTATTTTCCATTTTTGGATATTTATAAGTGTGTATATATAACTTGCCTTAGAAAAGCACAATCCACCTATTGACTGATGAGTATAACTTTTTTAACATAACCCATAAAGGAAATGATTTTTTTTTTTTTATATATTACAAAAATTTTGGGTCAATTTAGAACTATCCTCTGGGAGATTCCATATATACATGGACAGGGTCCAGAACCATTTAATCTTTTTTTTTTCATTATTATAACGATGTTTTTTTTATAGTATTGTAAAAAACATTAAACTTAAAAGTCTCATTTTTAACAAAAGAATTATCCAAGACAAGTTTGGCTTTATATGTCCAAATGTAACATTTTCAAAATCTAAATTTCCCAAGTCTCCTTTAAAAATCTTTCAATGACACTACATTCCGAAAATATTTACTTGGTCGTTTTATTAAACTGACCACAAAAAAACTACAGAATTGAGAGTCTCCTATGTGTATATTGTGTAAAAAAATATTAGTTGGTAATATTCTATGTATTTATCTGTATTAAAACTATCTAAAAGGCCAGTATCTTTAGTTGTTTTCATTAGTAATACAAATAGATTTTTCGACCAAGTTTCAGTTTTCTCACCTTTACTAACATTCCATTTCAGAACAGATTTTGGTTTCTTAAAAGAGCTAGTTACAAATATGATTTATATATATATGTATACTTGCATACCTTAAGATCTTGCAATACAATTTCAAGAGCATGAGGCCATTCCGAAATTTCTATAGGAAGAGTTAGAATTCCTAAATAAGCCACCTTTTCATACCTAACCGATAATTCTGTAATATATAAATACATATTTACATTTTGCCACAGCGACTCCCATTACTCTAATTATAATCGTGATCTGCATTATGAACCAATAAATGCAGCCTAGACTTGGTGTAGTGATATCTATATAAATGGATGTGTGTCTTGTTTACTGACACCATGTTAGTCCGCGCGGGAAAATTGACATTGTAGTTGAATAAACCAGTTTGGTTATGAATCTATAAAAAATCTTTAGAATGTCTGGATAATTGAAAGTAAACTGAAAAGCAACTGAAAAACATTGAAACTTTATTGTCTTTCCATTTTTTTATAGGGACTATTTTTATCACATTGAAATTGGCTGTTGAGGTTAAATGGCTGAAGCGGAAAATTCAAATGTTCACTCGCATCTAAATCATGTTTTACTTTGAAATAGAAAGTAAAATGTAAATATAACAATTAAAGGATAGTTAGACTACATTCATTGGAGATATAAATGCAATTTAGGTGGCAGATAAATATTCATAGCGCCCTAACGGGCGCTATTCTATTTATCTGCCACCAAGATTGCATTTATATCTCCAATAAATGCAATCTAACTATCTTTTAGTTGTTAAATAATATCAATGTCAACAGCAAAAACATAATTTTAATTTAAATTAATAAACAATGTTTAGCAATGTCAACATTTCCCCTTAGACTCGAAGAACCACTACAGAAACAAAATCAGACCAAATAATTAAGTAATGTGATGATTTGACAACAAAATAAATACAATACTTTGTACTATAGATTGTCTTCTTTCTAATGAGCTGGGGATATCAAATTTCACTAATGAACCTTTGTTCATTAAAGGCCCACTACCTTTCCGGAGCAAAATTTAAAGGTTTCTTAAAAACATTAATATCAAATTCTACATATACGGTAGAATCTACAAAGGTGAACTATGGTAGATATACAAATAGACATATTCACATAGATATACCTTGAGTCGAATTATGTGCACATGTAATTCATAATTATAATATAAACGGGTACATATTTTTAATAATTAAAATATTCAAAACTCATAGGCATTGAGAGAACAATAAACAGCAATTTAGAAACCGTTTGAACGGTCCTAGGTAGTGGAAATGAAATTTATGACAAGAAATATGCATTTTCTTTAAAAGTGTGTAAATTTTGCATAATAACCGAAGGTCAGTTCGTGAATTTGACCATAAGTGTGACCAATTACCGAAAAACACTGATAACATTTATAAATGCTATATTTAAGATGATTATTGTATACGTGATAAAATGTAATGTAGTGTTATGTTACACTCACACACATGTATGTGAAAAATTGATTTTTTAAACTGAAAACTGAAATTGCAAGCATTGCGTTTTGAACAGTTTTAAATTAAAATAAATATAATTCATATGAAAAACAGCTTCCTGTTTTCACATTCTATAAACTAAATAGACTTCATATCAAACGAAAGCTTGTTCTTGTTTTAACATTTCATAAAATGTGTAATAGTTGTTCTAAATTGCTGACAAAATACATATTAAAACAGATGGACGTAACTTAAAATACAATCTTGTAATTTTACATTTTGAACAGATGATGGCATTAAAGAAAGAAGACCTAAACTACTTACTAAAGAAAATACATACGAACAAGTTACTCAAAACAGACAACCATGTCATTGAATTCAATATAGTTGATAGGATATATAATGTTTCTCCAGGTTTGGTTTTTTGAAAAATCGATATAGCGATGTAAACCATAAGAAATGCATTTGGTAGCTCAGCCACAAGAAAGATACTAACGTTGACCATCGACTTATGGACCACTTGTGTAAGGATGTGGACGGACCCCTCGTTGCATGTACATTTCTTGTGTTGTTGATGTATGCCTTGCTGCGACGGATCCCCATCATCTCAAACAGTAATAGAAAGAAGCATGGTGCGCATTGTAGAAGAAGTGTTTGGAGTGACACGCCAATCTTATCCACTGTCTTCATCCAGTAGCTGTTATCTTCTGGTAACATTTAGGTCATCGTTTCGATTACAATAGCGTGGTCATATTTTAATTGTAGGAGCAATGCCCGTTTGTTACAAAGCACGATTATGCTAGGTAAATGTGCGGACATGGCGATCATGACACTGATTACGATGTACATGTACCAATAAATGTATTTCAATCTAAGATATATATTTACTTTCAAAGGGAAGGATATTATGAAATAATTTTGAAAAGCTATTGCCATGGTAACAAACATTGAGATTCTATGGAACATGGTTCAAAGGTAATATGTCCACAAAAGGTTGTATAATGATACATATTGTGTAAGGTAGAAAATCGTCGTTTAGCCGGAAAGTTATGTAGCTTAACGTGATGGGCAATTGGCATACAAATGTCAGCGTGTCAAACAGGGCCTTCGAGCGTAAAAGTATTACGTTACGATTTGATGTCATCCGTGTAGTCAGGATAAAAAGGATCAATCCGTTAAATACAAGAGTCACAAATCCCAATACTGGTAAGATGTAAGCAAAGAAAACTGACATCACAGCATTGTTCATAAAACTATTCTCAATACTGAATACTGTCGCTTTAGTTATAGAATATGGCGGGCAAAAATCATTACTCTTATCTGCTTCGCGATAGATTTCTTGAAAACGCCATTGGGTAGTTTGTGTGTCCGGGTTGTTAGCTTGATAGCGTTTCACTGCGTCAAAGCAATTCCAAAATCTTTGACTTTCAGATTCATTTAAGGCTATTATACAATACCCCAATGCAATTCCGTTCTCTTTTCTACATTCATAATAGTAAGGCGTTGCTTCTTCCCGTGGATAGTTGTCACAGAACAAGACGGTGTCTAACACATATTTTAGCGTCATTTCAATTATACCTCTCCATATCCAATGGATTCTAAGGTAGGAAACAAGCTAATAATCGTAAAGACACAAAAGTCAAAACGTGATTGTCCAGAAAACCCATTGATTTCACTCCATTCTGTACACAAAGAGATAAAAGAATTGTCCATATTTAGTCCGTTGAATACGATGCTAATTTATATTAAAAAGAAAGGCGTAAAAAGTCTCAGGATTCAGCTGATTGGTAGATTTGAAAATTATATTTCAGACCAGATAATCAGTATAACGACTGATATCTTTATAGAAATGTATCAAACCGGCCAATAGCTTTGAAAAGATCCCTTCAGTCTTAGTGTTAAATCTATAACAGATACATTGGTAGGTATCGCTAATTACATATATGACGGAAAATGTAGCTGCCACTCCAAGATAAGGCATTTGTGACATGATAACCTGTGATTGGATAAACAATTACCCAAACCGAGTTTAATTCCGATACTCTAGGTTGTGATAAAATGCTATTAAGTTGTTAATCGCAGTCATATGACATTGCTGGTTGTCTTTACAATTAGCAATATTCGAAACCTCGTTGAAAAATGATAATGCTAACGGTGAATATCTATTAAAATGATAGATTTAATACTTCAGCAAATAAACATTGACTTCATTTATACATGAGTACATGTTGATCTGAACAGCTGGTTTTGTACAAGGTCAAGATAAATATAAAAATACTTATAGTATAAAGAAATATAAAGAAGGTCTTTTAAAGATGCTCCACCGATGACAAATGATATTTTTTCATTATCAAAAACAGGAGCAGACAATATAGTATTTTTTCTTCAGTTACAAAAGTTAATTATTTTACACCATTACTACCATTGGAAAGTTTGAGCTTCTAATTTTACTTCAAGTTAAAATTACAAAAAAGAAATAAAAAAAAAATAATTGCATGCCGAAAAAAATCCGTGGCACTATTTCTCATACACCAAAGGCAAAATAAATTATTTAATATTATTTTTGTGTTAATTAGACATGTATATACACGATTAAACACCAATTATTGTTCAAATGATGAATATCATTTATGCTTTGTCGGCGTTGGAACATCTTTAAATATTATATACTTATATCAAATAGAGCACATGCGATTTAAACGACATGCTGTTATGGGAAATGTAAACAAAGTTTCTTCATAAAACAGTTGACGGATTTCAAAATAATAAAGAGTTGTTATTATATATAACTATGTATTTGACATCAAAACAGAATATGTGTTCAAGCATTGTTATGATAATAATCAACAAAATGAATCTCTGGTACCTGAAGGCTTTCCTCGAGAATGTTCGTGGAATTCCATAGTTTACATCAGTACGGTCATCCCAATATGCAGGACATCTGATCATGATTGGAGAACAATATCCAAGCAAATCATTTACTAAGTTGTGTGAATACAAACAGATCACGCACAGATTCCCATAGAAAGCATCATCCGAAATTTTATTATAAACTTTATCCTCCGTTTGCATTCAAATACCCACAATGTAAACACATGGCCATCCTCTGTACAAAGGAATAAAAAAAAATCGGGTTTTGGGATCTACATTTATATCCGTAAACCGATACATCCATGACAAACATAATTCAGCAGCTCGAGGGTGCTTTCAGACTCTGTTAACACCAATTTTCCTTAATTGAAATTAAATATAGCGACTTGCTCCACTCCGGACTGAACATCACTTCTCAAACACGCTACTTAAACGTTCCGATTTGGTTATCTCAAATTGTATTCCAAAATGGACATCATTGATATATAATCAACTTTCGAAATTGATAAGATTTATTTCTAAAACATTTGAAAGTTAACATGGTAACTAATCATAACTTTTGCTTTATAAATCTATTAAACTCAGAAGTTTTGACGAGTTTTTATTTGTAGAAAACATTAAAAGACACGAACAATCAAGTAAGATGTATTTTGATGTACTTTGCATGGAAATATCTGTTCTGGTGTTCTATGTTAAGTTGGAACCATATCTAAGGAGTCTATCAACAATACATTAACTGTGGATGTAGACACCTATATGCTTTTGGGTTAACCTCGCGAACTCGTTTTACAGTAAAGAACAAATAAAATCTTAAAATTACTCTTCATAAGTTATTTTTCTCCATTATAATTCTCAGTATAGCAATATATGATGTTAAGTTACAAATTAAAAGTTCCTCTTGATTTATCGTATTAACGCTTATTATAAAAAGTATTTTCGTGATTTCGCTATATCATTGCTATGATCGCGAAAATTTGATCTGCGAAATATTTAGAAATGGTTAAATCGTATCAAACCTGAAAGCCACATTGCTAAATTTAAAACCGTCAAAATTTGATTTATTCGTTTTGAAATTTATGAAATCGCGATTTTTTTTACCTACGTGAATAACCAGCTATACAGTATCAATAAGAGCATTATTTCAAAAAGTTGTAAATTCCATCATGTCTGTTCCAAGTTGTCTAATGGATGTATTCATATTACATTAATCCAAACACGACGCGTGTTTATCCCGCATAAGCTGATTATTACAAGTCTATCACATTACAGTGTTTGTAGCAAATATGATATACAGGACTTTCTGATACATAATCCGCTGTGATGTTTTGGATAAATAATGTTTCAATATCTCCAAATTCATAACCGTTAATGTGCGGTCAGATTTCACGTCATCACGGAATCATGTCTGCCGTTAATATGAAGCTGAGTAAATGTCAGAAAAAGCAAAATATGGATGATACATGAACTTTGAATTTATTATTCATTTTTGTAGTTCCTTTTTTATGTACAGCGAACCCCTAATGTGCCAATCCAAGCTTCCTGACAAAACGATCAATATTTCAGGATTGTTTTGCGTTTGACATATATCTACATGTGTAAGTGGCTTTCGTTAGTATGGTCAGAACTGTCTTTCTTCAATTAGTATTAACCACATTTCTAATTGAGACCATCTATTCATTTTCGATGTAATTGCCCTCTACTGTGGTGCACTTTGACCAGCACTGTTCATGTGTCATCAGTCAAGTAATGAAAAAATAATCACGGTCCTTTCTATTCCCATTCCTCATCTCACTGCCGTCACGACTCCTTCGTCAGACCGGAAATTACGTCAGCGCATATCATTTTCCATATTTAGGAATAGGAAGAAGTCATTGCAGAAAATAACATTTAGAGAGTTTATCTCGGCGGATGGTAATTCTTAGCTGATCTAACAAGTTTCCACAGTGTATCCCAGTTATTGTACTTCTTTAAGCTAATATTCAATATAATAACGCCCGATTTGTCTCAAAATGATATGACATTCACCTTGACAGCAGACGGTTGCATCTAGAACCTCTTTTGCCCCTGGGATCAAGGTCCTACCGCTAGCGATTCTCAGCTTTATTCTCTGGCACATACATTTTAACCCAAATCTAGCCATCAAACGCAATAGAAAACCATATTTGACATAAAACGTTTCAACAATGCTATGCGAACTGAATTCTGATTATCATTTGCTAATGACTAGCGATTTGATTACTCAACAGGTTGTCAGCTTGTGAATACCTAAACAATCATGTAAGATTTCTGAAACGCTTCAACTTGAAACGCATAACACCTGCAACATTTTCCCATCTGCATTTACCGTTGAAAGTATAACCGAACTTTCTTACACACTTTTTTTCATCTACGGCATATACTGGACGTCCAAACCTGCTTTCATCTTTCATCTTCTGAAGACGTTCTGTTGCGTTTGAATTCACCTATACCTAGAATAGTGCAGAAGAACCATAACCGTCTCCTATGAAACGTGATTTGTATTCCTTTGAAAATAAAAATACCGAATTCTAACAAGGTGCCTATGAAAAACGTGTTTTCGCATCATTAGCCAAGTTTGACATTATGTATCTCAATAATACTGTACATCTGTAATATTGTTTACCTTGTATCGCTAGGTTGTTTGGTGAGTCTAAATTTTCGCGTTTTGACTAAAATGCGAGAAAATTACATTTCACGATCTGGGGTTAGGGTAGCATATGTTGTTATTCTGAGACAAATGAAGAGTCTTAGTAAACATATTTTTTTTATATTTGTAAAAAGACCACTGTAAAATAAATTCTGCAAACATCATACATATCAAATAACTCATCAGAAAATTATGGCTTTAATCTACCTTGTCAACCCGACATAATTTTAAACTAATCCAATACGTTGTCAAATCGTTAGTAATTTTCGGGTGTATATTACTGTCTGTCTGGACTGTTAATTACTCAGTATCACAGTGTGTTGTCAAAGTCAGGTACGTTAAGCCTTAGATTAGATACTAATTGTTATAACCGACTTTGATTGAATATGTGATATTTATGAACTATAAAATCATGATATGTATACCTTTTGCAATCCATACATTTGTGAATTCAGCAAACTTTGTCCGGACGTAGAATCGCTGATTTTGGGCAAAAAGACAAGATCATTCATAGATACAATTATTTTCATTTGACTTTATTTATATTTTTTATATTTGATAGTTCGTTACACTAATAAGAAACATATTTTATTACTAAGATTTGTCCTCGATGTAGTTCAGGAATTTTAATAGTTGCTAGATAAAAACTATTATGTTTCAGGTTTTCTTACCTACCCTAGTCTTTACCTCCATCCCCAGTTCTATCAGTTTTATCACATTACTTCAAAACAATATGAATAAGGAAGTAAGTTTTTATTCATTCAAACAATTTGTGTACCCAGCGGTTGTTATTACAACTCTGAATTTGACACTTAGTTAGTACCAAGATATATAAAAACAAATTAACTAGCAATAATATGGAAAACAAGATTTCTAGCAAACTTAAAGTAGGAAATATATTGCTTATTTCCTTCAAAAAAATAAATAAATAAAGATAAAATGAAAAATATATAAAAAAAAAAAAAAAAAATACCACCGGCCTACCCTATTTTTGACATTTTAATGTATAGCCAAGAATTTGTTATTGTCATAAATTCGCTAGTTGTTTCTCTAATTGCTCGTCAATGCTAAAAGTATGGAGAGAGCCTGTGTAAGATTTAAGAATTGTTCGAAAATTCAAATTCAAAATATCATATTTTATCAATAAACACACAATATATGACTGGCAATTTGAGTTGTGTTGTTGTTTAATTTGACGCCTATCCAAATTATCTTTGTTAGATTCTTTGAACATAGCTAGTTCATGTATTTACTAAATTAATTGATGAAATTAATTTTATGACATCTAAAGTTATATTTACATCTCTTAACATGAAAATGTTGTTAGTATGGACACTGACTTCATAGAATGTTTAGATTTTTAACTTATTAAGTATCGTGTTTTTATCAGTAAATAATCTATGTCTATAACTACAATGTAACGAGTTGTTAAATGTCAATCAACTTTACTAGCCAAGGGCATTAAAAGCGATCTCCTTCTATAGAGAGTATCTTGTAAACACCCTTAGCTAGCGAAGTTGTATGTCAATGGGATGTTATCTACTACTATTATATATCACATCATCGCTACTCCAGGAGTTAATATCACTTACGTCATCTCCACCTCTGAAACATATCATAACAAAACTAATTATTTGTAGACCTGTGTTTGGTCAGTTTATTTTTCCTGAACTGCCTTAATATTTATTTTGAGATAGTCCAGGGGTGTATATAACGTCAGTGATAGTAACCCCTATAGTATCGAGGATGCATTTATCATAATCCACGTTATCTATAGGAATGGGGAAAAAGTCCTACAATCTTTTTATCTGTGTTTACTAATGTTTACGAGGGAGATATCACTATGTACATTTTATTTAGGTCTATTGGTGACATCGCCGATCGGTACTGGTGATAATATGTTAAAGACGTTTAATATCAGTTACGATATGAAGTTTAATCATTGTGAAGTATTCGTTTGATCACATGATCATTGAGCGACGATCTAGTAGCTTGCCTTCGAGATGGGTTTGTGTGACGGAGTGATTTAATTTGAGTCCAATGCTTTATTCTTATAAAACTCAACAAAAATGCAAACTGAAGGACACTTTGATTGGTGCAAATATGTCATGCTTGAGTGAATGACAAGTCGTCCGTGTAAGTAACTAGATTTATATCGGGTGGTGTTATACAAACTATGATGGCGACAGTAGGTGGTTCGGAGGATTTCACGATATGTTCAATATGTGATCAGACATTCACATCACCGAAATACTTACCGTGTCTCCATACATTCTGTGAACATTGTCTACAAGAATGGCTAGAATCGCAATTAGAAAAAGGACATTGTGGCCCTATTCCGGTATTCCTGTGTCCAATTTGTCGTGCTGAGACACGCCTACCGAGCAAAGCAACGACATCTACAAGAAGTGAATGGGCAAGTACTTTTCCTAGCAATATCATGATTATTTCACTGATAAACAAAACTAGGATAAAAGGACAAAATAAATCCTGTGATTTTTGTAATGAAATGAAGAAAGACCAACCAGCTACTATGTGGTGTGTACAGTGTTCGGAGGCCTATTGTGACGATTGTACAGAAGTTCACAGAGTGATGAAGGCCACTAGAAAACATAGACTGATAGGATTAGAGGAAGTTATCAGCGACTTAAAGTGTATCGCGATAGATGAAGTGTGTTACGAGCATATAGAAGAAGTTTTGACATTGTTCTGTGTTGACCACAACCAGGCATGCTGTACAGTGTGTGCAGTTACATTACACAGGAATTGTCGAAAGGTTGTAGACCTCACTCATGAAGCAGGTGATGTAAGAAATAAAACCGACTTTACTGCACTTTTAAAGACCCTGAATGGTGTCGAAAAAGACATTCAGAACCGTTCCAAGACTATTCAGGAACAGTTGTCTTTATTGAATAACAAAAAGCTAGAAATTGAGAGATCTGCTAAGGATCTAGTGGATACTCGAATTGCTCATATAAAAAAATTGTATGACGTTTTTCTGAAAAAGCTATCAAACGAGCATTCACAACTAGTGAATCCATTAGAAATCGCCAAGAAAAAGTGTATCTTGCAACAGCAATTGATCGGTAATTCCAAATCTGTACTTGAGGAATCCTGGCAAAATCACGCAGCAGACAAAGAGTTGTTTCTTCAAGTAAAAAAGGCAGAGGCAATGTGTAAAAGGAGTAAGACAGTTATCAGCAATGAAATGCCTACAATGACACATCCAGAATTGAATTCTTCTTTTTCGAATGCTATTAAAGGTATCGAAGATATTAATTCTTTTGGTGGAGTGAATGCGTTTACAAACAAATGCCGCCATTGTGTGAAGAAACTTAAATGGTCAATGGACTGTGGATGTTTTGATGTTACTAAAGAGTACATGCGAAGGGAGCTCGAACTCGATACACATCTGAGAGGGAGAGCCAGACGGTACTAAATTATAATTTCAACCAATTACTCATATAATACGAATATAGGGTAGTTTGTCCCGATTATTGATACTTAACGATGAACTTATTGCGTTATGGAGATTTAAGACAAAAATCTGGGTGTACTCTTAATAAACCATCGATTACTAGAACCAAGCCACATATCAGGATGAAGCAAATTCATATACATTTTCCTTGTATTTAATTTCAAACTTATGTCTCTTCCCTCTTTATCCTTTATCATTGAATTCAATTTTAATAGTTGTATATCGGGAAATAAACCACAATTATTTGTTAATTCTTCTCTAATTAAGGCATTATTATGATAGGTAATGGAATTAGCATATCTAAAATTATTTCATTTTTTTCTGCGAGAATACTGTGTTTTGCATTGATTGATCACCGATGACGGCATAAGGTTATTTTGACAGATAAATCCAGATGGAAAAATGCTGCAGGCAGTAGGCATTTCAAACGGTAGCGATTGATCGTTAAGGTATGTGCAAGATGAGCACCCTTAAAGTGATGAGCAAAGGACCATTAGAACATTAGTATGCAGCGCTTTGTTGAAACGTTTTGGGACAAAATTCATTTTCTATTGCGTTCATTATTATGAGCCAGATAATAAAGCTGTGAATCGTCAGGGTCCCCGAGGCTGTTTAAAATGCAACCTTCTGGTGTCAAAAGTGGTTTATACTAACTGAAGGAAAACTATTCTGACCATACTTACGTCACTTACACAACTGTCATGTACATGTATATACAATGAAAAAAAATCATGAAATGTAATATAGATCTACGCTGTTTAACGTATTCATCTTAAAAGCGTTTAATTTTGGTCACCGCTACGAGTATTTGAGTCGAGCTATTAATCGCTTTGTCACGAAGCTTGAGTCATCACAACAGGGAGTTCCCTGGACACAAAATAGCACTAGAAAAAAGTATTAATAAAATCCAAGGATTATGTATCATTCATATCATAACACATTATTTTTGCTTTGTTTCTCGATTTTGGCTTTTTCTGACATTAAAAATCAACTCAGATGTTAATGGCAGACATAATTCCATGGTGTGGTAAAAGTCTCAGAATTTGAGATATTGAAACCTCACAACGGATTATTTATCCGAAAATCCTTTGTACCATGTTTCAGTTTAATTTTAAACAAACATTGCAATGTTATATGCTTGTTATAAAAAGCTTACTCGAGTTTAGCATGGTTTGTGTTTGGATCAATGTGATATGAACACATCCTTTAAGCAATTTTGAACAAACATAACGGAGTCTATTTTTACAGATCAAAATTTTCGTGATATTAACTTGAATGGAAGAAATTAAATTTTGAGCGATTTATATTTTGCGATCTGGCTTTCAGGGTTTATATAATTCGATCATTTATCAATATTTCGCGGATCAAATTCTTGGCATCATAGGAATGTTCCGCGAAATCACGAAAATATTATCTCCGTGAAAATACCGGTTATACGGTAAACAAGGAGGAACTTTTAATTTGACATTCAGCCCCAAATATTGCTATGTTTCTGAAAATAGCAAGTCCCTTTAAAAAAATGTTGAAACCTTAATCTATTTCCAGCTGTAGAAAATTAAAGCTTTTTGTTAGTCAACATACACCTTGCATGTTAGAATAGCAATAGTCAGACCCATTGTACTGATTTTTACTGATAGTCTCATTAATAGATGTGATTTCTATTGTATCTTGTTTTGTCTTATTTTAGTTACATATTAAAACAATATATTTATAAATCATACTTGATTTTACTTATTGATATATTCCTTTATACTAAATACATTTTATATCTAACTCGACGTGTGCGAGACCATCTATTCAGCTCAACACGTATCCATGTATAAAGAAAGTCAATAATTATTAGTCATAATATTAAAATATCATTTCAATAGATATTTACCGTAAGTAATGTTTTGACGACGTTTCGTTTCGAATCTCGGTCTGGTAAACCGCTTATCCAATCACAGTCAATCATGTAACAAAAGCTTATCCGGATGTGTCAACGAAGTTAGGTTTTCCGTTACCATCTAGATGTATATAATTAGTGATATCTACCAATGTGTCTGTAATAGTTTGCACACTAAGACTGAACGAATCTTTTGAAAGCTATCGGCCCGTTTGCTATTTGTTTAAAAAGAAAACAGTCGTTTACTGATTATCGTGTCTGAAATAGTCATTCAAAATCTACCAATAACCTGACAAGTTTTAAACGTTTTTCAACAAAAAATATTGAAACATCGTATTCACCGGATACAATATGGAAAATACTTCGATCTCTTTGTGTACCAAATGGAGTGAAACTAATGGGTTTTCTGGAGAGTTACGGTTTGACTTTTGTGTATTTACGTTTATGAGTCTGCTTTCTACCTTGGGAACACTTAAATATGGGCCAGGTTTCATTGAAATGGTACTAAAATCAGTGTCCGACACCGTCTTGTTCTGTGACAATTATCTACCGGAAGAAGCAACGCCCAGCTATTATGAATGTAGAAAAGAGAACGGAATGGCATTGGGGTATTGTATAATAGCTTTAAATGAATCGGAAAGTCAAAGATTTTGGAATTGCTTTGACGCAGTGAAACACTATCAAGCTAACAACCCGGACACACAAATTACAAAATGGCGTTTTCAAGAAATCTATTGCGAAGGAGATAGGAACAATTATTTTTGCAAGGAATATTTTATAATTAAAGCGATTGTGTTCAGTATTGAGAATATCTTTATGGACAATCCTGTGAAGTCAGTTTTCTTTGCTTACATGTTACCAGTATTAGGATTTGTGACTATAGTATTTAACGGATTGATCCTTTTTATCCTGACTACACGGATGACATCAAACCGTAACGTCCTGCTTTTACGCTCGAAGGCCCTATTTGACACGCTGACATTTGTATGCCCATTGCCCATCACTTTAAGGTACATAACTTTCCGGCAAAACGACGATTTTCTGCCTTACACAATGTGTATCATTATACAACTTTTTGTGGACATATTACCTTCAATGTTCCATAGAATCTCAATGTTTGTTACCATGGCAATGGCTTTTCAAAAGTATTTCATAATATCCTTCCCTATGAAAGTTAATATATATTTCAGAATGAAATACATTTATATGTACATCGTGATAAGTGTCATATTCACCATGTCTGCATATTTACCGAACATCATCGTACTTTGTAACATGACGTCACTGCGCCCCCAATCTAAGTATGACTATGACATTATAATCGAAACGATGACTATAATGTTACCAGAAGATAGTAGCTACTGGATGAAGACAGTGGATAAGATTGGCGTGTCACTCCAAACACTTCTTCTACAATGCGCACCATGCTTCTTTCTATTACTGTTTGAGATGATGGGGATCCGTCGCAGCAAGGCGTACATCAACAACACAAGAGAATTACATGCAACGAGTGATCCGTCCACATCCTCAGCTACTCTTACACAAGTGGTCCATATGTCGATGGCTAATGTTAGTATCTTTCTTGTGGCTGAGCTACCAAATGCATTTGTTATGGTTTACATCGCTATATCCGATTTTTCAAAAACCAAACCTGGAGAAACATTATATATACTATCAACCATATTGAATACAATGACATGGTTGTCTGTTTTGAGTAACTTGTTTGTATGTATTTTCTTTTGTAAGCAGTTTAGATCTGCTTTCTTCGATGCTATTATCTGTTCAAAATGTAAATTCCATTGTAAGAAACTTTTTTAATTAAAAAATAAAGATTAATTATAAATGCAAATTTCCCGAATGATGTTTATGAACCAAATTTGATGTAATCCATCAACTGTGTTATGACAGGCGGACAATTTCAAGAACTTCCAACTATTTCCTCTGTAAGGCCCTGCCCTGTGCCCCCTGGGGGTGGCGAGGGTTGAGAGTCATCATTTATGCATTTGATTCCTTTCTCAAATATAATTAGATGTGAATCCATCATCTATTTTATGCTTATTAGCCATTTAAAGGACTTCCTATTTCCTCTCTTGGATGATCCCGTCCCTCTGTTGCTAAGGAAAGTGGGGGGAAGGGGGGGGTGGATTTATTAATAATTTTATCCCCTCCATCCATGAATAGTTCTGACTACATAGGGGAATGTTAACTAAACTGATTCTATTTTGGGTATGTTTCAAAGCTTCGAATCTATCGAATCCAGCTGAAAATATGATAATTATAGATTATCATTAGATAAAATATTGAACTTGCATGACTCCTGTGGTTATCAACAAATCATAAGACTATTTCCTATGTGGAAATTAATATTCTACCCTACGGTCATACTTTATCATATTATGATATCTGTAGTTATTTTTAACCGTAAAATTATTTGCAGTCACCATCCCTATTGACAACATTTAGAAGAATATGGAGTCATTTTAAAAACATAATCTAGAAATTAGTATGTTTTTATAAAGTTAGTAGATTTTCGTTGGTAAATTGTGTCCAGGTTAGGCCTATATTCTGACTATATTTATGAATTAAAATGATCGAACTTTTCCCATTACTGCTTGTTCGTATAGGTAAGCTACAGATGAAAGTGATAAATTAAGTAAGACACTTGTATGATACAGACTATAATTACACATCCTTTAGTGTTTGTGCTTATTATTATAGAATGTAGACGTAGCAGGAACACTAAAATTACAACACAATTCAAATTGCTGGCCGTAGTATTGTGTTTATTGATGAAATATGATATTATAATATGAATGGTCAAAAACCTCTACACAGTCATTGTCCATACGCAGAACACGAGTAACCAGAGGCTCAAACTTTTATTGTAAATTTCTGAATAGTATAACACTAATCTTGGCTAGACAATAAAATACCAAGGTTCTTCTACTGGTATAATATGTTACGTTATTCAATGTCCATATAGAGCAAGTTTGACATTTTAGATAAGTCCAAATATATACACGTATGCATATCTCAGCGTATATGACTAAAACAACAGGATAGGTTGGTTTTTATTTATTTATTTGTGAAAGGGAATAAGCAATATATCCCATGCTTTAGGCTACTATTCTATGACTTTACTACTAAGTAATATATTTCATGGTTTAGGTTAACTAGAAATATTTTATTCCTCATTATTGTGATTAAACTTTATATTGGTACTACGCAAAGGTAAACATCAAAGTTAAAATATTCAATAACAAATGTTTTGAACACAAATGAAAGAGTGCGATACAACGTTAGGGTCAAAGGTAAAACCCAGGGTAGACACGCGTAACTGAAACATACATTGTTGGTGGAGACATTGATTTTTCACTTACAAATCCCTGTAATACGTCAAAAACTATACAGCTGAGTTATAAAATATAATTCTGATTAGTGCATCGAATGAATTAAATATACAAAATATGAATAAAGTTGAGTCAAATGAATGAGTAACCAATAAGATGGCGTAATAGATGAAATAAACAACAGAAACAGATAAATACCATCGAAGACCTATTCGCCTACTGTAAAATCATTATATTCCAAGGGGTTTAATATTAGTGACTTCCGTTTTGTCCTTAAGCTACGATATTGCATCACCATAAAATTTGTTCTTTTTGGTACATGTAAAGATGTCAAAATGTATACATATGTCATGTTTTCATTTTTCATCAATATCATATGTTCAAACAAAGTCAGTTTACAACAATAAGTATTTAAAGATGTTCCATCGCCGATAGAGCATAAATGATGTTCATCATTTGAATAATAATTAATGTATAATCGTGTATACATAAGTATAATTAACACAAAAAATAACATAAAATCATTTATTTTGCTTTAGGTGCATGCACAATCAGTACTTCATTCCATATAGGATATAGTGCCACGGATTTTTTTTTTCGGGATGCAATTAATTATTTTTTCTATATTTTTAACTTGAAGTAAAATTATAAGCTCAAACTTTTCAGTGGTGGTAATTGAGTAAAGTAAGTGAATTTCGCAACTGAAGAAAAATACTCGTCTGCTCCTGTTTGAGTAGAGAAAAATACCATGTGTCAGCGGTGGAGCATCTTTAATCTAAGACTTAACACGCCTTACGTCGACAGTAATATACCTCTAGAAAATACAACGAAAAATTGTTTATAAGTATTGACATTCCAAACGCTATTTATTCATTCTAGGGTGTCCTATCACGTTTATTAGTTTCTTACTTAATGATCTGCTACCAACGAAATACATGATATGTAAGGTCACAACGAAACTGTCAAATTGTATCGCCTAAGAAGTGGCACTTCTCGGTTGTAATGTTTTGTAAGCAGTCTAAATAGGAGATGACCTGGCCTGATACCAAAGGTGTCGGCGAGTTCCACGCTTACACCAGACATGTATCTATCATAATGTCTAGTGCCAGCGTATCTCAGGCTAATGCTAAATATGTCTCCTAAACAATCTTTCAAGCGCACACAGTAAAGGACACTGGATATGGCCGTACAAACCGGATGACGTAAATATCTCTCAGGATGTCAACAACGTTACATGATGGCATGTTTACAATCAGCGAATTTCAAATAACACTATGTCAATAACTCATGTATAATTCATCTAATCTTAACCATTTAAATATAAAACTATATAACAAACAATGTTACGGTTAAACGTCCACTTAATCATTGCCGAACGTATAAAACACCTTTAAGTACAGAAAACAAATTAAGATACATTTCAAGACCAGTGTAACCTAGAGCTTCTGCTTCACATTCTGAATACATATATATTTATACGAGAGCACTATGAAAAATAGAGCTGTTGAACATGTACTGAACTCATAAAGATTTTCTTATTCATCTTGTGTATCAAGATGAATGCACAAATTTCTCCCCAAAACTTATGATTATTTAAATTATATATAGGATCTCACATGAGTGCTCATTTCATATGAGGTTTTATGAAACGAGTCTAAGAAGTTTTTATTTTTGCGAGCCTTGGCGAGCAAAAATTAAAACTTCGAGACGAGTTTCATAAATTTCATATGAAATGAACACAAATTTAAGATACTTTTTATCACATAACTACAAATACCTACATAACAAAGAATTTCACGTCAAAATGTATTCTGAAAATCCAGCAGAGGCCGCCATTTTGTCCCGCCGTTATCGTAATCCTGACGTCACGTCATTTTGCCTGACTTCATTGTATTGCTCCAGGTCATATTACACTAGTGACATACGGAAAAATATTACACGGGCGAAATCACTGGATATCAGGCAGATTATGTGATAAATTGTATTCCATTTTATTGTAACTATACCTTATTATACCCGGTTATTTTGGCGAGGATAATGTTCGCGAACACTGCTGTGATAGCAAAAGTTTGATTCGGAAAATGTCTTTTTTATTTAAACCATGAAAGCCAGATCATGAAATTTCAAAAATTGCTAAAATTCAATTTTCTCGTTTTAGATTAAAATCACGATTTTTTTTTACTCATCTACAAAACCGGCAATACGGTGTAGTAAAAAGTATTTGTAATGAAATCCTACTATGCAATATCAGAATACCACGTAACAACTTATATATTCAACTGGTAATAGTCATCTAAATCAGTAGAGAAATCATCATAGACATTGTCTACTATTTGAGGTTTAATTTTCAGACATGGTGTTCAGAGGCCATTGCCGATAGACATTGAATGGATGCGATCGATTTTTCTTCCGACCATCGCTAGGACTTTGTGGCCTAGACGTACAAACATCTGTATAATTACAGACGTTACCGAAAGAAGAGACTCTTTTTAACTTTTCAAAATCTGGTGAAAAAGAGCATTTGATATGTTGTGGTGTCATTTTAGACATTTTAGTTTCGATGAATACCTTACTGTCTTTAAATTTTCTCTCAGTTCTCTTCACTTGGAGAAACAATTCGGTGTCTGCACTGTGATCTCGAGATTTTTCAAGAACTTGTCTCAAGTTCTTTATCGTCCCTTTTTGTAGAGAGCATTTTTCGGCTGCGGTATTCAGTTCACTCACCGCACGTGCATGCACGCCAGACACTTCTTGTAGGAAACGACTACGTATAACATTCATATGAGCAATAAGAGAATCTGCCAGTTCATTAGCAGACCTCTCGATGTCCTCCTTTTCCCTGTCTAATTTCGACAAGTTCTCCTGAATCATTCCCGAGGTTTTTCCAATTTCTTTTTCGCTTTTATTTAAATTCCCCAACAAATCAGAAAATTCCTGTTTGTTTTTAACATCCTTTGCTGCTTCGGAAAGTTCCAAAACATTGTCACACTTCCTATGACAAGTCGCTCCACAAAGTGTACAGCATGGTTGGTCGTGATCTACGCAGAATAGCTTGATCACTTCTTCAGAGTGTTCGTTACACATTTCATCGGCTGAAAGACTCTTCAAGTCACGGAGGACATCACATAAACTGACCAGTCTATGTTTCCTAGAGGCCTTCATCGCCCTGTGTACTGTTGAACACTCGCCACAATAGGCCTCCGAACACTGCACGCACCATTGCGTAGCTGGCATGTCTTTATCCATTTCATTACAAACATCACATGCTTTCTTCTCTTTCTCTATCAGAGATTTGTCTATCAACGTAATAATTATGTGATTGTTAGGAAACATACTTGCCCATTCAGCTTTATTATATACGTTTGCATTGTTCGGTAGTCGTGTCTCAGCACGACAAACTGGACACATGAATACACTTTTTTGTAGCCCTGAATTCACTTGCGATTCTATCCATCCCTGTAGACAGGGTTCACAAAATGTATGAAGACAAGGTAAATATTTCGGTTTTGTAAATGTCTGAAGACAAATTGAACACACTGTTAAGTCCTCTGGGTCACTGGCTTCCGCCATGTTTCTGATATTACTTCCTTCTGCATATGAACAACTGTTGCCACACAAATATGACTAATATTTACTTAAAGAATTATGTCACGTGATTGTTTATCAATGTTAAAAATCTTGTTAGAGTAAATTCTCTTAAATAATCATAAAATAGATAAATTACAAAATAAATCATTCTTATTCAAATCTGTAACCGATATATAAAATCTTGTTTTAGTGAGACATTTCAAGAAGGAAATTGAAATATTTGGCCGTTACAAAGCCGAACTTTCATCGCTGTTATTTATCACTAAAGCACAACATACATCAAAGGTGTAAAATGTATATATCATGTTGAAATACACCAGTATGCACAGAGGGCATTCAAATAACTAGTTCTTTACATATCAACAATAAATTGAGTTTTCGTTTTTTGCATTTTGAAACTACCCTCGCACATAAACTAAAAATAACACCTCTTTAAATCAATGTATTGATCGGTATCCAAAACAAGGAGAAATGTTATAGGTAGCAGGTAAGTTATATCAGTAATGTATCGGTTTATGACATAATTAGAAGACAACTCTACTTAATACTAGTTACTTAAGTGAATATAAACATTATCTATACTTTACTTTAGTATCTATACGTTAAATGAATTCAGAGCAGGTAGCTCAAAAGGTTACATTGTATTTTACAGGAAAAGTTCATAAAATAGGACAAACTAGTTTTAGTAGAAAACATTTACTGCGATAAAAAAATATCCAGGGGCCTGTACCGCCGTTCATCTTGATATTACAATGTTTATTGCAAAAAAAAATCAAATATATTTTCAAAGAATTTACAATTATTGATTGATTTATCGAGAAAAACCAATCTTGTTATCGCAGTGACCACTGTATGGTAACGGGATCCGGCCCCGGTTGTTTGGTATCTACTTCCGGAAAAATCGTACCCAAACAAATGAGAGGGGTACGTGCTAAATCGCTTTAAAAACTCGATATTATTTCATTTGTTTATTGAAACCTATCAAAAATTAGAACAGTGAAAGCTTAACATTTTAATATGTCCAACCATTGTATGTGAAAATGAGCATAAAGTCTCTCAGTTTGTATTCAAACATGTAACCTGGATGGTATTTCCATGCAAAACTGAGAATAATGTGTGAGAATGAACATATCTCAAGATAATGATGCATTTCTTTAAGGTAAGATGTTGAAGGAAGAAATAGGATAAAACAAAAACTATCTATCACTTCAAATTTATCATAAATACATCCTGTGTGCCATAATCGATGATGTTTTGTGAGCATGTTATGACTATAGTGTACGTGTTTGGTACGTAAAAAAAATCCGGTTTGGTATTCATTAGTATACGGTTTGGTAAAAGAACCTGGTTAAAAATTTAAATCTCAAATAAAAACATGGGATAAATTAAGGAAAGTATTATCATTTCGCGCAGTCAAATTAGCATATTACACAGCAAGAGCCGATACATAATTACCATCATAGAAATTTGTGATCCTGTGTTTGGTAGCTGTAATACATATACATTAATTAGCTTCGTCATATCAAAGTATATATCGGGGAAAGCCGGAAAAAACACCACACCCTATAACTAGAATGCAACAATTAATTATTAAGCATTGTAAATACAAGACAGGTCTTAGACACTTGTATACTTCCATACTCATGCGTAATGTTTACTCGTGATATTTTTTATGGTTATTATGTAATTTCATTCAACCAAAGGAGAGGAGACACATTATCTTTGTGTTCTATTTACAGATACGCATGTTATTACATATAAAATTAATATCGATAAGATTTCTTTCGTGCGTCCTTTTTTGCTCGTTCGTTACATTGATCGTTTGTTCGTTCCTTCAGTAAATCGGATTTAATTATCCCCTGCAACGAGTTTTCTGTGTATATATCAGTCAAGTGCCCTAGTTGTGCCTTTTGCTATTGCAAACCTTCCATTTTGGATTTTTTTTTTTGTAGTCTTGGAAACTAGTCGAAAATACCAAATTACTGTTTATTTTTGTCAGCTGGTTCTTTTTCTTCAGTTTTACAATACACACATTAATAACTCTTACTTTGAGCTTGATATCTGGGTTTTCATACCAACTGTGAAGCGCGAGGATTATGCCACGCTTTATTTGCGGCTCCCTGTTTGTGATTCAAATTTAACTAGGTTGTTATACCAAACCGTATACTAATGGATATACCAAACCGGAATTTTGTGCGTACCAAACACGTACACTCTAGTCATAACATGCTCACTAAACATCATCGATTATGGCACAAAGGATGTATTTACGATAAATTTGAAGTGGTAGATAGTTTTTGTTCTATCCTAATTCTTCATTCAACATCTTATCTTAAAGAAATGCATCCGATATCTTGAGATATGTTCATATTTTCACGCATTTTTCTCAGTTTTGCACGGAAATACCATCCAGGTTACATGTTTGAATACAAATAAGGAGGCTTTATTCTCAATTTCACATGCAACTGTTGGACATATTAAAATTTTAAGCTTTCAATGTTCTTTTTTTATAGGTTCCAATAAACAAATGATATACTATCGAGTTTTTAAAGCGATTTAGCACGTACCCCTCTCATATTTTCCGAAAATAGATACCAAACAACCGGGGCCGGATCCCGTTACCATACAGTGGTGAAGTCAGGAGGTTGTATTGCATGGGTAGCCATGAGATATAGCCTCAGCCGACATGAGAATACTGAATGAGAAAAACTAGTATTACATCCAACCCGTAGTATAAGAGAAAAAAAACAACACATTTTTCTCACATATCCTATGATTTATGAATTTTTCCTGCAAGTAATATGTTTTTCTGCTTCCGGGTTCGGTCTTTAAGGTCATTTTTATGGCATTAAATGTCATTTTAACCATTTTGATGACACAATAAATCTTTCTTACCAAGTATCTTATCACTTTTGCAGTCAACACATATCGTGAAGAGATTTATAGCCATGGCCATGTCTATGCGACACAAGAAGTTTTAACTGAGAACAACTCTAAGACATTTTCTAAATGCGATGCATGTCCGTTGTTTATCATGGTTTTGAAGTATTTCATTTTTTTAAATGTTTGCCTTCACCATTCTCCCAATGATTGACAAAACTTGCAATCATTTGAAATTAAAAAAAAAAAAAAAAACAAAAAAAAAAAAAAAAAAACATTTTTCTTAACACAAAGATCAAAACTTAATTTCAGAATTGTAACATTTCAATTTAATAGTTTCAGATATATTTTCAAGGTAGCCATTATACAAATGGAACTTCACAAGTCCAGCATTTCAACGTGCCATTTGTGCAGAAAAACTTGCAACAGACCAAAATACCTTTCATGTCTTCATACCTTTTGTGAAAGCTGTCTGCATAATTGGATTGTCTCAGAAGTGAAAGAACCAGCCAGCAAATTGCCCTTCAAATGTCCCTCTTGTGATATAGATACAGATCCTCCAGTTGGCTGGACAATCAACAATGTGTCACAATGGGCTAGTCTTTATCCCGATGATCATTTGATGCAATCGTGCATTGACCGCGAAGAGATACGAAATGGAACTAAAAGTTGTAATATATGTAAGGTGAGTTCTGTTATTTCGAAAGCCAATCCATTGGTGTAGGCATTGTAGCGAAGGATATTGCGATTCCTGCAAAGCCGTACATACAGCCATGAAGATTTCCAAAAATCACGAAATCGTTCCTGTGTATCAAGCGTTAAATGTTCACTCGCGAAACACCCCGATTGAACCATGTAGTAAACATCCAGAAGAGGACATCCGGTTGTTTTGTGTTGATCACGATAAACCATGTTGTGCACTTTGCTCCATGGTAGATCACCGCCGTTGTAAAAACGTGATTAATCTGCTGGAAGCAGCAACGAATTCAAAGTCTAAAAAAGAATTGACAAAAGAAACAAAAAGACTTAAGAGATATTTGAATGAAACTCATTACGTGGAATTCAAATCCACTCAAATAAGCAATGAGCTTACGCAAGAGCGGTTACATTTAAAAAGAACAGCTGAAGAATTTGTTCATAGAATATGTCATCGAATGAGGCGCCTTCTTCGAGACTATAATACCAAATTGGATAAAACTCACGCAAATGCAGTGGCAGAATTGGCTATGGCCAGAGAGTATGCTGTGAAAGAGCAGAGGTTCTTAAGAAACGCATTAAATCGTTTCGAATGCACATCAATTTCAGAAGAACAAGCATTCCTCTGTCTGAAAAGTACTATAGCGAAGCACAAGAGTGATACTAAAATAATGATCATTTCAGAACAGATGCGAGACAAAACATTAAGACATTCTGAACCACCAGATGTGCAGGAGTTACTGTGTAAATGCCTAAGTGTTGTCAGCCTAGGTGACGTAACTGCAGAGGACAGGGAGGTTCCACATTCGACGTCACGAACAATACACGATGTGAACAAATGGTTTATCAACAGCCAGACGACCAAAGTGGCACAGAATACCGCTTGCTTCTATTCGAAAAACTGTATCATCATTGCCTGTTTTGAAGACAAAAAGATATATTCATACGACTCCAACGGATCGCAGACGTCAGTTATAAATGTACCACATAGACCATTTGCAGTAGCCGTCATCGGATCAAGCATCATCGCCACCTTTCCGGAAGCGAACACTGTTTCTATGTTTGACTTGAAACCGCGTGACCAGATCGGAAGCTGCAAACTAAGTTACAACCTTCAAAACACATGTTATGGAATATCTGCAGTTCCAGATCATATTGACAGCACGGCTGTTGTAGTGTGTGATAACATGCTCGTGATCGTCGACGCTGAAGTGGGTACAGAAACAGATAAAGTACTTCTACACATAGACGGATACCGCCAAGTGATCGTCGACAAGAGTTTTCGGGCTTTCGTCACCAACTCGAACAATCATCGAGTTGTGTGTGTTAACCTTGCAACAGGTCAGCACCTGTTTACATTTAACGACTACTCTATCCTGAAGTACCCATGTGGTATTTCACTGGATCCTTTAGGAAACGTGTATGTGGTAGGAGCTCTCAGCAAGAATATAGTGAAACTTACCACTGATGGGAAGTACGAGGACATTGGGGTTGTCTCTTAGTAATCGACTGTTCCATCCTCATGACGTGGCGTTCAAGAGAGACAGCTTTGATTTTATTGTTACAAATGATGTTGATGTTTGTTTATTTACATACAAATGAGATTTCTTTGCGAGTTGTCCAGGCAATAAGACAATAACGATTGAATTTCTGGATTAGCTTGTGACGTATTTCTTGTGCCGATTCAGATTTCAGAAAAATATTGTTTTCCTTTAGTATCGGTCAGGCACATATGTAAACTGTATGAAATTATCGAAGACCACATTAGATTAAGATCGCCCATCCATGACTGTTTCCGTAATGTAGTACATTGTACAGTTGGATAATAGCCGTTGGTTTACGAAATAATGTCGAACCAAGTCTGTTTTAAAATCTACAGTCGGCATTGATACTAAATAATTACTTTTCTATATGGTCGAATCGGATGTCGTTATATTTTCTTTCTTTTTTTTTTACGGGTCAAAAAGCTATTTTAAGTATGAAAGACTAAACAGATGAACCATTTATCTACATGTAAATTCTATTTACTTCTATTTTCTAGGCAGGAGACCAATTCCATTTAAGCAGTTTTTGAATTTCTGTATGCGAGTAATGAATTAGTTAATCCATTCTGGCTTCCATACTGTACTTGCAATGGTTTTATGACCCATGAAAAAAAAATCTTACTGCTAATAGAAAGTGACTCTGACTTAGTGTTAATTGTATAAAAATATTTGTATTCAAATATTTCACACATCACCATCAATGCTACGTATCTAGTTTGTTCTACAGTGCGAGCACACATTTTTGTTTGATTATGTACATTGCTTAAAATTTGACTTGAGTAGGACTAAATAATAATGTACATGTAGTTAATTTGCACAACCTTCATATACCATAAATGAAGAATTTAGTGAAGCTACACAACAACCACTTCCAACTACATAATTTAATGACATTAAATTTCAAGAGGGTTGAAATTTTACAGAAATTTTATTTAACATAAATTTTGATTCTGCAAATTTTCAACAAATTATAACAATCATTCTCACAAATGTCCCCATAGCTCTCTCCTAAAACAAGAGCTGTTGGAGAACAGCAAAGCTCGCCTATTCAGAAGAAGTTGATGTTCAAGTATTTACTATTTAAACATGGAAATATGACAAATTAACACTCAAAAACCCCTTAAGGGCCCCAAAATGGTTGTAATATCACGTTCAGCATCCATACACATTAGGAAAATAAAATAATAAACATTTATGATAACTCAAGCTTAAATAATTTACGAAACAGAAACTTGCTCAAAAACTTTAATGGGAAATGGGATGCCAACGCTGACGCCGACGCCGGGGTGACAACATTAGCTCCCCCCTATTCTTCGAATAGGCGAGCTAATGAAGTAGGGATACGAAATTTTGGGAAGAGCATTAACTTTTTGCCTCGTGAATAACTCTAAACCATTATATTCTTGGTATTGGTGTTTTAAAAGTTGAAGATTCCGTAAATCCAAGAAAGAACAATCACTGTATCTGACCCAATAAAATTGAGGGGGCACTTGCTTAATGGGACCAATTAAGATATGGACCTTTCACAAAATTATGGTGCAAAGTTAGTCTCAAATATAGTTGCAATAGAAATAAAACAATATATATGGTATTGAAATGTTAGAGTCTGCAATTGAATAAAAGTCTAAATTCAAAGTACCAGATAAGTGAAGTTAAGGCTTGTTACTGAGAGTATGGGGGTGGGTGGGTGGAAGCTTATTGGGACAAATACGGTAATTGCCGAAAAAGGGGCTTTCTTGTAGATAAATATGATATATACATGTAACAGAAAAGTAAGTTTCATCTTATCATCGTTTTCTGTTTTTAAGCCTTTTCATGTGTTTGTATGGTCCAGCTCCTTTCCTCTTGGCTTCCTGAATTTCAACATACTTCCTCTTGTTAAACCTGTCCAGCAAAAAGCAAAACAAAACCTCAGTATTTAAATAATGTACTAATATAAATAACTGTAGAAAAGCAAAACAAAACCTCAGTATTTAAATAATGTACTAAATAACTGTAGAAAAGCAAAACAAAACCTCAGTATTTAAATAATGTACTAAATAACTGTAGAAAAGCAAAACAAAACCTCAGTATTTAAATAATGTACTAAATAACAGTAGAAAAGCAAAACAAAACCTCAGTATTTAAATAATGTACTAAATAACTGTAGAAAAGCAAAACAAAACCTCAGTATTTAAATAATGTACTAAATAACTGTAGAAAAGCAAAACAAAACCTCAGTATTTAAATAATGTACTAAATAACTGTAGAAAAGCAAAACAAAACCTCAGTATTTAAATAATGTACTAATATAAATAACTGTAGAAAAGCAAAACAAAACCTCAGTATTTAAATAATGTACTAAATAACTGTAGAAAAGCAAAACAAAACCTCAGTATTTAAATAATGTACTAAATAACTGTAGAAAAGCAAAACAAAACCTCAGTATTTAAATAATGTACTAAATAACCGTAGAAAAGCAAAACAAAATCTAAGTATTTAAATAATGTACTAAATAACTGTAGAAAAGCAAAACAAAACCTCAGTATTTAAATAATGTACTAAATAACTGTAGAAAAGCAAAACAAAACCTCAGTATTTAAATAATGTACTAAATAACTGTAGAAAAGCAATAAGACAAAAACAATGTCTGTTTTAAGATTATGATCTTCTTCCAAGATTTTGTAAAATCTACTGTATTTGGCACAACTAATGCCCTGAGGCACTTCAAAAATTGTAACATGGATGGGGGTCTCGCTTATTAGGAAACCAAATAAAGCATATCATATGCCTTCCTCTCTTTGATATGCATTATTATGGGTGATTTGAAATCGCTTTTGAAAGACAAGTTTATACACAACATGGATGTCATGATATATGGGATACAATGCTAATGTTTTAAGCATCACACAGTTGCAAAACAGTGTTTTTAATCCACGGGAAGGGAGTGTTTATATAACATCAACTCCTTCTGTAGAAGAAAAGAGGGGCGCTTATAAGGGGAATGGCACTAATTACCTCAAAAAATGGTATCAATTTTTCATCTAATTTACTTTTTAGTCATTTGTCCTGTCTACATGCATTACTACACATCTGATTTAAGTTATTAACAATCCTTACGTTCTAAATTCTGCATCTGCTAATAATTCATCCACCATAGTAGACTTTCTCTGCTTCTTTGGAATTCTGGAATGGTAGAAATCTACTGGACTCTCGATCACTTTTCCAAACTGCAATAAACATCAATCAACACAATTTATAAAACAAATTAAATCTTTATTCACATGACATATAAATAAATTGTTGTAACATCTTTTTGTGTATATTTGAGTACCAGATACATATAGATGTCAAAAAATGTAAATGTACTAAAACATTGTAAATTTCAAGGCCAAGAGAACATCGCAGTTTCAAGTATCCGTAACTTTTAACACACTATTTCAAAAACAATGTTGTGTTCAAAGTAGTTATTATTGAATGTTTAAACTGTGACTTTTACACTTGCTTAGTACTAAGATAAAGTTAAATCACAATAATGGGTAATGAAAGACTTCCAGCCAACCTAAAGCCTAAAAATATATTACTTAGTAATGAAGTAATAAGAGTTACCAGGTATATAGTAACTTGCCCCCCCTCCTCCTCAAAGAAATTTTGAAAATTAAAAACAAAATTCCTTCTTATGCTGCAACCTAGCCTATTCTTTTTTAATGTAACTGAAATATACATATATTGTTTTGGCTAAAGCAAATTTGTGACTGACCTGAAAGAATTTTGGCAGGGCTTTGATATCATTGCTCTTGTAAAAATCGTTTTGGGTCGAGAGCTCGCCTCATCTGCAGAACAGTCAAATCATTCTTCGCCTCGTCTGTCATCTCTGGTGCCTTCATGTCAAACCATCCTTTACCTTTTGTCATCTGTTTCTCTTTCTGTATAAGAACAAAATATAAATCAGATATTGAAAAGGGTAATGAAAAACAATCTTCTTCTTATCTATCTGTTTATACTGGCATAACAATATGTGTACTATAGCCATGTAAATATCGCAGTGGTTTATTTTCGCTAAATTCTATACGCCAGTGAAACTTTCAGAAACTCATTGACATAACTAAAAACAATAGCTAAAAGAATTAAAGGACTGAATGGACAGAAAAATTAACCTCCACTAATAAGAAAACCGTGATATATTGACCCCCACAAATCTAAAGCGCTATACAGTAATATATGATTCGTCTGATAATATTGAATAGATCAAGCAAATAATTATCTTTTGCATAAATATATCATAACTGGTCAAAAACCTGATATAATAGCTATAAAAGAGTAACAGCAAATTATTGTTCTATCTTTCTGATAAAAAATTAAAATAGATTGTGTGGTAATTCCCTTCATTGAGATTGGAGAATAATGGCTTTTTAATTCTTTAAAATTCTTCTGGATCTTTGAAATACATATTAACTTTGTAACAGACATTGCAAAAAAAATGGCCGGACATTTGGACCGGTAAGGACTGTTGAGTAAGCAGGACCGAGCAAGATTTTGCTGGACCGAACATTAATGTGAATTTTTGAAGTAAACATAACTTCCTTCTATAAGTATCCAGGCAGCTGTTTTCATGATTATGTAATTCATCTTATGCAGTTTACATATTTGCAAGGTTCAGCACCTGCGTAATACTTCTGAGACACCATTTCTACCAACTTCCAGTACTCAACAATTGCCGGACAGTCAGTCCGGACCAGATTTTTAAAATAGGTGATCAGAGTCAAATTTTGCTGGACATGTAAGTCGGACCAGCAAATTTAGAGATGTCTGATGTAATATTATGTTATTCCGTCCTTGTACATATCAAAGAGGTTAGCTTCCTTGGTGGTTGGTATCCTTTGTGACGAGTACAATTCACGTTGCTTTCTCTGAAAAGTACGATGTTATGCTCGCAAACACATGACGTCACAATCAATACCTACCCACGAGGGCAGATAACTCTATAATATGCAAATACAGAATATATATGAATAGATCCTACCTTTCTCTGTCTCTTGAGCTTTTGTAAACTTTCCTGATAGGGTGGCAATTCATACTTCTTTTCTATATCTGGCTTGTAGAACACTTTTTTTTCATTATCTAAAAGAATACATATAATAGTCCTGTTGTCATTGTGTTTCAGCTTCATCACATCATTTAAAACATTTAACTATAATGCATATACACAATGTATATAACTTACTCTTATAACAAGAGAGGTCACAGGTCAGCCTATTATATTGTTGAGTGTCTCGTTGTGCTATACCTCTAACGTTGTTGGAGCAATATATAACTGTATTATTATTAATGTATTTCATTTTTGTACCTTGTGCCAACATGTATTTTTTCCGAACATGTAGCATCTCATTTAAGTAATTCATAAAACACTATGAAAGATATATTTAATCTGATGTAATGCAATGTAATATTGAAAACACATTAATTTGTTTCCTTTATCTTATTGTATTTTCTAATTGTTAACTCTACATTATGCGACCACATTAGCTACAAATGCTTTACATTTGTTAAAGGGACAGACTGCCATGAAAGTTCTGTCCATATGGTTAGAATTACTTCTTTGCTACATACTTCACTATCCTTGTCTGATCCTTGAATTAAATTCTGAATGGTTGATTTCTTTGTCTTCTTTACTGTAGAATGTGTTGGGTTCTTTAAATATGTATCATCTAAATTCACATTACTATGGATTTTTGATGATAATGTTACTCTGAAATGAAAAAGAAACAGTTTAAGGACATAAAATGTTTTCATTCAAAACCAAATTGTGTTTATGTTCATCACATGTACAGTTCTCATGTGACTCCACACATATGCTGGAAGATTTAAACACGTTTTATTACTTATAATTAATTAGTATATGTAATTATTACAATACATACAAGGAAGTTAAACATAATAATTTTGTTGTGTCTTTTTAATATTCGGCTGGTGTTTGGTGGTCCCGGGTTCGAATCCTGGTCTGACCACTACATTTTCTGCTCTCCTGTTACCTATTACAAAATTCGTGTCATACTTAAATACCCATGGTTGTAGTATATGGGTCTTGTACATTTCGAGGGCAAAGAATTTGAAAAAAAGGAGGAAGGAGTGTAGCAGATTGGACTGGGTCGATCATTCGGTAGAGCATTTGGCTAGAGTTCGTCGGTCTCAAGTATGAATCCTGGTCTGACTGCTACATTTTTTCCTCTCCTTTAAGTGCTACATAGTGTTACATACAAATGGAAAAAAACTTGATTAGAATTTTTTGCCGAGTTTATTACAAGATTATCTTCCCTAGTTTGAAATTAACAAATTAGAAAAACGAAAAACAAAAGCTGGAAGACAAAATGCATCATTCAAATAGTTTAGAGATTAAATTAGTAGTCAGTCTATCTGTAATGTAAATACATAGGCCTAACCACATTTTACACGTAAAAATTTGAAAACAAACCATCAAATATTTACCGATCGTGTTTCTCTGTCTGCTTTCTACTGTCAGTATGGCTAGATTTCTCTGGGGAACTCACAGGTTTTGTCTTTATACTTTTGATTTTATCCAGTGCTTTTAATACCAGATCTTCCATTTCACTATCAGATGACGAAGATTCACCTGAAGACTCCATTTTTTAATAACAAATTAAACAACACACACGTGTTTCTCTTGTGTGTCAATTTTGGACCGAAGAGCGCCGCGCATTTACTTCCTTAAAATGAAATATAGTTCTTTAAAATCAATAGTTTGTTTTAACTATTTGTCGAATTTTTAATACCAAACGTAGAAGTCGACATATATAAAAACATAATAATTAAGGTCCTCCGTTAGATGTCCAAATAAGACTGATCAATCAAATAATTTACTTACGCGGATTAATATATAAATGAAAGAAAAATCACGGGAGATAACTCAATAGCACTTCCTGATGACGAAATGAGAGTTGTTTACACATCGCTGTCAAGTGCACTAGCCATCTGTACATAGGAGACACATTTATACCGAATGAAAATGGTATTTATTTGAAACAAATGACGACTTATTGGTTGCGCCATGAAGTCCGAACATTCCGTGCCAATTGTCCTTTTATTCGTGATGTCTCTATTTCATGAAGTGACAGGACGTACAAGCACGACATTACGATGCGACTCTTTGCTCCTTGGCCAATACACATGTAGAGAACCCGAAATAGATGTAGAAACACAAAGTGCAAAGGGATGCAGAGAAAACAGGACTGTCCTTGTCCCTTGTATGCCAGCTGAAGAGATCAACTGTATCGGACTGGATGGACAAGCAATGACTTACAATGGAACAATAGTGGGATTCATGAAAGAAATGCCATGTAGATGGACAAATGGATATTCCTTTGAGACCTCTTTACTATTATCTATTTTTCTTGGAATGTTTGGAATTGACAGATTTTATCTTGGATACCCTGCCATTGGTTTACTGAAATTTTCAACTCTGGGATTTTTCTTCCTTGGACAGCTTGTGGACATTATATTGATTGCCACCCAAGTAGTCACGCCATCAGATGGGTCTGACTATGTTATTGACTACTATGGAGCAGGCTTAACAAAGATAATCATGGACCAATTCACATTTGTTAAACCTCCCGAGTCCTGATTTCTAAGCAAATATTATTTTCCTCAATGCAACACATCGATAGTTACTAAGATAACAGGCATGTCCAAGATATATTTTTATAACTTATGGATAGAATATTTTTTCGGATTTATTTCTGTAGTCTTATTGTACATATCCTTACTTTCTTGAAATCCAAAATAAATGCACGTCACATGCTAATGAGGTTGTAACTGTTCTTTGAAGGCAACAGACAAAACCATATATATATATATGTAACCCTGGTCAATACTAGCCGCAATATATCGCTCGGCTAGAGAGAACTTCTCTTTAGCTCGATCGGTTGAGCATCAGACTAGTAATCCAGAGGTCCCCAGTTTGATCCTTGGCAGAGGCAGGTATTAGGTAATAAATTTATTGTAAATCCTGCACCCTGTTCCATTGGCGCCTACGTAGGGACTCGGAAATGATACTTCACGATACCTGCAAAGGCATCGTTGTGACCCCTGGAAACTTGAGAACGAGTTGTTTAGAGAACTTCTCTTTAGCTCGATTGGTTGAGCGTCAGACTAGTAATCCAGAGGTCCCGAGTTCGATCCCTGGTAGAGGCACGTAATAAATTCACCACAATAGCAGTAACACATTATTTATCTTCAGCAGCAACATGACCCATAAAAGTCCACTGTGTTTCCACAAGGGTCAGTTGAAACTGGTTAATAAAAATTAAGAAGTAAAACAATTCTGCATATGCAATCTTGGGAAATTAAATTAACTCATATACATATATTCACACATACCATATATACATACATGCATTGTATATGTGTAATTTTAATAAAAGCCAATGAATTAATCCTTATAAGATTTCATACATAAGAAGGTTCATATATATCATAAGCACATTTTCTTAAAGATATTTTTTACAATTTGTTGGCTAGGGTAGTATGAGATATTGACCTTCTTGAAGAGCTAATTTTGTTGTAATCATAATTGGTACATAGATAGTTCCACATATGTCACATGTATAGGAGACAACAAAACAACAACAAAATAACACAAACATAAACAACACCTTTTTTTTAGCACAAGAAAAATATCTAGTTGCCCATAATATCAAAAAAAAAAAATGTTTGTTTTTCAGATATTTTTAATTTAAAAAAAAAAATAATAATAATAAATTAGTTAAATAGTTAAGGGGAACCATTTTTGGGTAAATTCATTAACAGTGTTATTTTCAGTAGCCACTATTTTTTCAATTTGTTTTATTTTACAAAACTGTTTCTTACAGCTCTCAAAATTTGGTTGGGTCTTCCTGAAGCGACAGTTATAAATATGGTATTTGATTATTAATATCAAATGATTAATAACAGGTGGTCCGTTTTCACAAATAAATAGTATATCTCTTATTCCCAAATTTTCACCTATATGAATGTTGTTTTGGCTTATATTATTTAACCAACTTTTGAATTCTTTCCATATTTTGTCTACTTTGCCACAATAAAACAGTAAGTGTTCAATAGTCTCTGGAGAGTTCTTACAGAAGGTACATAAATCATCATCAACTACATTAATTTGATGTAAAAAAGTATTTGTAGTAAGAATTCTATGGAGAATTTTATATTGTAGATTTTGAATTCTTGTATCCAAAGTCATCTTAAAACTAAGTGTATAAATTTTCCTCCAGTCTAATTCCTCATTTGGGTCTATATGAAGTTTTCCAATCCATTTGTGTTGCTTTTCAATAGGGAAGTGTTTATAACTTCTCAGAAGAGATTTATATACATATTTCAAATCTGTTAATTTCAAAATATTCTGAAATAAGTTTATAATTACATTGTTACCTGTTGCATTTTCTCTTCTCACCTTATCTAATTTATCTTTAGGTATCTTACCCACTAATGAGAAATACTGCAAAAAATTTAGCTGACTACATTTTATTTTAATATCATTAAAAGATAGGAATTCTAAGTTGTTATTTAAAATGTCTTTCACTGTTGTAATCCCTTCTCTTTCATATAAAATAAATTGTCTAAAGAGTGGCACAGGAACATAATTAAGAAGATCAGTTTCAAGAATAGGGGATAAATCATTACCTTTGTATTCTGCCCATGCTAGTGTAACATCTTTCCAAAACTTATTTGTAATATTCTTTGCTATTTCTTCAAGTTTCTCTTTCCCTAAGTTCCACATCCTTTCACCTCCAAACTTATTAAAAGTTCTCTTGGCTAGAGATTGCCAATCCCCATCTTCATTATAAATTCTTTTAATCCACTTAATTTTTAAATATTTCATAAAACTTTCAATGTGAATCATCCTTAATCCACCCTCCTCATAATCCAGAATCAGAGTGTTACGTTTTATTTTATCAGGTTTATATCCCCATATGAATCTATAGAACACTGCATTGATTTCATTTAACCATTTTCTATCCGGATTCGGCAGAGTATAGAGAAGATGGGTTATAAGAGGTAGTGCAAATGTTTTGATTATGGTGATTTTCCCCAACAGAGTAAGGTTTCTTGTAGACCACATTCCAAGAAGTCTTTTGATTTTTTACATATATATAATACAAAGTACTGTATTACTACAGTAATATAAATTATCTTAGTGTTGGTAAAGTTTATGAGTTGTACGAATATTCATTTGTAACAAACTTAGTTGCTTTATTGGTTAGTTGATAAGGCCTAATGTACATGTCATATCACAACAACTAGGTTCATTAAACTTAAAGACAGTCTTCCTTGTTGTGTGACAGTGTGTGAATGTTTATATTTTGGGAGGCTGCTGTTCATGCAGTGTCTATAATGCTATCATCTGAAGCATACTGTCAAATATGTATACGGTACATGTGGTACATATACACTGAGCAGCACATTCCACCTGGACAATGAGAAACCCAGGCTGTTCCACTCCCTTAGCTAATTATAAGCAGGAGCAGAAACTGTCACTTTTATTGACTGCAGTAGGTCTCAGCTATGGGATCAAACTCAGAAACCTTTCCTTGTAGGGGGCAATTATCTGGTTTATTTAGTAATTATCATAAAAACTTTTACAATTTGAAATAGCAAAATTAGCCCTTTTGGCCCCACCATTTGTACAATTTTGAATTCGAACCCCATATTAAGGATGCTACCATTGCAATATGAGTGCAATTCAATGCTTAGTTTTAGGGAAGAATCATTTTTTATGGTAGTCAAATTGACCCCATTTGGCCAAGCCCCTCAGGCCCCAGGGAAGACAGTCTCATCGTTTGTACACTTTTGAATCTCCAACTTATAAGGATGCTACCATTGCAATATGAGTGCAATACCAATGCTTAGTTTTAGAGGCTCCCGAGGGGTCAGCTCCATCATTTGTACAATTTTGAATCCCTACCCTATAAGGATGATACCATTGCAATATGATTGCTTTCCCCATACTGAGTTTCAGAGAAGTCATTTATATGGAAATAGCCAAATGAACCTTTTTTGGCCCTGCTCTTGGGCTAAGGGGGGTCAGCCCCATCATTTGTACAATTTTTAATCAGTATGCTACCAGCCAAATTTTGCGAAATTGTGACCAGCAGTTGGAAGAAGTTTGTTGTTGACGGAAGGATGGCCGTGTTCCGGATGCTGCGGTATTGCATATTAGCTCACCTTGGTTCTTCGGCTAACAATGATATAATGACAGTGATAATAACCCCTGGGATATTGTGTATGACTAGGGTTTGAGGGAAACCTATACATGTACAAAATGTGATTTGAATAAAGATTTTCAAAATTGCTTTTTCAAAGTGGTAGGCATTTTGGTTTTTAAACAATCCAAAAAACAATGTTGGTCCCTTCTTGGTATCACTTCAGGCAGGTTTAACTTGATCCCACAAGTGGAACATTGAGAAAAAGTTTGAAATGTGTAAAGTTGATGGACAGCGGACAATGCAACCAGACAACAGATGAAAAACTGTACTGGTCATGAAAGCAGATGACATACGGTAAAATAACAAAATCAGACATTCAATTAGTTTCTTGACATGTCCCAAGGATTTATTTCATGGATAAATGCATAGTTCAGTAAAAATCATGACTGATTAAATGTGCAGTTTAGATTATATTACCATGAACAAATTCCAATCTTAGATTATGAATAACTTATATCTTTATATTATGTACACAACCATATATACATGTTCCTCTCTATGTACATAAAATGATTAAATATATATACATGTACACATTAATATTCTGTACAGCGATAGCACAAATAGCATACCAACCATCCGACTGATAAAAGTCATGCACACACACTTGAACATATTTACTCAACATTACTATATGGCAATGTACGTACTTACATTAATTTATTTATCACATATTTCCTGTGAAAAGTTGAATCATTCACAACTGCATGCATTAGTTTTTGTGATACCAATGTCTGAAGTCTGCAATGATTAACCCTCCTACAACAGAGAATCTACTTGTAAACTTAATTTCACAACAAATTATTAATTATTGTTAACCTGCAATTAACTAGAAACTCTCTCCTCAGTAAGGAATATGGGTGGATTGGAATGAGGCCGTCTAATGAATCCAAGCTCTGGACACTTATGCAGAACCAGTCAAATGCCAGACATGAACCTTAACTTGACTGAGCTTCTCTGGTCTTCGAATCTGCCTTAACCACAAAAAGTAGTTGTATTCTAGAGATCAAATACTTTCCTGTTCCTATTAATAAACATTAAGGAGATTTATGACTATTTAATAACCAGAATAGATATTTTAAATTGTATCCATGAAAACCAGATAATGTCAAACAGATTTTACTATAATCATTCTTTTAACAAGAACTAACAGATGAAATTTGAGGAAAATGGTGGTAAACCTTTGCAAACCGAAAATATTAAAAACATTTTATCAAGTCACATCATATGTATGATATATATGTAGGAAATTTTCAAGAATAACAACAACATAAATATGAATGAATCATTCTTACACAATTAACTTTTAACTTTTTTTTTTTAATTTTAATCAATTACATATTAAATGTACGTTTATAAGTTCACAAGTAAGAAGTACCTTTTTGGGATTATGCAAAACTCACAAAAGCAAAAAACATTCAGTACATCACTATCTCAGCAGTATCGTATTGTTAACAAAACAAAGTTACAGATTTACTGAGTATGAAAGGTATGCAACTTGTTAAATCAAAACTGCAAGGTATCATTTTTCATAGAAATTGATATTTCATATTGTACATATTTTGTATCCCTCTGGCAAGTTACCCATAAAGTTTGTGCTTCAATACATAAACCAAGAGCTTACATATAAAAGTATGTCCATTGGACACCCTAAATCCACTGTACCATGGCAGCTTATATAATTTAAAGTGAAAATACTTAGACAACTTAAAGATGCTCCACCGCTGACAAATGGTATTTTTTCACTATCAAAAACAGGAGCAGACGATTAAGTATTTTTCTTCAGTTAAAAAAGTTACTTACTTTACACCAGAGATTTAAATAGTAGGGATAAGAAGGTAGCTCATAGCCTTACTTAACGACGCCTGCAGCGGAAGCTATCCCAGAGTGCATCGCGTGTCTAACTTACAGTCGAGTACAGTCTAACGACGCCATATTGAAACTACGCTTCGTCCGATGAAGCGATCTAGGCTATAACAGGAGATGAACAGAATAAAATCCACCAAATAGCTTAAAGTTTGCTCTTTATTGAAAATGTAATTTATTTGAATAATCCATCACATTTTCATAATTGTAGAGGTGTTACACTAAATAAACGTAATGTTAACTGTGAATGTCCTCATCCCGACATGATTATTTCCTCGATCGGTACAATCGACCGCCCCGTGAAATATTAATATAATAAAACCGCATACTCTGATTTCAGTAATTGACCAATTTCCATTTAGTTTTCAAATATTTGTTGCTTGGTAAATTTTAAATGTTAATATATTAAATTGATCTAATTTGAACATATTGAACCTTTTGAATTTTCGGAGGTAAAACTGTACACAAATCATCGAAGCTACCCTAAATTTATACTGGCGACGATACTGTTCAGATAGGGTCGTGAAAGATAGCACAATTAAAACCACGTACTCTGAATTCAATAGTTGACTGATTTCCATTAAGTTTTCAAATATTAATTTTCTATTGGTTGAGTTTGTACATATGGAAACTTTAAAAGCTCAAGTACAAGTGTTAACAAATTATCGATGGTACCCAACATACATGTATCATGGCGAAACGATAGTGTCGATCGAGCTGTGATAGCGTAATTTGATATCTAATTAACGGAAAGTGATTTGCAACTGCTATGTACAGGTGTCATACTGTCATCAGGTGAACCGTCGGCCAGAACACCTGGCCACCGCCCCAGGTCATCGCCTCACTAACTCAACGGGGGTCCATTTACCTGTGTCTGAGTCTTGAAGGCTATACATTAAGTTTGTAAAATAGGTAATATTTTTCTAATCTTAATTTTATTTATAATGCATAGAACCATATTGAAATAAAAATCAATTTTAAGTGAAATGTAAATATTCCGCTTCAACAGAGATTTGAATATAATTTATTTAACTATCCTACTTTACCAAGCAATTTTTTTACTAAAGCCGAATTGAATTTCCAGGTTTTTATTCATTTAATTTATATGTGTCGTAATTTTCATTCTAACAAATCAAGAAAAGCTTTTATAATATGTCATTAATCACCAAAATTTACTAACATTATGATCATTACTTACAGAATTTTCAATACATAGGTTTTAATTTTACAATTTTTCATAAAAAATAACACGTAAAAATATACATGCATGAGATGAGCGTCTCTAATGTAACAGTAAAAAAGTTATGAGATACTTTTCAATGTTTATTGGTTTGTAGTCAAATATGCCGTACACAGCTTCACGGGCTAACACTATGATAACTCGCCTCCAGCTATTAGTGCGCAGACGCACGGCTTGGTCTCGCGGTAACCGTTCATCCGCTTACGATAACAATAGGTGTGTACGTGATATCGTGAGAACAGCCCTAGTTACTTATCCCAATACTATTTAAATCTCTGTTTACACCATTACCACTATTGAAAAGTTTGAGCTTCTAATTTTACTTCAAGTTAAAAATATGAAAAATAAATAATTGCATCCCGAAAAAATTCTGTGGCACTATATCCTATATGGAATGAAGTACTGATTGCGCATGCACCAAAGGCAAAACAAATTATTTTATATTATTTTTTGTGTTAATTAGACATATATATACACGATTAAACACCAATTATTGTTCAAATGATGAATATCATTTATGCTCTGTCGGCGGTGGAGCATCTTTAATATATCCTTACAAAAGCAGAGTAGTTCATCAGGATTTAATCTTTGAAATGTAATATTATAATAAACAGACCTAACATAATTACACCTGAATTATTAATACCTAATGTATGAAAAATACATATACATTCGTATATGGGTACTGGTTTATGTATATATGTGGTTGTGTAATATTAAAAGAAGTTCTTTAGGATATCATGAATATTACCGGTATGTAAAATCCTACTTCTCTTAAATTCTTTTCCATAAGGTTTTGTACATAATAAGAAATATTCCATATATGTCTCTCCCACATGAAAAGATCTAAGTGACTAGAGTAATTAAGCTAAGAATAAGACCGAGAGTTTTAACATGATCTACAATGAACATAATTAACAATGAATCGTATAGTTTCGGAAGTTATAAAACAAATGATCTATGGAAATAAATAACAAATCAAAAACACAATTTCTTTAAAAAAAAAATTTCTTCAACAGTAATTAATATTGTCTTTACGATAGCAGGTCTTATATTATGTCACTCCTGATCATATATGATAAAATTTAATTTATTGATATGATGTCATGATTATATTGTTTTAAGTTTCAGTACATTGTTAATGTACCTCCCCGTCCTCCTCAGTAAATTCACATTTTATATAGTTATAGAATAGGAGACTCCTTGCCTTTTGGAATGTTAAAAGTTCTAATATATTGGTAGATTTTAAACATGTTAGATGTATTTCTAGAAAGTTTCAGTTAAAATGTTAACATATTTCGCCAAATGAAAGAAAACAAGCGCATATTGGCCAGATTTGTTGAGAAATCTCCAATTAATGTATGGCACAAGTATATTGTAGTGGAATTAATCAATATGAATACATTATGTATGATATGATAGTCTGATCTTAGCAGACTTACAAGGTACCGGTAACCATCAGTACAGGAATGTCTATTTTAATGAATAAAAGATTATTTTCACAAGCCCATTTCAATGTGAATGTGTATTAGGAAAGGTAGAATAACAATAACTACACGTTAAATGTTTTTATGGTCTGCTATAATGATTTATATGTATCAATCAATGAAAAGCCTATTGCGTAAGTCATGTCGACGTCATGAGTGGCCCAATATCATGAATGTGGTGTTTCAAAGAATTCTAGAATCTACATTCAAAGGTATATTGAAATTATGGTGACAAAATATCTGTAACTTCTATCATGTCATGACACAAAATATTTGAAAAGGATCTCTCTTACAACACAATACCAGGACTGCAAGCTTTTCACACGAAATGCATCTTTTGTAATCTCGCAGCACCAGGATAAGGCGTTAAAAAGCAGTGCAGATTTACGAGTCTGGTACATGTATTGGCTCCTGATCATTTATATCACTATGTACATGTATAACATTACAAGGTCAGACACCAATACTGATAATCTGCTCACAACACCAATCACATTTTATCACAGAAAGACATAATGGTAGTCTGGCAGCTTATACTGTACACTGTCATAATTACTGATGGGTCGGTCATGTGCCTGTTAGTAAAGTCTCATGGAGACGCCTTTAAAATCATGATCAGTATACCATATATTGAAAGGGAGCAGGGGATGTTTTAGATTTGACAATTTTTTGAAAACTTAATTACTTATAACAGGTGAGCAGATCTTTTGTACTCTCTATTATTGTATAATCCAAATAATTCTTTAAGCTTTAATCAATTAAACGATAAGCATATATTAAGATGGTAGATATTGATTTATATTTAGTCATATAAAAACTGGTTCAACAATCAATCTGTCAGTTAAGTAATTTAAATTTGTTGTTGGAATGGGTACATGTATCATATCATTATCGCAAATCCATAATGTCATTATCTGTAAGAGTTAGTCTTTTTTAAAATCTGAGTCCTTAATATAACAAATATTTCGAAAATGAATGGCATTTTCCAGGTTGGTGGCATTGGATCGAAATATAGAAGTTTTGCCTTCTTTGTGTACAAGACAATGCTTACAACCGTTTTGTTGAAATAAATAATTAAGTAGCATTGTAGTCATACATCAACTACTCCCACCACGACTTTCCACTTGTTATGATCAAAAGATAAAGTATCTTTAAGACCTCTCCTCAGAGCCCACCAAAGTAAATCTCTATTAGATGGTACATAATCACTGTGGATGTGTCCAGAATTTATTGGGAACTCCTTCGACAGACTGATGTGTACTCTTCATTCTTTTGTTGTAACCTCCTTTCCTGGCAGCCTTCTCACGGACCATCTTGTTTGTAATACCAATAGATTAAAGATCCCCTATCCATGACTAATTATTATTAACAGTTAGATATATAAGAGCCGTTGGTGTACTGAATTAATATCGAACCTTGACTCTTCAAGTTTCTGCTTTAAAATAATACAATCCAATATTGATACTTCAAACAATTACTTGTATAAATAAAGGTTGAATTGGATGTTCAAGCAATAACAAACCCTGATCCTCTTCTTAAAACAACAGTTCCTCCATTGTAAACTGTCAGCTCATCCGATCCCATCAAGCACTCTCCCTCACATATATTCATTTCTATTTTCTTATGGTAGGTAGCAGACCACATGCTTTTTGTTCAGTACAAATACATACTACTGATATACATATATACATAATGTTATGTGTTATGATGCCTGTCGCTTTTTAATTCCTGTGAGTAATCAAATAGTTCATCCATTCTAGCTTCCATACTTAGAACTTACAACGGTTTTATGACCCATGTAAAAATCTTACTGCTAAAAGAAAGTTAATGACTTAGTGTTTATTGTGTCTGTTCAAATATCTGACAACACCACCAATACTACATACATGTGTTTCGCTTGTTCCACAGTCAGAGCAAACATTTTTGTTGGCTTACCTATGTTGCTAGAATTGGACTTGAGGAGAACTTCTTAGGAATGTTGTACTTAATTTGAACCATATAACATAAATGATGAATTAAGTGAAGCTACACAACAATCACTAGCAACTACTTAATCATTAAATTTCAAGAGGGTTATAATTTTACAAAATTTTATGTAACATAGTTTTCTAATCTGTTAATTTTCAACAAATTATAACAATCACTCTCAAAAATGTTCTCTTAGCTGTCTCCTAAAATGAAGTTGGGAAATTCAAACAACATTTTTGGAAAGAGCATGGACTTTTTGCCTCGTGAATATAACTCAACATAATAATTTCGGACATGCTGTTTCAAAAGTTGAAGATTCCGTAAATCCAAGAAAGAATAATTACTGTATCCGACCCAATAGAATTGAAGGGGCACTTGCTCAGTGAGACCAATTTAGATCTGGACATTTCACAAAATCATCACAAAATCAAGTTGCAATAGAAAATAAAATGATATATTATATGGTATTTAAATCACAGAGTCTGTATTTAAATGTAATGTCTAAATCACCAGGTAAGTGAAACTAAGGCCTATAACTTAGTGGGAGAGTGGAAGCATATTGGGTTATTGGTGATTGAAGAAAAGGGGTTCTCTTGTAGATTAATATGGTTTATACATGTAATTTCAACATACTTCCTCTTGTTATAATATGTCCAGTAAAAAGCAAATAAAAATCGGTATTCAAATAGAGTACTAAATAACAGAAGTAATGCATTAAGACAAAAACAATGTCTGTTTTAAGATTATGATCTTCTTCCAAGATATTGTTAAATCTACCATATTCGCCATAATTAATGCACAGGGAAAATTTCTAACTAGGGTGGATGTAATGCCGTTCATTTTGTAAATATCATCTAGTGTAATTGTTTAACTTGTAGGGTTTTGTTATAGAAGCTGCATCTTACGGCATCTCTACTCGGAAAATATATAGTTAAATGTTCATTCAATATTGTGTACATGTATTTGGTCAATATTTGGTTAGTTGTAGCTAATCCTTGCGATGTTTATACAGAAACTTAGGTTCATTACCGTAGCTATCAATGTATAGTTGTGTACGTACGATGTCCATCCTCACTTCGTTTTTCTAGGATAAGATATTAGGGTCTTTTGTAGTAGACTTCTATATTTATCAGAATTAGTTATGTTATCTAAAGTAAATATGACATACCTTTTTTAAATAGAAGTTTCCATATAATAGTAATTTATTGTTGTACATTATTAGTCAGCGTCTGCTAGTTTGTAGATCGCCATCTTTGTTTTAACTTTCGGAACTCTCTGACTTTATTGTCTAAAGTAAGCGTAAGCATATCGCATGTAAAATCTAGAGAATTATACATACGGGTAAATGTATGTGTATCGCGCCCTTTGTGTGGTCGATCAATAGTATAAATAGTTGACACCCGCGAATATTCATGGAGAGCGATTCTACTCCTCTGACGAGACTGTTGTTCTCCACACTCCTCATACCAGCTTACAGATATACTTTCCCACAAATATTATGAATTTAGCTGTATTATGCATCATTCAGAATAGGTAAAGAACTAATGATATAAATACTTGAGCGTTTTTGTAAAAGAGCATCACCCATGACTTATACTATATTATATAGTATATATAAATCTCCCGTCTCCAATATTCACCAATATTCGCCTTAGGATTTTTTATAATAGAGTAATAATGAACATTTATCAATGATAAACATAGTTATTGGTGCTCTCGCGTAGTTTTAAATAAGTTTTAACACAATTTCTTTGATATTATCAGTATTAGGCTAAATTGTCAATAATCGCCGATAATCGCTAACATTCGCCAATATCTCCAATAGATTCCGGCTGGAATCTGTTGTTGTGGTGAAGGTGATTTTTGAGAGAATTTATATACGAATATGTTGTAAGATATTAATATGAAAGTTGAAGTTTATGAATGTGTTGTACCATTAAATATCATAAATTGTAATTCATTTATGAGTTTGAGTTATTTATGTCTACCAAAGTAAGTTTCCAAGTGTCGAAACAAATATAACTAAATAAGTGCCAAAAGCCGAGACCAGACGAACTCAATAAACGCTAGCGATTATTTCAATAATAGACAGCGACGTTACAGTGGGGGTATCGCTTATTAGCAAACCAAAATGTAAGCTGTGGACAAAATTCTAACAATCTACCATATCTTACTCTTTCTATAATCATAGAACGATAATCTGTCACAGTAAACATTCATATGCCTTCATCTCTTAGAGATGCATTATTACGTCATGTTTCACACGTGAAAGACTTTAAACACATGCCATAACACGGATTTCATGTAATATGAGATACAATGCCAATGTTATAAACACCCCACAGTTGCAAAACATTGTTTTAATCCATGGGATGGGAGTATTTATATAACACCAACTTCTTCGAATAAGGGAAGGGTGTTTACAAAACTGATTAAAGTTATTAACAATCAAACATCAATAGACATCCAATCAATACAATTAAATGTATTTATTCATACAAAAAAAGATATGTCCAATGAAAGAATTTTGTGTGTGAATGTGATGATATGAAAACAGCATCATAAAATAGTGCATCACTAACCAAGTTAAACATTAAATATCTTATCTAAGAATGATTCGGAACATATGCGATATTGTTCCTGAATATAAAACATGTACTGTGGTGATTTTGAGAATATAGATTGTTTTAATAGAATGTTGATATGTTTAGGAAAGATAGATGTTTTATTTCGTGTAAATAGAGAACATATAGTTATAGTCAAGCCAATCTGTTCTACTCAAGTACGGAGGCCTTTGAGTACGGTGAAGGCTGTAATAGTAATCTGGTATAGGTTTACGCATCTCGCTTTGGTTCGTAAATAGTACTCTGAAATTCCTTTATGTACAAGAAGTGGTCATCTAGGTAAAGGTGTGTACACGATTTTGGTCAGGGTCGCATTGCGGACAATGCCTTGGTCCATATTAGGCACATGTTGAGCACGTGCATAAAAGTAAAAGGTTAGTATTGGTCAATAGAACAATTTTGGAGTTAATGAATATTAATTATTATTGAAGCCGTATGAATAGAGCTGCGCGCTTAACATATAACAGAGTTTTTTTCTGTAGTTTTAGAAGTGGTGAAAGTGCCGTTACTTTGTGAGGAAGTACTTGTAAGTAGACTTGTATGAACATTGTGTGAAAGAGCCTTGTCAGAATTAGTGTAAAAGTACGATGTGGATTTATTCTATGCTGTTAAATGTATGTACTATGGATTCACTATGGATTAATAAAGTTCGGAACTGTATCCATGTTGTCAAGTCATTTGTCGCACCACGTTTCATCCCAAAAAGAACCCATATCGTCTCGTACTTGCCGTTAATACGGGAATTTATGACGTTACAATTGGTGGCGGCGTGTAAAGGCGGCGACATTACAGTACTAACAAGTATACAAAGAAAAATGATTTATATTCCCTAATAGTCCTGATACGCAGGTCTAACTTCGTTGAAACCATCCCAACTCTCGTATTCCACTCTCGTGTATTATCACGGGTCTAAAATTTTGCGGTTTGACTTAATGCAAGAATTTTTTTCTCATATTTTCGCGATTATTCGGCGAAATAATTGCAGCAACCATTAACGGCTATACAGTATCACAAAAAGCACAGATTTCCTCAACTCTCTATGATTACACTCGTTATATCCACTCCTGTACATGGTCAAACTGAAGACATTCCAGTGGAAACTAAACCTGACCAATAACAAAGACTTTTGAAGATAAAAGAGGAATGACCTCAACCTTTGAAGCCAATACATTGTACCGTTATTCGATCAACCAAAGGACAAACTATCCTATCACTTGTACGTACAATTTATCATACATAGAGCCTTCAGTTTCGATATGACATAATTCAGTGGTGGATAAAACAGGAATGATAGTAACACCTGGGATATCTAAGTTGAATTACTAAATCATAACGTCTCACCTGTTGATCTATTTAAAATGTAATTGTTTCTTATTGCAAGTTAAACTATATATGTATATAGTAGGAAAGTTTCTTATAACACATATTTTTTTAATATTTCCATTCAGTTCCATGTAATTATCATTACGTCAACAGTTATGCAGTTGTTACGGTGATATGATACTGTTCCAAGTGCAAAAATATTTTACATATATACAGTTGATTTCAACAGAGCAAATATTTTCACTCCACTAAAACGATTCTCAACAGATAAACATACAACAAGAACACAATTTATCAAAGAAATAATCCCATAGTATGGCAGACATCTAATGTTGATCAAATCATCGCTTATATTGTATAGGTTGCCTCAGAACGTATTGTGAACAATCAATGCAAATCACAGTATCTACAGAACAAACATGAAATAATTTTAAATATGCCAAACCCATAACCTCGCATAATGACTTGGTACATGTACCTTAGAGGAGAATTAACAAATATTTGCAATTCATTTTCCAATATTGTTTGTTTGTTTGATTATTTTAACGTCCTATTTACAGCCAGGGTCATGTAAGGACGGCCTCCCATGTATGAAGTGTGTAGTGTGTGTGAAGTGCGAGGTGCGTGTTTTGGGAGACTGCGGTAAGTTCGTGTCGTGTCTTCTTGTATAGTGTAACTGTTGTCCTTTTTATAGTGCTATATCACTAAAGCATGTCGCCGAAGACACCGGGGACAGAACCCAGAGCCTTCCTCACAGGGGCGAACGCTCAACTCAATGCCAAAATGGAGGCATTAGGAAAGATAAAGTCAGTAAGGAAGAGGAGAAAAGATAAGATCCTAAATTTAGTCGCCTTTTACGATCATGCAATAGGGGCAGCAGGTACAATTCTAACGCCCTACCAGCAGGGTCATTTTTATAACACCTAAAGTTGAATTGTATAATAAAGGACATAAAATTGAAGAGATATAAGTTTGTTACTTAAGTCCAAGTTAATAACATACACAAGAAAAATGTATATGGATTTACTTCACCCTGATATGTGGTTTGGTTCTAGTAAATGATGTCACATAATGCTGACTGCCTGATATATTATTATGTATTCGGTTAAAATTGTAATTTTTTAGAACCGTTTTGATCTCCCTCTCTGATATGGATCGAGTTCGAGTCCTTCCTCTAAACATCCACAGTCACATGACCATTCAACTTTCTTTAAACAATGGAAGCAATTGTTAGTGAACACATTCACTTCGCCAAAAGATTTGACATCTTCGATACGTTTGGGATAATTCGAAAAATAAGAATTCAATTCTAGATGTGTCATTGTATGCATTTCAATTTTGATATGTGTCGTACTCCTTTCACACCTCTGCAAGATACACTTTTTCTTGGCGATCTCTAATGGATTCACCAGTTGTCACTGCCCGTCTGAGAGTTGTTGAAGCAAACATCATATTTTTTTTTTTTTTTTTTTTTTTTTTTTTATGAGCAATTCGAGTAGAGTATCCACTAGTTTATTAGCAGATCTCTCAATTTCTAGCTTTTTGTCATCCAATGAAGACAACTGTCCCTGAATAGTCTTGGAATAGTTTTTTTTACATCATTCAGGGTCTCTAGCAGTGCAGTAAAGTCGGTTTTATTTCTGACATCAATTGCTTCAGTACTCCCCCTAATGCTATCGGATTTATTTTGTCTTCCTATCCTAGGTTTGTTCATTGGTAAACTTATCATGATTATGCCAGGAAGATTACATACCGTATAACCGGTTATTTACGTAGGTCAAACTTTTCGCGCTCTTAAGTAAACAAAAAATCATACCCCAACTGATACTATATAATCACCATTTGGTGTAAGCAATGTCTCTACTAGACTTAAAAACATAGTGATATCTCCCTCGTGAACAGAAATAAACACTGATAACAGATTGTAGGACTTTTCTCCCGACTCATATAGATAACATCCCATTGAATTGTAACAACTCAAAGTTATAGTCATAGATTATTATTGATAAAACATGATATTTAATACGTTTAAATGATGTAAAATTCTCTGATACTTTTCTTTGGTCTGCTACCTCATTGAGCAAATTATTCTTAATACATATATATATATGTACATGAGATCACTTTAAAAAAATAGGGATATTGACCAGAAACACTGCTGTGATCGCCAAAATTTTATCCGCAATATATTGTAGAGAATTGAAACCCAGATCATGCAAATTTAAAACTCAATTTCCTAGTTTTAAAAAATTCCCAAGGAAAATGCCGTGTTTACGGTGTAGTAAAAACAGGTCTTTTTAATGAAAATCTAATATGACATAGCAGAAAACCACGAGAACAAAATTAGTTGGCTCATTTACTTCTTCTTAAGTGTACATTCTAAAGGTTTCAGTATCGACGGCGATATGAAGGTGGTAGCCAAGCTTCAGAATGAAATGGCTCAAAGATAATTCGAAGCACTAACATTGCCGAAAGAAGAGACACTTTTGATCTTGCACGTGCATGCATGTCAGACAGCTCTTGTAGGAAACGGCTGCGTAAAGAATAAGTATGAGCAATAAGAGAATCGACCAGTTTATTAGCAAATCAGAAAATTCTTGTTTGTTTTTAACATCCTCATTTGCTGCTTTGGAAAGTTCCAGAACATTGTCATACTTTCTATGAGATGTCGCTCCGCAAAGTATACAGCATGGTCGGTCGTGATCTACGCAGAATAGCTTGATCCCCTCCTCGGGGTGATCGTTACACATTTCATCCGACGAAAAGACTTTTCAAGTCACGTAGAACATCACATAAACTGACTAGTCTATGTTTCCTAGAGGCCTTCATCGCCCTGTGTACTTTTGAACACTCGTCACAATAGGCATCCGAACACTGCACACATCATTGGGAAGCTGGCGTGTCTTTATCCAATATATTACAAACATCATATGTCTTGTTCTCTTTCTCTATCATATCAACGTAATCATGATGTGATTGTTAGGAAAAGTACTTGCACATTCAGCTTTGTTATTTATGGTTGCATTTGTCAGTAGGCGTGTCTCAGCACGACAAACTGGACACATGATTCCCTTTTTTGTTGATAATGACGCCGCCCTGAATTCACTTGCGATTCTATCCATTTCTGTAGACACAAAATGTTTGAAGACAAGGTAAATATTTCGGTTTTGTAAATGTCTGAAGACAAATTATACACACTGTTAAGTCCTCTGGGTCACTGACTAAACACTTTTATTGAAACCTTTAGAAGATTGATAGACCGATATTGTCATCAATTACATGTAATTTGCTACAAATGTAAACATAGCCCATCCTATTCCCCTTTCACCCCGGTACAATCACAAACCAATTACGCGTTTGTATGGCTAGATGTTCAATCAAACTAAACGTAATTCATATATTTGATAAAATTGAATTAAATGTGTCAATCGTATGATATGCCATCCAAACGATATGTTACTATTGTTTACACCGGCCTGTACAGATGTGTAGCTAGGCCAAACTCATTTATCAAATTATTTATCACTCATCTGAATGATTGTATGCTGTTTTGTTAATAATATATAGAATATCACATGAAGATAAAGTTTATCGTACTCAGCGGATACCAGTGACTGGGAGCAGCTGGCTAAGGGAGCACCACAGAGGTCGATTGTAGGCCCACTTTTAATGAACATTTTCATTTATGACATGTTTTACCATATCGAAAAATATGATTTATATAAATATGCAGATAACAACACCCTATCTTTCGCCAGTAATAACAATATCCCTCTTTCAAATACACCATGAAAAGATAGTCAGAATGTGATAAATTGGTTTGGTAAAAATGGGATGCAGGCAAACCCGTAAATATTTCAAGCTATCTGTTTAGGCAAAAAAGCTAAAAAATCTCGTCCCTTCTTTCAACATTGGCAACCACAAAATTAAATGTAAAAGTTTTGTTAAATTATTGGGTGTTGACACCGACTCTGATTTAAAGTTGGATCTACATATTTCCAACATCTTAGAAAAGCCTCAAAACAACTTTGTATTCAATAAAGAATTGGCTGTTATCTTAACAAGAAGTACAAAATAACTATTTCTAAATCTTTTCTCTTTTCAAACATTAATTAGCATGGCACTTCTGTAGTATTAAAAAGGAAGCTAGAGAAAATTCAGGAAATGGCTGTTCGCTTCATCGAAAATTACTTTACTAGCCCTACACACGTACCGTTAGAAAGAAATAAGTGTTCTTTCCGTCATGAGAATAAGAAGTATGGCCGTTGAAGTTTTTAAGATTTTAAATGGTATTAGTTCACAGTATATTGCGGACTTTTAAAAATTTTAAAGTCTAACATTATTATTCCAACAAGACCTCACGGCATAACCACAGGCAGTCCAGCTGTGGAATAGTCTCCCGAATGATATTCGAAATCCGAATCCTTCACTGTCTTCAGAAGACTGTTGTAAACCTGGGAAGCTTAATAATGCGCTTTAACATTTTTACCAAATAAGATTTTTTGTAAAAATCATTGAACTTACTTGTAGCTGTTTGTGTTTTTCCTGCTGCTTTTAATGCCTACCTTATTTTGGTTTTGTTTATTTTATTTTTTAGATGCTTTTATTAATTGCTTGTGTCACAAATGTCAGTCTTATTAGTATACTTTTAATTATTGTCTTAGATATTGTATTGTTGTTAAAGAGTATGTAATATTAGCAGGTACCATGTCAATCTTTATCTTTTGCCATATTGGCATATATGTACATTAGACTACTGTCTTTTAATCTGAAATTTATTGCATACGTGAGCTTTGTGTTTGCATGGCCTTTAACAATTTAGTGCAGTTTTATCCAGCCCTTTGTGATGCATGCTTCCTCCTGTGCTATATATATATATGATGTCTCTTTTATTTTCGTTTGTTACAACTTACTGTCGTTGTAGTAATAGTAGCGTTCTACCTTTAATTCTAAGGCCCCACCTGTGGTGCACCCACCGTGTAAGTTCCTATCGCGCTCCGTGATAACTTCAAAAAGGAACTAAACCGAATGGAAACGTCTGAGGCCATAACCAAAGTTAACGAGCCGACTCCTATTACTCGATGACGACTCTAGAGGAGATCTTACCTGATCTCACAGGTGCATAGCATTTCACAAAACTAGATGCCCGATCCGGCTATTGGAGTTATAAAGCTTAGTATTCCATCGTCTTTCCTTACCACATTTAACACCCGAAACGGACGGTACAGATTTTTGAGAATGCCCAAATCGAGTCGATTAGGAACATGGGTCTCCTCGGGACAAAGCTGAATTGGAGACCGTGTGTGGGATGGTCAATTACCTAGCTAAATTCGCGCCAAATTTGTCAGAATATACAAATCCGCTACGTCAAATACTACCAAAAATGAAGAGTTTGTTTGGGAGTATGCCCAAAACAAGGTTTTTGAAGAAGTCAATGAATTGATTACCAAGACTTCAGGTCCCATTTTGAACTATTATGATGCTATGAGCCGTGACGCTACTGTTTGACGCCTCCAAATATGGTCTAGGCGCTACCCTTTTGCAGAGAGAGAGACCCGTCGCGTTCGCATCACGGATGTGGAATCGGACAACAATCCACTGGAGTCAAGTTTTAAGAAGCCGTTAGGTGTCGTGCAGGCTTGACTTCAGTGCATGATGTTACAACTCCAAAATGATGACTTAGCAGTCTGACGCGTTCCTGTAGAGGGAAGGACATTCCAGTCGCGGATACTCTATCGCGGAGATTCCTACACGGTACATTCCCAAGCCTTTAAGAAGGTATATGGCATATGGTTATGTCGAACCTATTAGTCAGTAGCAGCCGTCTGAGCGAGATCAAACGCGTATGTGATTCAGATCCTCAGATGAAAACGCTCTCCAAGATAATCAGTAATGGTTGGCCGGACAGAAGGAAGGACTGTCCACAGTCTGTCATGGAATTTTGGTATTATCGCGATGAACTAACCACAGTGGATGGTTTGTTGTTCAAAGGTCAAAAGTTGATTATACTAAAAGGAATTAGGTCAACCATGCTTGAAATAACACATGCTGGACACATTGGTGTTAAAAAGTGCCGTAGTAGGGCTAGAGATTATTGTTTTGGCCAAATATGAACAAAGATATTTCTGACATGGTGCTCAATTATGACATTTGTCTATCGATGCCAAATTCGAATCCAAAAGAACCGCTCTTGTCTCGTAACTTCCATCTCGACCATCGCAAACTGTAGCCACAAATTTATTCTCATGGAATGACCAAAACTTTGTAGTTTTAGTCGATTATTATTGCCGCTTTTTCGAAGTCAGCAAACTCTCCAGTACAAAGAGTTGTACTTTGGACAGATTTTTAACAGTTTTGATCTAATATCTACATAAATAGGACATTCCAAGATAAAATGATATTCATCTTCAATTCTTGCACAATTAAAATAATAAGAATGAGCATATAAAAGATACCCGTGGTATTGTATTTCTTTCATTAGTGTACATACATACGAAGGAGGAATATTACAATTATTCAGCGGTCTATTACACGATGCCATTATGTAAATGAACTCGCGTATTTTCAAGTATCGCAAGATTAAAATATTATGAAACGAAAGAAAACCCATAAGTTACAATAACCCTTGAGCCATATGTTCGCATAAGTAAACTCCAGATAAGTAGTAAGAAACTTGTATGTATGAGACTATAATTATACTGTCTTTGATCTTTTCATCTAGCGGTTATAGGATCAGTTAAACCGTTCTTTGTGATGGAAATATGATATGCGTTAGCAGGATACCAAGGCACAGATAAATATTCATCTGATTCCAGGTACTCTCCAAATTGGTCTAGGCAAACTAGGAGTTTTTCTAAAATATAAACAGACAAAGGAGGGGAAGGAGGAAATAAACCAGAAGATGGAGCAGGCAAAGGAAGGGAAGGAGGAGGGAGGTAAACTAGAAGATGGAGCAGGCAAAGGAGGTGAACTACAAGATGGAAAATGCAAAGAAAAGGAAGGAGGAGGTAAACTAGAAGATGGATTAGGCAAAGGAAGGGAGGGACGAGGTGATCTAGAAGATTGAGCAGGCAAAGGAAGGGAGGGACGAGGTGATCTAGAAGATTGACCAGGCAAAGGAAGGGAGGGACGAGGTGATCTAGAAGATTGAGCAGGCAAAGGAAGGGAGGGACGAGGTGATACTAGAAGATTGAGCAGGCAAAGGTAGGGGAGGGAGGTGGTATACTAAAAGATGGGAGCAGGCAAAGTAGGGGAAGGAGGTGGTGTGATCTAGAAGTAGAGCAAACGATGGGAGGAAGGAGGTAAACTAGAATATGGGCAGGCAAAGGAGGGGAGAGATGAGGAAAACTAGAAGATAAGAAATGCAAAGGAGAGGAAGAAGGAGTTGAAGTAGAAGATGGAGAAGACAAAGGAGGAGCTATTGAGAAGATTGAGCAGACAAAGGAGGGGAAGGAGGAGCTTTTCTAGCTCGCAAGTGAGGGGAAGGAGAGTGTGTGCGAGAAGACTGTGTAGGCAAAGGAGGGGAAGGAGCTAACAAAGGTTGAGAGTAAGGAGAATGAGGAGCTATTTTAGCAGATGGAGCAGGCAAAGGAGGGGAAGGGGGAGGTAAACAAAAAGATGGCACAGACAAAGGAGGGGAAGGGGGAGGTAAACTAAAAGATGGCACAGTCAAAGGAGGGGAAGGAGAAGGCGTTCTAGTTGATGACGCATACAAAGGAGGGGAAGGAGGAGGCGTTCTAGGTGATGACACAGACAAAGGAGGGGAAGACGCTAATCTAGAAGATAGAGCATACGAAAGATGAGGTGTAGTAGAGGATTTAGCATACAAAGAAGTATGTGTTCTATAAGATGGAGCAGGCAAGGCAGAAGTTATTGTAGAATGAGATGACTTAGGAAGATAGGATCAGGTTTAGATTTTGAAGCACTGACATTCCCAAGAGAAGAGACACTTTTGAACTTCTCAAAATCTGGTGAAAAAGAGCATTCGATAGCTTGTCTTGTCATTTTAGACAGTTCGGTTTCGATGAATACCTTCCTGTCTTTAAATGTTCCTTCCGTCCTCTTGACTTGAAGAAATAATTCGGTGTCTGCACTGTGATCTCGAGATTTTTCAATAATTTGTCTCGAATTCCTAATCATCTCTTTTTGTAGAGTGCATTTTTCGGCTGCGGTATTCAGTTCGCTCACCGCACGCCCATGCACGAGAGAAAGCTCTTGCAGGAAACTTTTGCGTAAAACATTCGCATGAACAATAATAGAATCGGCCATTTCATTAGCAGACCTCTCGTTGTCGTCCTTTTCCATGTCTAAATTCGTCAAGCATATTTTTTTCGCTTTTATTTAGGTTCCACAACAAATTAGAAAATTCCTGTTTGTTTTTAACATCCTTTGCTGCTTCGGAAAGTTCCAGAACATTGTTACACTTTCTATCCCAGTGGGCACATAACGTCCGGACAACATTTTGGCAACGTTTTATTTAGGTTGCGACGTCGGGGACATTCTGACAATGTTGTGAGAATGTTTTTCTCCAAACGTCCTCACGACATTAGCACTTGACGACCTGAGAATGTTTTTATATGGTTAGGAAAAAAACTTTGACAATAATTTAATATATTTCAAAAAGTATTATTGTTGGAAACAACTTTTAAAGGAAGCGAATGAATCTATTCAAATAATGATACATACAAGTAGGCCTTATATTTTTTTCAATAATTATTAACTAATAAAAAAATAATTAATCATTTTTTGTACTTTTAAATAGTTTTATTTTTTTAATTACAGATACTATAGGTATTAATTGAATAGATGAAAACAAAACAAAAAGTATAATTATAAATACCAAGTTTACATACCGATTATTACGTCAAATATGTAAACTACCGAGTTATGATAAAAGAGTTGTGTTACCTCCCTTTCATTTTAAAGTTTATCCGCTAGGGGTCGGTATTAACTATTTAAAACAAAAAATTAAAATCATTAGAATAAAGCGTCTTTTTATACCAATAAATTGTGATTTTATTTATATGACATTTTACATATTTTCCCCGCACACTACAGAAACTAGGAGTGGAAACTCGTAAAGATTTGTTTGGTGTTTGCGCGGTTATTTTCACTTCCGGTTCTTTGTTCATTCAAACTTTGTGTACACACGTGCTTCACACGGATAACATTTCTTAGCCTCGACAGCATCCAAACAGGATATATAACTTCCAGATATCGACAGATATTTCAAGGTAAGTCTTTGTTGATTCGTATACAAACTTGTTTTTAAAAGAATGTGTTTATTATATTATATCGCGGTAAGTTATTTTATCTATATGTGTAGTCAGTATTTTGAGTATGTATACACATATACATTAACTTATACAAATTCCCTGATGTGCCTGTATCCTATTTGTGTTTTTATTTATGTAATAACGTACCGGCACATGAAAAATATATCATCTAAATCATTATATAGATGTTTAATGTTTTATTCTGTTTTCTTTTACAGATGAGAATGCTTATATAAGTACACACGGAAGTACGTGAAATGGCTCCTACACAAACAGTCTAGGTGGAAGTTGTTGCACCTATTTCATGCAGGATGAGCAGAAGACATTAAAAATATTATATAAACACTATATTTTGTTGTTATTGTACTTCAAAATACTAGAATAATGAAAATAAACAACGTAAAAACGTAAATGAAAACATTCGGCGGACGTCGTCAAAAAACGTTCCCCAAACTTTCATTTGCAACCTTTTTGCAACCTAAATGCAACGTTGCGATCGGACCTAATAACAAGAGGCCCATGGGCCTTAACGGTCATCTGACTCGTGGCACAAAACAACAAAGTCACAGTATAAAGTAGTGGTTAACAATTAATATAAACAATACAAGGAACTCCTTAGTTGAATGTGTAAGTTTCTGAAATAGGTAAATGTCATTTGTTGAACAAACTTGGTAGCCCTTCATCCATATATGGTTGTAACCCATTCAAGGATTAATATATGGAGTCAGATTTTAAAGCCAAATTTCAGCAAAGCTCCCATTTTTTTTTTACCTCCGCCGTACTATCCCCATGGGTCTTAGCTCGGTCCTTTATAAAATATTATTGTCCTCACTTAAAGTTCCCCCTTCTGAATCAATTAAAACCCATATAGACCAATTTTCATTGAGATATCGGAGATTGAACCCGAACACAGGAAGTGGGCCAGCGGCCATCTTCGAATACCAAAATATTATCGAAAATGTTTGCATGTTATTCAGCACCAATTAAAACCCCTATAGACCAATTTTCATTGAGATCGGAGACTGAACCCGAACACAGGAAGTGGGCCAGCAGCCATCTTGGAATACCAAAATATTTACGAAAAATGTTTGCATGTTGTTCGGCATCAATTATAACCCCTGTAGACCAATTTTCATTGAGATCAGAGACTGAAAATCTTAAAACAGGAAGTGAGCCAGCAGCCATCTTGGAATACCAAAATATTTACAAAAATGTTTGAATGTTGTTCCGCATCATTTAAAACCCCTATAGACCAATTTTCATTGAGATCGGAGACCGAAACCTGAAAACAGGAAGTTGGCCAGCTAAAATTAAGAAAATTTGCCCTTTTGGGCCCCACCCTCAGCTCCTAGGGGTCGGACCAGACTCATTTATATAACATATGATTGTCCTTCCCCAATAATGTTTCACACCAAATATGGATGAAATCCATCCAAGGATGAAGGAGGAGTAGGATTTTAAAGCTAAAATTAAGAAAATTTGCCCTTTTGGGGCCCCACCCCTCAGCCCCTAGGGGTCGGACCTATCTCATATATATAAAATATGATTGTCCTTCCCCAATGATGTTTCACACTAAATATGGATGAAAACCATCAAAGGATGAAGGAGGAGTAGATTTTAAAGCTAAATTTAAGAAAATTTCCCCATTTGGGGCCCCACCCCTCAGCCCCTAGGAGTCAGACCAGGCTCATTTATATAAAATATGATTGTCCTTCCCGAATGATGTTTTCACACCAAATATGGATGAAATCAATCCAAGGATGAAGGAGGAGTAGGATTTTAAAGCTTAAATTAAGAAAATTTGCCCTTTTGGGGCCCACCCCTCAGCCCCTAGGGGTCGGACCTATCTCATATATATGAAATATGATTGGCCTTCCCCAATGATGTTTCACACTAAATATGGATGAAATCCATCCAAGGATGAAGGAGGAGAAGGATTTTAAAGCTAAATTTAAGAAAATTTCCCCATTTGGGGCCCCACCCCTCAGCCCCTAGGAATCAGACAAGGCTCATTTATATAAGATATGATTGTCCTTCCCCAATGATGTTTAACACCAAATATAGATGAAATCCATCCGAGGATGAAGGAGAAGTAGGATTTTAAAGCTAAAATTAAGAAAATTTGCCCTTTTGGGGCCCACCCCTCAGCCCCTAGGGGTCGGACCAGGCTCATTTATATAAAATATGATTGTCCTTCCCGAATGATGTTTCACACCAAATATGGATGAAATCAATCCAAGGATGAAGGAGGAGTAGGATTTTAAAGCTTAAATTAAGAAAATTTGCCCTTTTGGGGCCCCACCCCTCAGCCCCTAGGGGTCGGACCTATCTCATATATATAAAATATGATTGGCCTTCCCCAATGATGTTTCACACTAAATATGGATGAAATCCATCCAAGGATGAAGGAGGAGTAGGATTTTAAAGCTAAAATTAAAAAACTTGCCCTTTTGTGCCCCACCCCTCAGCCCTAAGGGGTCGGACCTATCTCATATATATGAAATATGATTGGCCTTCCCCAATGATGTTTCACACTAAATATGGATGAAATTCATCCAAGGATGAAGGAGTAGTAGGATTTTAAAGCTAAAATTAAGAAAATTTGCCCTTTCGGGGCCCCGCCCCTCTGACCCTAGGGGTCGAACCATGCTCTTTTATATAAAATATGATTGTCATTCCCCAATGATGTTTCACACCAAATATGGATGAAATCATCCCAAGGATGAAGGAGGAGTAGGATTTTAAAGCGTAAAATAAGAAAATATGATTGTCCTTCCCCAATGATGTTTCAAACAAAATATGGATGAAATCCATCAAAGGATGAAGGAGGAGTAGGCTTTTGTATAAATAGTCTTACGCACGACGCACGGCGGACGGCGGACGGCGCACGGCGCACGACGACGGACAAAACACGATGACAATAGGTCATCCTGACCTTCGGTCAGATGACCTAAAAACGTCATCCGGATGTTGTGTGCCCACTGGGATGGGATGTCGCTCCACATAGTGAACAGCATGGTTGGTCGTGATCTACGCAGTATAGCTTGGTCACCTCCTCGGAGTGTGCGTTACACATTTCATGCGACGAAAGGATCTTCAAGTCACGGAGAACATCACATAAACTGACTAGTCAATGTTTTCGAGAGGCCTTCATCGCCCTGTGTACTTTTGAACACTCGTCACAATAGGCCTCCGAACACTGCACGCACCATTGCGTAGCTTGCATGTCTTTATCCATTTCATTACAAGCATCACATCCTTTCTTCTCTTTCTCTATCATAGATTTGTCTATCAACGTAATAATTATGTGATTGTTCGGAAATATACTTGCCCATTCCGCTTTGTTATTTACGGTTGCATTGTTCGGTAGGTGTGTCTCAGCACGACAAACTGGACACATAAATACCATTTTTTGTTGATATTGACGCCGCTCTGATTTCACTTGCGATTCTATCCATTGTTGTAGACAAAGTTCACAAAATGTATGAAGACAAGGTAAATATTTCGGTTTTGTAAATGTCTGAAGACAAATTGAACACACTGTTAAGTCCTCTGGGTCACTGACTGTCGCCATGATTCTGATAGTTCTTCCTTCTTCTTATGCATGAACAACTGTTAACACCCAAATATGACCAATGTTTACTTTAAAGAATTATGTCACGTGATTCTTTAACAATGTTTAAAATCTTATGAGAGTTAATTCTCTAAAATAATCATAAAATAGATAAATAACAAAACAAAACACTTTTATTCAAATATTTAGCATGTACACGGTATATGAAGTCCTGGTTTAATGGGACATTTAATCATAAACAAGTTTACAACATATGTAAATACCTCTCGATGACCTTGATGGTGTTATATTTAAAAAAGGAAGTTAAAATATTTGGCCGTTACAAAGCCGAACTTTCATCTTTGTTATTTAACTCTAAAGCAAAAGATATACTAAAGGTGTAATATGTATATAGAGGCAAGTGAGATATATCAGTAATGAATTTCATATGAAAGTTTCATATCTTAGGACAGACTATTTTTAGTAGAAAGCATTTACCTACTATAACTCATGTACAAAAAGTTCAGTGGACCTGTATCGCTCGCCTAGATATTGCAATTATTTTACCAAAAGAGGAAAGATATGTTCAAAGAATTTATTTTTATTTATTTTTTCTCGTAAAAAGGACGTAATTCATCATGGTAATTGATGCAAAATAATTTAGACCAAACAAACTTTGAGAAAAAATTGGCCCTTTTTTTCAAGGATAAATTTTCAAAACATTCAAATAGATCATTTATATTTCCAATAATGGGCCCAACCCCTCCTGCCTCATTAGGATCAGAGTAGTTTTTATGCAAAATGCATTCACATTCTTCCTAAGATGGTTATGACCTTTTGTTAAAATCCATGGGCCATAAAAATCAAACAAAGAAACCATTTCCCCCATTTTGCCCTGGCACTGTGGCCTCTAGGGCGGGAGTTCAGAGTCATCATTTATGCAAGATCTGATTCCTTTCCCAAAAAAGGATATATCTGATAGAATTATGTGTGAATCCATCAACTATTTTATTGCTAATAGCGATTTAAAGGACTTCCGATTTCCTCTATCGGATGATTCCGTCACTCCGGTCCCAGGGGAAGTGGAGGTGGGGTGATTTATAATTCATAATTTATAATATCCTTTCCATCCATGAAAAGTTCTGTCTATATTGGGGAAGGTTAACTAAAAGTTTTCTATTCTAGGTATATGTCAAAGCTTCTAATTCATCGAAAAATCTATTTCCAGTGGAAAATATAATAATGATAAACATATCATCATTACAGAAATGTATTGTACTTGCACGACTTCTGTGGTTATCGACGAATCCTAAGACAATTTCATATATGAATATGATCTAAATGTAAAATATACCTGGTACATGTATCTCCCCCCGTAAACACGTATACATTGTAGCTGCCTGTAGGACTTATCCCCCTCCGCCGATTAAACCATGATTTTCATCCCTTTGAAATGTAACAACTCGAAGTTTATTGGTAAAAATGGTATTATATCAGTATTTTATCATAAAATCGTAAAATCGTAAAATTTTCTGCAGTCACAATCCATATTGACTACATTTAGAAGTAAATGGAGCCATTTTAAAAACACAATCTAGCAATTAGTCTGTTGTTATAACGTTGATAGATTTCCGTTGGTAAGTTGTGTCCAGGTTAGGCCTATATTCTGACTATATTTATAAATTAAGATGATCGAACTCCTCCCATTACTGCTTGTTCGTATAGGTGAACTACAGATGAAAATAATAAATTAACTAAGACACTTGTATAATACAGACTATAATTACACATCCTTTAGTGTTTGTACTTATTATTATAGAATTTAGACGTGGCGGGAACACTAAAATTACAACACAATTCAAATTGCTGGCCGTAATATTGTGTTTATTGATGAAAAATTGATATTATAAAATGAATGGTCAAACAATCTTAAAACTTCAACACAGTCATTGTCCATACGCAGAACAATTACAAGTATCCAGAGGCTCAACATTTTATTGTGAATTTCTGAATAGTGTCTTGGCCAGACAATAAAATACCAAGCTTCTACTGATATAGTATTACGTAATTCATTGTCCCCATAGTTCAAGTTTAACATTTTCGACAAGGCCAAAGATATTCCTTTTTTGCATATTTCAGAGTTAGGTCCATTGCTTATTCATTGCGGGTTTACCAATGCTGGTTTGGCATTAAGCTTGAAAATAGCGGTTGGTGACGGATACTGAAAAGGTTATACATGTTTATATAAGTATACCTTTAAAGTAGAGTAAAAAATATTTTGAAATGTATTTAAATGATGTAATGGAGAGCTGGCGTGGAGATCAAGATTTAATTTTAACTAGATTGTATCTATGTTTTCATTGTTCAAAAATATCATATTTTCAATCAAATACAATTTATAATAATTATCATTTAATCTAATACCCCTAACGTTGTAAACACACTGTGATACTGAGTACATTACAGTACAGACAGACCATCATTATAAGCCTTGTCGTCACACGATCCCACTTTCCTAAATCACATCAGTATAAGCTGATATATCCATACTAACGAAATATCGTTAATATATATAACCATTTTAAACACTATTAATTATACAAGGTTGTCGTAGCATGTTTGTTTAACCATCTGTTAACAACGAATTATACAATTTGTTTCCACAAATACAAACATGTACAAACGATAATGCCATCTAGGTTATAACAATATCTGATTAGATTAAGAAAATAAATTAAATCAAATCATTTCAAGACCAATTTAACTAAGTTATTTTATCTAATTAAGAACTGCAATCAACACTCACAATTCATTGAGCAAATCATTCGGAATACATATATATATATATACACAAGAGCACTTTGAGAACATTGAACAATTTGTATTTCATTTTTCGGCAGCAAGTTGAAACCTATGATGCTGAGGATTAATATGTTGAAATCGAATACAAACTCGGAAATAGGAATTTGTCATGAAAATCTAATACTGTAAATGCAATAGCAGAATATCGCAGAACAAATATCTAATTTACAAGTATTTAGTCATCTGATTCACTCGAGGAATCATCGTTTACTCTGGAATAAGATGACACAGACATGGACATATATGGATTAAAAATATGACACAGACATGGACATATATGGATTAAAAATAGGACCAGTTTTAGGTGGCTCATAGATATGACCAGTGTTATATGGCCCATAAATAGTACCAGTGTAAGATGGCCTAAAGATAGGACCAGTGTTAGATGGCCCATAGATAGGACCAGTGTTAGATGGCCCATAGATAGGACCAGTGTTAGATGGCCCATAGGTAGTACCAGTGTAAGATGGCCTAAAGATAGGACCAGTGTAAGATGGCCTATAGATAGGACCAGTAGTAAATGGCCCATAGTTAGGATCAGTGTTAGATGGCCCATAGATAAGGACCAGTGTTAGATGACACAGGGATAGGACCAGTGTATATTACACATGGATAGGACCAGTGTTTAGCTTGCCTATAGATATGACCGTGTTAGATGAAACAGGGATAGGACCAGTGTTAGATGACACAGGGATAGGAGCAGTGTTAGATGACACAGGGATAGGACCAGTGTTAGCTGGCATATAGATAGGACCAGTGTTATATGAAACAGGGATAGGACCAGTGTTAGATGACACAGGGATAGACCAGTGTTAGATGACACAGGGATAGGACCAGTGTTAGATGACACAGGGATAGGACCAGTGTTAGATGACACAGGGATAGGAACCAGTGTTAGATGACACAGGGATAGGACCAGTGTTAGATGACACAGGGATAGGACCAGTGTTAGATGAAACAGGGATAGGACCAGTGTTAGATGGCCCAGATATAGGACCAGTGTTAGTTGGCATATTAAAAGGACCAGTGTTAGATGGACCCATAAATAGGACCAGAGTTAGATGGCCCGGAGATAAGGCCATATGGACCCGTTACCGAAAGAAGAGACTCTTTTTAACTTTTCAAAATCTGGTGAAAAAGAGCATTTGATATGTTGTGGTGTCATTTTAGGACATTTTAGTTTCGATGAATACCTTACTGTCTTTAAATTTTCTCTCAGTTCTCTTCACTTGGAGAAACAATTCGGTGTCTGCACTGTGATCTCGAGATTTTTCAAGAACTTGTCTCAAGTTCTTTATCGTCCCTTTTTGTAGAGAGCATTTTTCGGCTGCGGTATTCAGTTCACTCACCGCACGTGCATGCACGCCAGACACTTCTTGTAGGAAACGACTACGTATAACATTCATATGAGCAATAAGAGAATCTGCCAGTTCATTAGCAGACCTCTCGATGTCCTCCTTTTCCCTGTCTAATTTCGACAAGTTCTCCTGAATCATTCCCGAGGTTTTTCCAATTTCTTTTTCGCTTTTATTTAAATTCCCCAACAAATCAGAAAATTCCTGTTTGTTTTTGAAATCCTTTGCTGCTTCGGAAAGTTCCAAAACATTGTCACACTTCCTGTGGGATGTCGCTCCACAAAGTGTACAGCATGGATGGTCGTGATCTACGCAGAATAGCTTGATCACCTCCTCGGGGTGATCGTTACACATTTCAGCCGGCGAAAGACTTTTCAAGTCACGGAGAACATCACATAAACTGACTAGTCTATGTTTCCTAGAGGCCTTCATCGCCCTGTGTACTTTTGAACACTCGCCACAATAGGCCTCCGAACACTGCACACACCATTCGGTAGCTGGCATTTCTTTATCCATTTCATTACAAACATCACATGCTTTCTTCTCTTTCTCTATCATAGATTTGTCTATCAACGTAATAATTATGTGATTGTTAGGAAACATATTTGCCCATTCCGCTTTGTTATTTACGGTTGCATTGGTCGGTGGGCGTGTCTCAGCACGACAAACTGGACACATAAATACCGTTTTTTGTTGATAATGACGCCGCTCTGATTTCACTTGCGATTCTATCCATTGTTGTAGACAAAGTTCACAAAATGTATGAAGACAAGGTAAATATTTCGGTTTTGTAAATGTCTGAAGACAAATTGAACACACTGTTAAGTCCTCTGGGTCACTGGCTTCCGCCATGTTTCTGATATTACTTCCTTCTGCATATAAACAACTGTTGCCACACAAATATGACTAATGTTTACTTTAAAGAATTATGTCACGTGATTGTTTAACAATGTTTTAAAATCTTGTTAGAGTAAATTCTCTAAAATAATCATCAAACAGATAAATTACAAATTAAACCATTTTTATTCAATTCTTATTTATTTAGCAGATACATGAAGTCTTGTTTTAGTGAGACATTTCAAAAAGGAAGTTAAAATATTTGGCCGTTACAAAGCCGAACTGTCAAAGCTGTTATTTATCACTATTGCAAAACAAACATCAAATGTGTAATATGTATATATCATGTTTTAATACACCAGTATGTACATAAGGCATTCAAATAACTATTTCTTTACATATCAAAAGTTAATTGAGGTTTCGCTTTTGCATTTTGAAACTACCCTCGCACATATGCCAAAGATAACACTTCTTTCGATCGATATCCAAAAACAATGGTGTACGGAGAAAGGGAACACTAGCAGGTAAGATATATCAGTAATTATCGGTTTATGACATATTAAGAAGACAACTGTACTTAATACTAGTTACTTTAGTAAATATTAACATTATCTATACGTGAAATGAATTCTGAGCAGTTAGTTCAAAAGGTTACATTGTATTTTATAGGTAAAGTTCATAAAATAGGACAAACAATATTTTGTAACAATAAAAAAAGATCCAGGGGCCTGTATCGCCGCTCACCATGATACTACAATGTTTATTGCTAAAAAATCAAAGAGATTAACTAAGAATTGACATTTATTGATTAGAGCTCAAGTTTTAGTGAGAGAAAAAAACTAATCTTGTTATCGCATTGACGTCACGAGGTTGTATTTCATGGGTAGCCATGTTATATAGCCTCAGCCGACATGAGTATACTGAATGAGATAAACTAGTATTACAGCCGACCCGTAGGTATAAGAGAAAAGAAGCATTTTGCTCACATATCCAATGATCGATGAATTTTTCCTGCAAGTATTATGTTTTTCTGCTTCCGGATTCGGTCTGTAAGGTCATTTTTATGGTATGTACTGTCATTTAACTATTTTGATGACACAATAAACCTGTTTACCAAGTATCTTATCAATTTTGCAGTTAACACATATCATGAAAAGAGATTGACAAAATTTGCAATAAACACAAAACTTTATTCAGAAATGTAACATTTCAATTTAATCGTTTCAGATACATTTTCAAGGTGGCCATTATACAAATGGAGCTTCACAAGTCCAGCATCTCAACGTGCCATTTGTGCAGAAAAACTTGCAACAAACCAAAATACCTAACATGCCTTCACGCCTTCTGTGAAATCTGCCTGCATAAATGGATCCTCTCAGAAGTGAAAGAACCAGCAAGCAAATTGCCCTTCAAATGTCCTTCTTGTGATATAGATACAGATCCTCCAGTTGGCTGGACAATCAACAATGTGTCAAAATGGGCTAGTCTTTATCCCGATGATCGTTTGATCCAGTCGTATATTGACCGCGAGGAGATACGAAATGGAATTAAAAGTTGTGATATATGTAAGCTGAGTTCTGTTACTTCGAAAGCCAAATATTGGTGTAGGCAATGTAATGAAGGATATTGCGATTCCTGCAAAGCCGTACATACAGCAATGAAGATTTCCAAAAATCACGAAATTGTTCCTGTGTTTCAAGCATTAAATGATCACTCGCGAAACACCCCGAATGAACCATGTAGTAAACATCCAGAAGAGGACATCCGGTTGTTTTGTGCTGATCACAATAAACCATGTTGTGCACTTTGTTCCATAGTAGATCATCGCCGTTGTAAGAACGTGATTGATCTGCAAGAAGCAGCAACGAATTCAAAGTTTAAACAAGAACTGAAAAAAGAAACAAAATTACTTAAGAGATATTTTAATGAAACTCTTGAGGTGGAATTCAAAGCCAATCAAATAAGTAAGGAGCTTACGCAAGAGCGGTTACATTTGAAAAATACAGCTGAAGGATTTGTTGATAGAATATGTCATCGAATGAGGGAACTTCTTCGAGATTATAATACCAAGTTGGATAAAACTCACGCAAATGCAGTGGCAGAATTGGCTCTGGCCAGAGAGGATGCTATGAAAGAGCAGAGATTCTTAAGAAACGCTTTAAATCGTTTCGAATGCACATCAATTTCAGAAGATCAAGCGTTCCTCTGTCTGAAAAGAACTATAACGATGCACAAGAGCGTTACAAAAATAATGAACATTTCGGAACAGATGCGAGACAAAACTTTGAGACATTCTGAACCACCAGATGTGCAGGAGTTATTGTGTAAATGCCTAAGTGTTGTCAGCCTAGGTGACGTAACTATAGAGAACAGGGAGGTTCCACATTCGACGTCACGAACATTACACGATGTGAACAAATGGTTTATCGACAGCCAGACGACCAATCCGGTACAGAATACCGCTTGCTTCTACCAGAAAAACTGTATCATCATTGCCGGTTTTGAAGACAAAAAGATATATTTTTACGACTCTACGGGATCGAAGACGGCAGTTATAGATGTACCACATAGACCATTTGCAGTAGCCGTCATCGGATCAAGCATCATCGCCACCTTTCCGGAAGCGAACACTGTTTCTATGTTTGACTTGAAACCGCGTGACCAGATCGGAAGCTGCAAACTAAGTTACAACCTTCAAAACACATGTTATGGAATATCTGCAGTTCCAGATCATATTGACAGCACGGCTGTTGTAGTGTGTGATAACATGCTCGTGATCGTCGACGCTGAAGTGGGTACAGAAACAGATAAAATATATCTGAACAAAGACGGATACCGCCAAGTGATCGTCGACAAGAGTTTTCGGGCTTTCGTCACCAACTCGAACAATCATCGAGTTGTGTGTGTTAACCTTGCAACAGGTCAGCGCCTGTTTACATTTACCGATTACTCTACCCTGAAGTACCCATGTGGTATTTCACTGGATCCTTTAGGAAACGTGTATGTGGTAGGAACTCTCAGCAAGAATATAGTGAAACTTACCACTGATGGGAAGTACGAGGACATTGTGTTATCTCTGAGTAATGGACTGTACCATCCTCATGACGTGGCGTTCAAGAGAGACAGCTTTGATTTTATTGTTACAAATGATGTTGATGTTCGTTTATTCACATTCAAATGAGATTTCATTGCGAGCTGTCCAGCAAACAAGAAAATAGCGATAAAATTTCTGAATGTACTCGCGAGGCGTTTCTTGTGCCGATTCAGATTTCAGACAAATATTGTTTTCCTTTAGTATCGGTCAAGCACATATGAAAACTGTATGAAATTATCGAAGACCACTTAAGATTAAAATCCCCTATCCATGACTAATATATTACAGTTGGATAATAGAAGTTGGTGTACGAAATAATATCGAACCTGACTCTTCAAGTCTGCTTTAAAATATACAATCAATATTGATACTTAACAATTACTTGTATATAAGGTTGAATTGGATGTTAAGCAATAACAAACCCCGATCCTCTTTTAAACACAGTTCCTCCATTGTAAACTGCAGCTCATCGATCCCATCAAGCACTTCCTCACATATATTCATTTCTATTTTCCTATGGTAGGTAGCAGACCACATGCTTTTTGTTCAGTACAAATACATACTACTGATATACATATATACATAATGTTATGTGTTATGATGCCTGTCGCTTTTTAATTCCTGTGAGTAATCAAATAGTTCATCCATTCTAGCTTCCATACTTAGAACTTACAACGGTTTTATGACCCATGTAAAAATCTTACTGCTAAAAGAAAGTTAATGACTTAGTGTTTATTGTGTCTGTTCAAATATCTGACAACACCATCAATACCACATACATGTGTTTCGCTTGTTCCACAGTCAGAGCAAACATTTTTGTTGGCTTACCTATGTTGCTAGAATTTGACTTGAAGAGAACTTCTTAGGAATATTGTACTTAATTTGAACCATATAACATAAATGATGAATTAAGTGAAGCTACACAACAATCACTAGCAACTACATAATCATTAAATTTCAAGAGGGTTATAATTTTACAAAATTTTATGTAACATAGTTTTCTAATCTGTTAATTTTCAACAAATAATAACAATCACTCTCAAAAATGTTCTCTTAGCTGTCTCCTAAAATGAAGTTGGGAAATTCAAACAACATTATTGGAAAGAGCATGGACTTTTTGCCTCGTGAATATAACTCAACATAATAATTTCGGACATGCTGTTTCAAAAGTTGAAGATTCCGTAAATCCAAGAAAGAATAATTACTGTATCCGACCCAATAGAATTGAAGGAGCACTTGCTCAGTGAGACCAATTTAGATCTGGACCTTTCACAAAATCATCACAAAATCAAGTTGCAATAGAAAATAAAATAATATATTATATGGTATTTAAATCACAGAGTCTGTATTTAAATGTAATGTCTAAATGACCAGGTAAGTGAAACTAAGGCCTATAACTTAGTGGGAGGGTGGAAGCATATTGGGTTATTGGTGATTGAAGAAAAGGGGTTCTCTTGTAGATTAATATGGTTTATACATGTAATTTCAACATACTTCCTCTTGTTATGATATGTCCAGTAAAAAGCAAATAAAAATCGGTATTCAAATAGAGTACTAAATAACAGAAGTAATGCATTAAGACAAAAACAATGTCTGTTTTAAGATTATGATCTTCTTCCAAGATATTGTTAAATCTACCATATTCGCCATAATTAATGCACAGGGAAAATTTCTAACTAGGGTGGATGCAATGCCGTTCATTTTGTAAATATCATCTAGTGTAATTGTTTAACTTGTAGGGTTTTGTTATAGAAGCTGCATCTTACGGCATCTCTACTCGGAAAATATATAGTTAAATGTTCATTCAATATTGTGTACATGTATTTGGTCAATATTTGGTTAGTTGTAGCTAATCCTTGCGATGTTTATACAGAAACTTAGGTTCATTACCGTAGCTATCAATGTATAGTCATGTACGTACGAAGTCCATCCTCACTTCGTTTTTCTAGGATAAGATATTAGGGTCTTTTGTAGTAGACTTCTATATTCATCAGAATTAGTTATGTTGTCTAAAGTAAATATGACATACCTTTTATAAATAGAAGTGTCCATATAATAGTAATTTATTGTTGTACATTATCAGTCAGCGTCTGCTAGATTGTAGATCGCCTACTTTGTTTTAACTTTCGGAACTCTCTGACTTTATTGTCTAAAGTAAGCGTAAGCATATAGCATGTAAAATCTAGAGAATTATACATACGGGTAAATTTATGTGTATCGCGCCCTTTGTGTGGTCGATCAATAGTATAAATAGTTGACACCCGCGAATATTCATGAAGAGCGATTCTACTCCTCTGACGAGACTGTTGTTCTCCACACTCCTCATACCAGCTTACAGATATACTTTCCCACAAGTATTATGAATTCAGCTGAATAGGTAAAGAACTAATGATATAAATACTTGAGCGTTTTTGTAAAAGAGCATCACCCATGACTTATACTATATTATATAGTATATATAAATCTCCCGTCTCCAATATTCACCAATATTCGCCTTAGGATTTTTTATAATAGAGTAATAATGAACATTTATCAATGATAAACATAGTTATTGGTGCTCTCGCGTAGTTTTAAATAAGTTTTAACACAATTTCTTTGATATTATCAGTATTAGGCTAAATTGTCAATAATCGCCGATAATCGCCGATAATCGCTAACATTCGCCAATATCTCCAATAGATTCCGGCTGGAATCTGTTGTTGTGGCGAAGGTGATTTTTGAGAGAATTTATATACGAATATGTTGTAAGATATTAATATGAAAGTTGAAGTTTAGTGAATGTGTTGTACCATTAAATATCATAAATTGTAATTCATTTATGAGTTTGAGTTTGAAATATTTATGTCTACCAAAGTAAGTTTCCAAGTGTGTTAAACGCTAGCGATTATTTCAATAATAGACAGCGACGTTACAGTGGGGGTATCGCTTATTAGCAAACCAAAATGTAAGCTGTGGACAAAATTCTAACAATCCTACCATATCTTACTCTTTCTATAATCATAGAACGATAATCTGTCACAGTAAACATTCATATGCCTTCTTCTCTTAGAGATGTATTATTACGTCATGATTCACACGTGAAAGACTTTCAACACATGCCATAACACGGATTTCATGTAATATGAGATACAATGCCAATGTTATAAACACCCCACAGTTGCAAAACATTGTTTTAATCCATGGGATGGGAGTATTTATATAACACCAACTTCTTCGAATAAGGGAAGGGTGTTTACAAAACTGATTAAAGTTATTAACAATCAAACATCAATAGACATCCAATCAATACAATTAAAAAAAACGTAAAAAGGGCATTTACCTGATTTGAAATGCATTTATTTATACAAAAAAGATATGTCCAATGAAAGAATTTTGTGTGTGAATATGATGATATGAAAACAGCATCATATAATAGTGCATCACTAGCCAAGTTAAACATTAAATATCTTATTTAAGAATGATTCGGAACATATGCGATATTGTTCCTGAATATAAAACATGTACTGTGGTGATTTTGAGAATATAGATTGTTTTAATAGAATGTTGATATGTTTAGGAAAGATAGATGTTTTATTTCGTGTAAATAGAGAACATATAGTTATAGTCAAGCCAATCTGTTCTACTCAAGTACGGAGGCCTTTGAGTACGGTGAAGGCTGTAATAGTAATCTGGTATAGGTTTACGCATCTCGCTTTGGTTCGTAAATAGTACTCTGAAATTCCTTTATGGTGTGTACAAGAAGTGGTCATCTAGGTAAAGGTGTGTACACGATTTTGGTCAGGGTCGCAATGCGGACAATGCCTTGGTCCATATTAGGCACATGTTGAGCACGTGCATAAAAGTAAAAGGTTAGTATTGGTCAATAGAACAATTTTGGAGTTAATGAATATTAATTATTAATGAAGCCGTATGAATAGAGCTGCGCGCTTAACATATAACAGAGTTTTTTTCTGTAGTTTTAGAAGTGGTGAAAGTGCCGTTACTTTGTGAGGAAGTACTTGTAAGTAGACTTGTATGAACATTGTGTGAAAGAGCCTTGTCAGAATTAGTGTAAAAGTACGATGTGGATTTATTCTATGCTGTTAAATGTATGTACTATGGATTCACTATGGATTAATAAAGTTCGGAACTGTATCCATGTTGTCAAGTCATTTGTCGCACCACGTTTCATCCCAAAAAGAACCCATATCGTCTCGTACTTGCCGTTAATACGGGAATTTATGACGTTACAATTGGTGGCGGCGTGTAAAGGCGGCGACATTACAGTACTAACAAGTATACAAAGAAAAATGACGAGTAACAAAGACTTTTGAAGATAGAAGAGGAATGACCTCAACCTTTGAAGCCAATACATTGTACCGTTATTCGATCAACCAAAGGACAAACTATCCTATCACTTGTACGTACAATTTATCATACATAGAGCCTTCAGTTTCGATATGACATAATTCAGTGGTGGATAAAACAGGAATGATAGTAACACCTAACTAAGTTGAAAGTAACACCTGGGATATCTAAGTTGAATTACTAAATCATAACGTCTCACCTGTTGATCTATTTAAAATGTAATTGTTTCTTATTGCAAGTTAAACTATATATGTATATAGTAGGAAAGTTTCTTATAACACATATTTTTTTAATATTTCCATTCAGTTCCATGTAATTATCATTACGTCAACAGTTATGCAGTTGTTACGGTGATATGATACTGTTCCAAGTGCAAAAATATTTTACATATATACAGTTGATTTCAACAGAGCAAATATTTTCACTCCACTAAAACGATTCTCAACAGATAAACATACAACAAGAACACAATTTATCAAAGAAATAATCCCATCCCTGTGGGCAGACATCTAATGTTGATCATTTCATCGCTTATATTGTATAGGTTGCCTCAGAACGTATTGTGAACAATCAATGCAAATCACAGTATCTACAGAACAAACATGAAATAATTTTAAATATGCCAAACCCATAACCTCGCATAATGACTTGGTACATGTACCTTAGAGGAGAATTAACAAATATTTGCAATTCATTTTCCAATATTGTTTGTTTGTTTGATTATTTTAACGTCCTATTTACAGCCAGGGTCATGTAAGGACGGCTACCCATGTATGAAATGTGTAGTGTGTGTGAAGTGCGAGGTGCGTGTTTTGGGAGACTGCGGTAAGTTCGTGTCGTGTCTTCTTGTATAGTGTAACTGTTGTCTTTTTTATAGTGCTATATCACTAAAGCATGCCGCCGAAGACACCGGGGACAGAACCCAGAGCCTTCCTCACAGGGGCGAACGCTCAACTCAATGCCAAAATGGAGGCATTAGGAAAGATAAAGTCAGTAAGGAAGAGGAGAAAAGATAATATCCTAAATTTAGTCGCCTTTTACGATCATGCAATAGGGGCAGCAGGTACAATTCTAACGCCCGACCAGCAGGGTCATTTTTATAACACCTAAAGTTGAATTGTATAATAAAGGACATAAAATTGAAGAGATATAAGTTTGTAACTTAAGTCCATGTTAATGACCTACACAAGAAAAATGTATATGGATTTACTTCACCCTGATATGTGGTTTGGTTCTAGTAAATGATGTCACATAATGCTGACTGCCTGATACATGTATCTTATTATGTATTCGGTTAAAATTGTAATTTTCAGAACCGTTTTGATCTCCCTCTCTGATATGGATCGAGTTTAATGTGTTAAGTGACATTATTTAAACCAAGCACGAACTATGTGTAATGTTGTATATATAAACTACAGGGGCGACTGAAAGCCGTCTCAAACTACAAAATTTTTAAAGTGAATGAGAACTGTGAATATGTTCTTAAGATTGAGGAGATTGACAATTAAATTACGTTTGGCATGGAACCATGCAAGTCAAAATATATAAATGCTACCAGTACTTGTGTAAATAGACTGTACAGTTTGTGTTTTTAATGCTATGCGCAACCGGAAGTGAAGTGACAGTTGAAACTGTAACCAGTAATTAAATGACCACGATGGATCTTCACAAGCTAGAACTAGCTTACAGCGATCCGACCACAGCGATTCAGCGAGTTCGAGCCTTCCTCTAAACATCCACAGTCACATGACCATTCAACTTTCTTTAAACAATGGAAGCAATTGTTAGTGAACACATTCACTTCGCCAAAAGATTTGACATCTTCGATACGTTTGGGATAATTCGAAAAATAAGAATTCAATTCTAGATGTGTCATTGTATGCATTTCAATTTTGATATGTGTCGTACTCCTTTCACACCTCTGCAAGTTACACTTTTTCTTGGCGATCTCTAATGGATTCACCAGTTGTCACTGCCCGTCTGAGAGTTGTTGAAGCAAGCATCATATCAAGTTTATATGAGCAATTCGAGTATCCACTAGTTTATTAGCAGATCTCTCAATTTCTAGCTTTTTGTCATCCAATGAAGACAACTGTCCCAGAATAGTCTTGGAATAGTTTTTTTTACATCATTCAGGGTCTCTAGCAGTGCAGTAAAGTCGGTTTTATTTCTGACATCAATTGCTTCAGTACTCCCCCTAATGCTATCGGATTTATTTTGTCTTTCTATCCTAGGTTTGTTCATCGGTAAACTTATCAAGATTACATACCGTATAACCGGTTATTTACTTTTCGCGCTTTTAAGTAAACAAAAAATCATACCCCAACTGATAATATATAATCACCATTTGGTGTAAGCATTGTCTCTACTAGACTTAAATACATAGTGATATCTCCCTCGTGAACAGAAATAAACACTGATAACAGATTGTAGGACTTTTCTCTCGTCTCATATAGATAACATCCCATTGAAATGTAACAACTCATTACCTATATACATCTTGGATGGTATGATGCGTCATGGTCCCGTCGTCAGGTGAATCCTCCTTCCTTGGTTGTTTCGGCGCTGTTCACTACAACCTCCGGAGGTGCGCCGACTGGGGTGATCAGGTCCCAGCCCGGAACCACTCAGCTGTCCGCTAGTATATTGCAACACTGTTGTTCTGATATTTAATGTTCATACACAACTTGATGTTACTGGTGTTGCCCTCTCCACTGTTCCTCTCTCTTCTTCCACAGCCACATTGATGCCACCTCAGCCTCTCTGCAGAGCCGCCCTATCAATCTTCTTCTCTCTATGCCAGTAATGCCGATGATCCGCAGGGCCCTCCACATAGACTGCCCAACGAAACCACGACAACCAACCTCCACAGGAAGACACCACATTCTCCATCCTCGTTGCTGGCAGTCTAATACCAAATCTTGGTACTTTGGCCTGTTTTCGCTCATAGGCGTCGTTGATCCGATCCTCCCACGGTTATAGAAAGTTATAGTCACATATTGCTTATTGATAAAACATGATATTTAATTCGTTTAAATGATGCAAAATTCTCTGATACTTTTCTTTGGTCTGCTACCTCATTGAGCGAAATATTCTTAATACATATATATATGTACATGAGAACACTTTAAAAAAATAGGACTTTTGAACAGAAACACTGCTGTGATCGCCAAAATTTTATCCACGAAATATTGTTGAGAATTGAAACCCAGATCATGAAAATTTAAAACTCAATTTCCTAGTTTTAAAAAAATCCCATGGAAAATGCCATGTTTACGGTGTAGTAAAAACAGGTCTTTGTAATGAAAATCTAATATGACATAGCAGAAAAGCACGAGAACAAAATTAGTTGGCTGATTCAGTTAAGGTATCAACGTAGACATCTACTTCTTAAGTGTACATTCTAAAGGTCTACAACATCGACGGCGATATGAAGGTGGTAGCCAAGCTTCAGAATGAAATGTCTCAAAGATAATTCGAAGCACTGACATTGCCGAAAGAAGAGACACTTTTGATCTTGCACGTGCATGCACGTCAGACAGCTCTTGTAGGAAACGGCTGCGTAAAGCATAAGTATGAGCAATATGAGAATCGACCAGTTTATTAGCAAATCAGAAAATTCTTGTTTGTTTTTAACATCCTCCTTTGCTGCTTTGGAAAATTCCAGAACATTGTCATACTTTCTATGAAATGTCGCTCCGCAAAGTATACAGCATGGTCGGTCGTGATCTACGCAGAATAGCTTGATCACCTCCTCGGGGTGATCGTTACACATTTCATCCGACGAAAAGACTTTTCAAGTCACGTAGAACATCACATAAACTGACTAGTCTATGTTTCCTAGAGGCCTTCATCGCCCTGTGTACTTTTGAACACTCGTCACAATAGGCATCCGAACACTGCACACATCATTGGGAAGCTGGCGTGTCTTTATCCAATATATTACAAACATTATATGCCTTGTTCTCTTTCTCTACCATAGATTTGTATATCAACGTAATAATGATGTGATGGTTAGGAAAAGTACTTGCACATTCCGCTTTGTTATTTACGGTTGCATTGTTCGGTAGGCGTGTCTCAGCACGACAAACTGGACACATGAATACCATTTTTTGTGGATATTGACGCCGCCCAGAATTCACTTGCGATTCTATCCATTTCTGTAGACACAAAATGTTTGAAGACAAGGTAAATATTTCGGTTTTGTAAATGTCTGAAGACAAATTATACACACTGTTAAGTCCTCTGGGTCACTGACTAAACACTTTTATTGAAACCTTTAGAAGATTGACAGACCGATAGTGTTATCAATTACATGTAATTTGCTACAAATGTAAACATAGCCCATCCTATTCCCCTTTCACCCCGGTACAATCACAAACCAATTACGCGTTTGTATGGCTAGATGTTTAATCAAACTAAACGTAATTCATATATTTGATAAAATTGAATTAAATGTGTCAATCGTAAGATATGCCATCCAAACGATATGGTTCTATTGTTTACACCGGCCTGTACAGATGTGTAGCTAGGCCAAACTCATTTATCAAATTATTTATCACTCATCTGAATGATTGTATGCTGTTTTGTTAATAATATATAGAATATCACATGAAGATAAAGTTTATCGTACTCAGCGGATACCAGTGACTGGGAGCAGCTGGCTAAGGGAGCACCACAGAGGTCAATTGTAGGCCCACTTTTAATGAACATTTTCATTAATGGCATGTTTTACCATATCGAAAAATATGATTTATATAACTATGCAGATAACAACACCCTATCTTTCGCCAGTAATAACAATATCCCTCTTTCAAATACACCGTGAAAAGAGAGTCAGAATGTGATCAATTGGTTTGGTAAAAATGGGATGCAGGCAAACCCGGAAACATTTCAAGCTATCTGTTTAGGCAAAAAAGCTAAAAAATCTCGTCCCTTCTTTCAACATTGGCAACCACAAAATTAAATGTAAAAGTTTTGTTAAATTATTGGGTGTTGACACCGACTCTGATTTAAAGTTGGATCTACATATTTCCAACATCTTAGAAAAGCCTCAAAACAAATTTGTATTCAATAAAGAATTGACTGTCATCTTAACAAGAAGTACAAAATAACTATTTCTAAATCTTTTCTCTTTTCAAACATTAATTAGCATGGCACTTCTGTAGTATTAAAAAGGAAGCTAGAGAAAATTCAGGAAAGGGCTGTTCGCTTCATCGAAAATTACTTTACTAGCCCTACACACGTACTGTTAGAAAGAAATAAGTGTTCTTTCCGTCATGAGAATAAGAAGTATGGCCGTTGAAGTTTTTAAGATTTTAAATGGTATTAGTTCACAGTATATTGCGGACTTTTAAAAATTTTAAAGTCTAACATTATTATTCCAACAAGACCTCACGGCATAACCACAGGCAGTCCAGCTGTGGAATAGTCTCCCGAATGATATTCGAAATCCGAATCCTTCACTGTCTTCAGAAGACTGTTGTAAACCTGGGAAGCTTAATAATGCGCTGTAACATTTTTACCAAATAAGATTTTTTGTAAAAATCATTGAACTTACTTGTAGCTGTTTGTGTTTTTCCTGCTGCTTTTAATGCCTACCTTATTTTGGTTTTGTTTATTTTACTTTTTAGATGCTTTTATTAATTGCTTGTGTCACAAATGTCAGTCTTATTAGTATACTTTTAATTATTGTCTTAGATATTGTATTGTTGTTAAAGAGTATGTAATATTAGCAGGTACCATTTCAATCTTTATCTTTTGCCATATTGGCATATATGTACATTAGACTACTGTCTTTTAATCTGAAATTTATTGCATACGTGAGCTTTGTGTTTGCATGGCCTTTAACAATTTAGTGCTATTTTACCCAGCCTTTTGTGATGCATGCTTCCTCCTGTGCTATATATATATATGATGTCTCTTTTATTTTCGTTTGTTACAACTTACTGTCGTTGTAGTAATAGTAGCGTTCTACCTTTAATTCTAAGGCTCCGCCTGTGGTGCACCCACCGTGTAAGTTCCTATCGCGCTCCGTGATAACTTCAAAAAGGAACTAAACCGAATGGAAACGTCTGAGGCCATAACCAAAGTTAACGAGCCGACTCCTATTACTCGATGACGACTCTAGAGGAGATCTTACCTGATCTCACAGGTGCATAGCATTTCACAAAACTAGATGCCCGATCCGGCTATTGGGTTATAAAGCTTAGTATTCCATCGTCTTTCCTTACCACATTTAACACCCGAAACGGACGGTACAGATTTTTGAGAATGCCCAAATCGAGTCGATTAGGAACATGGGTCTCCTCGGGACAAAGCTGAATTGGAGACCGTGTGTGGGATGGTCAATTACCTAGCTAAATTCGCGCCAAATTTGTCAGAATATACAAATCCGCTACGTCAAATACTACCAAAAATGAAGAGTTTGTTTGGGAGTATGCCCAAAACAAGGTTTTTGAAGAAGTCAATGAATTGATTACCAAGACTTCAGGTCCCATTTTGAACTATTATGATGCTATGAGCCGTGACGCTACTGTTTGACGCCTCCAAATATGGTCTAGGCGCTACCCTTTTGCAGAGAGAGAGACCCGTCGCGTTCGCATCATGGATGTGGAATCGGACAACAATCCACTGGAGTCAAGTTTTAAGAAGCCGTTAGGTGTCGTGCAGGCTTGACTTCAGTGCATGATGTTACAACTCCAAAAGGATGACTTCCCTGTAGAGGGAAGGATATTCCAGTCGCGGATACTCTATCGCGGAGATTCCTACCCGGTACATTCCCAAGCCTTTAAGAAGGCATATGGCATATGGTTATGTCGAACCTATTAGTCAGTAGCAGCCGTCTGAGCGAGATCAAACGCGTATGTGATTCAGATCCTCAGATGAAAACGCTCTCCAAGATAATCAGTAATGGTTGGCCGGACAGAAGTAAGGACTGTCCAGAGTCTGTCATGGAATTTTGGTATTATCGCGATGAACTAACCACAGTGGATGGTTTGTTGTTCAAAGGTCAAAAGTTGGTTATACTAAAAGGAATGAGGTCAACCATGCTTGAAATAATACATGCTGGACACATGGGTGTTAAAAAGTGCCGTAGTAGGAGTAGAGATTATTGTTTTGGCCAAATATGAACAAAGATATTTCTGACATGGTGCTTAATTATGACATTTGTCTATCGATGCGCAATTCGAATCCAAAAGAACCGCTCTTGTCTCGTAACTTCCATCTCGACCATCGCAAACTGTAGCCACAGATTTATTCTCATGGAATGACCAAGACTTTGTAGTTTTAGTCGATTATTATAGCCGCTTTTTCGAAGTCAGCAAACTCTCCAGTACAAAGAGTTGTACTTTGGACAGATTTTTAACAGTTTTGATCTAATATCTACATAAATAGGACATTTCAAGATAAAATTATATTCATCTTCAATTCTTGCACAATTAAAATAATAAGAATGAGCATATAAAAGATACCCGTGGTATTGTATTTCTTTCATTAGTGTACATACATACGAAGGAGGAATATTACAATTATTCAGCGGTCTATTACACGATGCCATTATGTAAATGAACTCAAGTATTTTCAAGTATCGCAAGATTAAAATATTATGAAACGAAAGAAAATCCATAAGTTATGATAACCCTTGAGCCATATGTTCGCATAAGTAAACTCCAGATAAGTAGTAAGAAACTTGTATGTATGAGACTATAATTATACTGTCTTTGATCTTTTCATCTAGCGGTTATAGGATCAGTTCTTTGTGATGGAAATATGATATGCGTTAGCAGGATACCAAGGCACAGATAAATATTCATCTGATTCCAGGTACTCTCCAAATTGGTCTAGGCAAACTAGGAGTTTTTCTAAAATATAAACAGACAAAGGAGGGGAAGGAGGAGATGAACTAGAAGATGGAGCAGACACAGGAAGGGAAGGAGGAAATAAACCAGAAGATGGAGCAGGCAAAGGAAGGGAAGGAGGAGGGAGGTAAACTAAAAGATGGAGCAGGCAAAGGAGGTGAACTACAAGATGGAAAATGCAAAGAAAAGGAAGGAGGAGGTAAACTAGAAGATGGATTAGGCAAAGGAAGGGAGGGACGAGGTGATCTAGAAGATTGAGCAGGCAAAGGAAGGGAGGGACGAGGTGATCTAGAAGATTGAGCAGGCAAAGGAAGGGAGGGACGAGGTGATCTAGAAGATTGAGCAGGCAAAGGAAGGGAGGGACGAGGTGATCTAGAAGATTGAGCAGGCAAAGGAAGGAAGGGAGGAGGTATACTAAAAGATGGAGCAGGCAAAGTAGGGGAAGGAGGTGGTGATCTAGAAGTAGAGCAGGCAAACGATGGGAGGAAGGAGGTAAACTAAAATATGGGCAGGCAAAGGAGGGGGAGAGATGAGGAAAACTAGAAGATAAGAAATGCAAAGGAGAGGAAGAATGAGTTGAAGTAGAAGATGGAGAAGACAAAGGAGGAGCTATTGAGAAGATTGAGCAGACAAAGGAGGGGAAGGAGGAGCTTTTCTAGCTCGCAAGTGAGGGGAAAGAGAGTGTGTGCGAGAAGACTGTGTAGGCAAAGGAGGGGAAGGAGCTAACAAAGGTTGAGAGTAAGGAGAATGAGGAGCTATTTTAGCAGATGGAGCAGGCAAAGGAGGGGAAGGGGGAGGTAAACAAAAAGATGGCACAGACAAAGGAGGGGAAGGGGGAAGGTAAACTAAAAGATGGCACAGTCAAAGGAGGGGGAGGAGAAGGCGTTCTAGTTGATGACGCATACAAAGGAGGGGAAGGAGGAGGCGTTCTAGGTGATGACACAGACAAAGGAGGGGAAGACGCTAATCTAGAAGATAGAGCATACGAAAGATGAGGTGTAGTAGAGGATTTAGCATACAAAGAAGTATGTGTTCTATAAGATGGAGCAGGCAAGGCAGAAGTTATTGTAGAATGAGATGACTTAGGAAGATAGGATCAGGTTTAGAATTTGAAGCACTGACATTCCCAAGAGAAGAGACACTTTTGAACTTCTCAAAATCTGGTGAAAAAGAGCATTCGATAGCTTGTCTTGTCATTTTAGACAGTTCGGTTTAGATGAATACCTTCCTGTCTTTAAATGTTCCTTCCGTCCTCTTGACTTGAAGAAATAATTCGGTGTCTGCACTGTGATCTCGAGATTTTTCAATAATTTGTCTCGAATTCCTAATCACCTCTTTTTGTAGAGTGCATTTTTCGGCTGCGGTATTCAGTTCGCTCACCGCACGCCCATGCACGAGAGAAAGCTCTTGCAGGAAACTTTTGCGTAAAACATTCGCATGAACAATAATAGAATCGGCCATTTCATTAGCAGACCTCTCGTTGTCGTCCTTTTCCATGTCTAAATTCGTCAAGCATATTTTTTTCGCTTGTATTTAGGTTCCACAACAAATTAGAAAATTCCTGTTTGTTTTTAACATCCTTTGCTGCTTCGGAAAGTTCCAGAACATTGTTACACTTTCTATCCCAGTGGGCACATAACGTCCGGACAACATTTTGGCAACGTTTTATTTAGGTTGCGACGTCGGGGACATTCTGACAATGTTGTGAGAACGTTTTTCTCCAAACGTCCTCACGACATTAGCACTTGACGTCCTGAGAATGTTTTTATATGGTTAGGAAAAAAACTTTGACAATAATTTAATATATTTCAAAAAGTATTATTGTTGGAAACAACTTTTAAAGGAAGCGAATGAATCTATTCAAATAATGATACATACAAGTAGGCCTTATATTTTTTTCAATAATTATTAACTAATAAAAAAATAATTAATCATTTTTTGTACTTTTAAATAGTTTTATTTTTTTAATTACAGATACTATAGGTATTAATTGAATAGATGAAAACAAAACAAAAAGTATAATTATAAATACCAAGTTTACATACCGATTATTACGTCAAATATGTAAACTACCGAGTTATGATAAAAGAGTTGTGTTACCTCCCTTTCATTTTAAAGTTTATCCGCTAGGGGTCGGTATTAACTATTTAAAACAAAAAATTAAAATCATTAGAATAAAGCGTCTTTTTATACCAATAAATTGTGATTTTATTTATATGACATTTTACATATTTTCCCCGCACACTACAGAAACTAGGAGTGGAAACTCGTAAAGATTTGTTTGGTGTTTGCGCGGTTATTTTCACTTCCGGTTCTTTGTTCATTCAAACTTTGTGTACACACGTGCTTCACACCGATAACATTTCTTAGCCTCGACAGCATCCAAACAGGATATATAACTTCCAGATATCGACAAATATTTCAAGGTAAGTCTTTGTTGATTCGTATACAAACTTGTTTTTAAAAGAATGTGTTTATTATATTATATCGCGGTAAGTTATTTTATCTATATGTGTAGTCAGTATTTTGAGTATGTATACACATATACATTAACTTATACAAATTCCCTGATGTGCCTGTATCCTATTTGTGTTTTTATTTATGTAATAACGTACCGGCACATGAAAAAATATATCGTCTAAATCATTATATAGATTTTTAATATTTTATTCTGTTTTTCTTTTACAGATGAGAATGCTTACATAAGTACACACGGAAGTACGTGAAATGGCTCATACACAAACAGTCTAGGTGGAAGTTGTTGCATCTAATTCATGCAGGATGAGCAGAAGACATTAAAATATTATATAAACACTATATTTTGTTGTTATTGTACTTCAAAATACTAGAATAATGAAAATAAACAACGTAACATACAAACGTTGTGAAAACATTATATGAAAACATTCGGCGGACGTCGTCAAAAAACGTTCCCCAAACTTTCATTTGCAACCTTTTTGCAACCTAAATGCAACGTTGCGATCGGACCTAATAACAAGAGGCCCATGGGCCTTAACGGTCATCTGACTCATGGCACAAAACAACAAAGTCACAGTATAAAGTAGTGGTTAACAATTAATATAAACAATACAAGGAACTCCTTAGTTGAATGTGTAAGTTTCTGAAATAGGTAAATGTCATTTGTTGAACAAACTTGGTAGCCCTTCATCCATATATGGTTGTAACCCATTCAAGGATTAATATATGGAGTCAGATTTTAAAGCCAAATTTCAGCAAAGCTCCCATTTTTTTTTTTTACCTCCGCCGTACTATCCCCATGGGTCTTAGCTCGGTCCTTTATAAAATATTATTGTCCTCACTTAAAGTTCCCCCTTCTGAATCAATTAAAACCCATATAGACCAATTTTCATTGAGATATCGGAGATTGAACCCGAACACAGGAAGTGGGCCAGCGGCCATCTTCGAATACCAAAATATTATCGAAAATGTTTGCATGTTATTCAGCACCAATTAAAACCCCTATAGACCAATTTTCATTGAGATCGGAGACTGAACCCGAACACAGGAAGTGGGCCAGCAGCCATCTTGGAATACCAAAATATTTACGAAAATGTTTGCATGTTGTTCGGCATCAATTAAAACCCCTATAGACCAATTTTCATTGAGATCAGAGACTGAAACCTTAAAACAGGAAGTGGGCCAGCAGCCATCTTGGAATACCAAAATATTTACAAAAATGTTTGAATGTTGTTCCGCATCATTTAAAACCCCTATAGACCAATTTTCATTGAGATCGGAGACCGAAACCTGAAAACAGGAAGTTGGCCAGCTAAAATTAAGAAAATTTGCCCTTTTGGGCCCCACCCCTCAGCTCCTAGGGGTCGGACCAGACTCATTTATATAACATATGATTGTCCTTCCCCAATAATGTTTCACACCAAATATGGATGAAATCCATCCAAGGATGAAGGAGGAGTAGGATTTTAAAGCTAAATTTAAGAAAATTTGCCCTTTTGGGGCCCCAACCCCTCAGCCCCTAGGGGTCGGACCTATCTCATATATATAAAATATGATTGTCCTTCCCCAATGATGTTTCACACTAAATATGGATGAAATCCATCCAAGGATGAAGGAGGAGTAGGATTTTAAAGCTAAATTTAAGAAAATTTCCCCATTTGGGGCCCCACCCCTCAGCCCCTAGGAGTCAGACCAGGCTCATTTATATAAAATATGATTGTCCTTCCCGAATGATGTTTCACACCAAATATGGATGAAATCAATCCAAGGATGAAGGAGGAGTAGGATTTTAAAGCTTAAATTAAGAAAATTTGCCCTTTTGGGGCCCCACCCCTCAGCCCCTAGGGGTCGGACCTATCTCATATATATAAAATATGATTGGCCTTCCCCAATGATGTTTCACACTAAATATGGATGAAATCCATCCAAGGATGAAGGAGGAGTAGGATTTTAAAGCTAAATTTAAGAAAATTTCCCCATTTGGGGCCCCACCCCTCAGCCCCTAGGAATCAGACAAGGCTCATTTATATAAGATATGATTGTCCTTCCCCAATGATGTTTAACACCAAATATATATGAAATCCATCCGAGGATGAAGGAGAAGTAGGATTTTAAAGCTAAAATTAAGAAAATTTGTCCTTTTGGGGCCCACCCCTCAGCCCCTAGGGGTCGGACCAGGCTCATTTATATAAAATATGATTGTCCTTTCCGAATGATGTTTCACACCAAATATGGATGAAATCAATCCAAGGATGAAGGAGGAATAGGATTTTTAAGCTTAAATTAAGAAAATTTGCCCTTTTGGGGCCCCACCCCTCAGCCCCTAGGGGTCGGACCTATCTCATATATATAAAATATGATTGGCCTTCCCCAATGATGTTTCACACTAAATATGGATGAAATCCATCCAAGGATGAAGGAGGAGTAGGATTTTAAAGCTAAAATTAAAAAACTTGCCCTTTTGTGCCCCACCCCTCAGCCCTAAGGGGTCGGACCTATCTCATATATATGAAATATGATTGGCCTTCCCCAATGATGTTTCACACTAAATATGGATGAAATTCATCCAAGGATGAAGGAGTAGTAGGATTTTAAAGCTAAAATTAAGAAAATTTGCCCTTTCGGGGCCCCGCCCCTCTGACCCTAGGGGTCGAACCATGCTCTTTTATATAAAATATGATTGTCATTCCCCAATGATGTTTCACACCAAATATGGATGAAATCATCCCAAGGATGAAGGAGGAGTAGGATTTTAAAGCGTAAAATAAGAAAATATGATTGTCCTTCCCCAATGATGTTTCAAACAAATTATGGATGAAATCCATCAAAGGATGAAGGAGGAGTAGGCTTTTGTATAAATAGTCTTACGCACGACGCACGGCGGACGGCGCACGGCGCACGGCGCACGACGACGGACAAAACACGATGACAATAGGTCACCCTGACCTTCGGTCAGATGACCTAAAAACGTCATCCGGATGTTGTGTGCCCACTGGGATGGGATGTCGCTCCACATAGTGAACAGCATGGTTGGTCGTGATCTACGCAGTATAGCTTGGTCACCTCCTCGGAGTGTGCGTTACACATTTCATGCGACGAAAGGATCTTCAAGTCACGGAGAACATCACATAAACTGACTAGTCAATGTTTTCGAGAGGCCTTCATCGCCCTGTGTACTTTTGAACACTCGTCACAATAGGCCTCCGAACACCGCACGCACCATTGCGTAGCTTGCATGTCTTTATCCATTTCATTACAAGCATCACATCCTTTCTTCTCTTTCTCTATCATAGATTTGTCTATCAACGTAACAATTATGTGATTGTTCGAAAATACACCTGCCCATTCAGTTTGGTTATTTACGGTTGCATTGTTAGGTAGGTGTGTCTCAGCACGACAAACTGGACACATAAATACCATTTTTTGTTGATAATGACGCCGCTCTGATTTCACTTGCGATTCTATCCATCCTTGTAGACAAAGTTCACAAAATGTATGAAGACAAGGTAAATATTTCGTTTTGGTAAATGTCTGAAGACAAATTGAACACACTGTTAAGTCCTCTGGGTCACTGACTGTCGCCATGATTCTGATATTTCTTCCTCCTTCTTATGCATGAACAACTGTTACCACCCAAATATGACCAATGTTTACTTTAAAGAATTATGTCACGTGATTCTTTAACAATGTTTAAAATCCTATGAGAGTTAATTCTCTAAAATAATCATAAAATAGATAAATAACAAAACAAAACACTTTTATTCAAATATTTAGCATGTATACGGTATATGAAGTCCTGGTTTAATGGGACATTTAATCATAAACAAGTTTACAACTTATGTAAATACCTCTCAATAACCTTGATGGTGTTATATTTAAAAAAGGAAGTTAAAATATTTGGCCGTTACAAAGCCGAACTTTCATCTTTGTTATTTAACTCTAAAGCAAAAGATATACTAAAGGTGTAATATGTATATAGAGGCAAGTGAGATATATCAGTAATGAATTTCATATGAAAGTTTCATATCTTAGGACAGACTATTTTTAGTAGAAAGCATTTACCTACTATAACTCATGTACAAAAAGTTCAGTGGACCTGTATCGCTCGCCTAGATATTGCAATTATTTTACCAAAAGAGGAAAGATATGTTCAAAGAATTTATTTTTATTTATTTTTTCTCGTAAAAAGGACGTAATTCATCATGGTAATTGATGCAAAATAATTTAGACCAAACAAACTTTGAGAGAAAATTGGCCCTTTTTTTCAAGGATAAACTTTCAAAACATTCAAATAGATCATTTATATTTCCAATAATGGGCCCAACCCCTCCTGCCTCATTAGGATCAGAGTAGTTTTTATGCAAAATGCATTCACATTCTTCCTAAGATGGTTATGACCTTTTGTTAAAATCCATGGGCCATAAAAATCAAACAAAGAAACCATTTCCCCCATTTTGCCCTGGCACTGTGGCCTCTAGGGCGGGAGTTCAGAGTCATCATTTATGCAAGATCTGATTCCTTTCCCAAAAAAGGATATATCTGATAGAATTATGTGTGAATCCATCAACTATTTTATTGCTAATAGCGATTTAAAGGACTTCCGATTTCCTCTATCGGATGATTCCGTCACTCCGGTCCCAGGGGAAGTGGAGGTGGGGTGATTTATAATTCATAATTTATAATATCCTTTCCATCCATGAAAAGTTCTGTCTATATTGGGGAAGGTTAACTAAAAGTTTTCTATTCTAGGTATATGTCAAAGCTTCTAATTCATCGAAAAATCTATTTCCAGTGGAAAATATAATAATGATAAACATATCATCATTACAGAAATGTATTGTACTTGCACGACTTCTGTGGTTATCGACGAATCCTAAGACAATTTCATATATGAATATGATCTAAATGTAAAATATACCTGGTACATGTATCTCCCCCCGTAAACACGTATACATTGTAGCTACCTGTAGGACTTATCCCCCTCCGCCGATTAAACCACGATTTTCATCCCTTTGAAATGTAACAACTCGAAGTTTATTGGTAAAAATGGTATTATATCAGTATTTTATCATAAAATCGTAAAATCGTAAAATTTTCTGCAGTCACAATCCATATTGACTACATTTAGAAGTAAATGGAGCCATTTTAAAAACACAATCTAGCAATTAGTCTGTTGTTATAACGTTGATAGATTTCCGTTGGTAAGTTGTGTCCAGGTTAGGCCTATATGCTGACTATATTTATAAATTAAGATGATCGAACTCCTCCCATTACTGCTTGTTCGTATAGGTGAACTACAGATGAAAATAATAAATTAACTAAGACACTTGTATAATACAGACTATAATTACACATCCTTTAGTGTTTGTACTTATTATTATAGAATTTAGACGTGGCGGGAACACTAAAATTACAACACAATTCAAATTGCTGGCCGTAATATTGTGTTTATTGATGAAAAATTGATATTATAAAATGAATGGTCAAACAATCTTAAAACTTCAACACAGTCATTGTCCATACGCAGAACAATTACAAGTATCCAGAGGCTCAACATTTTATTGTGAATTTCTGAATAGTGTCTTGGCCAGACAATAAAATACCAAGCTTCTACTGATATAGTATTACGTAATTCATTGTCCCCATAGTTCAAGTTTAACATTTTCGACAAGGCCAAAGATATTCCTTTTTTGCATATTTCAGAGTTAGGTCCATTGCTTATTCATTGCGGGTTTACCAATGCTGGTTTGGCATTAAGCTTGAAAATAGCGGTTGGTGACGGATACTGAAAAGGTTATACATGTTTATATAAGTATACCTTTAAAGTAGAGTAAAAAATATTTTGAAATGTATTTAAATGATGTAATGGAGAGCTGGCGTGGAGATCAAGATTTAATTTTAACTAGATTGTATCTATGTTTTCATTGTTCAAAAATATCATATTTTCAATCAAATACAATTTATAATAATTATCATTTAATCTAACACCCCTAACGTTGTAAACACACTGTGATACTGAGTACATTACAGTACAGACAGACCATCATTATAAGCCTTGTCGTCACACGATCCCACTTTCCTAAATCACATCAGTATAAGCTGATATATCCATACTAACGAAATATCGTTAATATATATAACCATTTTAAACACTATTAATTATACAAGGTTGTCGTAGCATGTTTGTTTAACCATCTGTTAACAACGAATTATACAATTTGTTTCCACAAATACAAAAATGTACAAACGATAATGCCATCTAGGTTATAACAATATCTGATTAGATTAAGAAAATAAATTAAATCAAATCATTTCAAGACCAATTTAACTAAGTTATTTTATCTAATTAAGAACTGCAATCAACACTCACAATTCATTGAGCAAATCATTCGGAATACATATATATATATATACACAAGAGCACTTTGAGAACAATGAACAATTTGTATTTCATTTTTCGGCAGCAAGTTGAAACCTATGATGCTGAGGATTAATATGTTGAAAAATCGAATACAAACTCGGAAATAGGAATTTGTCATGAAAATCTAATACTGTAAATGCAATAGCAGAATATCGCAGAACAAATATCTAATTTACAAGTATTTAGTCATCTGATTCACTCGAGGAATCATCGTTTACTCTGGAATAAGATGACACAGACATGGACATATACCATAAGGATATTGGTCAGACATGGACATATATGGATTAAAAATAAAAGTTTTAGGTGGCTCCAGTTTTAGTGGTGGCTCATAGATATGACCAGTGTTATATGGCCCATAAATAGTACCAGTGTAAGATGGCCTAAAGATAGGACCAGTGTTAGATGGCCCATAGATAGTACCAGTGTCAGATGGCCCATAGGTAGTACCAGTGTAAGATGGCCTAAAGATAGGACCAGTGTAAGATGGCCTATAGATAGGACCAGTGTTAAATGGCCCATAGTTAGGATCAGTGTTAGATGGCCCATAGATAGGACCAGTGTTAGATGACACAGGGATAGGACCAGTGTTAGATGACACAGGGATAGGACCAGTGTTAGCTTGCCTATAGATAGGACCAGTGTTAGATGAAACAGGGATAGGACCAGTGTTAGATGACACAGGGATAGGAGCAGTGTTAGATGACACAGGGATAGGACCAGTGTTAGCTGGCCTATAGATAGGACCAGTGTTAGATGGCCCATAGATAGGACCAGTGTTAGATGACACAGGGATAGGACCAGTGTTAGATGACACAGGGATAGGACCAGTGTTAGATGACACAGGAATAGGACCAGTGTTAGATGACACAGGGATAGGACCAGTGTTAGATGACACAGGGATAGGACCAGTGTTAGCTGGCCTATAGATAGGACCAGTGTTAGATGAAACATGGATAGGACCAGTGTTAGATGGCCCAGATATAGGACCAGTGTTAGTTGGCATATTAAAAGGACCAGTGTTAGTTGGCATATTAAAAGGACCAGAGTTAGATGGCCCGGAGATAAGGCCATATGGACTAGGGAGAGCACCAGTATGATATAATCCAGAGATAGGACCAGAATAAGATTGGCCAGAGTTAGGATCAACTTCATGAGATGGCCCAGATTTGTTTAAAGCGCTGACATTGCCGAAAGAAGAGACACTATTTAATTTTTCAATATCTGGCGAAAAAGAACATGTGATATGTTGCAGTGTTATTTTAGACATTTCAGTTTCGATGAATGCCTCACTGTCTTTAAATTTTTCCTCTGTTCTCTTTACTTGAAGAAATAATTCGGTGTCTGCACTGTGATCTCGAGATTTTTCAAGGATTTGTCTCGAATTCTTAATCGTCTCTTTTTGTAAAGTGCATTTTTCAGCTGCGGTATTCAGTTCGCTCACTGCACGCGCATGCACGCCAGAAAGCTCTTCCATGAAACCTCTGCGCAAAACATTCGTATTAGCAATAATAGAATCGGCCAGTTCATTCGCAGACCTCTCGATGTCCTCCTTTTCCCTGTCTAAATTCGCCAAGTTCTCCTGAAGCATATTTGAGGTTTTTTCTATTTCTTTTTCGCTTTTATCTAGGTTCCACAACAAATCAGAAAATTCCTGTTTGTTTTTAACATCCTTTGCTGCTTCGGAAAGTTCCAGAACATTGTCACACTTCCTGTGTGATGTAGCTCCACAAAGTGAACAGCATGGTTGGTCGTGATCTACGCAGAATAGCTTGATCACCTCCTCCGAGTGTACGTTACACATTTCATCCGACGAAAGGATTTTCAAGTCACGGAGAACATCACATAAACTGACTAGTCTATGTTTCCTAGAGGCCTTCATCGCCCTGTGTACTGTTGAACACTCGCCACAATAGGCCTCCGAACACTGCACGCACCATTGCGTAGCTGGCATGTCTTTATCCATTTCATTACAAACATCACATGCTTTCTTCTCTTTCTCTATCATAGATTTGTCTATCAACGTAATAATTATGTAATTGTTCGGAAATATACTTGCCCATTCCGCTTTGTTATTTACGGTTGCATTGTTCGGTAGGTGTGTCTCAGCACGACAAACTGGACACATGAATACCATTTTTTGTGGATAAAGGCACCACTCCGATTTCACTTGCGATTCTATCCATCCTTGTAGACAAAGTTCACAAAATGTATGGAGACAAGGTAAATATTTCGGTTTTGTAAATGTCTGAAGACAAATTGAACACACTGTTAAGTCCTCTGGGTCACTGACTGTCGCCATGATTCTGATATTACTTCCCTCTACATATGCATGAACAACCGTAGACACCCAAAATGACTAATGTTACGTTAAAGAATTAAGTCACGTGATTGTTTACCAATGTTTAAAATTTTGTGAGAGTAAACTACCGTTACATGGCCATACATGACCGTTTACAAAGCCGAAGTTTCGTCGCTGTTATTTATCACTATCGCACAACATACACCTAAGATGTGGTATGTATAAATATCATGCTGTAATATGCCAGCTGCATATAAGGCATTCAAATAAGTATTTCTTTACATATCAACGATTAACTTCGCTTTTGCGTTTTGAGACTATCCTCGCACATATACCTAAGACAAAACTCTTAAATCAATATACTAGTATTGATCGATATAAAAAATGGTATTCTGAGAAAAAGAACAGTAACAGGTAAGATATATCAGTAATGTATGGTTTAATGACATACTGGGAAGACAACTCTATTTGATACTATTTACGTAAGTTAATATAAACGTTATACGTCTATACGTTAAATGAATTCAGAGCAGGAAGTTCAAATGTTATAAGTAAAGTTCATAAAATAGGACAAACTATTTTTAGTAGAAAACATTTAGTACAATAAAAAAGGTCCATGGGCCTGTATCACCGTTCATCTTGATATAACAATGCTTATTGCAAAAAAAAATTCAAAAAGATTTTCAAAGAATTTACATTTATTGCTTAGAACTCAAGTTTTATCGAGAAAAAACTAATCTTTTTATCGCAATGACGTCACGAATTGTATTGCATGGATAGCCATGTAATATAGCCTCAGCCAACATGAGAATACTGAATGAGAAAAACTAGTATTACACCCAACCCATAGGTATAAGAAAAAAAAGCATTTTTCTCACATATCCTATGATTTATGAATTTTTCCTGCAAGTATTGTTTTTCTACTTCTGGGTTCGGTCTTTAAGGTCATTTTATAGCATGAAATGTCATTTAACCATTTTGATGACACAATATACCTTTCTTACCAAGTATCTTATCACTTTTGCAGTAAGCACAAACATGTGTATCATAAAGAGATTTATAGCCATGGACAGTCCAATGCTACACAAGAAGTTTTAACTGAGAACAACTCATTTTCTAATGCGATGCATGTCTCTTGTTTATCATGGTTTTGAAGTGTTTAATTTTTTTATTTTTTATTTTTGCCTTAACCATTCTCCCAATGATTGACAAAACTTGCAATCATCTGAAATAAAAAAAAAAACACAAAAAAAAAAAATTCTTAACACAAAAACTTAATTTCAGAATCGTAACACAAAAACTTAATTTCAGAATCGTAACATTTCAATTTAATCGTTTCAGATATGTTTTCAAGGTAGCCATCATACAAATGGAGCTTCACAAGTCCAGCATCTCAACGTGCGATTTGTGCAGAAAAACTTGCAACAGACCAAAATACCTTTCATGCCTTCACACCTTCTGTGAAATCTGCCTGCATAATTGGATTGTCTCAGAAGTGAAAGAACCAGCCAGCAAATTGCCCTTCAAATGTCCCTCTTGTGATATAGATACAGATCCTCCAGTTGGCTGGACAATCAACAATGTGTCACAATGGGCTAGTCTTTATCCCGATGATCATTTGATGCAATCGTGCATTGACCGCGAAGAGATACGAAATGGAACTAAAAGTTGTAATATATGTAAGGTGAGTTCTGTTATTTCGAAAGCCAATTATTGGTGTAGGCATTGTAGCGAAGGATATTGCGATTCCTGCGAAGCCGTACATACAGCAATGAAGATTTCCAAAAACCACGAAATTGTTCCTGTGAATCAAGCCTTATATGATCACTCGCGAAACACCCCGAATGAACCATGTAGTAAACATCCAGAAGAGGACATCCGGTTGTTTTGTGCTGATCACGATAAACCATGTTGTGCACTTTGTTCCATGGTAGATCATCGCCGTTGTAAAAACGTGATTAATCTACAGGAAGCAGCAACGAATTCAAAGTCTAAACAAGAACTGACAAAAGAAACAAACAGACTTAAGAGATATTTCAATGAAACTCATGACGTGGAATTCAAAGTCAGCCAAATAACCAAGGAGCTTACGCAAGAGCGGTTACATTTAAAAGATACAGCTGAAGGATTTGTTGATAGAATATGTCATCGAATGCGGGACCTTCTTCGAGATTATAATACCAAGTTGGATAAAACTCACGCAAATGCAGTGGCAGAATTGGCTCTGGCCAGAGAGGATGCTATGAAAGAGCAGAGGTTCTTAAGAAACGCATTAAATCGTTTCGAATGCACATCAATTTCAGAAGAACAAGGATTCCTCTGTTTGAAAAGAACTATAGCGAAGCACAAGAATGTGACTAAAATAATGAACATTTCAGAACAGATGTGTGACAAAACTTTGAAACATTCGGAACCACCAGATGTGCAGGAGTTATTGTGTAAATGCCTAAGTGTTGTCAGCCTAGGTGACGTAACTATAGAGGACAGGGAGGTTCCACATTCGACGTCACGAACATTACACGATGTGAACAAATGGTTTATCGACAGCCAGACGACCAAACCGGTACAGAATATAGCTTGCTTCTATTCGGAAAACTGTATTATCATTGCCGGTTTTGAAGACAAAAAGATCTATTCATACGACTCCAAGGGATTGCAGACGTCAGCTATAGATGTACCACATAGACCATTTGCAGTAGCCGTCATCGGATCAAGCATCATCGCCACCTTTCCGGAAGTGAACACTGTTTCTGTGTTCAACTTGAAACCGCGTGACCAGATCGGAAGATGCAAACTAAGTTACAACCTTCAAAACACATGTTATGGAATATCTGCAGTTCCAGATCACATTGACAGCACGGCTGTTGTAGTGTGTGATAACATGCTCGTGATCGTCGACGCTGAATTGGGTACAGAAACAGATAAAATACTTCTACACGACAACGGATACCGCCAAGTGATCGTCGACAAGAGTTTTCGGGCTTTCGTCACCAACTCGAACAATCATCGAGTTGTGTGTGTTAACCTTGCAACAGGTCTGCGCCTGTTTACATTTACCGACTACTCTACCCTGAAGTACCCATGTGGTATTTCACTGGATCCTTTAGGAAACGTGTATGTGGTAGGAACTCTCAGCAAGAATATAGTGAAACTTACCACTGATGGGAAGTACGAGGACATTGTGTTATCTCTGAGTAATGGACTGTACCATCCTCATGACGTGGCGTTCAAGAGAGACAGCTTTGATTTTATTGTTACAAATGATGTTGATGTTCGTTTATTTACATTCAAATGAGATTTCAATGCTAGTTGTCCAGACAACAGACAATAGCGATAGAATTTCTGGATTTGCTTGTGAGGTATTTCTTGTGCCGATTCAGATTTCAGACAAATATTGTTTCCTTAGGTATTGGTCAGGCACATATGTAAACGGTATGAAATTATCGAAGACCACATTAAATTAAAATCACCCATCCATGACTGTTTCCGTAATATAGTACAGTTTGATAACAGCCGTTGGTTTACGAAATAATGTCGAACTAAGTCTGTTTTTAAAATCTACAGTCGGCATTGATACTAAATAATTACTTTTCTATATGGTCGAATCGGATGTCGTTATATTTTCTTTCTTTTTTGACGGGTCAAAAACTATTTCAAGTATGAAAGACTAAACAGGTGAACCATCTATCTTCAAACGCAAATGATGATCCAATATACATGTAAATTTATATAAACCGGCGTTAACACTTCCTGGCATATACATGTATTTACTTCTATTATCTAAGCAGGAGACCAATTCCATTTTAGTAGTTTTTGAATTTCTGTATGTGAGTAATGAATTAGTTAATCCATTCTGGCTCCCATACTGTACTTGCAATGGTTTTATGACCCATGAAAATAAATCTTACTGCAAATAGAAAGTGACTCTGACTTAGTCTTAATTGTATCAAAATATTTGTATTCAAAGATTTCACATCACCATCAATACTACGTACGTATCTGGCTTGTTCTACAGTGCGAGCAAACATTTTTTTGGGTTACCTATATCGCTTAAAATTTGACTTGAGTAAGATTAATTAATAATGTACTTAATTTGAACAACCTCCATATAACATAAATGAAGAATTTAGTGAAGCTACACAACAATCACTTCCAACTACATAATTTAATGACATTAAATTTCAAGAGGATTGAAATTTTACAGAAATTTTAATAAATTTTTTATTCTGCAAATTTTCAACAAATTATAACAATCATTCTCACAAATGTCCCCTTAGCTCTCTCCTAAAATGAAGTAGGGATACTCAAACGAAATTTTGGGAAGAGCATTAACTTTTTGCCTCATGAATAACTCCAAACCATTATAGTCTATGTATTGGTGTTTTAAAGGTTGAAGATATCGTAAAATATAAGAAAGAGCAATCACTGTATCTGACCCAATAAAATTGAGGGGGCATTTATTTAATGGAACCAATTAAGATATGGACCTTTCACAAAATTATGGTGCAAAGTTAGTCTCAAATCGAGTTGCAATACCAATATATATGGTATTCAAATCATGTAGTCTGCATTACAATAAAATGTCTAAATTCAAAGTACCATGTAGGTGAAGATGAAGCCTTTGACTAAAGGGGGAAATTATTGGGTCAGATACGGTAATTTTAGAAAAGGGGCTTTTCTTGTAGATAAATATGGTATATACATATAACAGAAAAGTAAGTTTCATCTTATCATCGTTTTCTGTTTTTAAGCCTTTTCATGTGTTTGTATGGTCCAGCTCCTTTCCTCTTGGCTTCCTGAATTTCAACATACTTCCTCTTGTTAAACCTGTCCAGCAAAAAGCAAATAACAAAACAAAACCTCAGTATTTAAATAATGTACTAAATAACGTAGAAAAGCAAAACAAAACCTCAGTATTTAAATAATGTACTAAATAACTGTAGAAAAGCAAAACAAAACCTCAGTATTTAAATAATGTACTAAATAACTGTAGAAAAGCAAAACAAAACCTCAGTATTTAAATAATGTACTAAATAACTGTAGAAAAGCAAAACAAAACCTCAGTATTTAAATAATGTACTAAATAACTGTAGAAAAAGCAAAACAAAACCTCAGTATTTAAATAATGTACTAAATAACTGTAGAAAAGCAAAACAAAACCTCAGTATTTAAATAATGTACTAAATAACTGTAGAAAAGCAAAACAAAACCTCAGTATAAAAAATAATGTACTAAATAACTGTAGAAAAGCAAAACAAAACCTCAGTATTTAAATAATGTACTAAATAACTGTAGAAAAGCAAAACAAAACCTCAGTATTTAAATAATGTACTAAATAACTGTAGAAAAGCAAAACAAAATCTCAGTATTTAAATAATGTACTAATATAAATAACTGTAGAAAAGCAAAACAAAACCTCAGTATTTAAATAATGTACTAATATAAATAACTGTAGAAAAGCAAAACAAAACCTCAGTATTTAAATAATGTACTAATATAAATAACTGTAAAAAAAACAAAACCTCAGTATTTAAATAATGTACTAAATAACTGTAGAAAAGCAAAACAAAACCTCAGTATTTAAATAATGTACTAATATAAATAACTGTAGAAAAGCAAAACAAAACCTCAGTATTTAAATAATGTACTAATATAAATAACTGTAGAAAAGCAAAACAAAACCTCAGTATTTAAATAATGTACTAATATAAATAACTGTAGAAAAGCAAAACAAAACCTCAGTATTCAAATAATGTACTAAATAACTGTAGAAAAGCAATAAGACAAAAACAATGTCTGTTTTAAGATTATGATCTTCTTCCAAGATTTTGTAAAATCTACTGTATTTGGCACAACTAACGCCCTGAGGCACTTCAAAAATTGTAACATGGATGGGGGTCTCGATTATTAGGAAACCAAATAAAGCATATCATATGTCTTCCTCTCTTTGATATGCATTATTATAGGTGATTCACAATCGCTTTTGAAAGACAAGTTTATACACAACATGGATGTCATGATATATGGGATACAATGCTAATGTTTTAAGCATCACACAGTTGCAAAACAGTGTTTTTAATCCACGGGAAGGGAGTGTTTATATAACATCAACTCCTTCTGTAGAAGAAAAGAGGGGCGCTTATAAGGGGAATGGCACTAATTACCTCAAAAAATGGTATCAATTTTTCATCTAATTTACTTTTTAGTCATTTGTCCTGTCTACATGCATTACTACACATCTGATTTAAGTTATTAACAATCCTTACGTTCTAAATTCTGCATCTGCTAATAATTCATCCACCATAGTAGACTTTCTCTGCTTCTTTGGAATTCTGGAATGGTAGAAATCTACTGGACTCTCGATCACTTTTCCAAACTGCAATAAACATCAATCAACACAATTTATAAAACAAATTAAATCTTTATTCACATGACATATAAATAAATTGTTGTAACATCTTTTTGTGTATATTTTAGTACCAGATACATACAGATGTCAAAAAATGTAAATGTACTAAAACATTGTAAATTTCAAGGCCAAGAGAACATCGCAGTTTCAAGTATCCGTAACTTTTTAACACACTATTTCAAAAACAATGTTGTGTTCTAAGTAGTTATTATTGATGGTTTCAACTGTGACTTTTACACTTGCTTAGTACTAAGATAAAGTTAAATCACAATAATGGGTAATGAAAGACTTCCAGCCAACCTAAAGCCTAAAATATATTACTCAGTAATGAAGTAATAAGAGTTACCAGGTATATAGTAACTAACCCCCCCCTCCTCAAAGAAATTTTGAAAATTAAAAACAAAATTCCTTCTTATGCAACCTAGCCTATTCTTTTGTAATGTAACTGAAATATACATATATTGTTTTGGCTAAAGCAAATTTGTGACTGACCTGGAAGAATTTTGGCAGGGCTTTGATATCGTTGCTCTTGTAAAATCGTTTTGGGTCGAGAGCTCGCCTCATCTGCAGAACAGTCAAATCATTCTTCGCCTCGTCTGTCATCTCTGGTGCCTTCATGTCAAACCATCCTTTACCTTTTGTCATCTGTTTCTCTTTCTGTATAAGAACAAAATATAAATCAGATATTGAAAAGGGTAACGAAAAACAATCTTCTTCTTATCTATCTGTTTATACTGGCATAACAATATGTGTACTATAGCAATGTAAATATCGCAGTGGTTTATTTTCGCTAAATTCTATACGCCAGTGAAACTTTCAGAAACTCATTGACATAACTAAAAACAATAGCTAAAAGAATTAAAGGACTGAATGGACAGAAAAATTAACCTCCACTAATAAGAAAACCGTGATATATTGACCCCCACAAATCTAAAGCGCTATACAGTAATATATGATTCGTCTGATAATATTGAATAGATCAAGCAAATAATTATCTTTTGCATAAATATATCATAACTGGTCAAAAACCTGATATAATAGCTATAAAAGAGTAACAGAAAATTATTGTTCTATCTTTCTGATAAAAAAATTAAAATAGATTGTGTGGTAATTCCCTTCATTGAGATTGGAGAATAATGGCTTTTTAATTCTTTAAAATTCTTCTGGATCTTTGAAATACATATTAACTTTGTAACAGACATTGCAAAAAAAATGGCCGGACATTTGGACCGGTAAGGACTGTTGAGTAAGCAGGACCGAGCAAGATTTTGCTGGACCGAACATTAATGTGAATTTTTGAAGTAAACATAACTTCCTTCTATAAGTATCCAGGCAGCTGTTTTCATGATTATCTAATTCATCTTATGCAGTTTACATATTTGCAAGGTTCAGCACCTGCGTAATACTTCTGAGACACCATTTCTACCAACTTCCAGTACTCAACAATTGCCGGACAGTCAGTCCGGACCAGATTTTAAAATAGGTGATCAGAGTCAAATTTTGCTGGACATGTAAGTCGGACCACCAAATTTAGAGATGTCTGATGTAATATTATGTTATTCCGTCCTTGTACATATCAAAGAGGTTAGCTTCCTTGGTGGTTGGTATCCTTTGTGACGAGTACAATTCACGTTGCTTTCTCTGAAAAGTACGATGTTATGCTCGCAAACACATGACGTCACAATCAATACCTACCCACAAGGGCAGATAACTCTGTAATATGCAAATACAGAATATATATGAATAGATCCTACCTTTCTCTGTCTCTTGAGCTTTTGTAAACTTTCCTGATAGGGTGGCAATTCATACTTCTTTTCTATATCTGGCTGTAGAACACTTTTTTTCATTATCTAAAAGAATACATATAATAGTCCTGTTGTCATTGTGTTTCAGCTTCATCACATCATTTAAAACATTTAACTATAATGCATATACACAATGTATATAACTTACTCTTATAACAAGAGAGGTCACAGGTCAGCCTATTATATTGTTGAGTGTCTCGTTGTGCTATACCTCTAACGTTGTTGGAGCAATATATAACTGTATTATTATTAATGTATTTCATTTTTGTACCTTGTGCCAACATGTATTTTTCCGAACATGTAGCATCTCATTTAAGTAATTCATAAAACACTATGAAAGATATATTTAATCTGATGTAATGCAATGTAATATTGAAAACACATTAATTTGTTTCCTTTATCTTATTGTATTTTCTAATTGTTAACTCTACATTATGCGACCACATTTGCTACAAATGCTTTACATTTGTTAAAGGGACAGACTGCCATGAAAGTTCTGTCCATATGGTTAGAATTACTTCTTTGCTACATACTTCACTATCCTTGTCTGATCCTTGAATTAAATTCTGAATGGTTGATTTCTTTGTCTTCTTTACTGTAGAACGTGTTGGGTTCTTTAAATATGTATCATCTAAATTCACATTACTATGGATTTTTGATGATAATGTTACTCTGAAATGAAAAAGAAACAGTTTAAGGACATAAAATGTTTTCATTCAAAACTAAATTGTGTTTATGTTCATCACATGTACAGTTCTCATGTGACTCCACACATATGCTGGAAGATTTAAACACGTTTTATTACTTATAATTAATTAGTATATGTAATTATTACAATACATACAAGGAAGTTAAACATAATAATTTTGTTGTCTCTTTTTAATATTCGGCTGGTGTTTGGTGGTCCCGGGTTCGAATCCTGGTCTGACCACTACATTTTCTGCTCTCCTGTTACCTATTACAAAATTCGTGTCATACTTAAATACCCATGGTTGTAGTATATGGGTCTTGTACATTTCGAGGGCAAAGAATTTGAAAAAAAGGAGGAAGGAGTGTAGCAGATTGGACTGGGTCGATCATTCGGTAGAGCATTTGGCTAGAGTTCGTCGGTCTCAAGTATGAATCCTGGTCTGACTGCTACATTTTTTCCTCTCCTTTAAGTGCTACATAGTGTTACATACAAATGAAAAAAAAAACTTGATTAGAATTTTTGCCGAGTTTATTACAAGATTATCTTCCCTAGTTTGAAATTAACAAATTAGAAAAACGAAAAACAAAAGCTGGAAGACAAAATGCATCATTCAAATAGTTTAGAGATTAAATTAGTAGTCAGTCTATCTGTAATGTAAATACATAGGCCTAACCACATTTTACACGTAAAAATTTAAAAACAAACCATCCAATATTTACCGATCGTGTTTCTCTGTCTGCTTTCTACTGTCAGTATGGCTAGATTTCTCTGGGGAACTCACAGGTTTTGTCTTTATACTTTTGATTTTATCCAGTGCTTTTAATACCAGATCTTCCATTTCACTATCAGATGACGAAGATTCACCTGAAGACTCCATTTTTAATAACAAATTAAACAACACACACGTGTTTCTCTTGTGTGTCAATTTTGGACCGAAGAGCGCCGCGCATTTACTTCCTTAAAATGAAATATAGTTCTTTAAAATCAATAGTTTGTTTTAACTATTTGTCGAATTTTTAATACCAAACGTAGAAGTCGACATATATAAAAATATAATAATTAAGGTCCTCCGTTAGATGTCCAAATAAGACTGATCAATCAAATAATTTACTTACGCGGATTAATATATAAATGAAAGAAAAATCACGGGAGATAACTCAATAGCACTTCCTGATGACGAAATGAGAGTTGTTTACACATCGCTGTCAAGTGCACTAGCCATCTGTACATAGGAGACACATTTATACCGAATGAAAATGGTATTTATTTGAAACAAATGACGACTTATTGGTTGCGCCATGAAGTCCGAACATTCCGTGCCAATTGTCCTTTTATTCGTGATGTCTCTATTTCATGAAGTGACAGGACGTACAAGCACGACATTACGATGCGACTCTTTGCTCCTTGGCCAATACACATGTAGAGAACCCGAAATAGATGTAGAAACACAAAGTGCAAAGGGATGCAGAGAAAACAGGACTGTCCTTGTCCCTTGTATGCCAGCTGAAGAGATCAACTGTATCGGACTGGATGGACAAGCAATGACTTACAATGGAACAATAGTGGGATTCATGAAAGAAATGCCATGTAGATGGACAAATGGATATTCTTTTGAGACCTCTTTACTATTATCTATTTTTCTTGGAATGTTTGGAATTGACAGATTTTATCTTGGATACCCTGCCATTGGTTTACTGAAATTTTCAACTCTGGGATTTTTCTTCCTTGGACAGCTTGTGGACATTATATTGATTGCCACCCAAGTAGTCACGCCATCAGATGGGTCTGACTATGTTATTGACTACTATGGAGCAGGCTTAACAAAGATAATCATGGACCAATTCACATTTGTTAAACCTCCCGAGTCCTGATTTCTAAGCAAATATTATTTTCCTCAATGCAACACATCGATAGTTACTAAGATAACAGGCATGTCAAATTTATTTCCAATTTCGAAGTAACTTATGGATAGAATATTTTTTCGGATTTATTTCTGTAGTCTTATTGTACATATCCTTACTTTCTTGAAATCCAAAATAAATGCACGTCACATGCTAATGAGGTTGTAACTGTTCTTTGAAGGCAACAGACAAAACCATATATATATATATGTAACCCTGGTCAATACTAGCCGCAATATATCGCTCGGCTAGAGAGAACTTCTCTTTAGCTCGATCGGTTGAGCATCAGACTAGTAATCCAGAGGTCCCCAGTTTGATCCTTGGCAGAGGCAGGTATTAGGTAATAAATTTATTGTAAATCCTGCACCCTGTTCCATTGGCGCCTACGTAGGGACTCGGAAATGATACTTCACGATACCTGCAAAGGCATCGTTGTGACCCCTGGAAACTTGAGAACGAGTTGTTTAGAGAACTTCTCTTTAGCTCGATTGGTTGAGCGTCAGACTAGTAATCCAGAGGTCCCGAGTTCGATCCCTGGTAGAGGCACGTAATAAATTCACCACAATAGCAGTAACACATTATTTATCTTCAGCAGCAACATGACCCATAAAAGTCCACTGTGTTTCCACAAGGGTCAGTTGAAACTGGTTAATAAAAATTAAGAAGTAAAACAATTCTGCATATGCAATCTTGGGAAATTAAATTAACTCATATACATATATTCACACATACCATATATACATACATGCATTGTATATGTGTAATTTTAATAAAAGCCAATGAATTAATCCTTATAAGATTTCATACATAAGAAGGTTCATATATATCATAAGCACATTTTCTTAAAGATATTTTTTTACAATTTGTTGGCTAGGGTAGTATGAGATATTGACCTTCTTGAAGAGCTAATTTTGTTGTAATCATAATTGGTACATAGATAGTTCCACATATGTCACATGTATAGGAGACAACAAAACAACAACAAAATAACACAAACATAAACAACACCTTTTTTTTTAGCACAAGAAAAATATCTAGTTGCCCATAATATCAAAAAAAAAAAAAAACAAATGTTTGTTTTTCAGATATTTTTTATTTAAAAAAAAAAAAAAATAATAATAAAGTAGTTAAATAGTTAAGGGGAACCATTTTTGGGTAAATTCATTAACAGTGTTATTTTCAGTAGCCACTATTTTTTCAATTTGTTTTATTTTACAAAACTGTTTCTTACAGCTCTCAAAATTTGGTTGGGTCTTCCTGAAGCGACAGTTATAAATATGGTATTTGATTATTAATATCAAATGATTAATAACAGGTGGTCCGTTTTCACAAATAAATAGTATATCTCTTATTCCCAAATTTTCACCTATATGAATGTTGTTTTGGCTTATATTATTTAACCAACTTTTGAATTCTTTCCATATTTTGTCTACTTTGCCACAATAAAACAGTAAGTGTTCAATAGTCTCTGGAGAGTTCTTACAGAAGGTACATAAATCATCATCAACTACATTAATTTGATGTAAAAAAGTATTTGTAGTAAGAATTCTATGGAGAATTTTATATTGTAGATTTTGAATTCTTGTATCCATAGTCATCTTAAAACTAAGTGTATAAATTTTCCTCCAGTCTAATTCCTCATTTGGGTCTATATGAAGTTTTCCAATCCATTTGTGTTGCTTTTCAATAGGGAAGTGTTTATAACTTCTCAGAAGAGATTTATATACATATTTCAAATCTGTTAATTTCAAAATATTCTGAAATAAGTTTATAATTACATTGTTACCTGTTGCATTTTCTCTTCTCACCTTATCTAATTTATCTTTAGGTATCTTACCCACTAATGAGAAATACTGCAAAAAATTTAGCTGACTACATTTTATTTTAATATCATTAAAAGATAGGAATTCTAAGTTGTTATTTAAAATGTCTTTCACTGTTGTAATCCCTTCTCTTTCATATAAAATAAATTGTCTAAAGAGTGGCACAGGAACATAATTAAGAAGATCAGTTTCAAGAATAGGGGATAAATCATTACCTTTGTATTCTGCCCATGCTAGTGTAACATCTTTCCAAAACTTATTTGTAATATTCTTTGCTATTTCTTCAAGTTTCTCTTTCCCTAAGTTCCACATCCTTTCACCTCCAAACTTATTAAAAGTTCTCTTGGCTAGAGATTGCCAATCCCCATCTTCATTATAAATTCTTTTTATCCACTTAATTTTTAAATATTTCATAAAACTTTCAATGTGAATCATCCTTAATCCACCCTCCTCATAATCCAGAATCAGAGTGTTACGTTTTATTTTATCAGGTTTATATCCCCATATGAATCTATAGAACACTGCATTGATTTCATTTAACCATTTTCTATCCGGATTCGGCAGAGTATAGAGAAGATGGGTTATAAGAGGTAGTGCAAATGTTTTGATTATGGTGATTTTCCCCAACAGAGTAAGGTTTCTTGTAGACCACATTCCAAGAAGTCTTTTGATTTTTTACATATATATAATACAAAGTACTGTATTACTACAGTAATATAAATTATCTTAGTGTTGGTAAAGTTTATGAGTTGTACGAATATTCATTTGTAACAAACTTAGTTGCTTTATTGGTTAGTTGATAAGGCCTAATGTACATGTCATATCACAACAACTAGGTTCATTAAACTTAAAGACAGTCTTCCCTGTTGTGTGACAGTGTGTGAATGTTTATATTTTGGGAGGCTGCTGTTCATGCAGTGTCTATAATGCTATCATCTGAAGCATACTGTCAAATATGTATACGGTACATGTGGTACATATACACTGAGCAGCACATTCCACCTGGACAATGAGAAACCCAGGCTGTTCCACTCCCTTAGCTAATTATAAGCAGGAGCAGAAACTGTCACTTTTATTGACTGCAGTATGTCTCAGCTATGGGATCAAACTCAGAAACCTTTCCTTGTAGGGGGCAAACATCTGGTTTATTTAGAAATTATCATAAAAACTTTTACAATTTGAAATAGCAAAATTAGCCCTTTTGGCCCCACCATTTGTACAATTTTGAATTCGAACCCCATATTAAGGATGCTACCATTGCAATATGAGTGCAATTCAATGCTTAGTTTTAGGGAAGAATCATTTTTATGGTAGTCAAATTGACCCCATTTGGCCAAGCCCCTCAGGCCCCAGGGAAGACAGTCTCATCGTTTGTACACTTTTGAATCTCCAACTTATAAGGATGCTACCATTGCAATATGAGTGCAATACCAATGCTTAGTTTTAGAGGCTCCCGAGGGGTCAGCTCCATCATTTGTACAATTTTGAATCCCTACCCTATAAGGATGATACCATTGCAATATGATTGCTTTCCCATACGGAGTTTCAGAGAAGTCATTTATATGGAAATAGCCAAATGAACCTTTTTTGGCCCTGCTCTTGGGCTAAGGGGGGTCAGCCCCATCATTTGTACAATTTTTAATCAGTATGCTACCAGCCAAATTTTGCGAAATTGTGACCAGCAGTTGGAAGAAGTTTGTTGTTGACGGAAGGATGGCCGTACTCCGGATGCTGCGGTATTGCATATTAGCTCACCTTGGTTCTTCGGCTAACAATGATATAATGACAGTGATAATAACCCCTGGGATATTGTGTATGACTAGGGTTTGAGGGAAACCTATACATGTACAAAATGTGATTTGAATAAAGATTTTCAAAATTGCTTTTTCAAAGTGGTAGGCATTTTGGTTTTTAAACAATCCAAAAAACAATGTTGGTCCCTTCTTGGTATCACTTCAGGCAGGTTTAACTTGATCCCACAAGTGGAACATTGAGAAAAAGTTTGAAATGTGTAAAGTTGATGGACAGCGGACAATGCAACCAGACAACAGATGAAAAACATTGTACTGGTCATGAAAGCAGATGACATACGGTAAAATAACAAAATCAGACATTCAATTAGTTTCTTGACATGTCCCAAGGATTTATTTCATGGATAAATGCATAGTTCAGTAAAAATCATGACTGATTAAATGTGCAGTTTAGATTATATTACCATGAACAAATTCCAATCTTAGATTATGAATAACTTATATCTTTATATTATGTACACAACCATATATACATGTTCCTCTCTATGTACATAAAATGATTAAATATATATACATGTACACATTAATATTCTGTACAGCGATAGCACAAATAGCATACCAACCATCCGACTGATAAAAGTCATGCACACACACACTTGAACATATTTACTTAACATTACTATATGGCAATGTACGTACTTACATTAATTTATTTATCACATATTTCCTGTGAAAAGTTGAATCATTCACAACTGCATGCATTAGTTTTTGTGATACCAATGTCTGAAGTCTGCAATGATTAACCCTCCTACAACAGAGAATCTACTTGTAAACTTAATTTCACAACAAATTATTAATTATTGTTAACCTGCAATTAACTAGAAACTCTCTCCTCAGTAAGGAATATGGGTGGATTGGAATGAGGCCGTCTAATGAATCCAAGCTCTGGACACTTATGCAGAACCAGTCAAATGCCAGACATGAACCTTAACTTGACTGAGCTTCTCTGGTCTTCGAATCTGCCTTAACCACAAAAAGTAGTTGTATTCTAGAAATCAAATACTTTCCTGTTCCTATTAATAAACATTAAGGAGATTTATGACTATTTAATAACCAGAATAGATATTTTAAATTGTATCCATGAAAACCAGATAATGTCAAACAGATTTTACTATAATCATTCTTTTAACAAGAACTAACAGATGAAATTTGAGGAAAATGGTGGTAAACCTTTGCAAACCGAAAATATTAAAAACATTTTATCAAGTCACATCATATGTATGATATATATGTAGGAAATTTTAAAGAATAACAACAACATACATATGAATGAATCATACTTACACAATTAACTTTTTTTTTAGAAATTTTAATCAGTTACATATTAAATGTACATTTATAAGTTCACAAGTACTAAGTACCTTTTTGGGATTATGCAAAACTCACAAAAGCAAAACATTCAGTACATCACTATCTCAGCAGTATCATATTCTTAACAAAACAAAGTTACAGATTTACTGAGTATGAAAGGTATGCAACTTGTTAAATCAAAACTGCAAGGTATCATTTTTCATAGAAATTGATATTTCATATTGTACATATTTTGTATCCCTTTGGCAAGTTACCCATAAAGTTTGTGCTTCATTACATAAACCAAGAGCTTACATATAAAAGTATGTCCATTGGACACCCTAAATCCACTGTACCATGGCAGCTTATATAATTTAAAGTGAAAATACTTAGACAACTTAAAGATGCTCCACCGCTGACAAATGGTATTTTTTCCACTATCAAAAACAGGAGCAGACGATTAAGTATTTTTCTTCAGTTAAAAAAGTTACTTACTTTACACCATTACCACTATTGAAAAGTTTGAGCTTCTAATTTTACTTCAAGTTAATAATATGAAAAATAAATAATTGCATCCCGAAAAAATTCTGTGGCACTATATCCTATATGGAATGAAGTACTGATTGCGCATGCACCAAAGGCGAAATAAATTATTTTATATTATTTTTTGTGTTAATTAGACATATATATACACGATTAAACACCAATTATTGTTCAAATGATGAATATCATTTATGCTCTGTCGGCAGTGGAGCATCTTTGATATATCCTTACAAAAGCAAAGTAGTTCATCAGGATTTAATCTTTGAAATGTAATATTATAATAAACAGACCTAACATACTTACACCTGAATTATTAATACCTAATGTATGAAAAATACATATACATTTGTATATGGGTACTGGTATATGTATATATGTGGTTGTGTAATGTTAAAAGAAGTTCTTTAGGATATCATGAATATTACCGGTATGTAAAATCCTACTTCTCTTAAATTCTTTTCCATAAGGTTTTGTACATAATAAGAAATATTCCATATATGTCTCTCACACATGAAAAGATCTAAGTGACTAGAGTAATTAAGCTAAGAATAAGACCGAGAGTTTTAACATGATCTACAATGAACATAATTAACAATGAATCGTATAGTTTCGGAAGTTATAAAACAAATGATCTATGGAAATAAATAACAAATCAAAAACACAATTTCTTTAAAAAAAAATTCTTATATTTCTCCAACAGTAATTAATATTGTCTTTACGATAGCAGGTCTTATATAATGTCACTCCTGATCATATATGATAAAATTTAATTTATTGATATGATGTCATGATTATATTGTTTTAAGTTTCAGTACATTCTTAATGTACCTCCCCGTCCTCCTCAGTAAATTCACATTTTATATAGTTTACATATGGAGACTCCTTGCCTTTTGGAATGTTAAAAGTTCTAATATATTGGTAGATTTTAAACATGTTAGATGTATTTCTAGAAAGTTTCAGTTAAAATGTATTCGCCAAATGAAAGAAAACAAGCGCATATTGGCCAGATTTGTTGAGAAATCTCCAATTAATGTATGGCACAAGTATATTGTAGTGGAATTAGTCAATATGAATACATTATGTATGATATGATAGTCTGATCCTAGCAGACTTACAAGGTACCGGTAACCATCAGTACAGGAATGTCTATTTTAATGAATAAAAGATAATTTTCACAAGCCCATTTAAATGTGAATGTGTATTAGGAAAGGTAGAATAACAATAACTACACGTTAAATGTTTTTATGGTCTGCTATAATGATTTATATGTATCAATCAATGAAAAGCCTATTGCGTAAGTCATGTCGACGTCATGAGTGGCCCAATATCATGAATGTGGTGTTTCAAAGAATTCTAGAATCTACATTCAAAGGTATATTGAAATTATGGTGACAAAATATCTGTAACTTCTATCATGTCATGACACAAAATATTTGAAAAGGATCTCTCTTACAACACAATACCAGGACTGCAAGCTTTTCACACGAAATGCATCTTTTGTAATCTCGCAGCACCAGGATAAGGCATTAAAAAGCAGTGCAGATTTACGAGTCTGGTACATGTATTGGCTCCTGATCATTTATATCACTATGTACATGTATAACATTACAAGGTCAGGCACCAATACTGATAATCTGCTCACAACACCAATCACATTTTATCACAGAAAGACATAATGGTAGTCTGGCAGCTTATACTGTACACTGTCATAATTACTGATGGGTCGGTCATGTGCCTGTTAGAAAAGTCTCATGGAGACGCCTTTAAAATCATGATCAGTATACCATATATTGAAAGGGAGCAGGGGATGTTTTAGATTTGACAAATTTTTGAAAACTTAATTACTCATAACAGGTGAGCAGATCTTTTGTACTCTCTATTATTGTATAATCCAAATAATTCTTTAAGCTTTAATCAATTAAACGATAAGCATATATTAAGATGGTAGATATTGATTTATATTTAGTCATATAAAAACTGGTTCAACAATCAATCTGTCAGTTAAGTAATTTAAATTTGTTGTTGGAATGGGTACATGTATCATATCATTATCGCAAATCCATAATGTCATTATCTGTAAGAGTTAGTCTTTTTTAAAATCTGAGTCCTTAATATAACAAATATTTCGAAAATGAATGGCATTTTCTAGGTTGGTGGCATTGGATCGAAATATAGAAGTTTTGCCTTCTTTGTGTACAAGACAATGCTTACAACTGTTTTGTTGAAATAAATAATTAAGTAGCATTGTAGTCATACATCAACTACTCCCACCACGACTTTCCACTTGTTATCATCAAAAGATAAAGTATCTTTAAGACCTCTCCTCAGAGCCCACCAAAGTAAATCTCTATTAGATGGTACATAATCACTGTGGATGTGTCCAGAATTATTGGGAACTCCTTCGACAGACTGATGTGTACTCTTCATTCTTTTGTTGTAACCTCCTTTCCTGGCAGCCTTCTCACGGAGTATCTTTTGATAGTACACAAGTACAATGTAATCACAAAGGCTATGGACTATATCTCTGTGTGTTCTTCTTGTTTCTATATGCTCTTGCTTCCATGAATGGAAACAATCCTACAGCAGAGGTGGAACATACACCTTATTAATTGTTGTATGTAGTATAGCATCAATCCATCGCCTACAGGTAAGGGAGGACTTACAGCTCTACCTGTCCGTTTCAGGTATCTTGTGACACACAGGGGAGTCTTCATGCACAATAAGCACACTTTCTGATGATCAGTGGTGACAATGTTGGCCACATACTGGTCATTAAGGTACATAATAATACTATAATTTAGATCATATAATCTGTACTTGGCCTTTACAGTATTTACACGGTAAGAAGTTGTGGTCTATATCACTAGGCCTGTCCACTAGTGTCGAGTGTCCTATCTCTGTTAAAAGGTTAAGAATTTTGTGGGCAGTCTGACCCTCCTGAGGTAGCCCATTGTTATTAACATGTTGATTCTCCTCGTAGGCTTGTTGCCCGTGGTGACGATGATGGTGTTGATGGTGTTGGTGGTGTTGGTGATGGTGACTATGGTGTGTGGGTTCGTGTTCTGTGGGAGGGTCCATTGTTTCTGACACTTCCTTGCTTTGTACATTGTCTTGACCCCCCACAATAGCTTCCACCTCACTCTCCGAGTCCGACTCTGAACTAGTGTAGTCGGGCCAGTCCACTGCAAGAAATACAAATATATTTTCTAATACTTGAAATGGAAAATGAAACAGCATATTTTGGTTGAAGATATATAACAAAGAAAACATTAATTTTAAATATATAGCTTACTTTCAAAGTCTTATTTTATCAGAATCGACTAGACAAGTAAAACATTTTGCTGCTTTTGAAAATTGTGTTTTATATGAATTTTGAAGGTCAAAGTTCACTCAGTTATGAAAGAAATATTGCTACTGTAACAGGAGTGTATACATATCAGAGGTTGGTCACTAACTTTGTACAGCTTGAACGTTAAAATCAATGGCACTTAACCCAGATAATGGACATAAGAATAAACATCTAATGAAGAAATGTTAGTATTTCTCTTGAAAATTACAGAGAAGCAAGCAAGTAGGTTCAATGAAAGTTTAAGATGCATTTTGATCTCAAGGTTTGCTTAATATCGTTTGAAGGACAAGGCATTGATGATTGCCTTCCATTTTATCCAAGGGACACAGAGAGTGAAAGTACGGTAATATTCTACAAAGTATCAACCTAATGCTGAACTAAATTAATAGTTAAAATTTGGGATATTCATGGTTGGTTGTTTTACTTACATCCTATTAACAGCCTGGGATTATTTATGGATGTGCTAAGTTTAGGAGATGGAGGAAAGATGTAGTCTAGAGAAAAACCACTGATCTATGTTAATATGCAACTGGCTACTAGCAACATTGGTTTTAACTTGGACTCAGTCATCACTCAGCTCCTCGAGAGTGATAAAACAATATCCTATAGGTATTGAAGCTTTACTGTTGAACTGACAAGTGTTTACCTTCGTTACTATCTAGACCATTCACCAGCGGTTGGAGCGAGTTCTGGAGATGTGGCTGTATTCTCGGGTCACTGGAATGTATGGAAGTATTCGTTTCCTCGTGGTAGTTAGACAACATATTCTTCTCTCCCAGTAACTGCATCACTAACTGCTGTAACTCTCCGAGTTTCTCCTACGAAGGGAAACAACTTTTGTCATCTAAACATCAAGGCTAGGGTTTTTGTATACAGTTAGACAGCTTAAACCGTTTGTAAAAGTAATTATTTTAAGTATAGATACTGATGGCCCTATAGATTTTAATACAGGCCTACAAAGGTTTGTCTTAAAACTATATACATGTAAAATCAACAGATCTATCATCACTTCACAAATGAACAACTAAGTCCAGTTAGTCAAACTGTATAAACAATGCCAGGTCCTCCTTATGATGAAACCATGTCACATAGTGTCAACATTTAGAGTGACCATGACGAACAGTGGCCATCAAAAGATCTCAGTAAACTTGGAATTTGTAAGTTGTGCATAGAAGATTAAATAACATATTAATGTTATTTTCAATTTTTTTTTTTTTTCTGATTTGCCTCTATTGAAAGTTCTTCTATTACTGGTATATGGGGGAGAAAGCTTTTATAATATCAATGTACAAGTGTTTTATATTGATATTATGATAACATAATATTACAGGTTCAGTGATACATAGATCCTTAAACAGAATATTACGAGTGAACTAATTTCTCAAAATCACTGAAAACTTCAGTAAGATGAGCAGGACTACAGAAGTAGATGAATATAGCTGCTAAAAGGTATGAAATAGGGAAGTAAGTGGAACTATACCTGTAACTGTTCTCTGTCTTTGGCAAGGTGGGCGATGTAATCGTTTTTCTGAGATTCTCGTTGTTGTAATAATGCACGTTGGTGATGATATAATGATATGTACTCCCCTACAGAACGAAGACAAAGTATAAGATAAAATACAGCAAAATATGGTTATAACCTGCCTCTGGGAACAAACAATAAAATCACTTTGTTATAAGCATAGATTGTTTAACACATTTAACACATATCTTATTGGAATCTTGATTTTCTTTTAGGAAAAAAAGTATGTTTGTTATAAAAAGTGTATTTGTTATAACCCCTTTTTCCTGTTACATATTGTTCATTTAATACCGATTGTAAAAGTTTTAGAAATAGATGTAAAATTTGGAATATGAATGTACCACAAATATATCACAAATCTGTTGTAAGTATTGCCTTATTCACAAATAATATTATGAGTAAAAGCAGGGTTATATTTGTTTTTTTGTTGAAGATTAAATTGTAATTATCTCACACAAACATTAACTCCTTCACCCCTGAAGAAACAGTTAGGTTCTTCTACACCAAAGGCAAGACCAGTCCATTATGAATTTTCAGGGGTGAAGGAGTTAAACACGTACAATATGACTATATACACTTTACCTATAGTATCAGCCTCGCCCTCCAACTGTAATACGATATGCTCCAGTTGTTCTGCTTTGTCCGATAACTCTGCCTTATCTCTCATCACACTGGTGTACTTATCCTCTATCATCTGCATGGCCTTCTTCATCGTCTCATATTCCTGTCGACTCACCTTATCATTGTCTAAGTGGAATGTACCTGTAGCATACGCAAAATCAGGATTCAATTTACAATGCATAGTGTGAAATGTAAATAATGGTTGTTGACAATGAAGGAAGTACTGGTCAAAGAGAGTTGAGTGTACAAGTACCACAAGTAATATCTATGTAGTTTAACCTCCATTCACAATTTGACTCTTGAAATGGACTGAATATCTGGGACTTAAGCTTTATAGTGATATGGTTCCAGTTTTACGAATCAACTATTTTTTCTTTCTTTTTTGATACCACTCAGAAATTAAAGGAAGATTTTCCCTCCCCCATCATCCAAATTTCATTGCTGTTTTGATTGAAAATGTAAATATGATATTTGAAAACATTGTCTCTCTGCATGACGTGGAAAAACCAGAGAACTTTACAATCAATGTTATGCCATTTGGGGTTTCAGTGGATGACAAGTATAGCCTACTTTTCTGTACAATTGCCTCCTCCAGGTCTGAGACTTTGACAGTCAGACTATCTGAGAGCTCTCGCTGTTCCTTCAAATTCTGCATCAACTGACCCCTCTCAGATTCTAGTTGTTTGATGGCCGCAGTCAGTGAGTCAATCTGTAACCAGATAAATGGAAGGATAGAAGTGAAACATTTTCACAATAATAGCTTTAAATTCTTCACATTCAAAAGATGTTTTTCAAAACATAATTCTAACAAATATCCTGTGAACTATCCAGAAGCCATTGTCAAAGGGCCTTACCACATCATCTCGTTTCTTCTCCTCGTCAGGGTCCATTCCTGGGTTATTTTGATTGTCTGAGGCTTTGATCAACATTGTACGCAGTTCACTGTTCTGTGTCTTTAAGGCATCTGTCATGTCCTGAAGGAATATAAACATTGGGATTTTACTCAAAAATATAAGCATTAAAGTTTTTACAGTCAATCTTTTCTCTAGCAATCACCTGATCATTCCTCCTTGATTATTAAAATTAGGTATGATAAATTCTGGTAATACCCAAGAGTTGGTATTGCAGACTTAGAGGATTTTTTTCAGCTTTGGTTTGAGAATTTCCTTATAAACAGTCAGAATTTATAGAATCATTAGTGACTTATTCTTTATATGAGAATCTTGTGACTTGCATCGAAGAGTCTCTTTAGTTAAAAGAGAATATTGTAGCTTGTGTTGGAGTTTCTATTTATTTACCTGTGGGAATCTGATAGCCTGCAAATACAATTAGTTTCTTTACCTGAAAGTTTTGTAACTCATGTTATAATGTCTCTTTAATTACCTGAGTGTTTTGCAGCTCACATTGTAGAGTCTCTTTATTTACCTAAGCATTTTGTAACTCATGTTATAAAGTCTCTTTATTTACCTGAAGTTTTACAGCTTGTGTTGGAGAGTCTCTTTATTTACCTAAGAGTTTTGTAGGACCTGAGAATTTTACAGCTTGCGTTGGAGAGTTTCTTTATTTACCTGAGAGTTTTGCAGCTCACGTTGGAGAGTTTCCACCAGCTGTGCCTGGGCCTCATAGTGCCTCATCCTATCATTGATCTGCTCATTATGGTACTGCTCCTTAGAGATTTCATGTGTTGTCTGTTTCAGCTCAGACAGCTTCAAGTCTTTCTCCGATAACTATCAAATACATTTCAGAATCTAATTTCATATTGCTCATATTTTCAATCAGTTCATGAGAAAAAACTATCTACAATTTTACAGAATTTTTATCATTCAGGTTTTTTTCACATGATCATAAATTAAGGTCATTTTTATTGAAATTTCCATTGTTCATATCTTCACATGCACTGCCCTTTCGTAAATTTAATACAATTTCTTAATGAATTTTCATCATATATATTTTTCACAATGTAAACTCTGTACTGTTCTTCCAAACATTTTGTGGCAAAAACCAGGTAAAGTTTATAAAAGCAAAGAAAAACGTTTTTAAAAACGCCAGCAAACACATACAGCTTCTCTTAAGTTCTTGAGTTCGTCTTCCTGCTGACTGAGGCGACATAAGTGTTCCTGTGACGAATGTTGTTCTGACTGAACTTTGGTCATCAACTCCATATTGTCATTGCTCTGTGTTAAAGAATTTCTTTTTTTTCAATATTCAAAGTACAGCTGGTCGTTTTAGAACAATACAAAGTCACTTAAATGTTATCTGAAGTTCTGTAATTTTACAATTTTTGAACATTCAAAAATATGGAAATTACAATTATTATGGCAAGAGCAACAATACCAAAACTTTTGTGTCTGAGGAATGATAGACACTTAATGTATCCTAAATTTAAAGATGATGGTGCCTATTTCCACTTTGCCAGCTGTTCTTTAAAAAATATTTCTTTATATAATGGATGTTGGTGTCATTTAACAAGAGGCCCAGAGGGCCTGTATCGCTCACCTGGTTTGTAATGTCAAGTAATGTTCTGAATATAGGTTTATTGTTCTTTCCTGAAGGAAAATTGAATATTTACCTCCCCTATTGGGCATGCGCACCACCCCTCCTGCCCTCAGGGGGGGGGGGGGGGGGTGGGTGGAAGTAAGGGGGGGGGGGGGGTGTCGAGCCAAAATTTATACATTATACAAACTCTGTTCCCCTTCGCCTAACGATGTTTTTGGCCAAATTTAGTTTCAATTCATGCAGAACTCTATGACTAGAAGCCATTCAGGATTTACCTGCATTTCCTCTATTGGGCCACGCCCCTCCTGTCCCGGGATGGGATCAGAGCCAAAATTAATTCATTTAAAGGATTAACCTCTATTTTCCCTAATGGGCCACGCCCCTCATGCCCCCCGGGGAGTCAGAGCCAAAATGTATACAAACTCTATTCCTCTTCCCCCAAAGATGTTTCTGGCCAAATTTGGTTTCGATCAATACAGAATTCTAGGACTAGTAGCGTTTTAAAGGATTAACCTCTATTTTCCCTATTGGGCCCCACCCCTCCTGCCCCCATGGGGTCAGAGCCATAATTTATACCAACTCTGTTCCCCTTCCTCAAGGATCTTTCTGACCAAATTTGATTTCAATCTATGCGGAACACTAGGACTAGTAGCGTTTTAAAGGATTAACCTCTATTTTCCCTATTGGGCCCCACCCCTCCTGCCCCCATGGGGTCAGAGCCAAAATTTATACAAACTCTGTTCCCCTTCCCCCAAGGATGTTTCTGGCCAAATTTGGTTTCAATCCATGAAGAACTCTAGGACTAGTAGCAATTTATAGGATTAACCTCTATTTCCCCTATTGGGCCCCGCCCCTCCTGCCTCCAGGGAGTCAGAGCCAAAATTCATACAAACTCTGTTCCCCTTCCCCCAAGGATGTTTCTTGCCAAATTCGATTAGAATCCATGCAGAACTCTAGGACTAGTAGCCATTCAAAGAATTTACCCCTATTTCCCCTATTGGGCCACGCCCCTCCTGCCCTCGGGGGGTCAGAGCCAAAGTTTATACAAACTCTGTTCCCCTTCTCCAAAGCAGGTTTCGGGCCAAATGTGGTTTCAATCCATGCAGAACTCTAGGACAAGTAGTGATTTATAGGATTTACCTCTATTTCCCCTATTTGGCCCTGCCCCTCCTACCCCCGGGGGGTCAGAGCCAAAATCTATACAAAATCTGTTCCCCTACCCCAAAGGATGTTTCTGGCCAAATTTGGTTTCAATCCATGAAGAACTCTAGGACTAGTAGCGATTTATAGGATTTACCTCTATTTCCCCTATGGGGCTCTGCCCCTCCTGCCCCCAGGGGGTCAGAGCCAAAATTTATACAAACTCTGTTCCCCTCTCCCCAAGGATGTTTCTGGCCAAATTTGATTAAAATCCATGCAGAACTCTAGGACTAGTAGCGATTTAAAGGAAATGTTGACGGAAGGACGACGGACGGACGATGTGCCATGACATAAAAAATGCCTCCCATCCTTCCACATGAACTCTGGTACAACCCATATATGTTATAACATAAAACAATGAAAGCTGCCTAAGATAATCATAATGAGTCAAATAAGTTCCAATCAATTTAAAAGTTGATACAAAATAAGAGGCTTTCCCAACAATGGAGATGCAAGTTACCCTTTTCAACTTGCCTCACCAGAAAAAAAATTCCTAAAATCTATGACATAGGAAATGATTAGAATACAGAGTGTCACATTAAAACACACTAACCAACTTGACAAATCCGTTTTGTAGTTCGGCCAGCTGGTTTTTGAGGTCTTTGTTCTGAGTGAGAGCGCGACTGAGGGCTGTCTTGTTACTTTGTATGTTCTCTAGGAGCTGGGCCTTATCACTAGCCTCCATCCCCATGTCTGACATCTCAGTCTCCAGGGTCAGTATCCGCGCCTCTCTCTCCTCCAAAAACCTTAACAATTATGAAAAAATATATACACAGCTGATATATCTTAGATGAAATTAATTATTCTATAAGTTATCTTTTGTTTTTAAATTTCAGAATGCTGCTGTAGAAACAGAAAATCATTCAATATGTAATACTTTTACAGACATCTATTAAGTATCATTATAAACGTTTTTGTCTGTAAAAATTTGAAACACAATTCTGTACCTAATATGTCTATTCCAACAACATAAATTTATTTAAGTCAAAATACAAAATGTAGTCAAAATAGCAATTGTGACACCTACAATTCAACTTCTTCAGCATGAAAACATACAATTTCTTGTACTCCTAATTTAAAATCAGGACTTAGCATATTTTGTGAAATAGAATTTAGTAAGCAGAAATGGTGAATTGGATGGAGCTAATGGGGAAGGTAAACAAATATTCCTATTCGACCTGTCATATTTTCAATAGAAGGATGATAAGTATTAAAGAGACATTTACCGGCCAAGCTGAGAGTTATCCCGGACAAGTGCTTCGTGTTGTTGCTGGAGATCCTGATGCTGTTTCTGTAGTGACTCAATCTCTTTTTCTTTTTCCAACACCTCGGTACTAGTCTGTTGCTGTTGGTGCTGTACAACATTAACATCCTCTACAAGAACAAACAAGTAGTTTACAATAGATATCCTACATCATACTTAGTAATACTGGTTTGTATGGCAGACACCTGTATGAATTTAATCATCATTAAGTTTTCCACAGCCCTAATAATAAAGCCATTGCCTACTTAAGTAGCATTGGTCCTGCCGCCTGATCTCATTTGAAATATATGAAATTAAAATAATTTCCAATGAATATGATAATAGTGGTGTAACTTTATTTAATCAACATATTTTGACATCATGTAAATGTTGTTTTTTCATTTTCAAGGTTTGTTTGACTGACTTATCTTAAAATTTCTGAATATTTATCAAATGAGTCTAGATGTACCTAGTTGTTGTTGTAATTGTAGAATGTTGGCCTCGAGTTGATGTTGTTGTGTCACCATAACTTCCCTCTCCTCTGTCAAACTTGTCACCTACAATACATATTAGGGAATAGACATCTTTATTTCAATAATATTACAATAACAATTCCATTTTGATTTAATAGTAAAAGTTTTAAGAGCCCATTGTCAGTACTTGGCACAATTGTATTAATGTATCCAGGAACATTGTAAGCACTATAATTTGTCTTAAATCTTTTATTTCAAATTTAATTCTGTTTGCTTGTAAAGCACCATTTTGCATTAGAATTAAGGAATACAGTCTGATGTTGTGTCTTCTACTTGTTAATAAATGTATAATCAAGTATCAGACAGAAACTATAGATACAATGTGAAATATGGATGGAACAGTCAGGACAGGACAGAATGGTACTAGTTGGACACAGAAAACATTATATCACCCCTTCCCATTTCATCACAGGGGCATGGAAAGGTGATTATTAACTATCTTGTCTGTCCTTACTTGTTCTGTGAGTTGCTGGCTGTGCTGTTGGAGCTGATCGATATAAGACTTGTATTGATCTGCCACTTGGTCTCGCTCACCACACGCTTTCTGGAATGCTTCTGAATACTGTGGGCATAATTTCAACACTTACCTTTAATTATATCAACCAAAACCAATAAAACAATGCATTGACCTTAAACACTCATCAATCAGTATTTGAATCAGTCTTCAAATAAGATTTAAATTTGGTTAAAATTTCATACATATTTAGAAACAAAGAAATTTGATTTTGAATTCATTATGCTTCAATAAAATATTCATATTCTACATTGTCACATAAAATCAGTCAATTATAAGTAAAATTCTGCACAAGACAATACACCACTCACCTCCTGAACTTGAGAGGTCAGAATTTCTTTGTCCCGCTGTAGTTGACCCAGGAGTTCTAACGACTCCTGACTACTATCGCCCTGACTTGACAACTGTTGAGTATATAACTCTGCCATTTCAAGGCGCTTCTTCAGATCTTCTACATTACGCTCCATTTCTATAGATTCGGACGTCTGTATAATAAAGATATACAATGAATATTTCTTAGGAAAATCTGGTCACCAATAGTCTAAAGAAATTGACATAATCAATATTAATGCAGAGATATTGAATTCCTTTTCAAACAATTAAACCAAAAGTTTAAAAGTTATGGTATCTGATGTGTTGTGTATAGTGAATATTGTATAGTCCGGTTATTTTCGCGGGGATGATATTTTCACGATTTTGCGGGATATTGCTATGATCACAAACATTTAATACATGAAATATTGAGAAATGGTGGAGTCATATATATCCTTCAAGCCAGATTGCGAAAATTTAAAACTTTCTAAAATTTAATTTTCAACATTGTTTTTAGTTCAATTGTGAAAAATTTTAACTGACGAAAATAACTTGCTACATGGTATACACTATTAATATTTAAATCACATTTTAATCTCAATTAAATCATCATGGATACAACCAATATCATACCATTCTAATGCTGGCTGTGATCACATAGTTTATTGATCTATATATTCAAAGATTTCTCACCTTAGATTGCAATTTTTCTGATAACTCAGAACACTGTTGTTTAAGATCTTCTTGTGCTTTACTGATAAAGGAATATGATAAAAAATAAATCTTTTTATTCATTTTTTTATGATGTCAAACAAAAACTTCCAAGAATTATAACAGCTAATAAGTCTAAATTCAAATTGATATTTGCACATTCTAATAATATAAGATAGGTATTAGATTCAATTACCTCATTCAGACTTCTAACAAGATAGGTATTAGATTCAATTACCTCATCCAGACTTCGAACACTTTTAAAAGTGAATGTAGATAATTGATAAGCATATTACCTTTAACGAAATTTCATATATGTATTTCGAAAATTGCTCTTGCTGGTAAGTAAAGATAAGCTTGTATTTTTCAGTAAAACCCTAGATTTTGCACAGTTAATGACGAAAAAATACCTTTCCTCAAAATCAGATAACTTTGTGATTTACTTTTACAGAAATACAAACAACTATGTTATACTTACTTTGACTTATACAATTCTATTTTTAATCGGTCAATATCTTTTGAAAACTCCTTGCTATTCTGGAAAACAAAGATCGAAAAAAAAAAAAGCAAATTAATCTCATATTAAGACATCTGTTCCAATTATCTATACTTTTTAACAAGACTATAATATATATTAAAATGTCTGTTTAAATTTCCATTGGAAATGATTGTTAATTAAAATTTCATCAAAACATATATATATATATATATATATATCTTTGATAAGTGTTGGTTATTCGTTAACATTTACTATGTTGTAATATGTAGCATTCCAAGTTTACTTTTAAATTAAAGACATCATAAAATTCTAAATAAATGAAAACATTTTGATGTAAATAACATACATTAATGTATTCAGAAGTCAGATGTACTATCAGTTGAACAAATCTTGAAAGTCAGTACCTGCTCAAATTTTTGACTAGAGTTATTAGATGTAGATAAGTTTCGTTCTAAGTCAGTCACTCGCTGTCTTGAAGCTTTTAACCTTCCACTGTATTCTTCAATTTCATCTGAAAAATAGAAATCAACGTCTATCAATTTGTATCTTTCATAACCTACTGTGCTCTAACGTGTATTTATGTACTAGATTCATACTTAAATAAGCCAATGAAATTATATAATTAAGAAGATTTCTGTTTCAAGTCAAAATCCTAGTTATATGACAATTAAAAAATAAGTTTAATACTCTGTTCATTACTTCTTTTATCAACTTATTAAATCCATACTTATTCTTGTTAAATCTATGTAGAAACTAAACTTACTAAATCTCTGCTCTGCAATCTTCTGAGATTGATTTAGCTGAGAAAGAAGTTCTGTTTTCTCTGCCACTAAAATACCAATAGTTTGTATATGGACCTGTAAAATAATGTTAATTGTTTCATTTTCATACCATGTTAGCCGTACTTTTTTTGCTTTTTGATTTTTATTTACAATCCAATGTCTGTTCAAATCATTCTAACTCTATTCATCATTAGCTTGATCCTGCAAAAAAAAAACCTTTTTTTCCCCACGTGTGATTAATTTTTGCATATTTCGTGAGCGATAAGGAATTGCTGCAAAATTGTTTCAAGTCTAGATCGAAAATTTAAATTGTCACGACAGATATTAAGTCGTAATGAACAGTTGATTTACAGTATTCAAGAGCATAATGAGGTACAGACCTAAAAAGTCTTGATTAAGACTCAAATAAAAGTAATGAACCAGAGCCTGTCTGAACTTAATTAATTTATCTATTAATACAGCCAAACTTGTCTAGCTCTTACAAAAATAAACAAAAATAGTCTGAGATTAACTCGACATGTGCAATGTAAGAGCCAAACAATAATACTGAAGCCATGAAATCACAGATATTATAATATGAGTCTTACTTGTAACTGTTCTTTTAGTGGTCCTATTTCTTGGCGCTGTTTGTCTTCAAACACGCCCCTGTCTCGCTCAATTTGATCCTGAAGAGATTTGGCATGTTCCCTCTGAATCAAATTAAATTCACAACGTAAGAAATATGTATGAAGATATCAACTCCTTCTGTAATTGTCATCATCTCCAAATATGTGCCAATCTTAAACTGGGTCTTACATTGACCAAACACATATAGTGAAATTGCGAGAACAGTCTTTTCCAGCTAAATCTAGGTCAAAACTCTGGGTTTGTTTTAAAATTAGTAGTCTGATCGAGTCATTGATTAGAAGTCTTTGCCAAGATTTGATAGTTGACAAAAGTATCTGGAGAAATCTGTCGACTTATGATCAGTACATAGCAATTACCCAACATAGGTTATGAACTTGCAATCTTAAAATATATATATAGAGAGCTTGAAGTAGAATGTCAGACAGAAAATGTTCATTGTTGTCAAAATCAATTATAAATGTTGTCAATATTTACCGTCTGTTGAACCTGGGTGTTTAACTGTTCATTTGCTTCAGCGTGCTTTTCTAGCAAGGATGCTAACTCTCTGTTTCTTCTCTGAAAGTGAAAAAATATACATCTTACTAGATGCTCCACCGCCGACAGAGCATAAATTATATTCATCATTTGAACAATAATTGGTGTTCAATCGTGTATATATATGTATAATTAACACAAATAATAATTTATTTCACCTTTGATGCATGCGCAATCAGTACTTCATTCCATATAGGATATAGTGCCACGGAATTTTTTCGGGATGCAATTAATTATTTTTCATATTTATAACTTGAAGTAAAATTAGAAGCTCAAACTTTTCAATGGTGGTAATGGTGTAAAGTAAGTAACTTTTGTAACTGAAGAAAAATACTAAATCGTCTGCTCCTGTTTTTGATCGTGAAAAAATACCATTTGTCAGCGGTGGAGCATCTTTAGTGTTTTCAGTGATAAAGGATTTTTCACATCCTATCAAAACGTTTATATTTTGTTATCAACAAATACAAATATTTCAAATGTTCTGGTACATCTTCAAAGTAATATATTTCTGGAATAGCTGTGAACGAATGAACTGTACTCACCTCTAACTCTGCTATATTAGCATTTTCTTCTTGTGTCGCATCAGTTGTATCCATCAAAGAATTGGACTGAAACATTATCATAATAACAATTACTAACAGTATATTCAATTCATGTCATGTTTTTTTTTTAATTTTCTATATTTAATAGATTACATATGTAATACAGTGTTATTATAATAACAATTATTAATAGTGTATTTAATTATCATTACTATATAATAGAATTACATATGTAATACAGTGTATTATAATAACAATTAGTTACTAACAGTGTATTTAATTCATATCATGTTGTTTTTTTTTAATTTTCTATATTTAATAGATTACATATGTATTATCCCCTTTAGGAATTATATTATTCAAGTCATCTATATGTCTACTAGTGTCTGGCAGTAGCTAATCATCTATAATGAAAGTAAAGAACAAAGAGTACAACGACCAAGAAGACCATAAAGCACCAAGATAGTTCAGCCAACATAATTAATAATACTTTTAGAAATACTTTACAATGTCTTTTTTATTGCATGTGAACAGAATTTCTTTTCTATAATTGAGCTGTAAAACAAACCTCTGATAGTAGGCCGTTTAGTTGCCGTGACAGCTGTTGTAAACTTTCCCTTGAAGCAGATGTTCTACAAAAAAGGAAATACTACATGTGATATCAGATTTTTGTAAAGTGTAATAAATTACATAAGAGATCAAACGACGGAAAAAACAAAGCAAACAATTCCGATGTTAGACAGAACTACTAATCTTTTGCTTTAAATAAACCAAACTAGAAATTATGTAAGACATCAATCGTCACAATTTTATAAGTATTCTGGAAGGGAGACAATAGGAGCTAGTCATTTGGATGTGTTAAGCTGAAATTATCATGATCACTACATTATTAATGATTTACGGTACATTATTTCCACATAGATTGTTCTTCACTCAGAATACAATTGGTCTTTACATTAATTTTATAATGCAATTACAATTTCATAATCAGCAAACTAATAAACATTTGCATATAAATCTGGCTAATTGATAGAAATAAAAAATCAGCATACCATATACATGTATAATATATATGCATTCATACTTTGGCTGGAGAGGTGGTAATGTAAAGGTAGAATGTTAGACACCTTAACCACTTGTCGAGTTGGCATCATGGCCAGTATTTATTGGCATAACAAGAAATGTCTGATGACATTCACCTAGATTTTTTTTCTTAATATCTGAACTGTTGTATGTCAGAAATCAAGGGAAAATCTGTCTTTCATGCTTTTTTAGTAGTAATTCAACCTCATTCTTGGGATCTAGCTTAAAGCTGGGTATTTATATCAATGGTGATTATAAAATGTTACATTGGTTTGAAATAGATTACAAGGGAACACAAGATAGAGATATAGATATACTGTCTGACATAAAAAAATGATGTGCTTGTAGATATAAACTGTATATTATGTTCATGTCCTTTGTTTTACTGTTAAATTGGATTTCATGAGAAGGGATCATGTCTATTTATATCATTTAATACACTATTTAGTAATTTAAGTACATGATGCATAGTATACACAAGCAAAATCAATGTAAAACAAAATATTAGTAAAATAAAATTGAAAACAAAAGCTACAGACAATTTTAACTAACATTTTAGAAATAAACATTTTTTAAACTAGAAAACTGGCTTCCATCAGAAATGTTACCGCTGAAGGATTGTCTAAAAACCATGATATATATATATATACATGTACTCAGTATCCCAATATTAAACCTTTGTATTGAAATCGGAATTTTTTTAAAATATTAAAAATTCAAACCTCTACACATCTACATACCATCAGCTATTTACATGGTATTTCAAAACAAGAGATCTTCAGCTTTTGGTGTTGGAGGTAAATCTACAGAAACCAACGTCAGATAAGGCAGATGTGGGTTTCTAAATGATGCACTTATAAACTTACATATCTTAATAAGTAATTTGTTCCTGATGTGATTCTGATGGTTAATCAAGTCATGAACATAATGGAAATTAATAGTGGAATGTGATAAAAATATCAAGAATCTGGGTACATGCAATTTTGAAAGTCAAACTGATAGAAATTTGAATACACATATGACAGAGGGACAGATCAGCCAACTATTAGTATATTTAGTATTATACCTTTCCACACCAAACAGTGGTGAGAGCAAACCACTGCGGTCTGTTTGCTGATTACTGCCTAAATTTCTTATAGCCCTATATCAAGAAATTCCAAGAAAATAATTTAGAAAATAATTCACCATAATAATGAATCCAGTTCATCAAAATCAATAAGATTAACACCTTTTTCATTATTTCAGATTTTTTTCATGGAAATTGTAGTTTCTATTCAGGATTACTTAGCTTGAATGCAAATAAAGACTTTGTCCAGAGCACAGTATTAATGATTTTTCACATTGTAACATTGAATATATCTTTCAATAAAGGTAAGATCATGGTAAGATCAAAGTCTATGTATATATCTACATAGTACAATTGCAAAAAAAAAATATATTTGGGAACATTTTTGGATGTACATGTTGGATCATAATCAAATTTATGCAAATGCAGCATACTTCATTACTTTAAAAAAAAATGTGTCCCTATGATTAACTAATTAGTTGATTATATTAATACAAAACAGTCATATTCGCTTGTATTGACACTTTGTTAATCTGATTAGAATACAGATCCCCATCATCAAAACATGATCCTAAATGGGATGTTGTTAAATCCTCCATCAAACAGTGATGATATGGATCTGTGTTTTAATCAGATTGACACTTTGTAATGTTATAGATTAAATGTGTTTACCAAATGCAGCTAGATTTGTTACTTGATATTACCTCTGATCAGTGTTGGTCTCTTGTGCCTCAGCAGTCAGCTGTTTACTGGGGGTGGAGTCCACGATCACCTGGAAAATACAAGTAAACATAAAGCTGATTGCTTCATAAACATACATATAGGGCAGTTGATACAGGAACAATGGTTTATTCTAAACTTTCTCAGTCAAAATCTAATGAAATAGATCTCGTCAATAATCTTTATACTGGAGAAAAATGATGCACATATTCAAGTAAACCTTTTCTTTCAAAAATTGAAAAACAATTTTTCTTTTCCACAATTCATTCTTGCTTTACTTTTTTTTTTACAAAAATTGAAAAAACAAATGTTCTTTTCCACAATTCATTCCTGTTTTACTTTTTTGGAGAAAATTACACATGTCTTAAAGGACAAACAATGCAGTTCAATTTACAATATGCAAATCTTACATGGTAATGGTATACTACATTAAATATGTCAGAGTTGGTTCAATATCGTTCAAATAGCATTTGACAGATACTAATCTGTTTAAATCCTTGATTTGTATAGGAACATGCATGATCTGTATATGAACACGCATATCTATTGGCATTGCGAGCACACACCTGGTCTGTACTGTTGTTGTTAACTGCACTTATAGGTTCTTCGTGGTTTTCCTGTATTAAGTCAGCCTCAGTGGCAGGACTAGGTTTAGATTTCTTGTCAGACGATGGTTTATTAGCGCTTTTTGAGTTGGATGGCGAGTTTCTTCCAGTTTTCTGCTTAAATTGTTTTAACTGAAAATATATACATGTATTCATAAACATTACAAGAGAGAAAAAAAATCTTCTAAACACATATAGGTTTTACAAATAAATCACCAGACAGAATGACAAGACAAAAAAGAAGCCCAGAGGGCCTGTATCGCTCACCGGGTTTGTAATGCCAAGTAATGTTCTGAATACAGGTTCATTGTTTCTTTTCTGAAGGAATTTTAATATTAACCTCTAAATCCCCTATTGGGCCCCACCCCTCCCGCCCCCAGGGGGTCAGAGCCAAAACTTATACAAGTTCTGTTCCCCTTCTTCCAAGGATGTTTATGGCCAAATTTGGTCACAATCCAAACAAAACTCTAGGACAAGAAGTGATTTATAGGATTTACCTCTATTTCCCCTATTGGGCCCCACCCCTCCTGCCCTCCGGGGGCCAGAGTCAAAATTTATACAAGTTCTGTTCCCCTTCCCCAAAGGATGTTTGTGGCCAAATTTGGTTACATTCCATTCAGAACTCTATGACAAGTAGTGATTTAAAGGATTTACCTCTATTTCCCCTATTGGGCCCCGCCCCTCCTGCCCCTGGGGGATCAGAGCCAAAATTTATACAAGTTCTATTCCCCTTCCCCCCAAGGATGTTTGTGGCCAAATTTGGTTACAATTCATGTAGAGCTCTAGGACAAGTAGAGATTTAAAGGATTTACCTCTATTCCCCCTATTGGGCCCCGCCCCTCCTGCCCCCAGGGGGTCAGAGCCAAAATTTATACAAGGTCTGTTCCCCCTCCCCCAAGGATGTTTGTGGCCAAATTTGGTTACATTCCATTCAAAACTCTATGACTAGTAGCGATTTAAAGGAAATGTTGACGGACGGACGACGGACGGACGGACGGACGGACGGACGGACGGACGGACGGACGGACGGACACGGACGACGGACGCCGCGCCATGACATAAGCTCACCGGCCCTTCGGGCCAGGTGAGCTAAAAATGAAGTCAAAATACTTTGTAACAAAGTCTGAAAATTTCTCGTTATCTCTAAATCTGTCGATTGTAAAAGTGGTGGATTTGTCGATCTCCCTTGCACAGTTAACATTATATGTACATGTTTTTAATCAGGCCGTGTATGTTTCTGATATTTTATTTGACATGATTAATCAGAATATTTAAAATGAAACTTTCTATCACATTGTTTGTTGTAAAGCATATATAGTCTGAACTGTTGATTTGAACTAAGGTTGTCCTTATATACTGACAGGCGACCAGTTCCTCGCCGAGTACCAATTCTCTCGCCATATCGCATGTGTACTTGTATGATCACCGTCAAATTTTCAGATAATTTTTGTGGAAATCAGCATAGTAGTGTCTTCTATCAGAAGATGACTTTATATATTGACATACATTTGTGAGATAATTTTACAGATACAGAGATGTGATGGAGAGAATTGGTACTTGGTGAGAACATGTAGCTATATAGCCTGCCAGTGGGCCTGAGGAAATATATAGCTGTGAAAAGTTTGGAATCCATGCATGTGTCTGAACGATCACAAGATAATTTAATCCTCCGATCTCCTATCGTGAAGCCAAAACATGTCATCAGCTTTGTGAAAGACCTATCAAACACTAATTTGCAGATCAAATCGGCTAGCTCCCATCTATCTACCCTACACTACTGTAAGCATGCTACTCTATCTCACTCATCAGTACTATATCTGCTGGACTAGTGCCAAATGTAATGAACTAGTCCAATTGGACTAGTTGCTCCCACCCTATATACAGGAGTGGTGGTCAATTGCATTTTTCAACACATTTTGTGTGCATTCTGTATACGATTATTTCTGTCCGGATGCATCATTTTGTGAGAATTTGTGTTCACAAACTGTACACCAAACTGTAATTTGGGTCAAAATTGAAACTGATCATAACTGAAGTGCTGAAGCAAAACTACTGTATATCTAATTTGGACTAGTGATTAAATAGTCGGACAAGTAACACTTTGGGGTTTACTAGTCGGAGTGTCCAATTGACTAGCAGCGAGAAAAATTACCGTCACAGACTGGAGCTGAGAGGAAACATGGGCTTTGCATGATCCGTATCCCACTCATATTATTTCAATCATAATTTAATGTTTTGCGAAACAACCAATATCTAAGCAGACCATGAACCCATCTGGTTGTCACAAGCACACGCTCAATGCCTTCTGAATTGTACCGGTGTTTTCTCGTGTGTCACTCGGTGCCCTGTCACTGTCAACATTGCCCATATATTTTAGGAATATCCAAAAGCAATATCGTTTTGACAGCCAAATCAACTTCTAAACATGTTTGTCAATTAAAAGGTTTTAGTAAACACTGAAACAAAATCGAATATCCCTGTCTAAATTGTCAAACCTTCTTCCGAGCTGCGGCTATTTTCTCTCGTTTCCCACTGTCTGCCATTTTCCAGCCATGGATGCGTGCGACTTTGACACGCAGGCGGAAGTGAAGTCTCCGACTTTTTTATTAATATTTTTTCCTCGTAAGACCACAACGGTATTTTGAGTATTTATAAAAAGAAAATTAAACAAAACTCTGCAAATCATTTTCGCATAAAAGGCTGATTGTTTCTAAAAATCAACATTTTTTTATTTATATTTGGAGCACCTCTATATTTTTAATTTATTAGAGAGCTTCCGAATAGTCAATATGGCGCTAAAGTTGAAAAGTGCATTTGGTAAGTCAGCTGTAAGTAGGCTAGCCTGCCCTATATCGTTACAAAATGCGTGTTTTTGTAATGAGCTAGTCGAAATCTTGAATATTGCAAAAGAGTCACTAAAAATGGAGCCCAGTTGCTCTATATAGACAACAGCAGGCCTAGGCAGATGCAGTAAGATACTCTTCTCTGTCAATTATGTTGGGTTTTAAAACAAAAGGGGATATATTTTCGGGTGTATTGAGATATTCATTTAAATAAGTACCAGGCCTTTTGCTAGGATATAGGGATTGCTTAATTAAACGCAAACACTGAAAATACATAATCAATTATATTTTTGTTGGATTCAGCACCGACAACAAATTGTTAGAGTTTCTGCACATGCCCCAATTGTTTTTAACTGATATATTTCCGAGGCAATTAAAGCACCATTGGCATCTTTCGATCAGCTTATAGTAAACATGTGTGTTTCGAATGAGTATTGCAGGATAAAAAGTATACATGAACAGTGTCTTAAAATATTAGCTATGATTTTGGCTCGGGTCACCGCATCAAAATACACGAGCTTATATCATCAACGTAGATGACATGGATAAGCTCATCACTCGTGATTGGGGTTTTGGATAAATATGTCACAAGTGCTTTTGTGTTTATGCACTGATCGTAACATTTGGCGAAGACTGATTTTCCTTTGACATCGCCAGCGCAACCTTGATATATAGCCTGTGGGTGCGAGCTAGAGGGTTACCAGCCATCTTACTTTCTGAAGCGGACTGTCATTACATGAAATTAAAATTTAATTTTATACCAGCATGATAGGGATAATGAATATCAATTTATACAATGAATATTTTTTAGGCAAAGTCTTTTTGAGAGTTCAGAAGTTGAAATAATGTAGTTGATCCATTGTTTTTATGTTAAAACATATCATTTAATATATAAAGTGTTGTTTGCAAATATGGTAGAACCGGATATAGTATATATAGTTATGATTGCAGTTTAATTTGGATGGCAAATAACATATACATCTTGTAACTGCCTGTCATGTCACATAAGAAAGCTGGGTTACCAACAGTAAAAGAGTTTTCTCCCCTGACCTGTATGACGATTAATTGATAATTAAATGAATGCGCTAGCGATTATTCATTTAGGCTATCCCATGCATGAGTTATATGGGCAAACAAAACAGAAAAATAATGCAACAATTGTATTTAATTTGTCTATGTAGTAGCTAGTGTCTCTTATGGTAAAAACATGCTGTTTAAGATGCTCCACCGCTGACAAGTGGTATTTTTTCTCTATCAAAAACAGTAGCAGACGAATTAGTAATCTTCTTCAGTTACAAAAGTGACTTAAGGATGTACACTTCTGAGAAGTCAAAATTTTCTTGTATTAAACTTTTTTTTCTTATACAGATTTTTGGAAATAGGAGTTCATACAATAAACGAAAATTGAAGAAAACATATGTCCGTGTACTCAAAGCCATATCCGAATGAGGTGTTCAATATGTATGGATTTTTGTAGAATTTATATTCCGGTAGTCCTCTTTAAAAATAAACTAGTTTGGATTAATAAGACTGATATTTTTTCTCAGAATAACAACATATGCTACCCTTAAAAACCCCTTAATTTTAAGCTAAAAAATGCACCATTTTCAGCCATTTTTGCCAAATTTAACCCTTTATAGAAAAGGTTCTGATATTAAACTTTAATTGATATTTTGCATATCAATAAGGAAATGGTTGTTCTTTCTAAATCAGGCAAAAAAATGGAGGGTCCATGTGCTTAATTTTTTGCCCCATTTGAATATTTGTTATTTTTCAGTATTTTAGAGTAAAATCTCATAACTTCTTTGATCCTTACTTAAACGAGACTTCAACGGGACTGAAATCTCAGAAGAATACATCTTTAATTTACACTATTACCACCATCGAAAAAATTGAGCTTCTAATTTTTAATCTTTAATTATAAAAGCTTGTGTTGTGGATATGATATTGATTAAGGTGACAGCATATCAGAAGTATAAAAACAATGAAAAATGGTTAAAAGTAAATATCTGTTGTTGCATTTATTTCTGAACCAATTAACAATTTATTATGAATTGTTTTAATTAATTGTCTTTAATTGGAAGGGCTAACTGATCACAGATTGCAGATCGATCGTCATGGAAAGCATGAAATGGTCTGTTTAATTGGGATCTCAGCACAAAAATTTAAAGTGGTCTTATGGTATAAAGCACTATTGTATTTACACAGTGGTGGTCACTAAAATAGGGGTTTTCTCTATTTATAATAAAAAAACACAAATTATTCTGAAACATGAAAGTACATGTGTATTCTAGATCTTACCTCATCTATATAGACAGGCATTGGCTATAATCACGTCTTCAGTATTCTTGCATTGATGACAACACATAATAGTAGTGCAGAAACACTAAGGATACTAAGTGTAATACATATCCAAGGGATAAACATATAACAAAGTAGATCCTTATATTATATTACAACCTGGTAAGATTATATGATATATATATGTCAACCTTCACATAGATAAGATAAGAAGTATAACTGTAACACATACAGTATACATACATATCACAAAGCTTCATGATGGCAGGAAAACTTTTGAGAAAAACTTTGTTCACATTTAAATCGATTTAATATATATAGTCAAACCTTGACTATAAAAGTCAGTGGGAACACATATATGAATATATGTACATAATCAATTTCATTACAGTTGTGTCTTTAGGCAAATTGAAACAAAGGGAAGTAACTCTGATAGATCAGGATTAGGACTATATGTACATATGTACTGTATAATAAAAATTAACATTTTAAACAAATGTACTGGATCCCCCCCGGATCAAACTGTATCACATATATGCATTGAGTTATCAGAATTCAAGTTAACAAGATTTAAGTGTTCAACTATATCTTGTACAAAACAATTTTGTTGCACCAAAATTCATAAGCAGAAAAAAAAATGTAAAAGAAAAGGTCTTTGCAGCATTATATACTCATGTGTGACTTATAATCCAAAAAAATATGTTTATTATTATTTAATTTAGATATTTCATTGTTTTTAACAAAACACTTCCTGATTTATGAAGTCAAGATCATTATTATTTTTTATTAGATATTTAAATACAGCTCTCCAAATTTTACAGTCCATGTACATATGCTTTAATTACCATATCCATTTGCATATAGTGGAATGCATGTGAAGTTAAAACCTGTCTATAAAGACTACCCAAGGAACCAAGAAAAAGTATTATTTACAGACAAGTGATCTTCATATCAGTTCAAATGGAGTTTACATTTGGGATACTGGAAAAATGTTCTTAATAATATGAAAGTGTTTGGAATGACCTCACTGATATGTAATTGTATTTAATAATCTGTACAGGTACAATATTGCCAGCAATGGAGTGATCAGCGTTTACAGGAAATTAAGTGACCATGGCAACTTCTAGTAAAACTGATTTATTTGTGTTTGGTGCCCACGGACAGAAACCTCTACACGAACATGTTACTCCCCACAAGATGGCACTGCTATCTCTAATATTTGAGTACTGTGAGATGAAGAAACGTGATGCAGCACCACAGATGGTTGCGATTGGCCAACTGCCAGGATACATGTGTCAGAAATTCACAGAGACTGAGAAACGCGACTTTATGACCTCAATTTTGAGATTATTACAGGTAAAGTAAAGTCAGAACTTGTTTATAACTCAAAGTCTTTGGAATATAAATGATATATATACTGTGACATAAATACATAATTATGTACATCCTCAATGATACTGTGACATCAATAAATAAGTACGAATATTTTTGTACCACTTCACACCCTTATTTGTTCGTACATGTGATCATATAAGTATGACAAATTCAGAAGGTAATATTTGATAATTTTATCTTCTGCAGAGCCCAGATTTGTCGTTAAAGGAACTGTTAGACCAAGTACAGACTATCTTACAACCTACACTGCTGGATAACTTCACAGACAGGTGGGTTGAGATAGGAATAATTCATGGACATTTATCCTATTACAGTACATCATTTTAATATATACTTTAGTTTGTGTAATGCCAAACAATCAAGGATATAATTTGAATTGACACGTGTGTTGGACTGACTTTCAATTTCTTTTGATAATTGATTGGTTATCATTATTTCAAAGATAATTGTAGATGGATAATATAATCACTTATCAAAAGGGAGATAAATTAAACATGTATGGGGCCACTTGTTTAAAATATTTTAAGATGTCCAAGTTTTATGTTTCCTATAGCCAATGTATTGTTAATATCTTTTGCATCTTTGAGATGCTTTATATGACTGGGCTCTGGATATCTACAACACACTTGTCTAAGTTTGTTTTAGCTGAAATCCTGAGTGTGACTTCATTTCGTAACCTAACATGTTCCCATGTTACATTACATATGTTACAAAGTAGAGCAGTAAAGTCTGCTTCAGTACTACCCATCAATCTGAATTACGTATCTTGTAAATTACCGTATATAAATTTATAATGATAACTTGAATTTTGTGTATGTCAATTTTTTTTAACCTTTGGATTTAGATTACGAGAATTCTATATGGAAGGTGTATTACCATTTATGGACTTTTTCCAAGAGTTACAGAGAATTTTACAACCTAGCGAGACATTACCAGACCCTGTAATTGTCGGTAGCAGTGTACTGGGTATGTAAGACTACTATCACAATACCTGTAGTAACGAATAATCAGTTTATGATGTATTGTATTACCAACATCTTATATTAGTTGGGTATTCAGCATGTGAAATAAAAAAAACCCATTAAAATGGGGCCATCAAAACATGAAATTATTAAAGTTTTGCGAATGGGCAAATCGCATTGAAATATATAGAGCTAGGGGGTATATTTAAGTGTTATGAATATTAATATTTTTGTTGTGTAGGTTTGTTTCTGAGGAGGATGATACATGCCTTTGACAAGTTATCGTTCAGCCAGGTGACAAAATTATACACACGTTTCAAGGATTACTACGAGGCCTTCAATGTTCCTCAAGCTGCTGAAGAAAGCGATAATTTTGGTGGCTCACTCATCGACTCGATCACTAGCCAGTGTGGACTCGGCAAGCTCACCAGGAGTGGACTAGCTAAATCTTACGACCCCAGTAACCTTGGAGAAGGGCAAGTCTCATTAAGACAACCCAAATATACAAAGTGAATTAGTCTGTTGTATCTGTGAAGACTAAGTCCAGATTACAGAAAATATCTGACAATTGAAATTATCCATAGCTTGGCATACTATTGGCAATTATTATCAACTTGCAGAATCTTTCATTGATTGATCGAGTTGAGAGGCATAAAATCCCAGTCAATCAATAGTCTGATGTATTGTTACAAATAGGTCAACAGGGATTGTTATTCACAAATGGGTGTGTGAACATTATTTAATGATTTAAACCATATTTCTTTGTGTAATATGTTGTAATTTCTAATGCTTTAAAAAAAACACAAAACTAAAAAAGAATCAAGATTTTTTTTTCGAGACTTTAAAGCATGACATTTAGTACAAAACAGTTGGACAAAGGTTTAGAAAATATTGCAAGCCATCTTGGTATTAACCACCTTAACTACTACACGAAGTAACATTTAAATATTAATACAATTTTTCAGGAAATATGGAGAATTTGAAGGAGGATTTTACTCTCACAAACAAGCTGAATACTTCATTTCTAGACAGGTAAGAATTATATGGTCACTTAGTCACCTTACATGTACTCAAGTTGTGTGGAACTCATCAATGGGAAACATTTATTTATCAGAAAACTGATAATAGTCTGACATTATGGTTGTATTGCTCCAAAATATGTTTTGGTTTTGAGAGAAAAAAAAATTTCATTACATGAACTATGAAATGAAATTGTGTTTTGGTGAAAGGTTGTCTCTCATTTGTGATAGTCAGTATAATGTAATGGGTGATTATTACTGTGTGATGGGCTGATGTATCCTAGGTTTGCTATTTACAATTGTATATATGATTATCATCCTGTTTTCAGGGTTTTCTTCTCCAACACAATGAGAGCGAAGCATTGTCTCCGACAAAACTGCAGGAAAAAATAACGGACATGTTAAAATCTAACCCAGACATTGCAGAGGCAGTATGTAACTTTAACCAACATCTTATATCTACATTATGGTTTGTAATTTGTTTTGTTAGTATACAGACAGGTTTGAATTATTTATTCTTCAATCCCTGGAAATTCATAATGAACTGTTCCTACTTTTGAATCAGAAGAGTTAAAAAGTGTCTTTAGAGGTTGCATAACCTTTGATTACAGAATAGACATATTCCATTTGCTTTGTTTTATTTTTTGGTTGCAGCATTTTCTGAGTTACCTGAATAACCTACGAGTTCGTGAGTACTGTACGGCCGTACACAACTTGTACCATTACTTTGATCGTAACAACACTCTGTCTGGAGGCAATGCCATGCAGATCAACAGTAAAAACCGAGAGGAAGACAACATTAGTCGGAGATATGCAGCTCTCAACCTGGCCGCTCTACACTTCAGATTCGGGCACAGGTAAGAAAAAAGTAAAAGATAACTAAACATAATGATAAAGAAAAAGAACTTTTTAAAAAAGTCAAACAGATAATTGATCAAAAACATGATATTTTTGGACCTACCATACATATACAGTGGAACTTCCCAAAACCGAACCTTCTCAAAACCGATCACCTCTAGAAACCGAACATGGATGTCATGTACGGAATGAATTCCTCTTTATTAATAGTATATAAAACTTCCCAAAACCGATCCCTCCCAATTCCGAATACCGGACCGATTTTGAGATCGGAATAGTCAAATGTAACTAAAATACACTTCTGAAAACCGGCCTTACCTGAGCGACACCGATAGATTGCATTGAGGTCTGAAATACACGCGTACCTGTACCATAGTTGTCGCATGCCATGTCCTGGGGCATGTATACAGATGTGAAGGCTATAGGTACACGGTAATTATACCCGAGATGGTGGTGTAATTATTTAATCATGTCTATTGTTTAGATATTTAACGAAGGTCTACCACGTGCACGCGGTTTGTTTACTGTAGGAAAACAAGCAGAGCTAGTAATAAAGTGAAAGTTTCGTATTCAAATCACACGGATTTTTTATTTACATATGTAGTTGTCGGATAACGTAAATTATCTGTATGAAGAAGCCGAAGCCATGTATAGTTTTAGAAAATGACTATGTCATATAATGACCGGCATCGACTGATCATCGTGTAATTAGACCATATAATTTGATTCTTGACGTAACCGGAAGCGATCGTAGTGTAGGTTAGTGCAGACGAGAACATCCCCCAAGAACATTCACGCAACTAACTAACTAAACTACGTTTATAAGCGGTAACAAAGTCAAGATTGTTGTAATCCATTCCTTTTAAACGTATGATTCTCTCTTTTGTGATAACATTCACATTAACAATCAATATCAATTGGTTTTAACGAACACTAGCCATTACATGCGATACACTAGTGTAAAAACCGACTTCCGATCGATTAAATCCGGATCGTAATGATCGGTATTCGGTTCACTTCTCCAAACCGAACCCTCTCTAAACCGGCCGAAATTATGTGCACCGACCATGATCGGTTTCGGAAGGTTCCACTGTATAATGTTTGTGTTAGAAGAGGAGTGATTTTAATTTAAATGCATTGTATTGTTTTTATGCTGTATATATACTCATCATTGTTTTAAGATGACATTTGAACTTTTCAGTGTAAATGTGACCCATGAACTTTTCTTTGTAAATGTGACCTATGCACTTCTCTTTGTAAATGTGACCTATGAACTTTTCTTTGTTTATGTTACTATTGAACTACTCTATGTATATGTGACCTATAAAATTCTCTGTATGTGACCTATGAACTTCCCTTTGTTAATGTTAATGTGTACTCAAATGTTTGTTTCAGAGACGAGTCACTGGCTGCGTTAAAAGAGGCCATCAGTATGGCACAGGAAACCAACGACCATGTTTGTTTACAGCATGCACTGGTATGTATAACAATGAAGTGTATAGAAATTGTCACTATAATATCACTACTTTATAATATATGAAGAAAGTTCTACTTCTACACATTGAACATTTTACAAAGCTGGTGGCTTAATTTATGCTGAATAATGAATTTAAAATCCTTTCAGCTCACCATCAATAATGAGAAATTTTGAAATGTTTTACTGGTATTGACAGATTGTTTTAAACATCTTTAATTGGCCTTATTTTGAAGTAATACCATATTAATATAAAAATTGTATAATAAGTACTAACTGAAATACCGGTATCCTTGTAATTTAAAAATTTCTATGCTGTAATGTATTACAGAGTTGGCAGCACAGAATAGAAGAGCCGGGATCGGCTAGAACAGCAAGTCTCATGGCACAGTCTATAGGCAAAAGTCTCGATCTCACTCTCCCGGTAAGTTAGATAGGTTGCTAGTTAAAAGGAGGGTTATATTGCACAGTTGCATTCGTTTGGCTGTAAATCTATATGTTTGCATTTCGATTAAGATCCTCAACTTTAGATGAAATATAGTCTTTAGAATTACTCTATAAAAACATAACTTAATATATACTAGTGTATACTTCTGATGCCCATGAAATGGAAAGATAGGGGGCATTGTTTTTAATACCTATCCCGATCATATCCTTTTCCGTCATACCTTTCAGTTTCATATGTAGACATACGCATTTCCTGTTTAATTGATAACATTCTTTAATTAATATAAGTTTGACTTAATCTTTCAGAATATCACATCCCTTGGAATCCAAGCACTTGCTCGACACAATGCTTTTGCTACTGCCAAACCAGCGAGGTAAAGTACAAAGTGATCTGCTCTCATCTTCAGGCCATTGGAGGAATTGCAAAAATATGTGCAACTCGAGTAATTGATGAAAATTATTCTATTGTTCAAATGATAGCCAATTATTTATTAATGTAAACAAAAGATTGCAATATATGAAAAAAATTCTAGATTATCTTAAAAGAGATTTCAGAAATAAGTAATGTGTGAATTGTTCTGAAATCAGTGTAAACCATTATTGCTGAAAACGGACTTATTTAGTGCAGTTAAATTTTAGTGCAAATATGATAAACTGTAAATTATGATCTATTAATGCAGATAAAAATTAGCGCACTTTGGAGGCCCATTTCCAGAAATACAAAAATTAGCTTTGTTCATGAATTACTGCTTCAAAGACAGCACGAAAAGCTCTAAAATAAGACTTCAACTTACAGCATTATATTTTCAGTGTGTTTAACTTTCTACATCTTTGGTTCTATCGGGTTACTATCAATATCGTTATATCAACCCTGGAATATTTCATATGAAAACTGGATATATCGACAGTGATAGTAACCCCGGGAATATCAAGGATGGACTTTTTAAAGAAGAAGCTTGATGTGCTGTTTCTGTATAAAACGTTTAACTGTTATCCCTACAGTGTGTTTGACTTTCTACTGAAGAGTGACATTCTGAACTGCCAACATTCCCAGTCCCACTTCATGTGTGTCAGCTATGCCCAGAAAGGAGCCCTGTGGAACATGTATGGAAAAAGGTAATTTGTCCCAATTAAAAAAAAGATTGTGTTGGTATTAGTGTATATAGTAAAACCTGTCTTAGTGATCACCTCTGAATTAAGACGAACTGCTCAATATGACCACTTTCTTGGAGTGTCAAATGATCAATTTCAACAATTTGACCTGTGTATAAAGACCACTTAGCTATAAAGACCATATTTTCTGTACTTTTGATAATCATTATAGACAGATTTAACTGTATTTTGTATTTATTTAAAGTCGTATTTGTTTGTTTTGTTTTATTCATCAGCTGGTCCTAAACCTTGACACATGTAATGGTGGTATAGTCCTTGTTAATACTGTGACTTTACTTGTTTTGTTTGTAGAGAGAACTCGTCCATGTCGAGTCAGCTGGTCCTAAACCTTGACACCTCAGACAGTGGTATCTACCACAATGGCGAGTCTGTGTGTATCTCCTTGTGTGATATGGCCAAACATTTCTCGGATCAGGTCAGTATTCATCCTCCTCAACACCATCAGATGTATCACTATTACTCTCCTGAAATTTGGATTCAAAGCACAAAGCATTTATCTTTCCTTTTCTTTTTCATTATCAAAATGAATTATATTTGGACAAATAGAAACAACTATAGTTGTTGCTACACACAAAAAAAAACCTTCAAAATGTGCATAGGGATTTTCTCAAAGAACTAATAAAAAAAGTTCAGTATTAAATTAATCTTTATTTATAGTATCAGCAAATGCTTGAAACAGGGTTTAAGATAATATAAAGTACTTATTATTCTATAGGGCTATTACAACGCTGCACTGGAGATAATCAACACAGCCAAACAGAGGTTTCCTTCACACACGCAGCATGCACATATATGGATGTCATGTGAACAAGAGATCCAGTTTGATAAAACACTTCTGAACAGGAATTGGACAGCAGCAGAGCAAGCCGTAAACAACCTACGAGGACTAGACCAAGATGAGGCTTGTTTAAGGTAAAGTGGGTCAGAGGTAATTCATTAAGGTCGTTTGTCACTAGTGCTGGATAGGACTTTGGTCTAGAAATATGCTTATCGTGCTGCAACAGGTCACCTCACCGCTAGATAAGTAATCTCAGGGACAAATGACCTTTGAAATGGTAACTTCTGAGGCAGGTGATCTCCTGAGAAGGTGGCCTGTTAGATACTCTAGATGGTGACCACTGAGACAGGTGACCTGATACGGACATGGAGACCTCTGAGACAGGTGACCTCTGAGACAGATGACCTCTGAGACAGGTGACCTGATACTGAGATGGTGACCTCTGAGACAGGTGACCTCTGAGATAGGTGACCTGATACTGATATGGTCCTCTGAGACAGGTGACCTGATACTGAGACAGGTGACCTGATAGTCAGATTGAGACAGTGATCTGATACGAGATGGTGACCTCTGAGACAAGCTTGACCTGATACTGAGACAGGTGACCTGATAGTGGATGGTGACCTCTGAGACAGGTGACCTGATACTGGACAGGTGACCTGATAGATGGTGACTCTGAGACAGGTGATCTGATACGAGATGGTGACCTCTGAGACAGGTGACCTCTGAGATAGGTGACCTGATACTGATATGGTGACCTGAGACAGGTGACCTGATACTGAGACAAGTGACCTGATAGTCAGATGGTGATCTCTGAGACAGGTGACTGATGGTGACTCTGAACAGTGACTGATTGGTGACCTCTGAGACAGGTGACCTGATATTGATTTGGTGACCTCTGAGACAGGTGACCTGACACTGAGATGGTGACCTCTGAGACAGGTGACCTAATGCTGAGATGGTGACCTCTGAGACAGGTGACCTGATACTGAGATGGTGACCTGACCTCTGAAACAGGTGACCTGATACTGAGATGGTGAACTCTGAGACCAGTGACCTGACACTCAGATGGTGACCTCTGAGACAGGTGACCTGATACTCAGATGGTGACCTTTGAAACAGGTGACCTGATAACTCCACTTTAGTTTGTTAAACTTAAGTTGGGAAATGTGTCCTTGACCTGAAAAAGGGTAATGTTAGACTGGTGAACGTAGTCAGGTGATCTAGACTGGTGATCTTTGACAACTGGAGAGATTACCCGTCTACAGTAACCGGTAAAGATTTCTTGTATCAAAGTAGAGATCACCTGTCTCAGAGCGCCATGTCTTAGAACTCCCCAGTTTCAGACCTCACCTATCTCAGAGCACACAAGTCTCAGAGAACAACAGTCTCAGAGCTCATCAGTCTGTGAGGTCACATGTCTCAAAGCTCACCTGTCTCAGAGCTCATCTGTCTTTGAATTTTAGCATATTTTTGTTATTGAGAGGGAGACGTTACTCACTTTCAAAGCATAGTTCGATGTTTCAGTTTGAAAATGTTTAAGTGGTTACTATATCTCCCTAGGAGTGCCATACTGAATAAAGAAAAAGGAGACATACCCACCGCCCTGGCCTCCCTACACAGCCTGATGGAGAAGTATGAACAAAACCAGACTAAATACACACCAGACTATTCATGCAGGTACTGTGGGCTTCCAAGTATGGCAACAGGGAATATTTTCATCGAGAAAATAGTGACACAAAAAGTCTTGGCGTAAAAAATCATTCTGTTTTCAGAACAGTTCGAATATTGAAGATATCTTGAATATTATTATTCTATGAAAAGTATAAATTATTAAATTTAATTAATAATGTATCTATCTACTACTGTAATAACAGTGCTTTGTCAAATACTTCAGTAAGCTAGGTAGTAAAACAGTAAACTTACTGCCCAAGTTATTTCATAGTAAAATTATCTGTACCACTTTATATTACAGAGTACTTCTGACATTGGCCGAGTTATATATTCAGACAGGAAACCACACATCAGCTTTGTCTCACGTCCTTGACTGTCTTACTCACGCTAAAGAGCATCACCTTCAATACATCATCGCTATAGCTACTGTACACCTTGCCTTTATCCAGGTAGGTAGACTCTGCCACATTATAGCTACTGTACACCTTACCTTTATCCAGGTAGGTAGACTTTTGCCACACTATAGCTACTGTACACCTCACCTTTATCCAGGTAGGTAGACTTTGCCACACTATAGCTACTGTACATCTCACCTTTATCCAGGTAGGTAGACTCTGCCACACTAAAGCTACTGTACACCTCACCTTTATCCAGGTAGGTAGACTCTGCCACATTATAGCTACTGTACACCTTGCCTTTATCCAGGTAGGTAGACTCTGCCACACTATAGCTATTGTACACCTTGCCTTTATTCAGGTAGGTAGACTCTGCCACATTATAGCTACTGTACACCTTGCCTTTATCCAGGTAGGTAGACTCTGCCACACTATAGCTACTGTACACCTTGCCTTTATCCAGGTAGGTAGACTCTGCCACATTATAGCTACTGTACATCTCACCTTTATCCAGGTAGGTAGACTCTGCCACACTATAGCTATTGTACACCTTGCCTTTATTCAGGTAGGTAGACTCTGCCACACTATAGCTAATGTACACCTTACCTTTATATAGCTACTGTACACCTTGCCTTTATTCAGGTAGGTAGACTCTGCCACACTATAGCTTCTGTACACCTCACCTTTATCCAGGTAGGTTAGCTATTGGTCTGGGTCAGTCAATTAGAGTCGATAGAGGTGTAGTAACAGAGATGGTGGTGAAAGTATTGTTTTAATAAATTGTTCATATCTTTGCACTTCGTTGTAGCGAACAGTTTATATTCTGACATTTTGTTGTAACTACTATAATGATAATTGTTCATATCCTGGCACTTAAAAAATTTGTTGGAACTAATAGTTCATATCCTGACACCTATGAACATGATACTTCACTCCTGGATTAGTTTTCCTGTTGGACTCCACTAAAACTTAGTTTATGATAATAACAGAATAAAACTTTGGGTGAGATGTGTATCTCTTATGCTCTCCATGATCAAGAGGGTTATGAAAGACATTGATGGTTAATTGCTCAATAAAAAGATATTTACAAGTATGAAAGTGAAATGTCCTCTCTTGACTTTAGTTTCAGATGAAGCTACCAGAGCAGGCCCTGAAGCTATTACACACACAGATGGTCCAGATTCTATCCCACGGCAGTGTGTACGACCAGGCTCGCACTATGTACTGCTACGCTCGCTGTCAAGTAGCCGCTAACGCCGATAGTCCTCCAAAGGAACGAAAAACAGGTACCGTAGATCTATATATATAGCAAAGATGTTTAGACAATCCTGATTTGAAATTATCTCATCATTTATCAGATCAAACAGTCATCTCAGAAATTGAAATAATTCTTTTGTGCTTGTCCAAGAAGAAAAAATTAATGCCTTCAAAATTTTTTCTTTCTTTTTTTCCCTCATTTTTATACCTCCCGCAACAAAGTTAAGAGGGGGGGGTTATACTGGAATCGGTTGTCCTTCTTTCTGTAGACAACTGTTTACGGCAAACTCCTCCTTAACTACTACAGATTCTGATAAAATTGGGTACACAAACCCCGACATAATGGGGAATAATTGATCAAGGATTATGCAATGTTCCCTATTAATGGAGTTATTACTAAATTTGTGTGGCGGAAGGTATTAGTCATCTACCCCGGCGACAGTTCTAGTCTAAATTAAACTTGATTTGAAAGATTTTGATACATAATATTTACATGTATTATTCCCATCAACAAAATATACCAATGTTATAAGCATTGTGTTTTTAGATAATGAGATTTTATAGTATTGTTACAACAATTTGATATGCCACCCTCCAAAAGAGTCTCTTTGATATGACTTATGGTATTATCCCACTAAAGATGTATTTGTATCATTGGTAGTTTTAGTTTTATTCCTTTTTTCCCCCCATATATTTCTATTCTAATATGACAACTTTTACTTTAATTTCTATATATTTCTATTTTCTGTCCTATTTAATTTGTTACAGCTTTGCTGCTAGCAGTCAACATGATTGTCACAGTGATAGAAAAGTTCAAGAAAATTGATGCATCATTACGAGTGAAGGATGCAACATACTACCTAGCCAGACTGTACAATGAACTGGGATACACGTCGGAGAGAAATAAGTGTGCTTATCAGTTCAGACAATTAGACCAGCAGTACCCAACACAGAACAGAGTTATAGTCAATGCTTTATGATAGAAAGTGATATTAGCATGGATAAACTGGATGGATTTATGGGAATTATCCAAGTGAATACAAGCGTGTGGAAAAAAGATTACTCACAAAAATATTCTAAATCCATACATGCCATACCTCCCGGCGTGAGACAAAACCTCCCGTATTTTAAAGCCTTTTATTGTCTCCCGGCAGGAGAGTCTAAATTCCCGATTTCTATATAAACCCCTCCGTTTTATTTTCGTTGCCACATTTGTGTACATGCTAGGTTAATTTTAGCACGAGAGTAACCACTCCCTGACCCCCTGACCAACACCCAAGTGGCCCTAATTAGCAGCCTTGGGCTATTTCCACCTTGGCTTGTGGTGTCACTTTCACTCGCGTCTGTGTATTACGTAAACTGAAGTCAAGCAGCCGATCGGCTGCGTAGAAAACAATCAGCTGGCCTTTCAATAAATTTTATGACTACAGCTAGTGAGCATTACAACAAAACAAATACTGCTTACAACTGTGAATGATTTACTCAAGTTTTTAATGTTAAATAGGCCTATCTGTATTTGATGAATGTCACAAACTTTGCAAACGTAATGGCCGCCATTTGGGTAATTGTTAATAGATGATCCGGATTTTATAGAATTTCCGGATTTCCTAATAACCACGTTAAAAATGGAAAAAGTATTATTTTTTTTTAGAATTTCTGTGTGAATTTATTTTTAGAAAAAAAAAAATTAATTATAAAAAATTATCAGTAGTAACTGAATTTAAATAAATAAAATTAAAAAGAAATTTACTTTTTTTCTCTCTCAGATTAAATTACATTTTGAATACTACTGTAACGATTCTGGTTTTTTTTTTTAATTTAGTGCTTGTAAATGTAAGAACTTTATCTAAGTTAATTATCTGTTATTGTGAAAGATTATTAAAAAGCCCAGTGTAATATTTCGAACAATAAAACTGCTCCAGAACTGGGAGTATATAGGGATGTGACTACTTTTGCAAAACCACACATTCCTTTATTTCAGTAAAATTCAATATGAATGCAGAATTTCATCATAAAAAAGCAGATATTTAATTTATTCATATATGTCGCGCGTATACCTCCCTCTTTTGAGACCAAAATCCCTCAAAATGGTTATCAATCTCCCTCACCACCCCTAGAAAAATATGGCATGTATGTAAAATCTGCAAGAATTCCTCAAATTTTATATCCTTGTTTACGTAATAAGTATATAATTATATACTGAGGCCACAGAGGCCAAGGCCACCTCTGGGTTGCGAGTTCAAATTCAATGTGAGCCAGTTGTCAGGTACTGACCGCTGTTTTCTCTGGGTACTCCAGTTTTCCTGCACCAACAAACCTGGCTTGTCCTTAGATGACCCTGGCAGATAATATGACGTTAAGCCATACAAACCAAAAGTATAATTATACTTTTCTGAAAACATGTCCTGAAGACTGTAGGATGGCTACATGTTTGGACTATACTGTTGACGATAACAGGAAAATAAAACAAGAAAATAAATGTATACAGTAGATTCTTTAATTTTTCATGATTTTATAGTGTAGTGAGTTCAATAGTTTTTATACTTTAGACACTGTTGGATCACACAGATTCACACTCAGTGGGACATCCAGAAATATGACATACCAGTAGCTTAAAATTTTTTTAAACAAGGATGCCCCAACATTCGTCCATACATATCAAGAAATAGCAATCAAATCCACATTCACTTCATCATACATTCTATTCTTCAACACATATAACAATTTAGTTTCATTTCGTAACATTAATATATATGGCATGGGTGTAAAATTAAACCACAAAAAGGAAAGATTACAAAACACAACAACAAAATACAGTAGATTGTCCTGTAAATTTTGAAATATTCATTATCAAAATGTCTCTAATTAAATCAGAACAATACACTGAAATAATTATTTCATTAACAAACTATTTTTTAAACTCAATAACATATGGTATATATATCGAGAAGAAATGTTCAACCCGATACTTTATATTTATATCCTTGAAATATTGAACTGAAAAGACAAACATGTATGAATATTTTTTTACAGTAACTAAATCTAGTGTATTATTAACAAAAAGGGTTTACAAACAACAACAAAATAAATAAAAGGGTCAAAATATTTTCATCTTCATAGAAAACTTTGACAAATGATGATTGTAGTACCAGTTTTATGAGAATAAATGTAACTAAACTCTAGTAAAAGTACTTAGAAGCTAGGTATAAGCTTAGTTCAATGTAGTAATTTAAAACTGTTCAAAAGACATGATCTTTTGTACTAATATGTCTATATTTCCAATATTAACTTAAATCCGTCTAGATAGTGGTTTAAAAAAGTTGCAATGCGTTATTATGAATGGTATTCATGAAACTTCACCAAAGCTAGTTTTAAGGGTGTTCGTAATTCATTTTTCAGGTGTTTTTAAAATAGATGTACGAAACAATTCTAGACTAGAAAGCAATAAAGCGAATTTTGCAAATCAAATATGTGTAAAAATAATTCTATGGGCTGAAGGATGAGAGATTTTACAATCATCTGTTGCATAGTACATTTTACAAATAGCAAGCTGCTAACCTCGTCATGTGACATTACGACTTAGCTATGAAGATAACATTTTTAGCTGTATTCTTCAAATGCTTCAGCTGAAGAAATATTTGACCAGTATTTTTGTATAATGGTTATACCAAATGATTAGAATAACATGTATATGAACACATTTATGAGATAATGAAAACTAATCCTAATGCAAAATGATGTGAACACACTATGTCTGGCTAAACTTAGATAAGTATAGACTAACTTTCTATACCTGAACTATCGTTGTAACGTTTGTGATGGAACAATATAATGGCATTAATTCATTAGCAAGAATTCCTTTGATCATGGAAGCACATATAACATATTGTTTTGTTTTAAATATTATACCCAATTTGTGACTATTGCATATTTTGGTCATATGTTTTGGCATAATTTTGTTGGTACAAAATATGTTTTCAAATATTTAAAGATATGAAAAATAGCATAGTAGCAATTGGGTTAAAGGTTTATCAATGTGAAAATTAAACTAACACAGTGGCAATTGGGTGAGGTTTTTGGTAAAGATCTCTTACCTTTTCCACTCATCATTTCAGAAATATTTTATGGGTTTGAAAAGAAAACAGAAATACATTTCCTAATTTTGTTATCAAAATATCACCACAGGAATGAATGGTGCATTAATACAGGTTACTGGCAACGACAAAAAATATATGTGATATTAACTTAATATATTGTGTGTAAAGTAACTTAGACCATTTATAAAATATCAAATCTTAATAAGGTATGCAGACAGTTCGGTAATAACTGTCTAATTCAACTTTTTTTTTATAAAAAACGCTAAAGTACATCATTTCTAATTGAAGTGTTTTCTGTAGATTGGTTTGTGCTGTTGTGATATAGAAGTATGCTTTAAGTACTCTTGTGCTATCATGATCACTATACATATTGCCTATATGGCATTAGAGAGAAAGCTGCAATCTAGCTAATAAAGTGAAACCTAATTACTGTCAAAATACAGATAAACAAAACTGACTATACAACTTGGTATTATAAATCCAAAATGCTGTTTTTACATCTGTGATTTAATTTCAAGCTTTACATTATGAGGACATATTACTTTTTGTCTCTTTTTTTTAACATAAATATAAACATATAATATAATATATTACAGTTACAATTTGATTGAGATGATTATCATTAGAGAGAACATGGCTTAGTTAAGACAACTAGATGTATTAGTAGCAATTTCTAGCATTAAAGGACAACTCTTGTTTTCAAGGAAAGTTACCAAGAAAGCTACATACCTAGGTCAAAAACTCAACCCCAAAGTGGTAAAAGGGGTAGTAATAGTAATAGAATGCATGTCAGACATCTTAAATCAATGCAAATTCAAATATCCCTTTTTTTGCTTACACATATGCTGGTTAAAAGTAATATATAATCTTGTACAATATTATAATTCAATAATTCAAAATAAAATAAAACAAGAAATATGAAGTAGAACACATATCCGCTTGATAAGACTGATCAGGATATGTCCATTTTACGACACGTAAATCAATCCTTAGCTCACTGGTACATTGTATTTAAATCACAGATAACGTCGATATTTGTTGTGAATAATCACAACAGTCATAAAGCAAGCATGCAAATCACAAAATCAAAAAGTAACTTAACGTATTCGACTCAATAAGCGCCCAGGGCATTTACAAAACTGAAAAGGTGCTAATAAGACAAATTATTGCAAATCTACACAGTTTTGTGTAGTTTTGGTCTTTAATTATGCCTGGGCAATTGAAATTGAGGCAGGGGGCGCTTTTAGGGACATGGGCAATTACTGGGTCGAATACGGTAATCAAAACCTTGTTAGCAGATAATTTGTAGAGAAGGAGATACCAAAAAATGTAATTGTATTTTTCCATTACAGTCAAACTTTCTGTTTTCATCAAATATAGGGTGTGTGAGGGAGGTAAATGTTCTCAATAACTATCTCAATAATCAAATGAAATTAAATGTTCTATGTTAAATTTGGCCAGGATCAACTAAGGATTTATAGGCCTAGGCCTTTTGACAAGTAAACTACAGCTGTATAAGACTCGTCAATATTTCAATGGCATGTACATGTATCCCAATTACAAAATACCATGCTAACAAGGTTTCTTGACATTTGACAACTACATGTATAAGATATAACTTGTTCAAAACAATATCTGAGCAAGGTTAATTGTTGGCCAAAATGTATCTGTCAATATTCATGCACCAAATGCTTCCACTAGCACAACACTTTGACCAACATCTTGTTAACAGTTTACACAACTTCATGAATATCCATAAGATATATTTTACATTTATTCACAGATGCATACAGGTAAAAATCTTTAGATTGATAGGGAAACATTTGAACATTTCTTATAAGAACATATCGCCAGATCGATGAACATGTGCTTTAACATTGTGATGATAATGGGGAATACCAACACCATTTATTTCATAAACAAAGTATAACATCTAGGACATATTCTCATTGTATTTCACAGTAATTTGTTAACTTGGCTTTATGTAACAAAACTCTTGAGTTAATACAATAGGATAAATAAATGTCAGAGGCTGAAAAAACCGGAAGAAAAAACCCACTTTGTTTTCCTGAATCAGTTTTAACAAAGCTATAGTTTTCAGTATTCCTCATCGCTCATTCACCTAGCCGAAAAACAACATATTTCACAGCAAATTATCCCTTCACCAAGTAAAGGAAAAGACTGGCGAAAGTGGTGATGGGACCTTTAAGCTATAAAATATGATATGATTAGTTCAATGTTTATAATAACATTATTAGGGTTGGAGAAAATAATCATCTATTTCTTTGGCTGTCGAGTCTGACAAAAATTCTGGAAAAGCTGTCAGTTTGTAATAATCCAACCACTCAGCAAGTTGACAATGTTTTATAAATTAGACAAATCATGATTTCTGTACCTAAAACAAAGGCTAAAAAGGATATTATGACATGCACTTTTTATCATGCCATGCGTTCCATTTGCGGATTTGTACCAGTTGTATCAATACAAATCTGCTGTATCTCAAATGGAACGTACCGTACCAGCAGAACTGTACAGGCACACGTAAAAGTTCGTTTACAGAAGCTTACTACCTGGATCCAGGATGGCAGAATCGAGTTTACAACTGGTACAAATCCACATATGGAATGCATGGATGATATTGCTTACTTACTAAAACTTCTATAATTAATGAGGAATCATCATGTTTTATCCCTTTGGAGTTTTTTATTCCATCAATACCTGGTTTACTTTTCATTCATCATCAATACCTGGTTAACTTGTCATTCATAATTGTACTTATAATTTACCGAGACAAAGTTTACTAATGGTATGTTCAAAGAAACAACTTATCAACCCTTCACAACTCTAATATTGACCATTTAATATTCTGAGTTGGATGTCTGGTCCATTTTGACTGTTCAAACAATGTAATTCTATCAACCACAGTGGGCCTATCTATAAAACCTTTTAAATGAAACACATCTACAATAAACTATAAATGGAAAACTTCTTGGGAAATAGGGAAGCACTTGCAGTACATGTATATGTTACATGTGCATGAAAAATGCTGAAATATTCTTTGACAAAATGTTTGGTTTTCAAATATTCAAAAATAAAATTTAAAAAAAATGAAAATTTTATAGTTCATTGTCTACATTTCAACCTATCCGTCATCATATATTCAACAGCTTAGTTTAAAACAAGTTCTAATAACAATTTCAAAATATTCCATTGGGGAAATATGAAAACCCTCCCTGATATATATTTTCAAACATTCAATATAATTTTAGATTATATTCATAAACATGCTAAAATTTGCCAAACATTTACATGAAGTGATTGTAAAAATAATTATTAAGATATGCTTTTGTTATTACCAATATTATAATAATATATAGAATTTGGGACATACGAAGTCGTTATTTGGAGATTAAGGGACCATAAAGAGTTACCATAACAAATGGTATCATAATTCGTCTCGCTCCGGCGACTCACTTTCCCTGTCACCTTTCGGATCTTTTTTACTCGTGGATGAGACAGTAGCTTGTAAAGTTTTCTCCTCCTCCTCTAGCTCTTTTGAAGCTGTATTAATAGGTACTTCTGGTCCAAACGTACTTTTATCTATATGACTATCATTCTCTTCATCCTCTGTAACATCACTTTGAGAAAACTCCACGCTGGTTTTACTTTCACTTTCACCTATATTATTCTGCTGGAATGTTGAGGTATCGTCCGTAGCTTGACCAGCAAGCTCGGGCGAGCCTGTCACCTCCTCTTCTGTTATAGTTATAATCTCCTCGACTGTATTAATTTTAGCATAGATTTTTGTATGTTTACCAGTCTTTACTTCCTTTTTAGCAAGTGTTTGTGCTTCAAAGTCCTCCTTAGATGCGTAATGTGTAAACTGAAGTTGCATCTTTGGAGGAGTTTCCTGAACGATATCATCACTTGATTTGTCGTGCGATTTTAAAGGTTTAATAATTAACAATCCGGCTAATTTATCAAACATTTCCTGAGAATTATCATTGTCATCATTTACTTGAAAACCAAAATATGCTGCCTCTAATAATCTGGCTATTGATATAAGGTAATCCGCCTGATTACTTAAAGTTTCAAAGTTTGTTCTTTGTTGTAACACTTGAACCACGCTAACATAAATTTGGTTAAGTTCTGGCTTCGTTGTTGGTACATTAGCAGATGTGAGATCATCAATTTTAAACACAATTTGTTTGGTACCATCTGATAAAACTTTCATCTGTATAACATCTCTGTCAACAATCTTTGGATGTTGTGGTTTATTAATAGTCCGACCCACGTCCACCACAAGCTGTACATGACCGCTACTTGTGGGAAGTCTGTATGTGTTACTTTCACGTGTTTCCCGTATGTGAAAGCGAGGTTTCTTGGAGTCCTTTGCCTGTGGTGTTTGTACTGTATCTAGTTCCTCAGTGTCTGAGGTGGGGACTTCTTTGTCTGTGGTACTACCTCCACATGTGGGGCCATTAGCTTCAAGTTCCTGTTCTTCTATCACCGACTGTGGCTCCTTGGGAAGGAACGCCTCTGTAATAGATGCCAGGTTTACATTTCATATGGAATATTCTATCATGCCATAGTTAAACCTATAAATGAATGTTATTGTAGTATAATTATAGAACATGCATTTGCAGTAACAACATTTTGAGTCCCAATCTGAAGGAATTTAGAATAATTAAATGTATACTGTAGATTTTGTGGGTGTAAACTTTCGCTATCTACTGTTTATTAACTTATGAGGAATTATTTTCACGATGCTTCTTGTAGTATTGCGTCATTCATAGAAATTGATATGTTAAACCATGCTTTTTGTGAACATTCACAAGGTATTAAATTTTGCCATTTTAGATTACATAAAATAAAACCAGTACAAATACATAAATTAGTTATGAATCTTCCAAACCTGAATTCATTTCACGTTCTCCTAGAAGTACTTCCAGATCAGGGAACTCTTCCAGTAGCTTTAAGACAGTATGTCCCTCCTTGTGGAACAGAAACACTAAAGGAATCTCAACATCCTGCTGACCGTCGCCAGACATGGCAAACAGGGCATGGCTGTCGCTCGAACTTCCCTCAGTGTTGTCTGAAAAAAATGAGTTATTTTCAACACACTCTAAATTATCTACGTAAATTAAATAATTTTACGAATGAACATCAACTGGTACGTAATTATTTTCATCTTTATTATATTTTCATTACATATAATATCTTTTAAACACTTTAACAGGGATCTTTTCGATGTATAACTTAACTAAACCGGCGAGAAAAACGATTTTCACATGAGAATCATGACATAATAATGCAAAAACATTGTCAGATTTGGTTTTCGTTCACGGATATGTCGCACTGTTTTATAAGTACCCCCGATTTTTAGGGAAAAAAGTCATGACTTATACTCCGGAAAACACGGTATATGGAAATATATACATTCATACACCATTAAAAAGATATTCCAAAACCATGGCTATGCTCGTTTAGTATTTCAAGGAATGTATACTTTATATAAGAGACCTACTGCTGGTAGAGTGTAGTATGGAATTTTATTAAGAATTACACCCAAACCAATACCGAAATAACGGCCATGACATCAAATCTGGGATCAAAATACAAAGCTATACTGTCTCAGGGGGGAAATGCACATGACAAAGTAACCTACCTATCACAATACTGCCTCGGGCACCTGCTCTTTGTAGGTTTCTCGCCTGTAAACATTCAATTTTCCATTTTGTTTATATCTATAGGTATGTCTATACGACACAGAACATACATACAATGTTACAGCATTAACTATATACTTTATGTACTGTATAGTTATACATTTATCAAGGAAATACATTAGCATATACTGCAATTCTACTCCTAATAGTAGAATACCATCAACAAGTAGGGAATATATACACCATCAATTTCTATGCACTTTTCATGGAATATGGTTGATGAAGCAATTGAATGAATGTTTTGAAACAAGTTGCAGTATGCCAATGTTTTGGTAAAGTTTTGAAAAAGATAATTGAACATGAACCTGTTAGGCAGATATGGATATATCCAGTTTTCTTAAGTCCAAATATTTAATTTTCAAAATATCAAATGATTTTATCCTATTCAGACTTTTTCATGGATGTAACAACACGACTATATGTACTACCGACCATTAGCATAAAGACATCTCATGAGATGATGAAATATTTGAACTGAAATGTTAAGCGAGTTCTTACCTTATCTACAAACATACAGCTGCCCCGCTCAATGACAGCAATGTTTCCTTCCAACTCCTCAAAGTTATTAATAGTGCTACAGGCATTAAAAGGATCAACTTTTACAACCATTCCTTGGATCTAGATAACAAACAAAATCAGTTACTAAATATATGTTAACATCAGTGAGCACCAAACATTTCTCATAAAAGACTTTGTTGTAGTGTACTGTATTTGACCAAATAGGGGCCCCCATACCTATAAGCGCTCCCCCCCTCCCTCAATTTCACTTACCTCAAATTAAATGAAAACTTGAAAACTGTGTGTTTTACTTTATTTCATTTCTTATCCAAACTGATGATTTGTGGCTTACTTTGTGCATAATTCTTTGAAAGGCTTGTCCAAATTTGGTTCTATTAAAGTGACAACTCACTCAGGCTAATTCTTTTACATAACCAAGAAGCAAAGTATGGCATAAATGTATTGTTCTACATTGCTTATGAAACATATGACATAAATTATTGACAAATTCCACGTCAATGTTTAGTATTTTAATTGATACAAATCGTTGATCAATACGATTAAGCAGGTACAATATGTACGCTGTACCCATATCCGAGCCAAAGTCACGCAGGTTAAACAAATGAACTACATAGCCACTGTTGATGTGATTAAATGATTTTTTAGGCAAGACAATTCATCTAATATGGTAAACACACTACTGTCAGAGCGATTTGAGCAGTTCTAAACAAAAGTAGCATTACTCTACGATCAAGGGAAAGAGTTCGGCATACAAGATATTTGACAACAATTAGAATGGCGGACAGTGAGCGAGTTTGAACATTTCACACGCATTTCACCACCATGGGCTTTTCTGGCATATCCCACTTAAACTGACTGATCTAATTTCCATTAGAACTGGGGTTTTTCTGATATATGTACAAATTTTAATGTTCTCTTAGACTGAATTGTCCCTTTAAATGCCCCCTTATTTTATTCAGTTTTTTAGCTACATGGGCACTTATTGGGTCATATATGGTTAAAAAAAATGCATGTAAACTTAATTTTCAGTGTAGGATTTCAGTAGTGGATTTCATTACAAAAATAGTTGGAACAGAATACTCACTGGAGGGTTACTTTTCAGACTGTATCCAAACTGTGCTGGACCGGCTTTGAATGACAAAGATCCAAAGTAGGGATCCGACAGAACTTGTACTATCATTGGGTCATGTTGAGCTGTAACAGATAGAATCAGAAATTAATACGAATATAGTCTAAATGTTGTATAAGAACGTATCTGTACGGATAATAAATACAGTCAAACCTGTATATAAAGAACTCTAAAGGAACAAAGCAAAACTGTCCTTAAAAGACAGGTGTCCTTTATAGACATGTGTCCTTTATAGACAGGTATCCTTTATAGACAGGTGTCCTTAAAAGAAAACTGTCCTTAAAAGACAGGTGTCCTTTATAGACATGTGTCCTTTATAGACAGGTATCCTTTATAGACAGGTGTCCTTTATCGATTGGTGTCCTTTATAGACAGGTGTCCTTTATAGACAGGCATCCTTTATAGACAGATGTCCTTTATAGACAGGTATCCTTTATAGTCTGGTATCATTTATAGACTGGTATCCTTTATAACAGGTTTATTGTGTACATATTCTGAAAGTCATCACACTGCCTTTACCATGAACAAATTTAAAAGTTACATATTTATTTTCACAATATTTGCATGTAATACACTCGGAACACCTTCCTGAACCTAGCTCTAACTCAGATCATTCTCTCAAACATTGTAACAATTAATTATATTTGGTAATATCTCATCATACATTCTTGTTGTTGATGACGTGACAGCTCTATCATCTCCTGCATAAACTTCATCCCATCCTCAGCATCTTCTGGACTGGCAGCCTACACACACCAAATACAACAGATCTAAATCTCTGATTTTTGTGATTAATGGTTAAAATTGGTTTTAATTCTCTTTATCTTATCTGACCTTTGCATCTATGTCAAAGTGACCTTATAACATTGCAATACACATCAACTGTGGGTGATTCATTCTTATCTAATCAACAAAGGGATGTATTATTGAGGTGATTATTTGCTCTTGTTTGACCTTTGACATTTATTTTGTGAGGATACAAAAATGAATAACAATTTCTGGTAATAATATTTCCTTTCTATATAAACAATAAAGAAACTGAAACTGACGGAATAGTCCACATTTATTTATATACAAGATCTTTCACCCTTTTCTCAGACTTACCTCCCCTGCTGTATGCAGTAATTGGACCCTTCCATCGGCCATTGTTGCTATTTTTATGCCCATCATGACAAGAAGTTCCAGCTGAGCTTTATTACCCGCAATAAAATCGGCGGCCCGTAGTCGTGGCCTACGACCTTCCCTTGAAAATGATATAACACACATTATAACAATGAATACATATTAAAATCAACAACCAAAAATACTTCATTTAGAAACCAATAGTTATAGATTACAACAGAAATGAAAATAATGCTGCTCATTATTATGATAATCCTACTAAACATTTGACATTTGATCCGATTCACTTACTTCTTTGAGTTGATGTTATATTTGCCAACCATGTTCTGGACCTTGGAGCGTAGGTTGAAGGCATAGTTGTTGGTGCCTTGATACAGATGCTGGATATTAGGACATGTATGGTACCGACTGTCCTCCTCATACTCCGAGTCGGAGGGGTGGGACATACTCTCAAAACTATCACTGTAGTCCCCCATATCCTGGTAAACTTCACTACGGACCTATCACAACAGTCAAATACCAGAAATCAAGCAAAAGTTTGAAATATTACTTTTATTACTTATTAATAATTCACTTAATTAGTATATCTGCATTTTATTTTAGTGCTCCCCATGAGTTTAACCAGCTTAAATATGAATGATTACGCCAATATTGAACATAAATCTATAAAATTACAGGTCTATTTCACTTGTCTACTGTTTCTATGAAATCTGTCAATCAAATTCTAGAATGCATAATGGGACACAAATGCTCGTTTTACTTTATTTAGATAATGATTTTCATTCATTTTATATAGTAACAAGTGGAATACAGCCATTGTAAATGCAAAGTAGCTTGTAAAATCCTGTCATTGTCTATTCTGAATCCTTGTATATTATAACATGACATTTTCCTTGTTAACTTATAGTAATTAAAACCTGCATAATCAAAAAACCTGGATATGCTGGTCCCAGTGGCATTTGGTTTACAGAAGTTACACTGTTTGACTTGAGCTTTACCTACCTTTGGCATTCTGGTAGTCATGTTGGTGACAGACAGTGTGAGAGGAAGCAGGTGAGCCTCTGTGGTGAATATGTAATCGTCTATATCGAGTATACGGTCTGACTTCTCACTGAACATTAGATACAGGTACTTAAATGTCTCGGCCAGTACATACGAATCCATCCTGTAAATACACAACATATCATTACCACATTTTTCACTTACATGTTGTTTGACGTGTGAAATAATAGGCATCTATTTGTCACATCACTTGATCAATTTTGAACAAAAATGATCAAAGACTAATGAGTTTTTGATGGCCATTTTACAAAATCTGTATAGTGATTTTGTTACTATGTCAACCAAAATTTTCGAAAAATAAAGCTTTCATGCACATCTACACATGATCTCCAACATTACATTTAGTATTATTGAAATTGATCCAGTAGTTAAGGAGGAGTTGCATATCTGGACAAGATTTGTGAACAACATCTAGAGACAGGCAGACAGTATACTTTGTTAAGGTAAGAGGTATAATCATAATGATGTGAACTTAAACTTCGGTAAACCTAAAATATAGAAACAGTCCACACTACTTACTGATCTTCGTGAGCGCCCGTCGTGACATCCTTTATCGCGGCGAAGCCACACTTGACACGGGCGTACGTGTTGAGGTTGTTGATTACTTCTTTCCCTACATTGAGGTAGTGGGGATCTCCTGTGGCCTGTAGGTCAAATCAAAATTGATTGAATGATAAACTAAAAAGGAATTTTCCTTTTAAACATCTTTACATGAGGACATTTTTTGCTGATCTCCCTCGAGCTCGAAGATACACCCCCTCCCACCTGTTGTAGATAGTAGTCAAACTCCCTATGAAGAGCCAGGATCATTTTATACCCCATGTAGTAGCTGGTGGCTACTCCATCAGATAAAGGGTTTGATCACTTACCTTGTAGAGGAAATATGTTGATTCAACAAACTCTGGTCGCAATGGATGGTGACCCCAGTGAACGCGAAAATCTGTAGTGAAAGCCTGCCACAAAAATGGTAAACAAAATAGCATTTATTTTTTACAAAAATTGGATTCCCATAAGTTGGAAAGCCTGCCACAAAAATGGTAAACCAAAAAGCTTTTTTTTTTTATGAAAATTGGATTCACACAAGTTTGTTATTAATTGCTTCGACAAACATATACCGAGTCTTTATTATATTGTCTCCTTACTAAACGATCTTACCTCTGGTAAAAAGTTGTGTTTCTGAATGATCTGGTATAACATCTCGTGTGTCTCCATGGCTGGTTTGATGTCGCCTTTTAGAACCTAGAATCCAATACCAAACTACAGTTTTTGTATAGTAACAAAATTTATTATACACATTTGAACACACTTTATCTTATTCAACAATAAAAAAAACAAGGACAAAGTCATTCAGATCCCCCGCCAATGGAGATATCAAAGCTGAAGTAAGTTTGATTGTGGAGACTTATGTGTATGAAAAAAAAAACAGGAAAAAGTGCAAAAAATGAAAACCTAAAAATAGCAAAAGATACAACTAGACCATAAAATGAATGTGTCTATGAAGTGGAAATATCTCTGCTGGTTTTAGAGTTATGCTCCGGAAACGATTCTGCTACAAAAATATGATATTTTCAGCAATGTTTCTATGGTTACAGAAAAAAAAAGCACAAAAAGTGAAAACCTAAAAAAATTAGCAAAAGGCACTACTAGACCATAAGAACAATGTGTCTATGAAGTTTCATGGAAATATCTCTGCTGGTTTTAGAGTTGTGCTCCGGAAACGATTCTTCCACAAAAATCTGCCATTTTCAGCAATGTTTCCATGGTTACAGAAAAAAGTACAAAAAGTGAAAACCTTAAAATAGCAAAAGGCACTACTAGACCATAAGACCAATGTGTCTATGAAGTTTCGTGGAAATATCTCTTCTGGTTTTAGAGTTATGCTCCGGAAACGATTCTTACACAAAAATCTGCCATTTTCAGCAATGTTTCCATGGTTACAGAAAAAAGTACAAAAAGTGAAAACCTTAAAATAGCAAAAGGCACTACTAGACCATAAGACCAATGTGTCTATGAAGTTTCGTGGAAATATCTCTTCTGGTTTTAGAGTTATGCTCCGGAAACGAACCTGGTACAAAAATATGATATTTTCAGCAATGTTTCCATGGTTACGGAAAAAGTGCAAAAAATGAAAACCTTAAAATAGCAAAAGGCACTACTAGACCATAAGACCAATGTGTCTATGAAGTTTCGTGGAAATATCTCTTCTGGTTTTAGAGTTATGCTCCGGAAACGAACCTGCTACAAAAATATGATATTTTCAGCAATGTTTCCATGGTTACGGAAAAAAGGCAAAAAATGAAAACCTAAAAATAGCAAAGGGCACTACTAGACCATAACACCAATGTGTGTATGAAGTTTAGTGGAAATATCTCTACTAGTTTTAGAGTTATGCTCCAGAAACCATTCGTACAGACGGACGGGCGGACGGAACCCATTTGTATATCATAACAGAAAATAGAGGGAAAATCATGACACAATATTCAGATTTAAAATCAATATCTACTAGTATAGTATAGTAATAACAAATGCTGATAGGTGGGTATGATGTATTACCTGTAAACCAGGCCAAAAGGCCAAAAGAGAATCCATGAAATGTCTGGATATAGACTGGGGCTTGTGCATGTGGACATCGACAAACATAGGTCCCTGACTGATGTACTTCATTACTGCATCGTAGTGCTGTAACACAGATAAGCTGTGTTTTATACATTGTTAGGTGCTTAGGAATGTACAAAGAGGCCAAATGGACCTGTTCAAGAGTGATTTGCATAAGTTGTATAACTTGTTTCGTAATTAATGTAAAAGAAATAAAGTTTATTATTAATGGACCTGTATCTTTTTCCTGTTTCTTTAGGTTGCTTCATGATTTGCAAGTTTGCTCAATATTTAAGCATACTTGAGGACAGAAGCATCAACTAAGCATCAAGGTCACTTATTAAGCCAAAATTATTACACGGTTCAGAAGAAGTTGTTAATATAGAAAAGCTGATGCCAGACAACCAATAGTTTACTTGCCAGATCCTTGAGCAGGTGAGCTAAAAACAACACAGCAATGTTACTTAACACCAAATCTGAGGAATGTTTAACTGTAAAGAAACTTGATGAGACTAAAATCAAGTAAATCTGTAACTAACCTTGTTGAAGCGCTGGAGGTAGGTGTCGTCCCCTAGTAAGATGTATGCCTTCAGTACATACTCATAGTATGAGTCTATCCCAGCACCAACACCACTCTCTGTCAAAATAACATTAAAACTTTATTTCACTTTCAGTGTTGTTGTTGCTGGTTTTTTTAATCAGATGATCAAACAAAGAAATTAAATTAAATGTACCTGTTTGTCAATCATTTACATTAATAAGACTGATCAATACATCATATTCCTCTTATTTCTCAATTACATGCTATTCATTTCATGGTTGAGTCAAAATAAATTTTTAACTCCCATCCATCAAAATTTTTTTAATTAAAAAGTATCACAAACTAGATGTAAACTATTGTACTAGTAACTAAATATGACTCAGGACTTTACAAAGACTTTTTTCTACAAAACCTGTGTACAGTGACTTGATTACCACCATAGTACCCGAAATGTTTGTTTGAAAAACCTTCATGTACATCTACAAATAAAACCCACACTGCTTGGTATAATTTTACATTTTGTATCCATGTAACAGAGACAGGTTGTTGATTTGTAAAATCATAGAAAGGCGTACATACCCCTGCGTATCCAGTCACCGTTGTGGACATTGATGACTGTGCCCACTAAGTCACTGGTTCTGTGTCGCTGTTGCCACAGGTAATCCATAGCTTTATGGGCCTTCTCCTATAAACATGTAGCATTTCATAGTACAGTATAACTTGTACAAAATGATGTCACCAGGACTAAAATTCTGCCAGTATAAACAGGTTTTTGGGTTGTAGTGTTTCTGTAGTACAGTATAACTTGTACAAACTGATGTCACCAGGACTAAAATTCTGCCAGTATAAACAGGTTTTTGGGTTGTAGTGTTTCTGTAGTACAGTATAACTTGTACAAACTGATGTCACCAGGACTAAAATTCTGCCAGTATAAACAGGTTTTTGGGTTGTAGTGTTTCTGTAGTACAGTATAACTTGTACAAACTGATGTCACCAGGACTAAAATTCTGCCAGTATAAACAGGTTTTTGGGTTGTAGTGTTTCTGTAGTACAGTATAACTTGTACAAAATGATGTCACCAGGACTAAAATTCTGCCAGTATAAACAGGTTTTTGGGTTGTAGTGTTTCTGTAGTACAGTATAACTTGTACAAAACTGATGTCACCAGGACTAATATTCTGCCAGAATAAACAGGTTTTTGGGTTGTAGTGTTTCTGTAGTACAGTATAACTTGTACAAACTGATGTCACCAGGACTAAAATTCTGCCAGTATAAACAGGTTTTTGGGTTGTAGTGTTTCTGTAGTACAGTATAACTTGTACAAAATGATGTCACCAGGACTAATATTCTGCCAGTATAAACAGGTTTTTGGGTTGTAGTGTTTCTGTAGTACAGTATAACTTGTACAAACTGATGTCACCAGGACTAATATTCTGCCAGTATAAACAGGTTTTTGGGTTGTAGTGTTTCTGTAGTACAGTATAACTTGGACAAAATGATGTCCCAGGACTAATATTCTGCCAGTATAAACAGGTTTTTGGGTTGTAGTGTTTCTGTAGTACAGTATAACTTGTACAAACTGATGTCACCAGGACTAAAATTCTGCCAGTATAAACAGGTTTTTGGGTTGTAGTGTTTCTGTAGTACAGTATAACTTGTACAAAATGATGTCCCCAGGACTAAAATTCTGCCAGTATAAACAGGTTTTTGGGTTGTAGTGTTTCTGTAGTACAGTATAACTTGTACAAACTGATGTCACCAGGACTAAAATTCTGCCAGTATAAACAGGTTTTTGGGTTGTAGTGTTTCTGTAGTACAGTATAACTTGTACAAAATGATGTCACCAGGACTAAAATTCTGCCAGTATAAACAGGTTTTTGGGTTGTAGTGTTTCTGTAGTACAGTATAACTTGTACAAAATGATGTCACCAGGACTAAAATTCTGCCAGTATAAACAGGTTTTTGGGTTGTAGTGTTTCTGTAGTACAGTATAACTTGTACAAACTGATGTCACCAGGACTAAAATTCTGCCAGTATAAACAGGTTTTTGGGTTGTAGTGTTTCTGTAGTACAGTATAACTTGTACAAAATGATGTCACCAGGACTAATATTCTGCCAGTATAAACAGGTTTTTGGGTTGTAGTGTTTCTGTAGTACAGTATAACTTGTACAAAATGATGTCACCAGGACTAATATTCTGCCAGTATAAACAGGTTTTTGGGTTGTAGTGTTTCTGTAGTACAGTATAACTTGTACAAACTGATGTCACCAGGACTAAAATTCTGCCAGTATAAACAGGTTTTTGGGTTTGTAGTGTTTCTGTAGTACAGTATAACTTGTACAAACTGATGTCACCAGGACTAAAATTCTGCCAGTATAAACAGGTTTTTGGGTTGTAGTGTTTCTGTAGTACAGTATAACTTGTACAAAATGATGTCCCCAGGACTAAAATTCTGCCAGTATATAAACAGGATTTTGGGTTGTAGTGTTTCTGTAGTACAGTATAACTTGTACAAACTGATGTCACCAGGACTAAAATTCTGCCAGTATAAACAGGTTTTTGGGTTGTAGTGTTTCTGTAGTACAGTATAAACTTGTACAAACTGATGTCACCAGGACTAAAATTCTGCCAGTATAAACAGGTTTTTGGGTTGTAGTGTTTCTGTAGTACAGTATAACTTGTACAAAATGATGTCACCAGGACTAAAATTCTGCCAGTATAAACAGGTTTTTGGGTTGTAGTGTTTCTGTAGTACAGTATAACTTGTACAAACTGATGTCACCAGGACTAAAATTCTGCCAGTATAAACAGGTTTTTGGGTTGTAGTGTTTCTGTAGTACAGTATAACTTGTACAAAATGATGTCACCAGGACTAATATTCTGCCAGTATAAACAGGTTTTTGGGTTGTAGTGTTTCTGTAGTACAGTATAACTTGTACAAAATGATGTCACCAGGACTAATATTCTGCCAGTATAAACAGGTTTTTGGTTTGTAGTGTTTCTGTAGTACAGTATAACTTGTACAAACTGATGTCACCAGGACTAATGTTCGGCCAGTATAAACTGGTTTCTGAATTGTAGTGTTTCTGTGGTACAGTATAACTTGTACAAACTGATGTCCCCAGGACTAATATTCTGCCAGTATAAACAGGTTTTTGGGTTGTAGTGTTTCTGTAGTACAGTATAACTTGTACAAAATGATGTCCCCAGGACTAATATTCTGCCAGTACAAACAGGTTTTTGAGTTCTAGTGTTTCTGTGGTACAGTATAACTTGTACAAACTGATGTCCCCAGGACTAATATTCTGCCAGTATAAACAGGTTTTTGGGTTGTAGTGTTTCTGTAGTACAGTATAACTTGTACAAAATGATGTCCCCAGGACTAAAATTCTGCCAGTATAAACAGGTTTTTGGGTTGTAGTGTTTCTGAAGTACAGTATAACTTGTACAAAATGATGTCACCAGGACTAATATTCTGCCAGTATAAACAGGTTTTTGGGTTGTAGTGTTTCTGTAGTACAGTATAACTTGTACAAACTGATGTCACCAGGACTAATATTCTGCCAGTATAAACAGGTTTTTGGGTTGTAGTGTTTCTGTAGTACAGTATAACTTGGACAAAATGATGTCCCAGGACTAATATTCTGCCAGTATAAACAGGTTTTTGGGTTGTAGTGTTTCTGTAGTACAGTATAACTTGTACAAACTGATGTCACCAGGACTAAAATTCTGCCAGTACAAACAGGTTTTTGAGTTCTAGTGTTTCTGTGGTACAGTATAACTTGTACAAACTGATGTCCCCAGGACTAATATTCTGCCAGTATAAACAGGTTTTTGGGTTGTAGTGTTTCTGTAGTACAGTATAACTTGTACAAAATGATGTCCCCAGGACTAAAATTCTGCCAGTATAAACAGGTTTTTGGGTTGTAGTGTTTCTGAAGTACAGTATAACTTGTACAAAATGATGTCACCAGGACTAATATTCTGCCAGTATAAACAGGTTTTTGGGTTGTAGTGTTTCTGTAGTACAGTATAACTTGTACAAACTGATGTCACCAGGACTAATATTCTGCCAGTATAAACAGGTTTTTGGGTTGTAGTGTTTCTGTAGTACAGTATAACTTGGACAAAATGATGTCCCAGGACTAATATTCTGCCAGTATAAACAGGTTTTTGGGTTGTAGTGTTTCTGTAGTACAGTATAACTTGTACAAACTGATGTCACCAGGACTAAAATTCTGCCAGTATAAACAGGTTTTTGGGTTGTAGTGTTTCTGTAGTACAGTATAACTTGTACAAAATGATGTCCCCAGGACTAAAATTCTGCCAGTATAAACAGGTTTTTGGGTTGTAGTGTTTCTGTAGTACAGTATAACTTGTACAAACTGATGTCACCAGGACTAAAATTCTGCCAGTATAAACAGGTTTTTGGGTTGTAGTGTTTCTGTAGTACAGTATAACTTGTACAAAATGATGTCAACAGGACTAAAATTCTGCCAGTATAAACAGGTTTTTGGGTTGTAGTGTTTCTGTAGTACAGTATAACTTGTACAAACTGATGTCACCAGGACTAAAATTCTGCCAGTATAAACAGGTTTTTGGGTTGTAGTGTTTCTGTAGTACAGTATAACTTGTACAAAATGATGTCACCAGGACTAATATTCTGCCAGTATAAACAGGTTTTTGGGTTGTAGTGTTTCTGTAGTACAGTATAACTTGTACAAAATGATGTCACCAGGACTAATATTCTGCCAGTATAAACAGGTTTTTGGGTTGTAGTGTTTCTGTAGTACAGAATAACTTGTACAAACTGATGTCACCAAGACTTATATTCTGCCAGTATAAACAGGTTTTTGGGTTGTAGTGTTTCTGTAGTACAGTATAACTTGTACAAACTGATGTCACCAGGACTAATGTTCGGCCAGTATAAACTGGTTTCTGAATTGTACAGATTCAAAATTTCTTTATATTAACTCATTCAACTCCGAAGACACATTTAGAGTCTTCTAAATCAAAGACTAGACTAGTCCATTATAATTTCATAGGTTAAGAAGGAAAATGCCTCAATAAACGGACGGAGTAGACAGAGATTCAGATAAGACAAGAACTGGTTTAGACAAGTTATACTGAAGACACATTTGACAAGATGACCCGACTATACATGTATGTCTAATGGAACTGATTGATGTATCACGTGATAACCCATAAGGTGTGTGCGGTACAAGTATCTCCAGTGGTAATGGAATGTATCTCTTTATAATCTTCCCGCTGAAATGACGTTAGTGCTGCACACCATCTTTTAGTGTCATTCTATCACCAATAGAAACATAAGTCCCTCGCAAACGTTATCAGGTATCATGTGGTACACGAATTACTCCCATTCTTGAATTTTTCAAAAAACTTCAAAAAAATCTGAAACCCGATACTAATCACTATTGTAATTTGCCAAGGGGGGATAACACATTGTTAGGATGGTGACCTTTACCTTCAAAATCAGGCTGCATTTAGATTTTAAAGGTAATTAAACAACAAAATTAAACAGGACAATATCCTAAATCCTATCCTTATAAGTTATGGTAAATTATAGATACTGCTACATGTACTCAATGACATGTTTTACAGCGCCGTTACAACAAGTGTTCCTGTTTACATTCATTCACTCGCTATGTTGGCTGGTAACTGATGCAGTAGGCTGGTAACTGATGCAGTAGATTAGATTTCAGTTGGCATGTAACGACGGCACTGATTGGCTGAAGCATCGGCAGCCCGACTGAGTGCCCACCAACTGACAACATTGAGAAGTAGGCGGAGCCAGTGGATCTTTGATGTTCAAACCCCACTCTGTTGTACAATGTGTCATGTTGTGTACTATTTAATTGTTTACAATGTATATATTCAATCGCTGTATTCAAGATTCCTTATTATTTTTTTTTTAATTTATTTAGCGAATGTTTTGTTCATTTATTTTGTTCAATTACTGGCCATTTCTCTCGACTTCGGAGCATTCATACTGCAGTGTACTGAAAAAAGTATATGTATCTACCATCGTTCCAATGGATCAAATTTTTCATTGTGTTTGTTAATGTGTTGGGTTTAGATCTATTGTATCCATGGTAATGTTACATGTAATGTCACAGCTGAATCTAGCTACTATTGTACATTCTGACTAATTTTTCCGCTGCAAGGTCCGCTTACATTGGTGTGGAAAACAAATCAGAAATCGGTACGGCTGAAAATTGATTGTCTTGTCAGAATATTTTACGATCAAACACAGTTTTGATACATACCAGGATGTAATTAGTAAGAGATGTAATTCTAGTTGTAGATGTCGAGTTTGAATGCATTGCCTAAATACTTATAATTGAATTTGATTCATATTTGCGCGACCCTCACAGGTAATGTTCTCTGAGATTGGCGCATGTGCAGCGGTAGTTTAAACAAGAGATCCCAGAGGGATCTTGGCGCCCACCAAAGAATTATCTATATCTGACAAAGGAAAGATGGATCTTTTCTCTACTTTTTAAACTTTTTCAAACATACTACATATAAAATTTGAGACAGATCGCTTCAGTACCTTTTGAGAAATAGCGGTAACAAACTTCAACTTTCAAAATCCAAGATGACTCCTTGGCGGCCATCTTGTTGATCAATCGGTCCCAAATCACAATATGCACAACTAGGGCCCTAGGGAAACCTACATGTGAAATTTGAGAAAGATCCATTCCATACTTTCTGAGAAATAGCGATAACAAACTTTGAATTTAAAAATCCAAGATGGCTGCCTGGCAACAATATTGTTGACCGATCGGTCCCGAATCACAATATGCACAACTAGGGCCCTAGGGGAACCTACATATGAATTTTGAGACAGATCCCTTCAGTACTTTCTGAGAAATAGCGATAACAATCTTTGAATAACAAAATCCAAGATGGCTGCCTGGCGGCCATCTTGTTAACCGATCGGTCCAAAAATGCAATATGCACAACTAGGTCCCTAGGAGAACCTACATATGAAATTTGAGACAGATCCCTTCAGTACTATCTGAGAAATAGCAATAACAAACTTTAACTATCGAAATCCAAGATGGCGGCCTGACGGCCATCTTGTTCACCGATTAGTCCAAAAATGCAATATGCACAACAAGGGCTCTAGGGGAACCTACATATTAAATTTGAGTAAGATCCCTTTAGCACTTTTTGAGAAATGGGGATATCAAACCTTAACTATCAGCCTCAAAATCTGTATGGCACAAATAGGGACCAAGGGTAACCTCCATGTGAAGTTTGAACAAAATTCCTTCAGTTGTTCTCAAGAAATATCGATAACAAACTTCAACTGCCAAAATCAAAGATGGCTGCCTGGCGGCCATCTTGTTTTTCCGATCAGCCGCAAAATCTGTATGGCACAACAAGGGACCAAGGGTACTCTCCATGTGAAGTTTGAACAAAATACCTTCAGTTGTTTTCAAGAAATATCGATAACAAACTTCAACTGCCAAAATCAAAGATGGCTGCCTGGCGGCCATCTTGTTTTTCCGATCAGCCGCAAAATCTGTATGGCACAAATAGGGACCAAGGGTAACCTCCATGTGAAGTTTGAACAAAATCCCTTCAGTAGTTCTCAAGAAATATCGATAACAAACTTCAACTGCCAAAATCAAAGATGGCTGCCTGGTGGCCATCTTGTTTTTCCGATCAGCCTCAAAATCTGTATGGCACAACTAGGGACCAAGGGTAACCTCCATGTGAAGTTTGAACAAAATTCCTTCAGTTGTTCTCAAGAAATATCGATAACAAACTTCAACTGCCAAAATCAAAGATGGCTGCCTGGCGGCCATCTTGTTTTTCCGATCAGCCGCAAAATCTGTATGGCACAACTAGGGACCAAGGGTACTCTCCATGTGAAGTTTGAACAAAATACCTTCAGTTGTTCTCAAGAAATATTGATAACAAACTTCAACTGCCAAAATCAAAGATGGCTGCCTGGCGGCCATCTTGTTTTTCCGATCAGCCGCAAAATCTGTATGGCCACAACTAGGGACCAAGGGTAACCTCCATGTGAAGTTTGAACAAAATCCCTTCAGTAGTTCTCAAGAAATATCGATAACAAACTTCAACTGCCAAAATCAAAGATGGCTGCCTGGTGGCCATCTTGTTTTTCCGATCAGCTCAAAATCTGTATGGCACAACTAGGGACCAAGGGTAACCTCCATGTGAAGTTTGAACAAAATCCCTTCAGTAGTTCTCAAGAAATATTGATAACAAACTTCAACTGCCAAAATCAAAGATGGCTGCCTGGTGGCCATCTTGTTTTTTCCGATCAGCCTCAAAATCTGTATGGCACAACCAGGGACCAAGGGTAACCTCCATGTGAAGTTTGAACAAAATCCCTTCAGTAGTTCTCAAGAAATATCGATAACAAACTTCAACTGCCAAAATCAAAGATGGCTGCCTGGCGGCCATCTTGTTTTTCCGATCAGCCTCAAAATCTGTATGGCACAAATATGGACCAAGGGGACCCTCCATGTGAAGTTTGAACAAAATCCCTGGAGCTGTTTTTAAGAAATAGTGATAACAAGCAATGTTTACGGACGGACGGCGGACCACGGACGCAGGGCGATTTGAATAGCCCACCATCCGAGAAATTGTCAACACTAGGTTCAAATGCATCTATCTGATTAAATACTGGTGACAAAGTTAAAAAAATCTATGCCTACAGCTGGAATAGCATCCCCTACTAACATCAAGGTATGTGCCAAAGCCGTGTTTTATCAGAGTACATTTTGACAAGGCACGATGGTCGGTCGTACATTGCACTTGATTTGGTTTCCCACACCTTGCGGTAAAGTTATAATATAGTCGCAGGTGATATCTTTTCCATACAAATTCTGACTGACTTTTCGGCTACAACATTAGCTCTTTCCATACGTACTTCACTGAGTAGCGCTGATTCAGGGTCTATACATAAATTAATTAAAATGTATTTGTGTAATCTTTTTACATTATGAAGCTTACAATGCCGATTGTCTTACGTATACTCAGAGATTTAAAAAGTAAATAATATTTGAATCTCTGGTATACTGTAGTTTCTGATCTTGGTAATCGCTGACAGACGTTTCTGACTGTTTAGCTCCGCCCCTACTTAGCAAATGAGAGCCGCGCTTACACAGCTTATTGAATGTCGTTGGCAAACTGACTATCTACCATGCAAACTGACTAGCTACCAATCAACGGGACCACCTACTGACTGGTCGTCACATTTACGGGGTTGTAAAATAACATGGTCTTCAAGATCAAAACAGACTTATATAGCCAGATTATTAATTCTATATCTGTGTCAGAGAATTTGCTACAAGTTTTCATATTACAGTACAGCAGCTGTATATCTAGTCAAAACCCAAAAGAAAATGATTACAGATTTGATATATATTATTGACAGTACAGCAGCGTTGTATATCTAGTCAAAACCCAAAAGAAAATGATTACAGATTTGATATATATTATTGACAGACTGTTTTCCATTTCTAACAATCTACACCTTGACACAGTCTAGTGAATTACCTCAAATATAGGTTCTCCTGAAAGACGACTAAGAGCAGCGAACTCCAACACCATAGTTCCTGCACAGGCAGTACATGTGTCCTTACACCGACTAGTTAGTTCTTTGGTAATTCCATGTTTTAAATTAACCTACAAAAAACACGGTTTTGAATTATGAACATAATTAATTTGTATTGGATAAAAGGAAGTTATTTCAGGAAGTTTCTGTAATTTGGTTTAATTTGTAATTTTCCAGTAAACTTTTAATTTATGCACAAGATTTTTATGATGTGTTTGACCTCTTTTCAGTTTGCATTTATATAATTACTGTCCCACAAATAAAATAATTGAAAATGAGGGATTATTTTTTGCAGTCACACTGTTTTGACATACCAAATTACCATGTTAAAGTAAATAATTATGATCACAGAGAAAATGGGTATCAACTTAATAGTAATCAAAATGTCATGTCAATTCTACTATCAATCTACTTACTCTAGAAAAAGGTATACCCGTAGTTGTATTAAAAGCTGGAAGAAGTCTGTACCCGACTTCTTTAGCCATCGATAAAAGTTCATCATTATACCAATCCATGGATTTCTTCTTTTTCTTTAAAAATGTAGCTACAACATGACCCCCTAATAACCCCCTGGAAAAGAAAATGGAGACAAAAATGTCTGAAATGTCTTCTTATTCTTAACAAACAAGGAAAAGAGCAGGCACACTTTAACATGAAAACTATTAGCCACTGGTAGTTAGTAACCACACACTGTTAAAATATGATGATTTTGGCCAGGATTAAAAAATACTTTGATTGAAGCCCAATCTTCCAATAATTAGACAAAAATATTAAGGTTCAGTTGTATATATGCATTCTCACAAATGAAATATCAAATCCAGCAATATTACTTACCCAAGTACACGTATATTAGTTTCAAAAACTGAAACTATAATGTCACTATCAAATTTTGCATGTTCAATAACTAAATGTACAGCCTTCTCAAATTCTTCTATTTCACCCAGAACCTGGAAAACAGCACAAAAATCCAGCATTACAAAATTTATACATGGTATTCTTAAACTGCAGAATAAATATTGAAATACTGAAACATGGTTTAATACCATCGACCAGCGGTCAGTACCACACGGCTAAGAATCTTTTACAGGGACATAAAAACTAGTAGATTGTCTCTAAACATTCTGTTGCACAATGCTCTAAGCTTTACATTACAGGGTAAATGCATGAACGATACTAGGTATATAAGTTTGTGTGTAAACCAGATGCCTAAAATAATCCCTTTTTCTTTTTTAAAACTAATTCAAGTATTAACTAATAGTAAGCTAAATTGCTCAATGCCTAACTTTTGATCTAAGCAGTAATTATATAATCTAAGGTAAATTTTCTTACTTTTTCAACACATTATGAAATACTTAAATCTAGATTTAGATTTACTTAATATTAATACTTTTAATAAGAATATAATACTTTTAATTTTTAACATTTTGACTAAAGCATTAATTAGCTGAAACAGTTATAATTCTAATGTCCTATCATTGATACAATATTTACTACATTTATTTAGTATATGGCTGATTTAATCAAGACAAACAATTATATCAAAAGCACAATAAACATTAACGTAAAACATACCACTAAAGTATCCAAGGTGTCAATTAGGGTCAAGGTGAAGCTGTAACGACAAAACAGTATATTCATTAAATTATCCAAGATGGTTTCATGTAATAGATCTTGTAATTCTTATCAATAACTTTCATCTATGATCTATAAAGACTATCTTATGTACAAGAAAGCCAGAGTTTCTGGAGAAAATCACCAACCTATGACCAACATCTACGGTAATCAATCAGTAGAACCTGAAAGCTGGTGGCCAAATCTCAAGATAATTCTATAAACTTACTTTGATATATATCGATTGTGAAACAAGTTATACAACCTATACAAATTACTTTCTATGGCCCGGATGAAATCACGCAAGGGGTCTTAGAGTGGGAGGAAACCGGAGTTCCCAGGGAAAACCCATGCGATCGGGTAGGTGACCCCTGACCTTTTCACATCTGTGTTGAGGATCGAACCCCGGCCAGCGAGGTGAAAGGGTGAGTGGCTTAACCACTACACCATCCAATCACACCAAGATAATTCTGTATCATACAGTGAGTAAGATACTTAGCCAAGGGAGAACATTAATCTATTAAATATGGTACATAAAATAATTGTTGATGTCAAAACAGGCTACAGTATGTAGTTACTATAAGTATACATGTACTCATCATTGCCAAAAATATACTTTCATTATCAATTTTTAACTGATTTCATATGCATGTTTTGTTTTGTTTTCAAATTCCTGCACCAGCAAGTCAGAACAAATAACTTGGTCATTAAAACATCAATTCGTTTGGCCTTAAGTTATGTAATGTTATCTTTACCAGGCCTTTTATCTCTTTCTTCTCCAGAAGTAATTTAGTGAACAGATACACATCAAACATTACACAAGCACTCAACATGCATAAATAACAACCACAAATGTAAATAGACATCAATGTCAACCAACCCGAGAAATGATAATAGTCATGTCTACTGATCAATCATCAAGTAATAATCTGTTTATAGGATCTGATGGAAAAGCTACAAAACTATTTAAGTTATTATAGGCTACTTTATCTACCTGATTTGAAAAGCTACAATAATTTTGACGTATAAGTATTTTGCTTGTAATCTTGCTTCTGTTAACATTTCTTCAGTTATCTTATTATTTCTTTTTTTTTCTTCTTAATAATAGACTAAGCTTGTTATTCAGCGGAAAACACAGGAAACAGTCTACATAACACTCGCTCAAAACAATCGATAAAGATGGCTAAAAACAACTTACATCACATATTTATTTGTGATTTATCACTTTTGAGAATTAACTATTGACTATTTCTGGCAACAGATGGACAGACAGATCTATTTCATCAGCAACAAGAACTCACTTTCCAAGGCTATCATCGATGTCGCCTCGACTTGGACTGGTGCCTCTGTATCTACCTTTACAGCTCAGAGGCATCAACTCATCGGCAGGAAAGGCATTGTTCTAAAAATATATAATCGACATATTCATGTACAAAGTAAATGAGTAATAATACTGTTCTCCATTGCCACATGTGTAGCTGAATCATGCAGGGATCAATTAACACTATAAGTAGCCCAGCAGCCTATGCTGCCCAAACCATTTTTTATATTTATATAGGCTGCTAGATTGTCATAGGTACTCGAGTCTTATCTCATTCACCCCTGAAATTTCATAATGGACTGGTCTAGTCTTTGTTTTAGAAGAGCCTAAATGTGTCGTCGTTCTGGTTACCCGACAGGCCTATTAATTTTTTGGAAAAATATCATTAGTATCAACTATTGTAATATGTATGTGCTGTTTTTCTAATGGTTTTATTTTTTCTGTGTAATATAACAATTCAACATTTAAGCCCATCAACATAATATATGCCTGTTGACTTTTTTATACCATTAAGGAAGAGTTAGAGTGTAATATATATGGACATAAATTTCTTATGTGGCCCCGATGGCCATCGGAAAAGTTACCCCTTTTGAAGAAGTCTTACACATCTTTATTATAAAAGCAACAGTCATATGCATATATCTATTAGGTTGTGATATCATTTGAAGAAAGAAAAAATGTATCTTACCATATAAGAATCATAAGCGTGTCGAAACATTTCCACAACTTTTTCCCTAGAAACAAGAAAAATATAATTGATCTAATAGCAGAGTATTTTTGACTACAAGGAAGAAGTCAACATCTGTTACCCATAAATGATCATATTGGTATAATCCAAGAGTTTTGATAACATTTTGGTGACGACCATTTGAACAGCATAAGACTTACATCATGAAATTTTTATAAAACTTTCATTGATTCAAGAATTCTTTCTCAATTATAGTAAAACATGGATAAGTGGAAGTCAGCAGGACCAGGCAAAATATTTGACTTATCCGATGGTTCGACTCATCCGTGTTTTATTGTTTTACATACATATTGATGTAAGATAGGCAATAAATACTAACATTACAGGAAAATTTTTTGTCAAACAATAACATTTGCTAGCACTGTGAAGGTTGATCAATAATGTTCAGTCGATCTGATCGAGGCTTGGCTTTTACCCGAGACAGCGTGATACCGGAATGTTTGACACAAAAAAGGAAATTTTGGTATATTTTTTTGGAGGAAGGGGTTGTAAAATGTATTTGATTCCACTGCAGTACTCGATTCAACCATGTTCAATTCAACCGTACTTTATTTACTAATATAAAGAAGGAAAGTTCAACACAAACAAGTTTTACTGTGTATCAGCAATATATGAGTAATAAAATTAACCTGAAATTATCCAAAAAAACATCCAAGAACATAAATATTTCTATTACTGCAGCAGGGGAAAATATTTATGTTCATATGTGTATACCTTCTGCTCATAGCAACTCAAACATACTGAAAATGGAAACTGAAAAGTGATTTTTGATTGAAAAGCATGAAAGAAGTGACATTTTATCATGACATTTAGTCTCTTACTGTATCAAACATTTGTGAGTACATCATTATAGTCCAAGTTACACATAAAAAAATATCTGACTACTGAAATTGCAGTCTGTGACTTTAAGCACTATCCTGATGCCCATGACTAGTAATTTTAGGGCCGGATTAGTGCCAATTGTAATGAACTAGTCCAATTGGACTAGTGACTCCTCAACCAATTAAAATCGGTAAATACCATATCTACAAGAGCGGAGGTCAATTGCATTTGTCGACAAATTTTAAATGCATTCTGTATGCAACTGTTGCTGTCTGGATGTATCATTTTGTGAGAATTTACATTCAAGAATGCATCCGGACTAATTTGGGTAAAGAATTCAAACTGATCATGACTGAAGTGTTGAAGCAAAACTGCTGTATATTTCATTTGGACTAGTGATTAAATAGTCGGACTAGTGAAATTTTGGGGTTTACTAGTCCAAACAAGTAGCAGCGAAAAATATTAACATCATCACAGACTGAATAAGTTTGGCATACTATTGGCGATTGTTATCGACTTGATGAATTTGCAATCGATTGATCAAGTTGAGAGGCATATTGCATACAAAAGCAATATATAGCTATATTCTATTACATGTTTATTCCAAGTAAACATATCAGGGCCCAGGGGAAACAGTTCAGTAACATAAACATAGAACAGCTGATTGTCAGTCAGCTGATCTCAAATGAACATTAATTTATATTCAAGTATGTTAACTAGGGTGAAGGGAAACAGACAATTTTGTGAAACCCAAGACAAAAGGCCTCGGGCAACAGTTTGTATGAGGGTCCAACAAGTCATCTGATGCTCGAAAACGCAGTCGATAACTGTTTTGTTATACCCTATTGTGACGTCACTTGATCCGGTCCAACAAACTTTTAACAGTTTGTTGGACCGCTCGACATAACAGTTCATTTATTGACATTTTTGTCAATAGAGTTTATAAAGAAACTATTTTATAGGAGTATAACAATTAATCTTAAGTCTCATGTGATAAACTAAAACTTTTGCAGAAATTCTATACCCTCAGGGTGTACTCATATATCACTAGCCCAAGATACTGAGACTAGCCCTGACATATTAGGCTAATAACGACAGTTTTGACAGGTATATTATATCATGTACAGATATATCAGCTAGGGTTTCCGCTGTGTATTTTATAAACATAGTCCTTCTCAGATCAAATTGGGTTCTTCTGTATAATTTGAATGAACTTTCCGAAAAAAATAAATGTGGGGTCCATTTCAATTAATGTGCTTAAAAAGGATATGGGGACAGTGTAAGGACGAACTCTGCATATCTCTGGTAATGCATAGTAAATAACCCCCCCCCCCCCTAACGCTGCACAAAATATGCATATGCCAATTATCGTCATCATTGATGGACAGCATTATTCTAAAGAAGAAAAAGATGTAACGTTACAGTTGTGTCCGATAATTTTGCGCGTCTGGTAAGTCTGCGTATGTGTAAACGACGCCATTTTCTGCTGTCAAAAAATAACAGACGTTCAGTAAATTTTGTATCACAGCAAAACATTAATTGTCATAAATTCATCAAAGTTTGTGTTGAAATGCTTTATTGTTATGATCAGTTAGATCAAATCATAAAATGTGTTGTTACACTTACAGATATTTGATTTTCGTTCCTAGTTCAACAGTTATTATATTTATATTCAAAACAACATACTTTGAAATCAGCACACAACACAGATAAACCAATCTACTAGGGGTGAAACGGTACAGATACTTCACGGTTCGGTACGTATTGCGGTATAGAGTGTACGGTTCGGTTTTTTTCGGTTCGGTACATGTAAAACTGATAAGAGATGAAAAAGGCAATGAACTCAGTGTAAACTGTTCAACTCCCAAGTTTATTGAATTCAAAAATCAAAATTTTACTGCAAATCGTCTAGAATGACCAATTTTTTTAAGAACACAAGTTTGTTTACGTTTTCACAAGAAAAGGAGGCCTTTTGATGTCAAGCGATATCCCCGGCTGTTAACACTTTCTAACTTTCCACTGATGTTTTCAACAATGAAATATAGACGCATGTCAACTGCAATAAAAAACCCAATTGCCTGTGTAACTTTTTTGGATTAACAGTTATTTATAGGGTAATTTTTTTTTAAATATCTCCGATATCGTCGTCTGGCATTGTGATTTTTTTTTCTAACTAAGTGTGTGTTCATGTTTGATGTATTGCCATGCTTATACAAAAAATCGACATGTACCGTACTTTGTGTTAACAATACCGTGTACCGAACCGAGCACGTAATATCGCGGTTCTACTACACCGCTGTATACCGTTTCACCCCCACAATCTACCATGTATTGGCCTCTGTATAAAGAGAAATATCTCTGGAAAATAATATATTCTACACATGCGAGGACTTATCGGACATGTCAACATCCGCAGACATGGGGTAGCCAAATTTTAAGCCTTTTAACTCCAAAATTTTGATGGGTATTTCATTTCTTTTCTGTTGTTTCAAAAGATAAAACTTCAGCCTTTCTATTGATGTGCATTTTATTATATTTGCCGAAGTATTCAGCATGTAGTTATACTTTTATAGTAATATATAAATGATTATATGATGAAATATTATGCTAATTAACTCACATATATAATGTTGATAGAGATGGAAGTAGTATGAAAGGTGTATGTGTGCTTGTTTATTTTAATCAATTTCCTAGTATGAAACCTTAATTTGATACTCAACTATCAACAGGTATATTTATAAATTTACTGTAGATAAGTATATAATATTACACTTATAATAATAATTTATCTAAATATAAGTTAATAGTAACTTAACAATAATATTATAATGTATTCCATAGTACCGGATTCAGGAATCAATATAGGCACTACCTGCCTGTTATCCAATCCTTTTGTTTTCAATAAAATATTTTGAATTAAATATTTGCGCAAAAATATAATGACATAAACAGCAACGAAAGGCTTAGGTGCGCAGACTTACCGGCCTGCACTGTACATGCAGTACTGTAACTTTTTTATACATGTATTTGCATCTGTCAAAGTGTCTCAGTCTGGTGTCAGTGCCAGAGTATCATGGGCTAATTTATCACTGAAGACTGACACTGTACTCTGCCAATAACAATCCGAGTTTATCATAATATTCCTTCCTCTGATATAAAACAGTTGTTAATAGAACATGGAGATCATGATATCATCCTTATGTTTACAGTAACGTCATGATGTTTATGCAACTTGCACAATTTCTCAAAATGCATGTTACTTGAACCTAGAAGATAAAATTTGGTATTTACAATTATTTATTCTAAATGCTACAATTTGAGTACCACAAGATAAAATATACATTTTCAGCAATAACCAGACATTCGCCACGTACACACAGTAGAGGTTTCAGGGAAAGCGCCATTTGATACCTACCGAAGTTCTCCCTTTTCCGATGATGACATCCCCGATACAACTGAATCTTCAACGATAAATATTATCAAAATCACTACAATTGATATAATGACTATTTTTTGGGTCCTCATGATGAAAATTATCCTATTATGTTGTAATTTAAGTGTATATTAACATCAAAACTACTGGAGATGTTGTTGACGTTTGGCGTCAAGATGTAAAGGGACTGCCATGTTGTCATTTTATAAACTCTCGCGTGAGTTACATTTGAGGCGCGTTCTATGATAACTAGATTACATTAAAGTTACGTATTCTGCATTTTTCTGTCGCATTATGTAACATTAAATTATAGACGAATATATTGATACATAATACAATAAATTAAAACTTTTGGACATGGGTCATTTTAAAAGTCAACGTCAACATAAGTTCTTCATTCCATATAGAACATTAGTGCCATGGATTTTTCTCGGAAAATTAGGCCTATTTTTAAAGGCCCATTACCTTTCCGGAGCAAAATATAAAGGTTTCTTTAAAAAACATTAATAACACCAGAAAACGCAAACCGATGATCTAAAATAAGGTAACGACACCAAACATATGCAAGATTGCCTGCGTAATATATGAAAACAGTGGAGAGTCAATTCCCTGTTTTGCCGTCTGGCGCAGTGATAGTCAACTACCGCGCGGTATTTAGGACGACGGCGGGAAACATAATACGACCCGCGTTATGAAAATAAACATTTATTTATTTTAATCAAATCGTTCAGAAGGTGATGATAAATGTAGTATTAACGGTAAGTTAATAATTTTTAGGACTCTACAAAAATTTTCGATCTTGTTTTACATTCCCATTTTAAAAATTAAAAGCCGTTTCGGAAAGGTAGTGGGCCTTAAATATTTTTATCTTGAAGTAAAATGCGAAGCTCAATTTTTTCAATGATGGTGATGGTGTAAAGTAAGTAAGTAATTTTTGAGACTGAAGAAAGATACCAATTATTTTGTTCTTGTTTTTGATAGAGAAAAAAATACCACTTGTCAGAGTGGCGCATCTTTAAGCTTTTGTTATGTCGAAAAATGTTGCTAATCAAACGCGCCTCAAGTTTGAGTCAAAAGAGAAGTTGAATCTGTCTGTTTCTGAAGGACGAGAAGGGCGTGCTCACGATGGCACTAAATTACCTGAAATTGTGCTGTCGGCAGCAACAAGTGAGGCATCTAAAGAGTATGCGATACTTTCCATTGGCCACGCGACATCACATTGACATGTTAAGCAGAATTGACGTAAGTCTGTTTATTTTCAATGGGGGGGGGGGGGGGGGTATTAACAACACGTGTGTTTTGTAATAAAAATAGGAAAAAAAATGTCATGCATGCACTTCAATGACACCCAGTGCAAAGTTCAAACAGTTAACATATTTCAATGGATTATTTTATGCTAACCTACTTTATACATGCAATCCCGTCTTTGATCATCCTCGATACTCCAGGGCTTCCGATCACTTACGATCTCTACACCCCTGGACTATCTCATAGTGAAATCGAAGGCAGCTCAGCGGAAAACATTTGACCAATCACAGGCTAGCAAAGATTTCCTTTGAAGACTACAGAGAGAGCGAAGCCTAACATCAAAGTCACACAGTCAACCACAGTGTACCGTTATACGGCTCTTTGATGTACATCAAATGACTAAATTACCTGTTCTATTCTGTTGCCTCCAGTTTTACTATGAGATAGTCCAGGGGTGTAGAGATCGTAAGTGATCGGAAGCCCTGGAGTATCTAGGATGGTCTTTGATCAAAGATCTATGAAGACAGGGATTTATTTGGGGTATGAGTGAGAAGGATTTGTCACTGTGTCTTTATCTGTTATACTTACTCTAACAGGAGAGGAGAAAATGTAGCGGCCAGACCGGGATTCGAACCCGGGACCCTCTGAACACTAGCCGAGTGCTCTACCGATTGAGCTACCTGCATGGTCACCGATGACCGACCCAGTCCAATCCCTACATTACAACACCATGTGAGCCGCCTATGAACTGCGAATAAAAAAATCTTCGCTCTTTCCATATCATGCATGATTCATATTATTTTCATTTTTTATAGATGACAGCCAAAGATGTTCATATAGAAAACCAGGAAAGAGTCCGCTATCTGGATAGAGTTGGAACGGACATACAGAAATTACTTCATAGTGGATCAGAACTAGGAAAGGATACTTTATTTCTGTTACCCGAAATAAAAAATGACCTGTTGAAATTGCCTTACGACACTATAACAATTAGTGAAAAGTTAAATAACAGAGTGATTAAAAAGAAAAATTGTGCACGTAAAATGAAGATGGTTAAAGACAGGTGTTTATCTCAAGACAAAACAGAACAGCTGCAGGCCACATGTTTACCTGCATCACAGTTTTTCGTACCACCTAAAAGATTTAAAGACGTTTCAATGACAGTCCCAGAGCTGCACGAGACTACAAGTACTAGTACTAGTACCACTTGTTTTGCTGACTATGTTACATCAGAACCATTGGATCTGAATCCCAAACAAGACTTAGAAAGTAATTTTTTACATAAATGTGAGAAAGTATCGGAAACTTTATACAGTTCTGAAGGTTCTGAAGATAAAAGTGGAGCCCCTAATGACCTTCCTTCTTCGAAACAACTTCGAGTGATCCAGGAAAATGTCATAGAACAGGTAAATGAAATAAATCCTCAATTTCAGCTGGAAGATAACACCTTAGAATTTAAATGTCTAATCCTAAGGCAGTACAATTGCAATTTCAGGGAAGGTGGTACATTTGCAATTTCAGGGGGTACTTTTCTATGCTATCTACATGTAATGTAATTTAGCCCAAATCAGGCTGTACCACAGCTAGGTTTAACCATCAAAAAGTATTGGGTACCACCTGATATTGAAACCCCTGTTCTTATGTGCTTATCAAAGGATCAATATCTGTGTAATATCAATATTAAATACTGTGTCATATTTTATAACAAATAGAAAACTTTAATCAAAACTCCTGGGAATAGGATGATGGGACCTACTGTTGCTAAAGAGTGAACACTCGTATATTAAAGCTTAAATGACTTAAAATGAGAACAATTTTATTACTGATAAAGTAATTTTATTTCAGATCTCAAATTTCTTTACTGGAATCCACCAAATACAAGACTATGATATGGAAAACCTAATATTCATCAATAATTTTTTCGGAAAGGAGAAAGTTTATCGGTAAGTAATTGGTATATGATTAATTTGATGATTCTTATTTTAAAGGATTTTTCCATTGAAAAAGTCTGAGTTGATTATTTGGTTAGAATATACATGTAATGTGTTAGCTGGTTTCAAAGGTCACAGAAAAGACAAAATCCAGTAGAAAAATATTCAGTGCACAAGACTTGAAAAGAAAATATTTTCTTCTGCTCTATATTTCATTGATAGCTAATATCTTCAAAAGTCAAAAATCTTGCTATAAAAATGAGCCAAGAGACTTTGATCATTTGCCATCTATTACATGGAACTGAAGTTGTTGAAATTTCTTTCCATATACTTTTATTTAGTTTTAGAAAAGGAAAGTCAAGATTTTACTTGTTTTGTTAATCAACTAATTTGTATTATGGATTATTGGATATACTTGATATACCAAATTTAGATTAATCCTATGAATAAAATAAAAATAGCCTTTGGGTTTAACAGCCATGTTCCTTATGAAATTTTTTCATACAGCTTCACAAATTTTCAAATTTTGATAAGTCCTATAGCTTGTACAAAGAAATGTAGAGGGTTCTCACAGGAAAATCATGAATCCAGGACTCGTCTAGGCAAGTTCTGTAAATTACTGACTGGGTGGGGTGTGTTGCTCGGTATCTTTGACAGCATTCTTTAATGAGGTAGCAAGATAAAAAATGAAATATTTCCACTATCACAGACACAACACAAACACTTTTTACTACAGCCTCCCAAAACGTATTCTACAGTCACACACCCCACACAATGACATTACATACAGGGGAGACCATCCTCAAATGACCCTAGCTGTTAATAGGATGGTATGCCAAATCAAGAAGCCAATTATACATAATATACCTTTATATTTCCAGTGGCACACAGTATCTATGGATACTTACCGGTATTCGATGGCGATGCCACCTGCGGTTTGTACATGTCAACATGTCTGTGACAAGCGCATCGTCCAACCCAGAAGATGGAACAGTGAAAGTGTTCTGGCAGATTGCGGGTTTGAACCAAACCACTTTTATAAAGAAAATGTGGCAGGTCTTCACACGGTATTCCTCGGCCGTGGTCGATAATGCTGAGTAAGTAGAGGATTGAGAGACAGTTACTGTAAACATACCTTTTTAGCTCACCTGGCCCGAAGGGCCGGTGAGCTTATGTTATGGCGCGGCGTCCATCGTCCGTCGTCCGTCCGTCAACATTTCCTTTAAATCGCTACTAGTCATAGAGTTCTGGATGGATTGTAACCAAATTTGGCCACAAACATCCTTGGGGGAAGGGGAACAGAACTTGTATAAATTTTGGCTCTGACCCCCCAGGGGCAGGAGGGGCGGGGCCCAATAGGGGAAATAGAGGTAAATCCTATAAATCGCTACTTGTCCTAGAGTTCTGCATGGATTGTAACCAAATTTGGCCAGAAACATCCTTGGGGGAAGGGGAACAGAACTTGTGAACCAAAAAATTAATTTTAATTTATATCCGTGCCAATATATCATAATTCACAGTTGTTCCTATTTGCCCTAAAATATGACTACACTAAATCCATTTACAGTATATTTCATTGACTTAAATGCCTTGATCTTCACTACTGAAACTGCTTAACCAAATTCCTTTTAATATTCTTTACTTTGCATATCAAAGAGTTCATATATCAATACATATTCTGTAAAAACAATTATTTATCCATGCTAAATCTGAGATTTTGATTTTACAGGCATTACAGTGGGGTATCTGTGTTTCATGTTAACAAAGATGGCAAGATATACCGACACAGAGTTGATCGGGTAAGAGTCTATAGATACATTAAAGTATAGCACCGAGTTGTTTTTAGTCTCATCATATGTAACACTATTTAAAAACTACACAAAACATGCATAAAAGTGTAAGATAGTAGCTCAAATTCTCGAGTCAAATGCTAAGTTTAATGATTTTTCTAAGAGAACTTTTCATATTCCTCCACCACTGAAGTGAAGTAAACGTTTACATCCTTTGATTTCCTTTATATACTAGAAGCTGCTCATCAAACACATTAAAATCAAACTTGTAAACACCATGCATTCTTTTTCTTGGTTCACATTTCCATCATATTGAATTTTCAGCCCACCATCATCAGAAGGTTGGCTATTCAAATCGCCGTTCGTCCGTTGTTTGTCGTCGGTACGGAAAAAATGCTTCTTACCGCTGTTTCTCAGAAAGTACTGAATGAATCTGTCTCAAATTTCATATATAGGTTTCCCTAGGGCCCAAGGAGTCTCATGCTGATTTTCAGACTGATCGGGAAAATGATATGGCCACAAGGCCCCCCATCGTGGATATTGGTAGTTGATGTTTGTTTCTGCTATTTCTCAGAAGTACTGAAGGGATCTATCTCAAATTCCATATGTAGGTTCACTTAGGGCCCTTGGAGTTGGAGTGTCATGCTGATTTTGAGATTGATAGGAAAACAATATGGCCTACAGGCAGCCAGCTTGGATTTTGGTATTTGAAGTTTGTTACCGCTATTACTCAGAATGTACTGAATAATCTGTCTCCTGTACCGGTTGCTCTAGGGCCCTAGGAGTGTCATGCTGATTTTGGGACGGATAGGAAAACAATATGACCACCAGCTAGCCATCTTGGATTTTGGTATTTGAAGTTTGTTACTGCTATTTCGCAGAATGTACTGAATGATCTGTCTCAAATTTCATGTATAAGTTGCTCTAGGGCTCTAGTTGTGCATATTGCATTTTATGACTGAATGGTCAACAAGATGGGCGACCGGCCATCATCTTGGATTTTACCAAGTTTGTTACCGCTATTTCTGAGAATCTGTATCAAATATCATATGTAGGTTCCACTTGGGCTCTAGTTGTGCATATATATTGCATTTTAGGAAACATTGGTCTTCAATATGGCTGACTGGTCTCTGATTATGATAGTAAAGTTTGAAAAGCTGAGAAAAGATCCTCTTTCCATTGTTAGACATAGATCATTCTTTGGTGGGCGCCAAGATCCCTCTGGGATCTCTTGTAGAGATATGTATGTTGTATTAGTTGTTCCTGAACGTTTTTTTTTTAACAGATGGACAGGGTGAAGGAGGCAAAACCATTGGTACAACCAGAGATGGCCATGGCGTAACAGTTTTTCGCTGAAATTACCTCAACATATATATAAACTAGAAGTGCTGGAGCCTTCACTGTGATTGTTACACACCAGTGTGCATTAGTTATCTCCCCTGATATCGATGTCAGTTATCTCCCCTGTTACCAAGAAATATTTTGAATGCAAATTATCATAATGATAATACATTAACATTATTTACCGGTAGATATTTAGCTTAGGAGCTTGTCTCTCACGTTGCCCAGATACAAAATTTATTTAATATATAAATCAATTCTGTTCAATATCCTGTGATGGACATGATTTCAGATAGATTTCATACAATTGCTAGTCTGTCTCACATATTCGGTGAATTCAAGTAATATAGCTCATGGTGTGACATGAAGTGTTATTTTATAATTGTTAAATTTTGCAGGTGTAAAATTTGGTAACTTTCTTTTTACAATTTTTTGCGGTTATTTATTTTAACGAATCACCTTTGTAGCTTTTGAAAGTGTCATTCACATGATATGATGCGATATTTCAAAACCATGATTTTTTTAAAAACATTTCCAGATAAGGCTCATTTGTTAATTTAACAAAATTAAGACTTGTATGAATATGAGCAATTATACAGTATTAGAGTGTTTTTCCAGGTAAAATTGTGTTAACTAAAAAAATCATGACAGTGATGTATGTCCCCATAAATCAATCATATCTTGTAGGATTTTGTGTTTAAATAATCACAGACATTTTAAGTTTATTGTTCTGGGTGATTGTTGATGGATGCTTTTGGACTTTCACAGATGAAAATTTGGAACTTGAAATCCAACTACAAAATGTACTGTGCAGATAAAGGGCAAATATTGGAAGCATGTATTTTCTTGTTGAGAACTAAAGCAAGCGGATCTGTGATATTTATATTACATTACTGTACAATGAGGCAAACAAAATTCAACTGTGTAATTTACTTCACAGCTTGTATTTAATGTGAACAGTCGGGCAAGGATGGCTAAAGTCGGTAAAAATGGTGTGAATGTATCCAGTATAATTTCTTATGAAATGGAAAAACAAAATCTCTCGCCAAAATCTGTCTGCATACGAAATTAATTTAAAGTATGGAAATTCTAAAATGTCCTCCCGGCTCACTATGTCCGCGGTTACATTTCCACGCAGCCTCGCTTTCAATGCTTTCAACTTTTCTTTACTTTAATGGTCAGAACTGGGAAACTAAGGAGAACTTGACTGTCGTATTAATATGTGAGAACTTTTGGAAGGCCAATATTGAACGCATTTAGACTGGTTTTCTTTGCCCGACTATTCACTTTAATGTGAATACATATTTTGATGTTAATTTATCTGTATTTCAGGAAAATGGAATGAAATGCAATAAGTAGTTTTTGCAGATTGGATGAAAAATTTGATGTTACTGAAAATACCGTGTAGTTTCCCAGCTAATTTTCCCAACTTCAATATTTCTATTTAAATAACAGGGATGGTCTTTTTGGTTGCGATTGCTGTGGTTAGTTTAAATGTCAAACGGAGAATCTTTACATGATCAAGCTGTTGTGCATCTCAGTATAATAAAATAGCCCTATGTCCATATTTTGGAGAATGTTGCTTCCATGTGATTTTAGAGGTCAAGTATGATTTAGTTTAACTGATGTTTTAGACATGTTCCAAATTTGACAAACAAAAGTCTTATTTTCTCAAAGATCAACATTTTTACATATTTGTAATAAAATTGCATAATACACTATTACCCCATCTTTGATATTCCAGGGGTTACTATAACTGACATTTTATCTACCCCTAGACCATCTCATAGTTAAACTGGAGGCAGATCGGGAGAAAAATGTTAACCAATTACAACATTGGGGATGAATGTGTTTTCATCAGATTAAAATACACACTGAGCTATTGGATAGTCAAAAATTACTTATAATAATACTTAAATATGGTACTGTTAATGACTTGGTGTACACTGTAGATAGGAGTGATTATTGACCATAAATTGGTGCATTTTGTTGTAATTACTGTTAACACTTAGTGGGTGTATAAATGTTGTAATGTAGATGCATGGACTATATGCCAAGATACACACATATATGGACTATCAGAAATTCTGCTCTATAGAATTAATATTGATGTGCTACTAAATCCTAACAGACATTAGTACAATATAGAAATGGAGAAAATCATGTCCACCAGTGCTTTCTTCTGAACATTGATTTTTAGTGATATGATTTGTTTGCCCATTAAAATATTTATGGTTATTGAAAACAAGTATTTTCTTATCTGTGATGTTGGGCTATATTCAAATTGCCTTTCATCCCTAATCCGTCCTTCTGTCAGTTAAGAATTTTTGTTAACACTATTTCTCAAAAATTACTGAAGTGATCTTTCTTAAAATTCATATGTAGGTTGCATTTTGGGACAGATCGTCAAAGATAAGCAGCCATCTTAGAATTTGATAGTTAATTCTTGTTACCGCTATTTCTCAGAAAGTACTGAAGTGATCTGTCTCAAATTTCATTTGTATAGGCTTCACATATGTCCTGGTTGTGCATGGCTGTTCTCTTTTATACTGTTGGACCATACTGTTGGACCATTTGTGAAAGTAATCACTTCAAGCATAAATCCTGACAGACTGCAGCTTTTGACACAGGCCTATGAGGGCTTTGTCAAGGCTAGTCTAAAAACAATATGAAATCACCCAGTCTCTCATTGATTTAAAAATAAACAACTAGGTCAAACTGTATAAACACAAACAACCCAGGAGATACATCTACCTCCATATAGATTTTTCCTTAAGAAACACTCAGAAGAAAATGTGAGGAAGATAAGGCTAAAAGCCTTATTTTAATTTCTGAGAACACAAGTAGAGTATTAATATTCAAACATGCAATATTTATATGGTTTATTGTTTATTCTGGTTTCATACTGGTTACATTTACAATGAGGTTTGTATACAAATACAAAAACACATAGCTTAACAAACGAAATGGAAGTTTCCAAACAAATAACAACCTTATTTCTTATAGATTTTACCAAATATTTATACATATTATCCATATAGGGTATTGCAACATAAAGGATGGTGTTTATTCCACAATAAATTATAAATGTGCCATGAGCCATATTACAACAATAGTTTATAAGAGTTTAGCTGCAAAAGCCCGGGGTCATTCTGAGATCTTTGTGAAGTTTTGGACTACCAGCGTGAACAACAAAATGAAGTTTTATTAATCTACCACTTCTTGTAAACTGTCTTGTTCAAATAGGTTACCTCAACAGTACAGACTGGTCCATTTATCAATTTCCCATGAAATGTAGACTGGTCCGTTTATCAACTTCCCAGGAAATACAGACTGGTCCATTTATCAACTTTCCATGAAATACAGACTGGTCCATTTATCAACTTTCCATGAAATATAGACTGGTCCATTTATCAACTTCCCAGGAAATACAGACTGGTCCATTTATCAACTTCCCAGGAAATACAGACTGGTCCATTTATCAACTTCCCAGGAAATATAGACTGGTCCGTTTATCAACTTCCCAGGAAATATAGACTGGTCCATTTATCAACTTCCCAGGAAATATAGACTGGTCCATTTATTTATCAACTTCCCAGGAAATATAGACTGGTCCATTTATCAACTTCCCATGAAATATAGACTGGTCCATTTATCAACTTCCCATGAAATATAGACTGGTCCATTTAGTAACTTCCCAGGAAATACAGACTGGTCCATTTATCAACTTCCCAGGAAATATAGACTGGTCCATTTATCAACTTCCCAGGAAATATAGGTTGGTCCGTTTATCATCTTCCCAGGAAATACAGACTGGTCCATTTATGATTTTCCCAGGAAATGCAGACTGCGATATATATAAGAATATCTTTCTTGGTCTTAAGTTTATCCATTTATCCAAGTCTCTAGGGTGTTTTTACATGCATACAAGTTTCTATGGTGTCTGAATTATGCCTTGTGAATGCTGAACCTTCTAACAATGGATTCATTGGAAGTTTAAATCTGATTATGGTATATAACAATATTTCTGTGTAAAGGAACAATTAATTCTCGTTAATGTTATCAAATCTTTCCAATTTAATTACAGTTTATCTCAAATTAATTTAATTCAATTCTATGTTTATATCGTATATTTATCTATTACAAGTGGTTAAATGAGTTTTTAAAATTACATTTACCAAATTCTTATGTGTAGCAGAATAAGCCTAGGTCGATACAATATTGAATAAAATTCAATTTTCATCATCTTACAGTTCATACAGGGTTTACAGAGTAGATAATGAACATCAAATTTTAATTGGATTGAGGTTAATCAACAGTGACCTTGAAGGTGATCACCAATGACTTTGAATTTTGATCACCAGTGACCTTGAAGTTGATTACCAGTGACCTTGAATGTAGCTCTATTCAGAGCATCCAGCTAGTGTCTTGAGGTCCCGTATTTTGATGCCTATGAGGCAGTCATATTTTCTTCTCTCATGTTACATATCTAAGTTTGAATTAAACTAAGTATACTTTGTAAGTACAAAGCCCAAGAGGGATACTTCTATGTGCTGATGACTTGTGAATAGCCATACTACTTGGAAAGAAACAGTCCAAGAGGGATGCTTGTTTCTGTTGACAACTTGTGAGTAGCCAATGCCACAAGCAGGGAGGTATGTGATCCTATTGGCAAAAGGAGGTAAATTCTCGACTAATAAGAAGAAACCCTTCTCTAAGTGTTTTATGTTTTGGATCACATCTGACATGTTTTGTTTCTACTTAACATTTTCCAATCAAAGGAAATTCTCAGCTCATCCCTGTCCAAAAGAGGAAGTCTGCTTAAAGAAACTGAATATTGTACACATACATGTACTTACTTTGACAGGATAATATTTAGCACAAAATAAAATTCGGCCAGCACAATGATTACCAAGTGGTAATTCACTAACTCCCTATTATCATGTTAAAGAGGAGTAGGCAAATCGTAACCCATGGCAACAATAATTACAATTATATAATATTTTATAATTACAAACATTTTACATATTACTGGACATCACTGGCATCAACGCTGGTTTTACTGGAAAAAAAAAATGAATTCACCCGTTTTAAAACCTTAAGTATCACACGAAACAACATGTACATGCATATAAAAATTAAATTAGATCTTGTACTGTACATATCATACCTGTATATATCATAGACTAGTAAAGCATTTAGTGACATAAAGCCGTTCCATGACAAGTACCGGGTACAATTATATTGCATCAGATTTTCATCTCATCGACATCAGTTTACTGGTCCTCTTATCATTCTTAAATCAGAGAAATAGAATTTGCTCTATGTGTATATTTGCCAACTCAAGGTGACAAATTAAAATAAGCCAACTCAAGATAACATATTAGAATCAGCCATGTTCTTCATATAGAGTGTGATCTTGGATGAAATTTTTTTTCCAGTTTGAAATTGACGTTGAAAAGGCCAGCCCTTGTCAGTTGAGGAATTATATCTTGTTGTCTTCCCATACTCATTTTGGCAGCATCACAAATGGTTTGGATTCATCAACTTTGTTTGTGCGGATGTGAAATGCTGGCGCCACCCATGCTCCACACGGACACTTCTCTCCTGCAATCCAATGAAGGACATTCAATTAATTAATTTTAAACCAATTAACTGATTCATATTATCTTAAAATAATCTTAAATCTAAAATAATCAAAGATACCATGTAAAATTAATGTGTGGTGTCTTTATGCATTGACAAAAGCACATCTTAAGACATCTTAAACCAAATAATAGCTTAATAACTTCTTCAAAATGATTCTGTCATCCTATCAAGGGAAGAAGTAACAATATGTACATTTAGGAGAGCTATACGGTAGCTTATTCTATGATAGATAATTTGTAAGAAGTCAACCAATTATCGATTCTGATTTATGAACTGATTCTCAAAACCTAATCAGTCAATCTTATGTAAGCATAGGACATTGAGAATTTCATATTAATCCTGAGCTCTGTTACATTGGCGCTTAACATGGGGTATTGAGAATATAAACCATGATACTTGGGAAGCAATTGTTATTGACCCCTGAAAACTAATGTTTATCACTTGAACAGTATACTGTAAACCACTTAAAGGGACAATTCAATGAAGCTAATTCTTATAACCACAAAGCAAAAATATGAAATAAATGTATTGTTCTACATTCCTTAAATTATGAAACATATAACAAGAATTATTGACAAATTCCACAACATTGTGAAGTATTTTGATTGATACCGTTGAAATTCCAATCTTTGATCAATACGATTAAGCAGGTATAACATGTATGCTGAACCTGTACCATAACCAAAGTAACGCATGTTAAAGATGCTCCACCGCTGACAAATAGTATTTTTCCACCATCAAAAGCAGGAGCAGACGATTTAGTATTTTTCTTCAGTTACAAAAGTTACTTTCTTTACACCATTACCACCATTGAAAAGTTTGAGCTTCTAATTTTACTTCAAGTTAAAAATATGAAAAATAATAAATTGCATCCCGAAAAAATTCCGTTGCACTATATCCTATATGGAATGAAGTACTGATTGCGCATGCACCAAAGGCGAAATAAATTATTTTATGTTAGTTTTTGTGTTAATAAGGCATATACATACACGATTGAACACCTATTATTGTTCAAATGATGAATATCATTTATGCTCTGTTGGCGGTGGAGCATCTTTAAACAAATGCAATACATAACCACTGGGGAGTATTTAGACAAGAACATGCACCTAATAACGTAAACACACTACTGTAAGAGCGATAAGAGTAGTGCTAGACAAAAAATTCTTTACTACACTGGCAAGGGCAAGGGTTCGGCGTACAAGACGTCCGACCACAATGTGTAATGGCTGACGAGTTTGAACATTTCACTACAGTGGGCTTTTCTGGCATATCACAGTAAAACCAACTAATCTTATTTCCATTTGAAATGAGGTTTTTTTCTGACACATATGCAAATTTTAATATACTCTTAGACTGAATCGTCCCTTTAATTTCCACATATTTTATTTGAAGCATATAATGATCACAGGCTCTTACAGATAATCTTGCATTCATATGTTATATATGTTTAATACAATTATTTGTGAAACATTTGATTTTACGATCGAGCAATCTCGCGAAATCACACAGAAATTTGTATCTTGGGAAAATAAGTGATCTATAGTAATAAGCCAGAGATCTCTGATGTTATCTCAAGTGAAGGCAGTAATTTAATTTCATATCAATGATAATCCTAAAATTTTGTTAACATTTTTTAAATAGTAAATTTACATACAATAACAATGAATATTTTTTTATTAAGTTGCCAGTTCAAATCGATTTTTTCATAAAACGAAACTTACCATGCCAAACGAAAGATCCAATTTTGGAACCGCATTTTGGACAAGATAACTGAAATTTCAAATGCATAAAACCATCAATTTGCAATTATTGAGAAACATGTTACTTGACAGAGGAACCCAAGACAAATGAATTTACTTTACAGTGTATTAAATCTTCATCTGTAATAAAGAGAGTCCGCTGAATATCCATTCTACATTTCATATTTTTTACATCAAAGTCAACACCTACCAGACAGTACCTTACAAATGACCCAGATGGGATTTGAACTCACAACCCAGAGGTGGAGGCTACTGATAATATGTCGAGACATCTTAACCACTCGGCTGCAACTAACATATCTAACCCTTATATTTCAAATTAATCTGACTCATACCTTGCCAAGTGGTTCTGATATGGACTCGGCCATCCATCGGACTGGTTCTATGAATAGTGACTGTTTACACGGAGTCGTGTTCTCCACTCCTTCCATAGCCTCTCTTTGGTTGGCTGGGATCCTACTCCTCCAATCAAAAGCAGCTTCACCCTCGCCAACATTGTGTGATATTAAACCCGACTTTTTAAACAACGGTTGTCTGTAAAAAGCAATATAATGTGTATTTAGTCCCGATATCTAAAAAAGACATCAAGAAGTGTGAAATGTAGATTGGTAGACTTCAAAGTTAAACGTGTCATAATTTTCATACTGTTGTAACAAAAACGAACATTAAACTTAATTTTAAAATTTTAGAAGTCTAATTATTTTGTCAGTATTGCTGAACAAACATGTTATACTGTACAAACAATCAGAAATCAGGAGTTTTTGTTCATTTGAAGCAGACTTGGTGGTGGTACTGTATAAAAATTCATTTTACAGATCTTTTATGTGGCATTTTAATATTATTATCATTTATGATTGGAAAATGTAATATAGCATTTACCTGCACTTCCTGCATTTGTAAACTATATCCGCTTTGTTATCAGACTCTGATGGATTGGCTGTCAACTCCTCAGGACTAAACGTTTCATCTACTGTAAACAGATATTACAGAAGATAGATATTAAGCAAATTGTTAATTAATTTAGATTTAAACAAGTAATTATTTTCCAAAATTCATCAATATGATTTCATAAATTCCTTACCAATCAATGTCTTAAAGTACATTTATAAAATGCTCAAACTAACAATATTTCAAATATCATTAACAATTCATTTATAAAATATTGAAAGTTTTTTTTATATAAACAACCAATAAGCAACTGAACGACACATTGTATTATAGAAGCTAAATACATGTACTTTAAATTGGTAAGTACTATTAAATTCAATTTTGACAATTCAAACAGAGTTATACAAATTGAAAAATTAACATGAATCTTGAATTATGACAAAAGCCTGAGGTAATCAAATGAGGAACCTACGATCATAACTGTGTATTTTCAGTGCCAGTTTTTTAAGACGATATCGTCGAAAGCGTTCATTGGTTGTGTCAATCTTATTCTCCATTTCTTCATACAAAAGGAGTTGATCTTTGAACCCTTCATTTGGACTGCAGGGAGTGAAAAGTGTATAATTTAATGAATGAGGAAACTCTAGCATACGTATCAGTATGTAGTCCAATATCTTGTCTCAATATTTCACTAATCAGGCATGACATAAACCTCGAAAGAAAGGACCTCGGTAAAAGATAACTGACTTCCCAAAACATTATACAAGGATTTTTGCATACAATTTTATCATGTTAACATACACAAACTGAGGAATCATAAAATATTCTCGTATCATATAAAGATATTTAAATTATTAATATATCCAGTTATTTTAGCATGAAATTTTATTTTGGGGATTTTGAAAATTAAAATCTCAGCGAATTGTTTTTTTTTTAAATAGACAGTTTGGCTATCATGCAAAGTATATGTTTCATTTTTTCATGGCTTATTACTTGGCGTATAAGTTTTTCTGACCACATTGTTATCCTACAACATTGGGAACATCACTGTCTAACCGAAAATACAAGAGGAATCCTTTCTACAATAATGGAGATAACATTGTCCATTTTCATTAATCAGTAAGTCTACTTGTTCTGACATTATTACTTCCAATTTGGTATTACTTACTGGACTATTGATCTGCACTTTCGAACAAATCCCAAAGCCTCACCGTAACTCATTTCTTTCTTCTTCATTAGATAGGCTATCACCATTGTAGCACTTCTAGAACAACCTGCCAAGCTGTCAGAAAAGGAAATTGAATTATTATCTATTAGGTATACATGAACTACAATATGAAGTTTATTGCATTATCAACTTTGCATGACTCCACAAAAAGCGATAGGTGTATCCCCTTGACATGCAGATTTTGTCAACAAGTGATTTTCATTTTCAAATAGACTTTGAAAATAATTAACCCAGAAATACATGTACATGAAATTAATGGTTTTGCCTTTGACACAAGTTTAATCAGTACATGCAATATTTTAATTATTATTCTTATTTTTATTTTTAAGATAAATACCTGTATACAATTATACAGAGGATTTTTTTTTAAAGTCGGTTTATTATGGCAATAGTGTTAAATATGTCACTTTTGTCATTAAAAAACCTATTAGATTTTGTTTTAAATAGAAAAAGAAGCTTTTGCAAGCTGTGTGGCACTAATGATGATATTCACTTTATTACAATTTTAATATCATTCACTTTATTTTAATTTGTCAGGAATGTAGTGTAGCGGGATTGGACTGTTTCGATCATCGGTGACCAGGTAGCTCAGTTAGTAGAGCATCTGGCTTGTGTTTGGAGGGTCCTACAAGGGTTTCATTATCTTTCAGGAAAGGCGGTACAGTTGCAATTTAAGGGGGTACTTTTCTATACGATCTGTTTACTATCTAATGTAATTTAGCCCAAATCAGGCGGTACCACAGCCAGGTTCAACTGGCAGAAAGTACCAGGTACTGCATGATATTGAAACCCTTGGTCCTGTGTTTGAATCCCGGTCTGGATGCTACATTTTCTGCTCTCCTCTGACAGAATTGGTGTCCAACTAAATAACCCATTTGGCAGTGTTTGGAAGGGACTCGTATGTCTTCGAGGGCGAAGACTTTGATAAAGGAGGGAGGAGTGTAACGGGATCGGACTGGGTCAATCATCGGTGACCAAGTAGCTCAGTCAGTAGAGCACTCGGCTAGTGTTCGGAGGGTCCCAGGTTCGAATCCCGGTCTGGTCGCTACATTTTCTTCTCTCCTGTTACAGTAAAATTCTAGATTTTTTCATCTAGTTTTTGTCAGACCCACTTAAATGTTATCTATTATTTCATCCTTTGCATGATTTTTGTCAATATCCTGTTAAATATTTTGACAGCTGAAGGATATTTATACATACCAGTGAACCAGGACCGAGCCATATCTGATCCCTTCATCAATGAACTTAATACATTCCTCAAAGTAGTTCAGCAGATCTGTGAATTCCAAGTCAAATCCGTGGATGAACTTATATTTGAACTGCTCGCTGACAGATTTAGGAAGAGGGGAATTATTCACAGTCAGTATGTGTGTTATTCCTTTCGCCTTTAACCGAATTATGTCTTTTGCTGCAGTCCAACTTCCCAGATAAAGATTTTTGATAACCTCGTTGATGTCTAGTACTGTTTCTGCCATGTTTTAAAGTGTGAAGTGACCTACTGTTACCTACAAGGAAAAACATTTCAAATTAGCAGACAGTGAGGGTCTCCTTTAATAACGACAAGAAACGACAACACACGACAACACGTTAAATACAAGGAAAAGTTAGTGACAACACTCGTGTATTGAGTATGGCCGAGAGTTCTACACCGACTATAATGATGTTAACACAACAATGACTTAGACAAACAGAATCGAGACCCTATGCACTCGTACACACGTGTGTACAGGCCTGTGTGAGTCATTGATCTGTTGTCGGTAGTAAACCTGACCAGTCGCCGATCTCCTAACATTAAAACAGCTATAAAGTCTTCATTTTTATTCCAATCTTAATGAATTTTTATACATAGACGCATTATTGTATGACAAATAACACATCTTCTGTTGTCGTTAGGTTTTAATAATATTTTCGATGTTACGATGTCAGTATACCATCAAGGCAAACCTCTGACACTTGATCTATTGTTGGCCAGCAGTCAATTTCAAAATATTCAAATCGCTCTAATTCCTTCATATTTGCACCAATCTTCATAAAACTTCATTTAAATGTACTGAATAACATATCTTGTGTTGTCACTAACTTTTCCTTGTATTTAATATGTTGTCATTTGTTGTCGTTTGTTGTCGTTATTAAGGGTGACCTACAAGTGAACCATCTACATCTCTACATTTATATTGAACTGACCACCATCATCAAGCTGAAGTTTATGTCAATTGGAGTGAGTGTTAAAAAAAATATTAAAGTTTAATAGGCAGAAAGGATTGTTGATTTGAAGGGTTTGAGAGAATTTGTGGTTGTAAGGAATTCCAATCTGTTATGTTTCTAGGAAAAAATGAATATTTACGTGTTTGTGTTCTACATGAATGAGTTCGATATGTGTACAGATGTGCATGTCATGTGTTATGTACTGGAGGGACAAGTAGGTCTTTTCTAATGTTTATTTTATTATGTGTTATTTTATGAAGCATGGTTAGGCACGTGTCTTACCTACGTTGTTCTAGAGAGCGGCAGTTTAAATGTATCATGTCACCAACACTGGAGGTGTTTCAATGTTTGTTGGTGACAAATCTTGCTGTTCTTCTTTGTACCATTTCAATTTTACTGATGTCTGATTTATTATAAGGGTTCCATACTGAGGAGGCATACTCTAGTGATGGTCTAACAAGGGTCTTATAGGCCTGTTCTTTAATAGAGGTAGAGCCGATCTTAAGGTTTCTGCGGAGAAAGCCTAGGGTGGAGTTTTTTTTCCTACAGATGTTGGATATATGGGATTCCCATTTCAGATTTGATTGGATTGTGATGCCTAAGTATTTGGCTTTGTCTACATTATCTAATTCTTTCTGGTGTAGGATGTATTTGTGATGAATGGCCTGTTTGTTATTTGTTATTGATAAGATGTAACATTTGTCGGGTGGAATGACATTTCCCAAGACTTCTCCCATTCAGCAAGTTTATTAAGGTCTTCTTGTAGACATTTCGCATCATGTGTGGATTTTATTGTCATGTATGCAATGGTATCATCTGCAAAAAGGTGCACAGTGAAATTAAGACCAATTGGGATGTCATTGATGTAAAATAAAAAGAGGGAAGGACCTAAGACTGAGCCGTGAAGGACTCCAGACTTGACATCTACATAACCAGATCCTTCACCGTCTACAATAACAGCCTATTTTCTATCATTTGAGAAACTCTCAATCCAGATGTTAACCTTGTCATTGATTCCATAGTACCTCAGCTTGTGACATAGGAGAGAATGACTCACCTTAATTGTCAAAAGCCTTGGAGAAATCCATTTTAAGTACATCAGTCTGTTTGCCTTGGTCTACATGTATAGTGACATCGTCAATGAATTCTGTTAATTGGGTGTTGCGGAAACCGTGCTGTAGTGGATACAGGATGTTGTGATTATCTGCATGGTTCATGATATTACTAACCACGACCATATATCAATCCTACATGTATAAAACTTATTTGGGGAAATACAAAAATGTATTGTATTTGGAAACTTATATAATTATTGCATTCACTCTGGTCTTCTATCCTTGAATGCTAGAAGGTGACTACTAAGTACAATCTACAGCATTCGCGTTTAAAATAAAATCTGCTACATACTACATAGAAACATGTTTGACATTTGATCCTACAGTGTATTGAAGGCCTGCCATAATTAAATAATTCTACATAATACCAGGACAAGTGTCTGTAAGTTGCAAGGAGTAATGTATGTAAATGATATCAATGAAAATGTGACATGGTCTTTATATAGATGATCGTAAATAACCTCAGGTTTGGTGATCAATAGCTAACGGCTGTAAGTGTAACCGCTGCTGTCAAATGATCGCTGTCATGGCCGGTTAAAGGGAAAAACTATTTACTTCAAGCAGGTTCGTCTGTATTTAACACGGCTCAATATGGATGTTCATTTATTCTTACCTTTCTGTTCAATCTTCGTGCCTGAATTGGAAGCGCTGTATTACTCACTTGCCCTGTAATTGACAAATTAATATGTGGAAGTGACTAATAATGTTGTGCAATGGGCGCCGACATTTTGAAAAAGAGTTCATCAAGGGGTCGTAACTCTTCGGAGAACGCAACGTGTTCGTTCGTCAGTGGCCCATTAACCCCCACATTAATTATTTAGATATCCAGTCCAGACCTCCCGAACACAAAAATGTTAATCGATTTTGGAATAAAATCAACATATTTTTAACTTTTTTTTTGTAACTGGGTTGACTTTTACGAGTGTCGTTGTCTTCCCAAAATACATCACTTAATTTGTATACAAATATCTCTGGTATACAGTACATGCAGATTCTATACTACAGTATTTATCACGTTAATAATGTTTTCAATTAAAACATCACTGTCACTGATCAATTCTAAATTAAGTAATCAAAATTGCAGTATATATCATTATCGTGTTAGAGTTGCAGTATTTATAAATCATTTAATTCATTCAGATCCTTTTTCTGTAAAACTGATGAAATGATTTATCAAAATCCTGAAATTTTAATTACTTAATTACAGAATTGATCAGTATTTTGATGACTTAATATTAGAGCAACGTACATGATAGTAAATTAAATGCACAGGTTCTAGATTGCGCCATGAGCGCGTGCATCTCTATGATACAACTTTACTAATATGATGCTAGTACAGATATATTGCTGGCAGAAGTTTTAACGTTTAAACATCGAGTCTTTTCTTTATTATCGATTATATATATAATTAGCAGATGAAATATTGGATTTCCATTAAACGATAGTTCATTCAAGTGAGTTGATGTACATGTAGTCAGAAACATATCCTTTTTTTTTAGTTTTTGTGTCTGATATAGTCGATCCCTTTTCTAGTATTGAATTCAAGTGTATAATTGAATACAACATGTAAAATGACATGCATGTTTTATATTATGCCATTCAAATTAATTATTTATCAATCTAAATTGTCCTGTCAAAGTTTAATTGCTGATTGAATTGTGACCTGAATTTTGGTCTTACTGCAAATTTTGATGAATATCTTTTCATTATGCATGAGAAACTATTCAGTACAAGTTTTATAATTTTCCATCTATACAACGACTAAATCTTTTAATTTATTATTCCCGATATCTACATGTATATCTGCTGTTTTCTTCTACATCAACACTCTAGTACGTGTATTTCCTATCCTGACCTTTGACAAACAGATAGGAGATGTAAGTGTAAAGGAAATGAAATGTACTGCAGATTCCATGGCGAACGTAACAATGGATACATTTTATTAATTTGGTTTAAACATTATTTTATTCTTACATTGATATATATACTGTACATACAACACAAAAGCATATTTTTGAATTGGAAAACAAGCTTGCGATAAAGTTTACGTAAATTCCTTTCCCAAAGGTACAACAACCAACATTCTAAATGATCAACTCTAATTAGAACAAGAGGCCCAGAGGGCCTGTATCGCTCACCTGGTTTGTAATGCCTAGTAATGTTCTGAATACAGGTTCATTGTTTCTTTTCTGAAGGAATTTTAATATTAACCTCTAAGTCCCCTATTGGGCCCCATCCCTCCTGCCCCCAGGGGGTCAGAGCCAAAGTTCTGTTCTCCTTCCCCCAAGGATGTTTGTGGCCAAATTTGGTTACATTCCATGCAGAACTCTATGACTAGTAGCGATTTAAAGGATTTACCTCTATTTCCTCTATTGGACCCCACCTCTCCTGCCCCCAGGGTGTCAGAGCAAACATTTATACAAGTTCTGTTCCCCTTCCACCCAGGGTGTTTGTGGTCAAATTTGGTTACAATACGTGCAGAACTCTATGACTAGTAGCGATTTAAAGGATTTACCTCTATTTCCCCTATTGGGCCCCGCCCCTCCTGCCCCCGGGGGATCAGAGCCAAAATTTATACAAGTTCTGTTTCCCTTCCCCCAAGGATGTTTGTGGCCAAATTTGGTTACAATATGTGCAGAACTCTATGACTAGAAGCGATTTAAAGGATTTACCTCTATTTCCCAAATTGGGCTCCGCCCCTCCTGCCCCCGGGGGGTCAGAGCCAAAATTTATACAAGTTCTGTTCCCCCTCCCCCAAGCATGCTTGTGGCCAAATTTGGTTACAATCCATGCAGAACTCTATGACTAGTAGCGATTTAAAGGAAATGTTGACGGACGGACGGACGACGGACGCCGCGCCATGACATAAGCTCACCGGCCCTTCGGGCCAGGTGAGCTAAAAAAGGAGAGAAATGTAATGACAATTGAAATTCAAATTTCCTATGTTATATTGAGACAATTTTCAATGCATACAGCGAATAATACAGGTGGTCAGTTGTCCAGCTTGTTTGTTACTAGTAAACATATTCTTGGATTTTTTTCGCGCAAATACTAATTCGTCTGTTCCTGTTTTTGAGTCAGAAAGTGTAGCATAGCATCTTGAAATAAATATTTCTAAAATCTGTTTCCCGTTTATAATGTTTAAAAAGATATATTAGTTTGGGAGAAACCTACCTGTAAAGTACATATAAACCCGACCTGCAAAAGTTGGGCGGCAAACTACATGGCATCCTCGGAGGAACGGCATGGGCTGATGAAGCGACTGAAGTAGTCGAAGAAGTGTTTACCAGAAAGGAAGAGATCGGCAAACCTCAAACCCATATTCTGTAAACTGACTTATTTTCGCGTACGATTACCGCGGGCATTGAAGATTTCACAATTTCTTTGAGCGATATATCGACCAATATAATAAAACACATCACAATTACACACAACGTGGTTTATAATGGTGATCTATATTTTAATCAGATTGTGTATCGACTAGAACGAATGTACCTACCCGACCTGCCGTACTTCTGGGTCCATCGTTATCTTGTTTAGGTTAGACATCTTTAGAGCTATTTGTACAATATTGATGCACTTATACACAACTGTACTGCGATAACGTAGCTCTGTACGAAAGGGGAAGAAGTCGCAAACGGAAAAGACCGTTATATATGTATTTTTTACTTCAGGGAAAGGATAATACACCCATTATAGGAAACTAAATGAAATGTTTGGGCAAATGACTAATCGAGAAACATGGGACAAATTCTGTAGGTGCATGTAGCCAAGTCTTGACGGGAATCTTCAGTATTATGGTCCCACCTTTCCTCGATACTCCAGGGGTTACTATCACTGTCGTTATATCCACCCCTGGACTTTCTAATTATAAAACTGGAGACCCAAGAACAGAATTGAACTAGTAATTTAGTCATTTGATGTACATAAAAAGAATCGTATAACGGTACACTGTGGTGACTGGGGCTTTGAAGTTGGGCGAAATTTTTGCAGACCTGTGATTGGTCAGATTTGTTCTTCTGAACTGCCTTCAGTATACTAGTCTTGTTGTGTTTGTCCGTCCATCTGTTTGCCAGAGTGGCGTTTCTGGGCATAAAATTATACATACAACACAATTCAATTTTTAAGCCACAGTCATTTCTGAAACCCAGATTTATTTCATAATCAATAAATACATAAAACAGTATATTTATCCTATAACAAATGAAGTATGAGGGATTGGACAATTATACATTTATGAAATGCAACTATATAGTAGCAATTTACTCAAAGCAATGTGTTAGATTAATCCATAAATAAAGACTTACTACATCACCATATCTTATTACCAGAAGCATAATAGTTATTTTGACATCTCAGAAAACAGTGTTACCATAGCAACAATATGGTTTTATATAATAATAATTGAGTTTAATAATACAATAACACAATGAATACATTATAAATTGACTAATCTTAAACGGACCCACTTTATCACATAATGACTATATTTTATATTCAAAATTGTCTCATCTTGAACTGACCCCATTTATCATTAGGTGGTGTTGGGCAGAAGATGGTGGCTTCAGCAGTGGTGGCACAAAATAAAATGTCCCAGAAATAAACAAAGTAACATTTTCTTATGGCACACTAATGGAATGTTTGAACAAAAACAAACTGAACACATAAAGGGGATAATTATGAACCTATTTATAATGGTTTTTGTAGAGGACACATTAGTTTTATCTTCACATGTAATTTTGCCCCATATAACTCATAGTTTTCATTTTAATCAGAACACGTACTGTAAAACCACTTATTCTGTATTCGTGTATTACAGAGTTATCTGCCCTTGCAGGTAGGTATTGATTATGATGTCATGTATTTAGAAGTGTTACATCATACTTTTCGGAGAAAATGATGTGAATTATGCCCACAAGGTAATGATGTCACAATGGATACCATATTGTAAGGGAGGTAACCCTAAAAGATACAAAGACAGAATATTCACAGCGACTTGATTTTTCGCATTTTCATATCTAACAACTTTTTCACAGCAATTTAGCTTTGTGATTTAGTTGGTTTACATTATATTATGATGAGGTGTTATTACTTGGGATAGTTTTGATGTACAGATTTTAAAAACCTTAACATATTGTCTTTGAAGCGACCACATAATTTTTCAAACCTGCTCCAACTTGTTAAGTGACAAATCCCTAGATTTTGATACTATTTTATTCAGTAAAAAAAAAAACCCAGACAATTTCATAAAAGTTATCAAAATATTGGTTATTTTCTTGATGGCATTTTTTATCCAGCTACTTTTTCATGATAAAATTATATAAGATTGAGGCAATTAAATTTAGAAAAATAACTTAAGATTTCCTTTTTAATGAAGCTGAAGTAAAAAGTCAAAATGGAACATAACAAGTTTCAATATAATAATAACGGTAAAAAAGGGACAAAATCTTTATAACATATAAAAACTTTTATCCTGAATTCATTATAGTAGTTTGTTCCACCTCCCTCATTTTTTTTTACTCAATACAATTTTACTTACCCTGGTATTAAATTGTCTCCTCTTTTAATGAGGAGGTTGTTGCATGATTTATTTGTTAAGTTGCAGATTTCACTAGCAGGGAAATCCTTAATTGGCAAATGAACAATCTATGTAATTTCCACATACAAATTCAATATGATGGAATATTAATGACTTGAAAGAGCAGATACGGAAATGTAATATTGACATCTTGTATGAAATAAATGAGAAGCAAGTTTTACCGAAACAATATTTACCATGATGATGTTTATAGATTGTATTAACTAAGACTGAAACAATACCCAATAATCACAGAAACAATACAATGTGCATGACTTTCTTACAGATTAATTACAATTATGTATGTCATATACTTATTATTGCACATTATTTGGACATATATTTGTATGCATATCTATATTCTGATGACACAATATGAAACACCAATGCATACAATCATGGGAGTCACGTTAAGTGTTCTACAGTCACAAAGATTAATTAACCGTACATCAATATACAGAAACACTCTTAATGTAATGTGCAAGTCAGGATTTCATTTGATGCTGGGTTTTCAATTCATGAAAATAAATGCATATTTTTTTTTTATATGCTGTTATAGGATTGCATGCCTTAATTTATCAAATCAACATGTGTGATTTTCTCAAGATTGTCTATACATCTAATAAGACCAGTGTTGTAATAGCGATTAGCTGGAACTTTCTGCCGGTTTTAAGCAAACATACTGTTACATTGAGTAAGTGTTCTAAATAGTTTACGGTTGGTCTTATCATATCTTAAAATAGAGAGAATTAAAATTAATTTCACTTGCCAGAACGGACAACAGGAATGATATTATGAGACAAACAGCAATTTCAACACCATAATGAAATGTTCAGAAATGTTGCATCTTTAGTGAAGTGTCCGTCTTAATTCACACCACTCAAAAGATGAAGGTGTATATCATGAGGATGCATATGAGGGTTATACATGAAGTAACTAGGATGCACCTTATAATATATTTGACACAATGTATTAGGCCAAAAAAAATATGTCTGTTTAGGGTTAAATTGGCAAACAAAATAAGGATCCGTAGGTCGCTGTTTAAAAAAAAAAAAAAATTATAGTGTCTTTCACTGTAAAGAAATGGCCGGAACCGGAGTCTGAGATTGAAACCCTGACTTTTATTTATTTTTTTGTAGAAAAGTGGAAAAAAATTAGGGTCAGGGGTAAAATATTAGGGTCGGTATGGTAACCCTAAACAGACATATTTTTTTGGCCTTATCATTTGTTTGATAGGATACAAGACAATATCAGCAAAATAACAATAGAAGCCAATAACATCACAAAGCTTGAAGAAAATACATGTACATACTTGTGTTTATAAACTTTGCTTTTAAAACATGTTAAATGTCACAATCCACGGTTCGCCAGCTGTAAATCAAAATTCCTAGGTATGCTCTGATATTTGTTTCCAAATTAACTGACATTATGATTCATAAGAGTTACTTCCTTTCATTTCACATTTTCAGTTCTGAATGAGTAAAACAAAAGGAAGTAACTGTTTGATAGATAAGAATTATTGAATGGGTACACATGTATGTGAAAGCACAAATTATGGCTATATACCATCTGGTAATTAGACAATTACACATCTGTAGAGTTTTTGAATGATTTCTGGGAAAAGAACAATCCTGCCAGAAAATCACCATCTTTTCTAATAACATAAGATTTCATGTAAAATTTGACACCATATTCAAAATGGTCATTCAGATTTATAATGGCATTTTCACTTTTTATTTCATAAAAACAGCAGTCCTTGTTAAGAACTTTTACAACAAATAAAATAAATTGCATACCACAGATTTTTTTAAACTTTAATTTGTTACCATAATTAAGTTGGAGGGTCTTTCAAACTGAAAGGTATTTTATTTCCAATCAATTCAACTTTTTGTCACTTTTTGGACAATTTAGATCTTGGTGTGTATTGCATTGAAAATCATGGCATACAGTTTGTAATATTGTCCTGAGATTCTCACTAAAACAATATCTACTTATTTATTGTAACAGTAAAATATTCATCAATTTGGTAATGAAGGTTTCACATCTATACATATAATCATATATACCAGGTAGTTCAACAACATCACAAATGATAAAATGTATTACCTGAATAAAGTCAGTGTTAAAATGATGAAAGCACACGTAGAGGAACAGCTTCCTGTTCAACAATTCTGATATCACATTTCATTTTTCTGTCTCATCTAATAAGCAAAGTCTACAGCAATTTTTATAACGTCAGGAATTTTCAAGGGCTCAGTTTTTTGTAAACAAATATTTGTGATATAACAATGCTTATTAGAAGATAATTTTCTAGAACACAAACACACATAGCTAAAATATAATGCTGTTGACACTCAAGGTGTGTATTTTCCCTTATCTCTTTAAAATGATACAGAATATCCTCAATACTCCAGAGGTTACTATTACTGACGTTATATCATCTCCTGGACTATCTGAAGGCAGTTCAAGAGAAACAAGAGATCCCAGAGGGATCTTGGCGCCCACCAAAGAATGATCTATATTTGACAAAGGAAAGATGGATCTTTTCTCTACTTTTTAAACTTTTTCAAACATACTACATATAAAATTTGAGACAGATCGCTTCAGTACCTTTTGAGAAATAGCGATAACAAACTTCAACTATCAAAATCCAAGATGACTCCATCTTGTTGATCAATCGGTCCCAAATCACAATATGCACAACTAGGGCCCTAGGGGAACCTACATGTGAAATTTGAGAAAGATCCATTCAATACTTTCTGAGAAATAGCGATAACAAACTTTGAATATAAAAATCCAAGATGGCTGCCTGGCAGCAATTTTGTTGACCGATCGGTTCCAAATCACAATATGCACAACTAGGGCCCTAGGGGAACCTACATATGAATTTTGAGACAGATCCCTTCAGTACTTTCTGAGAAATAGCGATAACAAACTTTGAATAACAAAATCCAAGATGGCTGCCTGGCAGCCATCTTGTTAACCGATCGGTCCCAAAATGCAATATGCACAACTAGGTCCCTAGGGGAACCTACATATGAAATTTGAGACAGATCCCTTCAGTACTATCTGAGAAATAGCCATAACAAACTTCAACTGCCAAAATCAAAGATGGCTGCCTGGCGGCCATCTTATTTTTCCGATCAGCCTCAAAATCTGTATGGCACAAATATGGACCAAGGGGACCCTCCATGTGAAGTTTGAACAGAATCCCTGCAGCAGTTTTTATGAAATAGTGATAACAAGCATTGTTTATGGTCGGACGACGGATGATGGACGCCGGACAACTGACCACGGACCCAGGGCGATTTGAATAGCCCACCATCTGATGATGGTGGGCTAAAAATCTGACCAATCACAGACCTGCAAAGACTTCCTTTTAAGACAACAGAGAGAGGAATGGCCAACTTCAAAGCCACACAGCCTACCACAGTGTATCGTAATATGATTCTTTTGATGTGCATCAAAGAATGAAATTACCTGTTCTAATCTGTTGCCTCCAGTTTTACTATTATAAAGTCCAGGGGTGGATATAATGTCAGTTTTTAGTAACTCATGGAGTATCGAGGATGGGTACAGTGAAGGTCTACATTAAACTGACCACGGTCATTTTCTAGGCTGACCGAACAGACTTAGTTAGTTGTTAACCTCCGATATGACTCTACCTATTATATTACTAGGCTTTGTCTCACCAACTAAAGTCAATATTCTATCGGAGTCAAGCCAGTCACTGGACATATTCGAACTAAAAGTCAGATAAGACCTCGACAATACAATTCATTTGAACCTCTGACTTCCTATTCACTCTCTACACTTGTTGATACATATTATTTTTACATCACTGTTTGTAAGCATTGCATTATATCATTAAAACAAACCAAGATAATTTCTGCACAAAAACAAATTATGATGTAGCATTGAGTACCTACTGTCAAAAGCAAAAAACAACCAATAATCAATATGACCGAAGAAAATTTGATACAAGACACTTTCATTTGCCATATGATAAATAAAAGATTTGTGACACTTGATCTAAATCATGTTCGTATTTTTTCATTTCTATTTATACATGTCTTTGGCAGATTATAGTGTCTTTACAGTAATAAGCCTGTTTTAACAAGCCTCATGAAATTTAAATATTAGATATTTTAATTCTTTTAAATAAATGGAACAAATCTGTCCACCAACCAATCATCAATACCATTAAATCACATGTAGTTATCTGTAATAATCTGGATTAAAAATTCATTATAAGATCTGACAACAAAACTTAAGTACAGCAACAGCATTGAAAGACAGATGTGTAGCATTACATTCTCTGTTCATGTACACAACATGTATATCACAAATAATTCAGTTTCAAAGCTTATTACACGCTTAAACAAATTTTGCATCAGCTTTTTATCTGAACACAACATATACAAGTTAAAGGCTTGATAAACTTTTAGTTATGCGGTCTAAATATGACTGGCATTCATATCGGTATGAGATGCAAAGGAATGTACATGTTGACAACATTAACACATGTTACAGTACACATTAATGAAAGGTAAATGTATCTGATCAGTTAAGTATGCAAGGTTTTTATGGTATTATGCATGACACAAAGGAAGAATAGGATTATACAAACAAATAATTAATAATGTATGATCCTTGGCGATCCATTATTCTAAATTTTCCATATTACAGAGTTATCTGCCCTTCAGAGTTGATCATGATGTCATGTGTTTCAGTTTGTTAGCTTAAGGTCAATTTTTTTTACAGAAAAAGTCTCTCTCAATGAAGCCACCATTGATGCTTTAAAGAAAAAAATAACATGCAATGGCAGATAATTTTGTAATATGCACAGGTGGGATGATAATTGAGAAAGTTGAAATGAGCTGAAAGTTTTTTTATTTGCATTAAATGACATATATAGTGATCAAAATGCCAGCCAACACAAGATGTAGCACCAAAATAAATTAACTAGTAAGTGTACTGATATAAGGAGATAATTCAGACATTTTCATACATCAAATCAAACCATTATTTTTTTAACCATTTCCTTCTCTGTCCTGATAAATAACAATATCCAGGATTACAACTAAATAATATAATGATACTATTAAAAACAATTTAAATACAAAGAACTGTATTCATCTGAATACAACTGAATCATATAAGAGACTATGGCATAAAACTGCATGAACATGTATGCTAATTTGGCAAGGGAATCTATCCCAATAATGAGCAAACAAAAACAAAATTCTGACTAAAAATACTGTTTCACAGTTAAGATACAAATTATATAATACAAAAGCTTCAACACCAAATTATAACACTGACTGTAGTGACCCTTATTATTACTGTTAAATGCAGCAGCCACATCCCCTAGTAACAGGCTCTGTATGGTGTTACTTACAATGGGACTAATTCACGTACCGCATGATACCTGGTAGCATTTGTGCGGGACTAGCATCTCCAGTGGTGATGGAATGTAACTTTTTGTAATCTTCCTGCTAAAATGACGTTAGCGCAGGATATCTTTTTTTGACATCATTCCATCACCAATAGAAACAACAGTCTCACACAAATGTTATTGGGTATCAAGTGCTACGCCAATTATTCTCATTGAATATGGCAATACAAAAAGTATTATTTTAGTGTTACAGTTCTGACAGCAAATAACACTGATGTTTGACACAATAAGAATGTGAAGATGGAAGAATGTATACATAAAGACATATTTAAGCCAATAAGCCACACCAGTGCAAATAGTATATTATGTAAGACTTGAGATTTATGGAGGCTCACTGTCACATTGCTTTTTTCGTTATTGTGTCTCTAGTTAATTTTTTATTGCTACATACATGTATGTGAAAGAATGTCAATGACATTGATTCAACTTCATAATCTAGTATGTTTGACAACACAAAATTTACAATTGATTTGTCAGATAATGCCATTATTTGTCACAAATATGTTGTTCCAATGTTCTAGATAGCGATAGAACCTTTTCAACGTTACATTAAACATTGAGTAAATATGCAATTAAAGCCAGTTCTTGCAGTGACATGTATCAAGTCATTTAGATAAAATCAGGATTTTAAAAAACTGGATTTCTGTTTTGATTTGCAAAAAGGATTTGTGACAGTACTTTTGGTGATATTTGAGTGTGCTTAATGAATGACTAGTAAATATGCACGAAGAATGTCAATTTACTTTCCAAAACTGGCATTGAAAATCCTAGGAGAAACTAATATCAGCTCTCTAAATAGCTGGCTTATCATGAACATTTAAGAATTTGTTAAGTCTTTGGTGAAATAGATGGTGTAACATCTAAAGCGACTTCAAACTAAGTCTCTAATATTTTCTATCTTCTGTGAAAGAACCAGGAGTGGCATCTAGAGCCACACCAAACTCGTTCTCTCACAGCTTTAGTTAGTCTTCCGTGAAAGAGACTGGAGTAACATCTAGAGCCACACCAAACTCGCTCTCCCACGGCTCCCTGATAGCGCTGACCAGCGACTGTACACTGTCGGTTGTAGAGAAGGCTAACTGCCAGCAGCTCTCCTCCTCGGACTCCTCACTAAAGAATGAGAACCGTAGCTGAGTGTTGTCTGTCTCACACATTTCCTGAAAATAAAATAAAACATTAACTTACTTGGCTTTTCAAATTTAATTAATATTTATGGAGACAGATTAATATAAGTGTTAACACTTGTTCCTGAATCCATTTCATGTTATACCTATTTGATTGTTTTTGTATTACATTGTATAGGATTTATAATGAATGAATAAATTAAAGTTTACATTGAATTTAATTAATATTCTTACAGAACTTTTATTTACTTCACAAAATCCCTTTGGTAACAATCTGAATTACATATGACAACTAACTATAGGCTGAAATATTACAAAGAGTTTGTCAAATAGCTAGGGATATCTAGTATCTGTAGATTGTAAATTTGTCAGACTGTTAACTAGACTAAGTTGAGTTTTCTAGACTATCAGTATCCAGATATATCCATTGTATAGAGAAATAGTTGTCTATCAAGACTATCGACCACCCAAATGACAAGGAAAAAGTTGTCCTTATTGCCACCAAGTGGTCTTTATACACAGTACAGGTCAAATTTTGTTATGAATTTTGGAACCAAGGAAAATAGTCTTGATAAGTAGATGTTCTTTATACAGAAGTGGTTGCTAGGACATGTTTTACTGTACATCCTTACCACTGTAGCTATATTGTTTATCCTTTGTGTTTCCAGTAGACTGAACTGTTGACCTTTGACCTCTTCACTTAAAGGAGCCTGAAGTCTGGGAATCGGCCATTGGTGGTTCTCTCGCAACAGACAAAGTTCAGCTGCTGTTACTGCCAGACCAACTGGGCGCTGTTCATCCTCATCTGAGTCACAAAAAAGTACATATCACTAGTAAAACATCATACCAAAAATAAGAACCGTATGTGCATTCAAACTTAAATACTAAATTTGGATAATCATGTTTTCTGTAAATGTATGATATCTTGCCAATTTTGAATGCCTAATTATTGCATTTTATCCTATTCAGGTTTTTTTCTGGCTGAATTGGTCTTTTTTTACATAGGTCATTACCAAAATATAATGGGTGATTAGGGAAAAAAATCCCTTGGGAGTAACCTACAAATTTTGGGAATTTTACTAAAATTTGATATCATTTCCATTGAAAAGCGGCTCTTTAATTTTAATTAATTGGCCCCAAAAAGCCTCTAGAAAAAACCCAGCTATAAGTCTACCCCTGGTAGTTATAGAGACCTCTGCACTTCATCCATCTAAAAATTTATTGCAATTTAAAGACTCACCAGCATCAATGGTCTGGTGACAGGATAAGTAGCGAACCAACAAGTAGCCATCATCTTCAATTATCTCCCCTTCCTCCAGATCACTGCCAAGGATAGCAGTACGTAGATTGTCTAGTGTTGTGGCATTATACTTGGATATGCCCTCCAGTCGACTGCCATGACTGAATGCTGTACCCTGTACAATACCTGTATAGCAAGAAGCTCGTATAAGGCAACGGTTCTAATGTTTGAGTTGTGTTATATATACATACTCCACTGGCCAGGAGCATTTTAGCTGTCATCATATGAAAGGTGTTGTTGGTAAATTAAAAAAAATGCTGTCCTAATATGAAAATTGGTAATCAGAAATATTATGTACTACTCAATGAAGGTAACGAACAAGCCACAAACTAATTATTTTTAATAGATTGTAAAGCTAGAAAAATGTCTTTAAGATATAGATGTACCTGCATCCATATATCAAAGCAGAATAGGAAGAAAGTACAAGATGGCATTGGAGAGACATGGGTACCACTTCACGGATAAAATAAATCATATTCATCTTATCTTCAGGAAGAGTCAAAATAGCAAAGAACCGGATGGAATTTGAGAGAAATAGGTAACACTTCATGGATAAAATAAAAATAATATTCATCTTATCTTTGAAATATTAATGGTGTTATGGAGAAATCTTTTATAAACCAGCATATTTCTGTGATACTCGAAAAAGTGTCCTAGCTTGAAGACAATACTATTATGACAATATATATTATATATATTATAAATATTCCTTCATAAAGATATACATTATTTCAAATGCTGCATGTACAATGCAGTACCTGTAATGAGACTGATGTATGTTTTACAGCGCTTCTCGTCCCTGATCAGGAAGGTATAGCTGGAACATTCTGTATCAAACTCAAACCGCAGTGTCTGGTATCCAAGGCCGATGTCAATGTATTGCAGTTCTGTGATTGGCTGATTTTCTATACAACTCAAAGACAAGTCTACCGAGTCACTGCTACAAAACAAAATTAGGTAGATTATTAATCGAGACAATATATCTTTTTATAGCGATAATGTGTTCTGTCATTCTCCAACTAAAAGATATGTGGTGATATATTTATAGAGAGAGGGTAGTGTATTTAAAAGCAACAAGAAAAGTGTAGAAGCTTCTGTATGTAAGTGTAGAAGCTATAATATGATTTGTATGTATATGCCCTATCAACTGCTATTAATTCATGGATAAGTCACATTTTGGTAATTTGGAAAATAACCTGAGGTCATATACCCAGTAACTGCCATATGTAGTATATAACTTAGCCTAACACCTACAGTACATACCTAGAGTACTCAGCCAGCATCTTGAGAATGATGATTTTTGTGTTGGTGAAGACAACAACACCCTTGACATGTTCTGACGACATGTACTGTACAATATCACACTGCAAAACACAGTAGCAAAATCAGTACAATTCTGAACTCATTGACTTTTGGATATTATAAATCACTTATGTACATTTTAATATGAAATTTGAGATACATTCACTTCAAAATTCTAATTCATTTTATTTCAATAAAAAACTTATAGCCTAACTGTCCCATCTGTGTCCCATCACCAAGGATAAAAACGGATTAGCCACACTGGTGATAAAATTTCTATTTTCACCAATCAGAAAGCTAAACAAGGCTATGACAGAAATTGTCAAACAAATTTATTGCAAAAAAAAAAAAAAAAATCAAATAAAACGCATAAAAATTAGGCATTTAATTAAAGGGACAATTCACTCAGGTTAATTCTTTTACATAAGCAAGAAGCAAAATATGGCATAAATGTATTGTTCTACATTTCTTATGAAACATATAACATAAAATATTGACAATTTCCATGTCATTGTTTAGTATTTTAATTAATATCGTTGAAATATCAAATCGTTGATCAATAGGATTAAGCAGGTACAATATGGACACTGTACTCATACCTGAGCCAAAGCCATGCACGTTAAACAAATAAACTACATAACCACTGAGAAGGTGATAAAATGATTTTTAGGCAAGACAATTCACCTAATAAGGTAAACACACTACTCTCAGAGCGATTTGAGCAGTTCTAGACAAAAGTTGCATTACTCTATGAGCAAGGGACAGGGTTCGGCATACAAGAAGTTCGACCGAAATGTGTAATGGCGGACAGCGAGCGAGTTTGAACATCTACACACATGTCACAACCATAGTCTTTTCAGGCATATCTCAGTAAAACCGACTGATCTAATTTCAATTAGAACTGGATTTGTCCCGATATATGTACAAATTTTAATGTTCTCTTAGACTGAATTGTCCCTTTAAAAAAGTATAGCAGTACTAAGAATTCAATTTACTTACATGAAGGGCACACTGACATTCATCACCATCCTCTAATATATTCATCATCAGGTAAAGTTTGAGTCGATGATCTACAGCGGTGAAATCCTCGTCCTCTGTAGTCGCTGATAATACTGTTCCGGCGGTCTCTCCTTCATCTGATGTCTCCATCTGGTTACTGTCGCCCTGAGTTAACCCTGCACCGTTTTCATGGGCCACCTCACTTTGGATCGACAGAGCGGAATGGAATTCATTCGTCATGTTATCAACTTCGTCACTCGTGTCCTGTACCGAGGAGGATGTATGATTTTCATTGTCTACACTGTTATCGTAAATACTGTCATTATGGTAAGAGTTATCGTAGATACTTGTGTCATTATCACCATTATTATTATCCTCTACTACAGCTTTCTGATTCACGACGTTTCTATTCTCCACTATTGCATTCAAATCCTCCTCACTGGCCGTTACTAAGGAATTCTCGTACACACTTGACACCATACTGGAACATACACTCGTCGAGAGAGGAGAACCAATTGGAGTTATCTCCCCCTGTTCCTCGGCGATGCCATTTAGATTGACTTTCTTGGTAGATCCTACCCCCAATGCTCCGTTATTTGACAGGGGCAATGGAAGGTCTTGCTTAAACACACATTGACCTTGACCTTTGTCTGTGACCTTGACCTTGGGGTCAGGTATGGTTTCAATGCTGGACTCAGAGATGACAGCGACACTACTTTCACTAGTGTTGGTGAGTATGGTGATGTCACTGTCGACAGACGTTCGGTGTTGTAGTGTTTTATTAGACAGGGCTTTGTTGACATCCGACCAGGAGCCGTTCCTCTGGAACGCTTTGTTCTCAGTTGGAGTAGTAACACTCTGTCCGCCACCCACGTTGGATGAGGATTTGGACATGCGATTCAGTTTCTCAGCGTGATCTTCAGCACGAGAGAAACCATCGGAGCGTGACATCACAACCAAGGAGGGTAATGGAAACTCTGGTTTTGGCTCATCTGTAAGATGAATTTATTCTCTATAATTTCACACACTTGTATTAAGAAAAAAATCTTAAGATCACAATTGTATAGAAAAAACTTTGTACTGCAAGGATATCATATATATGATAATTGTGAATTTTTCATTATATTTCATTTAAACATTATTTTTACCTAATAATAAAATAAATTGATTAAATAAATTTCCAACCAACCTTTTCCTGATAAAGACACTCTACATTCTGAAGAATCATCTTTCAGTGGTGTTGATTTAGCAACAGGAGAACCTGTTATAACATCATCTAGCCTGCAAGAAAATTGGGTTTTAAACAAAAATTTAGTTGTAAGATCTGAAAGTTCTAAAATAACCCACTATCATATATGTATGTGTCTTTCAGAGTCCTAGGTTACCCTTTCAAGTAAAACCATGCATGTTTTCCATAATTTTAGTTTTTTTACTATATATGTTGATATCATCTTATTTTATCATAAGACTAGATTTCCATATGTGTTGATTTATGATAAGGAACTTCTGTATAGATTGACGCTGCTAATAACCCTATAATCCTCAGTATTCCTCCAGGAGTTACTATCACTGTTGTAATATCATCCCCTGGACTATGTCACTACAAAGCTGAAGGGGCTCCGGGTGCCTATTACAACAGTGATATCAACTTCTGGAATATCTAGAATGATTGATACCTATTAAATAAAGTGGTAGGAAGGGTATTTGAATACCTTATTAAAAAATCTAAAATGAAATCCTAATATGAAAGAGTCCAACTGTCTCTTTACCTGTCTCCTTGTTGGCTATCAATGCTCTGTTTAACAGGAGATTCGTAGGTTGTGTTGAGGAGGGAACTTCCGAGTGGCGGAGATCCGTGGCCAACCTTCACCGGAGACAGAGAGGAGGTTGTTTTTTTGTTAATGGCTCCACCTGTGAGGCTGTTTAGACTGGACACAGAGGAATAAGAACCTACTGGTGTCGTCTTGGGAGATGCTGTAGTCTCCTGTGTATCCATCTGTACCACTAACTGACTTTTACACTTGGGACAACGATACTTCACAGCGGCATCTGAAATAATACCATATTATCAGTTATGTGAATATTTTCTTTTAAATGATGATCAAAGGTTGAAATTTCCACTGTTGATGAGGACTTCTTTAGGAAAAAAAAGATTTTAATGAACACTTTGGTGCTACATAGAACTGGTTTGATTCTGGGTTTTTGAAGTTTAATGTCCTATTAACAGCCATGGTCATTAAAGGATGTGCCAGTTTTGTTGGTGGAGAAAAACCACTGACCAACGTTCAGTAACTGGTAAATGTTCAAACTTCAAACTCAAAGGAAGGCTTGCCCCACCTCCGTATAAACTTATTACAAACAATTTATGAATAGGATGGGGCTGATTGGGACAGGACAGAGAAAGAATACATATAATAACACAAACTTGGCAAACAAAGGCCAGAGATACCAGGTTCCATATACAATGTTTTAACCAAAATGGCATTACAGTTAAAACCCAGTTAAAACCTATCTTGTCAACAAACTCTGTATAGTGACCACCTAAAGTCCCAAATGGTCAACTTAAACACAATTTGACCGATATAAAAGATCAATTAGCTACAAATATAAAGTCTAGTTTCTTTGTCCTTTAGGTGGTCTGTATAGGTAGCCTTACTTGAATTTATCGACAGAATAATTACCCAGGTATATTTTACTGTATTATACCTGCAATAAGACCCCCTACCCTGGAAATAAATGACGAGATTTTATGGGGAGAAGTCTTATTGCTGAATGTAGGTGAATTACCGTAACCTCATATCTTACCCTGTGTGGCACTGTTCCGCGACAGAGTCTGTAGTAAAGATATCTGTGATGGTTCAGCTTCAGATTTATCAAACTGAGCCGAGCACTTCAAACACTACAAATATAAATATTATACCTGGTATAAAAGTTATGTCAGAGAAATATGAATGGTTATGCTAGAAGTCAAATTTATGTTATTTATTTATAGTTTGTATGTATGCTTTGTAAAAACAGTGATCTGAAAATAAGAATACTTTTTATTTGAGGACATAAAAATATTTTTAGCAAAGCTAATCTTTCACAGGGCCCTCTACAAAATATATGAGAAATAGCAAGAAAATCCAGAGAAAAAAATAATATCATAATTTACTTTTCTATTTCATATCATTAAGCCTGAATTCAAAATCACATATGAATGATTACCTATAACAGTAACCACACTTTTGTCTATTTAGGCCAAGTTAGATGACTTGATATCAATTTAATGAAGTTCATCTTTTTTTAACTAACGTATGATAACTGTACCTGAAGAAGATTTTGAAGCTTCCTGTCCATTTCTTTTTCCTCCAGACAAGGTTGTAGCAACATTTGGAAACTCTGTTTAAAAAAAACCCCATAGGTATATCGTAAAAACTTTTAATCTAATAATTTGATTATTCCATATACATGCATCAAATTTAGCACAAAATTTTAAACATCAGTAACAAACCATATGAGCAATATAATAAACTGTTGAATTAATCTTTTCTATTTTTTCAATTTTCAAATTAAATTATTTTGATTTTCTTCCTAGTTTCATTTTCCAATACCTTAGCATTATCACTATCTTCCATTATGTATGTCCTCTCCCGCCTGTCTTTCCTCACATAATCAAACTTCATTTGTAGTACAGGCACCGTGTCATCTGTCTCCTGTGATGGAGTATTATGGCTGAGAACAGCAGTCTGTAAACATTTCAAGTCAAGCATTTCCACAACCTTGCCATTTAGATCTTTCTCAATGATATAACGTTGGTTCACGGTCACTATCAGCTGAGTATCATCCTGGTTGGGTAGGGTGACAATGAACGGTTCACTCTCACTACCTGTTATAAGTAATACAAAAACAAATGTCCATTACTTTGTCTGATATCACTCCAGTTCAGCTAAATTTGCCAAAAGTCACAGTTATTACAATACTCTATAACATGAAATGTTCTTGAGTAGAAACTTTTATTGTTTTCATCGTTGCTGTTGAAATAGAAAATCAAAAGAATCATTTTTATATATTAAATATATTTGATTCACTGTCCCATAGGCCAACCACAAACATTTCACATTGTAGTGCAGTACTTTAAACTTGTTCTCTTTAATATACTGTAAACCAACTTTCTTTTTTTTTTTAACTTAAGTGACTTTTGCAATCTAAATGAAGTTTTCTTCATGAATTAACATCTACATTATCTATATTGATATGAAATTCCATTTACTTTTAAAATCGGAGAATGTTAATCTTCGTGAAAATGTTTTTGAAATGAACTCCAGGATAATGATTTGAGGAGTAACTATAGAATTTCTGTCTCATATTTGACTGAAGTATGTCTAAAATGATGAAAAAATATTTCTTCTGTCGCCAGTAAGATATCATCTGAATTTCTCTAACTAAACCACCACAATGCAATCCGGCAATAAAAGCCGACTGTACCGGAGAATATAACAACATACCATAGAACTGTTCTTGTTCCTCCTCCAATCTCTGCCATTCAGCCCCCTGAGAGCTGTTCTGTCTCAGGACAAGCGCGGGCCCTTCCTCAGAAGGACTGTCTATCACTTTGCTGTAAATTTCTCCTGAGGATGATTCCCTCTGTATCACAGTAGTCTGGCTTCCTGGTAGTAAATCAAATATGTAATATTAGTGAACAAGTTTCAGCTGTGTAATATATTAAAATGTAACTCAAACTAAATTTTCATGTAAATTTTTTTAAAGTTACGATTGATTTTTTTTATTTTCAAGCAAGTTCTTATTGTAAAACATATTATAAAGGGGTTTATTCTATCTTACACTAGGCACTTAACTAAAATCAATTCTTCTCATAAGTAATCATATATTCCTCTCCAGGTGTTAATTAGAAAACTAGATACTTGAGCATTGATTTAGAAACAAAGATCTACCAGTATCTGCATTAAAATAGTCCAGGAAGTATATTTGTATGTCATTGGTGTAAAAGGGTTCAGAATACAAAATAGTTATTTCAAATGATTGCTTTAAATGCACTTTGAACACTTATCAAAATGCAGTTTCTAAAAAGACTTGTGTGATGTTGCTGTATTCCTCTCAAAAGTGAATACAATATCTTACTATACAAGTCCTACATTTATGACCTACCTTCATTTTCTGACGTTAAAACCTCAATGTCATCCTCCCCATCGAGATCACTATGATGACTACTGGCGCCATCTGGAATGTTATCAGGCAAGCCAGCAGTACTATCATTGAGATAAATATCATCCTCGGTTTTAATGACAGGTTCAGATTTTTTGTCCATCCTCTCAACCTCGGCCTTTACTTGACGTTTCTTTGGTTCGACGGTGTGGACTTTGATCCCACTTTGTTTGCTTTCCTTGGCTGCAGCCTTGTTTGCATTAATAACTTGGAGCCAGTTAACGCCGTAATGGTCGCGTAGGACCTCCACCTCATCTCGGATACTAGACCTCCCCTCTATCACACGCACTGGAGAACCAGCTAGAACACCAAACAGTGATCAAAAGTAATAGATTGAACTTCAAAGGAATTAAACCTAAACTAATACAGAGTATGGTTAAGATTTTTTTGACATACATTTCCATTTGGACTAATTCACGTACCACATGATACCTGATAACTTTTGTGTGGAACAACTGTTTCCATTTGTGATTGAATGACATTAGAAGATGATATCTCGCGCTAACATCATTTCAATGGGAAGATTATAAAGAGTTACGTTCCATCACCACTGGAGATACTAATCCCACACAAATGTTACCTGGTATCACATTATACATGAATAAGGCCCATTTCTAGTTACTTTAAATCACTTATATTTCATGAAAGATCTATTTTTGCATAAATTCGCAACAAAAATTCATACCCTCACAAACATTTACAACAAACGATAAGAGTGAACATCTTCTGCTATCTCATTGATAAAGTTGTGTTTTAAATCATTTTCAGACTCTTACATCTTGAATTATCTAGTGATGAATCTCCATCTGTTGTGGATATGTCCAGGATATCAGAAGAAAAGCGACTTTTAGGTTTTGACCGTTTGCGTCCAGCTTTCCGTCGCATAGGAGAACCAATTTTTAGAGACGTAGCAATGTTGTCCGAGTCATCAAACCTATAGGCTTGCTCGATTCTCATACTAGTACCAGATCTCTCCATGCCAGCAATAATGGAATGAGCCTCCTGGGAAGGTCTGCGAGATGCTGTTATCATGCTTCTCTGCGTTAGCTGTAAAAATAACAACTGTTAAACAGTGCTTATAACTCCAACATTAGAAGTCTTGAGTTTATAACGCAATAATTATAAAAAACAAGAGGCCCAAGAGGCCTTGACGTTTAACTGAGTGCTGCTACAGAAAGAGCATTGCAAAGTTGGTTCAAATCTATAAAAATTATTTTTGAATTAAAATGAACTTTAAAGTTGAACTTTCTTATTAGAATTTTTGTTTTTTGTTTTTCATTTTGATAGTCAGTGTATTATGTTACCAAACCTTATGCTTAAAATTCCAATTTTCTTTGCTAACGTTAAACAACAAAACCAAACTAGAAGTCAGTCAGTGTCAGTGATTTTATAAATTTCACTTTTTAATCTATGGAGATTACTGGTTCCATCTAACCTATGAATTCAGAAGAAGATTTATGAAATTTTAGCCATTTTGACCCATTTTGGCCCCGCCCCTCTGGTCCCTAGGGGTCAGCCTGAACCAATATGGATATGGTATTAAAATCCCATTTCAGGCTTATAATTCTAACCCAGTTTGACTCATTTCCTATTTAAACTAAGCAAATAATGTTCATAAATGTGTTTTTCCAATAAAGACTATAGTAAATTTGACTCCCTCCCCAGGGGAAAATCTGAGATCCCAGGGCCATGAAATTCACAATTTTTGTAAAGGGCTTTAAGACCTTCCAATCTATGAAGAGTATTTGGTTCCATCAAATCTGTGAATTCAGAAAAAGTATTTGGTTCCATCAAATCTGTGAATTCAGAAAAAGATTTTTGAAGTTTCCTATGAAAAATAAGCAGAAAACATTCATAAATGTGTTTTTCCTATATAAATTATAGTAAACTTGACCCCCTCCCCAGGGGGAAACATGAGACCCCAGGGTCATATAATTCACAATATTTGTAAAGGATCTTAAGACCTTTCCATCTTTGAAGAGTATTTGATTCTACCAGTTCCAGAATTTCAGGAGAAGATTTTTGAAGTTTAAGTTTAGTTGACCCCTTAAGTAAACTTAACCCCCTCCCCAAGGGGAAACCTGAGACGCCAGGGTCATATAATTCACAATTTTTGTAAAGGACCTTTAGACCTTTCTATCTGTGAAGAGTATTTGATTCCATCACATCTGTGAGTGGAGAAGAAGATTTTTGAAATTATAGTCAATTTTACCCCTTTTGGCCCCTCCCGCAGCCCACAGGGAGGTGGGGACCATATAATTGACAATTTTGATTGGCTTTATGTCGTAGAAGGTTTGTGCAAAATTTCATTGAATTTAGTTCAGTGGTTTTTGAGAAGAAGTCGAAAATGTAAATTGTTTACTGACATACGACGCACGACGGATGACACAAGACGACGGACAAAAGGCGATTAGAATAGGTCACTTGTCTCAGGTGACCTAAAAATTTATATGAAAATGGAAGAATGGTAATTTGATCAAATGTTTTAAAAGATTTACAAAGTCAGAATATCAAACTAAATTTCTTTTTAAGTAATGGTACCTAATGAAATGAGAATGATTCTAACTTGATTTTCAGCATGGAGAACCGTTCTATGATTTAGTAATTATCGTTTTTCACATAAATAATAATTATACTTTTGGTTTACATGTGAATTTTCCACAAACCAAGTATGATCATGTTACTTTCACTGATAAATGAAAAGAGAATTCATGTTAGTGTTTAGTATAGGAAATCCTCTGTAAATGATGACACTACATTAGATCTTACCGTACCCACACGAAACATGAATTGTTACATTAACTACTCACCAATCGTTCATTAGGACTTATAGCTTTACCATCCAGTATAAACTGCAACACGAAACATTCAGCTACATGTATTAATTGCTTAAGTTTTTTTTTTAATCTTGTAAAATTATCTCACTCATCAAATGTCAATTAATTTTTGTTTCATTAAATCTAATTTCAATTTCATTTTCAAAAGGTTTTCTGTCACTTAGTGTCTTCATGCCAAGAAATCAATACCGTATTTGACCAAATAAGTGTCCACATCCTCAATTTATTTTTTATTTTTGCTTCTTTTGCAAATTGATTGGGGATTACAATGTGCAACTATTTCATGAACATTCTAAAAGTATGCACTCCCTCAATTTTCTCATTTTAAGTGTCCATGGGCACTTATTGAATCAACTGCGGTACATAGATCTGACTTACAGAGTTCCTTGCTGCGGTGGCTGTTACATGTTGAAGTGTTAATGCTCTATGGCTTCTGTGGAAAGACAATGGATTACCCTGGAGGGACAGCTGAAAATATAATACCAAATGTACAAGATTCCATAATGATCAGTGGACATCATTAGGAAAGATATTCCTTATCCCTCATTATTGAAAATGTTCATTTACACCGAAAATACAATAAATGCAATTCCAACACAATTCCATAGAAAATGTCTATGTAAATCTTGGCTTATAAAAGTCTTTCACAAAAAATTGAAATAAAGCAAAAGAAAGCAATTAATTACAATATCCATCCCTCATCCAAAACTTAGAGTTATAATTATTGTAACATTTTTGTAGGTCAGAGGTCCAAATACCGGTATAGGTCATAGTGATCTACTTTTGGAACATAAGTCTCTGCTCAATTAGGTGAACTAATGTTCAAAGTAGTGCTGGAGATAAACCCAGAGGAAATAAAAAGAAGAATCACAACAACGCAAACATATTATCCCCAAACCCTCTAGTAAAGAGAGAAATAAATATTTTACCAAGCACAGTGTTAATACTTACCCTGTTGAGTTTACTTAGCCCTGTGAGTACGGTGAGGCAGGAATGGTCGATTAGGCAATTACACGAGACATCCAACTCCTCTAAGCATACTAAATCATCTATACCTAAAACATGATTATTAATATCTGTCAGATAAGATTGGTGATACAGTAAAACATGTTTAAAATGAACATGTTTACAACAAATTCATTTTCAATCCTCATCAAGATTTCTGTAAGAAGTCTGTAATAAGTGTATAATGAACTATGTTTATAATGAATAGATTTTGTTGGTGCTGAGAGGTTTGTTATAACCATGTTTTACTGTAAAAGAATAATTTACCCACTACAGTTAAATCTTAGTATCATGATTTTTTAATTACCTTTATCAATTTGACAGTATTAGTGTAGACAATGAAGCAGAATTATGTTTTGACTAATTGAAAATTCATTGAATGCATTTGGGTTCAATTTAGCAGTCATTAGTTATCCTGATTTTGCACTGGCCACAAAATACACTAAATCAAATTGTATGTGAAAATAAGTTGGTTTTCAAAAATGGATGAATCTAGTTTGCCACTTACCTTCTAAACTATCCAGGTTATTGTTTTTCAGAATCAGTGTTCGTATCTTGGGTTTAGCTGACAGGGCAAATGATGGAAGACTGTCCATGCAATTATATCCAAAGTTCACTCGGATAATTTCTGATAAACTCTAGAGAAAATAAGGCAAAGAGTATATACAGTAACTAAAGATGACAGTAAAAGACATAAAATACTTCACCTTCAAATGATATCTAAATGGTACGGATGAACAGAGAAAACTGTTGAAAAATATTAATTTGACAAATTTAAGTCTCCCACCTTATGTGCCATTAGGTTGGAATACCCTCACCTAAATGAACTCAAATAAAAAGTATGGTGCTTAAGTATATTGAGAGAGAGTATGTTAAAGTTTTTTTTTTTTTTTTTTTTTAAATTGAGGTCAAAATATATGTCACAGTGACCTAGTTTTGGTATGCTCATTTTCTCATCTTGGTTAACCCTCATACCAAGAATGTCGTAAATTACAGGAGATACAGCCCAACAAGCTTTTTCTTGAACTGAGGTCAAACGTCAAAATATAGGTCAAGAGTGATGGGGACTAAAAATTTACAAGTGACAAATGTGCAAACTCTTATCAGTTTTTCCGTCAAATGAAAATTATGCAATTGCACACAATAACATTTATTTTATTACGATTGATCCTTTCATTATTGTAATATGAATGAAACATTGAAAATACCACACCATTTTAATTCCACAATCAGTCATGTGATCTCACCTCCAGGAATCCTTCTGTCTTATAAAGTTGGTTATGGCTGAGATCTAGTACTTCTAAGGCAGATAAAAGTCTCTGTTAAACACAAAGGAATATCCTATACACCTACTCAGGTAATTACTGTTACATATCATGTTTGTGATATCGTGAATCTCATCAAAGATGTTGTTTAAATAGAAATTCACTTCAAATTTTATCTAGTGATCAGGTGAAATTGTGTTTAAATGGACCAATTACAAACTGAGGGTCATTATCCATAGGTGGTAGCTATGACAGGTTTTAGCATTAATCATCAAAACCTATTCATAAGACACACAGATCTAAAAATTAAATGTTCACAAGTTCCAACATTAAAAAAGGGCAACAACAAATTCTCATCATGTCAACACTAAGAAAAAACTAGCTGAAGAAACATATTGACTTTGGATGATACACAAATAGTCATGCTTCCTCTTTATACATACCAAAGAGTTATCAAGTTTGGAGAGTCCGTTACTGCTGACATAGAGACTGGTGAGTTGTGGCCAGGACATAGGGGCACTCTGGTCTCCACCGCAGGTCTCTAATAAATCCTACAAAGGCACAAAAGTTTTACATGAGAACAAGTCTAGTATAAAATTGTACAACATAGCGTTAGTAACTCCTGACACAAAGACCCAGCGTTAGCTTCGACCATAAGGTGTGTGATTTATTTTAAGTCAAATAACTTCAAAATTAGTTTCCAGTTGAAAAATATATGTACTGCTTATCTGCTCTAGAGCTCTTCTTAGCATGAATTAATGGAAATTTTATTATCGGTATATTTAAAAAAACAAGAGGTCCAAGGGCCTTAACGGTCATCTAACTACCTTGGCAATAATCATATAGGAAATTAATTAGATACAGTGTCATGGTAGCCATCTTCGATTTGGGATCAACCAGAGATGTAACAACACTTTGTCGGGACCATGTCAGGATCATTTCGTGCAAGTTTCAGCCAAATTGCACCAGTAGAACTTGAGAAGAAGTTCAAAATGTGTTTTCAACATGGCGACCATCTTGGATTTCAGATCTACACGAAAAATAACAACACTTTGTCGGGACCATGTTAGGATCATTTCATGCAAGTTTCAGCCAAATCGCACCAGTAGAACTTGAGAAGAATTTCAAAATGTGTTTTCAAGTTGGCGGCTGTGGCAGCCATCTTGGATTTCGGATCAACCCGGAAAATAACAACACTTTGTCGGGACCATGTCAGGATCATTTCATGCAAGTTTCAGCCAAATCACACTGGTAGAGCTTGAAAAAAATTTCAAAATGTGTTTTCAACATGGCGACCATCTTGGATTTCAGATCTACACGAAAAATAACAACACTTTGTCGGGACCATGTTAGGATCATTTCATGCAAGTTTCAGCCAAATCGCACCAGTAGAACTTGAGAAGAATTTCAAAATGTGTTTTCAAGTTGGCGGCTGTGGCAGCCATCTTGGATTTCGGATCAACCCGGAAAATAACAACACTTTGTCGGGACCATGTCAGGATCATTTCATGCAAGTTTCAGCCAAATCACACTGGTAGAGCTTGAGAAAAAGTTCAAAATGTGTTTTCAAGATGGCGGCTGTGGCGGCCATCTTGGATTTCGGATCGACCCGAAAAATAATAACACTTTGTCGGGACCATGTCAGGATCATTTCATGCAAGCTTCAGCCAAATCGCACTGGTAGAACTTGAGAAGGAGTTCAAAATGTGAAAAGTTAATGCACAGCAGGCGCATGACGATGGACGAAACATGATGACTATAGGTCATCAGACCCGAAGGGTCAGGATGACCTAAAAACAGCTGGGCAAATGTACAGTTTCAAGAAAAATTCCTTTACTTACGGAAATTAACATAAAATCCCTCATAATAAAGCATCACAGAAGTTAAGGAAAGTTCTTTATTAATCTTAATTTTCCCCCATTAAGCAAACATCGCAAAATTTGCTGGTCGGACAGACATTTCTGGCAAAATTTGACTCGGACCGCCAATTCTAAATCCCATCCGGACTGACTGACCAACCGTCCATCAATTATTGAGTACCGGAAGTCGGTAGAAATGGCTTCTCTGAAGTATTACGCAGGTGCCAAACCTGGCAAAAACGTGAACTGTATAAGATAATCATAAACAGCTGCCCAGATACTAATAGCAGGAAGTTATGTTTACTTCAAAAATTCACATTAATTTTCGGTCCGGTAAAATCTTGTTTGGTCCGGCTTACTCACAGTCCTTGCCAGTCCGAATGTCAGGCCATTTTTTTTTTGTGATGTCTGCAATAACTTCTGTTAGTGTAATGCTTTCCTGTGGATAATTTAAGTTAATGAAAGTAGATAATGTTTGTGAAACTTGGCCATACAAGATTTTGACACAAGCACACTATAAATGTCCCATGAAACTTCAAAATTTTCAGCCCTGATGAACAATTTGGTATTATGATCTCTTTTTATCAGTAGTTACCTCTAGATTCTGAAGACATCTAGCTACAATAAGAACTTTAAGCTGGCCTCGTAGTTTCTGCAGTCCATGTAACATGTGAATAGGGATCTTTTTCAGCTCCAAAACTTCTACATTTCTAAACCGTGACAAATATACAGGCTCCTGCATAGTCTGCGTTCCATGAGTCAACTGTGGAAGTAAGATGTGATATCAGAATTCTTGCATGTCCTATTTCAATATTGATGATAATGTCACAAATCTAGGAAAACAGTGATGTCTCAATTCAACATTACATTAAGATTATATTAATTAATTGAAAGCGTTTAATGTGTCAGAAAGATATTTTCAATTTGTGTATTCAATGGTGCATTCAATATGTGTATTCAATTTGTGTACCCGATGGTGTGTTCAATTTGTGTACCCAATGGTTTATTCAATTTGTGTATCAATTACATATTAAATTTATATACCCAATTGTTTATTCAATTTGTATACCCAATTGTGTATTCAATTTATAAATCTATATACCCAATTGTGTATTCAATTTGTGTATTCAATGGTGTATTAAATGGGAATCATTCCATATTAGTTATACCCGATAACGTTTGTCCCAGACTTTTGTTTCTATTAGTGATGGAATGACTTCAATTGACGTTATCGATGGATATTGTTATTTCAGCAGGAAGTTTACACCACTCGAGATACTAGTCCCACACAAGCATAATCGGGTATCATGTGAATTAGTCCTATAGGACAAGGGAAGATTTCCAGACCCAAGAAGGAAGACTGAAAATGACAACAACACATTATAAACCATATATACCTACCTTAAGGGAAGCTGTCTTTGAGATGAAGTCATTGAGGAACTGTACATTAGTCCTCCACCTCTGGTGCTCATGGTCCTGTCTCCTGTCTCGGCCTCGTCTCCTGTCAGTAGTTACCTCCCCTTGATGACTAGTTTCACTGTATCTCCGAAAGGACACATACAGACGGGAGAGTGACTGTGTTGTTAGCGTGAGTTTACTTTCACCACTCAAAATCTTGTCACCTGAATAAAGATTATACAATTGGTATAAGGTCTTAAAATAACTTGTGTTAGTTTGAGCTAATATGTGTAAAACTAAAAGTTGAATTTTTAGACACAATGTAAGAAGAAGGCTTAGCTTCTGTGATAATCAAAGTCTATGGTATTGTCAATTTCTACTCCTACTTCATGAGCTCAAATGGTGGGATGGCTGGTCTGCTCATATTGCTTGAAATGTATAACCAGGTTGGACATTGTTGGAGACCAATGGTTGATTGCACTTTACTTATATATGATTATATTATAACAATACATCATAGCATATTGCAATCAACTATGGATCTCCGTTGATGCCAGATAGAGTGTGGTGTCTTTTGCGATATATATGCTTAAGGATACAAAAGGAGCACCGCGCATTGCCAAAGGAGACACAAGACATCTCACAATTTATATTGCCGTAAATAGCAGTCTTTCAAATGTTTGTTGCTGCATGGCCATCTTTAAGTTAGCGCCATACATTTGGGAAAATCCATGTCATTTTTCTTATGGGTCTTATTTTCTTGCATTTTCATGCAGATTTCAAATATATAAAGAACAAGCGATCCCAGAGGGATCTTGGCGCCCACCAAAGAATGATCTATATCTGACAAAGGAAAGATGGATCTTTTCTCTACTTTTTAAACTTTTTCAAACATACTACATATAAAATTTGAGACAGATCGCTTCAGTACCTTTTGAGAAATAGAGGTAACAAACTTCAACTATCAAAATCCAAGATGACTCCTTGGCGGCCATCTTGTTGATCAATCGGTCCCAAATCACAATATGCACAACTAGGGCCCTAGGGGAACCTACATGTGAAATTTGAGAAAGATCCATTCAATACTTTCTGAGAAATAGCGATAACAAACTTTGAATATAAAAATCCAAAATGGCTGCCTGGCAGTAATTTTGTTGACCGATCGGTCCCAAAATGCAATATGCACAACTAGGTCCCTAGGGGAACCTACATATGATTTTTGAGACAGATCCCTTCAGTACTATCTGAGAGATAGCCATAACAAACTTTAACTATCGAAATCCAAGATATGCGGACTGGCCGCCATCTTGTACTCCGATTGGTCCAAAAATGCAATATGCACAACAAGGGCCCTAGGGGAACCTACATATTAAATTTGAGAATGATCCCTTCAGCACTTTTTGAGAAATGGGGATATCAAACCTTAACTATCAAAATCAAAGATGGCCGCCTGGCGGCCATCTTGTTTTTCCTATCAGCCTCAAAATCTGTATGGCACAAATAGGGACCAAGGGTAACCTCCATGTGAAGTTTGAACAAAATTCCTTCAGTAGTTCTCAAGAAATATCGACAACAATCTTCAACTGCCAAAATCAAAGATGGCTGCCTGGCGGCCATCTTGTTTTTCTGATCAGCCTCAAAATCTGTATGGCACAACTAGGGACCAAGGGTAACCTCCATGTGAAGTTTGACCAAAATCCCTTCAGTAGTTCTCAAGAAATATCGATAACAAACTTCAACTGCCAAAATCAAAGATGGCTGCCTGGCGGCCATCTTGTTTTTCCGATCAGCCTCAAAATCTGTATTGCACAAATATGGACCAAGGGGACCCTCCATGTGAAGTTTGAACAAAATCCCTGCAGCAGTTTTTAAGAAATAGTGATAACAAGCATTGTTTACGGACGGACGCCGGACGACGGACGACCGACCACGGACGCTGGGCGATTTGAATAGTCCACCATCTGATGATGGTGGGCTAAAAATTGGTGTTCTTGAACATTTTTTTGAGATATATGCACTTGAAATATACCAAAAATTAATAAAATTATGTTTTCTATAATACTAGGGTGGTTGTATCTATAGTCTGGGACCATTTCTATACCCAAAAATCATGTTTTGGCATATTTTCAACCCTAAAAAATCAATGAATAGGCAAAAAAAGAAACGAAAACCCATGTCAATTTCACAATATTTGTATATGATATACCCAAAACAATATGACTTTCAAATATATAAAGCATGGGGTCCTCAATCAAATTTTTACAATTTTGCAAGCTCGAAGATTGTAACTACACTGTAATAGCCCTACCCCCATTTCATCTAGTGCTAATAAATTAAAGATGAGTCATATTTGACTATATTTTGAAAATCGAGCCGCAAAAAAACATTCCACATCAGATCATATGTTTTTGTGATATTATATCTGGTTTGAGTCTGTTTATTTTAATGATTTTCACGAAATTTTGTGTTTTAAGGAAACGTGCATGCGATTATTTTATAATTCCAGAATTTCAGTCCGGACAGGCTCGTTTTATTGAGATGAATGTTACTTACAGTGTTTTAAAATCCATTCCCATTTACGATGTGGACAGCAAAAACCTCAGAGATAACATCTAATTTTCACTTTATCGCTTTTATTTTATTTATTTAGTTATTCTAAACATTTGATATCATATGTAGGCAATAATGAATATTCACCTATTGAAAAAATATCCAAGTGGAATGTTGTGCGTATTGGAAACCCTAATTCTAGAATTCAAAACAACATCAGCAGCTTCTAGTTTAGTGTCATCCGAATCGGCACGGTTTTCAAAAGTATGGATCCGGACCTACCTTTACCTTAAATGAGTTAAGATGAGCTAGGTCTAATGTACATCATGTGTTTGACATCTTATAACTATCAGGTTCATGCATGAAAGGACAAGTCAGGTTAAAGTGGTGGAGGGAAAACATAGGAATACAACATATCTTTAAAGTTTTTAATCATTTGCATTTTTTAATGGGGTAAGGGGCCAGGGAGCTGAACATATAGCATAACCATAATGGTAAAATGCTTTATAAATATGAACCATTGATGTCTCGAAAGTCTTAATACTTGGTCTTAATAGCTGGCTATAGATCATCAACACTATAAATTATGTGAAAGGAATGTTATGTTCCAGTTACCAATTTTGAAGTGTAATTTTATAAAGAGGTAATAAGAGTAATACGGTACCTAATGTTCCATTCTATTCATAAGAAATGGCCAGGGAATCCTGGATGAGTTAAAGCAAACCTCTCAGCTAGCTTGTTGATATCAAAATAGTGTTGTTTAATTTGGTGTATTTTATAAGCATTGAATTAATTACAATTCTGTTTGCTAATTAAATCCAGCCATATATAGATCATAAAATCCTTGCAGTTCATTAATGGATTGTCATGATCAAGACACAAATAGCAACAAGTCTGAATACTACACAGTGAGTATATATTGGGATTATTATCTTGAGTAATTTTTTAGAACTAATTAAGACACAAATACATTTTCATTTGTATTACAATGTACATAATAGAAATACTCATACCCGGGCCAGTAGTAATAACTTACCACTTCTCCTGAGAAGACTGGATAGCTCAGACACGATATCTACCTCTAGTTTCTTGTTTTGAAACATGGTAAATTTTGAAATACTTCCTCTCAGGGTCGTTCTAAATCAACTACAATCTGCATTGTTACCACTGTCTACATAATAATAAATTCGACATTATTATTTGCAGATGTATTGGCCATTACGCCTTTTACGTCTCATGGTGAATGGAACTTCGGGACACCTTGAGTGAGTATTTTAGTTTACCACTAAAGTTTTGATTACATGTCTGGCATATTTCGACAAAATTGTTGCTGTAAATAAAAATTTTCCTCAAAAAACTTTCATGTGATTTACACCGGAAGTGACATCATTTGTTGTTTACATCTCGCAGAGAATGATTAAAAGTTGTATATACAAATAAATATAAAATTACTGATTCCAATTTGTGAAAACAAAAACACAATGTATTAAAATGATTGATTCACGTCTATTTTGGCTATTAGCTATTTTTAAGCGACAAAGTGCGAGGTGAAGGTCAAGGTCGTTAGTTTCACTTTCGCAACCCTGTCGCTGTCGATAAAGGACGTTGAATCATGTTTCCTATATGAAACCCTCTGTAGGTTAAATCAGACAAAGGAATCACATTGTGGTGGTTAAGGTGAGTAAAAGGCCCGATTTAATATATACCACAACGATTTTTAAAAATTCCATCATCCTACTAAGATGATCGTTGACCATTTCCTTTCAAGTTTTCAGGCCCATCCTTTCGTTGTCAGAGATCGTTGTCACGTATAGTCTTACGTACATGTACTGCTGGTATATACGGGTGCACGTAAAAGCAGACTATTTTTTATAATAATATCTGGATCAGATATTGAGAAAAAGTCGGACATTACATTTGTATCATAGAAAATAACATAAGAATCTTTGAAATATTGTGATTATCTGGAGAGGAAAATGATTTTCCATTCCATTTGTCATTATAGTTCAATGTTTTCCCAAGGTAAAGGGCATAGAACTTATAGAAAACGTCCAACGAAGAGCTACAAAGCTCATACCAGGCTTTAAAGACTTGCCATACCCAGAGCGTCTACAGAGACTAAATCTGAAAATGTATTCAAAATCCTGAAAAAATAGTTATGATGAATGTGTCACATCATCTATTTTCAAATGGATACCAACAGCAGAACAAGAAGACACTTTTTAAAAATATTCAAAAAACGATGTTACACGGATTTTCGAAAACATTTCTTCAGTTTTAGAGTTGTAGATACCTGGAACAATATACCCCAGCATGTTATATAGATGCAACCAGGGTTGGGGTAATTAAAAATGTAATTGTAATTAATTGCAATTAATTACATTTTTTCAAGTAATTGAAAGTAATTTGTAATTAAGAAATATTTCAATTACATGTAATTATAATTGTAATTAATTACACTATAAAAATGTGTAATTAACAATTACATTTCAATTACTTTTCAATTACATTTATATATTTACTAATGTCTAAATAATTACCAAGATTAATGAATGCATGACATTTATTTGGCTATGTAGAAATTCAAACAGGTAACATATGTGAGACAGTAACCATAGTATACAGTATAGTATAGGTACCTGTAGTTTACCCCTCAAGCAATATACAAGTTTGAAGTTGTGAACACAAAGCCTGTGATTACAACTCACAAAGGTCTTGCTTATATAACACCTGTTGATCACCTAATTAGCAAATCTAATGAAGGCAAAAATATAGATGATAGTTCAGATTTGTCTTCACTGCCCCTGCCAAGAAAATTATAATTAACAGAAGACTTTTTTTCAGTTTTCTTCCCACTATATAAATAACACTGTTACGAAAGAGACACAACTGAGGTCTTAAATCCAATGAATTGTAGGCATCTACATTAGTGAAGTTTGCACAGAGAAATATTGTGACCCATTAAAGTTCTGGAAAGATTATTCTTGCAGATTTCTAAATTCGTCTTTTTTAGCTAGCAAGTACTTAGTTATACCAGCCACTTCAGCTCCAGTAGAGAGATTGTTTAGTGTTAATTTCTGGCAAAGTATTCCGACCAGACAGATACAGACTGTCTGTTGATGATTTTGAGATGCTAATGATGATAAAATGCAATAAAAAATATGAATACCTTGTACATTAAGCTGACGCATTTGACAATATTACTGCTAGGTCCAATAAAAATGTACATGTAAAACAAATACACCCTACCGATACTCAATTGTACCTTGCGGTTTATGTGAAGTGAAGGTATAAACATATAAAAAACATAGTAAGAAAATGTAATGTGTAATTGTAATTAATTACTTTTTGAATGTAATTGTAATTGTAATTAATTACATTTACAAAACTGAGTAATTGTAATTGTAATTGTAATTGAGTTTTGACCAAGTAATTGTAATTGTAATTAATTACATTGCAATGTAATTGACCCCAACCCTGGATGCAACAGGTGTCAAGAAATTTGAAAATTCTTTTAGATAATCATCGAAGAAACTTTCAACAAACTTTTTAACTTTAATATATGCTTATTAACTCAATTGAACATTAAATGACATGTATATATTATATATACTGTATACTTTATATATAGCAAGTAGATGAATATGAATACAAAGAACATTTATAATTACACTAGAAGTAGTAATCATTGTATCATTGAATTCATGTAATATTGATATGGTATAGAGGCTAAAAGCCTGCATCCATTATATGTTGTATTAAAGGTAAGATCATATCATTTACGTACTACTAACTGGCTCCAACAATGTTAGAGGTAAAGCAAGATGAGGTACTTGAAGTTAAACATTATGTTGTGGCTCTAAATAATAGTAATAAAAAGCCAGCAAATATTTATGATCATTGGAATATAAATAGTGATACGATCGCCTTCTAGATTTGCGCTCCATTTCATTTGTTGGTGTAGACCACTCCAAGTGCAAGCTAGCCTAGTTGACTGAAGGTGTCCTTGGAGATAGAATCTTGGGTTGTGTGGTAAGGTTGTGGGGATCACTCTGTCCAATATGGTGACATGCTGCCCTTTTTCAATTCAGAATTGTTATATTTAATATCTCAAGTGCAAGCTTTAATACAGGCATATTTATTTCAGAGATAGAACATGGACAATGTCTTTTTCAGGAAGGTAAATTTTAGAGTAATATTGTAAAATAATGTAAGATAGTGTTTGTCCTTGTGATACACTAGGTACTGTTTATTCTACAATGTAAAATGTTTTCAGTGACTGTCATGTATGTGTATCATTCCAGTTTTAATCCAGAAGAAATCTCTCCTACGGCAAAATGGAATATACACCAAAAACAACAGCAGAAAAAAATAAACAACTTGATAAAGAGTTCTTCAGTCCTCCAAATCCACGAGGAGAGAAAAACTTTTTTCTGGAATGTCCACCAATTGCATTTGGTATGTATATATATAAAAATATTCAATCAAACTAGATCATCAATAGTGACAATACAATGGAAATCAAGTAACAAACATACTGTTTACAACTAGAATACATGTGTAGAATTCACAAAAGATAAACAGAAGTTCTGACAACAAGGACCTATTATTGCCGATTTATTGGCCAGTAATCGTTAACCTGTAACATTATGATCCAGGGTCTAGCAACAGATCTCCACAAGCTTTTTGGTATTAGGTAAGAGTTTCTAATGAACATCTGTGACTTTGGATGGAGGTCAAGGTCATTTATTTGAATAAACTTTATAGCACTTCATCTCAGTATGGTATAGGTCTAGACTTCCTCTAAATATGTTACTTATTGGAATTCTGGGAGCTTGAAAAAGGTTGTCATTCATTTGAGCATAAATTAAATCTGATACCCCTACATGGTAGCCTTTTAACCCAGCATGCTACAGATCCAATATCAGATCTCTTGGGCAAATGTATAGTCATATTGGCAAGGGAAGTTGTTTATAATATTTGTCTATGACCTTTAAATTGGAAACTAATGAAAGGTAAAGATCATTCATTGAATTAACCTGGTAGCCCGTCGTCCCAGTATCAGATTGATTTCTCTGAGCCACATTGTTTAAATGTGAATTAAGGTTTTATCCTATTTGAATCCTCTGACCTTGAATGAAGGTCTAATATTCAGATAAACAAAATCAGTAGTCTGGTAGGCCTTCATACCAGATGGTTGTCTTGTACCGTATTTGACCCCTCTGACCTTGAATGAAGGTCTGGTATTCAGATAAACCAAGTCAGAAGCCTGCTAGCCCTTCATACCAGTGTGCTACTGCTACAGATGCATTATGTAGGTGTCTGAGCTTTCTGATTTTTGGGATTTTTTTTTTTTAAAAAGCCTTATGTGTCAAACATAGATGACAAAGATAGTACATACTCTGCATCAAGGACTACCCAATACACTTGCCATTTGATCAGGCAGATGAGCTAAAAATTGTGCATTCTTTGTTTATCTGGTTAAAACAGTAAATGATGATATAAGTCATAACAAGATTTTAATTCACTGATTGTGAAAGTGAGGACAGGAACTTTATGTCATCTTTCCCCTACAAGATTCCATAGTCTTTGTTTTCTATAACAACATTTATTATCTGTTTCAGGGGTACTTTTAGCAGCAAGTCTGCTGGTCTACAGGATAAAGAAATATCCTCAAATGAAAGCACGCGGACATGACATGATGATCTACCTTTACAACACTAGGGCCATGGTCTGTGGGTCCATTTCTGGTCTGGCTACTCTAACTGTAGTCTCTGCCAAGCTGATGGACGGCAATACAGGCAGCAGACCCCGTTACATGGGCGACCATACGCCACGGAAGCTTCCTAACCAGAAACTGAAACCTATGACGGAAAACCCTATGGTTCTCATTAAAACAGACATTATGGAGCAAGTTCTTCTACAAAGATTTCACGCTAAGGTTGAAACAGATTGAAACCTCAACAATAGAACTTATTGTGAGGTCAATAAGTGTTTAAATCATTCACCCCTGAGAGCAAACTTGGACTGTTCAAATTCTAATGCTGGAACCGTCCAATTTGAAATTTCAGGGGAGAATGAGTTACCTCATAAAGGAACTTGATTATGTGACAGTCAATCAACAGGTGGAGCTTTGTATAGATTATATAACGGGTAATACATGAATATATTTGGATGGGACAGATGTATGCTTATGTATGTCTTTTTAAATCATTTCGGTCTGCAACATTAGTACTATATAACCGTCATTGAAATAATAATCCAAGAACTAAAATTGATGGTTGTCTTTTTCGTAATTTTGTTAATCATGAAAGCTCAGATGTAATTGCAAGGTCCCAAGTGTATGTATAGTGACCTATTGCTTCTGTATGGCAAAAGCTGGTTTAATAAATTGTATAATACTTTCATGTACATCCATCTTTAAACAATTGAAACTGTTAATTGTACACATATTGACTTGCTTTTTGTAAAGATTGTTGAATTTTATCTTTTAAATCATTTACAGATATGAATATTTTTGTTTGAATAAAATAAAAGGTCAAAATAATTAATACTTTGTTGATGTTTTGAGCTGAGCTTAGGGAATGTCATGCTTTGAACAAAGTATACCGTACTGTCCAGTTATTTTACATTGTCTTCATATGGCTGTCTATAACTATATAGGTACATTGAACTTTTGATTAAAGTAGTGATTGAATTTAAAAGTTTTGGGCTCCAAATCCGTCATAGGTATTTCTGCTAAAGATGTATCGAAAGTGAGTACATATTCTTATATCATTCATGAGTAAGATTCTAAAGTTGTCAAACAAGAGGCTTTTGGATCTCCTGCCTCACCCCAAAGAGGGTGAATGATTCTTTTACTCTCACTCTATTTGAGGATGTGCACCCTATTGGAGAACATGCAAAGATCTTGTGAAGCTTGTTTTTACCCTAGTGTGAGATAAAAAATCTCAAACCAGTAAAATTGCGGATATCCATGTCCGGGTTAAGAGAAAGGATAATCTTAACCCAAGGGGTAAAATTCTTTAGTTGTCAAACAAAACACACCATCAAGAGGAAAATAATTCATATATTGGGTGAATTCAAACTGCAGCGTAAGGTCCTTGAGATTGCACAACTGGTTCAGATGTTCCATTCATCAAATCTTGACTACAAATATAATATATTATGGTTGGTCAGCACACATACTTGGTCTTAATTTCCAACAAAAAATACCTCAGTCTATGTTCACAGGCAATAATAGATTGCCTTTTCATAACGTTGACATAATAACTTACCTTAGAAGTTTGATGCATAATTTGTAGAAAGGTTTTATTTAGAAAACAACAAAAACACTCATTGTGAATTTCAGGAACTATGTTCCTTTTTTATTTATTGCATAAACTGCAAATTGAATATATTTTTAACATTTAGAAAATTAAAAAGCTTGAAATAAACTTAATAAATAAATAAATAACAATGCAACAATTACAAAAAATACACCAAATTAATTAATAACATGTCCAAATAGACTTGCCTAAAATATCATAACATAAAACACTAAAGATATGAACAAATCTTAGTGATTTTGCCTGACCACAGAGTAAAGTTATTGGCTACTTGCACTCTGGCGACCAATTCTCACAAGGTACCAGTTCTCACCATGTGCATATGTATGGTTACACTCAAATTTTCATAGACAGGGTACCATGCAGGTTTCCACAAAATATTGCTTGAAAATTTGTGTGTAATCATACAAATACACATGCGATGGCCAAAATTAGTCTCTGACCAGTATGCATTTTTGGATGAATATAATTTGACCACCAGGTAATACAAATTACAAATGATATTCATGTTGAATTATTATTAGGTCCAAAATATGTCATTTGAAACGAAACAGAATTTGATAATTAAATTTCGTGAAATGTAAATATTTTTTGTTGGAAATTATAATGAAAATTTTTATTCAGAAATTAATTGAACTATCATAATTATCTGTATAATGCATAATCCAGTGTTGTCTCTGAACACTTTCTCCAGGTCTGCATTGCTTGGTATAATTTGTTAATTAGTTTGACAGGTTAAACGTCCTGTTCAGAGCCACGGTCATTTAAAGATGTGCCAGGTTAAGGAGTGGAGGAAAAGCGGAGTACCCAGAAACAAATGTTGTGATGATATGTCTGGACATCTTAACCACTCAGCTACTGTGGCCAGAGTGTCTGTATGGAACATGTATTAAAAGTTTCAACAAGATTAGGCACTTAATTTCAGCTTAATCATTCAAATACATATTCAATCAAGATCACTATCATAAGTTATATTCTATATTTCTGTATTTCACCTCCTTATAGTTCAAGGTGGGTTCAAAGATATACACCAAGAGGAGACCTTTTGGCTGAACTTGACCTTATTTCAGATTTGACATTGACCTTTATTAAGTTGATAACTTGTTGTCTTTCTTAGTATATTGAAAGGCTATTTCAGGTTTAACTTTGACGATCTTGATATACATTAGAGATCACAGCTTCCAGTTTTATATCACTGGGGAACATACCACATACATGGATTTGTTACTAGAAGGACATTAATATGCAATGGATTTAAATGAAAACTCCATAGACACTTACTTATTATGTGACAATAATAAAATTAAATTGAGGACAAAACATTGACAGAAGCATTTATATAAAACATTCAAAGATAAAAATTAACATACCAATGATTCATAAAACAAACATGGCATTATAAATGTCGGATGTGTCTAAAACACATCTAAATAATACTTAATCAGATTCAATATCACCTTAAATCAATGGAGTATTGTTACCTTAACTCATTAGTAACTTCATTTTTTTTTCTTATCTATCTTCAGTAATTTATAGCTTATAAATAAGCACATCTACCGCAGTTACAGCTAGAGGAAAAATTCTGATCGAGGAATAAAATTAACTAATTAATTAATTAATGTTGATCAAGCCTAATATGGATAGGCCTTTATTGACCGATAAAAATGTAGTATTTTTTATAGGAAAAAATTATCATCAAATACTGTATTGGCTCCATGCCACAAAATCACTGTCATGATAATTAAAAAAAATGAAATTAATTAAAAGTGAATATTTGAATATCAATAAAATATAAATAATTATCACAAGCTAAAAAGGATATAAATATTTAATTTACATCATAATTTTCCTATTGAAGAAAATATTTTTTGGATGTTTTCGTCACATGACTAAATTAAAATTTTTGGAAGAATGCTTAAAAATTTTGGAGGTTTAACCTTCATAAACATGATAAAGTTTTAAGATTTGGCATTCATCATGTCATGGTGTTTCATAAATAACAAAACAAGTTAAAATTTGATATAAATTCAAAACTGCATAATAAATAACCAAAATATCTGTATTTTTTAAACATAGGAACTGGTATCAGGAAAGATGATATCGATGAGTAAAATCAATAGGTTTTGTCAGTAACAAATTTATAGTAAATTTTGCATTTTTTACAATCTGATATTCTCAAGAATCAACATATAACAAATTCATATCTATATCAAATAATCTGCTATATATATAATAGTTATTGTTAAAGTTGCATGCATCAAAGATTTTTTCTTTTTAAAAATTATGTCTGGTAAAATTTCTTCCATATATTTCATGGAACTTTGAGATTCTTTCATCATAATGACTGAAGAATTTTTCAACCAGCTAGACATTATTTAAATTAACAAACACTGAAAAATATTGCATAATTATATATGCCCATATAGTCAAATTGCCAAAAATTAAATTTGATAAATATGATTTTCTAACTTTCAGCCAAAATTTTAAAATAACCACTCATATAGTAACAAAATAATTTAAACATGGTTTTCTCTCTAAACGAATGAAGTATGACGTTACAGGACTGGTATACTCACAAACACATGATGTCACAATTCAATGCCTATACCCACAAGGGTAGATAACTCTTTAATAGAATACATATTACTGAGTAAGTGAAATTGTTTATACAATTGTACTAAATCAAAATATCACCATACTGGACGTAAAACCAACATTATGTCATACATAAAATAGCTAAATTGTTTATGGTTATTATATCACCTTACATGACAACATCCTCAATACTCCAGGGGTTATTGTCTTTATTTCGACCCAGAAATATGTTATAGCAAAACTGAAGGCTGTGTGTGAGAAAACAGGTGAGCAAGCAATTTGGTCCTTTGATGTAAGACAAAAGAATTGAGAAAAAGTACACTGTGGTAGACTGTGTGGCTTTGAAGTTGGGCATCACTATCTCTGCACTTACATATGTAGTCTTCAAAGGAAGTACTATAACATATATATTCCAGGGGTGAATATAACGACAGTGATAGTAACCCCTTGGACACTGAACATGATCTGGCAACAAAGTTTGAGGTGAAATACCAGCAATGTTGACGTTGTTGAGTTTTTATTGAGTGATAAATACCGATACTCTTTATTATATGTAATGTATAGGTATAGCCACTTCATAGTTAAATACAGTGTAACAAGAAAATCATGCAATAACAGTATTGTATTCTGCATTTGCATATTACAGAGTTATCTGCCCTTTGGGGGTAGGTATTTATTGTCACATCATCTATTTGCAAGTGAAACGTGATATTTTTCAGAGAAAACAACACAAGTTTCACTCATAAAATGATGATGTCATCATAACAATATATTCGTAATGGAGGTAACACTGCAATATGCAAAGACGGAATACATTTTGCAAAGCAAATTTAGCATTATTTAAAGTAATAATTGAAAACATTCCGGTAAAGAAAGACGTTTGGGAGAAGGGGGAGGCACTCATATCAGCGCTGGACAGGATCAAATGTATCTTCACATCACGATCAAGTTCCCTTCATGTCAACGCTACTGATCGACCTGAAATTTTAATCAAAAGTAGGTCTTATTTAATTTCTAGAGAAATTTAATGTTATCTTGTCAAAAGCATATGTTGAATATTTCATTTACGTTAATTTCATCGCCAGAAACTACTACTGTATATTAGTATCATCAAAGTACTCTCTGAGGTAAATTGTAGTTCAAATTTCATTTTATAATTCAGGATAAAATTTCAACAACTTAATTACTAACTAAATATCTAGTCTGTATGATGTGAAATATATTAACAAGAAAAACAGTGGAATTGATAACACGCAAATTATTTTCTGATAATTAAGAAATATTCTGATATGCACAACAACACTTAGACATTGCAAATAAGCAAAAATACAGAAGAAATGAAAATGTCATGAACACGCATATATGTAAATCTAATAATGGAACATAATAACTGAAGTTAAATTCATTTTCCCCATATTTCAGGATACTACACAAGTGTCACTTGCATGATATAATTGTTTTTAGTGGATAAGCGGTTATACCATTCGTACTGTGAAATTATCTCCCTTTGAATATGATAATAGTAAAATCAGACCCACTCTATAAGGTGTTACTAATCAATACTGAGGGGGTAAAACTGTCACAGCAAGATTTTTGAAAGGACTTATCACAGTGCAAACTTAAATATTTATTTTATGTATCTGGTGTCTATGTTCTACGTACATTATAATAAATCTTAATTTCTGAAAAGGAATTTCATAATCCAGATCCTAATTCTATATAAATCAATCTTTACATGAAAATTTTACCTCTGAAACGAAATCAATAGCATACCCTTATGGGTGAAAAAGCAGCTTTGAATGATCGCATGCAATATAATGCAAATATTTATTCCAAACCTAATGATTAAGTGCTGATTTATTAAAGTGCACCAATACTGTACATGCTAATTAAAAGATGAAATTTTGTGGAATGTAAATTCATTGAAAAAAAACACACCTGAAAATCAAACCCAACAAATGATAATAATTTGATGTTACTAGAGACCAATTTCAAAGTGACCTTAATTTTGAACGTTTGGATATAACAGCATTTTCGAGCTCAAAGAAATGTCATATTTGATATCCATGTAGCTAAAATAGGCTTAGTACCACACTCCCTCAATATTGATTAGGAAAAATATCATAGAATAATGATATCCAAAAAAGACCTTGCAATTGAAATCATGGAAATTATATTTATACCGTGAAAGAATTCGGGACATGAAGGGTAGGCTTTTTCTACCTCCATCACCAGAGAGCCGCCTTCTGCCACGTGTCATGCTGTAACCTATGGTAAATACACAATGAAAAGGTCCAGTAAAACAAAGACAGGAAATTCCACACCCACTTATAGAAAACCCTACTCAGTTAATATTGCCATTTGATCATGTATTTATAGTTTAGGCCCATACAATGGATGTGTAAAAGTTGAACTACAGAAGAACAAAAAATATTTGACTTTTACAGTATGCAAAATTAACTACAAAAATGCATGCAGCTGTTATGGGCTAGTTATACATAATGTCTATATACATCTTTAAACAATGGGTTTTCTTACATGCTTTATTTATAAGTAGGATTTTGTTATATATTAATGGTCTTTAAAAGACAGATAAAATTTTAAGTATACGTGTTGTAATGTACTAATAGTCTAAAAAGAGAGATAGAATTTAAAGAGACAATTCCATCTAAGAGTATATTGAAACTTGCACATATTTCGGATACAAACCAGTTCTAATGGAAATTGGATTAGTTGGTTTAACTGTGTTATGTCAGAAAAGCCCACTGTAGACCAATGTATGTGAACTGTTCAATCGCCATTACACATAGCCTTGTATGCCGAACCCTGACCCTTGCCTGTGTTGTAAAGAATTTTTTCTCTAGAACTTCTCAAAACGCTCCTTCAGTTGTGTTAACATTATTAGATGCATATTCTTGTCTAAAAATAATTTCATCAACTCCTCAGTGTTTATGTATTGCATTTGTTTAACGTGCGTGACTTTGACTATAGGGCTAGGGTACAGCGTACATGTTGTACCTGCTTAATCGTGTTGATCAAAGATTTGGAATTTCAATGATATTAATTAAAATACTTAACAATGTTGTGGAATTTGTCACTATTTCTTGTCAAATGTTTCATAAGGATTGTAGAACAATACATTTATGTCATATTTTGCTTCGTGGTTATGTAACGAATTAGCCTCACTGAATTGTCCCTGTAAGGTAGAAGTGGAAGTTATTTAATTTTAATTCACATCTGTACTAATTCAGGAAAGGATAAGTACAAGAGATCCCAGAGGGATCTTGGCGCCCACCAAAGAATGATCAATGTCTGACAATGGAAAGAGGGATCTTTTCCCTGCTTTTCAAACTTTTTCAAACACACTACATATAAAATTTGAGACAGATCGCTATAGTACTTTCTAAGAAATAGTGGTAACAAACTTCAACAATGAAATCTAAGATGGCGACCGGTTGCCTATCTTGTTTACCGATCATTCCCGAAAGGCATTACGCATCAGTCCTAAAAGGTAATATGCACAACTAGGGTACAAGGGGAACCTATGCATGGAATTTGAGAAAGATCCCTTCTGTACTTTTTGAGAAATAGCGATAACAAACTTTAACTATCAAAATCCAAGATGGCCGTCAGTCGGCCATCTTGTTTGCCGATCGGTCCCAAAATACAATATGCACAACTATGATCCTATGGGAACCTGTATATGAAAATTGAGAAAGATCCCTTCAGCACTTTTTGAGAAATAGCAGTAACAAACTTTAACTATCAAAATACAAGATGGCCACCTGTCGGCCATCTTGTTCATCGATCGGTCCCAAAATGCAATATGTACAACTAGGGCCCTTGGGAAACCTATATATGAAATTTGAGAAAGATCCCTTCAGTACTTTTTGTGAAATAGCGGTAACAAACTTTAACTATCAAAATCCAAGATGGCTGCCTGTCTGCCATCTTGTTCACCGATCGGTCCCAAAATGCAATATGCACAACTAGGGTCCTAGGGGAACCTGTATATGAAATTTGAGAAAGATCCCTTCAGCACTTTTTGAGAAACAGCGGTAACTATCTTTAACTATCAAAATCCAAGATGGCCGCCTGTCGGCCATCTTGTTCACCGATCGGTCCAAAAATGCAATATGCACAACTAGGGTCCTAGGGGAACCTATATATGAAATTTGAGAAAGATCCCTTTAGTACTTTTTGAGAAATAGTGGTAACAAACTTTAACTATCAAAATCCAAGATGGCTGCCTGTCTGCCATCTTGTTCACCGATCGGTCCCAAAATGCAATATGCACAACTAGGGTCCTAGGGGAACCTGTATATGAAATTTGAGAAAGATCCCTTCAGCACTTTTTGAGAAACAGCGGTAACTATCTTTAACTATCAAAATCCAAGATGGCCGCCTGTCGGCCATCTTGTTCACCGATCGGTCCAAAAATGCAATATGCACAACTAGGGTCCTAGGGGAACCTATATATGAAATTTGAGAAAGATCCCTTGAGCACTTTCTGAGAAATAGCGATAACAAGAATTGTTAACGGACAGACGGACGAACGGACCACGGACCACGGACGAAAGGCGATTTGAATAGCCCACCATCTGATGATAGTGGGCTATTAATAGTAGGATGTGATAGAATAACACTGCAATCACAAATCAAAAATATATACCTGGTACAGAGAAAATCACCACAAACAGGACGACAACAGACTGCAAATGTTCATGCTTCATACGCCATACCTGGTAACCTGGTACCATATTTCATTTTTCATAACAAATATTATAAGAAACCCCCGCCCACATATTTTATTTATTTTTTTAATTTGGGGAGGTGGGGTGTCTGAAAATAAGACCCTAACTGCACTCAAAGTTTCCCTACATCCTAGGCCTTATATCATTAAAATCTGTATTACTATTAATATAGATGAATCTTGTCTAGTCTCAATCTGGTCTGGTTTAACTGAATAGTTAATTTGAAATACATTTTTGTATTTCACTAGTGATAACCAAATTTAAATAGATCCTTAGTTTCTTTAGATAATTAAAGTTTAAAACATCGTTCCACTTTTAAGACATAACCATGCAGATCCTCTCTGAGCTAAAAAAATGTCCAGCAATCATGATAATATAATGCATGCAGGCAAAGAGCCACTTTCCTCGCTAATATTTACTACAGACAATTTCCCTGCATTCCACTAAAAACAATTTCACTTGATATCTTTGTAGATTTGAAACCTCCCAAGGCCAAAAATAAACATTTATCTGTTGAAACATACTCATGTCTGGCCAGAATCCCATCACCATCTGAAGAACTTTACAAGTATCTTATTCCAAGTATACACTAATCATCCATTCGTTACCAATGTAATAACCATCCATATGTTACCATGGTGATGTTACCATGGTTTTTTTTGATCACACAAAATGAATTAACACAAAAATGATCACCAAACAAACACCACCAAAGGCAAACATACAAACCTCCGGTATAGGTGATAGGTGGGGGACATTATGTCAGAATTTAGATTAAAGTCCTTTTCTGAAAAGGTGAATACATTGACAAAATGTCAGAATTGAGATAAAAGTCCTTTTCTAAAAAGATGAATTCATAGACAAAATGTCAGAATTGAGATAAAAGTCTTTTTTCTAAAAAGATGAATACATAGACAAAATGTCAGAATTCAGATTAAAGTCCTTTCCTGAAAAGGTAGAAAATGCCTTTACAAAATCTGTTTTTTTCCTTCAGACCTAGCTATGGCTCTGATTTCTTGAAACAAATTTAAGTCAAATTTTCTCACAAATTGTATAAGGAAATAACTTGTTTGGATCAGCTGGTGCTTGGCTATGATTTGAGATAGTGGGGCAAGATCAACGAACTAAATCCTAAAACTCTATATAATTACTGCTCTAAAATTATGTTTGTAACCATTGGTATACAGATTTTCAAAATTAGTTCACATTGTACACGCTGATATGCACCAATAGAATAAAAGTTAATGTTAGTCTACATATCAAAGCCATGCAGCAGGGTAAACACTGAATCCAGTAAACATATTTGTTAACAACACCTATCTAAAACTGGATATGGCTGCAAGACATCAATGCCCTCCTGGAGGAAATCTGGACAGGACGCAACGGATGGACATGGACGCCACGGGATAGACATGGATTACACTATAAGGTTTGGGTTGGATTAGTTTAACATCCTATCAACAGCCAGGGTCTTGTAAGAATATGCCAGGTTTTTTGGTGGAGGAAAGCCGGAGTATCCGGAGTATAACCACCAACCAACGGTCAGTATCTGGCAACTGCCCCACATGGGATTCAAACTCGAAACCCACAGGTGGAGGGCTTGTGGTAACATGTCGAGACATCTTAACCTCTCAACTACCACAACCCCAGGAACACACTATAAACCAACCCCATGATATTCATGGTAGGGGCCCTTGTAATAACCTCCTCAATGTATCGGACAATTCAGTCCAGGACGGAGAGTATTAATTTGGTTTGATAAGCTCCTATTAAGAACCAGGTATTTAAGACATTGTCAGGTTTATAGGTGGAAGAAAACCGGAGTACCTGGAGAAAAACCACTGACCAGGGATCAGTACCTGGCATCTGCCCCACATTGTATTTGAACTTGTGACCCAGAAGTGGAGGGGGGGGGGGCTTGTGGTAATATGTCAAGAACTTCAATCCTCAATACAAATGCATGTCAAAATATGAATCTCACCAAATGCTTATCAACATGATTTACCAGGAGCAGAACCTAACTGATAGACACCACCTACTTGATCTAACACACTTTCTTCCCTCAGTACAGCCCATGTGTTTTATCCCATTATAATTCAACTTGTTATAAAATTGCTCTAATTCTTTCATTGGCAGGATAACTTGTAAATTCCTTCGACAGTACAGATTAATATCAATTACCAAACAAGAAAGCTACTGCTAAGCTACAAGTGAGAAGAAACACAAGCACAAAGCTATCTTTTAAGCTACAAAGTACAAGGTAAGCAGGCCATTTACAGCTGCATAGTTGCTTTAATTCGCCAGAAATTAAATTCCTTTATACTGGTGGTCAAATTAAATTCCGTGAACTTAAATAGATATAAATAAGTATCAAAGCTGAGATAGCAAAATTTTCTCTCTGCAAAGTTAAGCAACTATTCAGCAAGATACATGTGCACAAGGACAGGAGCCTTCTTTAACTAAGAAACAAGTGCAAGTAAATGACCTTTAACAAAGATGCAAGTGAACAATATTGTCTTCAACAAATCTATTGTGTGTATCTAATGTTACGCCTATAGATGTGGCACTAGTCTTACCTGGGTCGGGTGTGGCAGGGTCTGGTTGTAACATTGTACCATACAAGCGGATCACCACTATGAGACAGCACAGCAGTATGGGTCCAAAAATGGCCCCTTCTAGCCCCATCCAATAGATACCTCCAGCAATAGCTAAACCCGTCATGTAAGGGTGGCCTCTGAAAATTATAGAAATTCAATGACAATATAGTACCTTATCAAGGACACTTAACCTTTCCTATAGAACAATCAAAATATAGGAAAATAGTCCCTTGTAGATAAGAGAGATTTATTGAAATGGATAACAGTTTTTCACAAAAATAAAATGGGGTAGCATAAATATTAATCTTCATTCTTAATAAGCCTCTTTTATCATCAATATATCTCACTATTTCATTTTTGTACATTTACTTAAATGTCCATATCCTAATATTTAGTGCTATATAAAGCATTAGAACTTAAACCAACAACTTGTTCTTAACTTGTCCTGTTAACAGACTTTAGATATAAGAAAAAGAAATCTGCTTACCCTTTGATTTCGCTGTAAATGGCAGTATCTACGACATAGGTCGGCAGCATGTGGAATATTACCAGGAGGAGGGCAAGGAAACCTTGACCTTGAACCAGCCAGAGTTCAAGGACAGCTGGAATGGTCGCCCAGTAGGTTCCCAAGAATGGGACAGCAGCAAACATGGCAGCCATCACTGATAAGCAGTAAAGATACAGAAAAAGTCAGACACCACAGATGGAGGAAAATGTTTTATAATGGAGCAGATCATTATATTGTACATGTATATCTAATTATGTTTGCTGGGATGAATATGATATTTTCACAATTTCCCGGAATATTGTCATGATCACATAAATTTTATTAATGAAATATTAACATATAGGCCTTGAAAGACAGATTGCAAAAATTTTGAAATGCTTCAATTTAATTTTATTGTCTTCATGTAAAATAATGAAAATTTTGACCTGTGTAAATACTAGGCTATACAATGTTTCATAAATCCAAAACATTTACAAAACTGTATCTAGAGCTTTAATTCTTATTAACATTACTTAATATTGTCTCCAAATTGTAAATCTTTCAATTTTAAGTGATTTTACACCTGTAACCCACCTGAAGGAATGAAGACGATGTTGACTCCGAACCAGGTGTGAGTCATCCAGGTATAGAAGCCATAAAAGGCTGCCATCTTTAACGAGGCCATGAACACACCGCTGTAGGTAAATAATCATATAAATATGTATTCAAGACAAATATTCAAACTTCATCAGGGTAATCTAGGGTCATGACAAACAGCACAGTTTTGTTTTTAGTTATTTATATATTAGTCATGCAACAGAAATTGTGATTGGTTACTGAAACAGTAATATGCTAGTCATGTAACAGAAATTGTGATTGGTTAAAAATATTCACTGAAACAGTGATATGTGAGTCATGTAACAGAGACTGTAATTGGTTACTCACTGAAACAGTAATATGTGAGCCATAAAACAGAGATTGTGATTGGTTACTTACGTAATAGCTTCCTCAACAGCTTGACCAATCACACTGGTTCCTTGTGTGGGACTAAGATTGCTGAACCATTCCAACGGCTTGTACTGATTACCACTAGTGGCCAGCAGGTAAAATAAGGTGGTCAGGAAAATTACCTACAGGACATAGACAGATTACCGTAAACAATTATGTCAGGACAGACACAGATTACCTGTAAACATTTAAAATCTATTTCTTTTATTGATGCTAGGAAACATGCTGACAAAATACCAGTAATACATGTACAACAAATTTCAAATTCACAAAAATGAATAATGAAATATGAACTTATCAACATATAGCCTTAAAAAGCAGTTGTATGTTCAGACGTATTAAACGATTCCTCCACATCTGGGTTGCTACTAATAATCCCATGAGGGGTAGTTGCAAGAAATGGACCTTAGGTACTTTGGCTTTTTCCACCTATCCTTAAATGACCCTGGCTGTTAATAGGACATATATGAACCAAACCAATCCAATATCACTTAAATTGTGACTTAACCCCTTAACTCCCAAGAATTTTTAGCAGAGTTCTCGAAAATCTGACATTTTCTTTCAAAGTGATTTTTCACCCTTTTGCAGCAATATTTTTGGTAATCAACCCATATATATTTAGAAACTTCAGATCACAACCTTTTCAAATTTTGTAAGAAAAATGGTGTTTTCACATTAATTACGTTACCATAGCAACCGAAATTTTGGACTTTTACAAAAAAGTTAAAGTTTCTTACATTTATAACTCTTAAGACAATGAAAGTTATTTAGATGTCAATTTATCAACCTAACAATCAAGTATATTATTGCAGAAGGGTAAAAAATTTTATCGAATGCCATAATTTCAATTAAATTTGGAATATTACCATGGTTACCAACAAAATTAAAAACCGATGATTTTTGAAAATGCTTGAATTAGTGTTTCACCTGTCTTACTTCATCTAGAGAAAGTTTGTTATATATTTAACAGGCTTAGTGATCTTTTACCTTTCGTATTAATTTCAAAAGAGAACGTGGTCAGAATTGGTATCTAATCATTAATCTTTTGCGTAAAAAATGTTACCATGGCAACCAAAATATAAACTACGGAAAAATGCGATTTTACACTGATAGAACCATTTTCATGGGCTTCCAGTTGACTAAAATATCGAAAAAAATGTAATGTGTTTCAAAATCGTTTGTTTGACATGTTACTGTTTATAATATTAAATATTTATATTATTACTCAGATCATTTCAATTTTTTGGAACACCAAAAACCAACATCATAACCCGTATGTCATTGTAGCAAGCTGGCTTACAAATATTTATCAAGATGTTTAGATAATATATCTAAAGATATATTTGTACACAATAAAAAATGCAATGCGGTACTCTCAGAGTATACTACAGTAATTTGTAACTTACCAACATTGTATAATGCCAGTTTCTTTAGTTTAACCACACAAAAGTATCAAGATAATACATGAATACAGAGTAAAAGACTAGCAAACAGCTTTTGTTTTTTCTTGACAAAATTTGTGTATTCTACATGTACATGTACTCATAATAATTTGCATGTTATTTTTTTAAAGACAAAAACGCATATACATATTCTATATTTGATAGAAATACAAACCATCTCTATTAATCATTTATTATCTGTGTGTTCTATGTCCAGTTCTTTATTGCTTGGTTACCAAAAAGACAACCTTATATATATACAATGTATATATATTATGGTAGAAGCCCTCACTTTTTCCCAGATATACATCTATATACATTTGCAAAAAATGCATCGTACATATATGTGATGTATACCTTGTCCATATTGTAGATACCATGTAATGTAGTCGCTAAAACTGTCTATATTGTTAGGCTTTTTTTTATATTTTTTTTTGTCAATATATTTGGCAAAATAAAAAAGAAACCTAATAATATAGGCAGGTTTAGCGGACTACATGTAATGCACATACTTGTGTGTTATTGACTCTTGACCATATTGCAGATACACTGCATACAGTGTGTACATTCATGTATATGTGATATGACTTGACCATATTGTAGATACACTGTGGTGTCTACATATATACATGTATATTATCTCTTGACATATTGGTCATACAAGTGCAATGTCTACAAACATGCATATGTACATGTGTTAAATTATGTATTGACCATAGTGTAGATACATGTACACTGCCGTGTCTTTACATGTTTATGTTTTATGTATATACCATATTCTATTGTAGATGCACTGCAATGACTACACATGTATATGTCTAATGTCTTGACCATATTGTAGATACACTGCAGTGTCAACAGATATATGTGTGCTATGTACTGACCATATTGTAGGTACTCTGCAGTGTCTACAGATATATGTGTGTTATGTACTGACCATATTGTAGATACACTGTGTGTCTAAATATGTATATGTTTATGCATTGACCATATTGTAGATAAACTGCTGTGTCTACACATGAATGATACGCTGCAGTGTCTACATATATTATTTACATATATGCCCAGATTCATATGCCAAATAATTTTTCTGAATAACAGGTTCATTTGTTTCTTTTCTTTGCCATATATGAACGTTATTTCTTGACCATATTACAGTATCTACATAAGCATGTGCATTGCATGTACTACGTCTTATTCAGATTGTAGACACACTGCAGTGTCTACCTGTATATATGTTATGTATTGTAATACACCTATGTGGTTTTTGTTTAGTCATACTTGTGTGATAACAATTCCAAAGAATTGACTTCATCTTTACTACATGTGCACTTTTGATATAGCTATGAATAAATCCATAAACATGCATCTGAACATTGTTTACTCTTTTTATAAATGATTTGCTAAAGATAAAACAAATGTATTATTTCAACAAGAAACAATTAAAAAATCATATATGATTATTTTAATAAAGAAAGCAGAAAGACATGATGAAAATGCTGAGTCTTATTACAGGGTTATGTTAAATACATCTAACGCCTTTCCAAATTGTAATTTTAAAATTAACTTCCCTACATTTGTGTAACATACATGTACATTTTTTAGCCTAATCTTTTTCTGGACAAATATCAATAGTATCTCTATCACAGAGCATAATATTTTACATTTGTGTCAATTGAAGCATGAAGAACTTTACAGGCAAAATATGTTTATACATTTTGTATCTCTTAAGGTGCCCTGTCACTTCCCATCAGAAAACCATAATTTGGATTACATGTAAATGCATATGCAGTATAAAGAAGATGATGCATAAGATTCAGTGGACTTATTTGTATGATCAGACAACCTGCATTTTTAATGTTTTTAGTGCAAATAGTACATTGCATGTATCAATCTTTGATTTGAGATTAAGAGCAGAATTTTTATTGATACTGAATCTATCTGTATACATGATGTACATGTATAGGTATGTATATGAAAGGTGTCATTATTCTAAATGATTGTATCTCTGCAACTTTCACTATATAAGTTAACATGATCTATCCAAATTGGAACACTTTTTGAAGAATTGTAAAAAAAATGTAGAACTCTGTGTTTGTGTCAGGATCCCCCTAAAACTTCAAAACATAGATTCCTTTGTTTTCATGTCAATAAACTATTTTTGCTAAACTGTACTGGATTAATTAGTTGACCTCCTCCTGGAGGACATTTCTAGTTTGTATTTGAAGAACAAATTCATTACAGTAAAATTTGAAGAATCATATTTTAAAAAAAAATATAAAAAAATGATCTGGATATTAAATATCATTATAGATTATCTAATATATTTTGTCATTGACACTTGAATTGTTTATTTCCATTACTTGTAATCAGTAACTTTCTAAATATCAAACAAAATGTATATATTTAAAATAAAGATAAGATGTCATAGTCAGTATTTGAAGTTAATCTAGTATTCCAATCCACAAAATATGTATGGGTATATATATCGTATCAATGTTGTTGTTTTTTATATTTACACGGCATGTACATGTAGCTTATGTATATATGTGTTTAGTTCTATTGGTATGGTTACGGCATATTAGGTACAATGTATGTTTCGTATTTTTGTGCTCAGGAAACTTCGCATCGTGTCCGGCATACTTACACGCATGCACATTGTACATGTGTCACGTACGTACAGTAGATCGACATGTATATCGGCTGATAACACAACCATGTTAATTAGGTCCTCAGTGATTATGACAGTGTCACTCATAAGATGTCCTAGTCAATCAATACTAACAATTTAGCTATAAATATGCATGCGGGCCACCGTAGAAAATAATCGGCGTCGGACACGTGTGCTTCAATACATGTAACTTTTAGAAATGAAAGTCCGGGGAAATCCCCGTTACTATAAATAGTTTTCTGTGTCGTCGGCAAGATTTATTTGCTGAATTAATTTAATTTTTGAATACAGTCAAAGAAATCACTGTAAACATGTTTCTTGACATTTTTGCATAAGAGTTTAGAATTTTTTAACTGCAAAATTGAGGACCATTATCCGTGTGTTCTGGTAAAGTCGCCGATCGGTTTCGCACAGGTGCTTGTGAAACCGATCAACGTCAAGTCGCGGAACTGAACAATTTTCCGTGGATACATCTGTTGAGAACTAAAATACTCATTGAGGAGATGACAAAGTTAAGGTGGGCAGTACCTCCCCTGAACACTACAGACAGTGTGGCTGTGACTAGACTTGGTAGAGAACTAAAATACTTATTGAGGAGATGACAAAGTTAAGGAGGGCAGTACCTCCCCGGAACACCACAGACAGTGTAGCTGTGACTAGACTTGATAGAGAACTAAAATACTTACTGAGGAGATGACAGAGTTAAGGAGGGCAGTACCTCCCCCAAACACTACAGACAGTGTGGCTGTGACCAGACGTGGTAGAGAACTAAAATACTTACTGAGGAGATGACAAAGTTAAGGAGGGCAGTACCTCCCCCGAGTACCAAAGACAGTGTGGTCATGACTCGACTTGGTAGAGAACTAAAATACTTACTGAGGAGATGACAAAGTTAAGGAGGGCAGTACCTCCCCCGAGTACCACAGACAGTGTGGTCATGACTCGACTTGGTAGAGAACTAAAATACTTACTGAGGAGATGACAGAGTTAAGGAGGGCAGTACCTCCCCCGAGTACCACAGACAGTGTGGCTGTGACCAGACTTGGTAGAGAACTAAAATACTTACTGAGGAGATGACAAAGTTAAGGAGGGCAGTACCTCCCCCGAGTACCACAGACAGTGTGGCTGTGACTAGACTTGGTAGAGAACTAAAATACTTACTGAGGAGATGACAAAGTTAAGGAGGGCAGTACCTCCCCCGAACACTACAGACAGTGTGGCCGTGACTAGACTTAGCACCAGGTTCATATTCCCCTTCAGGACGATCCACACTGAATCTATAACCTGAAACGGTAAAGTTAATTTTCAAAATTGAAACGCAAGAGAAATGAAAACATCTTTTACCATGATTGGATAAAGTGATTTTTCTTTAACTTGAATATTTGCTACTATGTAACACTTAACATCTAATTTTGATGGTAATTTCACAGCAATTTTTGAAATCTTATTTTGGCAATTTTTGGGCAATAAATTAATGAAAGATAAATTCCACAATGAACAGACTATTTCAAACATCATAAATTATGTTTAACAGAATGTGAAAACAGGAATTTGATAATTATCTTTATTAGATAATAACTGAACATTAAAAATTTGGCCTAACTTACAGACATGAATGTTCCGATATTGTCCTTAACAAAGGCTATGATTTGACTGATGTTGAAGGCATCCCCCTGGGATACCACCTCCCACATAGAGTTGACATTGATCACATCTGTGGGAAGAACGTTAAATCCCGCAGTTTTCTGGAGACTGCTACTGGTATCATTCTGTTGGGGCAACAAAGACACCAAATTAATACGTTACTGGCACACATACTGGTACATGGAGTTTTGTTTTCCAAGTCATTAATACTTTACTGGCACACATACTGGTACATGGAGTTTTGTTTTCCAAGTCATTAATACTTTACTGGCACACATACTGGTACATGAAGTTTTATTTTCCAAGTCATTAATACTTTACTGGCACACATACTGGTACATGAAGTTTTATTTTCCAAGTCATTAATACTTTACTGGCACACATACTGGTACATGAAGTTTTATTTTCCAAGTCATTAATACTTTACTGGCACACATACTGGTACATGAAGTTTTATTTTCCAAGTCATTAATACTTTACTGGCACACATACTGGTACATGAAGTTTTATTTTCCAAGTCATTAATACTTTACTGGCACACATACTGGTACATGGAGTTTTATTTTCCAAGTCATTAATACTTTACTGGCACACATACTGGTACATGAAGTTTTATTTTCCAAGTCATTAATACTTTACTGGCACACATACTGGTACATGGAGTTTTATTTTCCAAGTCATTAATACTTTACTGGCACACATACTGGTACATGGAGTTTTATTTTCCAAGTCATTAATACTTTACTGGCACACATACTGGTACATGAAGTTTTATTTTCCAAGTCATTAATACTTTACTGGCACACATACTGGTACATGAAGTTTTATTTTCCAAGTCATTAATACTTTACTGGCACACATACTGTTACATGAAGTTTTATTTTCCAAGTCATTAATACTTTACTGGCACACATACTGGTACATGGAGTTTTATTTTCCAAGTCATTAATACTTTACTGGCACACATACTGGTACATGGAGTTTTATTTTCCAAGTCATTAATACTTTACTGGCACACATACTGGTACATGAAGTTTTATTTTCCAAGTCATTAATACTTTACTGGCACACATACTGGTACATGGAGTTTTATTTTCCAAGTCATTAATACTTTACTGGCACACATACTGGTACATGAAGTTTTATTTTCCAAGTCATTAATACTTTACTGGCACACATACTGGTACATGAAGTTTTATTTTCCAAGTCATTAATACTTTACTGGCACACATACTGGTACATGGAGTTTTATTTTCCAAGTCATTAATACTTTACTGGCACACATACTGGTACATGGAGTTTTATTTTCCAAGTCATTAATACTTTACTGGCACACATACTGGTACATGGAGTTTTATTTTCCAAGTCATTAATACTTTACTGGCACACATACTGGTACATGAAGTTTTATTTTCCAAGTCATTAATACTTTACTGGCACACATACTGTTACATGAAGTTTTATTTTCCAAGTCATTAATACTTTACTGGCACACATACTGGTACATGAAGTTTTATTTTCCAAGTCATTAATACTTTACTGGCACACATACTGTTACATGAAGTTTTATTTTCCAAGTCTTTTTGTTTTATACAATAATCTCATGTGATGCTTGTTTCCGTGGTAACCACTCATAATGTGCTGGTCCTTACACAACAGGTCTTATACTAACAGATTTAGAGGGTTAACCACTGACTTTATTTAGGGTAGGCTGTTCCATCTAATGTGTTAATATATGTGGATTAGAATGAATATACGTACCAGGCCTGCTTTCGGCCGGGTACAAGTTGGTCCCTATGTGTCATAGTGGAGCACTGCCTCCAAAAATCACTCGGCATAGTTTTCTATACTTTTTTGTAGGTTTCCAATTATTTCATGTGTATCCATGCATTTACATATTATTTTTGTCCAAAACAAACATAACCATCATTCTTAATATCTACCGTACCACTCACAACACGTTTAATTCACAATTTGTGGACTTGCCATATAAATTCCCTTCAGAAAGCCCTTCATATGTATTATGTAAAAAAAAAAAATGCCTCCATGAGAATTTGATGTTTTATGTGGTTCAGTTTTATTGCCAAGTAGGTAAGCAATATCAAACAAGTACGATAAAATGCAAACAAACGTTTTATTATGCTTTGCATAATCATTACTTTGCTCCATTATAGTAACGGGCACCAATAGTAGCTCTAAAAAAGATGATACCATTTTCTGTCTAAAAGTCTTTTGAGCTACAATATTGCAGCTATATGTGGATAAACAACAAACCGCTGCCATTCTTTCAAACAGCTGCACACACATAAAAATGAAGTCTACTTACCCTAGTCCAACTATGGAATTATATAATCTACAAGACTTGCACTTCCAATCTTTCTGTTTGTCTTTACATTTTCAGAACATGCACTTTAGTTTGAAGATCAGTCACTGTAGACAACCAGCATAATCTGACTGTTTCCATGGTAACTACCCAAGTTGTACCTATCTCTATAGGACCTGTTTTTTACCATGATGTAGTCATGTGATACCTGTTAACTTACCCTGGCCAGCCAATTCTCGTACAGTCTATCCCAAACCTCCAGGACTTGTGTCTCTATCTGTGTATTGTTGGTAGAGCTCTTGTCCATACTGCCACTCACAAAGTCACGTAGCTGTCAAAATAATATTGATACCTAGCACCATATCACTATGTATAGAACCACATAAAATTCAACAAAACTTAGAAATGCGTTGGATTAAAAGAGAGAAATATTTCAATTGTTTTCCTAAATTGTAAGGGTCTTCAATGATCAGAAGTAATAAATATAGATATAACCTGTTATACAATATTGTTGTACAAAGTAGAGTCAAACTAGTCATACAGACTATCAAAGAGACAAACATAGATTAACTTAACAGACTGGTGGTCTTTATAGGCAGGTCTCATGGTCTATTGGCCATTCAGGATCACAAGAAATTGCGTTTTTGCAGGCTTTTTTAAATAAACGGAATCCCTAGATCATGTTTTACTGTATCGTGTTAAATACTTACCCTTGCTGCAATCCAGTTCCGTCCATAGAGATAAGCATTGCCAACCATAGAGTCCATTGCTTTCTGCAAATCTTCTCCATTGGGAAGCCATCTACAGAAAAAGATTAGTTAAATGGTTGGCTGAGATTATCTCCCCTTAAAGGTATATGGTTGTCTCTCATTAATATACCTTTACTTATACTTAACATCCTTATTGAAAAACAAATGTTAAGTAATTTACAAAGCTTAGTTAGTTAATTAAATTTTTTAGGCAGGATGGAGGAAGGGAAGCAGCTTCAATTATAGTGTATGAACACATCACAAATAACTTTTACTGTGACATTAGAGACAAATATGGAAAGGTATTGGGACTGCCCAATAGACCCAGTAGGAGATTTTCATTTAATTATCTCACATCATAGAACTTTACTAACCAGTTTCAAAATTCTAATAACGGTTTTTCAGATCAGCATTTCAATTCCAGGTAGTATGTTTCTAATGTTTAGCTATACTTACGAGTTGAATTCTGAGTTGAGAGTATTGTTCATAACTTCACTGGTCATTTTTACAAACAGCATACTCTCCTGTTGTATCTGGTAAACAAGAAAGTAATTTGTTTCCTTAAAGGCCTCATAAAGGTTTCACACAGTGACACTGTAATACTTTATACAAATACACAAAGCACATTACTTTTACTGTTTCGTACAAATATTTAATTCGCTAATTGCAGAAAAATGGTTGAATCATAGATACCCTGAAGACAGATTGTAAAAATTAAAAAAAAATGTTGACCCACATGAATAACAGACTATATACAATATTATGATAAACATATATAAATAGAACAAGTGAAAAGCTTCATTTTAAAGTCTAAAAATACTGAAAATCATATATGTACATGTACACCAGTAACTTTGTACATCTATGATTAAAGTCGATGAAAGTCATGTTCTCTCAAACAGGTCAAAAAAGGATACGGTAACCATATTTTTGTCAAATCACTACTGAATCAGATATGATATCATTAATGAGCAAAAAGAAATTTCAAAGAAACAAAACAACATCCCGGAGCAATACACGAGTGATCTTGCCTCGCTTGAGTGGAAAATCATAGCGAGATAAACTGAATAATCGTGAAAGTAAAAAAATGTTGTTTGTTTACACAACTGTTATATACACGCTGTACCTGTATAGCACCAAATATAACCAAGATGGCTGTCCCAAACAGCAGCAGCAGGATGAAGAGGACACTGGTCGTCTTGTCTAGGGACTGCTCTAGTACTGACACAATCTGGAAAATGGGAGAGAAAAAAGATATATATGGTTACAAATTACAATGAATACCCACATGTCATAAACGCGGATAGCTAATTCCATCAAAAGCAATACTGCTATACTTAATTCCCTCTTACTAATACATCATCAATGGTATACAAGCACCACAATCAATGATACAAAAGCATCTCTCAATAAAGGAAACTTTTCTTCAATCCAGTTGGTTATTAGAACCCAAGCTCCATTTTGTTTTGAAATTCAGCCTCTCACAATTTTCAAGTCAGAATCCTCACTTTTTAAGAACTACAAAACTCTTATTATATGATGATTGTTTGTTCTGTTTGTGTATCAAAAATAAACCCTTAAACACAGACATAACCTGTTAAATTTTTTACAGTCATGGTACCATACCTTATGGTCTCCTCGAAGAACCAGTTTTGCGACTCCCCTGATCCACCTTGGTGTAAGGACATCCCGTCTGCTCACTAACCAACTCTTCAAGGCGACCTTCACCCTCTCCACCCTCTCACCAAATATCCCACCACTGCCCAGCTGTATTACTGAACAACAAGAATGGTTTTCATTTTATTAAAGTATCCTATATATCAACATTTAAGAAAGTGTCAGGTCTTGATTTCTCAAAACAAACTTAACTCAGACTTTTTGTGCATAAGTTATATACGGATTAACTTGAATAGATTTTTTATGTTATGGAGATATAACACAAAAATCTGAGTGTACTCTAAATAAACCGCGAAGCGGTTTATGATGAGAGTACACTCAGATTTTTGTGTTATATCTCCATAACATAAAAAATCTATTCAAATTAATCCTTATAATTCAATTTACTAAAGATAATCTCTTCAATATTCAAAATTCATTTTGGGACTCTTTTGTCTATGAAATCATTACGCCGTCATCTCAGCCAATCAGAAGCAACGTTACAAACGACGACGCCATTTTTTCCTTTATGGGGCTGATAAAGTAAATTTTTAAGCCAATGAAAATGCTCGTAACTCAGACTTTTTGTGCATAAGTTATATACGGTTAGAAGAAAAACTTAATTTTGGCCTAAGTCTGCACTTTTGTTTCCAGAAATTGGAGCCAGATATAAGAGGTATAGAAACAAGAGGCCCAAGGGCCTTAACGGTCATCTGACTACCTTGGCAATAATCATATAGGAAATTAATTAGATACAGTGTCATGGTAGCCATCTTCAATTTCGGATCAACAAGAGATGTAACAAGGACATAGTCATTCAGATCCCCCGCCAATGGAGATATCAAAGCTGAAGTAAGTGTGATTGTGGAGACTTATGTGTATGAAAAAAACCAGGAAAAAGTGCAAAAAATGAAAACCTAAAAATAGCAAAAGGTACAACTAGACCATAAAATGAATGTGTCTATGAAGTGGAAATATCTCTGCTGGTTTTAGTTTTATGCTCCGGAAATGAACCTGCTACAAAAATATGATATTTTCAGCAATGTTTCTATGGTTACAGAAAAAAGCACAAAAAGTGAAAACCTTAAAATAGCAAAAGGCACTACTAGACCATAAGCACAATGTGTCTATGAAGTTTCATGGAAATATCTCTGCTGGTTTTAGAGTTGTGCTCCGGAAACGATTCTTACACAAAAATCTGCCATTTTCAGCAATGTTTCCATGGTTACAGAAAAAAAGTACAAAAAGTGAAAACCTTAAAATAGCAAAAGGCACTACTAGACCATAAGACCAATGTGTCTATGAAGTTTCGTGGAAATATCTCTTCTGGTTTTAGAGTTATGCTCTGGAAACGAACCTGGTACAAAAATATGATATTTTCAGCAATGTTTCCATGGTTACGGAAAAAATGCAAAAAATGAAAACCTGAAAAATAGCAAAAGGCACTACTAGAGTTTCGTGGAAATATCTCTACTGGTTTTAGAGTTATGCTCCGGAAACCATTCGTACGTACGGGACGGACGGACGGACGGACGGACGGACGGACACACGGACGGACGGACGGAACCCATTTGTATAATCCCCGCCCAGATAACAACACTTGATCGGGACCATGTCAGGATCATTTCATGCAAGTTTCAGCCGAATCGCACCAGTAGAACTTGAGAAGAAGTTCAAAATGTGTTTTCAAGATGGCGGCTGTGGCGGCCATCTTGGATTTCGGATCAACCCAAAAATAACAACACTTTGTCGGGACCATGTCAGGATCATTTCATGCAAGTTTCAGCCAAATCGCACAAGTAGAACTTGAGAAGAAGTTCAAAATGTATTTTCAAGATGGCAGCAGTGGCGGCCATCTTGGATTTCGGATCAACTTGAAAAATAACACTTTGTCGGGACCATGTCAGGATCATTTTATGAAAGTTTCCGCTAAATTGCACTGGTAGAACTTGAGAAGAAGTTCAAAATGTGAAAAGTTAATGGACGGCGCACGACGAAGGACGAAACATGACGACTATAGGTCATCCTGACCCTTCGGGTCAGATGACCTAAAAATCACAGAACTATGATCAGTACATGGCATCTGTCACACATGAATTTTAGATGGAAAGGTCATGGTATCGTGTCGGGACATCTTAAGCACCCAGCCACTGTACTCCTATTCTTTATAGCTTACACTAGCAGTCAACGAAACCCAAATTATTGCTCAAATTACTTGAGTAATATAATTCTATAAATTTTTGTTTCAAATTTACAGCAAAATTGTTCTGTTACAATAAATCAAAACTTGTATATCAATGTAACAGGGGGCAGGATTTATAATAAATTTACATGTATTACCTCTGGATTACTAGTCTGATGCTCAACCGATCGAGCTAAAAAGAAGTTCTCTCTAGCCGAGCGATATATTGCAGCTAGTATTATTGACCAGGGTTACATACTCCCCCTTCAGGAATCAACTCGTCCTCGAGTTTCCAGAGGTTACAACGATTCCTTCGCAGGTATCGTTCCCGAGTCCCTACATGGGCGCCAATGTAACAGGGGGCAGGATTTACAATAAATTTATTACCTGCCTCTGCCAGAGATCGAACTCGAGAACTCTGGATTACTAGTCTGACGCTTAATTGATCGAGCTAAAGAGAAGTTCTCTCTAGCTGAGCGATATATTGCGGCTAGTATTAACTAGGGTTACATCAATAAGTAATGAAATAAAAACATTTTAAAAAAGACTAATAGATGAAAAATATGCAATAAAACCTTACACAAAGTCTTGAACAGCCACATTATAAGTCCAATTGGGAAAAGCAGTTGGATGACCCAGATGTTCAACCATATTCTGGTAAGCACCAAAAGCCAGAAGAGGTAGATGAAACAATTATCAATAAGGGATCGGGCTTTTTCTTCAAACTTTTCTTCCGTCTTGTCTTCTGATTTTTCTGCAGCAGCTTCTTTCATGTGAAGTTTTGGGCGATCTCTTTTTTGCGGAGAAGCAGATGAAACTGTGGGACTCCGAACTGGTAAGGAGGAGGGCTTTTTGACATTTTCACCAGAATCTTTGGACTTTTCTGGAAATAAAACATGTCATAAAGTACAAATTAAAAAGAGTCAAGTATCTCCTAGTCAGTAATTGATTATGCTGATCTAGCTAATATCAATGAATTCCCCCATAACCCAGCTACATAAAGTCAAGAAATGGAAGCTATAGTACATGTATAGTGTTAGCACAAAATCCTGTTTAAACTGATAGAAAAGTCCTTCAGATCACATACACATCTACCACATTCTACCCAGTAAGTACATGTATCCCCATCACTCTTTAGGAAGCCTTTAATTCATTTACTACAGTAAAACACTGTTACAATTATAACGAACCTCTGTGGACCAATGAAATATCTTCGTTATAACTATAGATCATTATATACATACTACAGACATATAGGAAACTTGAATGGGAATGAAAACTCCTACGTTACAACCATGAATCTGTTGTAAGCGTGTTCGTTATAAGCATGTTTTACCATATTGATGAATCACTGAAGTCAAGTATGGAAGTGACATCTTTCTTTAGTAAGCTCGACAGCTTGTGTGATATATTGTCTTTTTCGTAATTTTTGTAAAGTACTTACACACTAGATGCGTACTTATATATAACTTGTGGCTTACGGTTGCATAAAAACACTATCACTGTTACATGACAACACTTTAGAAATTTAAATCTTTAATTTATATTAAATCATCCTCTAAAATCTTTGTTAACTGTACAAAGAAAATATGAATACATTATAAATCATAATTTCTTTATTTTGTTTTATTTGCAAAGTGGTTTGTGGCTTCCTTTGAGTAACAATTTTGTGAAGGTCCAAATGTAGATTTTTTTTCAATTATTTAAGTGCCCATGGACACTGTAAATAGTATACAAATCAACTTTGTTTGTAAGATGAAGATTACCTGGTTTATCCTGATGAGATTCTGTTTCTGTATCATTACTGCTTTTATCATCGTCCTCATCATCCTTCTCCTTTCCTTCTTTTGACTGGTCAGTCTCTGAATCTCCGGCCAGAATTATCCATGCTGCTTCCACTGGGGTAGGAGGGACACTCTTACCTGTAAGATGAATAAAACAGTGATGTGAAAGATTGGTATGAGCCATATATATAGATCTCATTAGTTGTACTATTTTGTCTTTGAATAATACAGATCTAGCTCCTTTAATTTGTGAGTAGGTATCAATTGTGATGTCATTATTTTGTAATCGCAATTCACATAATATTCCTTGAAAAGTGTGATGTTCTGTACGCAAACACGTGACATCATATACATGTATAACTGTAATCAATACTTACCCACAATATGAAAATATGGAATATGCCACCAACTCTCCAGATGACTATATATAGAGGTGGTGAAATATTTATAATTAACTGCATCAAGATTTCAAAGTGTATTTAACTCATTCATCCCTGCAGACTTATTTGAACTCTCCTAATTCAAAGGCAAGAAACGTTCATTAAGAATTTCCAGGGGTCAATGAATTAAGCATACACCGATACAATCAAGTTTACAGATGGAGGTAAATAAATCTCTGCCATTTATGATTATCTGATGAAATTGTTCTCCATAACAAAGATTGATGGTAATTTTGACAAACCTTCAGCAAGTCTGGCTTCATTTATTTCTGCCACAAAGCCTATCACTATGACTACGACGAGGAATATCAGGAGAGGAACTCGTAGATATCCTGCCGCCGTGGCGACATGGAGAGTGAGGACTATCCAGACAGGGAAAGACAGGAAACGTAAATACTGCTTGGTGTCGGGAGACCATAGGAACACCACAGCTAATAGATAGCCCACCAATAATGTCCATATCTGTCAACAAAATTAATCAAAACATATCTTGATTAAAACATTTTTTAATCAAAATACTTTTTAATACAAAACAAACTGAAAATATCTGTAATTAAGACATGTTTCAAAGGTAATGACCTGCCCTCCGTATCAAATTGGAACAGGAGAACACTGCAATCTAACAAGTGCCCATGTCCCTATAAGCACCCTTCACCCTTTTTGATGCCTCAGTTTCAATTGCCCAGGTATAGATAAAGACCAAAACCACACAAAAAGATTTACAATAATTTTATCTTATCAGCATCTTTTCATTATGATTTTTTTAAAATTTTGAAACGCCATGGGCGCTTATTGGGTCGAATACAGTAGGTGTACATATATCATTGCAGCTCTATGGGATGGACATAAGCTTGGGTATGTAACATTTACACTGACTATATACCCCCTTGTATTCTTCTAGTAAAGTCAAAAGTGCTGACAGGGATTTATTCACCCATGGCCACATAACAACTGAATCAAATATAACAACTTTTACTGTAATTTTACGTTTGGCCAACTCTATATCCTGAAGACCAAAGACACACATACATAACCCTGCACTGCAGTGATATTGATCCAATATAGAAACAATGCAATCATCCATTGTTTCATATACTGTACCGTATTTGAGTCAATAAGAGCTCCCATCCCTATAAGCGCTCCTCACCCTTTTTAGCCCTCGACTTCACTGACTTCAAATCAATGCAGTCTTAACATATGAAAACATAAGGTTTCTTTATTTGATTTCTTTTACAAATTGATGGGTGGCTTTATTGACTTTGTGCAGTTATGAAAGAGCAGGATACTTCAAACTTTGTTCTATTAAAGGGACAATTCCGTGAAGCTAATTCTGTTACGTAACCACGAAGCAAAATATGGCATAAATGTATTGTTCTACATTCCTTATGAAACATATAACAAGAAATATTGACAAATTCCACAACATTGTTAAGTATTTTTATTGATACTGTTGAAATTCCAAATTGTTGATCAACCCTATTACATGTAAACAGGTACAACATGTACGCCGCACCCATACCCGAGCCAAAGTCATGCACGTCAAACAAATGCAAACAAAATTACCACTGAGGTGTTGATGAAATCATTTTTAGACAAGAACATGCATCTAATAAGATAAACACACTACTGTAAGAGCAATATGAGTAGTTCTAGACAAAAAAATCTTTGCTACACTTGCAAAGGCCAGGGTTAGGCATACAAGACATCCCAACACTATGTGTGATGGTGGACAGTAAGCGAGTTTGAAAATTTCACATACATTTCACTTACAGTGGGCTTTTTTGGCATATCACAGTAAAACCAACTAGTATAATTTCCATTAGAACTTGTTTGTTTCCGAAATATGTGCAAATTTTAATGTACTCTTAGACTGAATTGTCCCTTTAAGGTAACCCCCTTTTTCAATTTTTTTTTTTTTTGGCGCTTATTGGATCGAATATGGCACTTTGTACATGTATTTTCTTGTATACACAGTACATGGTTTCTAATCAAAATTTAAAGTTAAAGATATAAACATGTAATAAAAAAACTGCCATATACACAGTACTATAAAGTGTCTCTTTAATTATATATATTGGATTGGATACATGTATATTAGATATTATATCCTAATACTGTATCCCAGTACCCCTTTAATTTGACTTCTACGATTAGAAAAGGAAGTTGATTTGGCAATTCAAATTTTTATGCTTTGTACTTTTTTACAAATTTGGATACTGGTTGAAAAGTTAAATCAGATGTCAAATCATGCATTTTTCCTAAAATGGCAGATTTTTACAATTAATCTTTTTAATTGTTTTATGACATGGTTACAGTAAAATTAAACACTTTTTTAATAAACTCTCAGATATATATGCAATGATATAATGAAATACATTTATCATTATTATTTTTTTTACATGAACAGAACATATATAATACAATGTAAGGTGGTTCGGAAAAAAATTAAGTGCTGTATCCCAGCTTAGAAAAGCTGTGCCCCATGTGGATACCTAAATAAGAGATTCAGATAAAATTATGATTACAACTGATAATGGCTTCCTCACTAATGCTTATTATACCAGGTAGATGTATGTATACAGACCAGGGATAAAAGATCAGTTATAAATAGCCAATGCAGTTCCAGTGCCAAAACATCTACAATGTATTAGGCCTAGTGCATGTGTCTGAATACATTTTTTTTTTTAGGATTTTGCATGCAGTGTTGTTGTAGTTAATTAAATGCATGCAAACTAGCGAGTGTATGAACAGTGCATATTTCTTTGGCAACAGCTCAAATCCAAAGAGTAAATATATGACTGCTACCAATACAATGCACGAACAAAACGATAAATGTGTGCCTAGTACAAACATAAAACTTCAGATGATACACACTCTACAGTCTGCAGTGAGAATACGTCGTCTGCTACACGTACATGCACTTAGTTATTCCAAACATAACTTTTGTATGACAGCTATAAAAATGATAAACTAAGGTCGTTCTATACTTACCCAAAAGGACGTAAAATATCCAAGAACTTCGTAAATAAAGTAAAATATAGATCTTAAACCGTACAATATGTTCTTCGCAGGGCCGAAATGCCATAACAGATACGTCAACACGATTCCCGCAAAGCCACCTAAAATCATACGTATATGTTGCATAAACTTGTTAAATACATTGCCATAAACTCTGTCTATTGCCTTTATAGGAATAAAAGCGACTCCTAAAACGAAAGGTGTGTTTGTAGTTTGTAATCCGTGCAGCCATCTACGTAGCCAGCTGGTGAGTGAACGTTTTACGGGATATAAAAATGTTCCACATAGCACAGCCCATAACAGTGGCCGTAAAAATACTTCCAGGATAAAGTACACAGCTACTGCAGCTCCAACAGCAATCAGAATAAATAAATTAGCTGCTGTTGTATATATGGCTTGTTTAAATGCCTTCTCGTGTCCTTGAGGTAGATTATTCAAAACATTATTGAAAGGAGACCGAAAATCCAAGGATGGGGAAGCCATATTTGTTGTCGGAAGTGACGTCATATTGCGGCAAATTCACACGGAACCTCTCTAGTTTTTTTACTTTCGCTTTATCTTTGTACACGTGGCTGTGTTGATAAACAATACGTGTAATCTGTTCTGAGTTCGAAGTCATGTTTATCTTAGTACATGACTAATCAATACAATGACGTTTTAAAAGTAAGACTGATAATATATATATTGGCCTTAGTCCCATTGATTTAAAGATATATTTTAATGCCAAATGTGCAATGGGATCGGCCAGAAACATATATACATAGAGATTGGAAACTCCTTCTGTCTTTAATTTGTTGACAGGCAGAGGGACCTCCGGTTTATAGGCATTTTGCCTTGGCTAACTACTTTTAAGTGTATTCTTTTAAACATGATATTTTTGCATCAACATTAGATCATGGTTTGATGTGATCAGTTTTCCCGATTGATGTTATTTAATATGATTTTTGAAAGCACGAAAATAAGCAATTTTACCTGGTTTTTCGAAAATCAGGCATTCAAAACCGGAAGTGTGTTTTGTTTTATCAATAAATAAGTTAAAATACAATTTTTTTTTCTATCCAAAATCGTACTCAAACCATCTGAAAATTACTGAACTTTTAAAGCATATCAAAGTTATTCTTTTATATTCAACTATTTAAGAGTTTATCTAAAAATCCCAAAGCACATACAGAGGTACATCTGCCGATCGTAAAATTGGAGGAGTTACCAATCTCTATGTATATATGTTTCTGATTGGGCACAAGTTGTACAACTTATATAAAGCCCGTTCCCAAAAAATTGAAACATTCAAATTACATAGACAAGATGGCATTTACAATATAAGCAATACATTACATATAAAGTTGTATTTGAGACACAGAGAGAGGGATAGAGAGAGAGGTGGGGGGAAGGAGAGGGAGAGAGCTATTTTATAACCAGTATGCTCCTCAAGGTGATAATTTCTCTTCCTAATATACTTTTGTTTTAAAATCTGTCCCTCCGATAAGGATGACAGAAGTTCTAAACCACTTTTCATAACTTTCAACTTATCAATGTTCATATCATCCTTTCCTTTGTTTGGCTTTCTCCTGGTCACTCTAGGCTTCCTTATGAATATTTGTCGTCAGTATCAAGGGATTTTATAAATAATACAAAACACGAAAGGTGTTAAAATAATGCCACCTCATCAGTTGAAATGAACGAACAAAGTAAGACTACTAATATTTATATTGTATTACTCCCATTGATTGTAATATTAAACTAGCCTGTCACACAATATTAAATTGTAGAAACCAAATTAATACATAATTAATTTAGAAATTTAACATCTTCAAAGTTATACTATTTCAACTCAACTTTGCCCTACACAGAAACAGGATTTTTCATGGCAACATGCAAGATAATAATGTGACCCAACATCTCATGAACCTTGATAATATGAAATTATAACTAAAATTTAATTTTGCTTCATTACAGCTCTAGGACACAGGATCATTTTGTATATAGAATTAACGAGACAATACATTGGACATCTCTCAGCTAAGCCAAGACATTTGATAAAATCAGAGTAGAAATAGTTGCATGTACTTGTTCAAAGTGTTAAAATAGTTGTTTTGAAGCTGTGACTACATATGTGTATAGAGACTGATAATTATGTGTAATATGTTTAGACATATTACATACACGAATCTCCTTCCACCTCTTGATGTTAAACCAAACCAATCCAAGTCTGTGTTACAATTTTTAAAACCAACTGGAGCCTAGTGGTGCCATTAGGTTTTCTCCACCTTCTAAACCTGGCCCATCCTTAATTGGCCATAACAATAACCAATGTTCTGCATTTGAAGACCATTTCACTGTGAATGTTTTCCTGATCTTCACGAGGTACTTAATTAAAAGAAATGATTTGGTAATAACTACACTATTATTTCATGTGAACAATTGGAACTTAAAGTTCTTACTTTGACAAAACAACAAAATCAAAAGTTCTTTGAAGGACTATACAGAGTGGAATCCATTTTGGTGTACTCTCTGCAAACTCTCTAGTCCTTAAATATTTGAAATTTTGCTAAATAATGTATATGACCATTTTGGAAATGTAAATAAGGATGGTGTATAACACAAAAATAAAATAACACAAGTAAATGAACTGTTTTTGTATTTTAATCCTTCATTAAAATCAATCAATAAATCTTAACCATGCAAGAGCATGAACACAAATCTCTTGACCAAAAGACCAAAACCAGACAACAATAATTTTAAAACATAAACATAACATCCAATTTAACATTATCTTTACACAAATCTTCATTGTTTTATTAAGAAACACACAGTATATACAAGAACACCTATACCAATAATAATTTTCATAGTTCATAATGGTACGGTAGATCTTTTTAACAATTAATTCTTGTTAATTTTTAATTGATAAACAAGAAAATTTGCAGAATCATAGTGTCTTATCAATTTTGAATGCAAAGTGTTTACCAGTACATATGTTTTATGCTTTATTAGATTGGGTGAAATTTGGCAGATTAAAGTAAGTTTTTCCATAGAACTGATAGCTATCACTATTAATTGAAGTCTGATCAAAATGCATTTAAATGTCCTGACTCTATTTCAAAAAATTTCCAGTTCTCGTTTCAAGGTCTTAGGATTGATATACCAGGTAGCTAGATGGTACATTAAGAATTAGTCTCCAATTTTGACTCTGATGGTACATAGGAATCTGCCTGTCTTTATTTCTGAAAATATTTCAATTTTGACACTGACGGTACGTAGGACTCTATCTGTCTTTCTTCTAATGTTTCAATTTTGACACTGATGGTACAAAGGAATATGTCGGTCTTTATTCTAATGTTTCAATTTGTCTGGTTTTGTTTCAATGTTTTGATTTTGACACCGACGGTACATAGGAATCTGCCAGTTCTTGCTCCTCACTATCATAATCATCACTTTCTCCTAAACTTAGATTATACTCTGGGTCTGGGGGTTTTGTGGCTATCCGCCGAGTCGACTTGCGAGGAATGTATTTTTCTTTCTCCCCACAAAGTTCATTTTTCATTTCTGCGTCAGAGTCTGTGTACTCATCTTCCTCAGATGATGGCTTCTTTTTCCTTTTTGTGGTTCTACGTTTATTTTTAGATTTATCACCTTCTGCTTGCAATCGCGTTTGTCTTCCGCGTTTCTTAGTAGACCCTTTTTTCTTCGTAGGTCCCTCGCCGTGCTCCTTGAGGCGGTGAAGATTAAGTCCCCGTTGGTCCTTGAAGGCGATGTTACAGTCCACACAATCAACACGCATGAGACTGTAGTGGGCCCGCATGTGTTCCTTTACCTGGACGTTCCACGAGGCTGCGTAACTACACTTATCACATTTGTAGGGTTTCAGTTTGAGGTGAGTTCGCATGTGACACTTCAGCTGATACGGCTTGATGCAGGAAAAGTCGCACAGTTCACATTTCACAGGGTGCTCACCTGTACAGACAAATCAGAACAAAATTAAAATAATTGATGTTATACAAAGAAAGCATATGAGGAAACATCATACTAGCCTACAGGCTGTGTAAGAATTATTTATCATAAAGAGAATGGCAAAGGAAGGCTTAAGTCTGCATAAATGGTGTTAATATATTCAGTATAATTTCTTATGTTATAGAAAAATGATATTTCCCATCAAAATTGCTCTACATGCGAAGAAATTAACTTATATTAAAGGAATTCTAAAACGTCCTCCTTACGTCCCAGTCCGTGCTGACATTTCCACATAGGTTCCCTTTCAAAGAGTTAAGTGAATGTATTTTTAGAACTGTCCTAAATTTAAACGATGCTTTTTCTCAATTTCAATGGTCAAAACTGGACAAAATTGGAGGACCAATGAACACATTTAGACAGGTTTAGACTTTCTTAACTGAAGAAATGTCTTGAAGCAAAATAGAGATACATAATCACTGTAAATCTAATGTGAATCCTACATTTATCTTTCTTGGTGGGTGATTTAATTGGAGGACTGTAAATGCCATCAACATGACATAATATCCAGTTTATCACTAAACTATATCACTAAATAATATCAACCTGTTCCATTGTTCAAAAATAATTCAAATGTACCAAAAGGCAATACATAATAATTTAACGTATATACAATGTATGTCATGATATACCACATCATCTCTTTAAAGATGCTCCATCGCCGACAGAGCCTAAATGATACTCATAATATTAACAATAATTGGTATGTACCCATGAACTGTAAATGTATGTCTAATTAACACAAAACACAATATTATATGAAATAACTTGTTTTGCTTTCGGTGGTTGCACTTTGGTTTTAGTTTTATTAGTTTAACATCCTATTAACAGCCAGGGTAATGTAAGGATGTGCCAGGTTTTTTTGGTGAAGGAAAGCAGGAGTACCCGGAGAAAAACAACAAACTAGCGGTCAGTACCTGGTAACTGCCCCACATGGGATTCAAATCCGCATCCCAGAGGCGGAGGGCTTGTGGTAATATGTCGGAACATCTTAACAACTCTGTGCTAATTGACATCAATTGATCTCTCGCTTTTCAATTAATTATCCCTACTTCCAGCATTTTCCCGTTCTGTTCTACGCGTTTTTTATCCTTTACATTATGCTGCCCAGCAAAAGGCGACTAAATTTTGGACTTTGCTTCTTTGCATACACACCCGAGGAAATAGGCATTACTGTTCGTATCCTATTATGTAATTGTGTTAATTTTGTATGTCTTGATAAAGGGGCAGATCGCCTAGAAAATTTGACAATTTTTTTTTTGTCCACACGGTTGGAACTACTTCCTTGTCCCATACTTAACAACTCGGTGGATGCACAGTCAGTAATTTATTCCATATAGGTCATAGTGCCATGGATTTTTTTTTTGGATGCAATTAATTATTTAAAATATTTTTATCATAAAGCACAATAAGAAGCTCTAACTTTTCAATGGTGGTAATGGTGCAAAGTAAGTAACTTTTGTAACCGAAGAAAAATACTTATTTGTCTGCTCTTGTTTGATTTATAGAAAAAAAACATTCATCAGCTGTGTAGCATATTTAAGGATCTTAATACACATACACTATATATGATAATGACTTACCTGTATGTGTTTTTTTGTGATCATTTAATGCCTGAAGTGTGATGCCAGCGTAAGGACATACATCACATTTAAATGTCCGTAGTTTTTGGTGTACTCTCAGTCTATGTTTCTTGATACCATTCTCCGACACTAATTTACCACAAATCTCACACTGGGTCTTTAGATGTTTGCCCTGCTGTCTACGCAGGCAATTTTTGGAGTTCTGGTGTCCCTGCAAGGCGTTTACATGACTCCGAAGTATCGCCCCACATTTATCACACTCCTGGGCTGAGCCAGGGTGCACCTCTAACAGATGCTGTTTATATTTTAACTTAGTCTTAAATGTTTCTTCACATTTAAAGCAGGGGATATTCCTTTGTCCATGCATGCGTCCAACATGTCGTTTATAAAGTCCCTGAGAAGAGAATTTCTGGTTACATATTTCACATGTAACACTGTGTTTCTGTAAGCAGTGTTCTGTTAGTAAGCTTTGAAGATCAAACGTCGCAGGACACTCCTTACACGGGAAGTTAGAGTGGAGGTGTTCCTCTAGGTGGCTCTCCATCAGCTCGGCCGCGCTCGTGTGGTAGGCATGGTGACCTGTACACAGTCTACACCTGTATTCTTCATACGACTTGCACTCCACTGCAACATTACGCTCCTGAAACAGTAACAGATATACATTAAATGAATAGCTGAATCTTGTTACCTCAAACTCATATAACTATATTCAACCCAATAAGCATTCAAATACTTATTTTTACATCATTATTCTGTGAGCGACACGTCATATTTTTCAGTGGAAAAAAAAAAGTAATTTTCACTTATGAAATAATGACATCACAAGCCATACCTACCCACAAGGGACATAACTCTGTAATATTCAAAGACGAAATAAATCTGTGTAAGTAAACAAACCTGTCTTAGATTAGATGTGTAGAGTTTTCTTTCCCACATATCCGGATAATCCTCCAGTTTCACATCCATAAAAATTTTGTGTAGTTTTTTATATTCATCTTTCCATAGTTGAGGATTGGCTACCACCTTGACATACTTTTTGGATTTCTGACCTTTCTTATCAGGGGAATATGTTGGATCCTTCTTGTCATCTGGTTCCTCCCTGATAGACTCGGAGTCTGAGTCAGAGTGATATATATTCTTTAAATCCCTCTGTAACTGCTGTAGCTTATTGGTGACGCATTCTTCCACAATCTGTTCAACACACAATTTATAGATCAATAATCGTACTTATCATAATAAAATTGATGTCAAATTTAGTTTTTCAATTTTAGAATTTTTTTTGCTAATCTCAAATCATTATTCAGTATTATCAACAGGTACTTAACTACGGCGGTGGCCGAGTTGTTAAGAAGTGCTGATATATTAGAACAAGAGGCCCAGAGGGCCTGTATCGCTCACCTGGTATTTTGTTAGTAATTATCACAATACTCTGACAATTAGAAAAATAAGCAAAATTGACTCCCAAAGTTTAATTTTGAATCACAACCATACAATGATGCTATTGATACCATACAAATATGCTATCCAATACATAGGTTCAGAGACAAAGTAATTTATATGAAAATAGTAGCCTAGTTGACCTTTTTGACCTCGCATCTATTGCCGTTTAAGGCCCCTGGGGTCAGCCCTATCATTTGTACAATTTCAAATCCGAACCCTATTAGGATGCTACCATTGCATTATAAGTGCTCTTCCATTCTTAGTTGCAGAGAAGAAGTCGTTTATATGGAAATAGCCAAATTGACCCCTTTTGACCCCACCCTTCAGGCCCCCGGGGGGTCAGCCCCATCATTTGCAAAATTTTGAATCCAAACCCTATAAGGATGTAACCATTGCATTATGAGCGTAATCCCATGTTAAGTTGCAGAGAAAAAGTCATTTATATGGAAATTGACCACTTTTGACCCCGCCCCTCAGGCCCCCGGGGGTCAGCCCTATCATTTGCTCAATTTGGAATCCCGTGGCTACAAGGATGCTACCATTGCATTATGGGTGCTATACCATGCTTAGTTGCAGAGAAGAAGTCATTTATATGGAAATAGCCAAAATGACCCCTTTTGACTCCGCCCCTCAGGCCCCCGGGGGGTCAGCCCTATCATTTGCAAAATTTTGAATCCCCAGCCTACAAGGATGCTACCAGTGCATTATGGGTGCTATACCATGCTTAGTTTCAGAGAAGAAGTCGTTTATACGGAAATAGCCAAATTGGCCCCTTTTGACCCCGCCCCTCAGGCCCCCGGGGGGTCAGCCCCATTATTTGTACAATTTTGAATCCCCACCCTATAACGATACTACAATTGCATTATGAGTGTTATCTCAAGCTTAGTTTCAGAGAAGAAGTCGTTTATATGGAAATAGCCAAATTGACCCCATTTGACCCCGCCCCTCAGGCCCCCGGGGGGTCAGCCCCATCATTTGTACAATTTTGAATCCCCACCCTATAAGGATGCTACCATTGCATTATGGGTGCTATCCCATGCTTGGTTTCAGAGAAGAAGTCGTTTATATGGAAATAGCCAAATTGACCCCTTTTGGCCCCGCCCCTCAGGCCCCTGGGGGGGAGGTCAGCCCCATCATTTGTACAATTTTCAGTTAGTAGCCCATAAGGATGCTACCAGTCAAATTTTGTTGAAATCCGACCAGCGGTTTATGGAGAAGAAGTCGATTGTTGACGGACGCCGGACGACGGACGCCGGACGCTGCGGTATCCCATAAGCTCACCTCGGTCCTTTGGACCAGGTGAGCTAACAAGCCCTCCATCTCTTTGACGCGAGTTCGGAGCCCATGTAAAGTCAGTGGTTGGTAAAGTCAGGTTTCACAATAGTAATTGTGCTTGGATTTGATCTAGCGACACCTCAATCCTTTTCCAATGGGTAAAGATAGAGTTGACATACCAAGTTTTTGAAATTTTCTTTCAAAACAAAATCACTTCAATTAAATTTCAACAAAAGGAATGATTTATGTTGAAAAGGAAAGAGTAAAAATCCTAGCTGGCCATGCATCTGTCCACAATCTTGTTAACCCTTATGCAATTTACATAACTAAAAGCACCAAAGGGAAACAGATTCCAACATATGTTAACTTTAAGAAAGACCCTTTCAGTATTATCATAGAAATAGTGTTTACTAACTTCAATTGTCAAATTAAAAAATGGCTGCCGGTCATCTTAATTTTAAGAATTAATCAGAAACCTTTCAGTGAATATGAGGTAATGGTAGACCTTAATTTGTGAAGTTCAGCTTTTTCAAAAATATTCTGTAAACTATCTCTCTTTGCAATTTACTCTACAAATTCGCAAAGTCGATAGATAACTCATTTTGTTATACGCAAATTAAGTCAGAATATGCAGATAAATCGCAGGGAATAATTCCTTCCCTGTCTTTGATATATATAATGTTAATACATCAATTTCAAAATACCAAAACAACATGGGAGAAGTACAATTTACCTTCATATTAGTCCCACATTCCAGCGATTTTGACATCGGAATTGCCATAAATGGCATTAATCAATGGTAAATCGTACTTTACCCACATTGTTTTGATATCCTGAAACCTCTGTAGTATCTATAATGAAAAAAAATGTTACCATAGAGCTGGTTATTTTTGCGGACCAAAAGTTTCGCAATTTGATCTTAATGCAAGAAAATCATATGCTGTGATTTTTAATTTTTGCGGTATGGATGTTAAGGTAGATTTCATTCAACCATTTTTTTATATTTCGCGGATCGAATTTTCGCGATCCTAGCAATGTCCCGAATCACGAAAATGCCATCCCTGTGAAAATAATTGTCTATACGGTATTTAGAATCCTATATAGAAAGGAATAGGAAAAGGAATAGGGAATTTTAGAATCACAATTTAGGCATTATAGGACTATACTACCTCAAACTGAGAGCCTTTTCTTGATTGTATGATTCACAGGCTTTTGATTCTATAGTTATACAGAAACCTAAACCTGAGCCGTTTTCGTTTATTCGAAACAACCGGTTCGACCGTTTGTTTAAGTCATTATTTCAATTATAAATCCTGATGTACCTCCAGTTTTTTATACAGGCCTGTGAGGGCTTTGCCAAAGCTCGTCTGAAAACAATATAAAATCACAAGATCCGTCTTTAATTCAGAAACTAGGTCCAACCAGTCAAACTGTATAATCGAAAACGGCCAAAGTGTAGAATCAAAATCCTTTGTATGAACCCTATTTGATGGTTGACTCAAACATAACTAAAGACAATGTTCGAATAACATGTTTTAATGGTTCAATTTTCCAGGACAACAAAGAGCACTTAGCATTACAATATGTATGGTGTTTATCCTGTTTGTGAACTAAAAAAAGAAATAATAATTGGTGAAGTCCTGAACAAAAAGAATTCTTACAGCACTCATAACATCAATACAACAAATGCACATATACAGTAATTCACAAAATTCATATGAACTTCAAGCACTATTGGCTATTTATATAATTTCTTCTTGAAATGGCAATAAAATTCATATTGAATTTTTACAGACGACAGATCATACTGACAGTCGATATTTATATATTCCATTTAGTAAATGTACTTGTTTGATTACATGAAAAACACTAACAGGTAAGTGGACCTACAAGTAAACAAATTGTCATTGTGCTTTAATGACTAGACGTGAAATAGGCCAATGACAGAAACATCAGTATAAAAATGAAGTCTTGTTGTTCATGATAGATATCCGATATACTGTAAGTCAACCTTCTTTCACAGCTACTAAATTTCACGATTTTCATTACAAGATTTATAATGGTGGATTTAAAAACTTAATGCAAATTCCTATCAATGTAAGTGTTACAGAAATTAAATCGTGATGATAAACTTTCGCAAATTTACTTGGATCACAGAATTCGCTACCAGGCCTCGATTACTTTAAACAAAAGTGATGACTTAAGTCAAAACTTAAAGTTATTTCTATTATGTAATCTATGTTAATAATTCTAACTTAAAGGCCCACTACCTTTCCAGAGGAAAACATAAAGGTTTCTTAAAAACATTAATAACATCAGAAAATATATACCGATGACCTAAGATGAGGTTACAACACCAAGAAAATATATACCGATGACCTAAGATGAGGTTACAACACCAAACATATGCAAGATTTCCTGCGTAATGTTTGATAACAGTGGAGAGTTATTTCGCTGTTTTGCCGTCTGGCGCAGTGATAGTCAAATACCGCACGGTATTTAGGACGACGGCGGGAAACATAGGACGACCCGCGTTATGAAAATTAACATTTTATTTATTTAATCAAATTTTTCAGACTGTGATGACACGTGTAGTATTAACGGTAAGTTAATAACTTTAGCGACTATACAAAAATATCGATCTCGTTTTACTTTCCCATTTTAAAAAGTAAAAGCCGTTTCGGAAAGGTAGTGGGCCTTTAAGTTTATTTCGAGAAATCAGGGCCAGGTAAATAAATTGTACATGAAAGAAAGTTGGTTTATAGTATACAGATACAAATGTAAACAAGTTAACTGCTAGGACTTGAAACGATGCCAGGGTATGAAATTAACTTTTCATTCACTCTTTGTGAAAACACTCATAATCAATCAGAAGTTTTAATCAACAAAAGGTGTCATTAATGACATGATATCATGATTCAACATGAAAATAATAATTGTTCCCTTTATTGGACTAATACTTTTAATTACAATTATAATACAAATGAATGATATCAATTTTACGATAGCACTACATGTATAAACTAAAGTCAATGCCATAGCACACAAATTCACATTGTTGTTCGGATTATCTTTGTTACATATATCAGAATTAATGCTATATTCTACCATTTAATTATTAAAAAAGATACAATAATAAGCATGTAATTCTCTTGTAATCTTAGATATATACATAATTTTGATAATCCTGAATATATATTTCCGATGACCATGTAAAACATGATTTCGATAGCTCTACAAAAACATTTTTCAGTAACCCTATTGAAGGGTATTTCTATTAAACAGTTGTGTATTTCAAATCACCTTAGAAAAATTTCAAATCACCTTAGAAAAATAACACATATAGAAATATTACTCTCTATTCCTTAGAAAAAAATCTTAATACAGTACATATTTGCTAGAATTATTCAACATTTTTGTATTTATAAAGCTCCATCATACTGTCGTACAGCCTGCCCTTCCTGACATGACAGAACAGAATTCTCTTTTTGAGTGTCAACAGAATCTAGATTCGATGGTTGCTCATCCTTAACTTCCTTTGCCGCCTTCAACCTTCTTCGTCTTGTGCCTTTCTCCTTGACCTTTCTGTATTTGGCGACCTTGACCTCCTCCTTAGATTTGTGGATTTTCTTGTTGTGGAGGTTGAGGCAGCGATCATCCTTAAACAGGATACCACATTCATCACACAGGACGCTATTTGGTGACACATGGGCACGCATGTGGTCCTTGAGTTGGACATTCCAAGCAGCTGCGTAACTGCACTGGTCACAGCGATATGGCTTGACACCAGTGTGTGTTCGCATGTGTGACGACAACTGGTACGACTTCACACAGGAAAAGGGACATAACTCACATCGGAATGGATGTACACCTACAAATGCAATAACAACAATATCAGATTTCAAAGAAAAACACTGTTTACTCAATGATACAGAATAAAATCTTCTTTTGCTTTCAATTAAGCATTTTATTTTATTCATTATACAAATAGATATTGCAAATCCTATCAAATATAGCTTTTATCCTCATGCAAGTCATAAACTTTATTTTCATCCTCATGCAAGTCATAAACTTTATTTTCTTTTAGAAATTCATTTTAATCAATAGTAGAACTGTTGACCAGGATACCAACTAATGCTCCCTATCACATGCACATCTATACCGTATAAGGATTATTGCAACAAAGTTTCAAGTTTCATTGAAATCCCTGAAGCAGTTCAGGGGTAGTAGTCGGTCAATCATTGTGCCTACAGACGGACGAACAGACGACCAACCTGAATTGAATGTGGTATACCCCCCTCCTACACTTTGTTAGTTAACAAAATGGGTTACTAATAACTAGGAAATGTCTGTTAGGCTGTCATTGTCTTCATATGAAATTTACAAGGGGAGAAAACTGGAAGCAGCTGAATGGATATCAAGGTACACCATATGCCCTCTTCATCCTTTGTTATGCCAGAGGCAATACAGAATCCATGAACACAGGGATGCATGAACACACACCATCATATACTATAAACCAACTTATTGTAGTGGCAACTTAACTTGGCGATCTGAATGTATAAGCTTCTACTTTACCTTTGTTTGAAGCAATAGCGAAAATTCATTTTCCACAGTTTGATGTTGCCCACAAAATGAGCGAAATTTAGTTGCAAACAAAAATAAGTTGGTTGACAGTATTAATTAAGACAACACTTACCCTGGTGCATCATCATGTGATTGTTGAGAGCTGTGCGTGCGAGGGTCGTGTATGGACACTGGCTACACTTGTACGTGTGGACACGAAGGTGGATCCTCTTTACATGGTGAGCCATCTGAGAGACGGACAGAATCTGACTACAATGAGGACAGGGGACATTACTCTCCTCCCGACCCAGACACATCTTTGACTTGGCGTGAACTGCTGCAGCCTTACTACTCAATGAAATAACTCCACACTTTTCACATTTGGTCGCCTCCCCTCCATGGACTTCGTAGACGTGATTCTTAACCTGTTCTACAGATGAAAACCTCTCGGTACATTGTTTACAATTGAAGAGTTTATGTCCGTGAGCCTTACACAGGTGACGTTTGAGTGTGGTGTTGGTGAAGAACTGTTTAGCACATATTTCACAGGTGAAGTCGGCGGTCCTGTGTATCTTCTGACGGTGCTCCCGTACATGTATAGCCTGACTGAAGGTCTTCCCACAGTCCGGACAGGTGAGACGCCCGGAAAGATGCTGAGCTAGATGGTCTTCCATCGAGGCACGATCGGGTGTGTTGTATTGGTACATGCCACTACACAATCGACAGGTAAACCGCTCAAATGACTTCAAACCAACCTCGATGTTCCTGTCCTTCTTGTGGAAAGATGTGAATTGTGTTACTTCATATTTGTCTGTATGTTCTTCTAACTTTATCAACATTTTAGGAGGGAGTTGTTTTGGTGGTGGTCTTGTCCTTGGTCTACCCTTCTTTGGGGGTGTCTTGTACTCTTTGTCTAATGTTGCGGCTGACGCAGTTTCCATGGCATTGTCAATATCTTCATTGAAAGATTGCCCTTCTCCTGTGATTGTACGCTTCACATTTTCCACTGATCCTTTCTTTATCTTTGTTATTCTCCTTTTTGACTGGTAACAACTTTTCTTCATTTTGGTTGTTGTCCTTACTAGCTCATGCTCAGTAGAAATTTCTGAACTTGTGGATGCTGTACCAGATTTTGGAAAGCAAGTATCATTATTGTTTGCATCAATGTCATTTCTAAGACTATTGCTTTCCAAAGAGTTTACATTGTTATTTTCATCTACATGTTCTGGTGTGTCATTTGACGATCTAGATAACTTTGGAATAGTCACATCTGATACTTCATTTTCTATGTCATCATTGTTATGCATCCTCTTCAAAGTCTGTGTACAATCATTTCCAACATTGTTGTTTCTATCAAGGGATTTATGTACAAATGAATTGGATGTGCTTTTCTTTTTTACATTTGTTCTGTTTTTCTTTCCCTTGTCTTTCTTGTTTTTAAATTTAATCTTACTGGTTTTATCAATGATCCCTTTCGTGACACCTTCACTTTTACTTTTAACAGAACCACTTGCTACTCTCTCTGGCGGCAATACTGCACTTGAAGGAATGGCATCAAATTGCGTCTTGCATGAAAAGGATTGATCCATATGACTTCCTTCGGCTGTTGTTTGCTTTTGACTCACTTTTGCTTGAGTAATAATTTTGTGTTCATTGTCAGACATTTCTTTGTCGAAAGCATGCAGAGACCTCCAATAATTTTTGTCTACAGTTGTTTTAGCTTCCAGCAGTATCCTCTGGTCGAAGGCTAACTTCTGTTCCGATTTCTCTCTTTCGTGAATTGCTGAATCCAAGTCATTCTTTCCGCTCAATTCTTCCACCACTTCATTTTGCTTCACCACCATATCATCAAGTCCATCGGATACTTCTGTTTCATCCTCTACAACGGATTCAATCTTCTCCATGAAGTCTGGTAAATCATTTCTGCCCTCCGCCAGTTTGTAATCCATCAAAGTACCCTGTTCAGTCAGTCCTGAGCCTCTAAGTACCTCATTTACCCTTGTACCAGTCCCCATTGGGCCACTTAACTCACACACTTCACTGGTGTTTTGAGAATATCCTGTCTGTCTGTGTGTCCTATCCACTAACTCGGCACTAGCTTGACTACGATATTCTGGACTTGTAGGCTGTTTTGTGATTCGACTCTTCGATCTTGTACAGCTCTTACCCTTTACCTTTTTATGGCGGGACAAAGCTTTTTTAGGATTCTGAAAATATAAATATCAAAGACATGACAAATATTTCTGCAATTTCGAAGAGCATTGCTATGATCATGAAAATTGAAATTGCATCATGGCTTGATCCATATAAATAACCAGCTGATATAAATGGTATTTCATACTGTAAAGATACAGACTTCAGTGGTAATTTTATGTTAACAGATATTGTCTTTTGACATCATTCCATCACCAATAGAAACAAAAGTCCCACACAAACTTTATCGTTATCACATGGTACGTGAATTTAGTGCCAAAGCTGTATTAAACGTACATAAGTCAGCCAAGAAAAGTGGTCTTTCTACAAAGTATTTGATTGTAAATGTACAGTATTCTATCTATGTAACTGTAGTCTTTAAACAAGGCATTTGATAGTAAATGTGCAGTATTCTATCTGTGTAACTGTGGTCTTTCTACAAGGTATTTGATTGTAAATGTACAGTATTCTATCTGTGTAACTGTGGTCTTTCTACAAGGTATTTGATAGTAAATGTGCAGTATTCTATCTGTGTAACTGTGGTCTTTCTACAAGGTATTTGATAGTAAATGTGCAGTATTCTATCTGTGTAACTGTGGTCTTTCTACAAGGTATTTGATTGTAAATGTACAGTATTCTATCTGTGTAACTGTAGTCTTTAAACAAGGCATTTGATAGTAAAATGTACAGTATTCTATCTGTGTAACTGTGTCTTTCTACAAGGTATTTGATAGTAAATGTACAGTATTCTATCTATGTAACTGTGGTCTTTCTACAAGGTATTTGATAGTAAATGTACAGTATTCTATCTGTGTAACTGTGGTCTTTCTACAAGGTATTTGATTGTAAATGTACAGTATTCTATCTGTGTAACTGTGGTATTTCTACAAGGTATTTGATTGTAAATGTACAGTATTCTATCTATGTAACTGTGGTCTTTCTACAAGGTATTTGATTGTAAATGTACAGTATTCTATCTGTGTAATTGTGGTCTTTCTACAAGGAATTTGATAGTAAATGTGCAGTATTCTATCTGTGTAACTGTGGTCTTTCTACAAGGTATTTGATAGTAAATGTACAGTATTCTATCTGTGTAACTGTAGTCTTTCTACAAGGTATTTGATAGTAAATGTACAGTATTCTATCTATGTAACTGTGGTCTTTCTACAAGGTATTTGATTGTAAATGTACAGTATTCTATCTGTGTAATTGTGATGTGTCTTTCTACAAGGTATTTGATTGTAAATGTACAGTATTCTATCTATGTAACTGTGGTCTTTCTACAAGGTATTTGATTGTAAATGTACAGTATTCTATCTATGTAACTGTGGTCTTTCTACAAGGTATTTGATAGTAAATGTGCAGTATTCTATCTGTGTAACTGTGGTCTTTCTACAAGGTATTTGATAGTAAATGTCAGTATTCTATCTGTGTAATGTGTCTTTCTACATGTAATGTGGCTTTACTGTAATTGATTGTAATGTACAGTATTCTATCTGTGTAACTGTGGTCTTTCTACAAGGTATTTGATAGTAAATGTGCAGTATTCTATCTGTGTAACTGTGGTCTTTCTACAAGGTATTTGATTGTAAATGTACAGTATTCTATCTGTGTAACTGTAGTCTTTAAACAAGGCATTTGATTGTAAATGTACAGTATTCTATCTATGTAACTGTGGTCTTTCTACAAGGTATTTTATAGTAAATGTGCAGTATTCTATCTGTGTAACTGTGGTCTTTCTACAAGGTATTTGATTGTAAATGTACAGTATTCTATCTGTGTAACTGTAGTCTTTCTACAAGGTATTTAATTGTAAATGTACAGTATTCTATCTATGTAACTGTGGTCTTTCTACAAGGTATTTGATAGTAAATGTGCAGTATTCTATCTGTGTAACTGTGGTCTTTCTACAAGGTATTTGATTGTAAATGTACAGTATTCTATCTGTGTAACTTTCACTGAAGTGTGTAAAGGAAATTGCCTAACTAGTAAGAGTAACTAACCATTGCTGCTGATGAAGAATACCTCGGAAAAATTAAAATTTGGTTTTTAGATATAGTTTTTAGATATAGTTGTCATAACAACATATGCGTAAACACAAGAAAATTGTTGCTACAGTGGAGTCTTACTTACTGTGACATTGAGGAATTGGCAGAGTGGGTTTCTACAGTTGTGACAGCCAATCTTACTACACACACAGCTTCTACATTTCCCACGAGACCAGCATTTACAGCAGAACTGCAACACACAAGGTTTACAAAACTCTTCATTCAGTTTCATTACAAAATTAATGTAGCTTTAAAATTTGTTTTCTTCAGTCTGTATACTACTTAATTTTTGTGTATCTACACATTATTTCATACCACAATGTCATTTTCAACATATTCATGAATACATAAATTCGTGATAAATGCTCTTATTGACAAACCTGCTTTCAAACAATTATTTGTGTAAAATTTGAATTCACATTCGAGCTCTCTCGTGAAATGATGTGAAAATCGGTATTTTGCAAAAATAAAGTGTATTTTGCAAAAATAAGGTGGTTTCCAGTATTCAAAACAGAGAGATGACATTATTGTGTCTAGGAATAATTGTAAAATTCAAATGATTTTACACGATAAAATCTACATAATATTCATCGATTTCAGTTCTTAATTACCAAAGTGAGGAACTTTTTGTGGAAATATGAAACAAAATGTAATAAGTTAATCTTAGATACAAACACAAACAGATCTACACCACTAATAATATAAAAGAACCCTTTTAGGATCTATCACATTGTGAAACTTTAAATTGTTAAAATTATGAACTGCATGTTATCAGATTATTTGCATGAGAGTTGGTCCAAAACCTAATCATGTGGGAAGAGCTATTCTGTAGCATGCTGTATACTCACATTTTTATATACTGTATCCCAGTTATGGCTGTTTTGGTCAATGGGCGGTCGGTCACTCAGACCCTGAGCCACGGCTAGACTCTTGTCGGCAAATTCCACAATATTAGCTGGATCTGGTGATGCTACTGTGTATTCTACATATTGCCTATGAGGCATTCCTCTGTCATTACCATTGCAACTACTATCCTCATTTCTGTTTTCAGGAAAAACATTTTTTCCATTTATATGAGAAACCCTCGACAATCCAGGTTCATGTGGGAATTTCACACTGATCATTCTAGGTTCGGCTAAAGCATGTGCAGTTTTGTTACAATCCAAGCCTTGTCTTTGATTCCCATGAAACAAATTTCCATTGTTATCATTGGGATGTCTGAAGATGTTTCCTTCATCACCTTCAAAATTGATCTGTTCCAAATAAGACATGGTAAGATTGGAAACATTGCCTTCAGAAATCCTAAACTTCTGCATGTTTCCAGCATTTCCAGCGGGAGGAAAATAAGCTCTGTCATCTGAGGATTCTGGCTGTGGATCAGGATTTCCATTAGAAGAAGTAAACATCTTTTTCGTACTGGCCCTTCCAATTAAATGTCTTCCCAAAGTTTTTCTCACGTCTTCAGACAGCATTTTCCTGGGTGGGCAAACCACTTCTGAATTTCTAGGACCAGAGTTTGTCATAGTTTTTGTCAGTGTCTCATTCTCATTCATGTAGGGTCTAAACAGTCCACGAGTTGAAGCAAATGGCAGCTGATGAGAAATTTCTGGTGTATTCTTTCTTTGAATGACATCAGAACCGCATTGTTGCAGAACAGAAGAAATGCCTAACAAATTTGGAGGTTGTGAGTGTGAGTGTGCCTCAGATGAGGCAGGAATAAAATGCCTATGAGCCGCCGCAGGAAATGTTTGTGGAATTGGATGTACATGAAAATTTGTACAGAAAGTGCCAGATTTCACAGATGGAGTAGGACAGTCTCTTGTCTGTGTTTTTTTATTTGTCTCCGATGCACCATCACCTCCGTCAAGCATCTGACTCAGTAGTTTGTAACTTTTTGTTGTATCAGACCTTTGCTTCATTGAAAGATTTTTTCTTACAGTATCATTTCCATTATCAAACTCAATGTTATTCCCAAACATGTTGGCCATACAATCCTGAAGTTGCACTGGTCCAGGAGCAGCGAACGTTCTATTGGTGTATGGCCTACATGCAGCAGATGGATTTGTATCAGGCACATGTTGATAAGTAGCAGCCTTCCAGGCCTCCGTACCAACACCAGCAACTCTTGAATATGGAGGATTCAACAATAGGCGCCTTGGTGGAAGTGGGTATGCAATGCAGCCTGGCCTCGGCACTGCACGTTGACAAAGAAGTTCCTCTACATTGTCAGGCATGCGCAGATTTGTAAGAACTCCTGCAGACATGAAGTTATCTGAATTTAGCTTTCTGACATGTGGAACCTCATTTACGATTCCGCAACGCGGCCATATGTTGCTCTTGAAACTTTCAACTTCTTTTTGGATGCCAGGAACAAAAGTATCAGACATAGGTCGAACACCAGCAATGGAAGATTCAAATTTTGGATGCAAGTGGTGGACAGGAACCCTAACAGATGCTGCTGGGGTACTGCGATACTTATTGCATGACAGATCCAATGGTACACTGTTATATTGCTGATGATCTTCCACAGGATAGCTACACTGTAGTCTCCTGCCACTGGGCTCTTGTGGTTTGTGAATATCCCCTAAATCCAATGCCGTCTGTAGCATTCTGCCACTGGGCTCTTGTGGTTTTTGAATATCCCCTGAATCCAATGCACACTGTAGCATCCTGCCACTGGGCTCTTGTGGTTTGGAACACATATTGCCATTCCCATCAGTTCCTAGAAGGTGTTGTGTATACATCATGTGCATTAGCATCTTTTCATGTGGTTCTGGTCCGGTGTTGCCAACTGTGTTTAAAGAGTTCCTGATATTTGGAAACTTTTCTCTACTCATCGCCTGGCTTTCCCTCGTTACCTCTGAATTCGGCCTCCCTGCTGCCTTGTCTGGTGTCCCATCTTTGTCCATCTCATCACAGGTTGACCTGGAGCCTTGTTGATCCACAGCTCCATCTGATCTAAATATGGTCTGAATCTTCTCTAGTTTTCGGTTGGTTAGCTTCCCTTCGTCAAGATGTCTAGGAACGTTAAACTTTACAATGATTTTATTTGGATTCTGCTTATAAGTTTCCCTCTCCCTAGAGGAATCCTCAGATCTAGTGTGAGTGAACTGACCACCAACCCCTTTAGTTGTATTAAGACTTTCACATCTTGTATATGGATAGGTATACTGAAGTGTTGCTGCAGGGAGATCCTCAGGTCTGGAAACTGTAAGTGGAAACCCAGCTTGTGTGGCTGTGTTGGGTCCGTCAAATCCTGTGGCTGTAGAACCTACAGGTATTGAGGCTGCATTAGTATCCTCAAGTCTTGTGACTGTTGAAGAACCTTCAAGTCTAGAGAATGCATGAGGATCTTCAATGCAGTTAGCATTTTCATCAAATTCCTTTTGTTTAGGACCAGACCTGATATAATACTGATTACCGTAAAAGAAGCCTTTGTTTTCTCTTGTAGTAACCTGATCAGTATGACTGAGAGTTCCTTTTGCAGCAGCAACAGTATGACTGCCATATACAGGGGACATAGGAACTGCACAATCTTCACTAAAACTTGGCGCTTTACTAAAGTTTGAATTATCAATAGTGGTCGGCACAGCGGGTCTCCTGACTTTATCATCACTTTTCTCTACACCGATCGTTGAATTTGGCTGTTTGATGCACAAGTTCAGGGGTTCTGTGTATAAGAAATCATCAGTGGTAATGTATTCATACTTATTATCTGTTAGGGAGTCAAAAGGTATGAAATCATTGTTGTTTTCATCCTTTCTTTGCAACCCTATATTAGGAGAATTTGTGTTGGTAGGTTTTTGTGTCCATAATTCTTGAGATCTTGAAACTAATTCCTTGTTCATCTCTACACACTCCTCTGTCATATTTTCAGATTTTGGACTTTGGTAATTCTTCAGTGTTGGTGAGACTTCATAAATTGTTTCCCTAACAACACAAGTTTCAATGTCCACTTGGGTCTGATTAATAGGCGACCTTTCTTTGACTTTTGATGACTTTGGATGTGATAGTCTTCCTTTCCACTCCAATGTCCTTAGATATGGGAATCTATCTTCCGCCTCAGATAATTTCGGATATGGGAATCTATCTTCCGCCTCAGATGTCCTATGATATTGGAATCTATCTTCCACCTCAGACGACCTTGGATATTGGAATCTATCTTCCGCCTCAGAAGACTTTGGATATTGGAATCTGTGTTCCGCCTCAGATGACCTTGCATATTGGAATCTATCTTCGACTTCAGATGACCTTGCATATTGGAATATATCTTCCACCCACCTCAGAAGACCTTGGATATTGGAATCTGTGTTCCGCCTCAGATGACCTTGGATATTGGAATCTATCTTCCGCCTCAGATGACCTTGGATATTGGAATCTGTTTTCCGCCTCAGAAGACCTCGGATATTGGAATCTGTCGTCCGCCTCAGATGACCTTGGATATTGGAATCTATCTTCCGCCTCAGACGACCTTGCATATTGGAATTTATCTTCCGCCTCAGACGACCTTGCATATTCGAATCTATCTTCTACCTCAGACGACCTTGCATATTGGAATCTATCTTCCCCCTCAGAAGACCTTGGATATTGGAATCTGTTTTCCGCATCAGAAGACCATGGATATTGGAATCTGTCATCCGCCTCAGATGACCTTGGATATGGGAATCTATCTTCCGCCTTAGATGACCTCGGAAATGGGAATCTATCTTTCACCTCAGATGACCTTGGATATGGGAATCTATCTTCCGCCTCAGATGACCTTGGAGGTGACTCTTGTTTCACCTCAAATGACCTCAATTGTGAATTTTCTTCTGTCTCTAATGACCTTGACTTTGAAGATCTTTCTGTCATTAGTGTTGTAGTTTGTAGTCCTCCTTTCACTTTCAATGACATTGCTTCCGACAGTCGACGGATCTTTGTTGACCCAGTAGTTGGGATTCTGTTTGTTGCTGACAACTCTTCAGCAGCCTGTGTTGGCATGGTAACAGGTTGAAGTGAAAGAGCTGTCATTGTCTTAGATTTCAAAGGCTCTGATATGGTCCACCTAAAATTATGTGGAGACAACGATCCAACTCTTGTTAATGGATATGCTTCATTATTGTCGGCATCTTTCTCAAAATTCAAATTTTCCACAAAATCATTTTCGATAACATGCTTTTTTATATCATTGACATCATTAGTGGTTTCAAGCCCAATATCCTCTTCACAAGTGGGTTTGTTCCTACACTGATAGTGCTGCTGTATGACTGGTGTACAGTTATCAAGGTCAAGGTCGACATCATTACACATTAAGTAGATTTTCTCCCCTGGCAGGTCGTTGTCATGGTTACACATGAGGTACAAGTCCACACCATCCCTTTCTTGTATTTCTGCATCCTCTCCTGGAGGGATGTGTCCGTCCTCTTCACTGTAAGATTCCGTTGTTGGATTGACAGAGTTCTTTGTATTCAAGGTAGATACTCCACCAATGACCTATAATCAGAATGGAAAAAATTGATAATAGGAGTTTTTTTCTAAAATGTTTTCATAGAAAATCATTATTGAATTTCAAGTATTTATCAAGATCTACATGGATATATCGATTAAAATGATCTTTTTATATACAGCAGAACCTCATTTAGTGGACCACAAATACCATGTATGTACAGATTATTCAAGGTTTTACCATGATCTCATTTCAACTTTCAGTTTATTCATTCATCCCTGATATTTCATAATGGACTGGTCTACCCTTTAATTTAGTAGAGCCTAAATGTGTTTTCAGTGGTGAATAAATTAATGAAAATTGACCAATTTTAGCTGTGAAATAGAATTTTTACCATGGCTTGTTTTAAGTACATTTCTATTCAAATCAAATTTTCTGTATCAATTTGCATATTATTGAGTAATCTGCCCTTGAAGGTATGTATTGTTTCTAAAATGTGAACAAAGCATAATCTTTTCTGATAAAACTAGATACATTAATTTCATTCAAAGACCAACGACATCAAAATGTTTATATACAAAATGTACCTACTTGCAAAGGTAGATAACTCTGTATAATTCATAGATGTAATAGGCAGAGTAATCTACCCTTGAAGGTAGGTATTGCTTCTAAAATGTGAACAAAGCATGATCTTTTCTGATAAAACTAGATACATTAATTTCACTCATAGACCAATGATATCAAAATGTTTATATACAAAATGTACCTTCTTGCAAAGGTAGATAACTCTGTATAATTCATAGATGTAATAGGCAGAGTAATCTGCCCTTAAAGGTAGGTATTGTTTCTAAAATGTGAACAAAGCATAATCTTTTCTGATAAAACTAGATACATTAATTTCATTCAAAATGTACCTACTTGCAAAGGCAGGTAACTCTGTATAATTCATAGATGTAATAGGCAGAGTAATCTACCCTTGAAGGTAGGTATTGCTTCTAAAAAGTATACAAAGCATGATCTTTTCTGATAAAACTAGATATATTAATTTCACTCATAGACCAATGATATCAAAATGTTTATATACAAAATGTACCTTCTTGCAAATAACTCTGTAATATCCAACAATGTAATACGCAAATGAGGACTGATTAGGTAAACGTTTTCAAAGCAGTAGAAACTAGAGCGGTTACACATGCAAAAGTTTATGTGAATGTTACGTGTGAGGAAAGCTTTTATCAAAATTAGTTAAACTTTTATAACAAATTTAGACTGTTACCTCTGAAACTGGTCATAATATTTAACGTAGTTTTATCTTCAATTGAGATTCATTTAACAGGAATGGCAATCGGACATAGTATGGTATATATAATACATTCAATATATACATAGTACAGTTATATTTAATTACAGTCTATACTTACCTCAAAATCATGAAAGCAACATCATCCACTTCTTCAGAATATAAAATCGTAAATTTCAAAAGCTATGCAGCAATAGAAAATTTGAAATTAAAAACATTAATTTAAGAACTTGGAATTCCATCCTTGACCTCACATCAATACAGCTAACATGTACATTGTATACTTAATGATAATTGACATAATCAAGTTTCTTTATTTATTTTTTTTTTTGAAATAAAGAAATTTTTTGCATGGCTCCCAATATAAAAGAACCTAAAATTGTTCTAGATATTTGCAATATGTGTACATTATATATGCTTTATGAGATAAAGCAGCAGTTTTAAAGTAATTTTTTCTCTCTAAAATTATCAACAATGACCTTGACCTTACAATCTTTACACTCAAAATAAACAACAGTATTTCTAAATTTGCATTTGTGTGAAATTTTAATTAAATCCATCCTTTTTTTAAGTAATGTGAATCCATCCTTTTTTTTCTTTAAGTTATCATTCAGACAATAAACTTAACAAAAAATATATATTTTTAGCAATATGACAGTGACCTTTGTGTTTGACCTTATTTGGCCCAACAGTTGACAGTGAACTTTGTGTTTGACCTTATTTAGCACCACAGTTAAACTCTGTGTATATGAAACTACATGTACTATGAACTATTATTTTTATTTTTTGAATATATTGTAAATTGAATGTAACACAACCTACACAGCTTATGCAAGTCACTTTCGATGGTTCAGATGTAAGCGTGCGATGGGGCTTAAAGTGAGAGTGGGAAGAAACTGGAACACATGATGAAGAAAATCCATGTGATCAGATGTGTGACCATGACCTTTTCATATCCATACCAGAGCTGGCTAAGTGAATCACAAATAACTTATAACTCATTCACCCCTGAAGAAACAATTAGACTCTTCCAAATCAAAGAAAAGAACAGTCCATTGTTAAATTTCAGCAGATGAATGAGTTATAATTTTGTATGTGTTATTATCTGAAAGCTCACATTCTGACAGACAGATGGAGGGATGGAGAGACAGACTGGGACAGACACTTCCGGTTGATTCCAATCAAAATTAATCACTTACATAATTAGTACATATTATTATTTTTCAACACATTAATTTTGTGAAAAAAAAAAGACTTGTTAAAAAAGTCAAATTGTGGTAGGTGCTGCAATAACACATGAACATATAACAATGTGCAACAACTTGGAACAAATTCAATCCATGTCAGTTTTGATATAAAACACAGAATCTCAAAGGGATCTTGGCAGTCACCATTGAATGATTTTATCCAGTCAAATGAAAATGGATAACTTCTTGGTTTTTGTCATATTTCACTTTTAATAAACTTCAATTGTTAACAAGAGGCCAAGGGCCTTAACGGTCATCTGACTTCCCCGGCAATAGTCAAATAAATCATATATGGTGTCATGGTAGCCACCATCGATTTGGTGTCAACCAGATCATATCAGGATAATTTTATGCAAGTTTCAGCTAAATCGCACTGGTAAAACTTGAGAAGAAGTTAAAAATGAGTTTTCAAGATGGCAGCCATCTTGGATTTTGGATTGACCCGAAAAATTACAACACTTTGGCGGGACCATGTCAGGATCATTTCATGCAAGTTTCAGCTTAATCGCACTGATAGAACTTGAGAAGAAGTTCAAATGTGTTTTTAGGATGGCGGCTGTGGTGGCCATCTTAGATTTCGGATCGGCCTAAAAAATAACAACACTTGATCGGGACCATGTCAGGATTATTTCATGTAAGTTTCAGCTAAATTACACTGGTAGAAATTGAGGAGAAGTTCAAAATGTGAAAAGTTAACGCATGGCGGACGACGACGGAAGGAACATGACGGCTATAGGTCATACTGATCCTACGGGTCAGATGACCTAAAAATTCCAAAATGGCCATCTCTCAGCCATCTTATTTGTCATTTGGTCACAAATTTCAAAATGCATGATTATAGGCTAAAGGGAACCTGTAATTGGGTTTTAATAAATCCTCCTATTTAGGTCCTTTTCTGAGAAACAGAGACACTAGGAATTGCTGTTGACAGATGAATAACTGCCTTATAATAAATGTAGGGACAGACAACAGATTGCGGACAAAAGGCAATTTGTATGGTAAGCTAACAAATCCTCTCAAAATTCTTCCAATTTTATGAACAAAATTGTGAATGAATTTTGTGCGATTATTTCATAATTTAACTGGTTTGGAGATAAATGGACTTATAATATCAGAAAATCTTGATCAAGCCTTCACAAAACTTCCTAAGATTATAATTTATTTAAACAACAAAAAATGCATTTATATTGGCCTTTGAAACTTTAACAATGCTTTAACCAAATCTTTCCATTTATATGAAATCTTGGAAACTTAAAAAATCATAAACCAAAACTTTCAGTTGGTCTTGGAAACCAAACTCTTTTTCAAGTGGAAATGGTTTGGAAAGCTTGATACAAGATATATACACTATGAATGTTGAGAAATATTACTAGTATAACTACGTATACTGACCTCTTTCCACTCCTCATCACTAGAGTCAGTCATGTATGTAATCACTTGGCCATATCCAACTTGCACTGGCTGGACATCCCCCAGCTTCTGCTCAACCCTCTCAAAGAACTTTGACATGTCTGCATTTTCCATAGCCTGTTTCTGTTGAGTTTCAATACGACAGCTACTATGTATGCTTGCCCCTGGTTCGACAACATGATTCTTGGAACTTTCAGAAGAACCATCATCTCTTTTGACATCATCTTTCCCTTCATTCACTTTCTGATTTAAAATGTCTGATTTTTCCTTTCCAGCTTGTTGTATTTGCTCACTAACCTCACTTTCAGATGCCTCAGAACTTTTTTGAGATATGTCTTTTTGCACAGCCTCTTCAGATGCCTCAAGATTGTTTTGGGATATGTCTTTTTGCACAGCCTCTTTATAAATCTTTTTCCTCTCTTCTAATTTCTGCTTGAGCTTGCCGACATTACACTCGTATTCCCACTGTTTAGTTTTAAGAAAGTTCTTGCGCCTCACCACTTTCTGCAGGTTCTTTAATTTCTCCCACTGGTGCCTATAATACTTCCTCTTTCCAACATCGCTGGCTGTTCTTGGCGGCTTTGGTTTGTCCACAGGTAGCACATACTCATGATGTAGTGGCGTGACCGGATCTTCCACTTTGGTTCTTATATAGGTGTTTACACCAACGGAAGCGGTCTTTCGCCAGCTCTTTTTCCACCTAAGTCTGGGCACCGTTAATGGGTCTGGAGCCATCTTAGTGTCTAAATTAATAAAATCTACATCTTCAACATCCATAAGAAGGTCTGTATCCTCTGAATGGTTTGACGATACCTCTCCAGTCCCCCCAGATATCTCTGTTTTCCCAGATACCTCTCCAACTTTTTCAGTCCCTCTAGAGACCTCTCCAACTTTTTCAGTCCCTCTAGAGACCTCTCCAACTTTTTCAGTACCCACAGTTCCTGGTGTCTCCTTACTATCTCCTTGATCTGTTTCAATATTCTCTTGGGAAGGGTCAGTCTGCATTATAGCATCTTTAACCATGACAGCTTTTGCTATATCTAGTATTTTGTTACAGGCTGTAGGGTCTTTATTTGTCACATCAGGTCCATTACTTTGTGTAACTCCCGGAAGTGGGACCTGAACTTTCGGTCTAACAGCTAATGCCTTCGTCTTCAACGGTACCGTTTTCAGAGAAGAGTCGATGACCTTTTGATTTTTCTTTGCAGCTGTCTTTCTGGTTCTGTCATATCTGTATATGATATTCTTATTAATTATTGTTTCTTCTTCCTTCTGTGGCATCAAAAACACAGACGTTTTTCCTGTATCTTTATCAAATTCTTCGCGAAATTTTGGACGAGCCTGCTGTTTTTGGTGGTCCACATTCAGATCTTGAGTTGAGCCATACCCTTGCGTTTTTGCAGGATGCCAATCTTTCTTAATCACTTTTAGATTTTCCTTTATGATGCCATCAATTTTCTTAAGCATCCGATTCTTGTCTTTTTCACATGTAGATTTACCTGTAGGATTGTTCAACAACGATATCTGATTTTGTCTGGGAAGAGATGACAAAGCGATTTCTTCACCCTGACATGGTGACGAGGTTAATGGTTTCGGAATTCTGACAAGCTTGAAGTTGCTAGTCAAAGGAATCACAGTTGGTCCAGATTTTGTGTTGCTCAGCTTTATGACTCTTACAATCTTCTTTTGCTTCACACCGTCTCCCATACCAGTAATGGCTTGGTTTCCTACAGGTAAAGCATACATCATCTGCTTCTGGCCACCCTGTAGACAGATAGACTTACCACCCACCACTATAGTCGATGGAGGCTTTGCTTCTTGATCTTCCACACCTGAATCTGATCTCACAGAATTAACAAGCTTGTTTCTTATGAGTTTTACAGGAACTGGCATATTTGTTTCTTTGTCAGTTTCTGTGAAATGTTTTTCCTCAGTAGCAGGTTCCTTTTTTATCCATGATGTAGAACTTGTCTCGCCGACCTTTGAATCTGGAGCAGAGGTGCCCTGATCCTGTTCAGTGTAGTCTAATGGTTCTGTCTTCACCAGAGATAGGTCCACTTTTCCATCATCTTGAGTTGTCGCAGTATCGCCAGCAGGTTTAACTCTTAAACTGTTCAACACCTGAAAGGAGCAAAATTTCAAATGAAGTTGGATGGAAATTTAAATAAGGCATTTTACAGTTGCATTGCTTTAAATATAACCCCTATTACAGCAGTATAGTGATAGCTAAAGGACAATATTATACTGATTACCCTATTAAAGGGCATAATGTAAAACTTGTCTAAACCGCATGTTAACGGGAACAGTTTAGATCTATTTATTCTGTTCATACAGGTGTCTGGATTATAGAGGATAGAACCTTGTCATGGTTAGCTGCTATGATATACAGTAGCTCTGAATGATGGACAGCATGTGTTAGAGCTATGACTGGACCATTCCATTAACTGTAGTGTTGCAAAAAATCCAGCAATGAAAATTATCCAATTGACGTGCGTTAAGTTAATTTGCAAATAAATTTATCAATATTTCTAACATAAACTTTATTTAACTACCTTTATGTCTAAATTATGCTTGCAAGCACATATCAATGGCTCAGATCTCCGATACTGCTAACTTGGCCGCCATAATACTTCCCGTTAAAAAGTCTCGCAAGATTGCCACGATATAAAAATGACCTACAATATTTTACTACTACAGGAATATGATCATGATGTCAGTGATTTCAGTATAACAATTTCATGAAAATAATGATAACATAAGAAAATATATATTGATGACCTAAGATGAGATTACAACACCAAACAAATGCAAGTTTCCCTGCGTAATCTACAATGGATGTTAACAGTGAAGATTTATTTCCCTGTTTTGTCATCTATCACAGTTAGTCAACTTGTGCATATAAACATCTTTATTTTACAATAAGTGAGGACATTATTCAAGGATAATTATAATAATAGTACTTACTTTACCTCCAGTTACCATGTCATCATTAGATGATGGAGACAAGTTCCTAGCAAGGGAGATCACTCTCTGTTTTCTTGTAATTGTTGCTGTCCCATGCTCTTGTAACTTTCTAATCTTTGTGGAATCGTGTTCAAGATTCTGTGACAGTTTAATCAATTTTAATTTTTTTGGCACTGGGTGTCCTAGGCTTTGATAGGGCGTAAATTCATCTGGTCTTTTCCCCCTTACTAAACTTAAATCATGGCCGATTATCCTCCCTGGCATTGGTGCAGGTTTGTCTTGAGCTAAAACAATAAACAATATACATTTACTGTCTTGCTGGTTTTTGGGAGATCTAGACATGAGGATTTGCTTATACCCAATAAAAAAATAAGTCCATCTCTAAAATAGTTTGATTGTAAATTCTGTTATTAATTTATCATAAAATTGGATCTTCATTTCATCTACCTACCAGATTCCTTGTAATGCATTTTCTTCAGCTTTAGAACATTAAGCTTTTTGCTGATCTTTTGAAATCTTTCCGATTTGTCTCTACACAATCCAGGCTTTTTAACAATCAATTCCTTTAAAATTAAATCTGTGTCCAGCTCCTTTGGCCCATTTTCATTGTTGCTCAATGGCTCTGTTGCCACAGATCTCAAAAACATTTTCCCCTGTTCTGTAGAGACAAATAGATTGTCATCTTTAGCTGATTCTGTATGTTCTGTGTCGCTATTATTATCACTTACTGGTTCCTCTTTCACGGTAACTGTTGGTGTTTCTGACAGTTTATCAATGACATCAGAATTCAAACTAATACTTGTGATCTCTTTACTTTCAGAAGGAACACATGTACTGATGACATAATCACTTTCTGTGGGCGAACTGATCTGTTCATTGTTATCAGAGACATCAGAATTCATACGATCAGTTTCAACACAATTTCTGATGACATCATCTCTCTCTGCAGATGGACGGGTCTGTTCATTGTCATCAGAGACATCAGAATTTATATGATCAGTTTCAACACACTTACTGATGACATTATCACTTTCTGTTGGAGAACTAGTCTCTATCATTGCTTCTTCATGAATGTCTGAGACAACTGAGCTATCAGATTGTATATCGTTGTTTGTTATAATTTCTGTGTCTGATTTATTTTCATCATATTTAATAAATTCTGGGACATCTAATCCAATTTCCTGACAAGCATGTTCAAAATTGAATTCAACATCTTCATTACTATTGTCCATATTGAGCTGACCTATAGTATCCACTGTTTCCGATTCATCCAATTTATCTACACATTGATTGATGATGCCATCATTTGTTGCTTCATCTACACATTGATTGATGATGTCATCATTTGTTGCTTCATCTACACATTGATTGATGATGTCATCATTTGTTGCTTCATCTACACATTGATTGATGATATCATCATTTGTTGCATCATCTACACGATGATTGATGATGTCATCATTTGTTGCATCATCTACACATTGATTGATGATATCATCATTTGTTGCATCATCTACACGATGATTGATGATGTCATCATTTGTTGCATAGTCTTCCACTTCCTCTACATTGCATACATCAACTAAACCTTCACTTTCCATAGAATCTTGCTCTTCATCACAATGCTCCGATAACCCGTCTGAGTCACCAGATTCAACGTTTATTGGATCTTGGTCATCACAGTCAGGTTTCGAAGGAAAGGGTGGCCATGGTCCAAACGTAATTTCTACATCGCTATTTTCATCATCAGTTTCATTAGTTTCGTTGGAGAAATCCTCCATATCCATTTCAGACTCCATATTAACAATGTCAAAAGTTTTCTCTGGTCAGACTTTCTAGGTCGATTAATTGTTGTCAATTCTCAGTTTATACCACATATCTCTGTAAGATACAATTACATAAATCAGTCAGCAACTAGAAAATTGATATTGATAAATACATGTACATGCGTTAATATTAAATAGATGCTGTTTATAATGATACACATACCATATCTGACCCAATAATTAATGCCCAGGGCACTTATTTTAAAATTGACAAAATAAGTGGATGCTTATAGAACCATATTTGGACAATTATAAAAATATTGAACAAAGTAAGCCATAAATCAATTTGTGATAAGAAATTAAATAAAGAAATCTACACAGTGTACATAACTTCACTCTGCATTTAATTCAAAGATATTACTGAAATCGAGGCCTCACAAAAGGGGAAGGGCACTTACAGGAATAGAGGCACTTATTTCTAGTGATGGACATTGGTTTCATTTTCATAATTGATAATCAGAATGTCAAAATCAATTGATAATTGACTGTAATCAGTTTCAAATTCAGGAAATAATTGCTCTATTTATTGGAATTAAACACTATTCTGAGATTATTGCAATGTATACTAAGTTTATAACTGCGAAATAAATACGAATGTCACTTGAATCACGTAATATGTGGTTTAAGAAAGATGTCCATTGCGTCTGACTAATGCTTCTCCCATGTACATTCACCGATTTGTCACCGGTTTTAGCCGTGGGAGATTTCTCTGTCAACCACTAGGGTATGACAGATTGCACGTGCTAAGTTGCTAACCTTTTGAACCTGAAGACAATTACGTGACCTCATGACTTCATGCGGTGTGACCGTGGCATGCATTAGTTGTCGATGACGTCATCAATATTGAAGTGCAGATGATGGAACCATTTTTATGTCGCGGTGAAAATGCTTCTTTTTAGGCTATTTTCATTCTTTTTCTTTTGTATATGGGAGAAAAAGAATCATTCCCTACCTATGAGGTGTGACAACAAAATCACAACCCTCAGGGGAATTCCTGAATGTCCAACCCTCTGCAAGCATTGGGTTAGACATTCATGAATTACCCCTCAGGTTGTGATTTTGTTGTCACATCCTATAGGTATAGGGAAAGATTCTATTAGTCATGATGGATAGTGTACTGTATGGGAACAATGTCTGTAGGGTAATAAAAACGGGCTAATTATTCAGGTGAATTATGATAAACAAAAGATTGGTGACACAAATCACAGATTAAGGACCACTTTCAAAAAATTCTGATTAATTGGTTATACAAATACTTAATGAGATGATTGATTTTTATTTAAATTTTAACTAATTTTTGATTTTTTTTCGCTCATCAGACATAGCCCATCACTACTTATTTCAGGTGATGGACCTGAAGACCAGCTGCAATGTACTCATGGCTCTATACTGGTACAAAGGGCCTTCATGCATGAGTACTTGTCATTATGATTAGCTGGTCCATCATCCAAAATTTATATTTTTTATTCTTTCATCTGAAAGTTTAAACTTCACGCATAAACCACAAATTACAATTACTGTATTTGATCCAATAAGTGCCCTCTAACCCTCTAATCACCCTTCAACCTTTTCCAGACCTCAGGTTCACTTTAATACATATGTACCTTAAACTGAATCTAATGCATGTCTCTTGAATATTAATATATCTTATAATTTAAAGATATTTATACATTCATCAAAAACCTGAGATGTCATCCTCTGACCTGTCCAACAGGCAGCAGGACTAACAGTGATAAATCACTATGGGACAATTTCAGCTGTTTTCTTCAAAGCAATGGGTCGATCTTTCTATGTAAAATATCAATAATTCTGAAATTTCTATGGTACATTTTGGAATTTTAGGAGTCTGGCCCGGGACTCACATGTAGATTTCTGGGACTGTACTAGACCGAATCATCTGTCTCTAAAATGAGCGCATCAATAAACGACAACAAAAAGAAAAAGAGCTCATTTTAAGAGACAGCTGATTCGGTCTTGGACTGTACAGTACAGTTGTAGATACTAAGCTTTAAAACTGTTATTACGTGTACATTAGGACAATTTCAGGACACTATTCTAATCTAAATGAATGGTCCTAGACATGTTTTAATGAAGATGATCCCATGACCCAAATGAAATGTACATGTACAATGTAGGTACAGTGAATATAGATTTGCACACATGTAATACAAGTACCAGTAACAGATCGATCTAGAGAGCTACAAATGTAGGAAATAATATTGACATAGCTGAGAAAATACCTCTTCTTTTAAATTAAACTTGAAATTACCAAGATAAAGACTATCAAACTAAAATCTTCAGATAAATTATTTGTGACCAATTTAGTCTGACATATTGCTCTAGTCTAGATCTGTCTAAAGTTGCATTTATGTACAATTGAGACCCTCACCTCCTTAACCCTAAGAAGCATTTTTGCCTATTAACCGTCATATTCATTATAATTGGTACTTGATCAAAACAAACATGAATATACTTCATGCAAAAACGTAAAAATTCTTTCAAATGTGCGTAACACCATGGCCACCTAAAAATATACCAAACAACGTAAATTTACTATAATGAGTACTAGTGACAATTTAAGGTAAACAAGTTAGAGTTATTCCCCTTACAACAAGGACGGCCTTAACTTTGATTTTAATATCCGAAATCTTACCACATTTATTTACAATGCGACATTGAAATTACTCCAGTTCCCGAATTTTATGTTTAATTAAGAAATAAGTGACTAAATAGCAACATATTGACTGTTAAAGGAGCTTCGCTTTAACAGAAACAAGCTGCGTTCTTTCGGTAAACTGCAACTTTAAAACAGACGCTAAATGGGCATTGAAAACATTGCTTAATTTAACGTAACAGGCAAATGCATGACCTGTCTATATTTGTTGATCATTCTAGTACTTACCATTTGTGATGCTACATCTCTGAAACTTATGTGAAATAACTTGCTCGACTAAAATTGGCGTTTTCACCAGAAGATATCCTAGTCCCGTCGCGATAAAACTCAACATGGTGCTTTCTTACCTTCACCAACAAAGAGTGCTCTTATTTGTCGTGTAGCTCGTGCAGTTTTCACCCGGGTGTGACAACCCAACCACGTAGAACATGTGGCACCAGCATGAACTTTCCATAATCAAAAATAATTTCTTGTTCTGATAGCTAGCTAGTTATCACGTAAAAAGTATTTGAAAAGACGAAATAATGTGTTACGATAAAGCTAGTTCTAAATGGGATTTCGATTTAGCCTTAAGGAGGATAACGGTACTTTGCAGAGTCCGCTAAAACTGACCAATCAGACCGATCGCCTACCTGTTCAGCGAACTATTAATGGATTTACCTGCATGATTTACATGCATATTGTATAGTTTGCTTACTGACTAATATATTATACATTATTAACTGTGTGTATTTGAATATATTATACGGAGATTATATACAAATACATTTTTCGAATTAGCGAGCTACATGTACAAATAAAATTTACTTACATTTAAAGTTTCCGACAATTTCTTTTTTCATTTATCAATTTTTCTTGCAATCGCTGAACAGAGCTTGATAATAATCCAATTGTTTCATACTGTAAATATCTCCTAAAACCAATTAGATGCAGCATTTTGCAGAATCAATTTTTTTATCTCTACACATGGTAAAATCCTTGTGCTCCTTACGATGGAAAATGACAAACTGATATAATAATATTGAGCAAAGAACCTCCAATACTGAAAAGTGCTCACAAGCATAACAGGTACAGGTAAAACAAAACAGAGAACAATGGGAGAGTGGGGGTACAGGGATGGAAAGGTGTGTATTTTTCCAATGAACTTGTCTTCAAGTTCGATGTTAAGAAGCATGCAGTAAGTCAGTTATTGCAAGATTTCTTGTCACTCGGGACCTATTACCCCCTCGCTTCGCTCGGGTGTAAAAAATCCCTTATTACTTGAAAGCCATGCAATAACCTTTACTTGTGTTAATAAAGTACACTTTTATATCTAACATAAGCTTGTTTTTTTGCTTTTGTCTATAAGCTCAGGTAACTCTACCAATGTGCACTCAACCATGACAAATCCGATATGTAATGGTTATTGCATGGCTTTCGAGTAATAAGGGATTTATTACTCCCGAGCGAAGCGAGGGGGTAATAAGTCCCGAGTGACGAGAAATCATGCAATAACTGACTTACTGTATGCTTCTTAACCTCGAACAAAAAGACAGGTTGATTGACAAAATACACACCTTTCCATCCCTATAACCCCACTCTCCCATTGTTCTCTGTTTTGATTTACCTGTACCTATTATAATTGTGATCACTTTTCAGTGTTAGAGGTTCTGTGCTCAATGTTTATACATCAGTTTGTCATTGTCCATCGTAAGGAGCACAAGGAGTTTTGCCATGTGTATACTATAGAGATCAAAACTTTGATTCTGCAAAATGCTGCATCAAAATGTTTTAAGGATATATGTACAGTATGAAACAATTGGATTATTATCAAGCTCTGTTCAGCGATTGCAAAAAAACGTAAATGAAAAAAAGAAATTGTCGGAAACTTTAAATGTAAGTAAATTTTATTTAAAATTAATTCCATCTGTGCTTTCAATTGATAAAATGCATATATATTAATACCAATCCATCATTTGTTGATATAAAGGTTCATGAGGAGTTAAAACTTTTCCTTACGATACGAAGTTGCTATCATATAATAATTAATTGGAATAATAATTAATGAAGCTTTTTAATGTGCATTGAAATGAATGCGATTTTCTTATTGCATTGTATTTTTTTAAATTTTGTCAGCATTGGTCAGTTGGTCTATTGATTAATCTAATCATTAGAACAAGGTGAGATATGATTATCCCCCCTCTCTTCTAGCATTTGTTACCATGGTTGACTGCACACATGTCCAGTCCCTTTCACGGTCATGCAACAATCCTGATTGGCCGTGAATGGAGGATTCAGCCCCATTCATGGTCAAGTAATCCTGATTGGCCATGAAAGGGGGTTTGTGGAGTGAACTGTGGTAACAAGACATTTATTGGCCACACTTTTCCTTTGTGAGAGGGTGAAAGTATGCAGTAAAGACAATGGCAACATAGAACTACCTTTGCCTGTTTGCCTGTGTTATATGTGATGAATAGCATTCATAAACGGAATGCATGGAGCATGCTTTTGGGTAGGACAACTATCTGTAAATTCACTTTCAGCATGTCCACCGACAGTGCTGGAGGGATATTACTTTCTCAATTTAAGCGATATATTAAGATGGCTTTTATTGCTAAAAGGACATGTCTTTCCAATGTCTGATGTGATAAGAAATGACATATGAAACTAAACTTGCAATTTCTAAAATTATCGCATACAACAGTGATTTTCAGACTAGTTCAAAACAGTCGGTGCTCCCAGAACTTCACTGAATTCAGAGGACTTAAAATTTCAACTTCTTGAGGATAAATTTTGGATGTATTTATACCATGTGCAATTTCATTCAACAAGCCAATGGGATTTAGGTGAAATTCTGAAATATTGTTGAAACAACACCAAAATAAGTGTAAAACTACAGTGTAGATGATTTGGAAATTTAAAATCAAAAGTGGTGTTCAAAAACAAGGTTTCAGAAAGCGAAAATTGGAGTTAATGTTGTAGATAAGTGTTAAATGGTGAATTCATAATAAGGGGGAAAACTCTGATACAGAAATTCTCTTCATATTCATAGTTTGGGATTTTTTCGTGATTTGGATTAAAAAATAACGGAATATTCCGACAGGTTGTGTGTTAACATAATTATGAGATTATGTCCGGAGACATATACTCACCCGTATTGTGTAACTCCCCCATAATATACTACCTTTTATTGTCTTATAAGTGACTGTCTTATAATAGAGTCACATATAAGACTACAGGTAATTGTATTGTATTGTATTGGTAATGGTCCGATACAACAAAAGATGACATCACAACTTTGTTTTGATAGAGTATAGCCTACCACTTGCGCGAGTTACTCCTCTTTCTCCACGAATACACGTGACTGATAGTAAGAAAAACAGACCAATAGAGAATTATTTCACCATGCAGTATGCCATTTCAAGGCACCTTGAAATGCCTAGAAATTCCATTGGAACAATTCATACTCTTCTACCCTGTCTTTGGTGGTTTTATCATGGGAGATAAAGCAAAGACCTTATCACTTTTCCGGATTCCAAGTTACAGATACATTCTGTTGCTATATCGCTTAAACGTAAGAATTTGATGCTTTTTGTTTCAGTAATGTAACTTTAATACATATGATTATTGTTTTCTTTACATAACTAAAAACCATTCTATTGTGTGTTCTTTGCAATGTAACAATCTTCGGCCTCTGATATCCGAATGGTTTATTGCGCTAACATTTGTTTCCTTTGTCTTCGTGTCCCTTCTATTTTAACTACATGATATGACCGTGTTTGTTTTATGTGTCTTGTTCTATTTTGTCTACACGATTAGAATTACTTCCTTGCCCCATAATAAACTATTCTGGTGACTGTTTTTAGGATTACTTGTTTGTTTGTTTGATTAAATTAACGTCCTATAAACATACAGGGTCATAGAAGGTGCGAGTATGAAGTGTGTGGTGCGTGTTTTGCGAGATTGCGATATAATCATGTTGTGCCTTTGTTGTTACAAAACTAGAGACATTTAAACCATTTTGTCGATTGTATTGTCAGCAAGCATTTTAATGAATTATTTCTTCTTTAGCAATTTATGAAATGTCTGCCAAACAGAAAGCAGAAGACAACTCACCACTTGCGGAGATGTTACTAATACTAGAGCACTGGCAGATTCAGGAATGGGAGGGGGTTAAACGTATACGTTTGTCTTTGGACAAACAAAAAATCCCGAAAATCCCATGGCCCTGCAACTCTTTCCTTAACACCGTCCGTCTATTCCGTCTTAAACCTACAGAGCTATAAAGGTGTAGATGTGTTTTTGTTTCTGAGTGCTAGTTTCGTTTTACGATCAATATACATTAGTTGAAACCCAGTTATTCTGCGATAGGTTGTGACTGTAAGTGTTTGATAACATAAGCCAATTCCTCTTGATAAGAATATATATATTACTATTTGCGATTTTCATCTTGGACCAAAGATTTTAATAGCCTTATACTTGAAATGAAATAATTGTGTTTTATTTTCTAAGAAAAGTCAGAAGACCTTTATTTTTTCACATTTCATCTAGTTTTCCCTTATATGTCACATTGATATTTGATTCCGTAATCGTATTTAGCATTTAAATATTTGTTTTCGTTCTTGCCATTTTATCTATCTGTAATATGTTTCGTATAATATTACTGTGTTAGTGATAATCTATCATTGATAGCCTAGTAAATATCACATACACTTTGTGTTACATTAAAACCTAATTAAATATTCTGTAATTCAAATCTTTAGGCCTCTAATATAGCATTAAATAACATTAGAAACACAGTAATATAAGTTGCTTTCGTTCCTTCATTTATGAGCTTCATATGCTAAATCAAGGCTCACAAAGATAAAAAAAAGACATCTAATTTTATATAATAAAATTTATTCTTTAATAATCTTCTGTTCAAATTCATCATTGATTTTACATATGATAATTATGTACATGCTACAGGAACGTTCACATATGTTTCAGTTGAATATCCAACTTTACAAACAAGTTGAAATAATAACAGTTACCTAACAATGTATATCTACAGTCGAACATTAAATTAACACTCAACCAGATTATCTCATTATTATATACTGGCATGAGAATTATACTACAGAGTGAATATTTTCTGTGAGAATCTTGTATCAAAATGTCTTCCAATATAACACAATAACAAGCGCATCCCTTCGGACTAATCCCATCATATTACTGTGGTCATATTTCGAAATTTTTTTAGTTTCGCAACCTCTAGATTTATTTATGTTGACAAGAATATGCCATTTGCTCTTGCAGATTAGTACTGTAACGTCATTAGGCCTAGTTTGTAAGCCAAAAACAAAGTTAGTCTTGTTCAAGCAGACTCTTCCTCGACTACGCATACTAAGACATGCAAAATGCGTAGTATGAAGTGTCTGGTTGAATGGGACTATGAAATTACGCTATGAAAAATACATGACGTCACAATTAATACCTAGCCATAAGGGCAGATAACCAAGTAATATGAAAAAAAAGGTAGAAAACCATGTGTGTCATGTTATTGGTATCCATCATTATATTTATATCCATATATATATATACAATGAAAATGTTATCATCTATATACCGTAATTCGCGCGTATCTAATCGGTATTTTCTGCAGTGATGATACTTTCAAAATTAAACGGGGCACTAAAGTGACCGAAAAATGAGATTTGTGATAATGGGAATTTGTAAAACAATTAAGCACATTACTTGTATCCAGAACGCGATAACTTTTTGTGCAAATAAGTTTTATGCCAAAATTGCGATTTGTTTTTTGTAACGCGAAAATAATCGCCTATACATTATTAGAATTACACTCTTGTAATATGCTACAACATCAACAATGTGTACATACCCATCACAACTTGGCACACAAACATAGACCAATATACACAATGGAAGATAATCTCTGGCACCAAATTAGAGAAACATGTTCAGATGGAGGTCAACTATTAAAATGGATATGTTGTAGTATATTTACAACTGCAATTCACTTTTGTAGTTATAATTAAGAATTTATGTCACATAGTTTTTCATATTTCATATTGATAGGAAAAAATGTTTGCAAACTGTTAATCCGCGAAGAGAATTCTCTTCAAATTTGCATAACCTGATGAAATTATTACAAAAAGCGACAATAGGATATAATCTCATTAAACGGAAGTATATCTAAGCCTAATTGACAAAATCAAATTTAAAATGTACCTACCTATCAATAGTTTATTTTTCCAAATCAATACGCAACGTCAACGTCTCTTTTGTGACCTCACAACAACGTCAGGTTTCCTGATGTTTTTCATTGATTTATATATTTACATTCTGAGTGTTTCGTCACTATATGAATCAACCAACTGACGAAAACAAACATTTGCCTATGAAAACACTATGAATGCACTATGAATACAACGATTCTCGTGCATCGATCAGCTGATTTAAAAAAAAAATAACGCCAGTTTCATATCAATAAAAATAGTTCCCAACAATATCTTAATGTATAATCTTTAATGTATTGTTTCTTGATATAGAACCAACTAAAGTTTACTGTAATATGTCAATTAAATCTTATTTTAACAATATTTCTTGTTTATCGTTTGTCATTTGCAAAAAACAGTCGACCGGAAAGCGGAAGCTTGAAAACGCTACGTTGTGGAACGACTTTGTCATGTAGATAGCTTTTGCTATTCATAGCCGCTATGAATATTAGAAAAATACATTCAATCCCTATATGCCACAAAGGATTCGACCAATACGAAGTCAGATTTAATATGAAAATAAAGTTGTTTTTTTAATTGACATTTGTACCGATAAAATAGGAACACTTATGCCATAGATCAGTTGTACTGAAGTGAGAGAATGTGCGACTCTAGCCGTGAAGACAATCTGAAAGGTCACTGAAACTTGGAGCTATATATTCATACAATATTCGAAAGCTTTATGATTTGCTTAAAACAAAAAAAAGTTTTTGTCACCGGTAAACAACTTAAATAATATTTGAGTTATCTTTAAGTACAAACTTCAATACACAACGTCAATTTGATGATCAGCATACTACTGAAAAATACACACAATAATATTCTTGCATTTGATTTTGAATGTCAAGTCAATGTGGAACCCAACAAATAAACACGGTTTCCTCAATATATGGAGATTCCAGATAGGTGGAAGTTTATGATAAGAAAGATGTATAAAAATAGATTAGTAATAGGTGAGAATTACAAAGTTTTATAACTCTGATGTGGATGCAAAATTCGATAACACTGTCATGGATACAAAGTTGGATAACTCTGTTGTGAAAATGTATAGGTTAATGGATTGATATAATCAGCTGCTCGCGGTTGATGTTTGCTTATTGAACTTGTCAAACAAATATTCTTACTTTAGCTTAGGGATAATGTAGGGCTTATCATGCTTGTTTCTTTCCTTTTTCGTTTTTCTTCGTTTCTAATAGTACACTGCTCCAACTTTCAAATATGTCCTACATATAGGGCCTAGGTGGTCAGTTTTGCAAGTGCTATTAAATTGTGTAAACTTTGTTAACTAAAACTTGCATAACTCGAAGACCCTGCTTTGTAAATCTCTAAGTAAATTGTTGGTCCCAAGTTAACGTTTCTACAATATATCTAAATAATCATAACTTTAATAATCGGACAACTTGAAGTGTTACCATGTTACCGCTGACTTCGAGATAACGAAGTTTTCAACTTTAGATCAAGTGAAGTATCATTTGTCAATAATACCTTACACAGATTTTTTTTATTTAACTATCCAACTCATCGTTTTGATAAATGTTAGTCACACGTGGTATTTCTATCCGGCGAAGTTCAGTTTTCAGTAGTTTTAAAGGCGCGTCCTACACTTGTATCACATTCCGTAACAGTCATATGACACTTAATCCAACATTACCGACCTAAACTTGTTACCGTTGTTCCTTAATAACAGTATTCTCTAGATATGTTTAATCCTTGGTGTTGTTGGTAATTCAATCTTACGTCATCGAACTGAACGCTTTAAACTATTCTTGTTTGCGTTGATCCGTATCTGCTCATTATTCAAATGGAGCATAATATCAGCATGCTTTAGATTTGTTTGAACGTTAGAGTTACGCTGGACGTCTCACGTTAACTTTGTTGAGGACTGTTTCCAACATTACTGTTTCTCAGGAGTTTTTCTAATGTAAGATATGTTCAGGTCAGCAACTACTACATGTACTGTCTATACTTCCGGTATTTGTCTGTTCCGCTTCCGCCTGTTGCGTTCTCTGATCATAAAGTGGGTTACAAAAGGTCACGTCCGGTGGAGGGTCACAGGGGCTGTAATACAAAATAGAAAAAAATGTTATTTTTAAACTGACCACTGTTTTTTAAAAACAACATAAATATATTAAATATAAATTAAATATTTATTATAAATATTAATATATATCACAAATAAATGATCAACTTTACATAAATAGGTTAACAAAGGTTAAGCTACAAGTCAGAAGTAGAACTGGGTATAGTAAGGACAGCGTTGCAATGAAATGTTCGACTTTACATAAAAAGTTAATAAAAGACAATCTATTCGGGTAAAGTAATGGCCTAATGTTTTGTATCAAATACTGGTCAAATGAAGGCTATACCATACATCATTGGTAACAAACATACTGCATTGAATAAAGACTCGTGTCTACTGTTAATTTCATCATGATTTATCTACCGCAATTTCAAAAAGGTTTTTTCCAAACAATGACACGAACTCATTCTTTTGATATACAAATGTATCTTCTTCTTCCTCCGTTAAAGTGTCAGAGCTCAAAAGATAGAGTGCAATTGACACACTAAATGAAGGGAATAAGATCCTAGAGACAGGTAAAGCTGTCAACAATGTAGACGGTTGTACATATTATATATATTTATTATTATATCATAAAGGTTAGATGTGCATCGACACCCTAGATATATTAGCTCATACATGTAACTTATCCCGTATTGCCAGTTATTTTCCCTGGGATATTTACACGATTTCGCTTGACAATCACAGTAACACGAAATATCTATTTCGTTAATTTCAACATATTCATGAATACATAAACTCGCGACCAATGGTTCTTACTGACAATCGTGCATCCTAATTGTGTTTTCACAATTATTCTCGATACATTTAAATTCGGACTCGAACTTTCTCACAAAATTTTGCAAAGAAAATTATCTCGCGAAAATGAAATGGTTAACAGTATATACATACCTGGGCTGTGGTAAGTTAATGTCGGAGTCATCATCATGTCCCCTGTCAGCCTGGTCATTAGCATTGCTGTAAAGTACACAAAGGTGGATAAACATTGGAACGAAATGGTTTGGTTTAATTTATGAGGAATAATGTCCTTTAGTTGGTTATTAGTCTTTATAGCCTATTTACAGCCAGGGTCATTTTAGGACGTACCAGGTTAGTTGCTGGAGGAAAACCGAAATAACCAGAGAAAAACTACCAACCAGCGCTCAGTACCTGGCACCTGCTCCACATGGGATTCGAACTTGAGACCCAGAGGTGAAGGGCGTGTGGTAATATGTCGGGACATCTAAACCACTCGGTCACCACTACCCCGGCTTATCGTCCTAATAACAACATCCTTGATATTTCAGATTTACCATCACAGTCGTTATATACACCCCTGGAATATGTCATAGCATAACTAAAGGCTCTGTGTGACAAAATATGAGACAGATAGTTTGGTGCTATAGTAAACATGGAGTTGGACATCGCTCTCTGTTAATGTTTAAAGGATGTCTCAAGTAGGCTCGTGATTGATTTGTCTTTTTCTCCTAAAACGCCTTCAGTTTTGCTATGACATTTTCCAGGGGTGGATATAACGAGAATGGTAGTAACCCCTAGAATATCAAGGGTGTATTAACAGCTAAGGTCATTTTAGACGGCCTTCCGTGTGTGTGAATGGCTGTAGACTTTGGTAGGCTGCGCTATATTCGTATTGCGTCTCTTTGGAATAATAGGAACAGAATTAAATTGACGTTAAAATTTAAGGCAACATATTAAGCAAACTGCGGCTAGCGAGTGCATGACCAATGTAAACTTTTTTCCCGTTTACAACAAATGTCCAAATGTTTAGGGTACACCAGACACATTTACATAGTTTAAGCAATTCTAACAGTAAACACCACTGAAGAATGCGGTAGTTATCAGGTCTGCTGCTCAGGGGAGATCGCTGTGTCCTATCTTTTCGGATGATTACATAATTTGCAAATAAATAATTTGCTGCACTCTGTCAATACGCCATGGCCAGACAGAGCCGAAGGCCTTCGGTAGAGTACATCGTCATATAAATGGTTATACTTAGAAAATATATAACTGTTGTTTTATAGTATTGATATTAACCAATAACTCCGATAACCAGGGGTTATAATTTGAACGCAAATTAAATGCAATTAAACGCCATAAGCAGTAATAACTTCCGTCAACAAAATAATCGAGAATATATTTGAATGCTTATCATTTCCACAGGCAGACAACAGTGAGTTGAGTAGGTACATACAGGTGATGATTTTACAGTAAATGTTAAAAAAAATCTCCAGATGATATTTCCGCCTTTGGGATCACTCCGACTATTCTTATTTGAATTTTTATAAAATTTAGTGCATGTGAAAACATCATGCGGTGATCCGTTCGTTAAGGACTCGTCAGTGATGTTATGGACACAGAAATCTCCATCCCCCAAAAAGGACTCTACAGTTCATGATTATTTATATGAAGGGACGACTACACAAGCAAAATACATTCATGTAAATTTTACCAGAAAATGTCTTGACCTGAAGCATTTACCGGAGAATGTCATGGAAATGGTGCCCATTCCACATACAAGTAAAGAAAGCTTCATGCGAATTAATGTCAAAAGTTAATGTGCTATTCAAGTGCGAAATTCATGTTAATTTCACACCAAACATTTTATCCTGAAATGACCGGGTTTTTTTTGCAGTTTTCATGTAAAATTGACTTGAAAATATTCCTATGAAATTGACCGGAATTCATATGAAGACCTTTTTGTGGAATATTTTATTGCTCTTTTATAGATATTTTCTATTCGGAACTCACTTGTCTTTATCGTAGAGTGATACGCTTTCCTCTGTAAACGGGAAATTCGTCACATTTCTTCTTTTAGGAATTCTTTTCCTGTCAAAAGAGGTAAGGCATTCAACATTTCAGTGCTGTTAAAAACTGGAAATCTGCAGCAAGGTTTAGTAATCTGGACAAAATTGTAATTAGAAAAATGCGATATATGGACTGTTTTCTCAACGGAAAACATGTTTAGATAATGTTACCTAGGCAAAAATGAAAATGGATATAATTTAGAGTAGATATACTTGCTTAAGAAAAACAGGCGATTTGTATAGAGTGTAAGAATTCTCGTTATTTCTCGAATAGTTTTTGTAAAAAAACGAAGGAAAAATAAGTAAAAATACTGTACAGCCGATAACTTACGCGAGACAATAAAATTGGTTTCAATTAAAGAAAAGTAATTCGTGATCAGGCTTTCAGTGTATATATTCCTTGATATTTCACGGATCAAATTTTCGTGCAGTCGAAACCGATAACCTATTTCCTACGATGCTATAAGATAAATGACGTTGAGAAATTAATATGACTGGCATAATTAGACGGTAAATTAATATGAAAGTCATCGATTAAGAAAGATTGACAACATTTTCATTAAATATTTCCCAACTTCTGCCATACAATAAAATAAAACCAAGCCATAGTTTGATTTCGCAAAATATTTCAAATACTTTTCATTGAAAGTAAGGCGGTATGCAAAACAACATATTGAGATAATCCCTTGATTTATTTACAACTCTGAGGACGGTATTCAAGTGGTTTTCATCTTCAGTTATCCTTAAATTCCGAGTATATTATCGTGTGCTACATTTGACGATATTCGATGCCATGTAAGATGGCGTATACCTGCTACCAATCGGCCCGTGACCTGATGTATGACGAAAATTGACTTAAACTGCCACTGTAGTCCGACTGTTAAACCGATAATACCTTTAGTCTGGCGCGTGGTTCGCACGTGTCGGAGTCTCGATCGAACACGCACGAAAACAAATGTCAATTAAACTAGATATTGGTATCCTTAGAGATTTCAAGAAGCATGGATACAAAGCCAGCTTACGTTTCCCGGCATGCCATATAAGTAAACAAACCCGACAAATGTAAAAGTGGAATTATGGAAGTGTTTGCGTTAAAATTACATGTATTTCTAATTGACTGAAGTGTGGAACACGGAAATAGTTTTTACTTTTTTTTCACGGTTGAATGGATGAAACAGACTTAACATCATTCTTTTATTTTTGTTTCTGAAAACAGCTTGTAACGATACATTCGTTTTAGTAAATAATCACGTTTCTAATATTTGAATTTTATTGTAATACAATGTAATGCAATTACGATGTAATATATTTTTTGCCTGTGACTATATAGGGTTATACAGTACATTTTTTTCCAGCGACGGGAAGTGTTTTCGTTAGTTGTGCACTGTCCGGTGATAAGACTTTCGTTAGCTGATGTAAAGTTTGGAAGCCATATAAATATTTGACGGGTAAAACAATAAAAACGAACGAGAATGACCATTATAACGGCACGAGTCGTCGTACTAAGATCCCAGTTTCTAAAGGCGTTAGAGATTCGTGCCTCTGACACGCCACGTGCGGCCATTCCACATAAAACCACATTATAAGTCACACTACATACCATAAACACGCGCCTTGAACGTGCATGTTTCAGATCAATTACCGTCTAATTATGACATTTCATGATATTGTCTTCCATGTGGCTATTTGTTAGAAACAAAATGTTTGCTGTATACGATTTAATGGCGGGATAGTTCCATCAGCTGTGTTCATCCCATGGTAATCGTTGTTCTTATCGCCTCCCGTATCATGGTCAAAGAGCTGGCGTAGACGTCCCAACGCGGAACAACATAAGATATCGATCGCCTTCTTACTTACTCTCGAGCGCAAATATGTTACACGTAAATTTACGTCTGTATCGTTCATTGTGTGCTGTCCGTTACGATTGTGATGGATAACAGTTTCACGTATGCACGTGCTTATGTTTTCATCGTCTATAAATAGAATATTCAATTTATTTCATTCAAATTATGAAACTCAGTCTTGATAAACTTATATAAACCGCGCATATTTGCCCGGACGAGAGCCTTCACAAAATGTTTTGCCGTAACAGGCGTTCGAATAACTAGAAAAGGTCGATTAGTTGACCCTTACTTTTCTTTTCCGAATGGATAATGGTTACATTTCAGCTTTGTGGATAGCATGTGTTTAATTATTGGGCCACCTGAAAACCCTAAACATATCAGCCTTAGTTTTAGTTATACTATTTATGTAATATTGTCTAAACAAGAACAAAAATGGTTGTTATACAAAACAAAATACAGCTAAACCTCGTTAGCTCAAAATCACATTATTCGACGATCTTGTTTAATTCGAAATATTTTGCTAGTCCTGTGTCGTCAACTAACACGAATACTCGGATAACCAAGGTTCCGACGACTTCGAGTAAACGAGGTTGAACTGTACAGGTACAGGCTTACAATATGCTTGAAATCATAGACATCATTCAAACTTGACCAATTACCTGTAATGTCTGCAGACGACAATTAAAATGACAAGTAAAGTCATGAAGAGGACGAAGAATATGATGACGAGAATAAGGATAACGTGACGTAAATCAGGCTCTATCGTCACAACTTCCGGGATTTCATGTGTGACGTCATAGTCATCATTTCTTTCTCCTACAATCATATCAAAATCACGTTTAGAGGATGTAATTCAATCCTGGCAAAGCGAAAGCAGCTTATAAATTAGACAATCGTGTGATTTACGATTACTTATTCACAACACATTATTAGATTCACAGCTGAATTCACATATCTGACAAATAGTTTTGATAAAGTAAGCTGTGCACGCAACTGGGAGTTGGGTTATGTAACGAATTACATGCAGATTCATCCTAACTCAATTTAGGCATTTCAAATGTGTAATGAATCGCTCTTGGGAATGTGATAAATTGTCAAAGCAGCCAGAATTGATGTACAGTTAAATACATTGAACATTGTGATATCATATTGGTATGAATGCATTGCATAACGTCTCCCATGTACAAGTATATAAATGGTATTTTAAATACAATATAATTATCTTAAGCAAGTTACAATCAATCGAAAAACACTATTCCTTTTAATACTTTTAATACATTTTTTAAAAGCAGACTTCTATCTTGCAGACAAAAAACTTACCCGCCTCTGTTGTGACCATCAGTGCTTCCTCCACTGGCTTTTCTGAGGGGACTTGGTGCCGTCGCGGTTCAATAAACATGGCTGCCAAACCAAGCGTGATAACTGTTTTATTATTTTCTGACACAGATGAGGATGGGGTTGTGTTGTAAGACACGTTGTTGTGACCAGTGCTTTCCTGGTTAGAGTCTACTGAGGCACTTGTTTCTTGGGAGGAGGGATATGAGGTAGTTTGATCAATGTGTGATGGGATGGAAGAGGCGGGCGTAGGGATATCAATAAATCTATACACGGCGTGGAAGCCCTTTCTTTGAACTCTGTCGTCCGTGTGGAATGTGATGAACAACACATCTTTTGATGACGTCACTGTTTTTTTGTTACGACGTCCACAATAAATCCCCAATGTGGGGGAAGCGTCTGAATCGCCGTCAAACACCTCTATGAGGTCGTATGCTAACCGGCAAGGTCCATTTATATGTCTCTCCAAGTCCATAGAGAGAAAGTTGAGGTATATTTTGGCCCCCTTGGGTGCCATGATCTTCCACTGACACGATGTGGAAGGGGCGTAGTTGTTTGGCCAGTTTGGCGAGGAAATCATTCCATTATCCTCAGTTAGGGTTCCTCCACACGGCCAATCTGTAAGACATATAAAATGTAGCAATTCATATTTCAATAAATATCACTGGGTACTTCTCGTCATGGTTTGGAGCTTTCAAATAATTTCATGCGAAAAGAAACTTAGATAGACGATTTAAAGTTATATGTGCCGTACTTTTCACACTCACGAATCAAGATAAGCTTTTAATATGTTATTCATCACCAAAAGTTACTAACATTTTGAAAATTACAGTACTTTCAATGCATTAGTTTTTATTTTACAAATACAAATAAAAGCAGAAAATGACTTTTTTTTGCAGTACAGCCAAAAATTATTATATTTACATCTATAGTGAGCAAAATGAGGACCTAAGGTCAGACAATGAAGCCAAATTGTGGTCTACAATTTAATTTCACATTTTTACAGTGTTATTATTAATTGTAAGGTGATTTCGTCAGGAAAGGTTCCATCTAAATATGTATAAGGCATAAAAACACCACTTTAACATTACAAAATGTCTGTGTTTTAACTAACGGTTATAAGGCATCTGAAGCCATTTGAATGATTTTCACGGCTTAATTCACCAAACCTTATGGTTTTCAATACATTAATGAAAAAAATTAACATGCCACATTTTTTCGCGCCGTTATGGCACATATAACTTTAATTATTACAATATTATATGGAACATATTTTGTTCTTCCTACACTACGAAATAGAAAGCATATCATAACATTTTCAGGTAAATTTTAAATTGCTCCAAACTCAACAAATGTTTTCATGCAATCACATTTAGCGTATACTTCGTGACAAAAAGAGTTGGCGAACAAATAATTGCTGCCATTTGTTTTCAAACACAGGTACAGCAACACTTGGTATACACATGCATCGCGATATTAATAGCAATGTCACCGCAAAAATAAGACGGTTTATTCAAGATTGAATAAAAGTCAACCCACCTGTATGGAAGAACGCTCGGAAGCCCGTGGCGTCCTGGAATGCGTTAGAAATAAACGTCACATTTAATGTGTTTGACATGCTGACGTAGGAGCTATACTCCGGTTCACTGCACATGACCTTTTGTCGAAGGTCATCATCGACAATATCAGTTATCACCAGTTTATCGTCTGCTTCCTCACATTGGTCACTGTCATGGCGACCAAGGTCAAAATGGGAGAATTCTAATTTTATAATCTGAAAGAAAATATTTTATTAAAGTATAGACTATTTAAAAAAATTTTCCGTTATATTTTCAAAACCAAATATTTTCAGAACAAAATGATCAATGAGCTGTATCATGTATCTTTGTCTTATGTGTTTTGAAGAAGAAAACTGCATTTCTCTAACACATTTGTATTTATTTTTCATTTTACAGTCATAAAGAACTTTAATATCCTCAATAAAACAGTATTTTAGCTCTTTAAGGAATCTTATGTCGTAGAAATAGTTGGATGATGGTTAGTTATGTTAATTCTCTTATTGACAGTGTGAAGTGCAAGTGTGACTGTGGTATGCTTGTGGTGTGTTATATTCTAATAATGAACATTTTATTCCATAGACTCCTCTAGATTTCTTGATAGGTAAAATGGTGGACTTACTCGGAATTTTGGAACCGTAATTTGCCAAGAACACTCCATATTGTGGTAGTAGTTCCTTGGCCAGTTAGGGGAGGCGAAGTTTCCCTCTGAGGAGTAAAACACCCCTCCACAATCTGTAGGGGGAACAAGGATTAACGAATTTAAAAACCTGTATGTATATATGATTGTCTGCAAAGTTCTGGCATCTATATTAACCATTCGTGTCTTCTCAAGATATTTTACTGTATGTGAATTTGCTCACTGTAGCGGTCTTTAATGATAAAATGTTAAAACCTAAATGGACAAAACATTCTAATCCTGATGATTTTATTCATTAGATAGAACTGCGATCCGTGGCATATTTGTATGTTTGGAGAAATATTTCGTCATTGAGATAATAATTCGAAGGGAAACGTTGTGTACGCGCTTTGATAAAGCTCAAACAGAATATGTTTATACCTAAAAACGGTTTCATTTCGAAGTGATGGACTTGTGCAAACCCGTGACTGATCAATCCACCAACGTCACTTCCGGTTTTTGTACCGAGTAAGCATGTTCCATCCTGAATCTTGATAAAAACAAAAATAAAAATAAGCATTATCTTATAAAATACTTCAATATATAAACCTTATTTGTCTTATTATTCACAAAAACTATTTATAACATTTTCTACAGTAAATAAGAATCCATAAAATTAGTGCGTATTTTTGGATTTGTAAACAGTATGTGTTATGTTTAAGTGTAATTTAAATGCATAATACATGTATCTGTAACAGGAAAATAGACATTCGAGGTGCAGTAGTGCCCGTCTCAAAATTTCAGACAACACGATGGTATTTTAAGATAAATCAAATAGATTGATTTTAATCTGCTTCTTCAATACAGCAACCATAACAATGCATTATAAACAGTAACCAACTTAATCGTACGTGACTTGAGCTGTAGAAGAAGGAACAGACACAAATGCGATATAGTATCCGATAGCAGACAGACAGACTTATCCCTCACGTAATCTCACCTGATAGTCAAAGGAACGACACACAAAGTCGCTTTCCTGTAAACATTTCCGAGCACAGTTGTTTGGCGTTACTCGCTTAAATGTTTTTTCGTTGTTGCCTAGTACGGCTGAGTACGGGGTAGGGTAGAACATCTCAAGGTATTCTTCTGTCAAGTATAAAATAATACATACAGTATATAATGTCTAAATAATTCCTCTGTCAAGAATAAAATAATACATACAGTATATAGTATCTAAATAATTCCTCTGTCAAGTATAAAACAAGCAAATTTGTGAGATTTCCATCCCCCGCTTTCAGGACATATTGTAGGTAAACATTATTGAGGTTAGGTTTAACCTTGGTTGAAACATGAAAAAATAAACTGAAGTCTTATTCGGAAGTAAGATGTGTAAAATAATGTTCGCTGAAAGTGACTATTAAACTTGGCTGTGCTCTTAAGGCATTTAACTTCGATACTAACTTTTAAGAAAATCGGTTTACATTTGTTACAATTATTGCACAGGGAATGGCAGAAAATGACGTTTTTAGTACATCAAAGGGCCATAACTCCACTACATAATGTCGGCCAAAAGTGGCAATCGAACTTGGCCAAGCCCTTAAGGCATTTGACCTTGTTACCAAGTTTTAAGAAAATCGTTTAATGTTTATTAGAGTTATTGCAGGAAAAAGGCAGAATATGACTTGTTTATTAAATCAAAGGACCATAACTCTGCTTAATAAGGTCCGCCGCAAGTGCCAATTGAACTTGGCCGAACCCTTAAGACATTTACCTTTGTTAGCAAGTTTGAAGAAAATCGGTTTATATTTATTACAGTTGTTGTAAGGAAGTAGCAGAAAATGACTTTTTTATTAAATGAAAGAGCCATAATCCTGATACTGAAGATCTGCCAAAAGTGGCGATCAAACTCGGCTAAGTCCTTAAGGTATTTGATTTTAGTACCAAGTTTGAACAATATTAGTTTTAACATTTGTTAGTTATTACGCAGGAACTGCAGAAAAATGACATATGTAGTAAATTAAAGGGCCATAACTCTGATAAATAACATTCGCTGAAAGAGTTGATCAAACCTGGCCAGGCACTTAAGGCATTCAACCTTTTTACCAAGTTTGAAGAAAATCGGTTAATATTTTTTACAGTTATTGTACGGAAGTGGCAGAAACAAACTTTTTTATTTAAGCGAAGGGCCACAACTCCGCTAAATAAGGTCCGTTGAAAGTCGCAATCGAACTTGGCCGAGTCCTTAAGGCATTTAACCTTGTTACTAAGTTTGAAGAAAATCGGTTTACTTTTGTTACTCTTACTGCACGGAAATGGCAGAAAATGACGTTTTTAGTAATTCAAAATGCCATAACTCCGCTAAATAAGGTCCATCGACAGTCGCGATCGAACTTGGCCGAGCCCTTAAGGCATTTAAATTTGTCAACAAGTTTGAAGAAAATCGGTTTACTTTTTTTACGGTTATTGCACAGAAACGAAGTGTTACAGACAGACGAACAGACAGACAGACAGACGGACAAACCCGAATCAATGTCCCCCGTTTCGGAGAAAGCGGGGGATAATAATACATACAGAATATACTACATCTAAATAATTCCTCTGTCAAGTATAAAATAATACATACAGAACATACTACATCTAAATAATTCCTCTGTCAAATATGAAATAATACATACATACAATATAGTGTATCTAAATAATTCATCTGTCAAATATATAATAATACATTCGATACATAGCATATCTAAATAATTCCTCTGTCAAATATGAAATAATACATACATACAATATAGTGTATCTAAATAATTCATCTGTCAAATATATAATAATACATTCGATACATAGCATATCTAAATAATTCCTCTGTCAAATATAAAATAATACATACATACAGTATATAGTGTATCTAAATAATTCATCTGTCAAATATATAATAATACATTCGATACATAGCATATCTAAATAATTCCTCTGTCAAATATAAAACAAGAGGCCCATGGGCCTTAGCGGTCACCTGAGTTCAGACACAGAATGAAACAAAGACATGCATATAAACACTATAAATATATATTGGCCCATCAGGCCCTTGAAGTCAGTCAGTGATTTTATAAATTTTTAATCTATGAAGATTATTTGGTTCCATCAAATCTGTGAATTCAGGAGAAAGATTTTTGAAATGTTATCCATTTTGACCCCTTTTGGCCCCAACCCTCTCGCCCCTGGGAGTCGGCCAGGACCAATATGGATATGATGTTAAATGCTATCTCAGGCTAATAATTCTAACCCAGATTGACTAATTTCCTATGAAAACTAAGCAAATAATGTTCCTAAATGTGTTTTCCTATATAAACTATAGTAAATTTGACCCCCTCCCTAGGGGAAAATCTGAGATCCCAGGGCCATGAAATTCACAATTTTTGTAAAGGGCCTTAAGACCTTCCAATCTATCAAGAGTATCTGGTTCCATCAAATCTGTGAATTAAAAAAGAAGATTTTTGAAATTACCATTTTGACCCCTTTTGGCTCCGCCCCTCTGGCCCCTGGGGGTCGGCCATGACCAATATGGATATGATGTTAAAATGCTATTTCAGGCTAATAATTCTAACCCAGTTTGACTAATTTCCTATGAAAAATAGGCAAATAATGTTCATAAATGTGTTTTTCCTATATAAACTAAAGTAAACTTGACCCCCTCCCCAGGGGGAAACATGAGACCCCAGGGTCATATTATTCACAATTTTTGTAAAGGACTTTAAGACCTTTCCATCTATGCAGAGTATTTGATTCTACCAGTTCCAGAATTTCAGAAGAAGATTTTTGAAGTTTTAGCCTATTTGACCGGTTTTGGGACCGCCCCTAAGGCCCCTGGGGATCAGTCATGGAAAATTTGGTAATAAAATTCAATGGCCATCACATAGGGATAATTCTGACTACAATTGACTAATTTCCTATTATAATGACTAAATAATGCTCAAAAATGTGTTTTCCATATATAAACTTATATATAGTAAACTTAACCCCCTCCCTAGGGGGAAACCTGAGACCCAAGGGTCATATAATTCACAATTTTCATAAAACACCTTAAGACCTGTCCATCTATGAAGAGTATTTGATTCTACCATTTCCAGTATTTAAGAAGAAGATTTTTAAAGTTTTAGCCTATTTGCCCCTTTTGGCCCCGCCCCTCTGCCCCGAGGGGGTTGACCAGGACCAATATAGATATGATATTAAAATGTTATCTCATGCTTATAATTCTAAACAAGTTTGACTCATTTCGTATTAAAAATTGAGCAAAAAATGCTCATAAATGTGTTTTCACTATATAAACTATAGTAAACTTGACCCCCTCCCCAGGGGGAAACGTGAGACCCCAGGGTCATATAATTCACAATTTTGGTAAAGGACCTCAAGACCTTTCCATCTATGAAGAGTATGTGATTCTACCATTTCCAGAATTTCAGAAAAAGATTTTTGAAGATATAGCCTATTTGACCCCTTTTGACCCCGCCCCTAAGGCCCCTGGGGGTCAGTCATGGAAAATTGGTTAATAGGATTCAATGGCAATCTCATACTGATAATTCTGACAATATTTGACTCATTTCCTATTACAAATGATCAAATAATACTCAAAAATGTGTTTTCTCTATATAAACTATAGTAAACTTAACCCCCTCCCCAGGGGGCAACCTGAGACCCCAGGGTCATATAATTCACAATTTTTGTAAAGGACCTTATGACCTTTCTATCTATGAAGAGTATTTAATTCCTTCATATCTGTGAGTGGAGAAGAAGATTTTTGAAATTTTAGTCAATTTTACCCCTTTTGGCCCCTCCCATAGCTCCCTGGGGGGTGGGGACCATATAATTCACAATTTTGATTGGCCTTATGCCTTAGAAGGTTTGTGCAAAATTTCATTGAAATTGCTTCGGCAGTTTTGGAGAAGAAGTCGAAAATGTAAATTGTTTACGGACATACGACGCACGACGGACGACGGACGACGCACGACGGACGACGGACGACGACGGACAAAAGGCGATTAGAATAGGTCACTTGAGACTTCGTCTCAGGTGACCTAATAATACATACATACAGTACATAGCATATCTTAATACTCTTATATCAAATACAAAATCATAAATACATAAGGTGCATAATTTCATAATGCTCTCTATCAAATACAATCAATCTTTTAGGCATAACATGGTATTTTTTTGAAAGAGGGGACATCTTTACACTTAGTAACTAGAGTTTATTTAGCGTGCGGTTAGCTGTAAGGAGTAATTGGATAATGACGGTAAATTGATCCCTGCCACAGAAGAGGTGAAACTCGAGACATTTGACTCCGTATCATGTTTTACGTTAAACAGATATAAACCTTATGTACGAGCGTATCTATCATTTCACATGTTGATGGAATCGTCCATTTTCATATTAAGTGTAAAGTTTCGAACATTGTCGATATATGTGTTAAACAAGGTTGTTAAATCTAACACATGTTCGTTATAAGATGATATCTTCAGTAGACGATATGTGACTAAAATACTCACACCAAAAGCCGAATATTATTATTTAAAGATGCTCCACCGCCGACAAATGGTATTTTTTCACTATCAAAAACAGGAGCAGACGATTTAGTATTTTTTTCAGTTACAAAAGTTACTTACTTTACACTATTACCACCATTGAAAAGTATGAGCTTCTAATTTTACTTAAAGTTAAATATACGAAAAATAATTAATTGCATCCCGAAAAAATTCCGTGGCACTATATCTTATATGGAATGAAGTAATGATTGCGCATGCACCAAAGGCGAAATAAATTATTTTATGTTATTTTTTGTGTTAATTAGGCATATATATACACGATTAAACACCAATTATTGTTCAAATAATGAATATCATTTATGCTCTGTCGGCGGTGGAGCATCTTTAAAGTGTGGAAATTAGAACATTGTCGATATATCTGTTGAATATAGTCTGACATAATTTTGTTAAAAGAATGTATCTTCATTCGCTATTAGAGCTTCAAAAGCTTGACGTTTTTATGATGAAATTCGAGGTCGGTCGCTTGCTAGTGGCTATGATACAGTTACATGTAAAGTAAACACATGATACAAGCAATATTTAAAGATGCTCCACCGCCGACAGAGCATAAATGATATTCATTATTTGAACAATAATTGGTGTTTAATCGTGTATATATATGCCTAATTAACACAAAAAATAACATAAAATAATTTATTTCGCCTTTGGTGCATGCGCAATCATTACTTCATTCCATATAAGATATAGTGCCACGGAATTTTTTCGGGATGCAATTAATTATTTTTCGTATATTTAACTTTAAGTAAAATTAGAAGCTCATACTTTTCAATGGTGGTAATAGTGTAAAGTAAGTAACTTTTGTAACTGAAAAAAATACTAAATCGTCTGCTCCTGTTTTTGATAGTGAAAAAATACCATTTGTCGGCGGTGGAGCATCTTTAACAAAAATATGTGACAAGGGTTTTCATGCAATCGTATTTAGATTTTATGTTATAATACAAAACCATTTCGTCTCGTTCAAGATATCATTTATTTCCATTTGTAAAAATATTCATAATTATAATGACAAATTATCAATATATTTTTATTCTAAACATCATCAATTACATAAATACGCTATTGTCTGTTGAGTAATTTATTTGCAGAATCTCAAGTTAGAACATCAATAAAGTCAAGTGGTCTTTATACACAGGTCAAATTGCGATGAAATTGAACATTCGGGGACCCTGAGAAAGTTGTCTTGATAAGCAGGTGGTCTTTATTCATATGTGATCACTAAGGCAGGCTTGACTCCAATAGTTTTCTTCTTTGAAATCATTTTGTTATTTTAAATATGATATATGAAGAATGTCTGGGAATGATAATTCGCTGTCACGCCATGTGGTCTGAAGTCTGAAGGTTTGATTGGCTTAAGGTCCTAGTAACAGCCAGGGTAATATATGGACATACTTGGCTATGGAGTTGAAGGACATGCTATCCTTCATGAGATTTGAACTAGGGGCCCAGAGGGTGGAGGGCTTGTTGCAATATGTCGGGACATCTTAATCACTCGGTCATCCTTTATTGGAAGATTTAATTAGTATAATATTAGTAATTGGTATATACATGCAGTATTAAGATATATTAAGACTGTATACAGACTGCTAATTGGAAGCCGTCGCTTCTAAAACACTCAGTTGTTTATGACCCTTACGTTTTATTTCCAATTGTTTACCTTAATCCTCCTCATTTTTTTAACAGTTTATCCATATTGACCTGGTAAGATAGACAATTCTTTGCTGGGAAAAATATTTATGATTTCAATTCCCAGCACTATCAAACCACCATGAAATGTATTTCCCCAAAATTTCCTTTCGAACAAAAAGATCGATATCGAGAGGGTTTGATAAGAAATTGTATTACCATGAAATTTCATCTACATGTATAAAACGGATCTCTCTTAAGATCAAACTCATTTGCTTATCGCGAGAAAAAGTCTCAAGTTGCCTTAATTTCACATTTCACTTCACACATGTCTTCGTAATCAATTTCCTCATCACTTTCGTCCGTTTGACAGTGTATAGCAAAATTACGACCGTAAATCATAAAAACGGAACGAATATATGAAGTAATAAAACAGTATAGAACGAACGGGAAGACTCCTTGATATTGAAATCGTAATTGCAGTAAAACATTTTAGAATGCATTAAGTTTCGCAGCAAATTATATCGACGTTCCGAGCGACCCTTTGTTTTTAATAGAGATGAAAGAAGATGAATTGATAATGTCGATGATTTTTTTCCGTTATTATGGTTACCCTATTACTTTCAATGTTATAATAGATACGTATCTAAATTATGCTGGGCGCCATGCACAGTATGCTGTGTAATGTTTTGCCATTTTACAGCGACATTTTCAATCAGTTTTCAAATTTATTAGATTGATGAAATACCAAATGCACTTTTTCTAAAAAGGGTTAAAAACAATTGAATGCTCTTTTCAATAGCATTTTATACTTGCAGTAATTTTATTTTTATCGACTGTTATCGATAGGAAACAATTTGCTAGTTTTATTATCAACCACACAACGGATGGTGTTTTTGACGTTCACACTTTTGTGAACTGGCGATAACGATCGAAAAGTATCGCCCCTTCCTTTCCTGAATTCTAAACACTCCTACAACATTAAACTCACAACAATTGCCGGCCTTGTAAAATTTAAACTATGATTTTAACAAAGCTCTCATCATATCAAGATCATACATAATATCCCGTTCACGAATGACGAAGCACAATGTTTTAAGTCTTTTTTCATAAAAACACGAACATTTTAACACAGGTTTGCGGAAACAATCAAAGCTCTCTAAAGCTGCCTTCATAACACAACTGTGCCACATTTTCAATTCATATTGTAAATAAATTCTCCGTGCTGATTTCAGATTAAACAGACGAAACGTTACCACGTCTAGTTCTTTTGTTGCCTCGTATGGAGGACGAATTATCGGACGGAATCTACGAGGCCTACGGTGTGTATGATGATCCCTGCCTGTAGGTGGTAGATTCAGAAGCTTTACGACGACAAATTACAATAAAAAACAAAGAAGGGAACATCAAACATGAAGTTAAGGCTTTATAGTAAGAGCTCATGAATTTTAACAAATATCATCAATTTGTAGCGATAAAATTATTTTTAGTCTCTAATTTATATTCCGATCGTTGTAGATAAACTTCATAAACAAACCTCCAACGATGATTTAGCAAAACAGAAATTTCTCTTTGTGAAATATTTGAACAGGTTTTATAACAGTTTTTTGTTAGGTTGCTTTTTTTATCTTTTTATGGATAGATGGAACGTGTTTCAAATAGATCATTAAAGACCCATTATATTTATTTGCTTGGATATCAGGAATGGACACTAAAATGCCGACGGAACTGTTTTTATGCCTATTAGCGATAAAATTATTAATGTTTGATGTAAGATATGGATGAAGAGTAAAAACACTCTCGTTTCTCGTATTTTCCCTTTTTAACCCCCTTATCCTTTGTGGAAATTAGTAATTTTTATAGAATTTATAAAATTCGAGGACATTAAACTGAAGATGTTTCTATTTATCTGGTACGTATGCATGTTATATTTATATTATACGTTGTACGTAACTGTCGAGAAGAATAAATAGTTTCGCTTAGTATTTAGTTAATTTTGGCACCTATGTAAATCGCTTTATATTCACGTACACACTATTTCGTGCCATCGTTATTTTCCACATATTTGAGTTCACGATCAAGGACACTTACTGAAGATCGTGAATTAATATATACCATTTATTACATTTATTCGCAAAAAATTTAAATTCGTGTTTGATTTCTCTTACAAAATTAAGCGAAAATTTGTGTCTCGCTAAAACAAAGTGGTTTTCAGCATAAAATTGTTTCAAACGATATCATACCGTTTAACTGATGAATTTCAGTTTCAAAATAAGTTCAGAAAAAGGAAAAAAATTCTCAATGAAATCAATTGTCAAATCAATTGATGACCATTTGTGGCATGATTTAAAGCTGTCAATCACGAAGAAAATGAAATGTCAGCCACAGTACTGTAATCAAACATATTTTCGCTGAGACTTCATTACGCGTTTTTAGACCTATCGAGTTTGTCACTGTGACTTTATTTCGCGTCTTATATTTTAAAATCTGTACTGTTCTTGTAGTGGAAACGTCTTTGCGACGATTTATTTCCGCGAAATAAGTGGTTTACCGTAGTACGAGATAGATGCAAGTATAGGAGACATCTTGTGTACTTCTGCCTTGATGTAATGAACTCTAGAAAATATTGATGTTAAATCATGGGGTCATCGATCAGAATCAGGAGCTATCTCTGGAGAGCGTCGACATAGCTTGCTCATTTACACACTTAGCTAATTACAACACCACTCTAATCAGGGCCGACATATTTCTTCATACTGTACAATGAGACTGGTCGTAGAAATCCTGACTACAACGCGAACGCTTTATTGAATACTGACAATCGCAATGGACCGGTGGTGTTAAATCTAAGAGTCCTTAAGCCATATATTTCATTAATGACAAAATCAATTACTTATAGTAACATATGTATTGAAACATAACTTAGATGATAAAGTTGAAATTCATTTTGAATTTATTCTCGAAGGGCATGACGCCCTAAGGTATCCACTATACAACAACTTTTTAGTCGTGGTGGCGCTGTTTCGCTAGGCTTATCTAAAGCGATCAGAATAGAAGTTAAAGGGACCACAATTATTCCATAGCTACAAATTGATATAATACTATACGGACTAAAATTGTGTTTCATATTCTTTTCTTTGCTTTTATTTTTTTTTTAATTTCTGTTGCGAATTGTTTTGTTTCACACGAACCATATTACTGACCAAAACCAAGGCACCACAGCCACAATAAAACGAATAACGAACGGTTATGACTATATCTTAACATTAGCAATACTTAACTAAAAGTGCATTCCATGTTAAGGTTCCGTACAAACTACCGTCGATAAATAGAACAGAAGAGTTGAATCTTAAAATGTCAAACGCTTATAAGAATTCAACAAACTTTGTCTCAGTATCCACCGTTTTATATTTGATCCCGATCCGATATCAATCAATTATTTTTTCTATCGTCTTATACTTGAGTATGTCGCTTTCGTCTTCAAAGGTTATATTTCCTGTATGCTTTTTAACTTTATCACATTAAGATTGAGTGTGTGAACTTGATCCGCAGTATGTTTATATTAACAGTGACTCGTTATATCGAACGCTTTAACTCGAAGTAATCTATGGGTAGCGACCAAACTTCACACCTAACATTGTTTTTTCTTTTTTTTTTTTTACTTTTACTCAAATACACAAATAACTAAAACTTTACCATGGTTCCGATGTATCAGTAAGAGCCTTAATTCTACACGATGATGTATGTCCTGATGCCGGTAATTTTCGCGACTAGGATTTTTTGATTTCATGGTATAGTGATGTGATCAGGAAGATTTTGCTCACGAAATGATATGTGTGCTATTTTAGTCATATCGGAAATTTTTAATCCGTTAAAAAAATCCCGTTTGAAGCAAAGATTGCGAACATTATCTAAACACGCGAAAATAATCGGTTATTCAGTCATACACATGCAGGTTAGTGAGGTATTTAACTGAGTTCAAACGCTTTCGTGAAAAGAATATATACTTGGCAGCAAATAGCAGCGGAGTAAGGGAATAGGAAGACGGAAGACATGCCCCTGGCTACAGACACACTTCATGTTGAGGTAAGTATGCGATCGAGGTATCTGCCCAATAACAGGCTGTATCGATGCCAGCTGGTAATGACAAGTCCATTCTTAACCTTTGTATCGCACTGCTAGGTTCTCTTTCTTTATTTGCAGATATATCTTGTACAAACGAAGGCCTAAAGACGTTTTCCCTGCACATGAGAAAGCACGCCGTCGGATTCTACACCAAATTAGTGGAGTTCTCTGCCTTTGGGATGTGTTGTGAGAGGACCTAATTGAAACGAACCGTAGTCGTGGAGAGGTACAGAGGTTTGGCAGAGCTGGAGTAGGTCTGACGTCGCCGTCTGAAGGAGGTTTCAAACAACGTCATCAAACTATATGCATATGTATATATAGGGTAGAGAGCACAAGGATCATCATCCTATGATCCTGATTTTTTTTCAAAGAAAATTGACGTTTTTTGTAATGACAAATTTACATGCATTAATATCCTCGAATTACGCGGATAATATGATTCTTCATTTATTAAGCAACTATCGTATTCGTATGGGTTCCCTTGCTTTGTCTCCTATGTTTTTTTTAAAACTTTTTATACATATTAAAACGTATGTGTTTTTGTGGCGAATTTCTACTGAAGTAGTTACGATCAACGTTTGTAAATACAGATTAAATCGTTCATTCAAAATGCACTCCGTTCTTTACCAAATACAGTTCCAAATCAAAACACAAGTTTGAGTGGGTATATATACGTCCTGTCAGTTGGCAACTAGGTTACAATATCTTATAGTTACAGTTGCCCAGTATTCCACTCTTAATTATGTCACCTACATTTGACTGGTTCTTCCTTTCTCGTGAATCTCCTGAAATGGTATTTAATTAGGATATATCACCTACAGCGAGAGTCTAATTAACCTCTGGCATTACGAAAGATAAAAAAGTATTCATTATTTTGTAAATGTTAACTTTACTGGGTTTTTTTTTCTCACTTTTGCCACTTTTCACAAATACACTTTCACATGCTGATTACTGTATTATGACGAGCCGGTGTTATAATAATCCTGACGCTTGCAAAAATAGAATTTATTTTGTTTTACTACATAATATTAACTTTCAAAATTTTGCGTATCGTGCCATATGATGAAGTTATAGTACAATCGATGGTTCCTATTACAAACTGTTTGTTCTACGTGTTGTGAAAGACGGACATAAAATGACCATTTCGCGTATAACATATGCTTATCCCATAATCAAGACCACAGGGACCTGGCACGAAAAATGTTAACCAATAGTATACATGTATATATTATAGTATCAAGGGTATGAACTCGGCGGTCGAGAAAAACGGACCTATTTTTTAAAAACCTTGATGATTTTAATAAATGGGTTCTATATAACATTAACGGATAATCTTACCTTAAAGAGAAATAATTTATCTTTCCATTGAGTGCTTGATGAACAAAATTGGCCAAGTATTGACGAAGTTATGACTTGATGAATCGGGAAATTTAGGTAGATTAAATCGTTCATTCAAAATGCACTCCGTTCTTTACCAAATACAGTTCAAAATCAAAACACAAGTTTGAGTGGATATACGTCCTGTCAGTTGACAACTAGGTTACAATCTATTATAGTTACAGTTGCCCAGTATTCCACTCTTAATTATGTCACCTACATTTGACTGGCTCTTCCTTTCTCGTGAATCTCCTGAAATGGTATCTAACTAGGATATATCACCTACAGCGAGAGCCTAATTAACCTCTGGCATTACGAAAGATAAAAAAAGCATTCATTTTTTTGTAAATGTTAACTTTACTGGTTATTTTGTTTTATTCTTTTTTCATTTTTGCCACTTTTCACAAATACACTTTCACATGCTGATTACTGTATTATGACGAGACGGTGTTATAATAATCCTGACGCTTGCAAATTAGATTTTATTTTTTCTTTTACTACAAAATATCAACTTTCAGAATTTTGCGTATCGTGTCATATGATGAAATTAAAGTACAATCGATGGTTCCTATAACAAACTGTTTGTTCTACGTGTTGTGAAAGACGGACATAAAATGACCACTTCGCGTATAACATATGCTTATCTCTTAATCAAGACGTCTATTCTTTTTCAGTGGCATATATTAACAAGTAGGGGCCTATAGAAGGCAGGAAAGTGCGTAGGGCATCATACAAGAGAAATTGTGATTCAAAATGACCAATAATTAAAATAGCCTTAGTATTTATATTCCAGGTTCTTCAGAGGCTAGACAGTGTAGTGTATAAAATATCAGTCCCGATACCCCAATGTTTAAAGCCAATCTGAGTCACTCAGACCACGACAGTATTGTGGCTATAAGAACAGACGTTCAATATCATCTCAATTAGGGTTTCAGCAATGTCCGTAATACAGTGTCCAGTAAAGACTGACCATCCCTGTAATTGTTTCCTATGATGACCATTCACAGTGTTAATACGTGTGATAATCCGTCCAATTAGCACCACAATGCGTGGTCTTAAGGTGTTCATTTGTGACATCTGAGGTCAGCTATCAGTTGCGTCTTGTCAAATACTCGGTGATTCGGAAAATAATGATTTTAACACACACTGTACTGGTCAAAAGGATAATCATATGTCTCGCAAAAGAAGTTTCAGACGTTTTGAATTGGTTTAATAGTAGCAATTACTTGATTGAAATGGTCAGTGTGAGCGTTGCAATGCAAAATAAAGGGAGGAGGTATTCAAAATTCACAACTATCCAGGAATAGAAAACTAGAAAAGTGTCTCCATCTAAGGAGGAGAAGTCAATGCTATCCTACTGAACCTGTGGACGGGAGAAACATGGAAAGCCCCTATGACTGGGCACAATAGATGGTAATATAGTAAGATAGTATATCCTGTCAATGCCATGCATTTGGGCTGATCGGTAACTGACGTGGTCGAATCTACTGGGGATAATACAGCCTTGCTTACATGCTAATGATATACGTAGTTGGAATGACATGTCCTAGAAACACCCAAAATAAAAGAGGAGTTCGTCTGTCCTTTTGTTATTCTCCTTACTCATGTTTACTATTTAAATAAATAAATAAGTTACACAATGATTTCTACTTTCTATTGACCTAATCCTTATTTTAATTTTGCAATTCATCTATGGTTTTCGCTTCCATAGAAAACAATTCAGTAAAGCGTTGACGTTACAGTTGAAAAGGGCGCTTACAATTATACATATGACCACACCATAATTTTAAGCAATTGAAACCATGAGAATCTTTCGTTTAATCAGATATATGATAAACGACTCCTTATACCAAATAGTGATATAAAATGATTCGATTTGTAACACGACAAAATGGCATCACAATTACCAAATTAAGTAGGTCTTGCCAATCTAATGCACAAACTGTGAATTAAGGGTTGAGAGTTACGGGTAATATTTTAAGTATATTTTATAGAACAGATACGTTATGAAATAAGTTAAAGTCAGTAAGGTGAATGATACTGAGTTGTTGACCAAGTCCTAAATTTACGCCAATAATATATATTAGGAAATCTTGCAATATAATTCTATTTTTCTTTGTAGTTAACATTCTGGCCTATTCAGCAAAATCTGCAGACATTGTATATTATTAGTTGTTTTTTATTATTATTATTTGTTTACCTGATATATGAGCCTCTTAAAATAGGAAGATTTAGCGGACTCATTTATGCCATGATGGTATAATCCATGGCCTCTCTTTCAGTGTAGTTAAAACCAAAAGAATATGAAAAATAATGAAATTTGAGAATCGACGGATTATTTTAATATCCTGTTTAAAAAAAATTAATTTAAACTGTTACATTACTTACCTTTGAGTTCAAAGTGCATTGCCTTGTAATCTTCTGAAAATGATGTACTTATTCCATGTACATTAGCTGCTATATATTGGCTCATGTGACACGAATCGTCATTGAATATGTAATCAAAACTATAACAGCGGAAGGAAGTTTCTGCCAAACACAACTGCGCGCATGCGTCCAATGTCACACCAAGTATAATTTTATTATAAACTTGTATTCCTTCAATTTGTTGTAATGTTCCATATCCAAAATTCACAAACTTTTCCATCGGTCCATCTGAAAATAGAAAAAATATGTTATCAATTAATATATTTGGCGTCTACCTCTTAATGCATTGCAAATGTTGTCAAGCATAATACATAGAGTTCTATATTTGAAAATTAATATAACTTTTATACCATTTCATTTATCAGGAAATGCCAGTCTTGCTGGAGTTCAAGAAAGGCGTCGGAAAACACAGAGAACAGCCACAAAGAACAGCCATTGAAAGAGGTTATTCAAGTTTCTCTAATATTCATGCACGTTTTAGATATAAATTGAAAAACAATCCTAAATAAATTGAAAAACAAACACCATTGACAATAAGTAATGTTCTTCCGACCATTTGGTGACATATTGATATAATTGTGCAATATAAACTTACTTGATATTCTCTCATAAAAGTCTGTCCCTGGCAGGACAATGACGCCCCCTGAATCTTTAGGTGTAAGGTCCGAGAGCCAACAGTTCCTTTGGCGAACTTCGTAATCGAACCCTTGGCACCGGAAGTTCACTTCTAATATACAACGACGAGCACATTCTTCTATTGTTTGATCCGGAATTTTCCGTTTATGTTCAAAAGTCACAACATGATTTGGAATTCGGTTAAAAAGCTTTTCATATGCAGCTGAAATCAATTAAGATAAATACACTAGTATTAGCCATTCTGGAATAACAGTAAAAAGAATTTCGTGATTTCAAAATAAAGTGATTTTCCCTTTGCTTTTAGGTGATTATTCTTTTGACGTCTAGCATGCAAGTTTACTTTGCAACGCAAAACAATTCATTAAAATAATTCTTTAAAATAGATACATCATTAATGCAATTTAGGTAACATGGAATTCTCTTTAACTATTTTGTTCACCAATATAGTTTGATCATATATACATGTCGTTTACTCCCGAAGGGAAATCCTTTTGTAAATATTGACATGGGAAAACTAATGGAGCGCATGGGTATTTGGTCAGATGGGGTTTAATATACGATTATAGGAGAAAGCAGAATCAGTAATTTTTCGTGGCTAAGGAATTCCTTAACTTAAAATTCTCCACAGGAAAGCATTACAGAAGTGAAGGAAACATTTTAAATTAATGAGCGCTTCCTTAAAATCCGTAATGCTTTCCTAGGGAGATTTTTTACGTCAAGGGATTCCTTATTTAAGAATGTTTGTGAAACAGGGACCAGGTCATGTTACATTGTAGCAACAAATTTAATTTTTTCAGCTTATATATAATGAATATAGTTGATATGATAAACTTTTACATATGATCTAATGAATGAAACAAAATACTTCATGTTCTGATGAAATATTATCAGACATATTAAGATAACAAAATAAAATACAAAAGCAGAATTAGATAATATTCACGTCATAGACGGAAAAAGTGTGTGTACATTCACAGCGATATCACAGTGGAATAGTATTTATTGCATATGCCAGTTGTGTAACGCACAAAAACGAGCCGTCTTTTTCTTCTCACCTTGATGCGTGACAAATAGCGATACCAAACCCAATGCCCCCACACGTGGGAGTTCATTCCGACTGAAGTCGGATCATAAAAAACCCGGAATACATACATCCCTAAGGAGCCAGAGAACATCCTGTCTAAATATCCTAACCGGTAGCCATATCATAGACGCGGGTGCCCACAAAACACGCAACCGTGGATGTAAGGTTATATATGTAACTGCAGACTCCGGGGAATAGGGTTTGTTATTGATATAGCCAGATGGCCCGTTAGGATTCTTACATGATTATGATGATAAAATGGTGATTTTTCGAACCGTTTGCTGCCTAATAGTCTGATATGGCACTGAATAATTAAATACTGTGAGTTGATATTGTTTTGACAACTTAATTAAGTTAAGTCATAACGGTTGTGTTTATAGCTCTTTTGTAAACGTGTTAGTATTTTTTATTTCATCGAAACTACACAGGAAAATATAGGCAGATTCCTTGTGTACTATTATGTCCTTACTGCAACTACTTTCCGCTGATGGTCCTTATTTTTATAATAAAAAAAAAATCCAATGAAAGTTACGTTTGAGCAGTTGTGTCAAATTTAGTCGCTTCCCAATCCTCGATATTCCAGAAGTTACTGACATTGTCGTTTGATCTACCATAGATTTTGTATCACTGGATTTTGGAAAATACTGAGAGCTTTGGTTTACATCAAAGGACCAATTCACCTGTCGCACATGTTTCGCACAGAAAGTCTTCAATTTTGCTATGACATAACTGAAAACTCGGATATCTTGTTTTATTCGAAGTAGCCAAACATTAACTATATGTTCAAGTAAACCAAACTCAAATATTCTAATACGGTAACTCGAAGTTTTATCATGGTTCTGTCGACTTCGAGTTACATAAGTGTTCTATAAAAAGTGGTATCAACAAACTGTGTTCTAAGAGCTATGTTATAAGTTCTTTTGCTTACCATACATGTTGTATATACCTTTAGTGACGTGTATTCTACATATTGGCTTAAAGTGGGACAATAAAAATATTTAAATGATCAGTAAAAGTCGTAAAGCTATCACGAAGACAACTATACACGTGAATGTTAACTAAGCGCGAGGTCCGCGCGTGCTGGCAATCACGCCGAACGTGGCGCGACAGGATTTCTCCACGGACAATTTACAATTATATGGCTGATTTACAACCAAAGGGATGTGATTTATTGACGGCTCGTCTCTAACCTGGTCAGCGCTAAGTCAATCCTAGTCTATAATTCGTGTTTACTTGCATGTGGTATAAGGCACTGATACTAGGTATGGTCGTTTGCGTTAGAAATAACACGAATTCTTTGAAATCTCGGAATACAACAACAGTCTGCATATTTCAGGTTCGGAAAATTAAGTTTTTCTTATCACTTTTAAAGCATTTTTCAAAATTATTTTACATCTTAAAGTTGTATTTCTTGTAATCTTCACCATCACAAACTCTCATGAAACATACAATGTGTGAATATAGATGCTTATGTATGATGGTTCAGATCCACGAAAGCACCAAAATACTATTGACATAGCGGTAAATGTCGTATGAAATATCACACGTTTTGAAAGAACCGCCACAGTCAACGTCATGTTTCAAACTTTCGGGTAATATCGGAAAACCGAGTTGCATCAAGTGACTGACATCGGAGCCATATCACGTGGGCAATATCGGCAATACCTGTACAGATCTGAATAGATCGGAACAGTTCGGATATTTCCGAGCTGTTTTAAACGTTTACACGTTAAAAATCAATATTTAAATTTAATTGTTTAATCACTTTGCAAATACGAACTTCACAAAAGTCGGTAAATATCGAAAGTTTAAAACTTAGAGAGGCGGAGAAAAATATGTAGAACACTCTACATACTTTTTCTATGCCAAAAACACAACAAGTCACAGACCATACATCTTTAAACTATTGCAGCTACTACTGGGGTCCGTTTTAATATTTTGGCGCGGAAAGAGGTATTTTTTCAAAGAACCAGACGCTCCTGTAGGAGGAAGCGTCATTTGCAATTCATCTTTACATGTGTGTATTTTTAGGTATGTCAATAAAGTAAAATGCGCTTATTCTTCAGAAACGTCTAGTTTTAATATATATGTAGTGTTTATTCGTCATTAAAAGAAAACAAAAAAACAATGAAGTATAATATTTCTAATATCACTGGGTTTCTTCTTTATCACCTACTGACTCAGAAAACAGTATGGGATGCTTGTCCCACTGGTTCTCGTTTCGTTAACACATAAAACCCAGATCACTATGACGTGGATGTATAAACGTTCATGGATTTAACTCCTCATTCTAACAAACAGGCACTTGCATCGTACATTAACACTTGATATCAGATAAAAATAATGATGAGTTTGGTTTTGGTAGCCTAGACAAACACATTCTACCATGCATGGCTTCTGAACACCTAAGTCAGGGACAGTGTAGATAATTAGGTCATCGTCGTATTTACGTCATTATCTTATCTTAAAAGAAGCCATTTCTTGATCAGTACGTAATTATCGAGAGGTTCATAAACTGATTGGGAGAAACCTCGCGAGCTCTCAGAGAACCACCTCCTTGGGTTAGACAGGCGAAACTTCGGCACCGCTGACGATAGTCTAAATAAAGAGCGTGTTGTCAGATAAGGGTTGTTGTCAGCTATATATAAAATGCAGTCTGCATGTTATCGTTGATTTTATAAGCTGCAAATTGGTGCAGTGGTTTTTTAAGGAATACGAGTAGGTTATGTGAAACCAAGGGAACGTTGTATTCATGAGACTTTGGATTAAAGGGATTCGAATGTACATGCATTTTAAAACTTTTTTCTCCAAATGAAAATGTAAAGGAAAAATCAAGTAAAAAGGTAAATAGATTTACAAAAAAATGCTTGCAATAAGAATCGAATACACCATTTTATCATCATAATCATGTAAGAATCCTAACGGGCCATCTGGCTATATCAATAATAAGAAAAGATTTTTGTTACATTCGTCGAAATCATTAAATAACATATAGGAATAACACTTTAACGAAAAGACTTTTTATAGGATTAAAAGTCTGTGATCCTCATCTTAGTACGATCGCCAACAGGGTGACTGTTTAGCCAATTTCATTGCTCGAGATTTTATAGTTCTTGTATAAAGTGTTAAATATCGATTGAAAAAACCATCGACGACGTCATTCTCTGTTTTGCGGGAGTTGGCGCGTGCGGAGGTCATGTTGGTGACCTGACGACTTAGGGAATTATTTCACAGATTTATCTGAGGATGGGAACGTGTGTATCAACACGTTTGATAGAGCTTACAATATATCTACTGTCTTACTTTATTTAATCAAATTCACATAACCCTCTTTTACTTAAATCTAATGAGCAATTAGCTTAATTATAATGTACGAGTTTCATATAAGGTAAAGTCCGTTAGCAAACTGTTTTCTCACCTTTCCCAGACGTTACTCATTAACAGTACTTTTGTCTATACACAAGTCCGTTTGCGCAAACTAATTATCTATCAAATGTCATGATTTTAACACCTAAATAATACTTCATCCTCGTTATACTTACTTAAGACCAAAATGCTATTGTACTGTTGAAATGATTATTGTGTATTTAAAACAAAAATTGAATTCCACAGAAACGTATATGTCGCCAATCAGTAGCCATTAATTTGGATTTCCACCTCCAAGACCAAAATGGCTCAAATATCCTTTGTATCCAGACAGACACTCTCAATAAAAGACTATCAAATGATATTACTGACTAATCGGCCAAAGAAAACTTAATGGAAAAAATAACGGAAGTAAATTGTTTATGCTTGCTAACATTGACCTTGACATTTCAACACAAACTTATCCATGCTGCAGCAATACAGGTAAAACTGAATTGAATTAAATGGGTCGAAAGACATTTTTATTTCTTTTATAAGAAATTGTTATTTCTATTTGCTTTGAAGTTTGTCACTATGTTCAAGATATATAAAAAAAAACAACTACATGTGGCTATTCTGTGGCCGTTTAACACTTATTGAAGCAATCAGTTGTACTACAAACTGACTGCAAAGAGACAATCTAGCTAAAATTACAACAAAGTTGATAAGTCGTGTGCAACAGCAATGTTCTGAATAACGTTTCTGTTCATTCAATATTCTACATCCTCTTTACATCAATGTATCTATCCGTAACGATTTACCATGCTATTTGGTAAAAGGCACGTAATCACCTTAATCAGTCAGACAAAAGTGGGAAATGCCTTTAATATCGGTACTTATTTTTTAATTTCATCATATTTAATTTAACAGCTTTTTATGAAAAAAATGTTTTAACAGAATAAAGTCTAAACGTCAACATTTTCTAACCTGCCTCGGGATTGCAATGAATTTAAATACTTACTTCTATAGTGATCAGCGAATGTAGAGACCTGAAGGGTTACGAAAGGTTCCTCGTGTGTATGATTTTGAAGGCGACAACTTCCGATGGCGTTATCTAGGTCAAATGACATGCATTCAAATTCCACCTCCCTGACACACAGCTCTGCACATGCTTCAACTGAGGAGTTCCGAATTGTTTTGGCAGGTATCGTTGACAGGTGCATTTGAGGCATACGGACGAAGAGGGCCCGAAAGGTCGAAAGGTTTGCTGAAATATAAAAAAAAATTGTTGGAAGCAAGTTTCAATAAAATATGTATTGTTAAAATTAAATTCAGTAAGAATAAACATGTATACGGTTAGAAAACACTACGCCAAAACCTGAAATCCAAAAATATTTTCTCATTGTACCTAATGTCTCTTTATATGATCGTAACAGGCGACAGAATTTGATGCTTTTGTGCTTTACTTTCTTTACGGACGACTTTGCTATTTCTTGTCTCCATTGGCACTATCCCTTTTGAACCATTAATTGAGCGTATTCCGTATTTGCATATTACAGAGTTATCTACCCTTGCGGGTAGGTATCGATTGTAACGTCATACATTTCGGAGAAAACGACGTAAATTACGCTCACAAAATAATGACGCAACAATCGATACCTACCCGCATTGGAGCTAACTCTGTAATATGCAAAGATGGAATACCACATGCGAGAGTAACATTAGTAGTTTATAATCGGGGTTGATGCTTTTGATCATAGTTGTCATTATAACGTGACTAAATGTATGTCCTACTTCAGTAAGATCGCACTAGAGTAGGCAACAGTGCGGCTATATCGTAATTTCCCACCATAACCAAATCAACAAAGATATTCATGGGTGAGTCCATCTTCAAGTATGGATTTGTTAAAAAATAAACTGATACATCGAAGAGAGAACGCCAACGATTGCAGGTTTAGTCAGAGCAGAGCAATTTTTGACCCCATTTAACTGAGTTCGCTTCATAGTGCAATCTATCTTATTGTATCATACTGTTGAAGATAGCAAGCGAAATATGTAGTTATATTGTACAGAAAAATGAGTGAATGAGTTGTAATACTGCTAGAGAATAGGGGAAAATGCTAAACTATCCATATGGAAATATCTAAAAGGGGACTTCCAAAGATTAGTAAAGACTGTTAGGAGTTTTTTAATTAGAAAATTCAAGCTTCTCGAACCTTCGTCAATAAAAGAGAAAACGTTTATGCGTGTGTATTGTATAAAGATAAATATCAGATATCATTTCATGATTATCTTAAAACATTTTTTCTTATACTTCTTAATCTAAAAGACCTGGATATATGACAACATGTTTTGTGTTCATTTTAGATAATTAACATAAAGTTTTAAGCATCACTCTACAGTTATATGATGAAACATGCAGTAAAACAGAGCGGGAACACACGCCAATTATCGGACCAAATAGGATGCAACAATTAGAAAGTGATCGATGTATCGTTCTTATCTTGACCTTGCGCATACATTTTAACAAAATGACCCGGGAGCTCTGTCTCATCTTTTCCTAATCAATGCGTAGGATGTTTTCGCCGTTAATTGTCTCAAAACAATGGTCTTAATTGGTCATAAACAGTGGGTCGCAGACGTGACAACCAGGCCTATCTCACTATGAGGCCAAGGTTTATCTCCCCTCACCCGGACCCTGGCGGAGGTAGCCGAAGTTTATGGACTGCTGTGTTCAATGGTTATCGACAAGGAAGATTTAGGGAAAGCAAGTAAGTACTACCTCAATTAGAGTAGTGCTATGGAAGCCTTTGTATGCAAACATAGATGCAAATGGTTTGCTTTGTGTATTGTATCATCTGTAGAGCTAGCTAATTTACTTTTAATCAAACTAATCATCAAACGTCAGTATTAAGATAACCTAGGTTTGATCACGATGATGTCATTTTCGTGACTAAATCAAATCCATTATGTGACAGGCTTGTATGAATAAATAACTATAAAGAAATTGTCAACAATAAGCTAAAAGATATGAATAAATAACTATTAAGAAATTTTCAACAATAAGTTAAAATCTTTTTTGACTAAGCATTAGATCAGACTCTAGGACGTTTTAATGTATTTGTTTCTAAATGTCACTAATATTCATTTCCCAGATTACAATGTATATCAGTCATAATATTATGTAAATATATTCTGATGATTTCGGAAATTGAGATTCACGTCAACACTCAAAGAGAAAAATTATATGCAATCATAACATCAAAGCAAGAATTAGATTAATTACAAAATACACGAGCAAATATTAATGTTGATTTTATCGAATATGCAATCCACAAAGACGTTCCAGATGGTTTCCTTTCCGGTATAACAGTAGTTCCATTAATGGCTGCCGTAGAATAGTCACTATCGCCCCAAATATTTCAGAGAGACTTTAACCGTGTTTGGTACTTTAACGATTTGGTTACAGCAGAGAAAAAGCAATTTGTATATTAGCATTGTCTATCGCCCTAGTAAAACGCAGACATGACCATAAAACTTATCTATTTGTGTTCTAAACCCTGAACCAATGACCGGAAATCGGAATTCCGGACCATGTGATGTTAGTCCATTATTACAAATAAAAGGATTTTTATCATCCACCGGACCGTATTCTTGAGATCCTTTATAAGCCCTTAATTGACTTGATCATTATAAGTAATTATTGATTCCAGATAAAATTCGCCCAATTTATGGGTCCAAAGTGACCATAACTACATTCCTACAAATGACCACGTGTCCGGAATTTCCCCGCGGGAGGACACTTCTTTGCTCACAAACAATTAACTAGACCGAGGTCTCCACTTAATTACTAACACTTGTGGTTTAGTCTGTACAAAGCCAAACCGGACATCCATGGACAATGCATAAACAGAATAATCCCTTTTGCATGGTACCATATTTTGAATGTCTGGATGTTGTAATGTAACAATTCGTTCATAATCCCATGACGCACATTTTCCAATATGGAAGCTCATGTTTTAATTGATTCCTTTATTTGGTTGTTACTGAGAAATAAATCGAGTGCTTTATTAGCGATATCACTCATCATTTAAGTAAACTGAACCAACAATGGTGTGATTGGTGTAAAAGGATACAGTAGTACCAGAATTAGGTTCTTGCTTTCTCTATGTGTTTACTTAGCCGCGATGTACAGGAAGGACATGAACAAACCGTCCAGCATCCAAATATTTACCCACAGGGGGCGCTGTGGTAGTGAAGGAGAAAAGATACACATATATCTAGATAAGCTACTATATATATGTGTGTTAGCTATTTCTGCTAAGTGTTTCTATTTCTGCCGCAAAACAAAATTTTATCACAAAAACGTCACACAAAATGAAGACAGGAACAAAATATTTGTTAAGAATATTCAAATATCAAATTATTTATGAAATCAAACGGTTACTGTAAACAAACTTATTTTCGCGGAGAATTCATTTCGCGTTATCAAGCCTATTTAGGACTTCATTCACGGCGGTTTAGTTTCTTGACATACATTTAAAACAATATTGTTTTATCGTGATTTAAAATATTGTGCAATTAATTTTCGCGATTATTTTTTAATTATTTTTATTTATTTCTTTTTTAAAATTGTTTTTTGCTTTCGGAAAATGCGAAATTTTATCGCACGCGTGTCATTTGCATGTTATATTCGCTTTTCTGAAAAGACCAATATAGTTCGTTTGGTATGATGTACAATATCCATAATCCCAATACCAATCGTGGTAGTATAATTAGCATATTCGGCTATACTGTATGCATGTTTCTATCATTGGTATATCCGCCATGTTTACATTTTCCCGGCATGCCATTGTCAGAAGTCACTTCCTGCTAATGAGGTGACCGGAATGTTGTATTCACTACTGCCCAGCCATTGTAACCCTGGAATGGAATACTGATTGTATAATTAGGAACTTTTCATTCATAAGCGCATAGTGTAGTGATGTCAATACTGGACCCAATATCACAGTTATTCAAATTCACTAAATTTTTCATTACCACGTACATCATATTGGGGAATGCCCTGTTCAGTCATGTGTATGAACTTACATTCATGGCATTAATTAGGAATTGATTTCGCAGGAATGAAGTATACGTTTTGTATAATTCACATTTACTATTTTAACACATATTAAACATCCGGTCACATCACGGATGCACTTAAAATTAGGTTCTGAATGGTTTTCATATGTATAACTTGTTGGGAATTTATTTCATGTTTACAGAGAAAAAAAACCCAAAAAACATTAATATATTTAAAACATTATTTGCACCAGTGGGGGTCGATTTTTCCTAATATCAAAACAATATTTATGACATCGGTAAACATAACAGCCAAATCGTAAACATCATATTCATCTATTTGAATCAAAAGTGTAATATCCATGGATATATGAGTCAATGAATTTGTGGCTGATGAGTGTACATGTACAGTATGGTACCAGCTACTATTGACACCTCGAGTTGTGACCTAATTACGGTCCTGTTTGTGGCCTGTGGTCAGGGACTGAGTCAGAACTATTAACCGACGAGAAAGGATTTTACATCCATTTCTGTCCTGCATACTGGCTCGTTATCATAACAATCAGAATTACAATATTCCAATATTTGTCATCGTTAACGTTATTGTCTAATTGGAGCATCTTTTACAAGTGTTATACATTATAGGTGTCAAGCGTTTTAGTGATCAACGATGGTGTCCAAAGATGGTGTTCATTCGACTCCATGGCATTGGTAGCAACACCCTCAATATATTTTCTTTGGTTGAATTGTTATAGTCTCCTTACAATACATGCACTCTCTTATCTATATTTTAGTGTTATCTCAACGAATCATACTGCGAAAGATTCAGCACATCCAACCGGTCACATTGTAATGACGAAAAAACAACACATTGTAAAATTGGAATCACCCTTCGATGACCTTATCACATTATGCTTAATAAATTAACCAATCAATCGTATTTTATCAACAATCTGACATTTCTTTGGATATTTCAAAAATATGAATCATACAAAATGTACCCAAAATAATGTCCTGACAATTCAATCTTCGTGCTTTAGTTGGTCTTTGTAGTGAAGGTGCAGCAAAATATTTATTAATGATGCATTCAAAGTATCCTATGCTAGTATACTACAATTGTAGATATATTCGCGAGTGTTTAAATTCGCGAATAAATGTTTCGCGGCGTTATTTTTCCGACCGATACACAGGCTTTCAACTACAAGTTCACATATGTACTATAAATTACACGAGGGGGAAATTCCGTGATCATGCGACCTTCGTCTAATGATAATTAGCGGAAATATCTCCTCGTGTAAATGTCCACATATGCAGTGTGTCATTGCAGTAGGACATGGTCACTGCGTGTAACTATTCGGAACCAAAAAAAAACTTCACAAGCAGGAGAAACTTTTTGTAACAGAAACACAAAAATTGTCAATCGCAAACACTCTATGATATTTCTACAAATCTCACGAGTTCTCCTCCATAAACCCATTGTTGGAACCGATCCTTCTGCCGTTAAGCTTGCTTCATTGAAGTATTACTTTTATGTGATAGCGGTGACTAGTGTTGCTTACGATATGCGCTTACAGATTAATGCATCTACAACTCATTGCGTTTGATTAAAAGCATTTTCCAATCTACTTGGCGTTCTTTTACACTAGAAATTATTGTTATGTCAGCTAGAACGGTCTAAACATCTACAGGGGGGGGGGGAATATATCGTTAAGTGTTTCTGGAATTGTGGTGATATGTTTATGATGGTCGACATTACGTAGGTTTGGTATGAGTAAAACCCGTTACCAGGGTTATAATATCTTTGTAAAATACACGCCCAACACGTATTATTGAGACACCGTTTTCTAGAATGGCTAATAGTCGATCTACCACTTATCCTTAAGCCAAATGTTTGAGGCTTCTGTGGAGCCATTGGTCCAAGGGCAGTATTTTCTCTGGTTGGTCAGTAACCCGTGAACTATCATGAATCATGGATGGTTTGTTTTCTCATCGCAAATATCCGATGACCCTGTAATTACTTAAGTTCTTTACGATTGGAAAATAAGTTCAACAAATGAAAAATCAAAGCTAAGATCTTGAAAAGAATGGTAAAATATGCTTCATCTCTTTTCGTTGGGTCTAGACTAGAAAATTGCCACAAGATGTGTAGAATTCACAAGTTGACAAACAAGGGGGTCGTTTCGTGACTCTTCCGCGGTCCCTCATCATGATTACAGTACGTACCGTTTAAATGAACAAGGGTGATTAATTTCGTTTTCATCATTTTCATTAACATTGACAATTTCACTTGCCGTTCAATGAAGAATCAGAAAGTATCGAACATTATCTTATACAGATAAATTAAATTTATTTATTGCTTTGATAGATTATGATTAAAAGTAGATTTATAAACAATATGCGAAATGCAGTTTTGTTGTATAATTTGGTTATTACTTCTATTAGCATTTAAAGGTTGTTTAATATATTGTGTATGGAAAACTTTTGTGACAGTTTAGCAGCCCAAAGGACTATTGTATTAGACTACTGAGAAAACCATTATACATCATATATATATTTAGTAAGGTATAACTTTATTTTTTTATTATAACTCTACTTTTACATGGTCGCAAATATTTAAAATGAAAACGAGACATCGCCAGTCCGCGCTATCGAAACAAATAAACCAATTGAATGCCAAAATAATGTCTAAAACCTCAATTACATATGCTTGTTTTCGGTGGTAATGATCCGTGACAAGGATTTTAACCCATTTCAACTAATGTGTACTTATCTAATTCAAAAACACATCGGTTTGTTGACAGGTTCCGGGCGTGGTCAGGCCTGTGTATATCGAGCGAATTATCCTCCGATAGATCTTTATCGTGATCAGTAAACAACAAATAAGTCCTTCTCTCGACTTGTACGGATGTAATTAAGTCTATATCGATAAGCCTCTCTCTGATTCTGATCAAACGTCTCCCTGAATAAGATCAATAACAACAAAGCTTTTCCGGGACGGTTCACCTTTAGATAAAAAAACAAAAATGTATTTAAAGAATCTACTAAAGAAACGAATTACAACCGCTGATAAATATCAAATAACATGTTATCACAGAAAATCTTTGATTTTGTATTCTTACGTATACCTTTTAACCTAGATGTTTCTCTCAAAGGCCCAATTAAACTCATTTGACTCTTTTTCAAAATTTACATGATTGAATTCGTGCCACTAAATAATCAGCTGAAATCTACCAAATCTACAAAGTTACTTTCCGAAAACCAGACATATTGATAAGCACGAATGCAGCGTTGCTTAAACAAATATCACAGGGTAACCACACATAAGAACTATCTGAAATGAAAAGCGAAAACCAGGAGGGTCTACATGGTGATATTTAGCGCTGATTTCTATAAATCAAGACATATCTATTGTTTAATGGCATATATGTTCTGCAATACAAATTGTACAGTCGACAAAGTCAAATCTCATCATGTTGTTATTTGTAACACAGAAATAATGTTTTGATGGAACTTAAAATCTTCTCCCTAATCAATGTCGTCAGGTTAATTTATGTTCTGTCTCGTGACTTTCATCCACCAACGTCACGCGCATCACGTGCGTTTATATAAAGAATCCATACCCATCCACCTCATTTTGACCCCATATCTTCAATAAACTATTATTACCTGTTTTATCAAATAATGAATTGACACCTGCCAATGATAGTGTATAATTTATGTACTTAAACGTCTCGTGCCGTTCTGTATTTTATATCGTTTACGTAACAATCATAATAAAGAATTGAGTTACGAAGCATTATTTTGAATATCACAATACAAAGAAAAATTTATCAGCCGACATTTTATAAAGTGATGACGTTACTTATCTGGGACCAAAAATCTACTGTATCATAAATACTATAGGTCAACCGCACACGAACGGTATTTTGAAATATACGTGTAAATCGTTTCAATCCACCATATGGATTGATATCAATCAACCATGCAAAGATACGTCAAAATAAAGATTTATAACATCCGGTTTAAAAAAACCGGACATGAATGAAATGTCTAATTAAAAATTAAATTAATGTTTGATAAGGCTTGATATGTTGGAGATTTGTAAATTGTGGAATACTCTGGTCAAACATGCAGGTCCAAATGTAGGCCTAGTCTCAATGTGAACATTTCGTACCAAAGAGCTCTTATATGCATTGCATTTGTATAGGTCAACAAAGTCTGCGCAATGGTTTCTTTTGAATCTCGTCTTATATTGATAAATCGACTGGAATTAGCACTTGGTAATTTTTCAATACTACAAAACCCATAAAATGAGATTATTCTTCTCAAAATGTGAAAATAGTTACTTATTCAACACCAAAAGAAACATGGACAAAACATATGATTGACATGTTTAATATACTCTAAATCAGGAAGAATTTTGGCGACTGTTTCATTCTTTTTATTGTATTAGCATTTTTGTTCTGATCTGGCGAACGAATCCAGTGATTCGACATCAATTATGTGTTTTGGTTTTGTGAATTAAAAGACAAAGTTCTTCAATCCAAATTATATCAAACAGAAATATTGGTGAATCTATGCTTCAGGCACAACATAATTTGCCATAACTGGAAGTCGGAACATAAATTTCGGATAGCCGTAACTAAAAGTCATAACACGAATTGAAGTTTATTTTGATGCATTCAATTCGGCGTGATTGCGAATTTACAACAACCGTTTGAATTCATCCAAGTATCACGTTTCCCTATAATTCCGATCTCTATCTCGCGTAACAACAGTGTTTGCCTCCCTTTGTTAGTCCGCTTCAGGTACCACCCAAACTCAGATTCATGACAAAACCGGAAGTGACGTTTGTTTTGACAGTGCCTCTCCGAGATGGCGCTGATTACTTTACCGTTATCCTTCTACAAAGGCGGCTCATAACAATAGAGCTGAGATATCAGGCATATTATGACGTGAAATTGTCTATGTTTGTTAAATCCAGATCAGGCAGGTCAAAGGATCGATGATATCGCAATGACGTGTCGGCGCGGAGTGGAACACTTCGGGTAATATACAGGTGTATCTTTATTCAACGCACAGGTGTTAACTACCTGTTGAAACCCTTAAATGACCCACAAGGCATTAATTTTGGTGTATAGGTGCAATTTCGTTGAAAGGTATTCATGGCGTGTTAACTTGTTCAGTGCCCGGGGTCGACAGCGGTTAATGATTACAGAAACGTAATAGCTTATCAAAGATCAACCTGTTACCTGTGTTTCCGCACAGGTGAGCGATCCGGGAAATGATACTGTCACCTGGAAGTTCTCACCTGGAATTCCACAATGTCAAACCGAGTTAAAAATAGCCCTACATATATAATCGTTTTTCAAAATATGACATTTTCATCAATTACAGCTCCGGAACGTAGTTCAGTCGGGCAACTTATATAGTCAGAGCGTCCGTCTGTTGGTCGGGTTTCTCGAATTTGAGTCCTTCCTTGTACAGTAGCTTGTTATATTTTTACGTTGTCTATTTGATAACTATTTTTATTATTCTATTTTTATCATATCTATTAAATATATATTATGTCTATTTATTTAATACATTGTTTTTCTCCAATTATTCTCATTAAGATTTTAAATTTCCACTGCACTTTGCGCACTCACCCAAATATCAAAATAGTGGGAACGTCGACTTGGGATACCCAAATGGCGAGAAGCAGAAGAAGTAAGCGAATGTAATGGAACGAATGACATTGACTATTTAACTTCTATGTTTGGTTGAAAACATTGAGCATCAAAGAGATTAGAGTGGAGTTCCTCTGGCCAGACTATGACTTGTGACGCACGTTAATGCATTGACAGGTAAAACAATACATGGAAACACAATCAGGCACATTAGAAATATGAATCAGAGAGAAGCCGCGAGGAAGTATGTTGCGTGTGAACTTTGGTTTGTTATTATGTAAATGTACAGTGTCTGAAGGCGATAAAGAGTCTAAGAGATCGATACCCTAGCAAGAGTACCTCTTTGATCTTGAAATAAGCTCAGTACCTGTACAAACTAAGTACGTTAGATAACATATTACGTATAACACAGGTAGTCTATATCCAATCTCCATTGTCAAAGATCAAGGGACCCTGTATGCAGCATTATGGTATCTTGTCAAGCTCACAACATTCTGTTCTTATTGAACTGCGACATTTAGGATCCTTCATTATTTTAAGTAAAACATTGCTATTTGATAAGAGAATTCATCATGAAATAGAAAAAGTATTTTGATAATAAACACTAGCTGTTTCAACGCAAATCCAGAGTTAGATAGTAGATCGTGGTACAACAACTTTTGTTCAAAAAAGTTTGTCCAATTTGCATTCATGATTAAGGTGTCATATATGGCCATTCCTTATTTACCCATCCTATCACCACAGTGTCGTTATCCGCAATACTGAAGTATGATCATATGAACAACTATATATGCAACATATACATGATACACACTTCAGAATATATAACGTCCTAAGGCAGACGTAAACAAAACACCGAGACAAAGAGGCTTGATGTCGTGTCTGTGGCGTTGATCAGAGAAAAATAATACCAACATCTGCTGTTCGTGAAGCCAGCACAGAACAAAATAAAAATATTGGTGGAAAATGTTATATATATATATGATAACAAAACAATGAACAAACTTTTCACCGGAAGTTACGCTGTTGGTTTTATTTGAAATAATCATTAGCATTGATGTCGTATTTTCGTATTTTGTTTTCGTAATTTTAGTACACTCAATAATCAATATATCTTTTATCCGTTAAAATACAAACACTCTAATATAATATCAACAAGCTGTACCGATATTCTGACCACGTGTACAGTTTCCAGAAAGCAGTAATTCACTAAGCCCTTACAGACCAAACATGTACATATTGTGATGTATGGATCCTAGAATGGGATTACACGATAATGCTTTTGGCGCCATTCGGAAACATCAATCAAAGAAATAAATTTCTAAATCACGCCGGGCATCTGTGAATCTCATTCACGGTAAAAACATGCAAGATACATTTTAGCTCCTGAATGGTTGTCAATGGTCTTTGATTGTGTCACCGCTAGAGTCACGTGATCGATACAAGAGGCGATTCTTTGATTGACGAGATCAAACTCCACAGATGATTTGCATAATGCACTATCATGTTTTACTCCGATACTCCACTGTTAACATCTTGTACTTAGAAGCAGCAAAGTGCGTAAATCGATGTCGTCAGTGATAAAGGGATTATGATCCCGCCGGGTAGGTCAGGCTCCACGCGTGCGGGGTTAATGAGGACTTTATTAAACATACGGGTTCTATAAGATTGGCAATGTCGTCTGCGTAGCAAATATCGAGAGCAATGTTCGAATGTGTTTTGTTCTGGTAAGCAAAATAGATGTGCAAGTTCAACAAAGAATACATAACAAGACCATGTGCAATGCTTTTGCACGACAATATCATATCAGCACTAGCACGGTGACTTTCTTTCCAAATTAGAAACATATTTCCCAATACCTTAACATAACTGAATGCATTTCAAATCCAAAATGTTCGCATTGGTGTAACAAATTGAAATTGTCGAAGTTATTGTCTAATACTCTTTTAGTATCCTCATCATTTAAGTTTGCTCTCAAAGTTTGATAACTTCATCTTTAAGCTATTTTATCTACTCCAGTGAACAAACAGTGGGAACATTGTGAGTAACCCTACATATACCACATATCTGAATGTTCTCAATCCTTGGTAACAATCACCAAAGAACGCCCTCAAATACGGAAAACAAAACAAATCTTTTCAACAAAGGTCAAACTTCATGAGGTGTTTACGGAAACTATGGGAGGACTAGAATTGAACGGTTTATAATCATTCAAAGGTTAAGTAATGATTGATATTTTACGATGCTTATTCTACCATGTCTCACGAAGATGTTTTGATGAAATTTATTTTTAACAAATAAATCAACAGCGTCAATGAAAGGCGCCGACATGTGTAATGATTTTTTCCATGACCAAAGACATGTTTTAATGTCTATCAAAGAGATGCTGCTTTTTGATATATTTTATGTTAATAAATACATGAGGATTTATTTACAGACGATAAAATATGATACGAAGAAATATATTGGAATACATTTAATGTTGAGCAGTTATTATCTTGAATGCACAACTCAATTATCATTTACAGCAGCGTATTTCCCATCCTTTCTTCAGATATTTATGTGATATTCAACGATTTACTTTTTTTTTGTAAAAAACCTGAATAACCGATTCTTGAAACTGTTAACTCCATTCAAATATATGATAGGTTTTCACTTCATCATGTCGATGATACATTGGTGATAAGCGTTTTGCTGATCCCTATCTTCGTCACGTACAAGTTCAATGCGTAACTTCTTCATTCAGATACCATAAGCCTAATTACAAACGTCTATGCGATGCAGTGAGAATATTGACATGACATCACAACTAAATTGAGTTTTGGCGATTGAGCACCAAGATACGCAAATATCATTTATGGATGAAGATTGCGAGTCTATTGCAATTTATACAAGTGAACAAACAGCCATATGTTAGTGGAAGTATTCCCTAGGCGAACGTCTGGATTTCAGGAGAGTATACGACCTGGGGCCAAAAGATTTATTATATCTTAGAGTACACCATTTAAAACATTGATATGTCTGGTTATTTTTACAGTAAATGTATGATGACGTTTTAGATCGTATGTTTTATGGTAAGTTATTATTTTACAGTGACATGTATGGAGTTTTTACATCTGGTTTCGAACAAGGACGAGAATGGGTACAGCGAACGGCAGATGACCGGAGGTCAATATTCTCGTGCTGATTAGCGTAAAAGTCTGATTAGTTGTAGTCGCCTCATTATATCTCTAACACTGGTCTACTTATTCAATTATTTTGTTATAAACAGGGCAGTGCAGGGATCGTAACCCATACTTACCTTGAATATGATAGCTGCCCCCTGTAATTTGCCTGTACACCTATAGTGTAACGATCCAATAGAACTTACTTTACACCACATGGGTCAGGTTATTGTCAACATCAGTAGGTAAATCTGTATATTTACCAGACTAAGACTCGAGCCAGGAACCTTTGACCTCAACACAGACTACTGAACGAACGATATCATCTTGTTTTGGTTATCATTATGTATAATGGTTGTGTAATTTCAATACTGTACAACAAAATAGACCGAGATTTAGTGTGATATTAATGTTTGTTCATTCAAAATCATATAATGCGAAAAACTAAAGAAAATAAGGGATGCCGCCATATCATGATAAACATGACGTCACCAAAGATGATTGACCTCCGACCCGTAGGTGATACAGGTGGGATGCTGCAGCGTCTGAACTGCTTTCGGAGAGACGCTTCCTACTTTAATGACCCTCTGACAGATCGGTACATATCGGGAGTAGAAGCCGATTAACGTAAAGTAGATTTGTTGTCGTAAGGTTATCATATAACTAATTCGATGTCGTAAATGTTTATTTTTCTTGGTTTGAAGATATACCTCTGTTGATTTTAAAAGAAAACGTCTGTTAACTCTACAATACCAGAGGATGTTTGGTTGGGAGTGTACATTGTCTGTGGAATGTTTTCTCGACATTTTGTTGTCTTACCCATCAACACCTACCATTTGTTTCCTATTGAAAACGTGACTGGATTGAAGGTGAGGTCCCGTCAGCCATTTTAATGTGAGGAATTGGTTACCAGTGATGCCATCAGTAGTAAACTGTATATATTGCACGTATGTATTGTAAGTAGACTGAATTTTCTATAGAATTTAAAAATTGAAAAGATAACTTTTGGTTCATTCATTTTTATACAATGGTGACATATTTAATCAAGAACTATAATTTTCCATGAAATAGATAGCTAGTGGTTTGTTGCCATATTCACGACAGACTCGAAAGAGCTCGTACCAACAACATATTTTCACAACGTGATAGTATCATTTTTGGTTGGTTGTTTGGGTGATTGGTTGTTTGGGTGATCGGTTGGGTTGGTTGTTGGTTGTACACTTTTTCTCTCCCAGTTTACAACGTACTGCGTGAAATGCTGATGTGTTTTGGAAGACTGCTGTATGTTTTTGTTATATTTCTTAGCCCATTGGAAAGTGCTGTCTCACTGAAGTACACTGCCAAGACATCTACCAGCTCCATTAGTTATGATAAACTGACCAACCGTCCCACTGCCTGTATATTAGAAGAGAGACTATATACACTTCTATAGACTATGGTGTGTCTCGGCTAGGGGACAGAACCAAGAGCCTTCTGCAGATAGGTAAGAGATCAACCTAAAGCAAAATGTGAAGTGATGTCAGATGAAACGTTTAGAAGCCTGTGAAAAGTGTGTATCCTTTTCCGAAAGCTAGGATAAAATAAATTAATAAAAATTTAAATAATCATAACGTGACACATAAATGTCTGAAGTAAATTCATTTAAATACATCGTTCCAATCCGAATGATCATTGCGTTTGAAAGTTATTGAATATAACACATTTTTATTATAGCTCATTGTGGTTTATTATGTTTTATTGTATAATTATTATTCCTGTGTGAAATAATTTCAATAAATTTCATTTTGTAGTTATTTGATTTATTGATATGATTTTACTACTTTTATTTTCTGGATGTAACGCAGCTGTTCTTTATCAAATATCGCGCGGAAATGTTTTTGGATCCAGATACTGGTCGCATATCTTTTTGTGAAGGCCTGTCAATTTAAACCAGAATCAAAATACAAAATACAAATGTACATGCATCATTATTCATTTGAGTAGTATAACGGTCAGAAAGACCATTGTTCAAGTATTAAACGTTCGTTCGGAACTCATAATTGAAAGTCATCTTTATCCACAAGTCTCCGAAATTCCATCAATAGTGTTATCTGACATATTTATGGGAAAAGCAAATATACCAAGTATCATTATGAAGTTAAATTTTAAAATGGTCAAACTGTACAGATATTCTAAATTATCTAAAACTTGATATAATTTTTAAACAGAAAATTAAAAATATCTATATGGTCCTCTGTCTAGTTAAGCATTTAATTCGTAGAAACTTTTCATGCATTTCAATACACGTTTACTAAGAGCTAATGGTATTATACTTTTTCTACTTCCGGTTTCAGCATATCAAAAATAACCGCAGATACGCATGCGAATTAATGTAGCTGATATCATATGCAATTCTGTGAATTAATGAAGTTGATCTTATGGGCAATTCTATATATTATTCTAAAATCGTTCTTAGTCGTAAAGATCGGCTTTTCACACACACGTTGGCGTAAAGCACTTGGCCTGACCTTGTGCAGAACACGTGTTCGTGAATAGTCCTCAATGTGTGGAGCAGGATTCAAATGAAGCAGCGTGGTGAACGATATTGTCCACAGACGATGCCAATCCGTTATATACGGCAGTGCAATACAATAGAGCAGAGCGGGAACAACGAACGGGGTAATCAATCAGAAAATGCAGTCACGGTTTCGTATTTAAAGTTCAATACATCCCCACATTGCACTATATTTATTTCGAATTACATACATGTAGATTGGTTTTAGATTGACTTGTGTGAATTATAACCTAAACACATGGTCCCCGGTCTACACTATATAACGTCCATGTTATTACGTCACGGACTTTGAAATGGGTCTACAAAGGCGAGGGGAGGGACGAAATCGACATGTAATCGGTTCGCTTACGTGTGTGGCCAATACGACTGTTGTCAATAAGTTGGTGGGTAAAGTTAGAGGATTAATATGGATGTTTTATGTTCCAGGTGAGACGGAGAAAGATACCAATTATAAAAAAAGATGACAGAGAAGTGGATAAAAAGGATGATGCTAAGGTGAGCGAGATAGAATTACAACATAGATAAAGTTTTAATAAAGTCGGTTTAAAACCAACTAATAAAACCAAAGCAATATTCCAAAAAGAATATCAAACAAATATCGATTAGTAAGAAGACACAGAGTGAGTAATACTGGGATGGGACCTGATGGTACGGAATGGTGAGCGTCCTTTGTCGACGAATTCTATATTGGTATAGAAATAATGAATTCCATTATATTGGTATAGAAATAATGATCAAACAAAATAATAAACAACACATTTTATGCATGGTGGCTGTCTTTATTTACAGCTTGGTATTTGTTAAATACATCAACCCAGCATTATGTACATATCATTATACATGTTATTGGTTATGTTCCATTAGGTTAACGTCCTATTAACAGCCATGGTCATTTAAGGATGTGCCAGATTTGTTAATGAAGGAAAGCCGGAATACCCTGAGAAAAACCACCGACAAGCGGTCAGTACCTGGGATTCGAACTCGCGACCCAAAGGTTTGTGGTAATGTGTCGAGACATCTGAACCACTCGGCCACTGGGGTCCTTTATTATACATGTCATGTAAACAAAGTTAGGAATTGGCCATAGCGTGTGTTATTTCATTTAAAACATCACCCCAGAAAAAAAATAAAAAAATACATTACATGCATATTGAATTGTTATCAATCTACATAACATGTAAACAAAGTTGTAAAATTCATAGGTCTTTGTTTGATTGCATACAATTTATATTGATGGTCAATGCTTTTATTATATACCGAAATCTACATAACATCGAACTCTTATCAAAATACCGCTGTAGATTTATTATGATAATCCGAAACACGATTTGTTTTCTCTGACACCAAAGAAAGATAATTCAATAGTTCGTATAATACCTGGTGATTCCCCACCTGCACAGGTACATGGCACATGGAAATCTGGACATAGCATTTGTATGTTATTGACCTAGGGCCGAATGACATCTGTGCTGGACACATAAGGGGAGATAACTCTGGTCGCCATGGTTACAGCCGCGTACATACCGCTGTTGAATAGAGGTATCCCCCACAGAGAACCCTGGGATAGCCATCCGGATAGTCTGGTCTTGACGAGAGTTGTGTGGGGTCGACCTGAATGACATTTATATAGCCTCTCTTCGTATTGTATGTGTTACCACCTGGGTACCCATGAAGGGGCATATAATCAATTCTAGGGCAGGATAAATTAAGTACCCACTCTCGTTTAGCACCTTGGTGGTTAGAGATGATTTAAAATTATTTGAACAAGATCAATTGACCTTTCAATGGAATCTTATATCCGGATTGTTTTATAGGAGGTAGCGAAGTCTTCATGTCGTAATATGTACATGTAGCTCTCAAATAATCCTAAATTAGCTCTTACGGAAGTCTGGTCAGTTTTTGTTTATTTTTTTCCCTAGTTTACTTTTTAAGGTTAAACGCACTATCAATAACTAAGATCATTCAAGGACGAACTCCGATGTGTGCAGTAGTCATGTTTTTGGAGGCCACGGTATATTATGTTCTTGTAATATAGGAACTCATGCCTTTTAGTGCTATCTCATTCAGAAGAAACCTAGCAGAAACTACCACTTTTGAAGACTATGATGTGTGTCTAAAGTTTTGTCCGCCATGTAGGTTGTGCTTATGAATTCTACCTACTGCTACTATTTCATAATCAAAAAAGGCGACTATTATAAAATTTTCTTTCTTTCTAACTTACTTTATTCTCCCTAGACACCGCCTCGCTTTCGGCCCTGTGGGGAAGGCTCTGGGTTCTGTCCCCGGGCCGAGACACAACACAGTCTTTAACAGTGGTAGTTTATGCTCGTGCTTAAGCGCTCAGCATTAAAGGAGTGGGACGACTGGTTCGTCCATTGTCAGTATAATGTAACCGAGTGGAGTGTGTTGCCTGTTGGATGTCTGCGACGGCATGCTTCAGTGATATAACACTATAAAAAGGGCAAGAGTTCAACTAAACAAGAAGACCCATCACTAGTATACCAAAGTCTCCAAAAACACGTACAGCACACTACACACGCGTCACAGCGCATTCATGGTAGGCCGTCTTTACATGACCCTGACTGTAAATAGGACGTTAATTAATCAAAGAAACAATGTGTCGGTCCGGGCACAGAGTGGTGAATGTTCACTTTACGATCGTTGCGTAGTACATTTAAAACGTAAGAGGCTATGTGTGACGTCATGGCTATGTGACGTTTTATGGTCGAATTTTATAGTTTTGTAGTGCTATCTTACTGAACCGCCTATTCTCGAAGACATCGAGCAGTAATTTATACTTGGTCACATCTGGGTGACAGAATTGGGTGCATCAAGCGTTACATCCATATGTATACAAGCTATGATGTTCGTGTATCCTGAATTAGTGTGTCAAAACACACAGTATATCAATGCGGAGTTGATACTCTCATCGGGGTTCCATTACCGACGAAAGCAGATACACTTAAGTTTTTAGTGTATCGTCCAATTGTTGTAATACTTCAAACGAGTACACAGTGAACCTTTATACATACTGATAAATTACAGGTGACGCTTTAATTAAGCCATATTATCTGTTCAGCGTTTGTCTGTTAAATTGACGACGATACCGGTAGAGGTCTTTAATCAAATTACTCGGAATATTTGATACCTTGCTATTCTGTTGATTGTAACACGGTGGAGTGAATCTTTTGTTGTTATCTGTCTTCCGAGCCCTAATAATGATAACGCTTCACACTTTACGAGGATGCATGGGTAGCACTCTCGGATACTTGAACAGGTGCGACAGCCACTTTATTACCTGTGAAATAAAGGCCATACCTGCGACACATACCAGTGTAATGGTATACTAAGTTTCAACCACTACCCTCTGTATTCTTGACAAGTATGTAAACAAAACATTTGCAATGAGAAAGTGAAACAGTAACACTGAGATGATTCCCACCCTCGACGGGGGATGAAAGGGTCGAACTTCATTAAACAATCCGGTTTAGGTGATACACATTCGAGTCGTAAATCTTACGCCGGGGAATTTAGCAGATAAACGGTCTATATATGTACAAACGGAAGTCATATAACTAGTTTCACACCTGTATTTTATTGGTAGAACATCTAATTACGTACTTGACCGGTAGTCTTCAGAGGTCCAAACTGACCAATCTATGTCTCCCTTGAGCATTCTACCATAAATATACGTACTGTAAAGTTAACCGGAGAAAAATGTCCCGAATACCATCTAACCAATTTAGCGAACGACTGCACAAAGCCTCTTGCCCAAAAGAATGTTATTTTCACCAGCTTTAATAGAATGATAGCTAGCGGTCAAAATTAGTTTGTTTCTCTCTTCGTCGAACTCAATAAAGTTCCATGTCCATTGTCTTTGTTTATTTTTGTGATATTTCCTTTTTGTCTATGAAGGATATGAAGAAACAGTGGCCAAGTGTTGGAAGCGAAAAAACAAAAACGACGCTGATTTGAAATCCAAAAGGAATCTGAAGAAGTTAGTCATGCCTCACCTAAAACTGATATTTTAATTTCTATAGTACATAAAGGTAGTTTTCATTATGCTTTAGACGTTAGTTTGTTTTTCTCCTTTTCCCGAAATTGCACTTTGTTTTTCTCCTTTTCCCGAAATTGCACTTCAGTGGGCACATCAGAAAATATATATATATAGTATAGCTATTATCTAACTTTATGTCAATTCAATGATGATAATTATTACTATGCAAATAGGTAAACCTACTTACAAACAAAAATTTGACTTTTTAAGCTATTATATAGTTGTTCTAGCTGGGGATTTTTCCGTCGCATCCATCTAAATTGGTCTTATAAGGGCCGCGATGGTCAAGTGAAGATGTCCTGGCGTATTATTACATGCTCTCAATCTCTAGGTCGCAGGTCATATCCCATACGGGGTAGTTGTCATGTACTGACAGATAGTTGGTGGCTTTTCTTCGGATAATCCGGGTTTCCTCAAACAACTAAACCTGATAGTCCTCAAATGACCTTGGTTGTTAAAAGGACGTTAAACTAATAGAAACCAAAACAACCTGAAGGTGACAATCATTTCGCCTACTGCATTCATCGATTGACGAAGAACGTATTTTTTTCATTTCTAAAAAGAGTAAGAACGTTAACTGTCGGTACGAAGAACGTATTTTTTTCATTTCTAAAAAGAGTAAGAACGTTAACTGTCGGTATATTATGACTCTATGGTGATTATTGTAAGATATTATTTCTTCAACCTAACAGACGACAAGAATAAAATATTACATATACTACATATGGCACTCCGAGTAATATCAAGCTACTGTCGACAAAGGACTTCTATCTATGTACCATTCCTTACGTCTCCAATGTCATATTAACCTTACTTCCTACCGCTGTCTTCAAGCCACCGTCACACCTTCCCTACAAGTACCGGGTAATTGGACTATATGGCCTGTTCGCGAGCGCTTCGGCATAAAATGGAGGCATTACCGCATTCACAAATGTTATAAGCTGGGAAATTAGCTATAAACTTGAAATAAAGGCAACTGTTCCTATCCTATAAAATTCGCTATGACTATGCCTGTGTTGATGGATATCATCTACCTGACAGTCGAGGATACGCCATAGAAACGTATATTATCTACGTAGCCTTATTGAAAGTTCCAATAAATACAGCTCCAGCAGGAATTGTGTATTTTACGACTCTGCCGAAAAGTGGTTAGTTATCCCCTCTTTCCTGGAAACTGTCTGTACTGTATGCCCTTATATGGGCATTCACATTTACCTACTGATATAAACGCCACCGTTTCGTATGTTATGTCTTGACATGAAATAATGTTTTACAAAAATAAAATCCTTTACATATGGAACATTAATATACGTTGAAAGAGTAGGGTTTTCACTAGGAAATACTTCATAAAACGTAACTTTCAAACTACTTATATGGCGAGATAATGCCGAAATAAATATGATGGCTTTATTTATTTTTTTACGTATACTACCATAATTATGCACATTGCCAAAACTGGGGCCTTGCTTTGAAACAGTCTGATGTTTGGTTGCAGTGAAGTTTCAGCGATTTCAAATGTACCAAATACATGTAATTTAAGAAATGTTTTTGCTTCAAATTTGTTATGGATAATGGTAATATTTTATAAGACAACCATATTAATTTCAAATAAATATGAACAATCCTAAAATGTGGGTCGCTACATGTTTCTAAATATATAATTAGCATAGCCAAAAAAGGTTTGTAGTGCCGAAGACGTGTCCTATATAAATTTTACGACTTGTAGTTAGTTTAACCTACATAAGCTGCGTATGCTGTGCTGTAACAAACTATCAACAAACACAATAAAAGGGAGTTACGTTACGCAGGAGCAACTGTTCGATAATCTTACCTGGGAATCAATTACTACCTTACTATAACCTATACAGAAAAATTCGCGACATCATCAACTTTGGAGTTTAATCCCAACATATGAATAATTTACTCTCGGCGCCGGCATTCCGCTAGATCGAGGTCGCTCACGTGTTTGAAATGGCGGAGATAAACAGTAACACGTGATCATGAGCTTATAGTTTTTAACCGTGGAGAGAGTAAATAAAACCTTTTCATTTTGTCAATTATTAATTGTGTTTACCTAACACAAGTCGCTACATGAACTATGTTATTGTTATCATGCAATATAAAGGACAGGGCCCTATAGTAAACATCTATAAGTACACAAGAAACTTGATATATGTACTTGTTTAATCTCCGGGTGCATATACACTAATTCAATTAAAACTGCTTTTTGATTTAATTATGAGTTTTGTAATATAAACGGCGTTTTCATTTAGGAAGCCAGAATTTTAATTATGATTTATGTAATTGCCTTGGAACATGTGGGTCGTGTGAAGTTTTGATTGTAACGGTACACTATGCTAACAGACGATTTTTTCCCATGACACGATCAGAATTTATAAAGCAAAAGTTCATCTTTTCATTAATATTTTCTTTTGAAACGAAGCAGTTACAGTGCCACACACATATATTATACGGAAACGTAAACTGATGTCTTAAAATCATAACAGTTCTTCCAATTTGAACCCAGTTACCTCTTTTCACTTTATCGTGGCCCGCCAACCCGGAAAGAATTGAAAGTGAACCGTGACGATAATTAGTTTATACTTCAGAAAAGCCATGACATATTAGGACCACCATATGTACATATGTAGTTATTATTTATTTAATCGGTCATATTGATAGAACAAAACCACAAAGATATTTAACGAGGCGAAGTGACATTTTACTGTTTCTAACCATGATTATCACGTGGAAATACTGAGCTAAGTTCATCCTTAATGTGTCATACTTAACATTTGAAACAATAAGGTCATACACAATATATTCACCAATCAAAAAGATTGTTATATCTTGTTTATAAAACCGCTAATGAATATGTATGATCTTTATTATCATTTAACAACTGAACAACAAATTTCACGGCAATTGTCAATAATTGTTTTCCGTTTGAAAATGGTTGCAGATACAGAGAATAAAGAAAATGTTAATGTAACAGAATAGAGGAGTGATTAGATCCAACTTATCTGCGTTATTAAAGGGACTTTCCTGAATTTCGATATCAAATTTGAAAATAAATTTAGTACGCTTTAACGCGAATACCCATCCCAGGTCAAAGGTCAATATCCCGAGGAATTATGGTATTATTGAGCGATATGTACCCGACTGATAGTCTGACACCACAGAGGAAAGTTGTGGCTGGTATGAATGACTCTACCGTAAGTACACACAGCTGTGGAATTTCACACACGATCGCAGGATCAAAAGTTTAAACGTTTTAATCTATGAGAAATCAATAACCATTACCGATAGTGATCGGGAAATTAATCAGCCACGCGATTTACGCACGGGGTGTAAACATATGCATCAAAATAGTCACGCTGTGTAATTATATTGGTCAACATGCAAACAAAAAATAACTAGAACTGGTGATAGAAAATACCATGTAAATGTTTTATAGTCCGACGAAAACAACAAAACAAAGATTGTCTAGTTTAGAAATATGGAATAGAGCTTATATAAATAAAGTTTCATTTTTATCGTTGCACCGCCAATATCATATTATTCAAAAAGCAGAGAAAGTATACAATTTGTATTCGGCAAATCTGGCCTCAAAAATCATCAATCTAAAAATACACGGCGAAATATTTTCTCTTCCAGATTAATGCCAATTCCGCCATTGGCTGTTTAGCCGCTGTTTATTGTGCCTGGCCAGCAATGCGAGGATGCTGGATTTGTTGTTCTTGGGACTCTATATAGTTATATCATGCCTATACGTTTTAGTAGCATGTCTACGAGACACACTGAATGACCGCTATCGGAGGGATCGTCTGCTCGCGATTTGACGACAATTAGAGTTGTACAATGAACGATGTTATCGTTCGCGCCATAACATGGAGGTTAACACATCGCCATTAGACGGGCGAGCCTATCAAACCCTTCCCGACCAGAACGGAACATCAGAGATATAGCGCCCGATAATCTCATATACTCTCTGCAAGACTGCAACATTTTGCAACGCTTGAATAAAAGAAAACGCGTAATTGATAATCGTCTTCAGTCAGGTGGATATTTCTAATATAAGTATTATAGGTTAAATATTTACGAATTCAAACAATATTAATGTGGAATATCGTTATCTTGGATCTGCATTTTTAGGTCTGATGACTTTAGATTTTCACGCCATGATGTACTTTTGCGAAATCATTTGCGGGAAAAAGTAATGAGAGGATGAATTTTTATCTTCCTGCAAACATACCTACATACTTCATTTACAAACGCGACATTGTTTGTTTCACTTATCTTCCCCATCCTCATTATAATCAAATGTCGATGAGATTTGCTATTAAAAATAAATTAAACATATGCTTGTTTCATTTTTCGCATCCGGCAGGTTAAGTCGACTTACATTGAATATAGAAAGTTTTGAGTGCACTTTCCCACTGGCACCAACTTTATAGAAACCAGCAGACAACCAGGGTCGCCGTCCGGATCAAGGCTACCCTGACGTTCCATCGTTTCTAAATTTATCGGAGACCTTATTGGTTTTAAAGCTGCATCGATATTTCATATCGAAAAAGGGAGAAAGTCAATAATAAGATATTTATGAATGAATGTTAAATCGATTCTACACTCGGTAACGCTGAATGTCAAAGGTGGGGGTATAAATGAACTTAATCAATGTGTATTTCATGAGTGCTCAAGATGTCCATTTTGTTTGCGTGATATATTTCACTCTATGATCTAATACGTTTCGCACGCAGACTATCTCTCTGTTCGTGGCAACTTAACGCTGTACGTGTTAAACCTCAACCTATGTTGTTTGTTGTTCTATTTTTACTACTAATTAATGTTTAATTCTCGATAAAGGCCCGCGTGCAGTGATCAGTAAACTTCAAAGCCAGGTCTGTTTCCAAGGCAGGTGCTCGCCCATCACAACTGTTGATATACCAAGATCGCGCCGACATTTTCTGGTACGGTAAATGTGAGCAAAATATCTATATTTATATGCATACATCCTTTTAAACGAGAAAATGAAACTGACAGTTTGTCAAATGTGTGACACTTATCTTTATTCACACTCAAACGAACTATGATCTTTATAGGTACCGATGGATACATGTGTAACTAAGTAAAGAGAAATTAACATGATATTGGCGCCAATGCTTGAAGACAGGTGGTGCTAGCTAAAACGAGATTGATTGTAAGATTAAGAATGTAGAGATCTTCTGCAGTATTATACGGAATGCATAATATACATGTTAAAGACTAATTTTATTTTCCGTGGAATTAACATATTTTATGGTAAGGGATGAAGTAAAGTGCATTAGTACGATTCGAGTACCAGGCACATAAAATATTTCGGAAATTTATGTTTGCTTTTATATTCAAACAACATATTGTTTTAGATTATCTTCCAATGAATAATTCAGTCCTGGTGCTAGAAGTATAAAGTAAATTTTATTTTCAACATAAATTACCAAAATGTCACTTATTCGTAGATTTATAAAATGCTGAGTATTACATTTTGAAATAACCGCTACCGAAAAACTTGTTTTGACTTATTAATACTAACCAAGATGAGAAAAGAATTAGGCATGAAATATACGTTTGAAGAAAAATGCTGTTTCTTTGATGCAAAATTGTGAGTTTTGAAGTATTTTTTTGTTTATTGAAATAGGTCTATTGTTATCACATAAGCGCCGGAGTGTAATATCGAATTGTTAAAGAAACTATATACATCTCCATAAGCTCGCCTTATCTTACCAACGATTATATTGAACAACGTTCCTATCTCTATTCTGTCAATAATGCACATATTAGTCATCTCCATCTATATGTCTCCAAATCCGTCATATCGACAATGTAATGATAGCTAACTTCTAACAAATTAACCACTAATCCATGAGCATAATTATTAACTCCGTGATTTAAGTGAAACTAAAATCTTTTCATTTCCAATTTACATTTTTATCACGAACCTGTACGTGCTTTGTATATTGTTATTGATGAAAATCGACCAGAATAGTACGTAATGCTTCAAATGGCATTAATTGTGTAATGAATTAAGTATTGCACTTTGTGTAGTCTGTTCCATCTGGATGAGTCGTTTAAAGGATTTTATGAGTAGCTCAACAATTCAGGAAATTGTAAGTAGGAAACGCTTTTCGTTCTGCGTAAGAAGTTAATTGACAACTGATGTATAACAATTACATTTCTAATCATTAGAAGTTACTTATAAATATCCGGGTGCATATTTCTCTTGAAGAGATGTATTCCACACCTGTCTAATTCTACTTTATCTCTTATGTCGAACGTACAAGATTGTAAATGCATTACAATGAGGTTCTCATACCATCAAATAATTTGGGTTTGATTTAAACATATTTTATTGCAAAATGTGCAATGGGATTGAGCACAAGTTGTACAACTTATATAAAGCCCGTTCCCAAAACAATTAAACATTCAAATTACATAGACAAGATGGCATTTACAAGATAAGATATACATAATATATAAAGTTGTATTTGAGACAGAGAGGGAGAGGGAGAGAGTGAAAGAAGAGCGAGAAAGAGAGATGGGGGAGGGAGAGAGCTATTTTATAACCAGTATGCTCCTCAAGGTGATAGTTTCACCTCCTAATATACTATTAATTTAAAATCTACCCCTCCGATAAAGACGACAGAAGTTTTAAACCACTTTTCTTAACTTTCAACTTCTCAATGTTCATATCACCCTTTCCTTATTTGGGTGCATATTTCTATTAAGTGATATTTCCACACATGTGTCAAATTTTATTATTAACGTTGCAAATACATTACTATTAGAGTTCTCATCGATTGGAGACACTCATCGAATATTCGGGTGCACATTTCTTCGTGCGACATTTCCGCACACATTACCAGCACTGCATAACGAATGTGAATACGATGTACATTTCAATTATATTTCTCATCCATGGGATACACCATCAAATTTATATCCGTGTGTACATTTCTCTAAGTGAAATTTCCCCCACACCTATCAATATCTACCCAACACTTATGAAAGTGAATACGTAAGATTACCGTAGCACCTGTCAATCAGAAGCAGATCCTATCACAAACGTGCTAAAGTGTAACGGTCATAGTGATGGCTATCTGGGCCTCCGGACTTATCGGACAAGGTCTAAGATTACTTCATCAAAGCTAATAGGTTCAGGTGTAATTCAGGTAAATTCTAAACACTGACCCTTATCGTGATAAAACTTCCGTTTTTGTTTATTATAACTAAAGATTACGAATTTTCTCTTTTTACATTGATTATTGTTATGCTGCCATTATACGAAATCAGCATTCATCTATGCAACGTTGACGATTCGATATCAAGATGTTGCAGGGGAAATGTGTGAGCACATTATGATAATATCTACCCAATCCTTTTGCACTATTTATGTTAGTCAATTGATACATACTGAAAGCTGGGAAAATAGAAATAAATATTCTTCGATTTTTTTTTCAATCAAAGCTTGTCATTTTGACGAAGAGAAAGTAGATATCATCTCCATTTAATGACGAATAATATTTTTCAAATTCGTTGTAAATCTTGTATCATATATATGGAATTTAAAAAGATGAAGAAAAGAAAAGAAGAAATGTAAAAAAACAAATAAAAGCAGTACTTACCACACGAGATGTAGGTTGTTTGATACAATAAAACAAGAATAAGTAACGGCATTCCTCCAATCTGTGCGATGTAAAGCCGTTTGACACCCATCTTGACATGTCTCACCATATTATTGATAAACACACTTTCAGAACATTTTCCAGGCACATTTTCATATTTCAATATTCGTAAAAACCACTTTTCTCCACCCCTTCGTATATCCACACGTTTTGGTTAAGGTGTCGACACATAATTACACTCCTCAGTCCGTTTTACATGTTACACAGTAAAACTGTTCCGGTATGTCAGATACTCGATATGCCTTTTCCGGGCCTAGTTATCGGGGCCTTGATCATCAAGCGTAAGGCAAAGCGTCTGATCAATATAGAGTTGGGAAGCAAGAGTTTCAGCGACATAGACGCACGTATGACATCAATAATTTGTTACTACTACAAATATTGATTGCTATTTAGCATTTCTTACGGCTAACTGCTGATATTACTTACTCTACCCGACTGACGTTCTGCTCCCTACGATAAGCTCCGATACAGTACAAATGTCCGGGAGCGCTAGCTGGGCTCGGGTTAAATGTGGTTTTAGCTGCCATCATACGATACGGTCTCTTTAGTTCTATATAAATAGACGGCCTGTTTATATTTAAGTCCAATGGAACCCTATGCTATAGCTATTTATTTATGTTAGAAATACCGTATTAGATATTTTCACGGAGAAATGTTTATACAAAATGACAAACTGTGAAGTTGAACATTATCTGAGCTTATGAGTACGAAATGGTGTTTTTAAACAATGTCTACTTTTTTCATAAATATGGTTCATTTTGAAATTGAAAGTAGACCTAAATAAATTCAGATTAATGTTTTTTGTCTAAAAGCAAAGTATGTCATTAGCCACATGTAAGTACAAAGTGCTTTGAGGTTAATGACGTCACATGTGGTTGATGACGTCACATGTGGTTAATGAAGTCACTTGCGAAACATTGGTCGGACTAGAGGTGAAGTGATGGTCCTTACGTTTTATCAATGAAAACGTTGTTATAAAAGGCTGTCAAACAACAAATTGAGTTATTTAGAGCAAAAAATATATGTGTGTAAATCACTTTATATCATTTCGTAGAATGTCTGTAGATACAGGTTCGTAATGTTATGTACTCTAGAATACATATCTTCGACCTATGTAGTCTAGAATATATCCGACCTGATGGCACATCGTTTTCGGGTCATCTTGACACTTCTGACCTGTAGCCGATTAAGTCTCGTCCGTCAACGTGTGCCTTGCTCTATATTTAATGCGTAAACCTTTCACGTACCGAAATACTACTCAAAACTTCAGTGGGGCTGCTGAAATGTGACCATTTGTTTGATTCCGACTAACCTTCACGAGCCTTGACCGCCATGATAAACATTTCAAATATCACTTATCCGAGTCCACGGGTGCCATGGAATTAGGTTGAAAGTTCAAGACTATACGCCACTAAATATTATACAGACCCGTCCACATTTGCGCGGTAGCAACAGAAGTAGTTTTATTTACCATGATAACGCAGGTAAGATTTTCTTTAACAACGCATTAGTTCAACTAAATCCAACTCGAATCTGTCTATAAGTTTTTAACAATCCTTACATTTTTCAGATAGATGCAAAATACAAGACTGGTTCCATTGGCACCATTTTAAAGTACGATATGCACTTTGACTGGCGCCTTTCACTGTATCAGCGTTTTGGACAATAAGGTATAAGCACTACAATCATACAAATCTCGTCATACATTTAGATTTATATCAACCAATTAAACACAATGACCACATATTTCAAACTCCAATCACCCGCTCACTTATTTGACCATTTAGATACACGATTGCCCATATCTTTCACTCCTTCATGTTTCCCAGAATGCTATCTCTCCCTTGTTTTACTTCAAACCTCTCCCTATGTACCGGGCCCTGTTGTACTACCTTCCCCTTCTACTGACCCTATATTACTATAATCTTTAACTAACACAAAAATGTGCCGAGATCTTGATATGCCCTATGTCCCGGAGTGCGATATTCCTCCCTGTTTCGGTGTAAAATGGTCTTCCTTGTGAGCTGATCCTCACCGTCCCTGAGTCAGATGACTTCCCCTATCTCTAATAAGAAAAACCCACCCTGTCCGGAAGGAGATGTCATCTTCTAATTCAGGACTAGAAGGCCCCTCCTTGTCCAGGGATGAAATATCCCCATCCTGACCCGAGGTGAAATGGGTACAGCAGTCATACATACAACCAGTCGTACAATACATTTTACAATATATGCCTACTGTGTAATGCATTTGCACTCAGCTACCAATTTTGGTTTTGCCTGTACATATTTGATATTATTGTCATCAATGAGAACTCTATAACGTAATTGATTTAAATTTTCACTTTCATTTCATTTTAATGACAGATGTGTGCTTTTAAATCGTCATACGCCTTAGACATATTTGTAAATATGGACCCAATAATTTGTTCATATACGTTTTGATATTTTATGATCAATCGAAATTATTGTTACGAAAATAATGTATTGTCGCCCAGATGATCCTCTTTTTAGCATCAATCACCATACTTCCGCTATTAAGTTTGTGTTTGTTCATTTGATATTTATGTAAAGAGGATGGAAATATGTGCGGCTGACGATCGGCGATATTGCATCGTATTTTAATCTTTAGTTCTCGAAATGTACCAAATCTAACACGCACTTTGTTAACTCAAAATTAGTTCAAGTAAAATAAGAATGCCGTCGATCCAAACTTCCTGTAATCAATATAAGTAAATTATCGTTAACTCGAATTATACATTCCTGTATTCAATATACATTTGTTTAACTCAAAGGCTATCTGTATTTACGTAGAACAAATGGTAGGTAAAAGGCTTAGTTTAGAATTAATGTTTTATAGAATGTGTGATTACTGCTAGCATACTTATTTTGGTGTAATCATTCTTCTGCCACAATGGATATTAACAAATTAGTGCAATTTGAACATTCGCAGTAACTGTCCATCAAAGATACTCCAGGTGTAACACTATCGCTGTCGTTATAAATAGCGACGGTGATAGTAACCCTGGAAGTATCGTGGATGAGTAATTGCCATGTATAAACGACAAACTGTTTTCAATTCGTGCAATTATTGTGTAAGTTCAAGTATTGGTCTTATGTGAAAAGTGCTATGATAAGGTTAGTACTAAAATGAATAGAATATTTTATAACTTGAAAATGTTTTCCAATAAGTTGGGAAAAATTGAATAAAATGATTAAAGTATGATGATGTTATTCATTTATTGTCTAAAGTAAAAACATCGTCATTAAGTTTTGATCCTTCCAAAGTTTCCCCTCCCACGGGCATTTACAGACTAAACATATTCTGACGACATGTCTTGGTAATAATATATTATGAAGATATTTATAATAGTATCTTTATTAAAACAAAATGCGAGCGCCTGTGCTTCACCCCTGTCTATAGTCACGTCAAAAAATAGATAACAATCTCTACCAATTATGTCCTTTACACCCACCTTCACCAAAACATGGGGACTGAAATGAACTCATGAAGATACATCATTTATTGGTGTGACATACGATTCCTCTGCTATGATATATATCAATTAAATACAACGATTGTTCACTACCACACAATCCTATAAACAATTTTGTGGTCGTTCTAGTCATCATGTCCTAAATAGCACTGATTAAAGATAAATCAAATATTCTCGGCGGCAGCAAGTTAGAGTTGTGAAAACAGCTGAAATATAAATCTCATTCATTATAAAATACTAATGCGGGATACCTTCTCGTTAATGGCTAAAAAACTTTTTATTTGGAAAAAAATCAATTACACAAATTGCCATCATCAACAGTTAAAAGAATTGATAAAATCAATCATTCAGTTCACGATAATAAATTAGGGAAAATATTGAAATATGTGGTTAGAGAAATTTAAGAAATCACTGTTTTGAAATGTATCAGACAACCATATCGGACGCGTGGAAGGCGTTGAACTGTTTACAGATAGACATCTCTCAGACGAAGGTTGGTCGATATATTACAGATATGTTAGGTTAATTATAAAAGTTTAACATCATGATTACTTTCCCACTAACGTATTTCAAGAGTGCAAAACAAGATTTTCGTGGAAAATAAAATTAAAAAAAAAAAATTCCCAAGTTGCTTAACAACAAAGACAAAAGTGAGAGAGGAATATAAAATCTATGCCCGATGGGATATGAAAACGAAGATGACAATGCTGCCGAGAAGTTAGCCCTGTAGCAGCGCTGTGAATCATATGCTCATTTAGAAATGAAGTGTATTAAATTTATATTATATAACTTGACTTGCTGGGGGGCCAGCACTTGTGACAGAATCTCGAACAAGATGAGGTCGATACCTAGGGATAGGTAAATTACATAAGAGATAGCGCATCAAAGCACATGTAAAATGACCACGGGAGTTGGCACGTGAATTACGCGTCAAAAAGGAAATTTTGATTGAATTGTGGCTGTATATCATATTTTGAATTGGAAAGGGCACTTGTTTTTGATAATTTTAATAACAGTACATTTGTAATGAATATTTAAGGCGGTAGTTTCCGCGTGCTGTGTTAAGCGTGTTTGCTGGGGCATGGGATATTAAAGGTTCACAGCCTGCTAGTTATAACATTAGCAAGTTTCCCGGGCACCTCCTGTCTATCACATGTCAATAAATAACGTCCAAAATGAGATATTGTCACTTAAGCTAAGATTTTACGTGTTAAGGACAAATATGAGATACAATTTGTTTATGTGAATTTTCATGTATAAAGTCGACCATGCGCTCCGGAAGAGAAAAACGTAATTCCTCGATGACACACGTCGTGCAGATCTAGGTCAAAGCAGGGATGGGTCACAATATCATATAATAAAGCGAACTTTTTGATGCAATCATGATAACAACCATACAACTTACTCACAGTATTCACATAAACATTGACGTGGTGTTTTTGTTACACCAAATGGCATCTTAGAGATAATTTTATTGATTGACACCAATAATAAAAACAAAACCCACCACTAATTATTACAATCATTTAAATTTGTAAACATCAAAAGAACAAAAGATTTTTTTTTATATACCTGATATCATGTTATTCTTAAATGTCAGAATATATGAACGAAAGTTTATTACTGGAACTCAGCTTTCTAATATGTACTCAATCGTGAAACAATATGATAACCACAATAGACTAATTAATTATCTCCTCTAACACAAAATATTTATTTTAGTATGGTATCTTCCTTTTGATGTTCAAGGAAGAAACAACAATAACTTTGTGATTTATTTAATTAAAATAAATCTGTCCTTATATCAGGCTGTTTTTTTTTTTTCCTTAAATCGTTTGGATGCCAGGGAACTTTGATACAGTACTACCAATAATAACGTACTTTACGTAATGCATGTTTCCTATAATGAAATTAAAGCTATTTATTGCTCCATATCTATGATTTGTATATCAAAGAAGATACTTGTTTATTCCGCTGCCAATATGCGTGTGTTTCAGGCAGCTTTACCTGTCGTGGCCAGATTACTGAGACATGCGTAGGTCACAAGGTCTTAACGAAATTCTCTAGATTATATCAAAATACTTCACATAGAGTGATTTGGATAATTTCTCGTGAAAGTTTATGCAGAATGTTCTACAGCCATGACTTACATTGTAGGTACGAACACAAGACAAGCTCCTGAGAAAATTCGGAGGAGAACTAATATGAAATATTTAAGAAAAATAACTTTGATGACCAATCCACAAGAGGATCTTACAGTCTGTTCTCGCATTACTGATTACCTGATGATATTTATTAATTGTCTTACTATTTGTCAGTTGTTGCACAGTCGTTACATGACAACTGTTGGCGTCGAAAAACATCATTCTGAAACAAATATAGTCGTACAAAAAGGAAATATCTTCCAATTTGTTTCTGAAGTATCTAAGCTATAATTCAAAGTACCATGTACTATGAAATTGCTGGAAGTTTGTTTACTTTGATGAAAAATTTCCCTTGTAACATTTATAAATACTTCTTCAATAACGTTTCTGTATATTTCATATTTCGAAAAATCGAAAAAAAGAGTATTTATTTACTACATTGTATAAACCAATTTTCTTTCGCGGCTTCCAAACAAGTTCGGGAAAATTTACATTCGCCTATCTAAAAAACTGTCCAGAAACTCCCATCAGAATCAACGATGTAAATGTTAATTCGAGGAGATAAACATTCGCGAATTTGCTGGGATCGCGTAATTCGCGAATGAAATTTTGTTTATAGTATATGCTTTGAACATGAATGATACAGTTTTGAAGTAAATAGCTAAATTTGATTACATTTCGCGAATAACACCTGTGGTTTCTACAACAAATATCACAGAAGATAGAAGGTCGGATTATTAGTCGATTATAGATAAATACGCATCGTAGTGAAATAAAAATATTTCTAGAAATCTTTTTGTTTTCTATTTCCTTGCGAAAGTAACTACCTTTCTATAAAATGATTAATAATAAAAGGTTTTATGAAAGAAAATTGAATCACAATGGTAGATTACAGTAAACCCAGTAAACCAACTTAATTTTTCGAGACTACTACTTCTCCATCTTTTTTAAAGTATGTAACTGAATGCATATGTCAGAAAGAACATTTTATCGCAAATCTATGTATTCGCGAATATCTCGAAAACAACACAAACGCGAAATGTTTTATAATGCGCGGAAATAAAGTGGTTTTAAGTATTTTTTCATTATAGGTGCATGCAAACCAAGCCTTTCATTACTATCATTATGGGATGTATCCTGAAAGACACCCAACACATACGAATTCGCAGTATCCTGTACGATGGAAGGGATGGGTTCTCTGTAACGAGACCCTTTCAAGGGTTGACAAATGCAAAAACCCGAAGAGTCGAAGGGCAGAATAGAAAGAAGACTGAGGAGTGTCTGACTACTCTAGTATCTGATCAGACTATTGAACGCTATCAAAATAATATTTAGCAGATAATTATGCCTGAATCATTAATACAAGGTATACGGATTTCCACGTAAAGGTAAGAGATACATGTGAGATATCGTCAATATTGACGTCGCTCCCACTATGCTTAAGTTTATACTAACAAAATTCTGGTTAAGTTTTTGTTCATGTTACATTTTATATTTTCATTTCTTTATTTACTCGATTAGGATTTTATTTTTGAGTTGTATGTTTCAACCATACTACAATATAATGCCAAATTGTTTATTTGATTCTTTCTTTATCCATTGTACCCTGTGGTACAGCGTCACTTGTCCCGTCACCAGACACGCCTGGATTTATATATACAGTGTCGGCGTTTTGGTAGATTTTACCCACATCCCATTCTCCACACGTCCGTATACATGCTGTATCTGAATGGATGGGGGCGCGACGTCGCGTGCTCCTAGCATACCGATCGTCTGCTCTTTTGTGAAAAGGACCGCCGTACATGTCGGATGCCGACAATTTTAATTAAAACATTTCCAATTCATGCAAATCAAGGGCTAAGTGGCTCTCTGTAGTCTTGCAATATATCAAATGATCCCGGACAAACGGCCTGTCATGGGCGAGGGTCAGCTAATCTTGGAGAAAGTCTCTGCAAGGTCCTCCCGTCAGATTAGTATCGTCTGCTCGGGCCGGGGTCGCCATCTTTGGCACACGAATCAATGGAGTATGATGGATAAGTCTAGGTTAGTATGTGTCCTCGTCCGCTAATGAGACGTGTCTGTATCAACACTTAACGCGTGTGTGAACCAGGTGTATTCATACACGTATACCTATTTTAATGTAGTAAGAATCACCTTCAATATTTATCCTCACAGTTTTCACGGTAACAACTTAGCTCCAACTACAATAAGTCTTGCTAACCAGGGTAGATATCGCACGTACGTCCCATGTGAAAAGAATAGTATCGATCTGTCTTGATTAAGTGTAAGGTGATGTCAGATGTCGGGAGACAAGGATCTGTCTCTTCACCACAGATAGACACGAGATGTCCTGTTAGATGAATGTACAAACGATAACAAAGTACAACTTTAAAGCATCTTAATACTATTTCTTTTCTAAGACTCTGTGAAGCCAAAATCCAAAATTAATGCTGCAGACGACTAAAACTGGTTATGTATCAATTATGGTCAGGCCATTATTTTAAATTCTACTCGGGCGATATAAATCCATATGGACACCAACTTAGGTCCTTAATGTCTTTATTAGATATCTCGTTTCTTCAAAAAATGTCAAAAACAATATTTAATATGTATAACAATTATAAGAAACGCGTTGTTCAAAGAATGGCACCATGAAGTAGAGACTAATTTTGGAATTTCACGGAGATTGTGTAAGGTAGATTGTAGATTATATTATAAGCATTAACTTGAATTATTTTGTGGAGCTATGATACAGAAATCAGTGTACTCTCGTCATAAACTAAGCAGTTTTATTTAGAGTTCATTATGATTTATTGTATTATATCTGCATAAAAAACCTTCGATAATGCCTAAATAACATTTTCTGTACTTATATTTCCCGAAGAAAACTACCAAAGGGAAGAACGGCAAATACCTGACCCCACGAGCCCTGATAACGTGATCATAAAACAGTCGTAGACTTTATTTTGCGTATAAATAAAATGTACTAGTAACCTTTGACAATGTCATCTGTGATTGGCTAATTAAAATTTGATAATTTTAGATTTCAGATTCATTCCTGGTCCTAGGATATCATCTAATGATTAGTAAGACGATGGGTACTGCTTCATTAACCAGTAACTCGATCTTCAGGAAAGGTAAGTCATACATGACGATTGATTGGTATTTCAAATCTTTCGCAATGTCCTCTAAGTTATCTACCTAAATAAGTTTTAAATTACAGACCCCTAGAATATAGACTACACTAGTACTGTTACCTGTCCGTTCCAGATGTGCATTGCTGCTATTTCTCAAAAGGTGGTAACTCCGATAATTTTCGGTATATAATGGAAACATATTAAATACATCAACATATATTTAGAGGTGATAAAGCGTGACCCTCTATCATCTCGATACGGAAGAGTAAGCTTTATAAATAGATATGCAGTGTTGTCGAGGTTAAGAGGTGGCAACATTGAGTTGTTAAAACTGTTATTACGATCGACTTTTGACAGTTGTGCACGTTCTTGAAAGGTTTTCTCTCTGAAATAAACATTCCAAAATATATAAAAAATTATTTAATTGCATTTTAAGACGTTCTCAATAATATGTTATCCCAAGCATGCTCTATACTTAAATATATGACTACCAGCAGTGCACAATTATTTTAATGTTCAAGGGGATATTGGAAATATATTTCAATTATATCATGATGAAATAGAGTTTAATTTCGTTCTCATAGTTCAGGAGGGTCATATCTGATTATGACGAAATGACCTCAACTAAGTTATCAAGAGGGACTGGTATCAACGCGATCTAATATAGATCTGAAGTAGATTATAAAGTCAGGATCATAAAAAAAATGACGAAATTGATCAACAATTCAGGTTTATAATTAACTCTCGTATTTTAATGTCTCCATTTACTAAATATGATGACTGAATACATCCATTTCTTTTTTTTCACTGAGTCACTATGACATTTTTAGAGTTGCAACGTAAAAACTGTTTTGCGGCGAAAAACATTTATAAATTATTTCAAGCGAGAAATATGAATACTCCACCCGCAAAAGGGGAAATGTACTCGATCACATACTCTTATAACTAGACAGTGAACCATCACAACAAGTGATTAAACTTGGAAAAATCGAGGATACGAATTATACTAGCTGTTACCAGGGAAAACGCTGATTTTGTGGCTGTTTTTGTTAGTTTCATTTTTTTTTTTTTTTTTTTTGAAAGGTCAAGTGATATTTTTGTGTAATGAAGAATGTAAATGTAAGTGAACTGAAAATGAACATTTCGTAAATTGTCAGACTAAAATTACACATACGATGAAGTCCGATGCCTTGGTAGTAATACCAAACTAGCACTATGAGTGATGTTTTATCTGAACATTGTTTGTTTACTAAACATTCCACGGTGCCGTACAAAGACAACTGTTTATAGTTAACTGTCCATGCTCGCCGCCACAAACGGCCTCACCCATCATTCGCCCATCATCCGTTTAGTTTGGTTAGCTCCTGGACTCTCTCACAAAGGTCTAAGTGGCGGTCAGGTCACTCAGATTGGTGAAATATAAACTGTAGCGTACACATCTTTTGATGTCAATGATCAACAAGGATTTGACCCAGAATTACCTCTCTAGGCGAACACGTTCTATTAAGTTCTGATAAGTTTTTTGATGTTCTAGAATTGGAACTATTATTTTGGTTGGTCAGATCCTTTGAATAAAGGTAACGCCAATGAAAGTTTGGCCTTGGCATAAATTTGGCCATTTTGTAAACAAGAGCTGGCACTGTTTCATAATTACAGAGGCAAGGGGTCAGGAAGGCGATGCTAATGATATTAAGAGCAGACAAGACTGATAGGAAGACAATAATCAAGGTAAGCGCCCTGTCAATAAGGATAACGATGATAACAAAGATGATTGTAACGAAAATAAAGTCAATGATGCTTGAAATGACTGAGGTTTTGTGGTGATGTTCTTGTGGCGACAGCAACGATAGACTGACGATAGGAATGGTTATAATAATAACGATATAATTGGCGTTTAAAAAGAAGAAGAAGACGATAACGACGATGATGATGATCAACGTATTATGATGTTTATAACAGCGGTCGTATATTGGCGTAAAGAACGACGACGACGATGATGATAATGATAATGATTAACGTGGCTGTGTGGTGTTCAAAATGACGATGATGAGGATGAGGATGATGATGAGGAAGACTTACGATACAGTATTTCTGGAGCGTTTGAAAGATGCAGGGTGGTTATAATCTAAATACACATCCTGTGTGCGATGATCTGCTACTGTTTACTCCCACACGGCCAGGGTTATAAAAAGGAAAATGGAGCCCATACAAAATAAGTTTTTTACTGCTGTAGATATAATTACGTACAAATTCGATGTAACTGTACATAAACATGGTGATGATACAGACACTTTAAATGCTAATTCAACACCCGAGGGAGGGCACTGCAGTATAACGAATTACAACATCATACGGCTGGCGCAGGTGCTTGCAGAAGAGATATGAGGGAATAACACACGGAGCAAACGCCCTGTTGGGGGCTTGGAGTAATATACGGGACTAATTACTAATAAGGAACCGTTAAATTTCTGTGTGTGGGGCCAGGCTCTGTAATTTTCACCATCACAACTCTTTTATTGCCTTTTCACGTTTTTTATTGTCAAAGCATTCCTCATCTGTTGGAGCGTGGTAAATGCTAAAAGGTGGTCATCGGATGATTTAGTAGAATCGTATGTAAGTAAATATATCTCAAAGTTGGTGGTTTTTTTCCAATTTTGAAACGATTTAGAAAAAAAACCCACTGTGTTTGTAACAAGTAGACCTTTATAAAAAACAAATTCAAGTGTCGTATGTTTGTAATGTTGTTACCGTTCTTAGTTGAAAGGCACTTTGAACTACTTTTTGTTGTTTTGAAGGCAGGTTTAAGATATCAAACATACACTCCGTGGTTTGTAAACCATAAGTCGAACTGTTCAAATAGCGTCACATGTTTTGTTCTGTGTAGTGTCACATCAATAGCTAGGCTAAATTAAAGACATGTTGACATGTGGATACGTATAAAACATCGTCACGAAATTGGCTCCATTAAGACCTACGACCAGTAGTGTATACCTACTTTCTTTTCCGGCTACTAAATTTTGTGCTTTCCATTTTAAAACAAATTCGAGGAGATAAATTTTTACGGAATGAAAACATAATGGATTTTCCTTTCATTTTCAGGAAGGTAAGGATAATTCCCGTAGACAAACTTACTCGAATTAAGTTTAATCGCCAAAAATTCGTGAAAGTAAATCGCACGCGAAAGAACGTTGGTTTACAGTATATTGCATTAATGTGCATATGATAACTAAGTACTGTCTAGTTACTTTTAACTTGACAACGATGCATTTCAAGATGGAAAAATTCAAACCGGCATTTACGAAAGTGCCAACAACAATATGATTTTAGAGCAGATATTACTATCGTGTAGGAAACAAACATTACTATGCTACAATACTATAAACCACTGTATTTCGCATCTTCATTATTTTCAATATGTTCGCGAATACATAAATTCGCGGTCAAAAGGAATTGGCATTCGAGCTCTCGCGAAATAACGCGAGCATTGGTATCACCAGAAAATAAAGCGTTTTACAGTAGAATTATAATTCTTTTTCAGTAAGAAGTGTCTGCTGTTTCGTAATCCCGTATAATTGAGTTTTGTTTTATATTTTCACGATAGGTCTATCATACATTTTTCCATGCCTATAAAAGTCAATGTGAAGTCATTTATGGCTCATTCGAGTTCAAGTTCTGGTCGCTTGAATTAGAACTGATAAACACAAATTCGAATAATTGTTACATCTTGAGGAAATCTACACCCTTGACTAAAGGAATTATCGATCCCTTATTTATATACATCCTTTGGGTCCCCAAATTCATCACTAGAACATTGAACTTGCTTAGAAAACAAAGGCAAACCCATATAATTCAATTCTTCTTCGGACATCCATATCTGGCCATGTGTTATGGCGGAGGAGCCTGGTAATGAATTATATGCCCTAACGACTCCGGCAGCCATTACTCCAAATGGCCTCGTTCCCAGAAGACATGTCCCCAGGGGGCACCACTTGCATAGTTATATTATTATCCCCTTCTAGTATCATCCAATCAAAACGTTATGCAATCACTTGTCTTATATCGTCCGTGAGATCTTCATATCGCTATCGATAATTATGGCCGACAATATGTCTCTTTAATGGCGCTCTGCTCCCAAAACAGCAATTCCGCTTCGATATCTGTCCAGTTCTTTACGGAGGCAAACACTGCTTGAATGACATTCCCGTGCATTCCGCGCGTGAGCTCGTGCTTGTGACCAGCGTTTTAGTGTTATTGATAAAGTTGTTTGGAAATCCGAAGGGATTCAGTCAGCCGGCAGTAATCGGTTTATTATTGTGTAAATATTGATATTTATCATTAGAAAACAAAAATGGGTTATCTCATTTGAGTGACTTTTCTTGTTATTATTTTTGTCTTAAATTAAAGAATTTTTATGTATAAACATTTTTGTTTGTTGACTAACAAGGGATTTTGAAGAATTATTTTCAAGTTTAGAGCTTATTCATTGTATTGCTCCCTGACTAGCAAACTTCCGTGAAGTATCATTTTTGACAGGCGATTAAAATTGTGTCGTTTTCTTTTTGATGTTAGAAATGAATGAATCAATATTATTTACATGCAAAATATAGCCTTTTGCACCTTCACTACACTAAACGCCCTTTATATATGAGGTAGTTTAGGCGTAGCACTTTGCATTTAGCTATGTGTATACCGATGAATGCGCCAAACTTAGAAAGTTTTAATGTTCAATCGGTACTGGATAAAAATACTAAACACTATTTTATTTTTATATAGACTACAAGTTACATGGACTACATACGTTAGTCGAAAAGTTTTTGAAAGTGCTGAGAATGTGGATTTGACTCCCGTATCTGTATTGGAATAAATACATGTTCAATATAAAGGTTTTTGCTTTTTACTATTTTTTGATAATGTTGGCAAAATGTCGAAATTGTAATATATGAATAATCTGATTTGAATGTTTAATTTAATCATTATATGGACTTGTTCACTGTATATATCATATTAAATATCAAAATAGTCTATCGAGTTTTGCCAAAGTCATTGTGAACTTACGCTTTCTTGATTGCCACAATTGCGATTCCCTCTGCTGCATTATTTGATCTTCAATTGCTTCCACAGCAGATGATCTAGATTTCACTGTTTGCTCACATCTACCATTCAAATTAAATGTTAATTGGTATTATGTAGTATCCCTTTCGTATTTTGAGGATGTGAGGTTTCAGGAAGAAAGAAGATCCGGAAAGAAACAGCAATCAATTTCTAATACCTATCTCTAATACCTAAGTGTGTGCTACATTGAGATATCTTTAAGCGATTTGAAGCAAAAAAAAAGAACACAGAGATATCTTTAAGCGATTTGAGAGATAAAAAAAACCTGACCAACACTGAAATGAGGTGATGATGGCAAAAATGGAGCTTTGGCAAATTGTGCTTCGCAAAATGCTGATAAAGCAGTAAATTCTATTCGACTTATTATGTGAAATAACAACTTACATTGATTAAAAATGATTATGTTGGCTCTCTTGCAAATTGGTTATTGATAGATTGGCAATTCAAATCTTCGTTATTGTGATTTGAGGGCAGATAGGAATGATGGCGTCACATTAAATTGCTATCTTTCTGAACTGACACCGTGGAAACGTCATACCGGGATAGGGAAATATATATACATGTAGACCATACTAGGTATCACCGATAACATAACTACTGCCAAACAAAATGAAGTATGCATATATAAGTCCAAGAATAAATATGCAGGTTTCAGTTACAATCAATTCACAGACGAGATAGTATCGACGTACAATACTCATTGTCTCTTCCTATATTGTTTCCTCAATTAGCATGGCTTCAGATTTCGTTTTAATTGTTTATGACGCTGTATGATCTATAAGCGTTATCGCCAGCAGGCTATGTCGGGCTATTTCCAATATGGTGGTCTCTAGGGATTTCAACTTTAATGGTAACTGAGATCAAACGGAAAGTGGAAGCCATCTCTGAGAATTATTTGCCAATAAATATATATTTTTGAAGTTAGGCACTTATTTTGCTTTTAGTGGAGGTAAATGTATGACACTATCATATTGCATAACGATAGCCTGGAAAACAGCTAGGGATACATATTTGAAACAGTATCTCTTGTCGAAGGAGAACATATATACTCGTTCATGACTGTTGTAGATGGTAGTGATTTCAATTTCTTCATTCATTTTGCATTTATCTTTGGGGTTATCTTGACCTTATGGTCAAAGTATCTGACACTCTGTCTCTAGCTCTTTAATTCTGAAATCAAATCTTGTTTATAGGAATTGATAATTCGAAATAAAAACCGTTGATTGAATTCGGATGGTGGAAGTCCACATGCAGTAAAATTGGAAACATTTGTGACAGAAGACTGAACATTTAAACAAGATAGACGAGAGATCCTTAAGTGTTAATTGACTTATGACTGTACCAGAGATTGATTGCAAAATTAGATGATAATTATGTTATAAGTAGAAGCAAACAACTACTAAACAAAGCAGCGTATATTTGGAACTTCAAAAATTAATCTGTATTTTCATATTTATTAGCCATCTGGCATTTATGAAATGTCGAGTTACCTTATCAGTATGCAAATCTTTTTCTTTTTCATTTTTATCTCATGATAATAAAATTTCCAACACTTTGAACAAGTAATCTACGTAATATATTACCTACATGTATATCTGCAATACGGTGGCTTTTCTCCGGGTACTCCGGCTCTCCTCCTATAAAAAACCTGGTACGACGTCTTTACATGACACTGACTATTGATAGGAAAATAAACAAACAAAATCGAAACAAAATGCAATACAAAGACTGAATCTAGGCAATAATCCAAGTAAAATATGTATTTTATCAAGTTTAACATTGTATTTGATGTACTGTTAATATACTCAAAATACTCAAATATCCCATCACCCCATTCTCGTGAAGATTGGAACTTGACTTGAAAGTATGGCAGGTGTTGCTGATGAAGCTAGACCATTTGTTTATAGTAAAATTCTATATTTTATTATTTTTTTATCTCTGTTTAAATCCATTTTCAACAAATTTTATTTCAATGATGAATTGATATAAGATTGAACAACAAGCAATGCTTATATAAGTTATCTAAAAAAATCTAGTTCTCTGCCTAGTTTAATTAAATATCTACAATTAATTTCTCTTGAATTAGATATTGGTATAAATAAAAGTTGTGAATACATGCTTGTTGATGAGTATTTTGTAAATATCTCAGCATCCTAAATGTAATTTTCCAAGATTCATTAAATTATTGTGTTGTCATTGAATTTAGCCTTTCACAACGAATTTAGGTCAGTGTATTGACAGGGTACAGAAAGAACAAAAAGACATATGGTTGGACGGACATGCTTGCGGGGGACATTTTATAACAATGTAAACAAAACAAAGCACTCTGGGTATTAACAAAAATACAAGAAATCTAACCTTGGTATCAGACAGGAAGGAACCAAAACGAAAATTCAGCAAAACATAATAATGATAAACAAAAGAACAATATAAAACAAAATAAACACTGTAACACAAAGTAACCTAGACATGTCATTAATCTCAACTAATAATTCAAATTGTTGACCTAATTTCTTGATTTGTCAAATTGATTTAGAGGAAATCATTTTCCATCGTTTACTTTCAGCCTCCCAGCGTAGATCCATATCAGAAATATCACAACCTTGGTAAAGTACAGTAACCCATACCAGATAAGCTGTAATTACTGTATACAAATGTCCCCGTACACAATATATGTAATAAATATTTCCTGTCGCCTAGCCATTTCAGGAAATTAATAAATATACGGGTACGTAAAGTTGACTCGATAGCATGAATGCAGCAGTTGGAGAGCTGAATTCCGGTTAGTCACGTGACTTCCTGTTTTCGCGCTAATTTGTGACCTTGAGCGTGAAGTGATATAGTGCAATGGCTCGGAGTTTCAATAGATAATACTATGGCATTGTAGTAATTTACAAATCGTCAAAATGTTAAATTATTGTTTTATTTGAACCAGAGTTTAGTCGTTTACAGACGCCATGCCCTTTGGAAATTATGTGAGTATATGCATAGCACACCTTAGCTATGCCAAATACGTTATACAACTGAACACTAATGTCCAAAGGAGGTTGAAATATGAATAATTCCTCTTTATTAAGTTCAAATTCAGATTGAATTATTAAAGAGTGATATAAATATGGCCGAACTTCAAATATTTTATTAACCATCGATATAATCCAGTTGACTTCAAAATTCAAATGCGGCACACAAATCAGTGTACTTCCTCTAATAGGGTATAACTATTCGTAACCAATGGCGACTGGACGCTCTTATTTTGTCTATACCATAAATTGTGATATTTTGGTTGTTTGTTGACTCAGCTGGCGGTGAGGTGTGCTTGTTCGGAGTCTTTAGCTGCATGCTTCATTGAGATAGCGCTATAAAAAGGATAAAAGATCTGCCATGACAAAGAAACACAGCATAAATATACTACAGCCTTCCAAAAACACATCTGTATCTCAGACACGTAACGCGCCTTAATGATAATGACTGTTAATATAACCAAACAACCAACAGCTCAGTCAGTACACAAGTGTCAAAATTGAAAAGCACATCGAATCAAACTCCGTCGGTATAAAGAAAGCTATCTTGTTTCAGTATTGCTGTGACGTTTTTTCTAGAAAATTAGAATCTCGTCAGTTTTGAAACCTGGATTGAAAATGTGACGTTATTCAAGGATTACTGACAAAAGTACCGATAACTTGTGACACAGAACACAAAGAAACGCCAAAACTACTCATTTCACAATTCTCCCGAAATCGGCATCCAATGATGTTAATTCGAGTGAAAAACGACCTGTTGGCTCGTTACTCTACCAGTGTACTTATTGACCTTAGAAGGATACTTATTAACCTAAATCTGACCCCATTACTAAAGATCCAATGTATAATACTACCACACTACACACCACAATTAGTACACACATTCCAAAGCTCGCAGGTGCCCGTCTGTACATAAGATGGATATAATGTCAAATACTCTTGGCGTTACCACTTTTGTGAGTACAGTTAAACATCACTTTTAGACAAAATTGATACTAGAACAGAAGATTCAAATCAGTCATGCGTGATTGTTCAATTTACATCTACAATATAGCAAAAGCAGAACACAAAGCTTGATGACATTAATAAAATGTTACTGCACACAACTTTTTCGTCCTTATGCCTTGTCAATGATGGAAGATAATAGTGTTGATAGTTGAGATTCAAAAAGTATGGTGACTTCCAGATTCCATACATGTGCATGTATGATTCCTTGCTTTGATGTTGTATCAAAATCTAAAATGTATGTAATTAATCTAAAATGTATGTAATTATAGTATTCCGTCCTTGCGTATTACATGGTTAGCTCCCTTGTGGGTAGGTAATTGCATATTACAGAGTTAACTGCCCTTGCGGGTAGGTATTGATTGTGACGTCATGTATTTGCGAGTGTAACGTCATACTTTTCGGAGAAAACGACGTGAATTGCGCTCACAAAATAATGACGTAACAATCGATACCTACCCGCAAGGGGAGCTAACTCCGTAATATGCAAAGACGGATATGTCACCCTCTGGATTTCCTCATTAGTCTCCATGCATTGTTATTTTTTAATTTCTATCACCAATAACAGTCTTGAGTCCAGCCATCATGGATGAATCCTCGAAGGACGAAAAAGCTCTATTGTTTCTTTAATTATAGTTGTGTATCTTTTGAACACTCCTTTTTGTATTGGAGAAAAGCTACAGAACCAGCTATGTAACCATGTTATGCAAGGCATGGTGATGAATGCTTTGTGAATGCTAAATAAATGCATTTGAAGGGCCTCGCTGTTACATGTGATATCGTTGATGTCCTTCCGTTACAAGTGTTGATTACAAAGCACACTGTAGTGTTCCTTTTGATCTAAATGGCATCTGAATATTGCAGTTTGTCTTCTCTTTACTCTTTCATTAGACAGTCTAAATAACGCTACAGCACTGTTGAAGGACGAGGATGATACTTAACCGCCATGTTGTGACGTCATTTCCATCTGACAACTTTAATAAGCTGGAAATGCGACGCTTTCAACAGAGAGCCGAAACATTTGAATAAGTGGATAAAAGACGATTAAATTTGCTATGGATATGTTTAAAAATGAAAACATGGCTGGTCATTTTTATGCAATCTTCAAATTTGAATGAATTAAAGAGAATAATACAAAATTGGTTTGGTTTGTTTTATTAATCTTGAAGTCCCTTCATCGATTGGTTAGGTCATATAAAGGCGGACTATGTGTATTTGCTTGTGGCGATGGTTGTGTTTTTGGGAGACTGTGATATGTTCGTGTTGTGTTTTCTTGTGATAGTGTGTTTTGGGAGACTGGTATGTTCGTGTCGTGTCTTCTTGTGATAGTGTGTTTTGGGAGACTGGTATGTTCGTGTCGTGTCTTCTTGTGACAGTGTGTTTTTAGGGACTGTGGTATATTCGTGTTGCGTCTCTTTGTGATAGTGTGTTTTGGGAGACTGCGGTAAGATCGTGTTGTGTCTTCTTGTGATAGTGTGTTTTGGGAGAGTGTGGTATGTCGGTGTTGTGTCTTTTTGTGATAGTGTGTTTTGGGAGACTGTGGTATATTCGTGTTGTGTCTTCTTGTAATAGTGTTTTTGGAGACTGTGGTATATTCGTGTTGTGTCTCTTTGTGATAGTGTGTTTTGGGAGACTGCGGTAAGATCGCGTTGTGTCTTCTTGTGATAGTGTGTTTTGGGACACTGTGGTATGTCGGTGTTGTGTCTTCTTGTGATAGTTGTTTTCGGAGACTGTGGTATATTCGTGTTGTCTCCTTGTTGCAGTGTGTTTTGGGAGACTGTGGTATATTCGTGTTGTGTGTCCTTGTGACAGTGTGTTTTGGGAGGCTGTGGTATATTCGTGTTGTGTCTCTTTGTTACAGTGTGTTTTGGGAGACTGCGGTAAGATCGCGTTGTGTCTTCTTGTGATAGTTGTTTTGGGACACTGTGGTATATTCGTGTTGTCTCCTTGTTACAGTGTGTTTTGGGAGACTGTGGTACATTCGTGTTGTGTCTCCTTGTGACAGTGTGTTTTTGGGAGACTGTGGTATATTCCAGTTGTGTCTCCTTGTGACAGTGTGTTTTGGGAGGCTGTGATATGTCAGTGTTGTGTCTCCTTGTGACAGTGTGTTTGGGGAGACTGTGGTACATTCGTGTTGTGTCTCCTTGTGACAGTGTGTTTTGGGAGACTGTGGTACATTCGTGTTGTGTCTCCTTGTGACAGTGTGTTTTGGGAGACTGTGGTACATTCGTGTTGTGTCTCCTTGTGACAGTGTGTTTTGGGAGACTGTGGTGTATTTGTGTTGTGTCTCCTTGTGATAGTGTGTTTTCGGAGACTGTGGTATATTCGTGTTGTGTGTTCTTGTAACAGTGTGTTTTGGGAGACTGTGGTACATTCGAGTTATGTCTCCTTGTGACAGTGTGTTTTGGGAGACTGTGTTACATTCGAGTTATGTCTCCTTGTGACAGTGAGTTTTGGGAGACTGTGGTGTATTTATGTTGTGTCTCCTTGTGATAGTGGAAATCAATGTCTTTCTTAAATACAGTGCTGTTTCACTGAAGTCAAACGTGATTTTAATAAGTTATTTGATTAAACTTTTATCGCGTCCTTTGGTTTCATGACTTGAAGGATTTGTTTCATAGTTTGTACCCGGTGAATGATTTATCATATGAAAGTATACGTTGAAATCGATCTTTTGGTTCTTGATTTCGATTTTTCACATACCGCTCTTCTTCATCATGTCATGAAAAAAGTACAATGTAGCGGCCATGATAGAAGGTAGAGATTCCAGCAGGTTCTGATAAGAACCTAAACGCGGCATTTCTATGGGTTCGTAATCTGTTGGTCTGCCTCAGCGTTAATTTGAACTTATAAGTGATTAATTGTAGGGGGTCGTTTTATGTAAAACACCTAACACTTCTGATTAGATAGGATAATTAATGGAATGCTCGTGGAATGATCGGTATCTCTATTCTTAAAGTTATGTGGATGTTCATACTGTCTAATCAAAAACAAGTTTTCATATGTTATTCACCACCAAAAGTTACCAACATTTTAAGAATTACAATACTTAAAATGCATAGGTTTTAATTTCATACAGGCAAATAAGAGCTTGAAATGAATATTGACAGTATCGTCAAAACTATTATAAGTACATACGGTCAGATCATGAAGCAAAGTTGTGGGCCACAATTTTATTTCATATTTTTTCAGTGTTATTAATTGTAAAATGATTTATGCGGGTATGTTTTCACCTAAACGTCAAACATTAAAATAACAAGTTTTACAATTTAAAAATTCTGCGTTGTTCCTAATGTGTAAAAGGCATCAGACGTTTGTAGATCTGTCTATTTGAAATGATTTTCATCAAACCTTATGGTTTTCAATAAATTAATAAGAAAACAAAACATAATGTTGATGCGTCAACATTTTGCCAAGTGCCACATATGAGTTTAATCGCCTACTTATCTTTGTCTAAAGTCTTTTGGCATTTGGAATTCACGCAGACGGATAAGTAATATATAATTTATTGAGCTTACTTTTACATTTTTCTGATAAAATGGCGTGATTTCCATGCAGACAATAATGAAGTCACAATCAAAATCTACTTAAAGACTGTTTGTTGTCAAGTTTTGTACATATTTATTTTGATGAATCTTATTTGAATAATCAGAAGAACGCCATTCAGCACCACAAAATTATGGTTTTATTATTGTAATTGTGTACGTGATTATTCAAGAGAAATGGGACATCAAATTATGTTTATATACATACTGAATTATGAAGGCGTATGCCATTCATTTACTTTATTTTCTGCATGTTGATTTTTATCCCATTATTATCTTCACATCATTTGACAAATAAAATGACGCATCATGAAATAGATGGTATCGCTGAGGAAGTGAAAACATACTAATTTGTACATTTTGTTACGACAGAAGAATTCATTGCTTGTGAACGCAATTTCAAGGTTGTAACCATAACTCAAATCTCGTGAAATGTCGAACAAGTCTAGACAATCGAAACACCTCCGTTATCCGGCATTACAAACCCTCGACACTCATAAAATAAAAATGGCGTCACTTTTCTCTCCAGTCAGAACGGATGTTTTATTAATTTGTGTATATTAACGCATGCGTAGTCATATCTAGACATGCACTGTATTCGAGTTTCTCTTGGTTCACATGTCCGAACTGAGTTTCTAAATAAGCTCAAGGTTCTTGGGAACTCTAATTTCGTATTTCTATACCAAATATTTACAGATTTGTATAAGTATCATATCGTTTTAACCTTTATATAAAGAACCATGGCATTCATGTGTGTTCGACAAAAGAAAAAAAACTTGCAATGGTGATTAGAAAACAATACCGGTACACTAAAATGGAGTCCAAAGTCCATTCACAATGGTGAATAGATATCATTATTCTTACAATATAATTATCAATTCATTTATACATACAAGATAGATATAATTATTTCCAAGGACTGGTAAAGAGCTGTTGACAATCGCAATTATCTAATAGTATTTCCTTCATTTGACACTTCCGTATATCAACAGAAATTTCATCTAATTAATTTGACGATGAAGTGTCAAATGGAATCACCCTTACCCACATTCGGTTAACAATCAATTCCGGATACTCTGACTTTCCGATTCTAATTGTATGTGTCATGTCATATAGACCTTCTTAAAGAAACAACGTTAACAATTACCGAACTTGATACTCCACCAGCTTAATACCAAGGCGTCGTAATCACCAATATCCTATCAGCGATTGAATTATTCAGGTTATAATCTCTGCTACGGATGTTGTAAGGCCGTCTGAATCTGAACATGCCTAAATATGGACAGTGATGACACTGTTGTGACCCGCGCATGATTAAGTCCCGATAATTGTATTTCCCGATAGTGTTATAAGATTCTTCAGAATCAATAAGGCGGAAGGTGGTAAGCCATATCTAATTATTTAACTCAACAGACTGACATCTATTTATACTTAAAGTGACCAGTCTTTGACTACAGAATACAAATGTAAATCTTATTCTATAGCTGAAATATGTTTGCTTCAACTTCTATTTACTTTAAAGCTATAATGTTCATTGTTATATGTTATGTTTTGGGTGGTAGAGAAAAGCCGCAGTTACCATAGAAAAAAACACCGACCTACGGCCAGTACCTACTTATATAACAACTGGTTTTGTTATAAATGGTATCAAAGCTATAATAACTGTAAATGTCTAGTATAAGGTCATGTACCATCAGTCATATTCGGACAAAAGACTTGTTAATGTAGAAGGTTTTACATGAACTACGCTGTTGCATTAAACCGTTGTCTCTGATGTTGTGCTAGAAGAGTCCCTCCAAGTTGTGTTCAAGTGAGTGACTCCCTTTATATATTTAGTTTTATATTTGTTAATTGGCATCGTCGGAGACCCACGGGTTACGTTAGTGTATATGTCGCCTTGGTTACTGAGGATGATTAATTGGTGAATAAATTATTTCAATTGTGGTCAAAATGTCCTCTATATTTAACTATTCATTATATGCCAACTACGGAAAGAAATGTATATAGGTTTGGTATGTTAATTGGTCAAATTGACAATGCAACACCATAAGAGTAATACATTATTTTAATTTAGAGGCCTTTCTATCCACGATGAATATCGGTTATTGAACTGGTGCTTCATATGTACTCCTTGTATACTAATTAGCTACTACATGGATGACGGTATCGTAAACTGGACCTGATCCATGTCAGTCATATAAAATTCTGGTATTGAAAATTAATTTTCCCTAGAAACATTTTTCAGTTGAAGATAGGATATTTCTACTTCGGTTACCACACCGATTACCAATATCAATTATTTGATAGCAGCGCCCACGTCACCATCAAGCAATTGGTACAGTAAGTCACGGACATTCCTTTGTACACGACAGAAAATGCTGAAATTTCAAACAAAAGATACTACTAAATTGATTTGACTAGGGTGCATAATGTGATGTTCGATCGTGGTAATGTTTGTGATAAAGGGGCCCTAAATAATCTTAGATGTCGATGGGCCGTAAAACTAAAACAAGCGAACAAAACTGTGACATTTACATGTGTGTACGCTTTATTTCTGATGTCGATGTATTGCTAAAATGTCGTTTGAACTTACATGTGTTGAATTATTAGTGTAAATTGTACATTGGCTATGCATTTTTGCTCAGCCCAACAGTTAGTAATGTAACGCCAATGTTAAGGAGATTGAAACTGGTGACGTCAATAAAAGATTCGTTGCTATAACACTACTAAACATGTTATAGATTTTGCCATCCTCCATACTCCAGGGGTTACTATCATTAACGTCGCATCCACCCCTGAAATATCTCATAGTAAAACTGGAGGCAACAGAGTTCGCTTTGTTTGTATCTTGAAATTTTGACCAACTTTTTGTCGTAATTTCACGTCATTGTAACTTTAGTTAATTGTTCGGGAGAAACATTGTGTTATCCGACAGGATAAATATAACACGCTCAAAAATAACGTAACTGACTCCAGCGTCGCAATTTGTTATGCATGAAATACTAAAAATAAGTGATTTAAGTTTATGGAGTATGCATATGCTTCACTTTAAAACGTTTAAGACAGAAAACACAAGCTTCCTGGAATAAAAATATGGCTTAGTAAATTCTGATTAGTCAGATATTAGTATAAAACATGACAGGGGAGGTAACTCCCAATAAAAAAAACCCATTAATTTCCAAAGGTTGTCTGACATCAGGATTGCAATGTCAACTATTTTTTTAGGAAAAATAAAATATAAATATTGAAATATTAATGAAAGGAAATAATTAATAATTGAATTCTGAAATAGAGACACACAATTAAAGCGGATGATAAATCTGGTAAGTAATGGAATTGACCTGCTATAGTCAACTTTTTACATATAATAACTTGAGCCGATTGTCTAGTTGTCATTTCTACCCTCCTGGCCTATTAGAGCTTCCCTTTGCTTCTGTCCCTCAAAATAGTTTAATGACATGTTAGGTCAAACCTGTAGTAATAGCACGTGCTTCTTAAATTCTTTCTTTGTATTTTCTCTTGTTTCCTTATCTTTAATTCCTTGTTTTTCTACCTGACCTGGATATGCGTTTTAATATTACTGCTATTTATTTTGTATCATACTGTGTTGCGAAGAAAGCAATTTTTCGTTCTGGTACATTTATATGTATTTGTATACATATGACAATAGAATGTAATGACGATCACTGTGAGAAAGCAGAGAACTATAGTTTATAATTGTTTGATGCAAAAATCATACTAAAAGATTGAAAATTGATGACTAGTTTAATCATCACCTCTTAATAAGGTATGGTGTAAGAGGCTAAAAGGGAAGCAACTCTTTCGGAATTCTCTCATGCATTAACTGCGTTTTAAACTTAGACGAGTTACTGCTCTTGTTATAAAACGCCCAGCATCGCCTAATACTGAATTTTCTGTTAATGTTATTACTATTATTTTGCTAAAAGTACATGTATTGTGTTGGTACCTATGTAAAACTTATAACTTCAAGTTTCTGTAAGTGTGACAAAATGAGATTCCTTCCTTAATTAATTAATTGTTGTTATTTATTGTAATGCTGTTATTAACATGACCTATTCATGCTATGAAGATATACTACAAAAGTCAGAGTGTACTCGATACAAAGCAGTTTATGATTAAAAAATACAGTCTAAGGTGTGTGATATATCTCCATAACATTAAAATCTTGCTACAATAATTAAATCTAATGTAATGGGATCCCCTATTTCTCTCCAATATCAGATGCGACGCTGCAAACGGCGACATTATTTTTATGTTATGATTATGTTATGGGTTGATAACATAATTATTTAAGCCAATGAAAATGCTTGTTTCGTGCCAGATTTTTTAATGTGTGCATCTGTCTTTTTAGACACATTCATTTTACATGGGATGAAATTATTTGAGATAATAAAGTATCATACATTTTGTTTGAAAAAAATGAAGATGGGCATAAAGGTTTTTATTTTAATGAAAAGTAACATAAGAGGAAGATAGGTATCACATTCCTGTTACTCAGAAATAAAGAATTTACTGAAAACATATAAATGAGACAGTACCTTTGGTCGTACTGTCAAATCTTATTTTAAACTATTTTTCAGTAAATTTCTGGATCACACTAAACTCGCCTACCAACTCAATTGTACAATACGATGAGATAATCTGTTGCTGATTATCCTGATCTCTGCAGAGTATATATCATTACTGGATACTAGGGATTTGGTTAGCAGCAAATCGTCATGACTATATACAGACTAATGATAGTATAGAAAGGATCTTCCCTTGTGTCCCTAAAAAATAAATAATAACGAAATGGATAGTTTGATTAACATAAGCTTTTATGTACAGGTGTGACATTAGCAGACTCCTTTCTGTAGGAAAGATACACTCAGTGCCAGAAGTGTGATATTTATCAAATATCAGCAGATTTTCGTGGTAAGCAAGCATTATTAAGATCGGGACCGATGACTTCAGATCGTCAAGAGTAAGTACACGTAGTTATAAGTACGGGTAAGTACACATATACTGTATAACGGTTAAAGGCCCGCTACTTTTGCGAAACAAAAATTAAAAGTTTCTTACAAACAATAATAATATATGAAAATGTATATTAATGGCATAAGAGGTATATTAATGGCTACGCGGATTCACACAGTTTGCAAACAAAATTTCCTTCATACCCCGATGAAATTAAAAAAAAAGTGACTTCAATGCTTAATTAAATTAAATTGTTAAGAAGGTGATGGTTAGTGTAGTATTCACGGTAAACTAATAACTTTTGCGACTCTATAAAATTATTAATTTCGTTTAACATTCCCATTTTAGAAATTAAAAGCCGTTTCGGAAAGGTAGTAGGCCTTTAAATTTTGCGGGTGTGTTTTTTTTCTGTATATTTTTGCGATTTCGTTGAAATATGTTCTTAATAGGAAAACGCAAAACATTGACCTCAACGCTATACAGTAATAAGTTGTTCTTCTTTTCTTTAATTTGCTTGTGCAGTAAGTTTTCATCTATTTGTAATTGGTATGTTATTGCAAATAGATTGGATAGACAGCTAATTCTTTACTTAATTGTTTTCATGGTCGTGTTAAACTATTGTCAAAAATAAAATGATATTTTAATTTATTTGATACATTTTTTGATGGACTATAATGTTCAGCAGATATTGTTGTATAGAGGTGGTTTTCTCAAGGTAAAGTAATATGCCTCTTACATGGGACCAATGATCCTAACCTTTATTGTTTGATGGTATCCAGGTGTGTTCTGTACCTAAACTGAAATACATTGTATCTAACGGACTGAAGATATTCACGACAACAAACTCATAAAACCAAAAGTTGTGTTTATTGAATTTACTTTAACACAACAAACTGGGTCTATACGCAAAGCACACCAAAGTTTCACTAATATTTTCAGTGCTCTATATATCTGAAGATCTTGACTTGCCCGTCTAGGAAGCCCACCCATAAGTCCCCGTTGGGCTGTAAACCTAAGCTCGTTGGTGGAATCTCGTCCCTCCAGATAGTCCGTATAAGTCGCCCATCCCTGTCGATCACGATCACTGTACTGTGACCATAGTCCGCGATAATGACGTCATTGTTCCGATCAAAGCAGATATCACGCGGTAAAAAGTCTTGTTCGTCTGTTTGCTCATCTCTTTTCAAATCCTTGATTCCCTGAAAACGACACAGTTCGTCCATATTGCTATCCATGACAGCAACATGCCGGGGTGTTGTTTCCTCAATCACAGCCATATCGCCATTCTTCCGATTGATTCGAATTCTTCGAGGCCAGGAGAACAGTTTCCAACCATCCATATCCTCCGTGATGACCTTGATCACGTCTCCATGGTGATTGTATTCCACCATTTTACCTTTGTCGTCATGGCAGACAATGATGCCACCATCTTTCCCCTCACAAAGGCTACTGGCGTAGTCATCGGTTCGAAACAAAACTTTATACTTTCCATCTGGAAGAATAGTTCTCACGGATGATTGAGCACAGCAAAAAACGTTCTTTCGATCCGACGAGCAAACGACATCGTTCAGCTTCACGCCAGGCTTGACGCGCATGTGCACAGTGATGTCTCCCTTTTTCGTTGTGAGCGAGGCTTCGTTACTTCCTGTGCAAATAAGCCAAGCGGAAGCATTATCGATAGGGCAGGCAGCGAGGACCTGCCTTTCGGATTTCATCTTGAAAGAGCTAAGTACCTGAACTTTGTAAGGCTCGGGGTCCTTTACAGCGTCTTCGCCCCATTCGTCTTTTCCTGGCCCTTCCGGGTCTGGTTTCCAGACAGGATTGTCCATGTATCCGAACTGTGTCATCATTCTTGTCATTTTGTCTGACATCACTATTCCAACACTTTGTAAGTTTGGGAAAAGGTCATAAGGTCGGCTATTTTGTTGTTTTAGGTTTTTCTCTGTCTGTAGGAGGTTCTGGTACTGTTCTTGATCCAGTACTTCTTTACATCGTCCAGCTGCTCCTGACAAATCATCAAAATGGCGTTGCATGCGGTCTTCAACATGTTTCAACAATTCATCGTTTTTCTCACCGATGTTACGGCATTGAGTCGTATACTTTTCACATATCTCATCAATTTGCTTTTTCATCTGTTCCGATCGATCCTTGATATAATCTGTCAGTTCATTGATGTTTTGTGTGCTTTCTTGTTTTGTGCTTTTCGCTTTTTGTATTCTTGATTTTAGTGTCGTCAGTTTTGTATCTGCAACTTGTTTGAGCCTTGAAAACAAATGACGTTTCAGAACCAAATATTCTTCTATCTCAACAAACATGTGACCGGTATGGGACGTGCTCATGCACGTGAGGCAGACGAAACTATCTCGACAGGTGGTACACACCATGACTAGCCACTTGCCAGCATGTGTTGGACAGGGTCTTTCCTTGAACACTCCATGGGACGGAGGGGGAGCGGGAGCTTGGCGGAACTTAATTCCATCAGATGTAGGACGACCGGCTGAACTTGGAACCACAGACATTTTTGTCGTAAGGGTGAGGCGAGTGTGGAGAATCCTGGAACGCAGATTCATGGTAAAGGTAAGATGTTACAGTGTGTTTTATTTGAGTCGTTTGAATAGAATGCATTCAACATATTCATTTTACACAAACTCATATAAAATAAGCACAGACCACAAATAACGAACACATTCATCCACACCAAAGCAACATATACATGTCAAAGAACAAAAACAATGTCCCTTTCCATTAACAGCGCAAGATAAAAAAAAATCCCTGACACTCAACTAAGAATCCCTGACACCAATCCACCTAAAGCAGATTGTCGAAATCCCCCCAACCATCACTTAACCACAATATAAAAACAGAACCCCTTAACTCCCGAATACCCAAAGCCAACACCTAATTTACTAACCCAAGCACAATAGACTTCCAAAACTAGACCGCCCTAAATTCCCAATAGCGACACACAAAACCTCATCAAGCACCATAAACCTACATATCTAAAGTCTTCCCAACCACGAAAACTAACTCAACTAAGATTGATACCCAAAACAAGACACACCGCCATCCTCCGTAACGATTTTGTTAATTAAAACCACTCGTGCATATGTTCAGAGATTGCCGTTTGTTCGATAAATCACGGTAATCAGCTTCCCTAGCCAATTTAAGGAACAGGGGTATATGTGACAAGAGTTTTTGGTAGTTAGTATAACTATTACATTATGGTATGATACACATATTTGTTACGCGTTCCTGTGATTAATTCTACTAATACTCTACACGCTGTGTCAAAATGTCGTTAATAACGTGTCCGAATTACGGTTAAGTTAGATCTCGAGTAAATCTCTATACAAAAGGCATATGTATTTGTCCCTTTAAACTCGGCTTAAATAACATTTATTTTATTTCTCTTTATTCACCATTTCCCCTTCATCTCTATTCATTTCACCATTTCTTTCTTTCTAGATGAAGTCAATTCGGTTTATATGTAACAAGAAAATTAGGTCAATTCTAAAAAAAATATGCATTGTACTGAAACAATCGTATATTCCATTAACCTAAAAATAATATGCTGATATTACAGTTTCTGAAAAGAACATAATAATCGTTCATTCCAAAATTAACAATCATAGTTTCCGTACGTGTGTCTTTTCATCAGGATAATATTCTGAATATGGCAAATTTAGATTCTAGTGATAGGAAAGTATCAAAACGAGACCGCAATCGAAATTGATTGAAAATCTTTTCAAATATCCCACGTCTTAAAGGACACAGGCTTATACTTATCGATTCAATTGTTCACTGTTATGTCATAGTTAATTTAAAAATATTAATTATGTTGCTAACTTAAATCAAAATGTAAAAAAAAAATTATGAAATGAACATTAAAAGAAATTTATCATTAATCAACTTACTTCATACCTAGAACTAGAAATACAGAGACATTATTTATAAATTTTACTTTAATGTTTTCACAATTATACCTGAATTATTATATAACAAATGTAATTACTTACCTTGATCAGGTGTAAATCAAACCTTTCTTCACATTTTCTTTATGGGATAATTACCATAATGTACAACATTGTAAGTGCGATAGAGTAGGTGTGGGTATTTCAGGGTATAAAATAATGTTTGCTGATATAGAAATGAAATGATTAATCCTGATTAGTATTGTAAAAGCGACCGAATATTTTAATCTCTTCATACATTAATATAGGCAGGTACTAAATACAGAGGTCAAACACTCAGGGATTTGGTTATGTGAAATAGACTAAACAATCTGTATGTTAATTTACTTGGTAATGCCTGTGATCTGTATAACCAACATTTCACCTCTATCATGGTGTGGAATCCCTGTGGTTGACATACTACATGTGATTACATTCGTATGTCAACATTTTCGTGATTTTATTCATAATAAATAAAAAAAAATGTGAGTAAATGTAAATTTCGTGATTTATTTAAAAGCTTCAATTTAATTTAGATTCTACCCATCTCTTATATTGATTAACTGATACCGTTTTGGCGACAATATTATAATGTTCCGAAAAATCGCGAAAAGACTTGTTCTCGCTGAAATAATCTTTTATACGGTGATTCATTTGGGCTGTGTGAAACAGTCATCATCAGTCTTTATTTCCCCCAATGTGGAGATATTTGTGCAGCAGTTTCATTATAGTGATGCAATGAGACAAAACATATCCACAGGTGAAAGTAGAATCATTGTTACTAAGTACATCATTCATTCGCGTACGCTCGTTTTAGCTGTTTTTCCAAAGCAGACGTAGGATGATCACATTGGAATATCTGTGCTGTTCGCAATGCTCATATTGGATTTGCGAAGTGTTTGTGAATCGCGTCTCTGACGCAAAGGGGGCCAACTCAATGAAAATGGATGTTGTCATACATTTTTTGTATTTGGAGGATGGACTTATGAGTATATATGACAGACAAGTGATTTTTTTTTCAAAAAAATACGAGATTTGAAAAATTATTTAAAAAATCGGGATATTTACTATAAAACAGAGTAGTAAATATCCCGATTTTTTAATAATTTTTCAAATCTCGTATTTTTCGAAAAAAAATCACATGACTGTCATATATACTCATCAGTTCATCCACCAAATACAAAAATGAATGACAACATCCTTTTTCAATGAGTTGGCCCCCTGTGCTCTGACGAAGCCGGCACATTTCAGGGTGAAAAAGTATCTTTCGTCGTTGTCTAACGGTATAGAACACGGAGATCTGCGCTAAGTAGGACAATTAGGAAGTCTTCCTCTTGCAAACCACACAGGTCTTGAAAGACATCTGGGCCGTGATAAAGTTTAAAACGAATTTATGTCCTCGTGATTGATTTAGTTAACCATTTTTAAATGATTTATATGAATCCATCGGTTAGGTATGGTGGGTGGATCAGAGATCGATATGGTATGGCTAGTTGACTTCTCATTGGACATATGGCCTATTACTTATCATATTAGATGTTGGACGAGTCGAAGCTCATTTTAAGAGACAGATGATTCGGTCTAACTAATACTATATTACATCTACGTTTGAGCATTTCCTTCGTTGGTGGGTGGATCAGAGATCGATATGGTATGGCTAGTTGACTTCTCATTGGACATATGGCCTATTACTTATCATATTAGATGTTGGACGAGTCGCGCCCCCTTGACTAACTGGATTGCATGTATTGTAAAATTAAAGCAAATGAGTCGCAGTCAAATTAGATAAAAATTAGCCTTCTTTTTCACACACATCCCCGATGATCCAGGGATTACTATCACCGTCGTAACATCCACCCTTGGAAAACTGAAGGCTCTGTGTGCGATAACAAATGAAACAGGTAGTTTGGTACTTCGATGTACCATTCAAGAAAACTTACCAATCATTCCTTTTAAAATTTACGGAGGGCGACGCTCAACTCCGAAGCGACACAATGTGTTATTCTTTTATTTCATGCCTTCTTTGCTATGACATATTCCATCCATATCGAGGATATGTTAAAAGTGGTATGTAGGTCAATGCCTTATCTTGCCGAACTGTGTTTTATGAGGCACAATAAGTGTTGTTTTTGCCATCTCAATTTTCAGATGTATTTTACTAGGAAATTTAGGTTTTTAATGTAAAATATCATGAACTTATCGATCCTGACCTCACTTGATTAAAAAAAAATCAAACTACTGGGGAATATATTAAGGTTTTGTTTGTTAACGTTTTTAATGTAGTGAGTACATAATTGGATAGGATACTTTAGTAATGGATAGTAAAATCATGCATACAATAATTCACTATCAATACTTTCTATGTTTTAAATATCTATGTATTTTCTTATTTTCATTGTTATTTAAACTTTGATTTTAAATATTTTCTGAGAAAGGCCGTAATTACACTATAAATTTTCAATAACTTATACCTATCTGAACGTTAAAGTCGTATTGACAATTATAAGGGTTAAACTATTTGTTCAATTTGACCAGCCGCGGTGGCCGAGTGGTTAAGATGTCCCGACATATTACCACAAGCCCTCCACCTCTGGGAAGCGGGTTCGAATCCCATGTGGGGCAGTTGCTAGGTACTGACCGCTGTCGGTGGTTTTTCTCCGGGTACTCCGGCTTTCCTCCACCAACAAACCTAGCCGTCCTTACATGACCCTTGCTGTTAACAGGACGTAAAACTAAACAAACCAAAAAAAAAATCAATTTGACGTAACGACCGCTTCAAAATTGTGAAAATATAGAGAATATAAAGAGGGGAAACATATTTTTCGCTACCCCACACAAAACAAAATATCCTGTCCTTTAACTTTCATGTAGATGGAACCAGTTTCATCAACATGCTTTAACTGAATTAAAGGAATTCCTTTCACTTTAATGCCTCCTAAGCATTGCACACGTTTAGGGGGGGAGGAGTCTTAAATTAATGAAGTTTCTAGAAGTTCTATAATATTGTGAAGTTTTAGTTTGGATTATACCTGCTTTTGAGTTGCTAGGGTGAATCTATATAGGATGTATCGTGTAGGGTCAGTTTATGGTCGGTGATAATTATATGAGGTAGTCTCTAATTGACAATAGGAGAGATAAGCCTTCATGTACTATTTTCAGTATTAATTATTAGAGATATCGATAATCTCATCAGTAAGTTTGGCTGTTGAGATAAGTGATGTTAGAGTTTCTTGATCAACGTGTCTATAAGCTGTAAATATGTAACTGTTTAAATTGTGTATTGTGAAACATGATAAATAGGTATGAAGTCATTTGGGGAGGGGGTAGTTAGGTTAGTTATATTTTGAGCATATATGATGTCATTCTAAATATAAGATTGTTAAGACAGTCAGTATAAAAGGGGCTGTTGGCTCTAATTAAGGGGTTTGGCCGTGGTAGTTTTTGGCATTGGTTCTGCGCGAGGAGTTAGATTTTGGAAACTGTGTTTAGAGTTGTGAAGTTTCTAAGCTGAACGTATAATTGTTGTAGAGATATAAGTTTTTGTAGTGTTCTGATTTTGGGTATAGATATTTTAGTTACTGTGTTTTGTATGACAACTTGTGGTTACTGGTATATAATCTTTTAGGTAAAAACTTACTTCTAAAATAATATTTCATGTTCTTAACTTCAGAACTTTTCGGAATAAACACATTGTGGAATTAATATAGTTATCATTCGGATAAGGTTGGAAATTTAACGTTGGATTTAAACCCCTGGAATACGCATTCGGTTTTTTTTATATTGGAATTCATTCTTGGTAATTACCAAAATAATATATTTGATTTTTCTGTTAAGATGCTCCACGCCAACAGAGCATAAATGATATTCATTATTTGAACAATAATTGATGTTTTATCGTGTATATATATCTGTCTAATTGACACAAAAATTAATATAAAATAATTTACTTGCCTTTGGGTCATGAGCAATCACTACTTCATTCCATATAGGATATAGTGCCACGGAATTTTTTTCGGGATGCAATTAATTATTTTTCATCTTTTTAACTTGAAGTAAAATTAGAAGCTCAAACTTTTCAATGTTGGTAATGGTGTAAAGTACCTAACTTTTGTAAGTGAAGAAAAATACTAAATCGTCTGCTCCTGTTTTTGATAGTGAAAAAATACCATATTTCGGCGGTGGAGCATCTTTAAGAAAATGTGATTGAATTTTACATTTCTGTGTATGCTGTTATCTTAAGAATTAGCCATCTGACAACGGAATATATTTAGAGCCGGGAGAATCTACTTATAAAAAGTTGAAGGTAAAGAAACCTAACAATATCTTAATGGACAGCTTTAAATTAAAGAATTCCTTATAGCTTTGGTATATTGATGGAACTCGAACTACTTGGAAACGTTACGAAAGAAATAAAAAATGAATTAAACATGTATTGATATGGGTTAAAAATACATCTGAAATTCTGAATGATAATCATCGTCAGTTTAATCCGCATGATCATCTAAACAGTTCAGTCTGTGAATGGGTTTTTGATGATGAAAGTGAATATGTTTCAAAATTGGGAACTGGTGAAAAACTACAAAATAAACTCTACATTGACTCTAATGTTAAGATTAACATTCTTAAGGTTATCAAGAATAAACTGAGTTGATATATGTTACGACATTAACAGAAGTAATAATATGAGGATTACTGTATTAAAAGTATTATACCCGGTAATATCATTCATTTCCCATCTTAGCACCCACTGATACCTAGTGCTTTCAATTCATCGTAACATGACAAGGTGATATATCGTAATGTTTACAATAAAAAGTGTTTGGGCTAGTTTCTAGTATTGTGAGTTCACTGACACCCAGTCTAGGGTGAACTACTTATAAACATGTCCTTGATGGCAGTCACACATTCTTAAAGTTTACATTCATCCAACAGAATGTCACAGATTTCATATCCATTATAATGTATTTGGAGTTTTTATATGAGAAATGTATTATTAAAGAGATGAACAAGTAAAAGTTACAGTTTCAATAGTTAATAGGATTGGCGTCAGGTTTGTTTTGAAATAGGAGTATATTATTTGTATGTCGGTATGGGTATTATAATTGATTAGCTGTTATGATTACCTCCCTTTGTGCCCTGATGTAAAAACTAAATCAGTAAGTTAGTTTATAAAATGTTATAGTGAAGTGTCAATTTGGCATTAAACAGTATTGCATTTCGGCGTCGCTCCACTTTTAAAAGTACTCTTATTTCAAGTAATTGTAGATGCAGTTATAAAAATGCTATAAAGTCAATAAATTAGATTTGTTAAATCTCTGTACATTTGACTTACGCTTTGATTCGCGATAAATTTGTTTTAAGAGAAATCTGAATCGGTTATCGTACCAACACATAGTTTCTTTTCGATGCTATTATAGATGTAGTAAACTACAGTTAACTATTGCGATTGTGTAATTGTGATGATGTAATTTTCAGTAAGAGCACACTATGTCTGATTGGTACCTGTATCTTAATGAACAATTTTTATTCATATGTTCGGTCTTCATGCATATAGTATTGTAATTTTAAAATATGGAAAGTAATCTAATAAAAACAATACTCGTCGATTGACATATTTATGTTTATTTTCGATTTACAAAACCACAAAATTTTGCATATACACTGTAGCGAAGATCTCTTCGCCCCTCCCCATCCCCCACCTCTCTTCGCTCCTCCCTAATCCCCCACAAAAAAAACCTCTCCATCTTCTACCCTTTGGATTGAAATTTTAAACTTAATGCTGTATATATTGTCACTTGCTACTTGATTTCGAATTGTTGGTTCCTACTTTCGCTATTTAATTTCACAATTCATACTTCAATTCAAAGTATTGGAAGATTTTCCTTACTGTGGAGTCAACAATAACTTTTAACTTAAAGTAAGAAAGATATTAATTTACGGAGATAAACTGTTGCAAATTCAAATTGATTTCGAAAGCTGGAAACTTCAACATTTACATGTACGATACATCTGCTCATTGTTCCATATGGCCTGAATATTGTATTTGTCTCCTAAATGTTCTTTTGGGATCCTTTTTTATGTTTCAAATTTCAAATACAACATTTTTATTGTCAATATGACAAAAGTAGTGTCCAACAGGCTAAGTCTGTTCTCTGGTTGCAAAAACAAAATAAACAAATAACATAAATATACACATTTGTTTTAAACCTTAACAGCGCAAACATGTTATAGAATAATGCTGGAATATGATAATTGATCAATTAATTCAGTTTTAGTGATGACAAACCATGCAATAAATCATGAGAGTACAGTAATTCCATTGCCTTATTTCCTCAAATTTCACCCCTTCGTCAAAGCAATATCAAAAGGAAGGATTACTTTACATTGTATTTTTCATTAAGGAATGACGCCTCCCTTGTCATGTGAATAAACGTCCAGTGACTGAAAATGTAAGCTTTAATTTAGTGAGAGATACGAAAGAATTAAGTAGCGAGCCACTTTTTTAATTTTGCACCGAACCAAAATTACAGCGTATATTATCAGATTCTGGCCATGTATACTATTTGTTTTCATGCAAAATTTAAAAAAAAAAAAAAAAAAAAAAACATGTCAAAAGATAGCAACATTGTGTTAAAGATAGTTCGCCTCAGAAATGGATCAGACGAATCAGTGCACGTGCTGGAATTCGAAAATACATCCGTTTTTCGCCAAATACAGCAAAAATATATAAGGTAGGTGCATTCCGACAACACCAATGCTGGTTGCAGAATAAAACAAACAACTACCATGGTTATTTAATTCTGAAAGCATCACCAAATCCATTATCTAGGCGTCACCGATTGTACAATATGTCAAAGGAATTAAAATAACAAAGGAATATAAATGTTTCAATATCCTTAAAAGAGACAGACCTATTCCAACTCTATTAGCACATCAATCTAATTAAAATTAGACTTGTAATTCACAAGTCTACACAGGCATATCTTCAGGTCAATTTCAGGTGATTTTTTTCAGATTAAAACCTTGACCTAAAATTTACCCGATATACATATGAAATTGACTTGAAATAGACCTGAATTTAGGTGAAGATTTTTACCTGAATTCTCATGAAAAAAATTTCAGGTCGAATTTTTCAGGTCAACCTGAAATTGACCTGAAGTTTTCTTCATATGAAATTGACCTCATTTTCAGGTCAAGGATTTTTCAAGTCAAATTGACCTGAAGATATATTGACTGTGTAATTTTAATTAGATTGATTAATATACCTGCTTGTTATTTTTATCTTGTTTGAATGAATGTTTGATATTTGCTAAGCATATTTTTGTTACTTCACTTTTGCATTGTTTGTCGCAATGATAGTACACTGTACTAAAAATTTGTTTTCAATATGTGAAGTTATGTTAAAAATTATTTAATCTTGTATCCAGAGGATAATACATATACAATCGTCGTTGAGATTAATTGGCATTAAATAAACATGATTGACAAAACATTTACTTAAACTTGAACATCTTCCACGTGGAAAACAGGAAATATCTCACATTATGTGAAAAAAGTAAACATTTTGTTGTGATAAAAATCCAAACCATGTCGAACATTAATAACACATGTCGTCCACCTGGTCGACATTGTGGGATGATAACGTGGTTGCAATCCTAGGATAAAAGCACTCATTGCTCTCAGTCATATTTCATATTATCCTTCCTCAAATCTTTATGTTTACAACAGTATTGATATCACAAGATGTTCTTAAAACGTGTCGTGTATTTCAAAACACAAAAAATCCATTTATAAGAAAACGCCTCGCTCACATCCCTGTGCTCGAGTAGGAACGACAAGAGTCTACTGTAGATTGTGTGCTCCGATTAGAGCACCGACTTGAATACATCGTGCGTGTGATCTTTGGTGCAGATTGCGCACGCATCGTGCTGAGTGACGTAGGTCTGGTCAGTCTATCAACAATTTTTTGTAGTTGTTGAGGATTTGCCGTCCGCCATGTTCCAGGATAATGTTTAGATAATTCTGGATAATGGTAATGCATATATGGCCGCTCACGGAATTCCTGTAGGTTTTGTTTACTCAGAGATTCATATGACTTCCGCTCACGTGACCAGAGGACGGATCTCCGCGCAGACGCAGTAGTAGGTCGAGTCACAGAGGTATCGATAGGACCAAAGTTTGTTTCTGAAATTTTGGGACCAAATACACTTCTTCTTATTGCTTCTTTGTCTATTTCAGTCTGAAATGTAAAAGGAAGAATAGTTCACGTGATGATGTAGTTATACATGTATCTAATTTTAAATCAATAATATGAACCTTCATACAACTGGTACAGTGTACTTTAGAACCTTTTGCAGCAGTTCTTGATATGCAATTCCCAGGACTGCAAAAATCTTTCCTTTCACGCCTTTCCAGAATGAGAATTCCTCGATTTTACCTATATTTTTATGTCGGATGTTGCCGATTTGACCTATAATTATATGGCGGTTCTGGCGATTTGACCTATATTTGCATAGCCGGTGTTGGCGATTTGACCTTCATTTGTATGGCGGGTGTTGCCGATTTGATCTATATTTGTATGGCAGGTGTTGCCGATTTGACCTATATTTAAATGTCGTTTGAATTTGTGTTGCCGATTTGACCTACATTTGAATGTCCTTTGAATTAATATTTGTATATCGGGTGTTGCCTATTTGACCTACATGTATAATTATATGGCGTATGGCGGGTGTTGCCGATTTGACCTTTATTTGCATAGCGAGTGTTGCTGATTGACCTATATTTGATTCTCGGATGTTGTCGATATGACATATATTTGTATGGCGGGTGTTGGTGATTTGACCTAAATTTGTATGTCGGGTGTTGCCGATTTGAGCTACATAATATAACCTATGCCCTACATTTGTAAAGTATACCTATGCAGATCAAAATTTCGCGACCATGTCAATGACCCGCAAAATCAAGAAAATATCATACATGCGAAATTACCCGGTCATACAGTATTTGTAATACCTACGTATGTCTATAGTAGGGACAGGTCACGGATTCCGGATGATGAGTTCCAAACTCTAGTGATGTAGGTATTGATAGACTAGAGGGTCGATCGTTATCCTCGGGATTTCTTCCACATCAAAAAATCGAAAGCCTTTTAATGGGAAGTAAAACTTAATAACATCAGACTGCAATTAATTTATTTGATTTGAAATATTGGCAGTGGCCTTCACAAAATACTTCCTCAGTGTATACCATTCAACCACGTGCTGGGAACCAACCAGGTAGATGTGGTGTGTTTATACTTTGTTTCCCTTCCAATATGAACAATGCAATTATGCATTGTGAAAGATGAAACAGAACGTGTTTATTTTATATTAGATTATAGACTGTTTCCAGCGATATATATTGAACTTGAAAAGATAAGCATTAGTAACAATTCAACTACGTAACAACTAATTATTTCTGAATTCAATTTGATTTGAATTTTATAGAAGCCAAGAAGCAAGAAAGTACTAGACCAGTCACTAAGCTGACTATTTGACAAAAGGGAATCCTGCTGGAACCGTAAAATTGAAACTACAATCATTCTATTGACTATTTTGAAATTTTGATACCGCACTCCAAATCTCCAACAGTCATAAGTATTTGAGGACGGCTTCCTCTATGTGCAGGATCTAAAATGTGACACTAATTTGTTTGTCTCCTTGTGATAGCGAACCTTCTTTATAGTGCTATCACACTGAAACATACAAGCAACCAGCAGTACATTACAACCGGCCTTATTATGACGACAGCCGGGGAAACCATTACTACCACTCCCATACCAAAACGTCAACATATACAAAACAATACAAAACAAACAAATTTAAAGTTCCAATTGCTGTACTTGTATAATAAATTTAATCTAATAACCATAACGTTACTTTAGTCATAAGATATTGCAGGGTTTAAGAGAGTGAAAATGAATAAAACATGTTGACTTATGGCGGAAAGCGTGATCATTTGCATGTATAATGCCTCTTTTATATATAATTTATATTACTTGGAGCTATAAAAAATACATTACCTAAGAATTTTTTAATATTGGAAACATAATCCAATGACTTTAATATTGACTCAGAAATATATCCGTACATTTACCAGATAGTGTATTTTAAATCTAGACCATTAGCTTCAAAATGTGACGAAAAGCCTCAATAAATCGATACAGACCTAATGAAATAATACATCAATAAAATGAATTGCCTAAATGAGGAAATGCTGTTTATTTTATTATTTAACCCGAGTACTTCGAGAGATAAAAATCAATACTGTTTGTTGGGTATTTTCAGTCGTGTTTTCTTGTACAAGGTTATGAAGCATTAGTAGGCTGTGGTTTAGCAGGGCTATAATTAATGGGTACAAGATAAACCTATTCAGGCCTTTAAAGTCAATAAGCTCTCCTCTTAAATGCAATATGTAAATTAATAAAAGAGACACGGCGGAGTGTTTATTTAATAACAAAACGTCTGAATCGATAACTGAGCATAGGTGTTGTGTTGCGAAGTCAAATACCATGTGCACAAATAAAAATACTGAATGTTAGGATTAACACTTGAGGTCGTGGTATATACAATGTTTATGTAGTTTTCATTTTATGTATAGTCATATCGGTAATAAATAAAACAATATTATCATCACTGTTTACTCTTCATACCCTTACATAGTCTCTGTTCCCCAATCTATTTATGGATGATAAAAATACATATCTAGTGTGTATGACGTAACTTAACCTAATACGATATCATTCATCTTACTTAAACGTAAGTGGTCCCTGATTTCTTCTAAATTAATATTAAAAGTGTCATTCAAGTTTTTCATCCACAATGATTAATCCAATTTTAATTCAGATTTATGAAAAACACTACAATAGTCAAGCAACACTTAAGTTAATAATAATGAAATTGATAGTATTTTGCTTAGTGCCTTACTTCACCCAAAACCATATAATATTTAAATTAATTTTATATAGACTTTCCTCTCTATCCTGGCTAATTTAGTGAATTGTCTCACCTTCAGTAGAGAAAGAACAATACGTCTCCTAACAGCCTCCGTAAGGGACGCTGACCCCTTCTGTTCCTTCATACCCAACGGTTACACTACCAGCCTCGTTCTGAGCTGGTCCAAATATAACTACACAACCGAGATGGCTTCTGACACTAGTACGCACGTGCAGGCACTCATGTTAGAGGTCAAACGACGTTTTGACATTTGAAATATTATCGATTTTTAAATGGACTATGTAACTAAAGAGCAATCATTCATAGTATTGTATACATTTTTAAAGCAATAAATAAGACTTAATTAAAGGTATTTTGAAAATCAGATCGATAAAAATGAAAAATACGAGAAATAAAAGGGATATATAGTTATTCAATGTGACGCATAGTTGGATTCGCATTGCCAAGACTTTAAATAGTACCCGGGTATTTCACAGAGGTAAATATTGATAAGGAGTTTACATATTAACGAGAGCCTACCTCTGATTTTAATGTTCATACAACATGTGTTAGCTGCTATAGATTCCCGCGTTTCCTTGCAGAATTCATTCGAAGAGTCATGACTAGAGCTTTAGGTATTGACATAACTCCATACCACTCAAACACGCACTTCACATTAGATTGGACTTCAAACATGACAGGCGCTGGTAGCAAAAACACATATTGCACTAGCCATTCATCACGTTAACCTCCAATTGTTTGTATATAGTTATTTATGTCAATATGCTATGGTGTCGTCATATTGGGTAAATAGATCTAGTATTATAAGTACAATGTTTTAATGTCATCGTTTTAATATCAAAACCCACGATACTTGACTCTATCTGTAAATATAATCAGCACTACTGTTTCATTATGCTTCAGGTCCAATTGACATCATTAATGTGAAGATATGTTAGGATCGAAAGGTGGAGTAAAGTTGGTTATTACTGTGAAGAAGCCTAAGGTCGGTACCTGGCAACTGCTTAATCTGATTTTCGACACAAAGAGAGAACCGTAGTCGTTTCATATCGGAGGCAAAATCACCTCACCACTGTCAAAGAGTAACATTTAAAGAAAAACAAATATCTTGCATAAGCGATACATGGCAAACTATTACAGAATAAGCCATAGTGTTCCCCAAGGTAATGCGTCTTCTTTAGATATACTATAATCAAACATCCCTGTCTCAAATCAAGATATTGTAGCTCCAAACCTTGGATATTCCAAAGTTATATAGGCAATACTATATACAGGAACCCCGCCATAGAAAAAGTGATATTACATTATTTGTCCTGTTAATTAAGTCTTTTTAGTCAACAACGTACCCGCCATACCTATTTTGTGTAACTAGAGTGGAGCCATATTCTCGCACGGTGACAATTTCAATTTTATAACACATAATTTTGTTTGTTTGTTTGATTAATTAACGTCCTATTTACAGCTATGGTCATGTAAAGACGACCTCCCATGTATGCAGTGTAATGCGTGTATGTTGTGCGAGGTGCGTGTTTTGGGAGACTGTGGTATATTCATGTTGTGTCTTCTTGTATAGAGGAACTGTTGCCCTTTTTATAGTGCTATATCACTGAAGCATGCCTCCGAAGATACCAAGCAACACACCCCACCCGGTCACATTATACTGACAACGGACGAACCAGTCGTCCCACTCCCTGTGTGCTGAGCGCTAAGCAAGTCAGAAACTACCACTTTTATTGACTTTGGTGTGTCTCGGCCAGGGGACAGAACTCAGGGCCTTTCTCACAGGGGTGAGCACTCAACTCAAAGCCAAAAATAAGGCGGTGCCAAGGGAGGCATTAGGAAAGATAAAGGCAGTTAGGAAGAAGAGAAAAACATAAGATCATAAATTTAGTCGCCTTTTACGATCATGCAATAGGGGCAGCAGGCACAATTCTAACGCCCTACCTGCATGAATAATATATATAACACACAAAGAAGATGAAACTTAACAATGTAATATATTAAATAGCACTGAACTATTATTTTTAGCAATTGTTTTGTGTGTTTGATATGCAACGATTAATTATTCAAATATCAAACAAAGAAAAAACAACTTTACCTCGACTAAATAAGGCAACTTCAAAATATTTTGAGCTCTGAATATGTCTTAGAAACTCGGAATACCATAAATAGTCTGTCACGAATATTTCAATTTAACTGTATTTAGCATGCGATACTATACAAAATGACAAATACATGTAAATAATAATTGTAAAGAAACGTCTACATGATCCTGGGCTACTTCCAAATATCATGTCCACCTAATCCAGGACATTGACGACAATGTGATATTTGATAAAAAGAAAAAAAGAGGATAGAACAAAGAAAAAGAGGGTAAAACAGTTAGTAAGTATTTTTCAATGTTCATATAAGAAGGAAAGAAAGAATGAAGATAAAAAAAGAATTTTTAAGCGTTTTAACCACTGTTATTGAAGCGCCTAAGCTTACCGTCTTCAGGTCCTCTGCGTCAATAGTAATGGGATTCCAGACAGAGGAGCGCCGTCTGTCTGCCGTCCGTCCGTACTCCACACCAAGGCTCATTTTCTTGAGAAAACCGAGACGACAGTTATTTGTTCTATGGAAACCTCCTCACCTTAGTTAATCCATTGTATCATTTCCTTTGTTGTTACTGATTTTCTGAAAACACAAAATGAAAGATATTTCAATGTCATACGAATACAATGTGAAATAGATTTAGAATGTTGAAAATATACCAAAATCTGCATCATAATCCAACGATAGTTGAGGTCCTTAAGCTGAACTCAATGTTAACAACAATCTTGTTTGCCCACTAAACGTTGAAACTCAAAACTATCCCCAACGTTAAACCCCAAAAACGACGATTTCCTTGTTTTAAAGAATATTGAATACCCTAGGGTTGTTATGTTGGCTGTTTGACTGCCTACAGAATACTATCCTTCACAGGAATTGGTATGGTAACTTTTATGTTCATCGGGTAATAAATAAGCATTTTTTAATAACGTAAATATGGCGGCGATTATTAATTATCCAACCTAGGGCGATAACAAGTGTATTAAAATGATTTGAAACAGTTGTTCATTGCTTCTTTGTTTAGATACATATTAAGATACTAATGCAAAAAAAATGATATAAAATATGGAGTATACCTATTATATAGTAAATTGGAATTCGTAAAAAATGAATTTTATTGTATCATATTCATCAGTTTGAATAACATGTTTGATTGTTCGATCATAGCCATTGTTGATGACATTACACTAACAAAGTAATTGTATATTTTGAATTTGTAATGATTTTGTCGCGTGCCCTCTGTTTAGAGTTTTTGGAATAGGTTCAACTTTATCCTTGTTATAACATTTTAAATATGTAATACAAACGTCACTTTGACTTGGATCAAAATGCCGTGCTGCAAAATTGTCATTAAAATACATCATTGAATCGGAAATGCCGAAGTCCAAAACGTCATACGTGTAAAATATTTGACCTTGTAAACGGCAATTTAACGCTTTACATGTTTTCTGTAAAATAATGTATGTATTAATTCAAGTTCAAGATGGCCACCTTTGATAAAATCAACTTGACTAAGGAATTATCAGCCGTAAAATTGAGCAGGTGTATAGGTTCAGGTCTTCTGCGTGTTTGATTGCACGGATCACTGCATTGTTTGTCTAAAGTGACCATGTACTTCACGATTAAGTCGCCTAGACGTAAAACTATTTGGCACGTTCACAATTCCAAGTTTAAAAAAGACGTAATGTTTACTTTACACATACTTGATATGACACATGAGGTCAAGATATAATACTCTAATTACGTTATTCGTTTGTTTGTATCAACTGTACTTTTCGTCAGAGTATTTTAGAATTGGTTTGGATTTTTCTTGTTGGTAGGGGCTTATAAGAGGTTTATATGAGATTTATGTTACCATAATAAGTATATAGGCTTTTACATGTTGAGAATATTTGCTAGAATAACTTATTTTACACCTTACCTTTCATATGAAAATCGACGGCAATAGATAACAGTATTGAATAATATATTTCGATATGTAAATATTCATTAAAAAGTGAATGATAAGTAAAACGATTGTTAGTAATTGACAGCCATTTATGAGGTAAGCCTCAGTGTTTTAAACTCTTAGCGTACCCATATCCAATATTAGTCATCCAATCCGCTAAGGCGACGTGTTTGACTTTACCGTACTATAAGATTTAAATGACCTGTCGGAGTTGATTAAGGTGTAATAAAGTCCATGGTCCTGAGAACAATAACAACTTTAGTATTATTGTAATTAGGCCTACTTTATTTAAGTGGTGTTATGTTGATGGGATTATCCCTAATCCCATTAGTGCCACTCATTACTTAATGAGATAAAATTATCAACAGGAAAAAACAGTGATTTGTTGTTTCTCTCCATGTAATGAGATGAAATTATCAACAGGAAAAAACAGTGATTTGTTGTTTCTCTCCATGTAATGAGATGAAATGAACAAGAGGAAAAACATGGTTTGTTGTTTCTCTCAATGTAATGAGATGAAACGATCGAGAGGAAAAACCATGATTTGTTGTTTCTCTCAATGTAATGAGATGAAATGAACAAGAGGAAAAACTATGATTTGTTGTTTTTCTCCATGTAATGAGATGAAATGATCAGCAGGAAAAAAAACAGTGTTTTGTTGTTTCTCTCAATTAAGATGAAATGAACAAGAGGAAAAACCAATGCTTTGTTGTTTCTCTCAATGTAATGAGATGAAACGATCAAGAGGAAAAAACATGGTTTGTTGTTTCTCTCTATGTAATGAGATGAAATGATCAAGAGGAAAAACATGGTTTGTTGTTTCTCTCAATGTAATGAGATGAAACGATCGAGAGGAAAAACCAATGCTTTGTTGTTTCTCTCTATGTAATGAGATAAAACGATCGAGAGGAAAAACCAATGCTTTGTTGTTTCTCTCTATGTAATGAGATAAAATGATAAAGAGAAAAAAACATGGTTTGTTGTTTCTCTCCATGTAATGAGATGAAATGATCAAGAGGAAAAACATGGTTTGTTGTTTCTCTCAATGTAATGAGATGAAACGATCGAGAGGAAAAAACCATGATTTGTTGTTTCTCTCCATTTGATGAGAAGAAACGATCAAAAGGAAAAAAAATATGATTTGTTGTTTCTCTCTATGTAATGAGATAAAATGTACAAGAGGAAAAAAACATGGTTTGTTGTTTCTCTCCATGTAATGAGAAAGACATTATCAAGAGGAAGAAAAACCATTAATTTGTTGTTTCTCTCTATGTAATGAGAAAGAAATTATCAAGAAACAACAAATTACGGGTTTTCCCCTCTCCACGTAAGGAGATGAAATGATCAAGATGATTCTCTCCATGTAATGAGAAAGAAATTATCAAGAAAAAACAAATTATGGGTTTCCTAAAGAGGAAAAGCCAATGATTTGTTGCTTCATTCCATACAATGTTGATAAAGCGGTATAATTGATATTATTTGCATTATGTGATGTTAAGACACTTTTTAAAATGACAAGAAAGGTAATCTTTATGACTTGTTACAGGTATGAATTTACAAAACTCTATGTATAGTAAAATGTTGTTATTTGAAGATTGATGACCCTATTTGCTGTTCATAACATTGGTATTAGTGCCAATGGGGATGACTATGACCATTTTGAAGACAAGGTTTGAAAAAAATTACTTTTTCATTTCGTAGTATAGGTCAATTTACAGTTGTTCTATGTCATTTTATTAATTTATAGATGAACATCAATAACTCGAACTCGTATAACTGGAAAGACTGTTAAAGATAGACATAAACTGACAACTAGGACTATGATTATGGTCCAACTTCGAGTTAACGAGGCTTAACTGTATCTATTATTTCACTATTACAAATTTCATGGGTTTTTTTCATTTTAGGTCTGACATCCTACCACTTATACTTCATCTATTTGACAGCTGTCGGATTCTTGTCGTTGTTAGTGTATTTTCGTTGGAGACTACGTGCATGTCTTCTCTTTGCGACGAAAATTGGGTACATCCATATATTTGATTAATATATATCCGTTTACAGAATGTACCACAATAGAGACCTTACCTAAGATCAAAGGTCAAGTACTATGTTTACGTATATCAAATTTTTCATTGATATAATTGGCAAAATATTACATAGAATTTTTTCTGACAGAATTTGATATTTATTCATGTAATTAAAATAAATGTTTTGATACAAAAATATTTCCAATACAGACTTAGCGTCTTCGTCTTTTAACCCATCTGTCACTCAGGCGACTAGAAGTACATTCGACGTCTCTCCAGTGGCAATTCGACTTATTCATTATCAATAAAAAACATAAACCTATGTAATGTATTTCAACAATATAACCTGAATATCGTTAGTATTATAGAGCACTGGCGGGGTGTATTAATTTGAAAATCATTGTGTTTTTATGTCAATTATCTATCATTGCATATCATTAGGTTAAACAATGAATGGTTTCAGCTTACAAATCTGGTAAAATTTCCTTCTACGTTTACACCTGCCGAGAAAAACAGAATACCGCCACACGCTGAGACGGGTTGATGTAATTAATACCTTCATGTGACTCCATTTCCTATATTTAGAGAGCTTTAAATGTCGTGGGACAAGAACAAAATAGCTCAATAGTGTGAAATATCTTTTCTACTATCTATGATAACACATAATGTTCCTTGATTACAGTTAAAATGTACAATATGCACTATAAATTCAGATTAGATTTGTAAAAATAATAATTATTGAATTGTTTGGTTATAATAGTACGTGAATACAGGATTGCAAATCCAACCAATAAATGTGTAATAACAATATCATTCCGAAACTTTATTTTTTAGATAAAAAAAAAACAATGTTTAAATAAAACTGTTTTATAACATTAACGGAAAGCTCTGAAAAGGTATAAAGAGGACAAAACTACCATTGATGACAATTTATATTATTTCTGTGTCCCAAATCTGGATCAGCAGAGATCTTAATGATAAAGTGTAGTCAATACTAGTAGATCCAAACTAAATCGAATCCCATTATGTTCGCTTCGTCTACTTTTTCATCTCGTCTTAGCACCCGCTAGTCTTTTTGTTCTCAAATATATAGAATATCAGTACTTTCGGTTTTAATTTGATCAAAAACGATTTTTTTTTTCTTTTTTTTTTCTTTTGTAGTTACTATTGCGTAAAGCGATTTGTTATTTCTAAAATATCATATAACTGTGCATAATGTTTTAAATGTGTTAAGTTTTATTTAAAACTTACTTGTGGTTTAAGGTTAGGAGTTAGTTATATCAGATATCTACAACACTGTAAAGCAAATAAAACATCAACTAGTCCACCTCTACATATTTCTCACAAAGAATTATGTTTTACATCCTATCAACAACCAATGGGATGACCAGTACTAACACTGTATTCGGCCTCACATTGTTTCGTCCGATACTTTGCATTGTTAAAGTACAATAGTCTTTATACTATCTGGTAGTTTGAAAGAGGAAGCAAAACAAAAACAACTGGTATTTCTGACTTTGAACTTCAAACCTACCATCTGAAATAGTTCCATTTTTACTCTGTTATTGTAATTGTAGCTTTAGAATTTCAATATGAAGTATGAAATATTCATAATTACAATTTCTACTTTTCAAGTTGTGTTATTAATTTTCACATATATCTTACCTTCAAATCTACCAATAAGTATCACACCTCCTCAACTATGGAGGAAATTACACCTTCCCAATAGATGGCGCTGTATCTCCTCGTGTATCACAGACGTTAATGATCTAATGTGTATCGATTGGTGAATTAATTGTCTCACTGATTGACACCCCACATACAGAACGCCTAAATATCGGCCTAAAGTTTTATTGGTACCACGTGGGTAGCGCTCGTCTGCGGTAATTGCTAACATGGACGACCTTCTTTATCATTGTTGATCGTGACATGTCGTTAAAACTTCAAACAGATTCCAATCATATCGAAGGATATGTTTAATTCGAGTGAAGCATAGACAATAGCATTATCAGCTTAAGAAGTATCGGGCTACATAATTTCTGAATAAATGCATATTTAAATGTTCAACTTTGCATATTTATTTTTTTTATGTGAAGGGTTAATATCAAAGAAAATACACATATAAACATACAACAAATGTACAGTTCGTTTTATTGTCTTGTTTAAAGTAAAACAAAAATATTTAAGAAAATAAGCTTAATGTATTCCAGAAATATACACACTTTGTTTATCGACGATTTTAATACAACATAGACGTAGAGACAACGATATCACACTGTCTAAGTGTGATTATTGGCGGGTTCAATAATATTTGCACGTGACAATAATTTAATTACAAATTAATTGTTTTGTTTACGTCACGGAGAGATGACAGTTCATACAAATTGGTGGCAGATTTGTCGTCCATTATAAATGTGGAAATGATCATATCATTGTTATTTGATATTGATAAATATCTAACAATCAGTATCATAGTTCTATCGTTATATTGGATTTTAGTTAACAATAGATGTTGATGAAAATGTTGATATTTGTCCACTTCGGTTTGTGATTGAAATGATAAGGAAACTATATTTACGTATTGCCAATTTAGTTCTAAATATACGTCAAAAGACAATAGCGTTTGTATTTACACTGTGATACAATATGCCATAACTGTGATAATTATTGATATGGTCAAAACAAAACGTTATATATATCAATCAATGACTAATTATATCCTGCTCATATTTAGTGTGGGAAAGTACATCGTTTTATTGTTATTAAAAATCAACTTTATTTCGTACACTTGTTTTTGATTTCATTCGTTCTCTTAAGTTTATCCAAAAATCAATTATACATAACCCAAGAGTGGATATAACGACAGATACAGTAACCGCTGGAATATCGAGTATATAACAACATCTGCTCTTACAGAAAATGTCATTCTAGTCCTTTATGTTCATTCTGGTTGTCATGATTTCCTTTCGTCGATATAAATGAACATCTAAAAGATGAGCAGTTAATTCTGGTGCCATTCTCTCTAGATCTGCACAAAGGATATGATTACTATATGATTGAATCTGTATCATTTTAGTCCCATTCATCTGATTTTTTGCAATATCCATGTGAGTAGTATAATGACAAGGTTGCAAAATAACAAATAATATAATACTTAGGAATAAGGTATAGAAATTGCATTTTTCAAAAATTACTCAAATTAAAAAAAAACCATAAAAACAAATCTGCTAAAATTTACCAGTGGACTATTTCTTCAAGTCATGACTCTCCTCAACGTTCCTCAACTTAAAATTCTTCATAGAAAACACTAAAAGTAGTCGAGGGAAAATATTAAATTAGTTTTCTTTAACTTCTGTTTTTATTTTAAGTTAAAGGATTCCTGAAAGTTAAGAAATGTTGATGAAACTGGGCCCAGTGGTGCTAGGGACATCGAACAGTAGTTTTGTCCTTCTATATACAGCTGATTTTTTTTTCTTTTTCTTTTTTTCTTTCTCTAAAATTCGACAATGTATCGTTCTCCGTTCTTAACGGACTATTTCAGAACTCGACAGTAATGCTAGAGAAACATTTTTATCTTAAACTCGGAAATTCCTTCTAAAATCATTTAAACTTTTCACTTCATCACTTGTCTTAAATATTTTGGACACTTAAGATTTAAGATCGTTTCAAATCATGAATACTCCTGATGTAGCGAGTCCTAGACGGACCAGACAGCTCTATATGATGTCCTAGACGACAACACTGATGAGTTCTAGACGGACCAGACAGCTCTGTATGATGTCCCTAACATCACTGATGAGTCCTAGACGGACCAGACAGCTCTATATGATGTCCCTAACATCACTGATGAGTCCTAGACGGACCAGACAGCTCTATATGATGTCCCCATAACATCACTTATGAGTCCTAGACGGACCAGACAGCTCTATATGATGTCCCTAACATCACTGATGAGTCCTAGACGGACCAGACAGCTCTATATGATGTCCCTAACATCACTTATGAGTCCTAGACGGACCAGACAGCTCTATATGATGTCCCTAACATCACTGATGAGTCCTATACGGACCAGACAGCTCTATATGATGTCACTTAAGATTTAAGATCTAGTGTCATTCGTTTCAAATCATGAATACTCCTGATGTAGCGAGTCCTATACGGACCAGACAGCTCTGTATGATGTCCCTAACATCACTGACGATTTCTAGAATGACCAAACAACTCCACATGGTGTCCCTAGACTCACATTGGCAAGTTATGGATGGAACAGCTCTACTCTATTGTGTCCATACCATTCTGACAGTTCTTAAAATGACGAAATAGCTAATGTTGTTCGTAAGTGGTTTTTTATTATATATTCTTTCAAACTCTTAAGGTATGATAGAACAATGCATAAAAAGATAAAAACTTTAAAAAATAAATTTTCTACGTTATATAATCACTTTAATGCGTCGTCTGTTATACCTTTTGTAGCTGTAAGAAAATCTACCTATGTAATGCGCCGATATCCAGGTTAAAACCTGTCATTACTAAAACTAATCCTTCTTTGAAACACCACGTTTAAATGATTCTACAGATGTTAATTAAGGTCATTTGACGTCTAGTCGACAAAGGGATTACTGATAATACACTAACAATGTTTCTTATCATTTACTTTGATTCAAAGGTATTATGTAACATTGTGTTCCGGTAACATGGGATTCTTATCAATGTATGTCTGCCGGATATTTATATCTATGATGTAATATCAGGGATATTTTTTGTTCGGATAAATCAACGGTGGATTATCTTAAAATCAGGACAATTTACCATTACCTCAATTGCAATACTTTTCAATTTTTCTCTTCAAATAGCTCATTGTAGTGGAGTATAGGTGTTCGATTCTGAAAATATACATATTACAATGGCTTTATCATGTCTTAACGAGGGCATGAGTACTCGTATGTACTGTAGCTGAATGGCTAAAAATAAATGTTAACCATTGATCTTATTTAACGCCAAACAATCTCAAATTCTATTTTTGATCCACTTCATTGATGTCTTTGTCAAAAAAATCTATGAATATAATTCTATTGTTTCGGTTGGTTCATGATTTATTGTGTGATATCTAAAAATCTAAATAAGGAACAATACCACCGCCAGTTTTCTATATTTACCTACTATATTTATCTGTGTGTTGATACTGTTCTTTATATCTATAAAAGGAAAGTATTTTTATTTGTTATAAAATTGAGAGCAATAAGTAAATAAAAGCTTTCTATCCACTTACCTTGTTAATATAACAATATTTATATATGTTATATGTTTTAATTATCTTATAAATATATACTATATATCACATGCAGGTCCCAGTTCCACGAACATTTCTTAGCTTTAAGGAATTCCTCAACTAAAGTCTCCATAGGAAATCATTACAGAAGTTAATGAGAAAATCCTAACTTAAGGAGTCTCCCTCAAAATTTGTAATGCATTTCTATGGAGAATTTGAAGAAAATGAATTCCTTAAAGTTAGGAATGCTTGTGAAACTAGGCCATGGTAAGTGGTAGCATCTTAAAAAGCCTTCCTTAAAATCTGTAATGCTTTTCTTTGGTTTATTTTCAGTAAAGGAAATCCTTATATTTAAGAAATATTCATGAAACTGGGCCATGGTAAATTTAACCCACTTAGACTGACTTTTAAAAGATTTTTTTTATATCTCGTGTCAAACTTTGGAGGCATTTGTGTCTGACATAGTGCTCGACCTTCTCTGTTTTCAGCCGGAGTTCAATTTCCGGTACTGGTAAATAGTTTTCAATAAGCTGAATACATGTACCATTAGAGTCTCCAGCTCTCCAGCGATTGTAATAGCAGACTAGGAAATAGATCTTACAGCCTTGAGAGTCTCGTGTAGCGACGTAAAAAAGTCTAAATATGAACGGATTGCGTTGGTTGTAAAAGGATGATTTCTCACCTTAAGTGCACTTACTCTATAACACTGTGATTATAGTTAACAACATGCAGCATGGGAAACTTCGGTATTAGTTAATGACCCGTTAGGTTTGATAGAGAAAGCAGTTATCAGAAAAAAATCTGACCAACTATTTTAGTTTTTTCTTACAAAGCATTGACCCGCGACCATATTGTAACATAGCACAACCGCAAGAGTCCCCTAGGCACTCTTAGACTAAACGTTAAAGCCTTTGTGTATTATGTGACCAAACAATAGCGATAATGTACTTATGAAAGGATATTTAAAAATTGGAAAGTATTTCATTGCTTTTCGACACGATATAAGCTTTAAATGACTGTGATACAATTAGATGAAAGCTTAGCTACCGAGGTACACTGTTGGTGTTGGAGCCGTGTGTGGCCGATAAAATAGCAGTTTGTTCATATTAATCAAACCATATGAATGAAAAGACATCTGTTTTATTTTATTTTACTTTCATCTATGGTATTTCCTTAACTCATAAACCACATCGATGTCAGAGAAGTATTCACAAATGTGACATTCATTGATCCTGGTCATTGTTGACACTTCTTCTGAACGGAAGTTGGATTGTGGAGTAAGCCCGTTACTATGGATTTTAACACGCCGGACTATATAGATCGGCTATGTCATTCAAACATTGTCAAGAGCCAGAGGTGAGTTGATTGTAAAAAGAGTGACGGATGCAGAATATGTTTGATAACATTTTGATTGGGAACATTAATATTATTGTACATGACTTCGCCTTAAGTTGTAAATTTGCATTACATTCTGCGAACAAGTGAATGGTGTGGAAGACTGAACGTAAACTAATTAAGGTGTTATAGAAATATTGACATTTAGGATCGTCAGATGTGTCATGAATATTTATGAAACATCTTCATCAATAGTATATCGGATGTTTATACTCGATTAACATCGGCTGCACTGTGGGTTATGCTGTGCTTGACCCTGGTCAACACTTTTACCAGATTGGGATGGTTCAGTGGTGATATGCCAGTGGGAGTCTGTCAAAGTCAACATAGTGATCCATTTAGACGGGAGCATCTATATACATTGTGAACAAACACTGTCATCATTTGCGTGTATCGGAGTTCAATGCACAGGAAATACCTATGAATACAGTCTGTTGGCAAATCGTTAAATCTAAACTTTTAAAAATAAGATAAAAACTTCATCGATTGGATCGTCAAAAAGAACAAGAACTTGCTCGGATATTTATTTGACAAAAGAAGACAAAAAGCACGAGAGGGTTGTTTTAGAACGTCCGGTGTGTCTCCATTTAAATTGGTTGTCGCCCCTGATCGATTGTTGCCATTATGAAGGACACCGAACCACGCACTCGATCGGCCCCCGTTAAGTCTATTGGGAAACTAGCAAAGGAGGCGCATGGTTATGAAACTATGGACAAATTTCAACGACATGATCGTCTCATCTTTCCTGGAGAAAAAAGGAAGGAGTCAACTGCTTCACTTCTTGTAGAATTGTCTACGCCGAAACAAACTCGGCCAAAAAGTGCGAGCAGACGACAGTTCTTTAACGAGGATTATGAAGACTACCTTGACGTACAGAAGAAAGTGTCCAGGGACGAGATGGACAATATTGTGTCGCGTCTCACCCGGCCCACATATACCAGTAGTGTACGCGAAACTTCTGGAAACGAGAAAAGGGTAAATGTGGAAGAGAAATTTGTGCGGAAAAAAGTAACAATTCATTCGGTGGCAACCCAACGTCAGCTGGATCCAGGTCGGTTCCAAGGATCAAAGAAAGTGAGTCGACAGAAAATCGACGACATTGTGAACAGACTGAGTCAGACAAGCAAACGTCACGTGCAGCCATCTGTTCAGGAACGACAAGAACTTAACCGGAAGTTAGGGTCCTTGTCTAGTTATCGGTGGATGGGGATCCGGAACTGTTGATATCTTATCGAGATTGTAATCTTAATATTTTGGTGCTCTTATGAAACATAACGTTTGACATTTTATCTTCACTTTGGTCATTATCACATCTGTAAATACTGATTATTTTGATGAACCAAGATGATAAGTGTCATTTGCTCGTGACCCTTACAGCCGTCTACATGGATATACTAGTTTGGCTTGACTCTAAGTGACATCAAAAATGTTACTTTTTTCGTGGCCTTTGCAAACTTTCACATTGACAATTGCACTCTGGGTGACCTCTACAATGTCAATTTGCTCGTAAACTTGTGGAAGTTCGCATGGATATAATTTTTGACTGGGCTGTGAATGACCACTACAATGTCAATTTGCTTGTCATCTTTGCAGACGTTCACATAGATACACAGTATGCCTAGTATTTTTAGGTCAAACAGGAAAGAAAATGGAAATGTATTCATTGAAGACAGTTGTTATTTGATGGCTTTAAAAGTAGAGTATACTGTATCTAGATTTCTATTTATAAACGTCTGCAATTCAAATTGTATTACTTGATACAATGATCAAGAATACTGGTATTTCCAGTTTTCACTTTTGTGTATTTCCATTGTTTTTATTATTGCACCACTCGGTAGATTCTCAGCCTTGTTTTCCGTCTAATTCGACTACCAGTAAACGTATGTATTGCATGTGCGTATGAATATAAACCTAATTGCACTCAATTGTCACCGATATTAATCCGCTAAATACTGTTTAATCACACTTTGATTAAAAAAAAAATGTTGATTCAACTAAGCTTAGTTACATCTCGTGTATGGTAAGGGGTGTTTTTTTAAAGAAATGATGAATTATTTATTAAGGTCTCTTAAATACTACTCAGAAATGGCTAGAATATAAACACAACTGGAACAGTTTTGAAATAATACAATTCTGGCCGTACTTAAAAGTATACAGATATATCTTGTATGTTTTCAGAACAATCCTACTACCAACCTTTTTGAAGTTTTTTTCTGACTTCATCAGGTTTGCTTACAACAGGGGTTTGTTTTGTAGTTTAAAAGTAGAAGAAAATCATGATATACAAGAATAAGTTGGAGAGTGGGAGCTGTAGAATGATATGACCATCAGGGTTTCCTGCTTGATGTCTTTGCTACTCTATATGTCTATGTGATAGCTCTATAAAGTGTACCTTGCGTGTTAGTTGCTGCTATGTTAAAGCAGGGGTTATTGACTCGATTAATCCTTGTGAATGAAGTGTGCTCCAACGTGAACAAACTATTGTCGTTAGACAGAACTTCATAAAAATGTCACGTGGCATTTTTTTTTACAACCATAGCAATGATAAGTGTCTCATCTTGCCGGTAATGTATTATTTAAAAAAATCTACATAATGTTGGTAGTAAAACAATAAAGAACGATCTTGTTTTTTGTATATTCTATATTTAAGTTGAATTTATATTTGAAGTGTTGTAGTATATGTAAGAGTAAAGGACTGAGCCATCAAATCCTTGATGTTTTACGATATAATTTGCATGTTACACATATTGAAAATTCTCTCATTACAAATAATATACCAGTTACGTGCTATCAAGAGAAAGTTAAAATAATTTACTGAAACAGTCTGAGAAAGAATTTATATTATGTTGCATATTGCTTTGTGATTCTTCTGTTAGGTTCCTCCTTACAAATGCTACATATCCTAAGCTTTTTGGTCATTTAGGAGATAGTAAATGTGACGAAACCTTAGACTGAAAGCCCTTTTGCCTCCTAAAAAGAGGGATTTTTTTTATTTTATATACCAAAGTTTGTTAAAGTACAGTTTATAAATTATAATTCGACATGCTTTTGCCAAATGGAATATTTATTTTGTTCTTATCACTTCATATAAGAATCCATCACGGCTGTCCTTGAAACCTTCGTTTTGGCAAAATTTTGTATGATTTGAACACATTGCTGTGAAAAATGTTTTCACTATTTACAAAGATATATATGTATAACAACAAACGTTATTTTAAACACGAAATACAACAAGTAAATACTCATAAGTAGAAAGTCCATCCGAACACTGGGATATAGAAATAGAGGTTGCGTCGGAGCAACCCCGTTTGCATGCTTGCAGCTCGCAACGATATAAATGATTCAAGTACAATTAGAAATTCTTTTAAGTTTGTTTTTTTTTTTTTTTTTTTTTTTGGGGGGGGGGGGGGGGGGGGGGGTGGATAATTAAGTCTCTAAAGTCAAAGCATGTACAATTGTAGTCCTAGCTTCAAATTATTTTACTACTACCGAATACCAAATAGTTATTTCAGAATTAAAGTTCGAAGACTAACAATTTTCTTTTGGTTATGTTGAAGTTATCACTGTCCGTTGGAGACAGTTTTCTAGCTCTTGGTCTATGCAGTTGATTGTCCAAAACACATCTCATAGAAATATAAGCCAATCTTCAAAAATCAGACAATTTCCTAAAATTGTCAGCAATTTATCTGCGAATAATATGCAATTGCAAATGCCACCAAGGAAGAACACTACTGTCAAAAACATAAAGATTGGAAACTCCCTCATTGTCTTTACTGACGGCAGAGAGAAACCTCTGTTGCTTTGATATGATTTTTGAAAACAAGAAAATGAGAAATTTTACATGTTTTTTTTAATTAAAAAATCATGCTTTCAAAACCGAAATGCGTTTTCTTTTATCGATGTTTAAAGATGTTCCACCGCTGACAAATGGTATTTTTTCACTATCAAAAACAGGAGTAGACGATTTAGCGTTTTTCTTCAGTTACAAAAGTTACTTAATTTACACCATTACCACCATTGAAAAGTTTAAGCGTCTGCTTTTATTTAAAATTAAATATATGAAAAATAATTAATTGCATCCCGAAAAAATGCCGTGGCACTATATCATATATGGAATAAAGTACTGATTACGCATGCGCCAAAGGCAAAATAAGTTATCTTGTATTGTTTTTTGTGTTAATTAGACATATATATACACAATTAAACACCAATTATTGTTCAAATGATGAATATCATTTATGCTCTGTGTGTGGGCGGTGGAGCATCTTTAAAGCTAAAATATTAGTTCTTACCTTACCATCTGAAAATTACTGAACTTCCATAACACATCAAAGTCATCCTCCTGTATTTAACTATTTGGGTGTATAGAAAAAAAACTAGGTTCGTACAGGGGTACATCTGCCGATCGGGAAAATAAGCTCAAATATATTATTTTGCTACAGTAGATTTGTGTAATATGAGAAAGATAATGTGCATGAGATTGAAGCCATCATGGAGACTACTAGACGCTCCTTAGGTACAATTCAGTGCGGTATCGCTATAAATTAAACAAAGGATTCTGCTATCACAATGAGACACACCAAAACACCACTTTAACTAACTGTACGATTTATTCAACCTACATTAGATGTACGAGTATACAGAAAAAGTATATGTTAGTCAGACATTGCTTTATGATAAAATGTCTACAATGCTATATATAGTTACATAGATTGTCAATATTTCATTCTATGACGCACGAAGTTGTATTTTGTCCTTGGAACTGAAGTTCAGTTAATCCTTATCATCCGCTATTAAATACAACTAATCACAAAGGTCCGGCAATATAATAACGTCATATCCGGATATATAGCTCGATAGTTTTAAATATAGTTTCTCAGTTCAGATTCATTCACAAATAACGACGATATTACGGAAGCGGAATAGGGTCGCCATATGTGTGGAAAAAAAACATGTATTGAACGAAACTCGTAATTACGAGAATTGATTAACGAATTAATGTGTTTGTACTTGGAGGTTTGTTTTTCATTCTCGTAATATTCTTATTATTACAAGATTCTTGCGCGTTATTACTAGATTATTTTTTTCTCTCATGAATGAAAAGGAACAATGAGAATCTGGGTATACTTGTGGGACACTAAGTATACGCTTACTAGTATTTAATAAATACAAAGCCACCTGTATCCAATAGTACTACAACGAATCCTTGTAATCCGGATAAAATCCTTTGACCTACGGTGAGTATTTCACAACTGTTCCAACAAATGGGCTAATCTATGGGAGGCCACGAAAGAAAGTCAAGCTCCAGGATCACGAAACATCTTACCCAATAAAAAATGACGTTACTTTGTTACTTTTCATAACGTCATTCGTATTTGGCCGAGTCAAAACCCCTGGGACCCACTTCACCCAACCTCTCACCACCAACACCACCTCTCGCCGTGAGCGTCCATGTATTAAATTGAACTTAACTTCATCAAGTAATATGTACATGTATATTGATTTTTAGTGTTCATAGTTCTTATTGCTACATGAAATATAGAGGAAAGAACCGTCTTGAATTGATGGTTATTGAAGCTTCAAGCAAACCCCAAACAAATGCATACATTATGCTGTGTATTCCAGGTCCCACGTGTGGATAATACGTATTAATCCATTTAACGATTGCTAATGTGATGGTAAACACAATATATAGCGGTTTTTTGGCTGATACAGTCGTCTGTACGATCGATAAAGGACATAGGCACCCGAGAATAAGTTACAGTTTACATATATTTGGACCTATGAACATTCATCCTCGATACTCCAGGGGTTCCGATCACTTACGATCACTATACACCCATTGTAGAGACCGTTAGTGATCGGAACCCCTGGATTACCGAGGATGATGGACACCAAGATAAGCTCAAATATACATGGACATGTATGTAAATTGTCACCCATTATCATGTCCCTGTGGCATAGGCCAGTTAAATGCATCAGCTGAAAATTCCATGCCCTGGACTCGACGCGTTTTTCCTAATGTTCAGCCGATTGGCTGATTTCAGCCTTTTTGACTTTCAGAAAATAGGTTCCTGGTACATGTAATTCCATATAATTTTCCCAAAAAATATAAATTTCAGCCTTTTACAGATTTTTAGCTCACCTGGCCCGAAGGGCCGGTGAGCTTTTGCCATGGCGCGGCGTCCGTCGTCCGTCCGTCCGTCAACATTTCCTTAAAATCGCTACTTGTCATAATGGATTTTAACAAAATTTGGTCAGAAACTTCCATAGGGGAAGGGGATCAGATTTTGCATAAATGGTGACCTTGACCCCCCCCCCCTGGGGCAGGAGGGGCGGGGCCCAATAGGGGTAATAGAGGTAAATCCTATAAATCGCTACTTGTCCTAGAGTTCTGCATGGTTTGCAACCAAATTTGGCCAGAAACTTCCTTAGGGGAAGGGGATCAGATTTTGCATAAATGGTGACCCTGACCCCCCTGGGGCAGGAGGGGCGGGGCCCAATAGGGGTAATAGAGGTAAATCCTATAAATCGCTACTTGTCCTAGAGTTCTGCATGGATTGCAACCAAATTTGGCCAGAAACTTCCTTAGGGGAAGGGGATCAGATTTTGCATAAATGGTGACCCTGACCCCCTTGGGGCAGGAGGGGCGGGGCCCAATAGGGGTAATAGAGGTAAATCCTATAAATCGCTACTTGTCCTAGAGTTCTGCATGGATTGCAACCAAATTTGGCCAGAAACTTCCTTAGGGGAAGGGGATCAGATTTTGCATAAATGGTGACCCTGACCCCCCTGGGGCAGGAGGGGCGGGGCCCAATAGGGGTAATAGAGGTAAATCCTATAAATCGCTACTTGTCCTAGAGTTCTGCATGGATTGCAACCAAATTTGGCCAGAAACTTCCTTAGGGGAAGGGGATCAGATTTTGCATAAATGGTGACCCTGACCCCCCTGGGGCAGGAGGGGCGGGGCCCAATAGGGGTAATAGAGGTAAATCCTATAAATCGCTACTTGTCCTAGAGTTCTGCATGGATTGCAACCAAATTTGGCCAGAAACATCCTTGGGGAAGGGGAAAAGAACTTATATAAATTTTGACTCTAACCCCCTGGGGCCAGGAGGGGCGGGGCCCAATAGGGGATATATAGGTAAATCCTATAAATTGCTACTTGTCCTTGAGTTCTGGATGGATTGTAACCAAATTTGGCCAGACACATCCTTGGGAGAAGGGGAACAGAACTTGTATAAATTTTCGCTCTGACCTCCCGGGGGTAGGAGGGGCGGGCCCAATAGGGGAAATAGAGGTAAATCCTATAAATCGCTACCTGTCCTAGAGTTCTGCATTGATTGTAACCAAATTCGGCCACAAACATCCTTTGGGGAAAGGAAACAAAACTTGTATAAATTTTGGCTCTGACCCCCCTAGGCTCTGACCCCCCTGGGGGCAGGAGAGGCGGGGCCCATTAGGGGAATTAGAGGTAAATCCTAAAAATCGCTACTTGTCCTAGAGTTCTGCATGGATTGTGACCAAATTTGGCCAGAAACATCCTTGGGGTTAACAGAATTCGTATAAATTTTGGCTTTGACCCCCCTGGAGCAGAAAGAGTGGGGCCCAATAGGGGAATTAGAGGTAAATATTCAAATTCCTTCAGAAAAGAAACAATGAACTTGTATTCAGAACATTACTTGGCATTACAAACCAGGTGAGCGATACAGGCACTCTGGGCCTCTTGTTCCATTTTCATCTCTGGATTGTCGTACATGTATTTAGTGTAGTCTATATAGGTTCCACAAGATACACCATGGCCATTTTCGTTTATTCGGTTCGACCGTTGGTTGAAGTCATTATTTCAAGTATAATTCCTGACTGACCTGCAGTTTATGATACAGGCCTGTGAGGTCTTTGCCAAGACTCGTCTGAAAACAATATAAAATCACAAGGTCCTTATTTAATTAATAAAAGAACAACTACATATGTATGTCCAACCAGTCAAACAGTATAATTGAAAACGGCCCATGTCGCTTCGTTCTGGAACATAATGAATGACTCCATAACACAAAAATTAGTAGATTCTTGAACCACGTCAGTGGTTGGTACTTAGTACACTAAAATACTGTAATGTTCCATTTCATACTTCATGTATCTGACAAACTGGTTCCAATTATATATCATGTTTCCTAAATATTTCCAAAACAAAATATCCTAAAGAATCTAGAGTAGTGGAATTGACATATTCAATGGGTTCGATTTTTTCTTGGCTAGTGGTAATTTCGGAGGTTAAAGGTCAATGGGTGAAAATTCACATTTTTAGGTCACCCGACCAAAGGTCATGGTGACCTATTGCGATAGAATTGTATTCGTCTTCATCTTTCGTGCGTCGCCAGTTAACATTTCCTTGTGAACGCGATTACTTGAGTAAATATAAATCGAGCTTGTTTGTAGACTTACATTCGAAAGACCTCGAACTAGTTCAAAAATCAGTGTGATTCGACAGTAATTTACGAAGTTATTGCCCTTTGCACTAATAATTATTAATGGACCTTGTGAACGCGATAACTTGAGTTAATATTAACTAAGCTTATTGAAACTTCGTATGTAGACCTATTAGCTAAATGTTCGAAATTCGTGAACAAAAGACATCTGTTGGCTAGTAAATCACATAACTAATTTGTATCAAATATCAGGAAACTGTTAAGGCCCATGGACCTCTTGTTATTGTTTAAGTCCTAATAATTATTAAATATTAGAATAGAGAAAATATTATTTTGCAGTTTTTTCTGTAAAAGTTGGTCAAAGTGTCCTTCTTAAGCATTTGTTCTATTTAAGCATTAAAAACTTATATAATTTTCCTGAAAACTAGGATTTTAATGATTTGATAGCTTGAGATCGATGTTTAGTACTGCATGTGAATCTTGACAAAACCTGCTTATGATGATAACATCCTTGGGTCACATTGGCTTGCTAGATCACATTCATAAATAAGGTCATATTCTATGAAAGGGTAATTTTTTTTAAAAATTGTTCAGGCTTGTTTTATGAGCTTATTTCAAGTAACATTATTATTGCAAATAATAGGACCCCTCTTTCTTTCTTTTAAAAAATAATGCTCTTTTATTCCTTATAAAAGACCCCTCTTAAATTTCTTATAAAGGGTCTCTCTCTTCGATTCCTTATAAAAATGTCTCTTTCTTATTCCCTATAAAAAGGACCCCTCTTTTATTCCATGTAAACGGACCCCTCTTTGATTCAATATAAAAGGGCCTCTCTTATTCCTTATAAAAGGACCCTTCTATTTCCTTAAAAAAGGGCCTCTCTTATTCCTTTATAAAAGGGCATCTCTTATTACTATGTTATTACTTATAAAAGGACCCCTCTTTTATTCCTTATAAAAGGACCCCTCTTTTATTCCTTATTAAAAGGGCCTCTCTTATTCCATATAAAAGGACCCCTCTTGATTCCTTATAAAAGGGCCTTCCTTATTCCTTATAACAGGACCCCTCTTTTTTCCATATAAAAGACTCTCTTGTATTCCTTATAAAAAGGACCTCTCTTATTCCTTATAAAAGGACCCCTTCTATTTCCTTAAAAAGGGCCTCTCTTATTCCTTATAAAAGGGCATCTTATTATTCCTTATAAAAGGACCCTCTTTTATTCCTTATAAAAGGACCCTCTTTTATTCCTTTAAACCCTCTTTATATAAAAGGACCCCTCTTTTATTCCTTATAAAAGGACCCTCTCTTATTTCCTTATAAAAGGACCCCCCCTCTTTTATTCCTTATAAAGGGCCTCTTTATTCCTTATAAAAGGACCCTCTCTTTATTCCTTATAAAAGGGCCTCTCTTATTCCTTATAAAAGGACCCCTCTTTTTTTCTTATAAAAGGGACTCCTCTCTTATTCCTTATAAAGGGCATCTTTTATTCCTTATAAAAGGCCTCTCTTTTATTCTTATAAAAGGACCCCTCTTTTATTCCTTATAAAAAAACTATTTTATTTCTTATAAAAGGGCCCTCTTTTATTCCTTATAAAAAGACCTCTCTTTTATTCCTTATAAAAACCCCTCTTTTGTTCCTTATAAAAGACCCTCTTTTATTCTTATAAAAGGACCCTCTTTTATTCCTTATGAAAGGGCCTCTTTTATTCCTTATAAAAGGACCCCTTTTATTCCTTATAAAAGGACCCCTCTCTTATTCTTATAAAAGGGCCTCTCTTTTATTCCTTTAAAAGAACCCCTCTCTTATTCCTTATAAAAGGGCCTCTCTTTTTATTCCTTATAAAAGGGCTCTCTTTTCTTATAAAAGGACCCCTCTTTTATTCCTTATAAAAGGACCCCTCTTTTATTCCTTATAAATGGGCCTCTCTCATTCCTTATAAAAGGACCCTTGTTTTATTCCTTATAAAACGGCACTCTTATTCATTATAAAATTGCCTCTCTTTTATTCCATATAAAAGAACCCTCTCTTTATTCCTTATAAAAGGGCCTCTCTTTTTTCCTTTAGTTTAAAAGGACCCTCTTTTATTTCTTATAAAAGGACCCCTCTTTTATTCCTTATAAAAGGCCTCTTATTCCTTATAAAAGGACCCCTTGTTTTATTCCTTATAAGGGCCTCACTCTATTCTTATAAAATGCCTCTCTTTTATTCCATATAAAAGGACCCCACTCCTTATTCCTTTAAAAGGACCCCTCTTTTTCCTTTATAAAAGGACCCTCTTTATTCTTATAAATGGCTCTCTTATTCCTTAAAAGGACCCTTGTTTATTCCTTATAAAAGGACCCTCTCTTATTCCTTATAAAAGGGCCTCTCTTTTATTCCATATAAAAGGACCCCTCTCTTATTCCTTATAAAAAGGACCCCTCTTTTACTTATAAAAGGGCCTCTCTTATTCTTATAAAAGGACCCCTCCTTTATTCCTTATAAAAGGACCTCTTTATTCCTTATAAAAGGGATCTTTCTCTCCTTATAAAAGGCCCTCTTTTTTCCTTATAAAAGGACCCCTCTTTTATTCCTTCATATCCTTATAAAAGGACCCTGTTTTATTCCTTATAAAAGGCCTTATCCCTCCTTTTTTCCATTTAAAGACCCCTCTCTTATAAAAGGGCCTCTCTTATTCCTTATAAAAGGACCATCCTTATAAAAGACCCTTTTTATATTCCTTATAAAAATTCTTATAAAAGGACCCCTCTTTTATTCCTTATAAATGGGCCTCTCTTATTCCTTATAAAAGGACCCTTGTTTTATTCCTTATAAAACGGCCACTCTTATTCATTTATTTCCTTTTATTATAAAAGAACCCCTCTCTTATTCCTTATAAAAGGGCCTCTCTTTTATTCCTTATAATTATAAAAGGACCCCTCTTTTGTTCCTTATAAAAGGACCCTCTTTTATTTCTTATAAAAGGGCCTCTCTTATTCCTTATAAAAGGACCCCTCTTTTTATTCCTTTATAAAAGGACCCCTCTTTTATTCCTTATAAATGGGCCTCTCTCATTCCTTATAAAAGGACCCTTGTTTTATTCCTTATAAAACGGACACTCTTATTTTTAAAATTGCCTCTCTTTTATTCCATATAAAAGAACCTCTCTTTATTCCTTATAAAAGGACCCTCTTTTATTCCTTTATAAAAGGACCCCTCTTTTTTTCTTATAAAAGGACCCCTCTTTTATTCCTTATAAATGGGCCCTCTCTTATTCCTTATAAAAGGACCCCTCTTTTATTCCTTATAAAAGGCCTCTCTTATTCCTTTATAAAAGGGACCCCTCTTTTATTCCTTATAAAAGGACCCCTCTTTTATTTCCTTATAAAAAGGGCCTCTCTTATTCCTTATAAAAGGACCCCTCTTTTATTCCTTATAAAAGGGCCTCTCTTATTCCTTATAAAAGGACCCTCTTTTATTCCTTATAAAACGGCCCTCTCTTATTCCTTTAAAAGAACCCCCTCTTATTCCTTATAAAAGGGCCACTTTTATTCCTTATAAAAGGCCTCTCTTTTATTCCATATAAAAGAACCCCTCTCTTATTCCTTATAAAAAGGGCCTCTCTTTTGTTCCTTATAAAAGGACCCCTCTTTTATTCCTTATAAAAGGACCCCTCTTTTATTCCTTATAAAAGGACCTCTCTTTTATTCCATATAAAAGAACCCCTCTCTTATTCCTTATAAAAGGGCCTCTCTTTTATTCCTTATAAAAGGACCCCTCTTTTATTCCTTATAAAAGGACCTCTCTTTTATTCCTTATAAAAGGACCCCTCTTTTATTCCTTATAAAAGGACCCCTCTTTTATTCCTTATGAATGAGCCTCTCTCATTCCTTATAAAAGGACCCTTGCTTTATTCCTTATAAAAGGCCACTCTTATTCATTATAAAATGGCCTCTCTTTTATTCCATATAAAAGAACCCCTCTCTTATTCCTTATAAAAGGGCCTCTCTTTTATTCCTTATAAAAGGGCCTCTCTTTTATTCCTTATAAAAGGACCCCTCTTTTATTCCTTATAAAAGGGCCCCTCTTTTATTTCTTATAAAAGGGCCTCTCTTTTTCCTTATAAAAGGACCACTCTTTTATTCCTTATAAAAGGACCCCTCTTTTATTCCTTATGAATGAGCCTCTCTCATTCCTTATAAAAGGACCCTTGCTTTATTCCTTATAAAAGGCCACTCTTATTCATTATAAAATGGCCTCTCTTTTATTCCATATAAAAGAACCCCTCTCTTATTCCTTATAAAAGGGCCTCTCTTTTATTCCTTATAAAAGTTATAAAAGGACCCCTCTTTTGTTCCTTATAAAAGGACCCCTCTTTTATTCCTTATAAATGGGCCTCTCTTATTCCCTATAAAAGGACCCTTGTTTTATTCCTTATAAAACGGCCTCTCTTATTCATTATAAAATGGTCTCTCTTATTCTTTATAAAAGGGCCTTTCTTATTCCTTATAAAAGGACCCTTCTTTTATTCCTTATAAAACGGCCTCTCTTATTCCTTATAAAAGGACCCTTCTTTTATTCCTTATAAAACGGCCTCTCTTATTCCTTACAAAAGAACCCCCTCTTATTCCTTATAAAAGGGCCTCTATTATTCCTTGTAAAAGGACTCCCTCTTTTATTCCTTATACACCAGACCTCTCCTTATTTTAGACGATTCATATCAATAAATCAAAGAGTTTAATTACGTTATAAGATTAAACTTTCATACATGTTGCACAAAGCCACATATACTTCACCAAAAGGACAACAACAAATATGAATATGTAGCAAAAATATTAAACCAAATAAAACAAAGAAATCCAACAAATGTTTTTTGTTATCAATTTAAATGACAATCTCAGTAAAACAAATAATACAAACTGAATAAAAAGTTCAAACAAGTAACATTTTTGTATACCTTACAAAATAGAGCATGTTCATGTTATTCAACAATCAATCTAAACGGAAAGGCATCATGGATTGGTAATGTATCAATGGCAGAAAGTCTGGAGTATGTGGTAGCAAAACTATTTCTGTAGAATTACTACCATGGTTGGACCCTGTGAATTCCTCATATAAAATGTCTGCTTTAACAATATTCAATCCCTGAATTACACACGAGAAATATTTACTGTAATTTGAAATCTCACAGAATTCCTTAGGCACAATGTTGGCTGTAACGATAAAAAAATAATCCTAAATTTCTTTAGAAAAGAATACTGTATCTTTATGATACGTAAATCCCTGAATGTTCTCAAAGGAAGTTTGCTATAACAATCATTCAATCCAAAGATTCCTCTGGAGACAAAGTTGCTTTGACAACTCCATTTTTTTCAATCCCAGGATTCCTCAGGAGACAAAGTTGCCACAACAACACCATTTTCTGATGGTATTGTCCCAGTGATGGTATTTTCTTCGTCATTATCACAGATATCATCCTCTGTGTAATAATCACAATGGAATTTTTCTGTTTCAAAATAGTCTGTTGGACAAACAATAATCCCAGAGTGATCCTCAGTTAAGGCAAAGTCATTTGCTATGAAATGGTTCCTGAAAAAAAATATCAGAATCTCAAATTTGCTTCAACACATTTTGTAAATATATAGGCATTGATTCTTTAAACAATTGAATGTTTAGTGAGTGTTTACCAGATACACTTAGTATATCAATCATACCGAACACGCCGTACAGTGCAGTGGATCCATGTACATCTAAAAGGAACATATAAAACTGAAACAGTTTTTGGTTTTTAAAATGTGTGTGAAAAAAGAGGATCTTACATGAGTGGCAATGTGAAATGAAATTTATCAAACGAGTCCAATAATTTGATATGTCACACTTTAGGCGAATGGCACATCAGATTATTTAACGAGTTTGATAAATTTCATATCACATAGTAACGAGTGTAAGATTCTATTCATCATATAACTTATAATAATAGAAATATAAGTAAAACTTTAGATTTCGTCTGTATGTCAAAAAGTAGAAATCCGACTTGGTTGTGACATTTCTGTCAACTGAGACAATCATGTGGCGTCCCATATACCCAGGTAGATTATGACGTCAAAACTACCTGTGACGTCACAATAGTGTTATTACACTTGTGTCTTAAATATTTATGACATGGCCGTATGACACTGCTGGACGGGCCAGTTATAAGACAAGAGCTGTTGGAGAACAGCAAAGCTCGCCTATTCAGAAGAAGTTGATGTTCAAGTATTTAATATTTAAACATGGAAATATGACAAATAAACAGACTCAAAAACCCCCTAAAGGGCCCCAAATTGGTTGTATTATCACGTTCAGCATCCTTACACATTAGGAAAATAAAATCATAAACATTTATGATGACTTATGCTTAAACAATTGACAAAATAGAAACTTGCTCAAAAACTTTAACATGGAAATATGACAAATTAACAGACTCAAAAACCCCCTAAAGGGCCCCAAATTGGTTGTATTATCACGTTCAGCATCCATACACATTAGGAAAATAAAATCATAAACATTTATGATGACTTAAGCTTAAACAATTGACAAAACAGAAACTTGCTCAAAAACTTTAACGTGAAATGGGACTCCAACGCTGACGCCGACGCCGACGCCGACGCCGACGCCGACGCCGACGCCGGGGTGACAACATTAGCTCCCCCTATTCTTCGAATAGGCAAGCTTATAAAATGAAAATTTTGTATAGTTGCAAAAGTTATTATCTTACCATTACTATTACAGTTATCATCAGTTTCTGATCAACTTGAAAAATAAATCATATATAATTCCAATAATGTGGGTTGTGTTCCTAATTATTACACAGAGGTTTTCTATCACTGTATCACATTTAAAACAGTGAAATGAAACTTCAACATAGATCATCATCTTGGTGATAGGTGTTCTGGCATTTTATTGTAATTAATAAACTAATTAATAGAAATTAATAAATTTTGTTGTTTACATGAAGCAGACCTTTAACATATGATATGTAGCACACCATCACAAAAACATGTAGAACTAACCTGAGAATTGTAATATCATTTCCACACATTTTTGCCAGTTTCTTGTATCTTAGAAGCTCACTAATATATATGACAACCTTGTCTGGTTCAAGCTCAGAGAAGTTCTCTCCCTTTAGAAGTTCTCTAATGTTGTATTTTACTTCCATTGATAAAGCTTTCTCTGGGGACAATGAATCCTCTTCAGTTTTGTAGGGGAAAACTGCTTCTGCAATCTATAAAATACAGACAAATGAAGATAACTAATCAGGACTTAGATAATACAGTTTTGGTTATATTTATATAATTACATTATGTATCTGCTCTTTGGGATAATTTTCTGAAAAAAATCTTTCAAACATTCTTTTATCCTTTTGATTATTTTATTCATCAATCTGTATATATATTGTGTAATTTCTATGAAAACAATATATTTTCATGGCAAAAAATACACCTTGAATAACGGTAATCAGTATCTTCCCACAAGAGGAGACAACTCTGAACAAAGAAAACAATTAGACACCTGGGCCAGGTTTCAAGAGCAATATATCTAAGATACTTTCTTAACGTCTATATTTTTTTATGAAGAATTTTAGTTAAAGATTTCCTTAAAATTAAGAAATGTTTTTGAAAATGGACCCTGTTGTCTACCTCCTGTAAAAATAGTCTTTGTTTTATTAAATATAGCTTTATAGAACCATAAATATTCATTTATCAGTATTTTACCGTTTGAAATAAAATTAAATGACCCTGTATCAACAGCTTTACATTCATTCTTACCAATGTGTAACTTTGGGAACAGCTGTCACTTCCATGTAGGTTTTCCTCTGTGCTAACCTTCTCGAAAATGGCAGCTTGAGAACAGAAGCCAAGGTGACTACTTTCTAGTGGAGCGTTCCCTATCCCTGTGTACTGAACCTTGTAACCATGGATACAGGCCTGTAGGTCACCCCTATATACAGTAACATAAAAAAGGTCAACTATTACAAAACAGATTAACTATATAACTGTAATGTGAAAAAGTAGTTGCTGAATTACTTTCTATTCTAAAAAAAATAAAAAATCTTCCAACTTTCATTTCTATATTGAATACATGCCAATTGGCTATCAAAGTGATATAGGCCTATTTGAACATGGTGTGAGCTAAAATAACTCAAACTATTAATCATTGTGGTTTTTTCACAAAGAATAGTCAAGTTAAATGTCATCTCACGTCACTGTGAGTGACCTAATGAAGTAGATATCACAGGATAAATATCCTTTGCAGCTACTAACAAACTGTCTCATTAAAGAAATACAAAATACACTAACCAGCTTTGAAACTCTGATCTTGTCCACTCAAACTTGTGGTCATAGTGCCTAAATTTCCGACCATCGGCCGGAAAGAGCTGATTAAACTCAAAGTTTGGTGTGGTGATAATGATAATCCTGGGACGGAGTTCATGGAATACCATACGGCACACTCTCTGTAAGTCATTGGGATATAGATGTTCAATGCTGAAAAATACACATTTAACATGTAATGGATTCCTCACATTATGATCTGACAGAGTGAAATAAATTGACGTTACTCTGGTAAATATTTGGTGGTGTACCTGGTGATACATTGAACTGGATGTACAACCACAGGCTTTTGACTCTATAGATATGTGGACACCTATATATATACACATGTACATGTATGTTGTGTCCTTGACACAGTATTAGTTATGATTATATAGAGGAGTCCATATATCTATAGAGTCAAATGACTGTGGTTCATCAAATGGGGTCCTTCAAACATACATAGGGCCTTATCTGGGTTTTTTTCTTTTCCCTGCTTAAAATGACATGGTTATGATGTAAGCATAATTTAAACCTTGCATTTTTTATTTGGCAACAACAAGAAGAAGTTTTGTGTGGACAAAAATAAGGAAATTTCACAATTATTTGTCAAATTTTCAAGATAACATGTTATAAACCAGGAATATTTTTTCTTACAATGAATACCTACAAGACACATTGACAGGTACTGCTTAATGCTTCATTTTTCTCCAGAGATTACGGAATTCCAAATTCCCAATGAAAATTTCTACGTACATGATAAATTTTTTTCTCAGAAATGATCAGATGATTGGCTAGATATTATTGTTTATTCCTGTAACAAAGGGAATGATGGACTTACAACTCGACCATTGTCACAGCATCATATCCCATAATCCTCGGGTCTAGGACAGTGGCGTCGCCATGGTAAATTTGTACGGTGAGTGGATGTTTACGTTTGTCAAGATAATGATATACAGCAGGCTTTATATTGTATTTACGAGCTTGTAATAGCGGTTTGTCCAAATCTACCAAGGCAATCTTCTGGACAGATGCGACATCGGCCAGAAATCTGGAGAGTTGACACTCTGCACAGCCGAAGTCTACAACCTGTAGAAACACATAATAAAGTGTTGTAAAACAGCAATGCTACACAAAATTACCACAACTTCATATTTCAAGAAACCCTAACCATGTCTTCATTCTTTTACAAACCATTAAAGACTTCAGGATGAATTAACGTTACAGTTTCTTTTCAAAAATATGATTTAACTTAAAATGGAAAAATATGGCAAATTAATAGACGGATCTTACTTCCAAAATTTTGATGATCATGCTATAAATATATTTGCTATATTAACTTCAGGACCCTTCAGATTAACTGAAAACATATATGTGTTTGATATTTATTGCTACTGTAGAGAATTTTGTAATTATTTCATAACCAATAGTTATTATCCACTGACCTACACGATGACAGATCATCACAAATGACAAACAACATTGTTTATTACTTACACTTTGTACATTGAGAGAGTTAATCTTATCTGCAACAAAACTGTATCTCTGTAAATAAAGCGGAGGGTCAAACACTGGCCCACCCAAGGCACTCTCATCCTCACACATCGGTGCCGTCACAGTCTTATTTTCTTCTCCATTTTCCATTTCTGTTTGACAGACATCCTGTGTTACAGTTTGACAGCTGTCAATCATGTTTTCAGATATATCACTTTCAAGTTTATGATCTCTACAGTCTGAGTTGATGTTTGGAAACCTTTTATCACAATCTGCCTTCGCAGCAGCTAAATTCACAAAATGTTCTCCATCTACGGATGATCCATGATGATTTAACTTAAAATGGAAAAATATGGCAAATTAATAGACGGGTCTTACTTCCAAAATTTTGATGATCATGTTATAAATATATTTGCTATATTAACTTCAGGACCCTTCAGATTAACTGAAAACATATATGTGTTTGATATTTATTGCTACTGTAGAGAATTTTGTAATTATTTCATAACCAATAGTTATTATCCACTGACCTACACGATGACAGATCATCACAAATGACAAACAACATTGTTTATTACTTACACTTTGTACATTGAGAGAGTTAATCTTATCTGCAACAAAACTGTATCTCTGTAAATAAAGCGGAGGGTCAAACACTGGCCCACCCAAGGCACTCTCATCCTCACACATCGGTGCCGTCACAGTCTTATTTTCTTCTCCATTTTCCATTTCTGTTTGACAGACATCCTGTGTTACAGTTTGACAGCTGTCAATCATGTTTTCAGATATATCACTTTCAAGTTTATGATCTCTACAGTCTGAGTTGATGTTTGGAAACCTTTTATCACAATCTGCCTTCGCAGCAGCTAAATTCACAAAATGTTCTCCATCTACGGATGATCCATAATTGTTTGTATGTAATACATCCCCCTCTTTGTCTGCTGTTACATTTTCATATTGGTCTGTAGTTAAATGATTTGCATTCCAAAGACTGTTGAGAGTAGATCCCATTTATAGACACCTTTGTTAACTAGTCTCTACTCACGCAGCGGTACTGTATCAGAAAAAAATGCATCTGATTAGACATCTTTAAATATGAGTATATTGTTTTCTGATCATCACATTATTTATAAATAAAATGTGCATACAGCAATCATGCTAAACAATCAGCATGATTGGTAATTTTCATGAAATCAATAACAGAAAAGACCACAGAGGTTTTTAATTAATGTTTATGAAAAAAAGATTTATAATACAATCTCCCATTATATATTTTTTCCCTTTCAAAAAAAAATATCCTTGACATAACTTAATTTACACAATCCAGATTTTATTCAAAGTTCCCTTCACAACTTATCAAAATGTGACTGATTTTGAGTTATCGTCCTTGATTTGTAAAAATAATCGTATAACATTAATTTTGCTCCTTACTCATCCTAATGTGAAAGCAGTAAGTAAACTTTATGCGTAAATACATCTCCTTAACATAAATTGAATGTTTATAACCCTAACAATGTATCAATATGAACGTTTAAATTTCCCTGGATTGCACAGCAAAAATATAATGGCACTAAACCTGAATACTTGAAGTAGAATGTGCGTGCTTTTGTTACCCAAAATTCCATAATGAGAATATCTCAGGTATCACAAATAATCACCATGGAAACTTTCAATAGTTCATAGTGGTTCTATTAGTGGACTTATGTTATAATTACCTACATATATGGCAAAATCGAAACCAACCTTCTGTGGCGTGCTCTTTGTGTTTAGAGTTATCTCCCTTCTTGTGGAAAACTTCCTGTTTACATGTTTCCATGTTATTTTTGGGACAACGATGTCATGCGGAAAATAACAATTTTATTAAACTCCGCGCCTGCGTCTGCGGTATAAATATGTATGTTCAGCTAAGGCAGATAGAAGAAGATATTTTCCTCGGCAAATCGAATGACACACGTGAGAAAGCGTGATAAACTAAGCTCGTACACATATGGTTGGTTTTCTAACTGCTTTCGCATTTCGTTTTCATATTCTAACGCTTCTCTTCGTAAATGTGTGTGACTCTTCTATTATGAAATACTCAATATATTAACAACTATGTTTGGAATGTTAGTTACTGATAAGCCTCTTAATAAGACTTTCCTAATCATATACATTTTGTAACTCGATCAGTGCATTACAGTGTACAATATTTGCCCCCAATAAGCGCCCTCCCATCTTCCCCCCTTCTTCTAAAGATGGAGATGAAGTTATATAACCCACAAAATCCCATAGCTTAAACAATGTTTTACACACGTTTTATGTTTATAAAGTCATCATTGTGGCTCATACACTGTTTTTGTGAATCACGACATAAAGTAAAGGAAATAATGTATGTTTACTGCGAAAGATTAGTGTGCCATGAGTGTAAAAAGAGTTAAAATATGGTTAATATTTTTCGAGTTAATCATCAACAACTTACATTTTGGTTCTCTAATATAAGCACCTCTTTTGCATTTTTTTAACTTAAGCATCCTGGGCACTAATTACGGCAAACACAGTACATGTAAAGTATGGTATGCATAGGGCATGTGAAGAAAAATCGCAGAAGCTAAAACCAGATAAAAAATTTGTAGTTATTGATGCACCACATTACATATATACATTTTCTTCACTTACCAGTAATTATCAAGATATTTAATATGTGACTCAACAGAATGTGTTTATCAATAGTTTTCTCTGTATGACTCATTTGAATCATTTTACTGCTTTAGTGTATACATTAGATTTACCTCATTATATTCAATGATATCATGTTGGTTTACAGGCAAGATTATGTCAGACAATGTTGCTGCTGATGGAGAGGCCGCCAAAGCAAAGAGCAGTCTGTGGGTACGCCTCCGCAAGCGGCTTCTCCGCCGTGGGGTTGTGGAGGTTGACATCGACCACCACAGATATAAAATGCTCAACTGCATCAGAGAGGGCATACGTAACATCTTACTGAAAAACCCAAAACTGTCAGCTAAGGTAGGACAAGTCTTCATTACATGTTATATGGTCACTATCCTGTCTTAACATATTACAGTAAAACACGGTTACAACGAACCCCTGGGGACCACAAAAATCATTTTGTTATAAGTATTGTTTGTTATACACATAATTACAGGAACATTGATGGGTAATGATAATTACTACGTTGTAACCATGAATTTGTTGTAAGTGTATTCATTATGTGATGTCATTATTTTGCGGGCGCAATTCACATCATTTTCTCCAAAAAATATTACATTATGCTCATAAACACATGACATCACAATCAATACCTACCCACAAGGGCAGATAAGTCTGTAATATTCCAATTCAGAATAAACACACCAAAATAATGAAATTAAGATTAAAAGATGTGTTACAGGAGAGGAAAAAATGTAGCAATCAGACCGGGGTTCGAACCTTGGACACCCAAACACTAGCTGGAACAAATTCGTTTGTTTCCTCTCATTGTCCAATGCAAGTCCCTCCTAATTTTAGATAACTCGAGATCATTTTTGGGATTCTCAAATATCCGTCTTATTCCATTCTGTGTTTTTGTTTTTAATTAGGTCACCTGAGACAAAGTCTCAAGTGATCTATATTCTTTTCGCCTTTTTGTCCGTCGTCGTCCGTCATACATCGTCCGTCGTATGTCCGTAAACAATTTACATTTTCGACTTCTTCTCCAAAACTGCTGAAGCAATTTCAATGAAATTTTGCACAAATCTTCTAAGGCATAAGGCCAATCAAAATTGTGAATTATATGGTCCCCACCCCCCAGGGGGCTGTGGGAGGGGCCAAAAGGGGTAAAATTGAGTAAAATTTCAAAAATCTTCTTCTTTACTCACAGATGTGGTAGAATCACATACTCTTCATTGATAGAAAGGCCTTAAGGTCCTTTACAAAAATTGCGAATTATATGACCCTGGGGTCTCTAGTTTCCCCCTAAGGAGGAGATTAAGTTTACTATAGTTTACATTGGGAAAACACATTTTTGAGCATTATTTGGTCATTTGTTATAGGAAATGAGTCAAATGTTATCAGAATTATTTTTATGAGATGGCCATTTAATCCTATTAACAAATTTTCTATGACTGACCCCCCCAGGAGCCTTAGGGGCGGGGTCAAAAGGGGTTAAATAGGCTAAAACTGCAAAAATCTTCTTCTGAAATTCTGGAAATGGTAGAATCAAATACTTTTCATAGATAGAAAGGTCTTAAGGTCCTTTATAAAAAATGTGAATTATATGACCTTGGGGTCTCACGTTATCCCCTGGGGAGGGGTCAAGTTTACTTTAGTTTATATAGGAAAAACATATTTGTGAACATTATTTGCCCAATTTTCATAGGAAATTAGTCAAACTTGATTAGAATTATTAGCCTAAGATATAGCATTTTAACATCCATATCAGTCCTCGATGACCTCCTGGGGGACCAGCCTCCTGGGGGACCAGCCTCCTGGGGGACCAGAGGGGCAGGACCAAACAGGATCAAAATGATTAAGATTTCAAAAAATACTTCTAAGTTCACAGGTTTGATGGAAGCAATACTCTTCATAGTCTAAAAAGTCAAATTTATAAATCACTGACCAACTTCAAGGCCCAGCATATATTGTTTATATGTCTTTAATTTGTTTCATTATTTGTTTCATTATATATTCTAACTCGGGTGACCGTTAAGGCCCATGGGCCTCTTGTTTTATATAAAACATCTCGGACACCATAACATTTTTAATTTATTTCGCAGGATAATTTAACTCCAGACGACTATACACATCAGGCAGAGGAGTCGTTTATAACAAAGAAAGGAAAGGTAATACAGAATTGTGTTAACGTTTACTGCGGTAAAAATCAGTTTTCATTTCTCCAAATCATGTTATCTTCTAGGTGTTTAATGCATATTTCCAGTTTGACATGTTTATGCTAGTTAGATATTTTTCCACTGCAATATTTCAAAAATGAATAGACATTACGTTCAAGAACTTAATACAGTACAGTGAATTTGAAAACTTATTGGAAACAGTCAAACCTACCTTAGCAATCACCTCTATATACAGACCACCTGATTAAAATGACCACTTTTGTAGGGTCACGATTGACCATTTTTCACACAATTCAACCTGTCAATGAAGACCTACTATTTACAAAGATCAGTTTCCTCTGTACCTTGGGTGGTCTTTATAGACATCTTTGACTGTATAATGATTTATACCATTACCTTGTGTAATCTTTCTGCACTCTCTATCTTTCTTTTTAGTAGTTCCTTTTAACAAACTAACATCTATGGATTTTCTATTTCTATTGCAGTATTGCTCAAATTATCCATCTTCTATTCTTACAAGAGGTACTCTGGCTATTTCTGTTAATAAGGTATTGATTTCTGTGTAACCCCAAGGGTATGATTTCTGTTCACCACCAAGGGTATGATTTCTGTGTCACCACCAAGGGTATGATTTCTGTGTCACCACCAAGGGTATGATTTCTGTGTCACCACCAAGGGTATGATTTCTGTGTCACCACCAAGGGTATGATTTCTGTGTCACCACCAAGGGTATGATTTCTGTGTCACCACCTAGGGTATGATTTCTGTTCACCACCAAGGGTATGATTTTTCACCACCTAGGTGATATTTCTGTGTCACCACCAAGGGTATGATTTCTGTGTCACCACCAAGGGTATGATTTCTGTGTCACCACCAAGGGTATGATTTCTGTGTCACCACCAAGGGTATGATTTCTGTGTCACCACCTAGGGTATGATTTCTGTGTCACCACCAAGGGTATGATTTCTGTGTCACCACCAGGGTATGATTTCTGTGTCACCACCAAGGGTATGATTTCTGTGTCACCACCTAGGGTATGATTTCTGTGTCACCACCAAGGGTATGATTTCTGTGTCACCACCAAGGGTATGATTTCTGTATCACCACCAAGGGTATGATTTCTGTGTCACCACCAAGGGTATGATTTCTGTGTCACCACCCAGGATATGATTTCTGGGTCACCACCAAGGGCATGATTTCTGTACCACCACCAAGGGTATGATTTCTGTGTCACCACCTAGGGTTATGATTTCTGTATCACCACCTAGGGTATGATTTCTGTGTCACCACCAAGGGTATGATTTCTGTGTGTCACCACCAAGGGTATGATTTCTGTGTCACCACCAAGGGTATGATTTCTGTGTCACCACCAAGGGTATGATTTCTGTATCACCACCAAGGGTATGATTTCTGTATCACCACCAAGGGTATGATTTCTGTATCACCACCAAGGGTATGATTTCTGTATCACCACCAAGGGTATGATTTCTGTGTCACCACCAAGGGTATGATTTCTGTGTCACCACCTAGGGTATGATTTCTGTGTCACCACCAAGGGTATGATTTCTGTGTCACCACCAAGGGTATGATTTCTGTGTCACCACCAAGGGTATGATTTCTGTGTCACCACCTAGGGTATGATTTCTGTGTCACCACCTAGGGTATGATTTCTGTATCACCACCAAGGGTATGATTTCTGTGTCACCACCAAGGGTATGATTTCTGTGTCACCACCAAGGGTATGATTTCTGTGTCACCACCAAGGGTATGATTTCTGTGTCACCACCTAGGGTATGATTTCTGTGTCACCACCAAGGGTATGATTTCTGTGTCACCACCAAGGGTATGATTTCTGTGTCACCACCAAGGGTATGATTTCTGTGTCACCACCAAGGGTATGGGATATGATTTCTGTATCACCACCAAGGGTATGATTTCTGTATCACCACCAAGGGTATGATTTCTGTGTCACCACCAAGGGTATGATTTCTGTGTCACCACCAAGGGTATGATTTCTGTGTCACCACCAAGGGTATGATTTCTGTGTCACCACCAAGGGTATGATTTCTGTGTCACCACCAAGGGTATGATTTCTGTGTCACCACCAAGGGTATGATTTCTGTGTCACCACCAAGGGTATGATTTCTGTGTCACCACCAAGGGTATGATTTCTGTGTCACCACCAAGGGTATGATTTCTGTGTCACCACCAAGGGTATGATTTCTGTGTCACCACCAAGGGTATGATTTCTGTGTCACCACCAAGGGTATGATTTCTGTGTCACCACCAAGGGTATGATTTCTGTGTCACCACCAAGGGTATGATTTCTGTGTCACCACCAAGGGTATGATTTCTGTGTCACACCCATTATGATTTCTGTGTCACCACCAAGGGTATGATTTCTGTGTCACCACCAAGGGTATGATTTCTGTGTCACCACCAAGGGTATGATTTCTGTGTCACCACCAAGGGTATGATTTCTGTGTCACCACCAAGGGTATGATTTCTGTGTCACCACCAAGGGTATGATTTCTGTGTCACCACCTAGGGTATGATTTCTGTGTCACCACCCAAGGGTATGATTTCTGTGTCACCACCAAGGGTATGATTTCTGTGTCACCACCAAGGGTATGATTTCTGTGTCACCACCAAGGGTATGATTTCTGTGTCACCACCAAGGGTATGATTTCTGTTTCACCAAGGGTATGATTTCTGTCACCACCAAGGGTATGATTTCTGTGTCACCACCAAGGGTATGATTTCTGTGTCACCACCAAGGGTATGATTTCTGTGTCACCACCAAGGGTATGATTTCTGTGTCACCACCAAGGGTATGATTTCTGTGTCACCACCAAGGGTATGATTTCTGTGTCACCACCAAGGGTATGATTTCTGTGTCACCACCAAGGGTATGATTTCTGTGTCACCACCAAGGGTATGATTTCTGTGTCACCACCAAGGGTATGATTTCTGTATCACCACCAAGGGTATGATTTCTGTGTCACCACCAAGGGTATGATTTCTGTGTCACCACCTAGGGTATGATTTCTGTGTCACCACCAAGGGTATGATTTCTGTGTCACCACCAAGGGTATGATTTCTGTGTCACCACCTAGGGTATGATTTCTGTGTCACCACCAAGGGTATGATTTCTGTCATCACCACCAAGGGTATGATTTCTGTGTCACCACCAAGGGTATGATTTCTGTGTCACCACCAAGGGTATGATTTCTGTGTCACCACCAAGGGTATGATTTCTGTGTCACCACCAAGGGTATGATTTCTGTGTCACCACCAAGGGTATGATTTCTGTGTCACCACCAAGGGTATGATTTCTGTGTCACCACCAAGGGTATGATTTCTGTGTCACCACCAAGGGTATGATTTCTGTGTCACCACCAAGGGTATGATTTCTGTGTCACCACCAAGGGTATGATTTCTGTGTCACCACCAAGGGTATGATTTCTGTGTCACCACCAAGGGTATGATTTCTGTGTCACCACCAAGGGTATGATTTCTGTGTCACCACCAAGGGTATGATTTCTGTGTCACCACCAAGGGTATGATTTCTGTGTCACCACCAAGGGTATGATTTCTGTGTCACCACCAAGGGTATGATTTCTGTGTCACCACCAAGGGTATGATTTCTGTGTCACCACCAAGGGTATGATTTCTGTGTCACCACCTAGGGTATGATTTCTGTGTCACCACCAAGGGTATGATTTCTGTGTCACCACCAGGGTATGATTTCTGTGTCACCACCAAGGGTATGATTTCTGTGTCACCACCAAGGGTATGATTTCTGTGTCACCACCAAGGGTATGATTTCTGTGTCACCACCAAGGGTATGATTTCTGTGTCACCACCAAGGGTATGATTTCTGTGTCACCACCAAGGGTATGATTTCTGTGTCACCACCAAGGGTATGATTTCTGTGTCACCACCAAGGGTATGATTTCTGTGTCACCACCAAGGGTATGATTTCTGTGTCACCACCAAGGGTATGATTTCTGTGTCACCACCCAAGGGTATATGATTTCTGTGTCACCACCAAGGGTATGATTTCTGTGTCACCACCAAGGGTATGATTTCTGTGTCACCACCAAGTGTATGATTTCTGTGTCACCACCAAGGGTATGATTTCTGTGTCATCACCAAGGGTCTGATTTCTGTGTCACCACCAAGGGTATGATTTCTGTGTCACCACCAAGGATATGATTTCTGTGTCACCACCAAGGGTATGATTTCTGTGTCACCACCAAGGATATGATTTCTGTGTCACCACCAAGGGTATGATTTCTGTGTCACCACCAAGGGTATGATTTCTGTGTCACCACCAAGGGTATGATTTCTGTGTCACCACCAAGGGTATGATTTCTGTGTCACCACCAAGGGTATGATTTCTGTGTCACCACCAAGGGTATGATTTCTGTGTCACCACCAAGGGTATGATTTCTGTGTCACCACCAAGGGTATGATTTCTGTGTCACCACCTAGGGTATGATTTCTGTGTCACCACCAAGGGTATGATTTCTGTGTCACCACCAAGGGTATGATTTCTGTGTCACCACCAAGGGTATGATTTCTGTGTCACCACCAAGGGTATGATTTCTGTGTCACCACCAAGGGTATGATTTCTGTGTCACCACCAAGGGTATGATTTCTGTGTCACCACCAAGGGTATGATTTCTGTGTCACCACCTAGGGTATGATTTCTGTATCACCACCAAGGGTATGATTTCTGTGTCACCACCTAGGGTATGATTTCTGTATCACCCACCAAGGGTATGATTTCTGTGTCACCACCTAGGGTATGATTTCTGTGTCACCACCAAGGGTATGATTTCTGTGTCACCACCTAGGGTATGATTTCTGTGTCACCACCAAGGGTATGATTTCTGTGTCACCACCAAGGGTATGATTTCTGTGTCACCACCAAGGGTATGATTTCTGTGTCACCACCAAGGGTATGATTTCTGTGTCACCACCATAGGGTATGATTTCTGTGTCACCACCAGGGTATGATTTCTGTGTCACCACCAGGGTATGATTTCTGTGTCACCACCAAGGGTATGATTTCTGTGTCACCACCAAGGCGTAGTTCGATGATTTCTGTGTCACCACCAAGGGTATGATTTCTGTGTCACCACCAAGGGTATGATTTCTGTGTCACCACCTAGGGTATGATTTCTGTGTCACCACCAAGTGTATGATTTCTGTGTCACCACCAAGGGTATGATTTCTGTGTCACCACAAAGGGTATGATTTCTGTGTCACCACCTAGGGTATGATTTCTGTGTCACCACCTAGGGTATGATTTCTGTGTCACCACCAAGGGTATGATTTCTGTGTCACCACCAAGGGTATGATTTCTGTGTCACCACCAAGGGTATGATTTCTGTGTCACCACCAAGGGTATGATTTCTGTGTCACCACCTAGGGTATGATTTCTGTGTCACCACCAAGGGTATGATTTCTGTGTCACCACCAAGGGTATGATTTCTGTGTCACCACCAAGGGTATGATTTCTGTGTCACCACCAAGGGTATGATTTCTGTGTCACCACCTAGGGTATGATTTCTGTGTCACCACCAAGGGTATGATTTCTGTGTCACCACCAAGGGTATGATTTCTGTATCACCACCAAGGGTATGATTTCTGTGTCACCACCAGGGTATGATTTCTGTGTCACCACCAAGGGTATGATTTCTGTGTCACCACCAAGGGTATGATTTCTGTGTCACCACCAAGGGTATGATTTCTGTGTCACCACCAAGGGTATGATTTCTGTGTCACCACCAAGGGTATGATTTCTGTGTCACCACCAAGGGTATGATTTCTGTGTCACCACCAAGGGTATGATTTCTGTGTCACCACCAAGGGTATGATTTCTGTGTCACCACCAAGGGTATGATTTCTGTGTGTCACCACCAAGGGTATGATTTCTGTGTCACCACCAAGGGTATGATTTCTGTGTCACCACCAAGGGTATGATTTCTGTGTCACCACCAAGGGTATGATTTCTGTGTCACCACCAAGGGTATGATTTCTGTGTCACCACCAAGGGTATGATTTCTGTGTCACCACCAAGGGTATGATTTCTGTGTCACCACCTAGGGTATGATTTCTGTGTCACCACCAAGGGTATGATTTCTCGTATCACCACCAAGGGTATGATTTCTGTATCACCACCTAGGGTATGATTTCTGTGTCACCACCTAGGGTTATGATTTCTGTGTCACCACCAAGGGTATGATTTCTGTGTCACCACCAAGGGTATGATTTCTGTGTCACCACCAAGGGTATGATTTCTGTGTCACCACCAAGGGTATGATTTCTGTGTCACCACCTAGGTTAGATTTCTGTATCACCACCTAGGGTATGATTTCTGTGTTCACCACCATTTTGTCACCACCTAGGGTATGATTTCTGTGTCACCACCAAGGGTATGATTTTTGTATCACCCCCTAGGGTTTGATCTCTGTATCACCCCCTGGGTAGCTATACAGTGTTTTTACCACAAATACTTTCTGTATCCTTTCTGTTTTTTAGATGTTTACATTTTGTAGTTATTCTAGCTGTAATGATAAACCTTTTTATATATTTCAGACGTTTACATTCTGTAGTTATGCGAGCTCTGTTTTTGCTGCCATAAGAAGAGCTGTCAGTATCACAGAGGAGGAGTATCTATCTGCTGTAGCCCCTCCCTCACTTCCATATTTGGAATTCATTAGCAACTCTAAAAGTGGTCAAGACTTTTATTTAAGGTACATTTACATGTGGTGAAGGAAAATTTGTACTGTATAACATGAAATATTTGTGTGTCCTTTTTTGTGGTTTAGAGCTTGAATGAAATTATTCTTAGTAAGCCAATGGCATAATACCAATAGTGACAATAATATAAAAACAAAAGCTGTTGGTTTTAAATTCATGGTTGCTGTGAAACCATGAATATTAAAGCAACAAAAGTTTCTACTGGATGAACATTTCATGTTATAAAGTATCAAAGAAACCTAAATATATACATAAAATCTATGGTGAATGTAAGGTCTTAAGATTGAAAGGGAGGATGAAAGTATCTGCACAATATCATGTACTAGAAACATTGTTTGTCTTTCATCAATAATTCTTGTAACAACTCCTCACATATCAACCACTTTTGATGAATTTTAAACAGAGAATTGATATTAAGATGTGCAAGAGAGATATTTTTTCATATCCTGTATGTATCCAGACATGCCTTCAAATGCAATAGAGAGATGAAAACACTGAACATACACCAGTTCTGTAATGAAATGAGGGTACCATACCCAAGACCGGTAAATGTTTGTAACTTACAGTACCTTACATGCTGAAGCAGAAATTATTATAAATAATTTAGTATTGTACATGTATTTTTAAATTCCTTGAATGATGCCATATCTTCTTTGATTTCTTTCCTTACAGTAATGATCAGCAGTACATCCTAAAGACAGACAAGAAATATGCTGTGGAATACTTTCTGTCGTTCCTTGGGTAAGTTTACCCAATGTGAAGATCTCAAGCAGATGTATCTTCAAAGTTTTCTTTGCTACTTACAATGACCACAAATACTATCCTCTTCACAGTGACATTTTCTTCTAATCTACATGATCAATTTAAATGAAACTTGGCAGTAATGTTAGGGACCATGAATAGATGTGCATGAATGTTTTTTGAGCTAAAAGTTTTGTTGTCATGGTAGCCAAGTAACTATACACAGGTTTTGTAAAATGGCCAATAGCTTAATAGCTTTTGGATGAATAACGCTCAGACTTGATCAAATGTTTGTTTCTCAGGCTTCAATAATGGTTACCATGGAAACAAAATGGAGTACCATTTGGTTGCTAGATATTATATGGGTTCAAACAAAACGTAGTTGGAGTATGAGGTTGTAATTGGCTTACAGTTCTAATTTTTTCTAAGTAGTATCATATAAAAAAAATCATCCTCTATAAAAAATTCATGCTTAGAATAATTCTCATTCTTTTGTTGTATCTTTTCCAGAGAATACCTTGAGCATTTCCAATTGTATCCACATTCCCTCATCGTGAAGTTCTTGGGTCTTTACTCCATACAGATAGAAGGGGAACCCAAGGTAACTGTACAATTAATATATATAGACTTCTATACTGTGTATTTTAGTGTTTAAAAACTAGATGTACTGTATTATACTTTTAAGGATTTATATTTGTTTATGTCCTTGACCATCCTCAATACTCCAGGGGTTCCGATCACTTAGGATCTCTTCAACAAAACAGGTAATATGGTCCTTTAATATACATCAAAAGAGCCATATAAGTACACTGTAGTTGACAGTATGGCTTTGAAGTAGGGCCTCGCTCTCTCTGTAGTTCTGCAGGCCAGTGATTGGTTCAGATTTGTTCCTCTGAGCTGCCTTGAACAGTTTTACTATGAGATAGTCCAGGGGTGTAGAGATCTTATGTGATCGGAACCCCTGGAGTATCGAGATAGTCCAGGGGTGTAGAGATCTTATGTGATCGGAACCCCTGGAGTATCGAGGATGGTCCTTGACTTTGTGGCTACAAATTAATTCTGACATAATTTGACTTAACCCACGAGTTTGACGAATGTTCACACTATCTCAGATACCAAGGAACATTTTCCCTTATTGTGTCTCTTTTTGTTTTAGATATATTTCCTGACAATGCAGAGCATATTCTTTCCTCCAAATAATATAGAGACAAGATTTGATGTTAAAGGCTGTCTCGGAGGTCGTTATCAGAAGGTAAGTAACATGGACACAAGGTTTGATGTTAAGGGCTGTCTCGGAGGTTGTTATCAGAAGGTAAGTAACATGGACACAAGGTTTGATGTAAAGGGCTTTATCGGAGGTCGTTATCAGAAGGTAAGTAACATGGACACAAGGTTGATGTTAAAGGCTGTCTTGGAGGTCGTTATCAGAAGGTAAGTAACATGGACACAAGGTTTGATGTTAAGGCTGTCTCGGAGGTTGTTATCAGAAGGTAAGTAACATGGACACAAGTTTGATGTAAGGGCTGTCTTGAGGTCGTTATCAGAAGTAAGACTATGGAACAAGTTTGTGTTAAGCTGTCTGGAGGTTGTTATCAGAAGGTAAGTAACATGGCACAGGTTGATGAAAGGCTTCTGGAGGGTTTCAGAAGGTAGTAAACAAGGTTTGATGTTAAGGCTGTCTCGAGGTTGAAGGTAAGTACATGGACACATTTGATGTAGGCCGAGTTTCAAAGGTAAGTAACATAGAGACAAGATTTGATGTTAAAGGCTGTCTCGGAGGTCGTTATCAGAAGGTAAGTAACATGGACACAAGGTTTGATGTTAAGGGCTGTCTCAGAGATCGTTATTAGAATGTAAGCAACATGACACAAGATTTGATGTTAATGGCTGTCTCAGAGGTCGTTATCAGAACGAAAGTAACATTGACGCATGGTTTGATGCATGGGGCTGTCTCGGAGGTCGTAATCAGAAAGTAAGTAACATTGACACAAGATTTGATGTTAAGTTGATAATAACAGAATAATGAATGACATCTGGGCTGCAGGAAATTCAACATGAAGTGCTGAATTAGCCTAATATACCTGTAGTCTAATCAGTATTCATCCTCCATAACTGCCCCTCAGAAAGCAGTTCAGTATACAGTTACTTAAAACTTATCTGTATAAAACTGAATACTTGCCATATATTAATTGCTTGTTGTTGTTTTACAGCCACAGGAGGATGAGGATATCCTAACTATCCTTAAGGACCAGAACTTTGACAAAGAGACAATCCATTTAGGTAATCAGAGAATTTTTATCATTCTAGTCAAAAGGAATTTTTTTTCGTCAGTAATCCTTTGTTTATTTGTATTGATTTTTGGAATTATTCCCCTGAAGACTGATTTAAATAATGACTAAATAAAGCAATAAATGAGTTGTCATAATACCCCATCCCCTGTCCCAATCAAAAGAATAAGTTTAGAGAGGGTTTGCATTGGAGAAGTTTTTCATTATATATAAATAAGAGAGATTGGTTTGGTTTCAAGAAAGGTTTGGTCATGGAAAAGCTTTGGGAAGTTCCACTATCTATATTATTGCTAGTTAAGACTACCTGGTATATGTTACAATAAATCTTATTTCTTTGAATCTCTTACCCCTTGTGTTATGTAGGGTCTGTAGATGAGTTGATGCCACATAAGTTATATGACAATTAATGACCATTATGTTTCCATTTACAGGTGTCCAGAAAACCTGGTTTATTCACCAGTTACAGTTAGATGTGGACTTTTTCCGTAACCTTGGTGTTCAAGACTACAGCCTTTTGATTGGTCGACAGAAGCGCTCAAAACAAGGAGGAGAGAATTCCCTGCCTAATGTAGTACAGAGAGTCAGAAGGTATGAGTTTGACTCCTTTATTGTCCACATCTGAATTAAAAATTTTACGTAGCTGTTGTCTTTGCATATTACAGAGTTATCTGCCCTTATGGATATGTATCAATGAGACTATTCAAGAACCATGTGATAGCCGATAACATTTGTGCGGGACTAGTATCTCCAGGGGTGATAGAACATAACTCTCTGTAATATTCCCGCAGAAATGATGTTGGTGCAGGATATTATTTTTTGACGTCATTCCATCACCAATAGAAACAATAGTCCTGCACAAACGTTATCGGGTATCACGAGGTACGTGAATTAGTTTCATTGTGAAATATAATAAGATATGCGATTAAAAATTATGTTGTTTTCTCTGAAAAATATTATGTGATGTTGAGAAACACATGAAATAGCAATCAACATTTATTCCCAGGGGGCAGATTACTGTGATAATCAAATACAGATTGAGATTGGTCTAATATGTTGGCCTTTGTCCTCTTGAAACATAAAAAATGCTTATTTGTAACTGCAGATCTACATGTATAAATGTTGTTCTAGCTCCTTTATGATACTTTAAACTGTAATGCATTACCCAGGTATGTGTTTGTTTAGAAGTTGAGAAACAGACCAGTCTATGTTGTTGTGGCTGCATCTTTCTCTAAAATACATCAATTGCACTTTCCACATATTGATCTAGATGGTCTACATATATTTCACTTTGATAATCCCAGTTTCATGAACATTCTTTAATTTTAAGTAATTCCTTAACTGAAAATTCTCCATAGGAAAGCATTATGGAAGTTAAGTAAAGTTATGAAGCCTTCCTTAATATCTGTAATATTTTCCTGTAGAGAATTTTAAGTGAAGGGATTCCTTTAAGTTAAGGAATGTTCTTGAAACTGGGCCCTGGTACATATTATTATTTCTCCCACCATTCACTGATTTGTCAGCGGTTTTAGCCATGGGCGATTTCTTCGTCAATCCCTAGGGTATGACAGATAGCGCGCGCTAACCTTTTGAACCTAAAGACAATTACATGACGTCATGACTTCATGTGGTGTGACCGTGTCCTGCATTGTCGATGACGTCATCAATATTGACGTGCAGATGATGGAACCATGTTCATGTCGAGGTGAAAATGCTTATGTTTAGGTTAATATCTCCAACCCTATGCAAGCCTCAGGTTGAACGTTCATGAATTTCCCCTCGGGTTGTGATTTTGTTGTGATTAGGTAGGGAAAGATTCTATTAGTCTTATAACAAGGAGAACAAATGATTATTGTGGCTCATAATGGTAAAAGTCACATAATGAAAATTACAACGAAAACAAGTCTTCATTAAAATGAGTTTTTATCCTTAATTTACTCTTGTTTCTTATGTTGCACATACACTTATTTTGGTAAAACCATGCACATATGAGGGCAGCCTTATAAGTTATTTTGCCTTTACCTCCGATCTGTATTTAACATTCATTTAAAAACATTATTTTACAGTACACAAGAAGGGCATATGATTAGTTTACTTTAAAACTCTTATGTCTATAAGCCTTAGATAGTAAGTCCAATTTAAATTATCATTAACAGAGATTACGTAAGTTGGACAGAGAAGTCACCAGCAGGCAACAGTTGACCTAGATGGGCTGTGTATTATATAACACTCTGTGTATTCTACCAATCAGAAGGCAGTCTTCCCATGACTACTGATTGGTCCAAAGGAATATTATTCAATGAAAAGGGAATTTATGAATGGAAGTTTATGAATGAAATGGTCATATTATGTCTACATTAAATACACTGTACATCACAATAATGTTTAACAACACTTATGTCATGATTTTCATGTGAAATTTATAGACATGACTGAATAGCCAAGTTATAAACAAGTCATAAACATATCACAGTCTAGTTCCTCACCTTCTCTAAACACGATTCCCTGCTAAAGATCTAGTTTCAGAATTTTGTAAAGCAACTTTCTACTGAAACACTATCACTTGCCTAAAGCTTTCAGTAATAGATTATGTCAAGGTCAAGATCCAGTTTCACTTATGATTTTCGCAGAGTTAACCAATGGCATTGATGCACCATCCATGTATCAGAAACAGAATCCTATGTCAGATCTGGTTATTCATAGCCAGTTTGTACTTTATGACCTTGATGATCTTTTCCTCTGGAAAACCAATCCAAAGTTTACCGTCTGCTTGTAAGGCAAGAGCACCAGGACGAAGGTCATCTAGGTGCAGTTTGGTGAGAAACTGTCCGGTACTGCCACTGACTAGAAGGACGGACCTGTTGTCGTAGTCGGCAATCAGAAGGTGGCCACGGTAGTCGTAGCAAACATCGAGTGGCATGAATGCCGATTGCAGCGTGGCAGTTGAGGTCACAAATCTTGCTGTTGAGGTTAAGACCTGATTCTCACCTCCTAGTGGTGTGTCACGTTCATAACGAAACTTTGACTTGAGATGTTTGTCCAAGACAACGACAAACGGACTGTCATTACCACCACATGTGATGTCATCAAGGTCACAGATGGCAAGGTCACCAGTCAGAGGGCACGTTTTTATGTGATTTGGTTCCACCACAACATTTCTTCCCTCCGAATCAAATCCTGATGTCCTGAGAGTGGTTCCATCTGGTGTGTAAAGAGTTATCTCACCCTTAGTTCCTACGGCGACGGCATTGTCATGGGTGACACAGAGGCACCATGGCCGATCTTTGGTGTGAAATCTGATTCGTCCGTTGAGTGTGGGCGTCTTTCCTTTTATGACTTCACGGATACTGAGGTCAGATTCACAGCACATCCACAGGTTACCTGTGATCGGAGCCAGACTGATATCGTCAATCATCAAGTCCTGTTCAATTGTCTGCTTTACTTTCCCACGCATGTCAATCCCGATCACCTCTGTGCTTGTATCATAGGATACCCAAGCCTTGTTGTAGGAAGAGATGGCCATTGATGTTATGTTGGAAGAAATTTCAAATTTGGCTTCCATTGTTTTATCATAGACTTGATAATTATGAGGGGCCAATTCTGGCTCGGCTACTAGAACCTTGGCTTCAGTGACTCCCGCGGGATCTACCAATGTCAGAGACCCTACCATCTTCTCCATCTTATCTAATGGAAATAGACGTGGTTGGAATGCAGCTGTACTTAACTCTGGAGGTTTTGGCCGCACTATTTCCAGTTTCCGATACCTTAATTCTCTTTCTAGGTCAAACACTAAAGCACTGTTTGTTGATTGGATGGAGCGTTTGCACTCCTGAAGCTTTGAATTCAATTTCACATAGTTTGAATAGAGTTCATTTTTGTACTTTTTCAAAAGTTCTGCGTTTTCTTTTTCAAGTTTTTTGCATGTCATGATGAATTTTCGTGTCACCTTCACAATCTCTGCACGGAATTCCTTGCTTCGAAGTTTCACTGATGCTATAACACTGTCGAAATGCTGTGTGTTTTCCTTCAGTTGAACTTGAATTGCATCCATCTCTCGTTGTATTTGAGGCATTTCTCTGGACTCCAGGTTATGGGCATAGAGTTGAATGTTTTCTCGTTTGGCTGAGATATATTTTGTCATATGCTCAAATTTGTGAGATTGGTGTAATGATTTTGCACATTTTGTACAGATAAGTTCACCTTCACAATCGTGACATGTGAAAACCACTTCCATGGGAACATGGCGAGGACATTTTGAAACACCTTTCCCTCTCAGTGGCTTCTTCATATGAAGAATGGTGTTGAAGGTTGCCATGGTCGTATTTTAAAAATTCCAAAAGCTTGTTTTTAAAGAATAAATAAAAACCCACATCACATCAAAAGTCAAGAATCAAATAATTTACCTTGTTTGGATTTGTTCAATGTCATAAATTCCATACTGTTTTGTAAAATCATGAGTGTTCCTTTCTCACGTTGAATTGAAGTTTACCATTCACAAATCCTGCAACCATTGCAATGTTTTGAGTTATTCAGAAAATGTATTTGAAAGTTCCTTTTCCAAACTTAGTGCTGTCTGCCAAATGTGTGTCGTCTGCTCTGTTTTGTCTGCTCTATGGTAACTGGTGTTCCACATGCCATAAAATGTTCTTCCACAGTACCTGTTACTGTGTAAAGTATCAAATTTCATCTGACGAACTGCAAAATCATAATTCATAACCATAAACTATTCAAGCAACTCAAGTTCATTTTACCATATACAAATCCTGTACATTAATGATTGGCAAGTTTATATACAATATTGTACTACATATTTGTACCACCTCTTGAGACATACGTGATAAACAATATTGGATTGATTGTTTGATAATAAAAGGACTGTTTTAAAGGTTCAATGAACACAGGTGGTTAAGATGTCTCACAGATAGGATATTTAAACAAAAAAGATTAAATATCAATTTGAAATATTTGTCCATTGATCTTGTGATTGGTCTTTCTGTATCATGTATTTAGTCTATTGTTTTGATCTCTGAGGTGTCCGGTATGTAATCAAACTAGATATACGATACCCTATTTTGGCTATATAATATCAGGCAGTCTGTCTATAGCTTTTATAGTATATGATGTCACAGCCAGAGAACAGTATTGCTATTACAATATTTTCTATCTAGAATTATTTCTGATGATTTTGATTTTAAATGTATTATGCAATTTAGACTACATATATACACTATATAATAATTTAAGAAAAGCTGGAGTATCTTAAGAAAAACCACTGGCCTACAGTCAGTACCTGACAACTACCACACTTGGTATTCGAACTTGTGACCCAGAGGTGGAGGGCTTGTGAAAATATGACGATACATCTTAACTACTCATGCAGCTACTTATACATGGATCATATCTACTAGACATTTGTGCTACACTGTATTATGAATGTTTATTTCACCACTTTTAAATGTAATTTATGTTATAGGTTAAAATAGTATATTTTGTTGATCCTCTCCCTCTGGTGCCCATATCATTTCAGAATACTGAACGTCAATAACTGCCAGATTATTGTAAAACCTTGCCAACTTAATGTACTTCGTCATATGGATTTGTAACCCAATATACCAACTGGGATTACAAGTCCTAGCCTGATGTACTTTTACAAGTTGGGACCATTATAACCAAATGATTGAGTTGTCCTCACAAGCCCACTATCTCTGGGTCGTGAGTTTGAATCGCATGTGGAGTAGTTGCCAGGTTCTGACCGCTGGTCATGCTTTTTTCTCTGGGCACTGAGCTGCTTTCATCTAACATCTAAACCTTGTAAATCCTTAAATATCCTTATCAGTTAATAGGATGATAAACTGATCAATTGACACCATTACAGGTCTCTCTCAAAAGCCATTTTATGTCATAATACAAGATCCAAACAGTTTAGCTTCCAGAAACTATACATTTTCTGGAAAAACTCACTCTCTAATGCATATAATCATGAAATCATTGTAATGTTTTCCTTACAAGATTGAGATATTTCTCTCTAATGCATATAATCATGAAATCATTGTAATGTTTTCCTTACAAGATTGAGATATTTATGCAGGGTAAAATTTTCATGATTTCAGCTAAAAAAAAAAAAAAGACAGAAAAAAAATTAATATATTGCAATTTTAGAATTTTGCAATCTGGCCTCCAGGGTATATTATGATATAACCATGTCGCAATAATTTGTGGATGAAATTTTCAAGATCAGATCCATGTGCAAGAAAATAACTGGCTATAGAGTATCTTTATCGTTCAATCATAACTATTTTATCACAATACTAGGTAAAAGGCTTTCATATCTAGATATCAAGGATAGGGATATGCTATCTGTCAGGGTCCACAAAATGTTGTTAAACCCAAGACTTGCCAGATATTAAAGAGTATTTTTCTCTCATCCCTCAATGTTTTTATTTCAATTTTACAATAATGATATCCTGCTATTTTGAAATAAGTTCAAAGAAAAATGTGTGATGTATTTAATGCAATTCCCTTTGCAGCCTCCGACAACATAAGTGTATTGCATGGGATTAACCAGTATTACATCCATAGGTATTCCTTCCTTGCCGATTACAGAGTTATCTCCCCTGTGGGCAGGTATCAACTTTGTGAGCAAAAATTATGTTGTTTTCTCTGAAAAATATGACGTTATACTCGCAAACATATGATGTCACAATCAATACCTACCTATAGGGGCAGATAACTTTGTAATATGCCTATAAAGTATTAGAGAAATTAAAATACATATCTTTTTATAATTAACAGGTCCATGCAACGTGTTTCACGGAACTCTGTGAGTCCAATGAGAGATAACTGTACTGTGAAAAAAGTTGGAGCGTCATCCTGGGAAATAGAGATGAAACCCATAGTTCCAGAGGCTCCAGAGGAACAATCTTCATCAGATAATACAACAGGGGAGGTAACTGAAACAGAATTTTCAGAAAAGTACATTCCAAAAAGACAGACAAGTTTCCATATCAACAAAAGAACTTGTAGCCTTAAAAATCTTCTTATTCAATCCATGGAGTCCAAAACTTACCAACCTTCTAATTTACGACTTTTACCAAACTGTCAGAACCCGTTACATGTGATTGACGGTGAGGATTATAGGTACTATGTTGGAATTATTGATTTCTTCACACAATATGAATGCAGACAGCGAGTGGCTCGTGTGATAAAAACACTGAAAAATTGGACTTCGGATCATTCTACAGTACCTCCTGATATCTATGCAGATAGATTTCTGAATTTCATCAGTGACAGAACAAAATGATTTGTCAGACAGCAACTCAGATATTCTCATTTATACACATACCTGTCAAACAAATTTGACAATGACCTTGATTAGCCTTACCATTTATAACCAATCTGATTACAATACAGATCCTTATAACCGCTCCGTTCAATAGAGGATCTGACAACATCCCATAAAGGGTCATGTTTGGATGACCTTTGTCAGTTGAAAACTCCATTTTATCCCAGTATACATATTCATTTATCTTTGTTGTGCTCTTTGGGCGAGATGACTACGATACATGAAAATAATTCAAACAGCTTTTCCAAACTAATCGCCCTGAGTCAAGATTCTGGCAGTAGCACTTTGATTGGTATTTTCAAAGGTTACCAGAATGTGACCCCTAATTGGATGTTGTCAGATCCTCTTATCCAACTTAGTGATAGGATCTGTATTTTAATCAGATTGCATTTATAACTTATACTGTTCCTGTCTGTATTGTACCGGTATGTTTTTTACACAAAGATTTTTATATTTATCCATTCACCAACAGTTGATTCTAGTCCTCAATTAAAACAAACCTTTTTATCATTTATTTACTAAGCACGTTTTAACTATGAGTGGTATTAATGCCTTTTAACTTTCACATCTGGGGCAATTTGCTATACTATGTAACCAAAACATAAATCTGGTATTTAAACTGGGATAAGGTTACTTACTAATTAATGGATGTGGTTTTGGGTATTGTCGTATTGCACCGCAAATAAGACTCCTCCCAAAAATAAGATCCCTTCTGCAAATAAGACTCCTCCCACTAATAAGACCCCCCCCCCCCTCTCCTACACCCTATCAAATAAGACCCCTCCCGAAACAAGACCCCTCCTGCAAATAAAACTCCTCCCACTAATATGAGCCCCCCTCAACAAATAATACCCCTCTCGCAAACAAGACCCCTCCGCAAATAAGACTCCTCCCCCTAATAAGACCTCCTTCAACTAATAAGACCCCTCCCACAAATAAGACCCCCGCCTTTTTTCTTTATTTACTATAGAGCATCTTGCTATTGCCATTTGACTGACAACTTTCACAACAATGACAGACATTCAAAATCCAATATGGCAGCCCAATAGATCTGTATAATCAGGCAGATCTATATACAGTATTGTCTGCATATAAATCCCCTCTTCATTTTTACCTCTATTTCTTCTCAGGGAGAAGGGGGGTTGTCTAATTTTAGTATATAGGTTTTACTTCATCATTTATTCTCAAATGAATAGAAGGAAGACATAATTATACTGATATGTACATTCGTTTTAGTAGCTTCAAAATTTTCATCATATTTAACGTTTCATTTCATGTTTTCAGGAACATTTTTTCTTTTATATGGCATAACTGAATTTGCAATATTTCCCAATTTTATATTTTTACTCTGAAGATTTGTTTATCCTCAGATTTAATAGTGAGATTTAGTAGTATGTTGACATGGTTTTCGTGTAACTGCAATTTTGACACGATTTGACATGATTTTGACATGAGAAGTTACTTGAAATCAGTTCTCCAGTTGTATTCCTGTATGACATACATATACAATATACTGTATAGATAGCATTACAAGAATGATTTTTGGCTGAAAATAATATATACACTTTTTGCACAGATTTCTTGAAAATTCCTGTTGGACTTCACAGCATTTTTTTTTTTTTTTGTACCCTACCTGGGTACATTATAGGTCCTAATATTTCTGAAAGTGCTCAATAAGATTTTTTCAGAAGTTGTAATCTAAGGTAGATAACTCTGTGTTACTTGTTGCCATTACAAAGTAATTATATTAATTAAAGTGCTAATACATTTTTTTTATTAGATTGTTCTCAAGTAATTTTAAATAGGTTTAACAAAATGTTATGCTATTTAGCTTTTATGAATTGATCAGTATCTTATAAAAAGTTTTTTTTTTTCAATATCAACAATATAATTCATTTGTGATTGTTTATTCCCAGTGCTGTTTAAAGTGAATAGTTGGGCAAAGGAAGGCTAAAGTCGGTAAAAATGGTGTTAAGATATTCAGTATAGTTTCTTATGAAATAGCAAAATAAAATTTCCAATCGAAATCGCTCTGAATGTGAAGAAATTAATTTATAGTATAGGAATCCTAAAACGTCCTCCCGACTGGTTATATCCGTGTTCACATTTCCATGCAGCCTTGCTTTCAAAGAGTTGGGCAATGTATTTATAGAACTATGCTAAATTTATACGGGGCTTTTCCAAAGTTTCATTGATCAAAATGGACAATACTTTATAAGATAAGTAGCACTTGACCGTAGTTTTGATATGTAAGGACTCTTGGAGTACCAATGAAAGCATTTACGCTGATTTTCTTTTCCCGACTACTCACTTTAAAAACAATAAATAATCTTTATACTATTTTTTTATAATACACATACCAGGTATATATACATGTATTACCGCGGTAACTTAATTAAATGTCTTATCCTTATATATTATTGCTGCAATTATGTATCTTAATTATGGTATTATGAAGAAACAGCATAAGATTAACATTTTTCTGAAATAAGACTCGCTTCATTTTCGATTCAAATACTCAATTTGTAGATCAGAACACTTGAAGTTGTTACAACATAGTAATACTCATAATATTGTCTTTGGTAGAAAAGTAAAATGTACATTTTCATTTAATTTTTGATTTTATCCTTGTACTGCACAACATCTCATACTATATAAGAGAAAAAATAATTAAAGATACATGTATATTCTAGAATGTACACTGTATATCCATGCAGTCCTGATAGCGCCACTAGTAATAGCCTGGAGGCCTTACCCATAATTCCTAACCTATCCCAGACTGGTTCCCTTCCCTTAGTTCTCTACTCTCCGCCAGGCTGCGCTCCGCTCACTAGGGACCGGTAGCGGGTAACCATGATGATTTTTCTGATTGGTCAATCTACATATCCGGTTCGCTGGCATCACTTTTTTTAGACGTAGGAAACCCCTTTACGCACGAAGCGACGGATCTTAACCTAAAGAATAAATAATTCATTTGAACAATACAAAAACAAAAGTAAATTAGGTTTTCAGTTTTGAAATTATTTCGTGCGAACAGAGTTTAGGGTGCTTATAGGAACGACTTTAATGACGTTATTTCTCTTAACGGAAGTAGCCGTCTCCATGATGACAAATCATGCGCAGAAATGATGGGCACTCTGGAGTAGGAATTCTCGCTCAAGATGGTTTCTCGCTACTGGTCCTCAGTGAAGCGTACGTAAGGGAGGTAACTGAGGCGGGAACCAGTCTAAGCCTAACCCACCGCTAGGAATTATGGGTAGGGCCTCCAGGCTACGCCAGTAACTGATAAAATATTCATGTATATATGTAACCTGTTCCACAATAGATACTCATTACCTATACATTAGCAAATTTCATATGTAGGTTCCCCTAGGACCCTAGTTGTGCATATTGCATTTTGGGACCGATCGGTCAACAAGATGGCCGACAGTCGGCCATCTTGGATTTTGATAGTTGAAGTTTGTTACCGCTATTTCTCAAAAAGTGCAGAAGGGATTTCTCTCAAATTCCATATACAGGTTCCCCTAGGACCCTAGTTGTGCATATTGCATTTTGGGACCAATCGGTGAACAAGATGGTCGACAGGCGGCCATCTTGGATTTTGATACTTAAAGTTTGTTATCGCTATTTCTTAGAAAGTACTGTAGCGATCTGTCTCAAATTTTATATATATAGTGTGTTTGAAAAAGTTTGAAAAGCAGGGAAAAGATCCCTCTTTCCATTGTCAGACCCAGATCATTCTTTGGTGGGCGCCAAGATCCCTCTGGGATCTCTTGTAAATTTTCTAAGAACTTTTGATTTTTTTGAAGTACAAATCTTTAATTATGAAGATTTAATTATTTAAATTTATTTGTCGTAATTGACTTAATAGTAAAAACTTTTCATTTCTAACAGATTTAAAAGAGTACATGTACAGTGTATATTGTGCCCAAAGCAGCTTATATTAAAGAGATTCTTGATGGTGTATATCTTTGTATCTTATACATCTATTTTGTACATTTTATACATAACTTTTGTGAAACCCTTTTTCATCAATTGTATTGGGCTTTTATATGATACATGCTGAGTAATTCATACTTTTATACAAATAATTTAAATAAACATGTATATCTTTATGCACTTGTAGTTAGTTGAATACATGAACATTTTTTCTTACGCTTTTTGCTCAAATGGAGTTTTAAAGAAAGATTCTTGTTTGCTCAAATGACTTTACATAATTATGATGTAAAAACGGTGTCCATACGTGTGCTATATTCTGGGTTAAATGGTTAGTTGGGAGAAAACCCTTGAAGACCAATGCTACCAGATTTTTTAATTTAATTTGATTATTGTTGTAGAGATATAATAATACATGTGTCATGTTGGATTTTTATCCGGTTAAAAAACAAGCCATTATAGTGAGGATAAGTATACAAATAGCGATACATGTACAAAAAATGGATATGTCCCCCCATAGAAAAATTTAAAAAAAAAATGATTTAAAAAATTATTATTTTTTTCTTTAAAGATGCTCCACCGCTGACAAATGGTATTTTTTTCACTATTAAAACAGGAGCAGACGATTTAGTATTTTTCTTCAGTTACAAAAGTTACTTACTTTAGACCATTACCACCATTGAAAAGTTTGAGCTTCTAATTTTACTTCACGTTTAAAAATATAAAAAAATAATTAATTGCATCCCGAAAAAATTCTGTGCCACTATATCCTATATGGAATGAAGTACTGATTGCGCATGCACCAAAGGCGAAGTAAATTATTTTATATTATTTTTTGTGTTAATCATATATATATACACCCGATTAAACACCAATTATTGTTCAAATGATGAATATCATTTATGCTCTGTCGGCGGTGGATTTTTTTTATTAAAAAAATGTTTACTAAATCAATATAATATGTTACTTCAATTCATCCATGTTCAAAAAACGTCCATTTGTGGGTTTCCTTTGAAGATCCTCTAAGAAAAAAGTGAGCCAATATTGTATTACTTTATGGTACATTTACGCTAACACTGATGACCTTTTGTTAATGATAGACATTTTTCTCCTTCTTAAATGTTGCAATGTGGCCTTGTAGGCAACAATTAAATGTTAAATGTGCTGAATACCGATGGAATTTTCAATGTTGAAAAGATGAAATTATGATTTTTGATTTTATTTATATTTGCTGAATTGTTAAATTTTGGATTTTATTGATTTATTAGGAAGTGCTCATCTTTGTTGATTGATGTAGTTCAAACTTGTGTAACCAAGAAAAATTACAGTTATTCGATCATTGTGATTTAGATTTTGACACTGATATTGTTTTGTTTGCTTCTCACAAATAATGGTGTATTGTTGTTTTTTCCTCAAAATGTTTGCAAAAAAGCTCACCGGTATTTTTAAATACCATATTTATTCCATAAAAATAGTATAATCATTACTTTTTTTGCAGTTAAGATTGTCAATTGTTCTTAAGTTAAATTTAGAATAGTGTTGTGTGAATTGATTTCTTTAAATTACCTTATAAGTAACAGTTATAAAGATTTTTTAAAGTAATGTGGTAGAATTTTTTTTATATTTTAATAATTTAAAACTTGTTTAATACATAAGTAATGTTTGATATATGCATTTATGTGTTGTGTATATTTAAAGAAAAAACAACAAACCATTTAATGTTTTAAGGCAATACTTACATGTTTCATGTATCATATTCATTAACATCAAAAATTGAAAATGACAGATATATCCTAGATATAATTAGGGAATTCAGAAATTTTAAAAATAATTGTAATTTATTTAAATTTTTTACGTTTTTTTTATGTTTGAAGTTTTATTTTGATTTAATTAGAAAATACAGACATGTTCTAATGGTGTATATGGTTATTTTCATATAAAAAATGCAATATACAAATAAAATTATTTTGAACAATGTGAAGAGTTTATCCTACATATCTTTGAACGAGTTACCTCCCTTATGTCAAAGAAAGAAAGCTGTCGGAATCTCTTGTTACTTTACTTTAGAGACCATCAAGAAATAGAGGAGTTCCGCATTATGTTGCGCATGCTCCAATGTATTATAAACAGTTTTGATTTTAGCGCTCATATGGAAATGTTCACAACATGACTAAGATAGGATGTAAACTGCATATTACTTGAAAATGAAGACTAAGTAACTACTACGATAATGGATTCAACGAACGTGTACGACCCGACACTGCCATTGGATCTGGAGGGAAGGTAAAGTAACAAAATAAGTGAAAGTTTCCGGTCCTTTTACGTGGAAATTCGTGCAATGTTTTGATGAACTTTTCTAAAACATTCAGATATACGATACTTTCTACATATGCTACCAGACAATGATATAACATTTGGTTTATTATAACGTAAATGTCTTTAATGACGGTATATCTATTTAGACGTTTGACAAGTCATAATAAAGTTTACCATCAACACTGTACACAATGGACACGCCACACGCAGGATGCTGAATTTACGTCAGTGATGCTAGGCCTATGGTGGGTCGTCTCAAAACTAGACGGAGAGAATACACACAATATTTAAATCACAGTGACACCATGTAATATGACTATGAATACTTTTAGAGAGCTTAATTAATAACAGTTATTTAAGATAACAAAAGATGCAAATGGAAATACATTATTTATGATTATATTTATGCTATAATTATATCAATGCCTATCAAAAATAACTAACATGTTATTTGAACCTCCACAGCAAATTCTTTTTTATTTTGATAAACAAATACAAAGAGAAAAGATTACCTACCTTACTTAGCGATATTTTTTATATATTTAGAATAGAATTTTCCTTTTACTAGTTTCAATAAAATAGGGAGGGGAGGTGGGGGGGGGGGGGGGGGCATGGAACGAATGGTACATTTTGACATTTTGGTTAATGTGCATGCATGAGGCAGGGACAGTTTTAATAATTTTGGTCAGCAGATAAACCCTAATCATCACCATTAATTATTCACTTCATTACCAGACTTGCATAACCTGGACTGGTGGTCCCAATCTTTACCACTTTTGAAGGAGTACTGGATTTTTTTCTGTAAGATATATCTATCCTCTAGATAGTGTATTGATAATATGTGTGTAACTTAATCATGGCCTCTTCATATTTAAATACCCAGTCGTGTTGAAAAATGGGGCAGTCATGCTTATATGTATTCTGTCAGTAAGAAAGAATTGATCTATGATTTATCTACAAAAGGTAATGAGCACTAGGATTTGGCAAAATGTTCATGGGATAATAACAATTTTACAGTTTTATGAAATTGATTATTGTAGTTATTTAATGAAGTAGTATGAAATTATGCATGTGAACTGTACTAAAGGTAATATATTATATATTGAGAATTGTCTTTAAATTATGGCTGGATCAATATATCAATATACTGATACATATCGGTTTTCAGCAGTGTATCAAATATCGATACACAAACATGCTGTATATTGCTGTATTGTTTTAACAACTCCCCCTACTGTTTTCGTTATAGACATAGGATGGATTAGAAATGCCTTTTCATAACTAAAATACGAATTGACAGCAATTAATTAACACAGATGATAAACGGAATCAAATGTTTGCTAGATTTTTTCCTGGTTATGGAATGTTTTATCAAAATTGTCTTTTATTGTCACAATAGTCAAAACTCAATGGTCAACTGAATTTGAAAAAAAGGTCCAGTGTATTGTCAATACATATCGTTTTAGACCTTCCAATACCCAGCCCTACTTTAAATAGGGGAAAAAAGATAGTTTAATACCTAGCAATGTACAATACTGTGCTCAGTATGTCATGTGTACCTATTAATATGCAGTTGCAGCTATTTGTTTGTCTTAATATGATTTTTTTTTAAAGAAGTCAAATGATTCATTTATGATTGATTATAAAAAAATGAATATCTGTCAAAACCATAACAAAATTTTAACAATAGGGACGGTCTACAATAGTTCACCTCAAATATGAATTTATTTCATTGCAAGATTAAAATATAGAATCAGGTTAGAAAGTTTGTTACATGTGCCTGAAATCCTGGATTAGCATCGCAGCCAGTCAAAATACTTAAAAATCGATATACATGTATATCCAAATGCAAATTGGTTACAAAATATTATCCCAAATCACTGTCACAGATATATACAATGTCCCAAATCAGTTAAACGTTGTGTACATTTATACTTATAATTACTAGTCTAGTTTGGGTTTTATTCATATCATTTGACTGTTATTAGAGTAATAGGTCTTTAGTATTTTTGACAGATGTGTGCATCATATATAATGTTCTTCCCCTACAATGAACATGATATATACAATTAGAATGCATATGAATGTGTATTAATAAGAAAGGACTCAATTTTGCCCTGGGGGTCTTAATTTATTAATTATTAGGTTAATACTGTATTTTATGAATATTTGTTATTAATTGATGGAAGGCAGCTGTGAGAACAAATAAGTTTTAGTGAAGTTGGCCTGTAATGGTTCATGAAAGTGATCCCCATCTGACAACTTCGAATCATTCAATCTGCCCTCAAGCTACACTGAGTTTGGTTTTGAGATGTTCCCCTGACACCCCTTTCCTGTGTAGTCTACAATGATAGGTATGATCAGCATCCCCCTAGTACACACATGCCAGTTAGACAAATGTGCCACTGACTGGGGGAGGGAATGAGGTAATTACAGTACTGAAATCACAGCCATCCCATCCCATGTGTCTTATGATAGTAATCAATGCCTAATCATTCATCATAGCTGTTCTGTTTAGTGGAAAACTACAGGAATAGTAAACTAGTAGTCAGAATAACGAAAATAATTAAAAGTAATTTAATCAACACCAAATTCCTCAAATTAGGTTTATATGTCGGAATGACCTAGCTATTATAAACATTAATATTCTTATAGCTGCATGCATATGCTTGTAGATTTGCCAACAGCCATGGCCTCTGTCTCTAGCTATGAAATTTACTTGATGAGTTTTGTCTCTGGGAGACTGCGACCTGTCTAGATTTGTAAATTCCTAATCAACTTTATAATATATACACGCAGCTTGTCACTATTGATATATACAGCTTATATATAGATCTACAAATTGGATAACTACAATATGAATAATTCTTCGCTCACCATCACATATAAATGCCAAGAGTGGTTATATTCGTATTTTTTATCACATTGTGGTAGGTTTCAAATTATGCAATTAGTTTCAAACAAATCTCTGACATTGGACAAATTACATTATGTTTGTACCCTAGCTATCAGTCTGATGTGATTATGAAACTTGAGACATGAAGGGAAACTGGTCTGACATGGATGTGAGGCAGCTAGTGCAGATGGAAAGATTCCCAAACCACCTGCTGTAGGGGTATATTTATACTGACCTAAATATTAATCTATAGGAGAATCTCTTGTTTCTTCATCTATACACAGAATTGTTTGATGCATCTGATGAAAGGGGGATAGTGGATAAATCTTTGGTCCAGTGGGAAATTATGGGCTTTATCAATATTTAATAACATAATGTCTTGTTACTTTTGTGGCAAATTACAAAAAATAACAAGCCACAACTTAACCTTTCACAACGAATTCAAAGAACAAAATGATGAAAGTATTTCTGTAAATTATAATATATACCGGTACTCATGCGGTACTTTCTTTTTCACTTCTTTATCTCATTAAGAAATTATGATCATAATGATTTGAATCGTTTATTTCAATTAATGTCCTGTTAATTATATTGGTTATAACAGGCAGGGTCATTTAAGGACATGTTTGGTTTAGAAGGTTGAGGAAAGTTGGCAGTACTGGGTTGTGGGAGACTATAATTTACCATATATGGCCGACCATTGGTTAGCTGCTAGCTCTATATATACCCCTAAATATAAAGGGATTGAGCAATTTATATAGGATTCTTTTCTCCACGAGTCCTAGACAAAATCAATGAGTTCCAGAATACAATGCGAGTCCTCGCAACAGTGCATCCTCTGTATTTATTTCAAATACATGTACCGGGTATATCATTCTGTTAGAATCTGATTCAAACTCATGACCCAGAGTTCGAGGTGGAGATCAACAAATATTCAAAAATGATTTGAAAGACAAGATGTTAGGTGGAGATCAACAAATATTCAAAAATGATTTGAAAGACAAGATGTTAAAGATTGATTATTTATGACATGCTACTTGCATTTGACCAGATATCATTATTTTAGGACAAATATTTAAACACAAATGATTTACTTTCATGTACATGTATATATATATACACCAGCTGGTATATACTTCTTATTTCATCTAGATCAACATCACTTGACTCTCAGCTGGCTGTTTGCAATTGCAATTGTCTATACCTATAAACTACAGGATAAAGTGATTTGATTATTGATTTTGGTTTTGTCTTTAAATTTGTAATCCTGCAGCAAGGCCCGTACATATATACCGGTAGACAATTGAAAAGACGGTAACATTAATTCATGTGTATTTCCATTTTTTCATCAATTTTGTTAACAAAATTTTAATGTAATGATTCAAAATGAAAATGATTTTGGATAAAGGTGACAGTTACAAAATGGGTCTACTTTGGTTATATTTCAACATTGAATGCATTGAATTTACTTTTGACATTCAACATGTTCTGACTGCCTTGCATATATATATATATATACTGATGTCTATAGCAGGGAAAGGTTATGAGAATTTAACTGTTTCACACATATATTCATTGTGAAATGTTGTGGAATTAAGTTTTATTAATTTGGCTATTGCATGCATTTGCTTTATGTTAGTATATACTATACAGAATTTAAATGTATATAAATGCCAAGTGATTTCTTTAAGGAAAAATAAGAAAAGGTACATTACATAGATACTATAAATAAAAAAGCTTTTTCGAGATGGTGCGTGCAGACATGTACGTATACATGTACTGGTCTATCTAGGTTTTTATCTTTGTATAGCTATGCGTATAGGGATCTGGAGACTGGAAGTAGGTGATCATGATGACATCAGGAAAAAGAAGATTACAAACTAAAATGTTACAATTGTTTTGAACACAGTGACACTTTTGCACACAGACATGCATGCATGAATACCTGAGTCTGGTCTGTTTGACTATGTTATCAACACCACAATCAATGATCGATATTTCCATGAAAAATGAAATTATAAGCAACTCATGATCATATTTTAGACACTAGCAATTTGTTTGAGTCCAGTCTAAATAGAGAAGTTTAACAGTAATTTGGAAAATAAAGTCAGCAGTACATGTAATTACTAGTTTTCGTTTCATTTGTTTAATTCAAATACATTTCCATGATAATTGGTCCATGTTTAATTTGATTAGTCAATGCTAGATCACTGTGTGTGATCAATCAATGCTAGATCACTGTGTGTGACCAGTCAATGCTAGATCACTGTGTGTGATCAGTCAATGCTAGATCACTGTGTGTGATCAGTCAATGCTAGATCACTGTGTGTGATCAGTCAATGCTAGATCACTGTGTGATCAGTCAATGCTAGATCACTGTGTGAGCAGTCAATGCTAGATCACTGTGTGTGATCAGTCAATGCTAGATCACTGTGTGATCAGTCAATGCTAGATCACTGTGTGAGCAGTCAATGCTAGATCACTGTGTGTGATCAGTCAATGCTAGATCACTGTGTGATCAGTCAATGCTAGATCACTGTGTGTGATCAGTCAATGCTAGATCACTGTGTGATCAGTCAATGCTAGATCACTGTGTGATCAGTCAATGCTAGATCACTGTGTGATCAGTCAATGCTAGATCACTGTGTGTGATCAGTCAATGCTAGATCACTGTGTGATCAGTCAATGCTAGATCACTGTGTGTGATCAGTCAATGCTAGATCACTGTGTGTGATCAGTCAATGCTAGATCACTGTGTGTGATCAGTCAATGCTAGATCACTGTGTGTGATCAGTCAATGCTAGATCACTGTGTGTGATCAGTCAATGCTAGATCACTGTGTGTGATCAGTCAATGCTAGATCACTGTGTGATCAGTCAATGCTAGATCACTGTGTGATCAGTCAATGCTAGATCACTGTGTGTGATCAGTCAATGCTAGATCACTGTGTGATCAGTCAATGCTAGATCACTGTGTGATCAGTCAATGCTAGATCACTGTGTGTGATCAGTCAAAGCTAGATCACTGTGTGTGATCAGTCAATGCTAGATCACTGTGTGTGATCAGTCAATGCTAGATCACTGTGTGTCAGTCAATGCTAGATCACTGTGTTGTGATCAGTCAATGCTAGATCACTGTGTGATCAGTCAATGCTAGATCACTGTGTGATCAGTCAATGCTAGATCATGTGTGATCATCAATGCTAGATCACTGTGTGATCAGTCAATGCTAGATCACTGTGTGATCAGTCATGCTAGATCACTGTGTTGATCAGTCAATGCTAGATCACAGTGTGATCAGTCAATGCTAGATCACTGTGTGATCAGTCAATGCTAGATCACGTGTGTGATCAGTCAATGCTAGATCACTGTGTGTGATCAGTCAATGCTAGATCACTGTGTGTGATCAGTCAATGCTAGATCACTGTGTGTGATCAGTCAATGCTAGATCACTGTGTGTGATCAGTCAATGCTAGATCACTGTGTGATCAGTCAATGCTAGATCACTGTGTGTGATCAGTCAATGCTAGATCACTGTGTGTGATCAGTCAATGCTAGATCACTGTGTGTGATCAGTCAATGCTAGATCACTGTGTGATCAGTCAATGCTAGATCACTGTGTGTGATCAGTCAATGCTAGATCACTGTGTGTGATCAGTCAATGCTAGATCACTGTGTGTGATCAGTCAATGCTAGATCACTGTGTGTGATCAGTCAATGCTAGATCACTGTGTGTGATCAGTCAATGCTAGATCACTGTGTGTGATCAGTCAATGCTAGATCACTGTGTGTGATCAGTCAATGCTAGATCACTGTGTGTGATCAGTCAATGCTAGATCACTGTGTGTGATCAGTCAATGCTAGATCACTGTGTGTGATCAGTCAATGCTAGATCACTGTGTGATCAGTCAATGCTAGATCACTGTGTGTGATCAGTCAATGCTAGATCACTGTGTGATCAGTCAATGCTAGATCACTGTGTGTGATCAGTCAATGCTAGATCACTGTGTGATCAGTCAATGCTAGATCACTGTGTGTGATCAGTCAATGCTAGATCACGTGTGTGATCAGTCAATGCTAGATCATGTGTGTGTGATCAGTCAATGCTAGATCACTGTGTGATCAGTCAATGCTAGATCACTGTGTGTGATCAGTCAATGCTAGATCACTGTGTGTGATCAGTCAATGCTAGATCACTGTGTGTGTGATCAGTCAATGCTAGATCACTGTGTGATCAGTCAATGCAGATCACTGTGTGATCAGTCAATGCTAGATCACTGTGTGATCATCAATGCTAGATCACTGTGTGATCAGTCAATGCTAGATCACTGTGTGTGATCAGTCAATGCTAGATCACTGTGTGTGATCAGTCAATGCTAGATCACTGTGTGTGATCAGTCAATGCTAGATCACTATGTGTGATCAGTCAATGCTAGATCACTGTGTGTGATCAGTCAATGCTAGATCACTGTGTGTGATCAGTCAATGCTAGATCACTGTGTGTGATCAGTCAATGCTAGATCACTGTGTGATCAGTCAATGCTAGATCACTGTGTGTGATCAGTCAATGCTAGATCACTGTGTACATATCAGACCATGCGAAATACGTCGGTCCGTCGGACAATGTCAGGTTAATTTGCCGTCGGTCCGGAACCGTACTGTAAAGTTCCGGACCGACTGTCCGGTTTTAGAATCTACCCGTGTCATGGTCCCGAACACGCTTGAAAGTTTATCATAGCTGCCGCCATGTTACGATATTTCGACGGGGCTATACCCGTCAAAGCTTTAAAGCGTAGGGCTTAAACACCGGAACGAGAAGCTAAAAAACAGGCTTCTAACAAGAAGTACGAGGAAAAACGACCTTCTCGTTGTGTTAGTAGTAAGTGGCAAGACGGAAGACCATGGCTTGACCTCGATTTCTCCACTAACTCAATTACATGCAAAATCTGCATCGAACATTATCATATGCACAATACGAGTACATCAGCTAACCTGAGAGGTAATAACACTTTTGTAACAGGTTGTAAGAATGCTAAGATCTCGGCTGTTGTTGATCACGAAAATAGTTCAGGTCACAAAAAAGCGGCGGAGCTCCAAAATAGTAATAGTTTTAAGAATAAAGGGTATGGATGAAATGACTGTTTGAAATTTTGTTGTATTTTGTTGACAACATTGCCAAACACTACAGCTGGATTAATCTTCTATACAGGAAGACTCTTATCACCTGGAAATAAAAATGTAATAGTATTGTAAGGCATGTAATGTATATCAGAGACAGACTCAATGTCCGGTAAACCGTTAAATTTTGTCAGACCGAAATGTCCTGTGAAATTTTTCCCGGTCTGGTAAACATTCAGAGTTCACCAGACCGAATGTCCTGTGAAAAAAAATCATATTTCGCATGGTCTGTACTGTATCATTAGGGAGGGATTTAGATCACTGTGTGTGATCAGTCAATGCTAGATCACTGTGTGATCAGTCAATGCTAGATCACTGTGTGATCAGTCAATGCTAGATCACTGTGTGTGATCAGTCAATGCTAGATCACTGTGTGTGATCAGTCAATGCTAGATCACTGTGTGTGATCAGTCAATGCTAGATCACTGTGTGATCAGTCAAAGCTAGATCACTGTGTGTGAATGCTCACATCTTGTGTGTCTCTCTCTCAGCAGTTCTAATTTGTCCACTTCAGTTTGCGATTGGACCTTGTTCTGGAAAGCCACTAACATCCTATATTCTCTCTTTCACCCCCATCCACACAGTACACCCATGCATGCATGGCCAATCACCCCCTACAGTGACTATCTATGGCCCATGCATATGCTGTGACCAAATCTAGAAACTCCTGTAATTATAAATATGATCACCAACATCTTCTGCCCTGCTAGCACGTAGACTACTAGCTATATATATAGCAGCCCTAGATACCCAGCCTTGCTGGCCAGGCTGTATTTGACTTCTAATTATATAAATATTCTCCTACCCTCATCAACATCATCTACATGTACAGTAGCTCATCATGTTTCTTCTCTTTGTTTGGTGTCACTGCCTATAAGTGGCCAGGGACTACTACTGTATTTGGCCACAGGAGGCACCAGCTGTCATATTGATGATGCCGATTACAGGAAACAAAGCCAGAAACAGCACAATATCTGTTGTGTAATCATGGAAAGTGAATGGAACAATTAAAGGACAATTACAAAATGTTTAACAACTGCACTTTTAATTGAAAGGACAGATGTTCATGAATATCTGGAAAAACAAAAGGTCAGATATTCATCATGTTTCCATCAATATATTGAATATTACTATATATTATATTGCACTAGTAGTACTCTCTAGATTTGTTTATTTAATTGCATATTTGATAAAATTGTTTTATTGAATTTCTGATCATAGCTATAAAGATTAAATGATCATGATATTTATAAAAAACTTTCATAAACCATTTATGCTGTATAAGGATCTTAAATGAATCTTTTATGAAATAAATCTAACTACAAGTTTTATTTTTTGTAAGCTTTTAAGCTTGGCAATCAAAAATTAAAACTTGATGGTATATATTATATGATCAAACTAGATAATTTGCATAATTAGTTACTTGAAAAATTGTTATGATTGATTGCTCACTAATGTCAAATTTGAAACAATTCCTGATAACATGGCTAAAACCTGCAAGTATAAAGATGGAGTTTTATACAAAGGTATTCAGTACTGTCTACATATGTAAAAGTTCTATCTTGTGATTCCGGATCCCGGATTAATCCTTATCAGCAGGAGATGACCATTAATCTCCTATCAATACATCAGAAGATGATTAGAGGGACGAGGATTCATATGTCCATGGATTAAAGTAAAATAAACACCTGATCCTGTTGTAAAAACTAGGTTAATATCTTCTTTAAAAACTGTTTCATCAGATGTTGGCAAAGCTATCTATTATTAGCTAGCTATAGTGTCAAACAAAGTTACTGGCATGTTTGATTTGGTGAGAACAAGTACTATAGTCTTCAGTTTTGAAGCAGAATATAAATAGTTAATTGCAACTTGGTGGGGGTATATAGTTAATGTTCTATTAGGTATATGTGGGCCTACGTTTGTTGTGTTCAATATTGGTTGGTTAATTACATATATTATAATTAGATATAATAATTTATTGATTAAATATTTAATATGTTAAACTGTAAATTAAAGTAGCTGGTAATTAAATTTCGCCGGTGGTATATTTTCCTATATTCATGTTTTCACTGAAATCCGAGAATATTAATTCAACACCAGCGAATTAAAATAATGAGAAACTCATTGTCATACCAAAGAACAATAGTTCTATAATTATAAGAATTACAGGAATCAGTGAACAGTGAAATTTAATCTCTACAAATTAAATATTTCTCAATAGAAAACAGCGAAATATTGACCCTGCATATTTAAAGTGCTTCGAAGTCTAATTCAGGTTTTATACTACACCTATACTGAGACTTTGAAAATCTAAGGCTTATGATCATGATCATGACTGGCTACAGAAGTTGTGAGATACAAATAAATATATGTTAAAAATAATTATTTATAATTACATATATCTTTTGGGGTGCACATGTTTGTTGGTGCCATATTCTTGAGACATTTGGGTTCGGTGACGTCCCTGATAGCGTGTGACCATGTGTGTGTGGTCGTGTGTGGATCCAGATCCCCAGGCATACAATCACCTCCAACATGACACTTTGTCTTATCAGATGTCCCATGGTAATGTACACCAAAGTTCACGGGCTAGAGTGATTAAAAATAATATACACATGCTCCTGATATGATCGAATAGGTCTCTATTATCGCAATCAAGTTACACCATACTTGATGAAATCTTGTGTTATTGTGATCTCCTAGTGGGATCTCGTTGATTAATCAAGGTTAATATTAAAAAAAAGATCATTGTGGAGACAAATCCAATATGCTACCTGTATACAGTTACACCTAATTATAAGCACTGTGTGGCGACAATATATATACTGTACATACCTGTAATGTATACTAGTACATATCGTTATTAGCTCCACATCACATGTTGCTTTATTAATGTTAATTAATTAGGACATGTACAGAATAAAAAGTGTTAATGCTGTACAATGATAATGTATATATAAGCATTATTACCTTTGGATGAAGTTTGTTTTGCTATTTTCTTCAATTTCAACCATATTGATTCAGCTCAGACTTTATTTTGAAATGATTTAAACTTATTAAATTGATCTTTATAATTTTCTAAATGGTACATAAATATTCCCCAATATGTGCTAATCCCATATATTATATATATATCTATGTACAGTGGACCATTAAATTGTCACGTAAGAGTTACTCCCCCATTACTTTGTAATCGATGAAAGGCTTTTATGAAATATACGTGTATCATAATAAAACTTTGTTTGTTGTGTTTTATGGGTGTTTTTTTTTATATCATTTTAACAATATTAAATAAACATATTTCTTTTTCAAAATACAAAACCGAAAGCCATCATTAATTGTGTACTATGTATGCATATAGCCATGTATCCCACTCTTGATCTGTCGTACGGCAAATTACATAATGATAATGTATGTTTCAAAATGCCTTACTAATGATCAATATCATCTACATTCTTGGCATAAAAAACTATGATAACAAATGGTTGTGAACATTTTAAGAACAACACACACAAGTGTCATTTGGCAGTGTGACTGCAGCTGGCCTTGGATTTTCTCGGCACGTGGCGACAACAAAATTGTCCGGATTATTGCGGGAATTTATTAACGAAAATTACATTCCGGTCCCAAAATGGAGTTCCAGATTCGGAATCCGAATTTCCGGACTAGTGAGCTGTATAAACAAAGTTACGAAAATCTGTTACCTGACATTTATCCCTGACATTTCCGTTCGGATTGTGAGTTTTCCTGACTATCGGGGTCCGGATTATCGCGGGTCCACTGTATATATATATTATCTTCAATACCACTATAATACAAATATATATGAATGAGTTTGTGTTTCAAACCGATCTACTTCACTCATCGTCGGACAGGGATTTGTTTATGTGCAGATACACATTGTACTAGCTATATCTATATAGACTGTAAGGCCTGGCCCCTGGACCTTATCAATTCATCCCTTTGTATCAGCAAAGGGAATCTGCTTTTCAGAATTCAAATGACTGCATGGGAATTCACGTGAATGAAGGCAGGCTTGTAGATTTAAATGTCTGACAAATTGTTAATTGTTTCAGTCTTTCAGAGCAACTGTAATGAACAGTTTTAAGCATTGTATTTTAAGACTATAGATATATAAACAAAATTCATAAGAAAACATCTCTCCGATAATTGTTGTAACTTGTATGATTACATTCATTTAAGTCTATAGAACCAACTATTAAAAGAATATTAAAGAACATAATTGGTAGACAGATAAGACTTATTTTCTAAAATGTTAATTATATATAAGTTTTGTGATTAAGGTTCATGTATGTTTAGAAATCGTGCATGCCTGATAAATATAAAGCTATTTCACTTTGGAAATGGTTGATAAAATGAATATTTCCTTGATTCATATATATTTTTGTTTATTTTTAGTGTCAATCCAGATCTTCTGACAGAAGTGACATTCGGGACCCATATGGAGTATCCAGATGGATCTGTACCTAGTGAGTGAATTAACGGATGAAAGCTGAAATAAAGTTGTCAATTTTGTGATCTATCTTTATAGAATATCATAATATTAATAATTAGGAAGAATTATGATTGAAATAGAGGCTGAATTAATGCTCAATTTGATAATTATTTACTATCTATCACATATCTAATGACCACATGGACAGGGTTTGTATATATGATTGAAATAGAGGCTGAATTAATGCTCAATTTCATAATTAATTACTATCTATCACATGTCTTTAATGACCACATTAAATTCGAATCTTTGTTGATTCTGATATGTTGGTTAGTACTCAAATTTAAAATTATTCTGTATAGTACATTTGTATATACATGTGTACATATATAACATATTATAGTATTGAATTGGATATGGTATCACATATGATATAAACCTAGAAGACAATACATATAGGTCAGAGGTGGAGAGTGTCCAACACTTGAATCAAAGCTTGGGTTTAAATATTTAAAGTGACAGCTATTTAGATAAACACTATATAGAAGATGTTGATACTATATAGCACAGCTTTCATGGGAACCATAAACTATCTATAAGCTACAATACTTTATGAGTGTGTTTATCAATAACTAATACTGGCATAGATTTAGAGATGAACCCTTTTGATTCCTGCATTATGACATGATCACAAAAGTGTGGCCCCTTCACTGCTTTCAGAGGGATAATCATGTATGATATCAGACACTCTTTATGATCATCAAGGGATTTTATTGTATTTCACAGTTTATCTGAACATAAACGTGTATATATATCTATCAATACTGTACAATCAAACCCCAGTTTCTGGAAGATGTACAATATACTGTACAAAAAAAGGACAATATACTGTACAAAAAAGGAACTATACCGTACGTATTTGATCCAATATTTGCCCAAGGCGAATGAAAAAAAGGGGCACTTTATAGAACCAAAATTTGGGTTAATCTTTCACAAAATTATTGCAGAGTAAGCCCGTAATCAATCTGCACAGTTTTCATAGTTTCAGTCTGTAGTAATATTTAAGTCAAAATATGAAGTGAAAATTGTTGCCTCAAAAAGTAGAGGGGAGCTTAAAGGGACGGGGGCACCTATTGGGTTGAATACGGTACATGAATTGGTTATCTTAGCTGTTTTCAATTTTATTCATGAACCTTCAAGGTTTAAGATAATAAAAAACATACTTATCTTTTGCTTATAATCTTATATACCAGATCAAGATTCCATAACATCTGAGTTAAAAAGGCAATTTATAAAATTTTATCATCGCAAATTTTATGAAAATGTTTTATTAGTTATTCTTGATAACTAAAAACATCTTTTACCCTGTAGTGGTTGCCAAGACCAGCAATGGAAGGATGTCCCCGATACGAGCCAGGACAATGAAAGAATATGACCAGGTAAATTAAATCGAAAATTGATACTCATAGCACATCAAATTATATATTTATTGACCTGCGTTTAAAATAGAATTGATTATTTTACATCTTATCATACAGTCAACAGAGTTTGTGTTTATACCGTGTTTAAACCTTCCCCATATCCTTTTTAAGCACAAAAAGACTGAAAGTCCAATCAAATTTTAAAGAGGGACCTCATTTTGTCCAAGAAGGACCCCTGGTGCCCATTTATTGTACACCTGTCTGGTGCATAACCTGACATGTATATAAACTCAAGATCCACTTTGTGTAATTGTGTTTTAAAGTATCTTCGTCCATATCATCAACATTGCAGTCAGTTGTTTATACATATTATTTGGTTAAGAATGTAGATGAGAATTAGTTACATTTTCTAGAATTGCATTATTCTGGCATTAATTCTGGTATGAAATGGATAATAAAATTGTATGGTGTATATGTTCACAGCAAATTGCAGTCCTGAAGAAAGAGAACTTCAGTCTGAAGCTGAGGATTTACTTCCTGGAGGAGAGGATGCAGCAGAAATTTGGTGATGGCGAAGATGTGTTTAAAACGGTGGGTTAAATGTTCTGTTCATTATCAAATATATATGGTATTGATTAGAACAAAATAAAAAGACACCCGATTTTAAATTTGAGATTTTTGGTCAAAAAGGCAAAAAAAATTCTGTATCTTGTGTTTTCGAGGCAAACATGAAAAGTAGAAATTGATGCATGTTAATAAAATTTTCTTCCTGCCAGGAAAAGTCAGAAATCAACATAATTTTCCATTTTGGGGCGAAAAGACAAGAATTGAAGGTGCTAATTATGCGTGCCTCACTTTCATCTTTTCATGGTTGACTTGTCATCTTTTTAGGACGAAAGGACAAAACGGTGAAATGACACAAATTAGCCACTGTAGATATGCGTATTCCTAAACTCATTTTGTTTGCTTGGTATAAGTTGTCCTGAAAATTGCTTGCATTGTTTGTACTTCAGTTCACTTTGAAATCCAGAAAAGGTTGACTTTAATATATATATATATATATATGTAACGGCTATATTTACAAGGATATTTTTGGCAACTATTACTACTACTTATTTTATGAGTAGAAAGTATACCACTTTATCTCCTATGGTGCCTGTATCAAAATATGTGTTGGACAGTCTATAGTTGTGCTAACTGTGACTTAGATTGATAATTTTGGCCTGCTGCTTTTGTTCCCCCAATTATTCTATATTGGCACTTTACAGAGTTGTCTGCCCTTACAAATAGGTATTGATTGTGATGTCATGCATGTGTTTGCAAGCGTAACATACTTTGTGGGGAAAAAAACATGAATTTCGCTCACAAATTAATGACATAACAATGGATACCTACCAGCAAGGGAGGCAACTGTGTATTTGGTAGACGGAATACTGCTACATATGACTATTCACGTCAAAACTTTCAACTTTGTGTGAAAAACCATATCACGTTTGATTACTTCTAAAAGTTTGCCTTTACCTTTTGTACAGAACATTGAGCTGAAGGTCGAGTGCGAGAGCCTGAAGCGGGACTTGGCAGAAAAACAGAACTTATTAAAAAAGGCTTCGTTAGTATTTTTTTAGATAATTTACAAGTTAGAACCTGTCAAGCAATACATGTATATGTACTTATTTAAATTTGCTGTATCAGCTTAAAGACTATTTTATACCAGTATATGTTAGTCATCAGAATTAAAAAGGCATCATATATAATGCATCAGAAAAATAAAAAGCAAAAAATGTATATCTTTGATTAAAAAAAATAATTTCAAGGAAGTGTACTTATTAGAGATAAAAATGTAACTGTGACCTGTAGGAATGCGATGGAGAGCTTGTCCAGTAACCACCAATCTGAGATGGCTGTGATCAAGGCACAAGTGGAGAAAGATTTTAAAGACTCTAATAATGAACTGGCATATCAACTAGACTCAGCTCAAAAGGTTGGTGTACCTTTATTTCAATGCAATAAAATCACTGATATTCATTATTCAAATTTGATTTAGTATGATACAGAGAGTGCTTTTCATGTATTAGTCATTTTAAATTTAAACTGAATACAATGTAGATAAAACATTTAAAAAAATGCTTATTACTGTTTTTTTCTTCTAAAAAGTGTCTTGATGAGAAAGAGAACCAGATATTGGAGCTACAAGACCACCTTGATTTGTTGACATCAGAACTTAAACAGGTGCAACAGAAGGGAGATAACTCTATCAAGGTAAATGGTTGTCCATTTTACAGCCAACGTTTGAGGCTGTCTTTACTTTAGGTCTATTTCATTAATAAAACCTTACATGGGTCTGTCAAGTTGAGAGGGATATCTCATACTGAGTGAAAGATTTTTACATAATCAACCCGAGGCTTGCCGAGGGCTGATGGTCAAAATCTGTCACGAGGGTTGAGATATCCCTGCCAACTTGACAGACCCATTTAAGATTCTTTTTCTCCCATACTTTAAGAAGAAATGGTGAAAATTCAGATTATATTAATGTCGCTTTGCGTAAAAATGGTCACAGCATGTAATGATGACATCTCTGTCTAGCGCCTATGAGCTGTCTTTTCCCTATCACGGTAAAAGACAGTTATCTTTTCCCACGCAACCACGGGATAACCCTGTTGAGTATGGGAGAATAAAATATCCAAAATCAATCCTATATACCAATACACGATATCTTTACCATGTTCACGTTAATTTTTTAAGACATATGGTAATACATTGTACATCCGTTTTTTATCTATGTCATTTGATATTTTATAAACTCGCATGTAGTTGCTCATTTTAGCTTTTCCTTTTGTCTGAAGTACAAAACAGTATACACAATGTCGGTACACTATAAAAATTAGTTCCTTTTCTAAAAACTTCAATTTTCCAAACCTGTCTCTATGGTCATTTTCTTCCTTTCTTTGTAGAATAAGGATTGGTCTTGAAATACATCAGAATTCGTTTCAGACATCACAGAGTACATTAGCTTCCATTTTTAGTTTGATATCTTATATTTATGTAACTTTGTTAACGTATTTGCCTCTTCTAGATATTGTTTAAGTGTTCAAAAAAACACAAGAAAAGAAAAAAAATCATCAAAAACAGAAATTCATTGCCTCTTTCTCTTTGTGACTTTACAGGAATTGATGGAGGAATTGGCTGGTAAAAACAGGTAAGTAAATCTGCTGTCCTCTTTCTGCTGTGGTTTCAAATTCACACAACAGTATCTCAACAGATAGTCAGAGATCATATTTAGGGCTAATGACTCTATAGGGATTTTAACAGTGAGGCCTGCATTGTTATAAACCATATAGGAAAACTATAGGGTCTGGTCGTTTATTACTTCAGTCTTCATGTCCATTTTTCCAAATATATTATGAATATTTCACAAACATCAGCGCAGATGGAAAAGTTTAAGCTTAAATTTTGTGTTTTATTTCTTGATAAAATTGTGTTTCATTTGGATTTTTAGTTAGAAACCAAGTAAGTGTTAGATGGAAATTGATTAGTAATGCTTAAGGTGTGAAAAACAAAATATCATTGTGTTCCAGTGAGTTACAACATTTGACTGGTCTGAACATAAAAAACCAGGAAGACATTGAATTGCTACAACAACAGAAAGACCATGCAGAGGATGAGCTGGAGAAACTGGAAAAGGAGCTTGGCAGGAGAGGGAGGGATCTAGAGGTATATACTCAATAAGGGGTTATAATGGAGATCAGTTATGACCTGGGGTTGGGGGACAAACTGAAAAAGGAGATGCTTGGATATAGAAATCAGAGACTTTATTTAGAATACATTTGAAGACAAAGATGCAATTAATGGTGCAAGTGTCTGCAGAGTAATATGTTTTGTTGTTGAAGTCATCTATTTCAAAGACATTAGGAAAATTTCCCATGTTATGAATCAAACTGTGATGCCTATTCATGATCATGTATGCCTATATTTCATGTTAGCATGTAGCATGCAGAAGGAAACAAGAGTTAGTTCCCTTCCTTTGCATTTTATCTATTTTCAGTGTTTGTTTGCAGCATGTATGTTGTGTATAGTTCCAATCAAAAGCTTCAGTTTTAGTTTTGTTAATTGCAAATTTTAATAATTATAGATTGACATGAAATGTTTTGAAATCAGTTTTCATTTCTGTAATTAACGACCTTATTTACATAATGTTGAGAGAAGATGTAAGGCATCCTGGCCACCAAAAAAGCACCATTTTTGGATGTTTTTCTTTGTATAACATAGACTGCATCATATGCAGTAATGTAAACCAACTGTCATCATGTGGGATTTACAAATTTTACGATTAAATTAAAAGCCAAAGTTTATCTCCGCAAATGTATATATACCTAACTTGAAGTGATAGGTAATTCCTTTCAATTTTGAAATCGACAAAAGTGCATCTTCACAAACTTGACATAGAAAATTGCGACATGTAGTAACTTTAAAAGTTTGTTTCCATTAGCTTCCTGTCATTATGATAATGTTGCACGTGTTATGCCTTTTATCAGTTATAAAGCATGAAGCCTAATTGATTCTCGGCACATTTAACAAGCCGAGTATGCTATATGTTGACTTGTTCTGTTGTGATTTTACTGTTTGTTACCTGATCTGTTCTTGCATGTAGCAACTGTCGTGCTTTGTGAAGGACGTAACCCAACTGGATAGCCAGTCGTTCCTACTCAACAGTCACCTCCAGGTTTGTCTCTTCTGACCGAACAATGGTCAGTCTTACTGACCAGTCACATTACAGATCTATTTATACATAGCAATAACACCCTCCCTATATATGGCTATATTTAACACTAAAGCTTACATTTACTGTGATTGTATCTAACAAAAATATCATTTACACTTACTAACATTTCCAAAAAAAGTTGTATGAAAATAATTTTGTTTTGTAATTCTGCAACGATATGAATTTGGCTGAATTTGTATGGTGCAAGTTGATTAAAAAATCATATTCAATATGTATATAACATTAACAACAGGACTATAATATTTACTACTGGTAAGTTAATTATATCCCTATTTCACTAAACTCAAGAAAGTTAAAAGCTAAGATGATGTGGCTTATGAGGGAACAAGCACTTATATTTGCTGGGATATCACTAATCCTTCACATTTAACTTGATTCATATTCATTTGATGATATAAACTCATTTTTAACTAACATGCGTTGATGAATGAGACGTTATTTCATATAAAATTAATGTTTAAAGTCGTCTTTAAAGGTTTTGAGCTGATTACGCTACCAATTGATATTTTATTTAAATCTTTTTCATCGTTGTATACGGTCAGCTGTCAGACTTGTGTGTGTATTATCTATTTCTCTCCAAACTGAGACAAAGTGTGGGTATCCTAGAAAAGAGAAGATGAGTCTGTTTAATGTGTGGATTGATTGCTGTTTATAGTGCATGAACAATAGATAACTTCTATTGAGCTACTCACTCGTTTTAATCAGCACTGATACATATTTACACATGTAGCATGATGTTGTACATATGTTTAGCACAAAACATGTTATTATCATGTACAGTGTATAATAAAAAAAAACCTGAAGATTTAAAAATAATGAACATTTTGCCCCAAAAAAATATACATTGGAACTTGGCAAATCCGCTGTACATGTAAAAGAAAAGAAATCATTGGGAAAAAGAAAGGATGACAATTAATAATCAGAAATTGAATTTGAAATGAATTTCAATATAAAACTTAAGCATGCCATTGATTTTTATGCCCCCGTCATGAAATGGTGTTAACCATGTCCATATGAATTTTGTCCTGAATTGATATGGGCGTGAGGACATTTATGTCTGAGAGTGAATTTGACCCAAAGGACCAGGTTGATGTTTAGCCATAATTGGTTCAAGTATGGCATTTATTATCTATAAATATGATTAACCTAAATGTAATATTTAAATTCAGGATGCTGTCGATGACCAGAATGACGCCATTAAAAAATTGGAGGGAAAGGTGATGGATGGTGAATCGAAACTTAAAGACAAAGATGAAACTATAGGAGTAAGTACTGAGACATAGGTCTGAGGTTTTACATTCATTCACATGTTTTTGTGGTACGGACCATGTCGCTTGAAAGCATCTCTTGTTTTTTATTAACTTCAAGGCAGTCACTTCTGTTCCCAATATTAAAGTCCTGACTTTTCAGGGTCAGTAACTGTGTACAATTGTAAATTTCATCTTCTTGACATTATACACTTAATTGCTAAAAACACTGATCATGATTCCTCTTGTTTTGTATTATTTTTTGTGATAACTTCCGCTTAATCAAAATGATATAAAAACAAGGCAAGTGTATGAAAATATGCTTTATTGTAAGTAGGATAGATCCAATTTATAATGTAGATTTCATTAAACTTCTGTGACTTTTCTGTACTATCTACACGTATATAATTAGCTAAGGGCTGTTCCAGTAAAACATATATGGTAGGGGGGGAAGGCACTTTGAAATTGGGAGACCCACCGATAGAAGTGATTTTCAATTTTGTTGACCCACACACATATCTATTTTTTTGTGAAAGAGACCATGGCATAGAAGCGATTTAATTTTTTATTTAACTCAGATTTGTTTTTGGATTTACACATTTTGATTTCTAGCATCACCAAAGAGTCCTAGGACAAAATTGCACTGTAAATGGTGCAGTGAACTTTTGTTTGATATGCTGCATCTACTACTAAATTTGTATAAGGGTACAATCCTCGTAGAACAAGCGTAAAATCTACTACACATACTGAAGTGTTTCACAAGCATAACATTTTTTTCAATATTTATTTTTGTATTTTTGTAGTCAGGATGACTGAGCAACATTATAAAACATAAAATTTGCATTTTATTTCAAAAGGTCACAAATGCTTCAGATAGACCCACCCACAGAAGGGATTTTATTGAAATGCCACCCTGGCACAGAAGTGATTTTATTTTGAACCCACCATGGCACATACTATTTTTTAAAGTGCCTTCCCTGGGTGCCGTATATGTTTTCCTGGAACAGCCCTAACATAGTTTATTAATGTTTGTTCATATTTTCCATTTTAGAAACTCGAAGACTTGTTAAAAGCTGTGGAAGCCAAACGAAAGGTATTCTCATTGTATATGGTATATGCATTCCTAGTTTCCATTCATGGTCATATGCCTATTGAAATACTGAAGAGGGTTTACCTCATATAGGTCAGCTAAGATTCCTAGCTGCAATATTGTAGCTCAAAAGACTTGTAGACAGAAAATTGTGTCGTCTATATAGCTACAATTGGTGCCCATTACTGGTAATGGAGCAAAGTAATGATTATGCAAACCATTATTAAAACGTATGTATGCATTTTATCGTACTTGTTTTATATCACTTACCTACCAGGAAATAAAACTGAACAGTAAAAAAAATCAAATTCATAAGGAAATTTTTTTTTTACACATATAAGTTTGAAGGTCTTTTCGAAAGAAAATTATACGGCAAGTCAACAAATTGTGAACTTGACGTCTTGTGAGTGGTACGGTAGATATTTAGATTGGTTGTTATGTTTGTTTTTGACAAAAGTAATATGTAAATACATGTTTATGCATAAAATTATTGGAGACCTACAAAAAAGTATAGAAAATTGTGCCTGAATGATTTTCTGAGGCAGTGCTCCACTAGGACACATAAGCACCATTTCGTACTCGGCCGAAAGGTATAGTAGGCCGGGTACATATATTCATTCTACTAATATTCCATATTCTTCAGTTTAATTTCATGTTGTTAGTCATATTACCATGTAGCTGGTTATTTCATGATTTCAGTGTTGTGCTCATGATATTTGAATACAACTAATACTCTTCGTAGTTATATTGCATAATTTGAATTTATTAAATTTTGTTTTCTTGTCCAGATTGCGAAAAATTTTGACAAATAAAAATAGCCTCTATCAGATGATTAGACTTAATACAATTGAAAAGACCTTCTTCATACTTACTGAATTATCTATGAAATTTAATGTTTCGTAAAATTGCTTTTATTATTTTTCATCATATTCTTTATCATGTTTATATCCTTATGAATGCCATAAAGTCCTGTATCGTCTATATTCCTTGTATAAAGAGTAGTGGGGTACCTATACCATGCTTGATTTTATAGAATTATACTTTGTTTATTATACAAAAATTTCTATTTATCTGTAGGATATGGAAAACGCTTTAATGGAAACAAAAGATAAGTTGCTTCAGGAGCGGAGCACTTCAGAAAAAAGGGACAAAACTATTAAAGGTTTCACAGCTCTCATCAGTGGCAAATCAAAGGAGGTAGGTTGAATGGTATTCTGCTATTTGGTGAAGGCCGATGAAAAAAATATACAGCCATAAAATTCTCATGAACCCCAACAGGACTATGCATGGAAACGCAAAGAGTTGATTACATAATCCACCAAATATCCACTGACTTGGCCATGTATGTCGTATGCCACATAATCCACCATGATTTGACATCGGTATTCAATGACATGACATCAGGATTCATGTGACGCCATGATTTGACATCAGTAAACAATGACATGACATCAGGATTCATGTGACGCCATGATTTGACATCAGTAAACAATGAAATGACATCAGGATTCATGGGACGCCATGATTTGACATCGGTTAACAATGAAATGACATCAGGATTCATGGGACGCCATGATTTGACATCAGTTAACAATGACATGACATCAGGATTCATGTGACGCCATGATTTGACATCGGTAATCAATGACATGACATCAGGATTCATGTGACGCCATGTTTTGACATCAGTTATCAATGACATGACATCAGGATTCATGTGACGCCATGATTTGACATCAGTAAAGAATGACATGACATCAGGATTCATGTGACGCCATGTTTTGACATCAGTTATCAATGACATGACATCAGGATTCATGTGACGCCATGATTTGACATCAGTAAAGAATGACATGACATCAGGATTCATGTGACGCCATGATTTGACATCAGTGACCAATGACGTGACATCAGAATTCATGTGACGTCATGATTTGACATCGATAAACAATGAAATGACATCAAGATTCATGTGACGCCATGTTTTGACATCAGTTATCAATGACATGACATCAGGATTCATGTGACGCCATGATTTGACATCAGTAAAGAATGACATGACATCATGATTCATGGGACGCCATGTTTTGACATGGGAAAACAATGACATGACATCAGGATTCGTGTGACGCCATGATTTGACATCGGTGACCAATGACGTGACATCAGGATTTATGTGACGCCATGATTTGACATCGGTGACCAATGACGTGACATCAGGATTCATGTGACGCCATGATTTGACATCAGTAAAGAATGACATGACACCAGGATTCATGGGACGCCATGTTTTGACATCAGTAATCAATGACATGACATCAAGATTCATGTGACGCCATTATTTGACATCAGTAATCAATGACATGACATCAGCATTCATGTGACGCCATGATTTGACATCAGTGACCAATGATGTGACATCAGAATTCATGTGACGTCATGATTTGACATCGATAAACAATGACATGACATCAAGATTCATGTGACAACATGTTTTGACATCAGTAATCAATGACATGACATCAAGATTCATGTGACAACATGTTTTGACATCAGTAATCAATGACATGACATCAAGATTCATGTGATGCCATGATTTGACATAAGTAATCAATGACATGACATCAAAATTCATGTGACGTCATAATTTGACATCAGTGACCAATGATGTGACATCAGAATTCATGTGACGTCATGATTTGACATCGATAAACAATGACATGACATCAAGATTCATGTGACAACATGTTTTGACATCAGTAATCAATGACATGACATCAAGATTCATGTGACACCATGTTTTGACATCAGTAATCAATGAAATGACATCAAGATTCATGTGATGCCATGATTTGACATCAGTAATCAATGACATGACATCAAGATTCATGTGATGCCATGATTTGACATCAGTAATCAATGACATGACATCAAGATTCATGTGATGCCATGATTTGACATCAGTAATCAATGACATGACATCAGCATTCATGTGATGCCATGATTTGACATCAGTAATCAATGACATGACATCAAGATTCATGTGACACCATGTTTTGACATCAGTAATCAATGAAATGACATCAAGATTCATGTGATGCCATGATTTGACATCAGTAATCAATGACATGACATCAGCATTCATGTGATGCCATGATTTGACATCAGTAATCAATGACATGACATCAGCATTCATGTGATGCCATGATTTGACATCAGTATTCAATGACATGACATCAAGATTCATGTGATGCCATGATTTGACATCAGTAATCAATGACATGACATCAAGATTCATGTGATGCCATGATTTGACATCAGTAATCAATGACATGACATCAAGATTCATGTGATGCCATGATTTGACATCAGTAATCAATGACATGACATCAAAATTCATGTGACGTCATAATTTGACATCGATAAACAATGACATGACATCAAAATTCATGTGACGTCATAATTTGACATCAGTAATCAATGACATGACATCAAGATTCATGGGACGCCATGATTTGACATCAGTAATCAATGACATGACATCAAGATTCATGTGACACCATGTTTTGACATCAGTAATCAATGACATGACATCAAGATTCATGGGACGCCATGATTTGACATCAGTAATCAATGACATGACATCAGGATTCAAGGATGTTTTGGACATGATTTATAAAATATCATATGAAATAAGTACTCACTTGATGAAGATTCATTTAGCTATAAAATTTCAAGTTAACAAGGTTAACTTAGTCAATTTTTAGCATTTAATGATATAAGATTACAATCTACAATCATTTTGTCTTTTTAATCTAGATTGAAGGTCTAGTAGAGAAATTAAAAGTGAAAGATGCTGAGATGAAGAAGATGCAGGATGAGTTTCAGGAGGCTGCTGAACAACAACAGAAGGTAGGAATTTTATATAAAACTGACCAGAAGGGGATAGCGAAGCTATTATTCATTATTGTTATTAAATTATACTTTATATTTAATTCCATTGATGATTAATCATTATTGTTGATGTTACTCTTTTGTTACCCAACTGTCAATGTAAAGGTTAATAATGTAGTTTTTTCTGTTTGTTCATCTTGAAAGTTGATAGAAATCATTACAAACTTGCAGGAAATATACTGATTGGTCAATAGATTGTTGACTGGTGAAATGCACATAATTGTACATGTCCAGAAAACCTGTGTCCAGTCCCAAATTTTCTTGTGATTAGAAATAAAAGCATCATTCTAAGGTTGTGAAGAAGAAAGAAAATGTTTACAGTAATATTTATTTTGGTGCCATCAAAGTTTAGTGAAAATTATTCTTGAATAACGTAGCCCTAAGATTGTATATTCACAATACATTGTACTTCTATCAAAAACATACAGAAAATGCAATAAGCACAATCGTATTTCACCCCAACATACAGGATATGTACATTTACAATATTCGATAGATTTGAAATTAGAGTCCGCCTAAACAGAAGGGAAAAAAACATAATTAAACTCCGTTTTCGTATTTAGAAAGGCTAACCCGGTGTATCTTCTTTGGCAAAAGTTTTATGTGAATATTCACTGTAATGGTATCAAAATGTCTTGGGTAATGTATGGTGTACTGTCGATTAGTCCCACCTGCCGGAGATTGTGACATCATATTTTGACGTGATATTTGTGACGCCACAATCAACAGAAGATAGACTATTCGACTGTAAAGTATACTTAACACATATCGTTTTGGTATTTTGAAACAGATTAGTCAAGAATTGTTGACTGTTGACTATAAAATAGCATTTCAAATCTGCTCATCCTAGATTGAAATGTAACTGTTTCAGAAATGCTAGGAAAAAATGAAAGCTTGCATTCACAGCAATCATTTGCATGCAATATTGATTTCAGCATGACATTTGTTTTAACCTATGCTTTATGTACATGTGTGTGTGTATTATAGTAAGATGTAAAATTCAGATCTACCGCCAACTCGCTCATGGCCAAAAAGTTAGAACTCATCAGTTGGTTGATTGATTTTGTTCAAACTAGGTCAGTTGATATATCATGTATATGTATGATATGGATGCCCATTATTTTATACATCAAAAGATTTGACATCAGTTATAGTTGAAACATAAGAGAGGTCAAATTTCCCCATATTTAACTCAAAATTAATATTGTTATATTGTCATATTAGTAGTTTTGAAGAGTGGCAGATACAAGCATCATGTTTTCAAAACATTCTGTTGCCATGGTTGTAAAAAAAAAAATCTAAATAAAAAAAAAATAATAATAACATAGGAAATAATTGCTGTACGGAACATTTGTGAACATGATTGGTATTGAAGGTATTGAAGGATGACAAATACAATCGTATTTTCAAAAAATAGCATGTCACATTATTACCATGGTTTCAAATGAGGAGTAGCATGGATTATTGGCTAGTTTTTAGCTTACAGTTCTAGCTTCAAAAGAATTCTCAGTATTTTTAAAGTATAGATGATTGATATTTTACCCTAAGGATGAACATGAATTGCCTCCCTTACCATGACACGACCATCTCAAATCTACTTTTGGTTAATGTTACGTGAACCTTATGCCTAATCACACTGTAATTTTATGGTCGAGGCGTAGCTGAGAAAGTTATTAATATAATTTCAAAGTAGTTTTTCCATATATTGTGAAATATTCACAGGAACAATATTAGCCCTCTATCATATTATCAGCTTAATTAAGCTTTTGGCACCAAAAGTTTTCAAAGTTTTGATTAAAATGGAATTAAAGTATAAATAAACATTTTACGATGGCCATGGCCAGTGAGCTTGGCAATAATTGATTGAACTTGTCCTACTGAGTTTGTACTCTTAAACATTATCCTCTGCTCTATTTGTACTGTAGTAAGTAGTGCTGTGTCATAACTGTTGTTTATATAAATCTAATCAATGGACTCAAGTGTTTTATATTTATGTTTAAGTACAACCTACATTGTGTTAGTATTGGAGAACAAGCTGACAGGATGCCAATTTGTTTGACATTTATCCAGTTTTATAATTAAGTATTTTTTTCTGAATTTTAAACCCCTTCCATGAATGAGGTGGTGGAGGCAAATATATACATAATAGTGTTACACATGTCCATCCAGTCCTGTCCTGTTTTCAGATCGTCTACTAAATATTAAAGCAATTGTAACTTCGTGCTCCTAATAGCCTTCTTATATATATCTAAAAAAAAAAAAAAAAGGCTTCAAAGATTACATGGTAAAGGTGTGATGATCGATTTATCTATAAGTTCTAGCTTTCCTTCTAAACTTAAGCATGACACTTCATTAATAGAATCCTTCCCTACCTATCATTCACCCCTGAAGACACATTTCGACTCCTCCAGTTCAAACAACTGGAATAGTTCATTATGGATATTCAGTGGTGAATGAGTTAAACTTACCAAAAGTTAAAGGTGACATCCAAAAAATCAAAACGGTAGTAACAACTATTTCTTGTAATCAGGTTCTAGACCGCCTCTTTGTACCTATAAGAACATGAAAGACAGCATCAAAAGTAAAGACATGAACTTCAGCAGCATTAGACAAATGAATTGATTATAAAATATTTAGTGTTTTGTTGGTATATTTTGTATATGTTTTGTATTGTCAATGCTCATCCTCACCAAAATGGATTTTGAAAATTTGTGGGTACCTACCTAAAAAAGAAACATATCAAAATACCATAGAAATGCCTGTATCATTCCAAACTTTTAAAAAAGTTACAAGCTATTGATTAGTTTTTGATTTGTTGAAAGTTCTTATTATACTTTAAACATTGGTTTCAAAATCCATTTTGGAAGGATGTGTTTTGAATGAGTGTCATTGCCTGTTCACTGTTTTAACGTTGTTGTACCGTTCCTGCATGTCTATATAAGGAGTTAGACTACCAGCATGAACAGCTGACAGTGCTGGAGCAGACAGAAGCCAACATGAAGGTTCGCCTGGCTGAACAGGAGGACGAACTAGAGGTAATCGGGTGTACATATAACACCTTTTTACTGGTGGTGGTCTATCAGAATACTAATGAATAGGTTATTTCATGGGTGATATATAAAATTAAATGATTTACTCCAGGCAGCCATCTCGGATTTTGATAGTTAAAGTTTGTTATAGCTAGCGCATTTCTCAGAAAGTGATGAATAGATCTGTCTAAAATATTGTATGTAGACCCCCCCCCCCAAACCCCCCATATATATATCAAAGGTGAGGTGAGAAAAGAAGAGTTGTTTACAACATAAACATGAAGTTGACTGAAAGGAGTCAAGCTCATCCATGCAAAGTCTAAGGTTAATATTGCTTTTCTGATGAGCATTATCTTATTACATTAGGAAAGACTAACCTGGCGTTTTGTCGATGACGATGGGTCACAGGTCAATGTCGTAGGGTAGAGTCAAGGTCACTTGATTGTTGCATTGTGATATCATTATTATAAAGCTGTTTAGAATTAGTTATGACTTCATAAAGTGAAGTTGTTTTGAATTAAGCAAGGAGTTCGCTGACTTCTGCTTGGAATTAAACATATTGTTTAAATTACTTCAATTTGCATATATATATATATATATTGATCTAGAATTTCAGTAGTGTCTGATACCCAACTGATGGGCCAGTCATTTAGTGGGGCCAGCTTCCTGACTTCTTAGTTTTCTAGTTTTCTGAGTATTCTAGCTTTCTTCTACCTTCTAAGCTTGTCACTCCCACCTTCTTAACTTGGCACATCCTTAAATGACCATGGCTGTTAAAGGACATAAAACAAAATCTTCATGTATAATAAAACTTTGCCTTTTCACATAATCTTAACATTTTGATAAGATTTTGTTAGTACAACAGTCTAGAATAATAAAAATGTTTTTTTGGAGTGGGGGGGGGGGACTGTTTCAGTTTTTGATGCTAAAGTTCTGAATCATTGCATGACTATGTTCACATCCATTTATTTTTCACAGTTTTGTTTTGCATGAGTAAATTGTTTGAAAATTGTGAAGTCTTGTGTGGGAAGTCTGTGCATAGAAAAAAATCTTTGGGAAAACTTTTTTTTTTTTTGTATTCTGCTTATATTTGGCACAATTTCATATTTTGTTATGTTTGAAATTTGGGGGAAAAAGAATATAGTTTTCTATTATTTGTACTAAGATTAAATTTGTTAAATTTGTATTTTAATTGAATTGCCTACTGACACAATACTTAGTTAACTGTATATTCATACTGCTTTAATCCAGTGTATGACTGGAGACTATATATATTTAGGACTGGAAAATATAAGGTGTTGTTATTGACATAGTACGTTTAAATCTCCTTTTGTCAGAAGCAAAAGCAACAGTCCAACTTAGTAATCAATTCACAAAAATATTGCACCTTTTCTGATGTTTCTTTTCAGTCGAATCTTATTTTGGTTGTAAACAGAATTAAAATTTGAATAATTTGTCCACCTGCTGTGTCCCTGAAAAAATCTAAATTTTAGTCGAAATGTCAATACCTTTACATATCAGGATTCACCCTAATCTCCCTGATAATCCAGGGGATTAAGTGGCTTTGGTCTCTATTCTATGTCTTAATCCAGTAATCAAAAGTGAGTGAAGCACAGGTTAATGAGTATTAGATTCTTATCTATAGCAATCACTTGTACCACAAACAAAACTTATCCTCATGGTCCTCGATTAGCGGCATTGTTCAACTCTGAGGGGCCACGCCAAGGGGAAGTCAATAGAATTAATATGTATTATACAAATGTATTTAGTATTATATATAAATGTGTATCTGCAAAAAAATCTAGATAACAAAAACAGGCTCTTTATTTTTGTTGTGTTCATACCAAAGCTTTGGTTGCTAATTTTGTAAGGAAGATTTAAAAAAATTTGAATATTGATTAAATGTAATACTGTAGTTTAAAAAAAAAAAACCTGGTTGACCAATTGTTTCACCCCATTCGTGGCCTCTATAAGACACCAGTGGTATATGGAGAGATAATTACATCCCAGTAGTGGTAAATCTGTAATCCTAAGACAGATTGATTAACAATTAGTGATAAATTATTCATCAGCTAACGCCCCACACCTAGCTGGCCACTTGTGCACATAACACAACCTATAGAACAGGCCATTTAATTAAGTCATGCAGGTAGTGGAAGGCCGCACTTCCATATATAGCTCTGATTGGCCGAACCACTGATGCAGAAATGTAACTTTGGAAAGCAAAATTCAAACTATTACTATAATGAAGATCTTGGATTACATTGGACATATTTCAGTTTTTCTTTCTAGTGGTTTCATTCAAGACTTATATATGGGATTGACATTGTTCACATTGCATGCTGCGACTTTCTAATTCGGTTATGATTTTTAGTATCAGCTAGTGCACCAAATTGCTGGAGGCATATATGTGATGACGGCTTAGACTTTGGATAAAAATTAACTTTATTCTATTGAAAAAAATTCTTAAAAAGTGAAACAAAGTGATTCATACATGTGTTTCTTAGGAAATGTGAAAAATGAAGAAAGAAAAAGTATTTAGGGGCTAATTACTACACACCTGCACAGTGTGTAACTTGAGTAGGAAAAAAAAATCGGTTGGAATAGCCATTTTACCAGTAGTTAAGATGGAGGGAATTTGGGATGAGGTTATGTGGGATGAAGAACGAACCCTACTGGGACTAGAGGACGATTATATTCTCTACTCACAGAAACTCACACGCTCACTCGCTCGCAAGGAAGGCGAACTGGAGGAGTTTATGGGATTCAAAGAACTGCTTAGTAAGGCACAGAATGCACTTCAGCAGAGCGAGGACGCTGTGGAGGTAAATATTTGGTTACTTATTTAGCAACGAATACAATGTAATATGTACAATAAAATTATAGTTTGGCGGAGTTGCCGATGATCAATTTCCTAATGCATGTACACTGGATTGTATAGGTTTACAAAGATTGAAAAATAAGCACATTTCTGTACGTTTTACTGAATAATTTACTTCTATCAAAGTGAGGAAAGAGGGTTATTTCACATTTCTTATTCTGCCTGAGAAATAAATCTACAGGATATCAGGTAAATAAGTTATGAGCATCCTTCCTTTGTGTACTGGAGTAGCTTAACTGTTGAATAATTAACAGTCGCCGTAGTTCTTCATGATGCTGAAGTTCAGCCGAGATCTGGTAATGAAATGCAGCCTAACCATAATTCAACATGACCATTGTTTCACCTCGAGTCTTTCGAGTTCAAGTTCAGTTTACTGTTTAAAGATATCTAACATTTAGCCTGGACTGACAAGACTTAGAGGCTGAAAGTTAAACAAGGTCTTTGAGTTTTATGAATTTTGAGTTTCAAGTAAAAGGAACTTTGAAAAGATTAATAGCTTTTTACTCCGTATTAACTTTATTTTCATTATATTGAAATTCATATACTTTTAGTCTGGCAAGTTTATCATATATAATGTACAGTAGAAACATGTGATCTACTGGGACAGGGGCTACAGGTATATAGATTTATTTAATGGTCAAATGTTCCTCCCCAGCTAAGTTATGACATTTTCTGGGTTGTGTATAATCAACCCCTTTCAATTTATATTTCAAGCATCTTCATTTAACAAGATATGTATAGTAACTTGAGTTATGTATGGTAACTTGAATAAAATATTTTTTGGTTTTGTACAGGTCGTTCAGGACCAGCTTAAGAAAGACCGGGTACCGTCACATCCCTCATCAGCCCAAAGCAGTCCCATGAAGCATTATAAGGTAAGAATACTTTACTATGACATCTTATTATCAATTGTCTATTAACATTGCTTAAACTAGACTATTAATTTCAAAGAATTTTATTAATAAATATAAAAGGTATTAGAGCAGGCATTGCCTACATAGGTCTTCTCCCTAAATAATGTCCAAGTAGCCCAGATAAAGTTTGAAGGTGTCTGCAGGCATACATGAAGAATAAAGGGAGATGGGATGACTGGTTTGCCTGTTGTCGTATAATGTGACAGGATGGGAGATGGGATGACTGGTTCGCCCGTTGTCAGTATAATGTGACATGGGATGACTGGTTTGCCGTTGTCAGTATAATGTGACAGGATGGGAGTGGGATGACTGGTTTGCCGTTGTCAGTATAATGTGACAGATGGGAGATGGGATGACTGGTTTGCCTCGTTGTCAGTATAATGTGACAGGGATGGGGAGATGGGATGACTGGTTTGCCTGTTGTCAGTATAATGTGACAGGATGGAGATGGGATGACTGGTTTGCCGTTGTCAGTATAATGTGACAGGATGGGAGATGGGATGACTGGTTTGCCGTTGTCAGTATAATGTGACAGGATGGGAGATGGGATGACTGGTTTGCCCGTTGTCAGTATAATGTGACAGGATGGGAGATGGGATGACTGGTTTGCCCGTTGTCAGTATAATGTGACAGGATGGGAGATGGGGATGACTGGTTTGCCTGTTGTCAGTATAATGTGACAGGATGGGAGATGGGATGACTGGTTTGCCTGTTGTCAGTAATCATATAATGTGACAGGATGGGAGATGGGATGACTGGTTTGCCGTTGTCAGTATAATGTGACAGGATGGGAGATGGGATGACTGGTTTGCCTGTTGTCAGTATAATGTGACAGGATGGGAGATGGGATGACTGGTTTGCCTGTTGTCAGTATAATGTGACAGGATGGGAGATGGGATGACTGGTTTGCCGTTGTCAGTATAATGTGACAGGATGGGAGATGGGATGACTGGTTTGCCGTTGTCAGTATAATGTGACAGGATGGAGATGGGATGACTGGTTTGCCTGTTGTCAGTATAATGTGACAGGATGGGAGATGGGATGACTGGTTTGCCGTTGTCAGTATAATGTGACAGGATGGGAGATGGGATGACTGGTTTGCCTGTTGTCAGTATAATGTGACAGGATGGGAGATGGGATGACTGGTTTGCCAGTTGTCAGTATAATGTGACAGGATGGGAGATGGGATGACTGGTTTGCCCGTTGTCAGTATAATGTGACAGGATGGGAGATGGGATGACTGGTTTGCCTGTTGTCAGTATAATGTGACAGGATGGGAGATGGGATGACTGGTTTGCCTGTTGTCAGTATAATGTGACAGGATGGGAGATGGGATGACTGGTTTGCCTGTTGTCAGTATAATGTGACAGGATGGGAGATGGGATGACTGATTTGCTCGTTGTCAGTATAATGTGACAGGATGGGAGTTGGGATGACTGGTTTGCCTGTTGTCAGTATAATGTGACAGGTTGGGAGATTGGATGACTGGTTTGCCAGTTGTCAGTATAATGTGACAGGATGGGAGATGGGATGACTGGTTTGCCTGTTGTCAGTATAATGTGACAGAATGGGAGATGGGATGACTGGTTTGCTCGTTGTCAGTATAATGTGACAGGATGGGAGATGGGATGACTGGTTTGCCTGTTGTCAGTATAATGTGACAGGATGGGAGATGGGATGACTGGTTTGCCAGTTGTCAGTATAATGTGACAGGATGGGAGATGGGATGACTGGTTTGCCAGTTGTCAGTATAATGTGACAGGATGGGAGATGGGATGACTGGTTTGCCAGTTGTCAGTATAATGTGACAGGATGGGAGATGGGATGACTGGTTTGCCTGTTGTCAGTATAATGTGACAGGATGGGAGATGGGATGACTGGTTTGCCTGTTGTCAGTATAATGTGACAGGATGGGAGATGGGATGACTGGTTTGCCTGTTGTCAGTATAATGTGACAGGATGGGAGATGGGATGACTGGTTTGCCGTTGTCAGTATAATGTGACAGGATGGGAGATGGGATGACTGGTTTGCCTGTTGTCAGTATAATGTGACAGGATGGGAGATGGGATGACTGGTTTGCCTGTTGTCAGTATAATGTGACAGGATGGGAGATGGGATGACTGGTTTGCCTCGTTGTCAGTATAATGTGACAGGATGGGAGATGGGATGACTGGTTTGCCTGTTGTCAGTATAATGTGACAGGATGGGAGATGGGATGACTGGTTTGCCTGTTGTCAGTATAATGTGACAGGATGGGAGATGGGATGACTGGTTTGCCGTTGTCAGTATAATGTGACAGGATGGGAGATGGGATGACTGGTTTGCCGTTGTCAGTATAATGTGACAGGATGGGAGATGGGATGACTGGTTTGCCGTTGTCAGTATAATGTGACAGGATGGGAGATGGGATGACTGGTTTGCCTGTTGTCAGTATAATGTGACAGGATGGGAGATGGGATGACTGGTTTGCCTGTTGTCAGTATAATGTGACAGGATGGGAGATGGGATGACTGGTTTGCCTGTTGTCAGTATAATGTGACAGGATGGGAGATGGGATGACTGGTTTGCCTGTTGTCAGTATAATGTGACAGGATGGGAGATGGGATGACTGGTTTGCCTGTTGTCAGTATAATGTGACAGGATGGGAGATGGGATGACTGGTTTGCCTGTTGTCAGTATAATGTGACAGGATGGGAGATGGGATGACTGGTTTGCCTGTTGTCAGTATAATGTGACAGGATGGGAGATGGGATGACTGGTTTGCCGTTGTCAGTATAATGTGACAGGATGGGAGATGGGATGACTGGTTTGCCTGTTGTCAGTATAATGTGACAGGATGGGAGATGGGATGACTGGTTTGCCTGTTGTCAGTATAATGTGACAGGATGGGAGATGGGATGACTGGTTTGCCCCGTTGTCAGTATAATGTGACAGGATGGGAGATGGGATGACTGGTTTGCCCGTTGTCAGTATAATGTGACAGGATGGGAGATGGGATGACTGGTTTGCCTGTTGTCAGTATAATGTGACAGGATGGGAGATGGGATGACTGGTTTGCCAGTTGTCAGTATAATGTGACAGGATGGGAGATGGGATGACTGGTTTGCCTGTTGTCAGTATAATGTGACAGGATGGGAGATGGGATGACTGGTTTGCCTGTTGTCAGTATAATGTGACAGGATGGGAGATGGGATGACTGGGTTTGCTGTTGTCAGTATAATGTGACAGGATGGGAGATGGGATGACTGGTTTGCCTGTTGTCAGTATAATGTGACAGGTGGGAGATGGGATGACTGGTTTGCCTGTTGTCAGTATAATGTGACAGGATGGGAGATGGGATGACTGGTTTGCCTGTTGTCAGTATAATGTGACAGGATGGGAGATGGGATGACTGGTTTGCCTGTTGTCAGTATAATGTGACAGGATGGGAGATGGGATGACTGGTTTGCCTGTTGTCAGTATAATGTGACAGGATGGGAGATGGGATGACTGGTTTGCCTGTTGTCAGTATAATGTGACAGGATGGGAGATGGGATGACTGGTTTGCCGTTGTCAGTATAATGTGACAGGGGGAGATGGGATGACTGGTTTGCCTGTTGTCAGTATAATGTGACAGGATGGGAGTGGGATGACTGGTTTGCCTGTTGTCAGTATAATGTGACAGGATGGGAGATGGGATGACTGGTTTGCCTGTTGTCAGTATAATGTGACAGGATGGGAGATGGGATGACTGGTTTGCCTGTTGTCAGTATAATGTGACAGGATGGGAGATGGGATGACTGGTTTGCCGTTGTCAGTATAATGTGACAGGATGGGAGTTGGGATGACTGGTTTGCCTGTTGTCAGTATAATGTGACAGGATGGGAGATGGGATGACTGGTTTGCCTGTTGTCAGTATAATGTGACATGGGATGGGAGTTTGTGGATGGAGATGCTGGTTTGCCCGTTGTCAGTATAATGTGACAGGATGGGAGATGGGATGACTGGTTTGCCTGTTGTCAGTATAATGTGACAGGATGGGAGATGGGATGACTGGTTTGCCTGTTGTCAGTATAATGTGACAGGATGGGAGATGGGATGACTGGTTTGCCTGTTGTCAGTATAATGTGACAGGATGGGAGATGGGATGACTGGTTTGCCAGTTGTCAGTATAATGTGACAGGATGGGAGATGGGATGACTGGTTTGCCTGTTGTCAGTATAATGTGACAGGATGGGAGATGGGATGACTGGTTTGCCAGTTGTCAGTATAATGTGACAGGATGGGAGATGGGATGACTGGTTTGCCTGTTGTCAGTATAATGTGACAGGATGGGAGATGGGATGACTGGTTTGCCAGTTGTCAGTATAATGTGACAGGATGGGAGATGGGATGACTGGTTTGCCTGTTGTCAGTATAATGTGACAGGATGGGAGATGGGATGACTGGTTTGCCCGTTGTCAGTATAATGTGACAGGATGGGAGATGGGATGACTGGTTTGCCCGTTGTCAGTATAATGTGACAGGATGGGAGATGGGATGACTGGTTTGCCCGTTGTCAGTATAATGTGACAGGATGGGAGATGGGATGACTGGTTTGCTCGTTGTCAGTATAATGTGACAGGTTGGGAGATGGGATGACTGGTTTGCCTGTTGTCAGTATAATGTGACAGGATGGGAGGTGCTTGATCTGTGTCTGTGGTGGCATGATTCAGTGAGTTAGCACTATAAAAAGGGGGCAAGGGTTTCACTTTTACAAAGAGTCATGACACAAACATACTACATTGTCCCAAAACATTCACACAAATCTCAGATGCAACACTCCCAATACAAAGTAGTCCATCCACAAATGACCCTGGCTGTTGATAGGATGTTAATCTAACCACACAACCAATCAAAACTCTTGTTATATCATAGACCTTTTGTCTATCCACTTAACCAACCAAAACTCCTGTTATATCATAGACCTATTGAAGCTTTATGCTAAAATTTGGCTTCTAAAGCAATCATTGTTTGCTGTAAAATACATATAATAGTATGATGGCAATGTCCTAATATATATATACTTTTATAATGCTGTTTTGTCATATTTGTGATAGAGTTTATTCCACAATTTGAAATTGTTCAGTGGTCAAAATGTATTACTAATAAATTTAAAACTTACCCATAAATCTTAATGTCACAGATTTTTCCAGACTCTTTTAATCATTCTTAGATTACTCATTTTTGTTTATGGGTCTTGCTATGAGGTAGAATAATGCATTCAAATCAATATTTAAACCATGCTTTGGTATTCATTCATGTTTAATTTAAATACGGTGGTTCCCAAATTAGTACAAATGTGAAATGTCTATTCTTTCAGTTCAAGAATTTGGCATGTATCTTTAATTTACAATAATGTTAATGAGCTTTGGATTTTGTCTCATTTTTTCACACATGTATGTGGATACCCCTGTAGTGGGTTTTATAGTAACAGTTATATATACATGTGGTGTTAATGCCATAATGAACAAATCAGTTTTAAAGATTGTTTTTAGTTGTGTGTGATTTTGATTTTTTTTTGGGGGGGGGGGGGCTTAACAATGTACATGGCTATACAGTACCTGTTAACAAAAACACACAGCTTGAGGTCCTACATATGCATCGGAGTAATCAGAATATGTTAATGTTGTGCTTTGTGACACTAAAAAAAAATCCTTCTTAGGTCAAGGTCACTGCAAGGTTACAACTGTGAAGCGGAGGTTTAGCGGGTTTTTTCTATCTCAAGGTCACTGTAAAGTTACACCTTTAAAGTAGAGGTTTGGCAGTGTCTTTCTATGTCAAGGTCACTTAAGGTCACTATGGGGTTACACCTTTGAAGTGGATGTTTGGAAGGTTCTTTCTATGTCAAGGTCACTGTAAGGTTACAGCTGTAAAGTTGAAGTTATATATTTCCTCTTAGGTGAAGGTCACAAAGTCATGTGATATGAACATGTGTATGAAAACCACAATAACCCATTTGATTTGCGACAGATGATAATTAAGAGACAACAGCAGATCTCTGAGGTGGTGAGATGTGTGCTGTTAATTACAACATCAAGTATATATCTATTGTAAAGGGACGTCAGTGAAGGGGCGATACAGTTATGTTAATAGGGCACTAACTGTCCATTTAATGGCTACCTTTTCATCACACTGATCTCTTAATATTGGATTAGTTGAATTATAAAACTGGTATAAAGTTCAACATGTTTAGACCAATATCAAGATCAATATGATAGGGAGATATTAAATACAAATAGTGAACCAAGTAACTTACTTGTTGGCATGGTGTATAATATTTTTCTTTGATAAAAGCTGTTACAATTTTTGTATCAGGGCTGGATGAATGTTAATGTACTGCAATAGTTTTAGTATTCTTACACTGGGAATAATTGATAATATGTTTAAATTAAATGTGGTATGGCTGGTTATTTTTGCAGGGATGATATTTTTTACAATTTTGTGGGTCATCGCCATGGTCACGAAAATTTGATTCATGAAATGTTATAGTTGAATTTTCTCGTTTATGGCCTCAATCATGAATATTTCAACCCGCATAAATATTAGGCTATATCGCTTGTCGGAAATTTAATTGGCCGATATCGAGTCATGATGTTAGCTGATTTCTATATTTGAGTTAATGTCTGTTCTTTAATGTAGGACATGTTGGACGAGTCACAAAGATTAGTGAATGAGAAAGACAGCACCATCCAACAGCTGAACGACGCTCTCAGAGACAAAGACAAACAGCTGCGTACTTGTATGGGCATCTTTGACACTCCAAAGGTCTGTACCATTCAAAGTTTATCACATCAACTGCCTGGTATACTGAGTGACTTTGCCCATGTACTATGTTAACATCTGTCACCTGTATAATTTTCACTGACCATACTGATCAGGTCATGACAAAAACAATGTACTGACATCAGGAAATAATGTGGCTTTCTCTGCTAGGTTTTTTCAGCACATTTTGACAAAAATTCTCCAAAATGTAGATTATTGTAGTTATGTGATAAAAGTTTTTACGTTTATTTCATATGGGATTTTATGAAACAATTCTTTAAAATTTTTGTTTTTGCTAGTAGTCTTATGAAACTCGTCTCAAAGGGCCGGTGAGCTTATGTCATGGCGCGGCGTCCGTCGTCCGGCGTCCGTCGTCCGTCCGTCCGACCGTCTGTCCGTCAACATTTTTTTAAATCGCTACTAGTCACAGAGTTCTGCATGGATTGTAACCAAATTTGGCCACAAACATCCTTGGGGGAGGGGGAACAGAACTTGTATAAATTTTGGCTCTGACACCCCGGGGGCAGGAGGGGCGGGGCCCAATAGGGGAAATATAGGTAAATCCTTTAAATCGCTACTTGTCATAGAGTTCTACATGGATTGTAACCAAATTTGGCCACAAACATCCTTGGGGGAAGGGGAACAGAACTTGTATAAATTTTGGCTCTGACACCCCGGGGGCAGGAGGGGCGGGGCCCAATAGGGGAAATATAGGTAAATCCTTTAAATCGCTACTTGTTATAGAGTTCTGAATGGAATGTAACAAAATTTGGCCACAAACATCTTTGGGGGAAGGGGAACAGAACTTGTATAAATTTTGGCTCTGACCCCCCGGGGGCAGGAGGGGCGGGGCCCAATAGGGGAAATAGAGGTAAATCCTTTAAATCGCTACTAGTCATAGAGTTCTACATGGATTGTAACTAAATTTTGCCACAAACATCCTTGGGAGAAGGGAACAGAACTTGTATAAATTTTGGCTCTGACCCCCCGGGGGCAGGAGGGGCGGGGCCCAATAGGGGAAATAGAGGTAAATCCTTTAAATCGCTACTAGTCATAGAGTTCTACATGGATTGTAACTAAATTTTGCCACAAACATCCTTATGGGAAGGGGAACAGAACTTGTATAAATATTTGCTCTGACCCCCCCGGGGGCAGGAGGGACGGGGCCCAATAGGGGAAATATAGGTAAATCCTTTAAATCGCTACTTGTCATAGAGTTCTGAATGGAATGTAACAAAATTTGGCCACAAACATCCTTGGGGGAAGGGGAACAGAACTTGTATAAATTTTGGCTCTGACCCCCCCGGGGGCAGGAGGGGCGGGGCCCAATAGGGGAAATAGAGGTAAATCCTTTAAATCGTTACTTGTCATAGAGTTCTACATGGATTGTAACCAAATTTGGCCACAAACATACTTGGGGGAAGGGGAACAGAACTTGTATAAATTTTGGCTCTGGCCCCCCGGGGGCTGGAGGGGTGGGGCCCAATAGGGGAAATAGAGGTAAATCCTTCAATTCGCTACTAGTCATAGAGTTCTGCATGGAATGTAACCAAATTTGGCCAGAAATATCCTTGGGAGAATAAGAACTGAGTTTGTATAAATTTTGGCTCTGGTCCCCGGGGCAGGAGGGGCGGGGCCCAATAGGGGAATTATAGGTAAATTCTATAAATTGCTACTTAATTGTCCTAGAGTTTTGTATGGATTGTAACTAAATTTGGCCACAAACATCCTTGGGGGTAGGAGAACAGAACTTGTATAAATTTTGGCTCTGATCCCCTGGGGGTAGGAGAGGTGGGGCCCAATAGGGGAAATAGAGGTAAATCCTTTAAAACGCTACTAGTCATAGAGTTCTACATGGATTGTAACTAAATTTTGCCACAAACATCCTTATGGGAAGGGGAACAGAACTTGTATAAATATTTGCTCTGACCCCCCCGGGGGCAGGAGGGACGGGGCCCAATAGGGGAAATATAGGTAAATCCTTTAAATCGCTACTTGTCATAGAGTTCTGAATGGAATGTAACAAAATTTGGCCACAAACATCCTTGGGGGAAGGGGAACAGAACTTGTATAAATTTTGGCTCTGACCCCCCAGGGGCAGGAGGGGCGGGGCCCAATAGGGGAAATAGAGGTAAATCCTTTAAATCGCTACTAGTCATAGAGTTCTACATGGATTGTAACTAACTTTTGCCACAAACATCCTTGGGGGAAGGGGAACAGAACTTGTATAAATTTTGGCTCTGACCCCCCCGGGGGCAGGAGGGGCGGGGCCCAATAGGGGAAATAGAGGTAAATCCTTTAAATCGTTACTTGTCATAGAGTTCTACATGGATTGTAACCAAATTTGGCCACAAACATACTTGGGGGAAGGGGAACAGAACTTGTATAAATTTTGGCTCTGGCCCCCCGGGGGCTGGAGGGGTGGGGCCCAATAGGGGAAATAGAGGTAAATCCTTCAATTCGCTACTAGTCATAGAGTTCTGCATGGAATGTAACCAAATTTGGCCAGAAATATCCTTGGGAGAATAAGAACTGAGTTTGTATAAATTTTGGCTCTGGTCCCCGGGGCAGGAGGGGCGGGGCCCAATAGGGGAATTATAGGTAAATTCTATAAATTGCTACTTAATTGTCCTAGAGTTTTGTATGGATTGTAACTAAATTTGGCCACAAACATCCTTGGGGGTAGGAGAACAGAACTTGTTTAAATTTTGGCTCTGACCCTCAGGGGGCAGGAGGGGCGGGGCCCAATAGGGGAAATAGAGGTAAATTCTATCAATCGCTACTTGTCCTAGAGTTCTGCATGGATTGTAACCAAATTTGGCCACAAACATCCTTGGGGGAAGAGGAACAGAACTTGTATAAATTTTGGCTCTGATCCCCTGGGGGGTAGGAGAGGTGGGGCCCAATAGGGGAAATAGAGGTAAATCCTTTAAATCGCTACTTCTCATAGAGTTCTGCATGGATTGTAACCAAATTTGGCCAGAAACATCCTTTGTGGAAGGGGAACAGAACTTGTATAAATTTTGGCTCTGACCCCCAGGGGGCAGGAGGGGTGGGGCCCAATAGTGGATTTAGAGGTTAATATTAAAATTCCTTCAGAAAAGAAACAATGAACCTGTATTCAGAAAATTATTTGGCATTACAAACCAGGTGAGCGATACAGGCCCTCTGGGCCTCTTGTTCTTAACACGATCAGGTAAAATAAAAACTACTAGGACTTGTTTCATAAAATCTGATATGAAATGAACACTCATTTAATATCATATATTTTCAATAATCAGAACACGGACTTGTATGATATAGTCAATGTATTCCCCTTTAACATGTATCCCTTATAAAAAAATATATCCTTCTGACAAAACGTTAGACTGTTATGTTTATACTTCTAGATGATATCTGTAAACACTCCTTATGATAATATACTTATGATTACTTTGTTTTATTCTGATTTTATAGAAGTGAAAATTCCTTAGTTTCCAAAATCCTATTATCCAGAGTAAAAGCAGCTTATAAGTGCTTGTTTTACCTGTAAAACTTAAATGTACTCTTTGACAGTATGAAATTTGGTCATGACCATGATTACAGGTGAGTGTTGAACTTCAACCTTGCCAGCAGACAGGTGTGATTTCAGGTTACATATAAGTACCCATTAGGCTACCAGATTTAAAATAACAGATTAACGAATGACGTATGTTCGTGCCTTTAATAGGTTTGTAAAATTGTAAGTTTATTGTGAAAAGCTAATAAGGTTACACAACTTTGATATTATTTGTGGCCTTGTAGTGATAATCTGGTGTTGTATTTGGTATATAGCTGGCACCATACAAACCACAATAGTTAAAATGTACTTTATACCTAACATGTGTTTTACTGAGGTGTATTTACATGGTAGAGGTTTGTTGGTCCAGTACTAGGACACGCGAGAATTTGGAAACCTGAGAATATGGACACATGGCAATATGGACACGCATGACATATATGGACACTTGACAATATGGACACGTTGGCAATATGGACATGCGACAATATGGACACGTGGCAATATGAACACATGACAATTTAGTACATAAATGACTTTTCCTCGCATTTTCATTGACTCGTAACATTACCATATGATTGGATTTCGTTTTTTATGTTAACCATGCTTGTATGGAGCAATTCCTCTAAGAATGATATTCTATGGGGCGCGTTAGCGCCCCATATTGAATATATTCTTAGAGGAATTGCTCCATACAAGCATGGTTAACATAAAAACGAAATCCAATCCCTATATTTACACTCACACGACTTTTTATTTATATTTTATGCAATAAAATCGTCATTTGAAAGTGACGTAATTATTCAATAAAAGATCTCGGTCAAAAGTGGGAGGAGCTTACTCAATTGAACAGCGAATGATGACGCTTCACGTAAGGTAGAATTATTCATCCGCGACGACAAAAAAGTTCAATATTTTAGTGTAAAATAAACATGACAAACAAAGTAAATTTCAGAGATAATTTTATTTAATCAGATCAGAACTTTAAATATATATTCAATTTTTCTAAAAGTTAATATATAGCGTAATAACATAAAGAATTTGTACACGGCCACATGTGTGAACTCGGTGACCGTTATTGTGCAGCGAGGCGAAGCTGACGCACGCTTACACACTTTAGTTTGCGGAAGTTGTGAAAACACCGATTTTCAAGTAGCTCAATGTGTTTGAGATGTCGTCTGACTTGACGATATTACATCCTTGGGAGCCATGTGATTATATAATCTACGTTTAGATCCATATCGCCATCGATAGATGAAACAAATTCACTTGTGTTCGATGGATACAATGTATTTGTGGTGACGCGGAACTGTCAACACGTGGATTATTAGCGGTGCTATTTTATAATACACATGATTAAATACTCAAAGAGCAAAGACAAGAGGATATGTTTATAACTGACCTCTATCAGAGGGTCTCACACCCGTCCACCCCAAAGGCTCGATCGTAGGACGAACATAGGCACAGAGGTAATGTTTACATTTGACACCCATCATTTTTAACAAAAATGAAAGCACGTCGCCCCGGTCGGGATATTTTTCCGTTTCTTTATACAATTGTTAATTTAAAAATTGTTTGAATCATATATAAATATAAAACATGTATATATTGTTTACATTTTTCCAAAATTCTATGAAAAACAACAATATACATGTAATGTTTCGTCAAAATGTAAACAAAGCCATGTGTTTCTTTTAAAAAAAGTAGTCCTTTTACGTTGCACAGAACATTTCCTTACGCAAGTTCAAAGTTCAATGTTACCATGCAGTTATGGTAAACAAAATCGGCTAGTATTAGCGTATAGTGACCAAGCCTAGCAAGTGTAAATATAGGTACATGTGTCATGTCCCAGAGTTTCAACAACTTTCAGACCAACTCCGTACAAATTATATTCAAGAAACACAGATGAAGTGATGATTAAGATATACTAAATAACATTGAATGAATGCTGGTTTACCTTTAATCAGGTGTTAATCTGGTATAAATGTTACGTAAACCAGAGCAAATGATTCGTCCTGAAGCCGCCATATCTATTACCCGGAACTTCTCTAGAAACATCAACAGTAGTATGTTACATCTAGAGACTACCCGGATGAAGGTCATGCAAGGGTGATTTTAATCAATGCAAAGCGATAACCGATGACAATTGTTTTTAATCACATGATACTGTATTGACTAATCAGAAGCAAAAATACATGGATGAGGTATAATATTTTTGTCTGTTTTCGTTCAATAACTCTTGCAAATATTACTGGATTTTCTCAAAACTTGGTAACATGTTTAATGTCTCAAGGCCTAGCCAAAGTTCAATTGTCACTTTCATGGGACCGTTTTTTTAGGGAGTTATGGGCCTTTGATTAATGAAAGCAGGGGATATAAATTCCACGACTTTGCTAATTGTGGTTGATGTGAAACTACCAAAAAAAAAAAGAAAGAAAATATTGTGAAAAAAGGAAAAACAATTTGCATATACATATATATTTATGTAAAGACTGCTTCATTCGCTGACAATGAATGTTCAAACTCATGAAATAACATGACCTAAATAATAAAAGTAATATTCCTACACTTTAAATGTTACACAGTATCTTGTTGAGAGATGTAAGGGGAGGGTATCAGTATCACATGTGTGTGATAATGATAAGGTTATATTATTGTGTTGATACAGGAGGTGGCCAGTGATGAAATGGTAGACAAACTGACCAGACAGCTGAAGGAAAGTGACCGAGCACTGGCTGTAAGTTATACTCATACCTTTAGATTTGCTTGTTTGTTGCCACAACATTATAAATAGTCCTTAGTGCTGATATAGTCAGTGATAGATACAGCATAATGTACTCCACACTGCTTTTATTACAGCCAAAACTCATATTTTTGAACTTGTATAATTTGAGGACTTGTCCGGATTAAATTTTCACTATAAATTTTCAAGAACACTTTAAGTAAACTTGCATCCTCTTTTAACTCAAAGTTTTTAGCTCACCTGGCCCGAAGGGCCGGTGAGCTTATGTCATGGCGGCGTCCGTCGTCCGTCCGTCCGTCCGTCCATCAACATTTCCTTTAAATCGCTACTAGTCATAGAGTTCTGCATGGATTGTAACCAAATTTGGCCACAAACATCCTTGGGGGAGGGGAAACAGAACTTGTATAAATTTTGGCTCTGTCCCTCCTGGGGCAGGAGGGGCGGGGCCCAATAGGGGAAATAGAGGTAAATCCTATAAATCGCTACTTGTCCTAGAGTTCTGCATGGATTGTAACCAAAATTAGCCACAAACATCCTTGGGGGAAGGAGAACAGAACTTGTATAAATTTTGGCTCTGATCCCCCGGGGGCAGGAGGGGCGGAGCCCAATAGGGGAAATAGAGGTAAATCCTTTAAATCGCTACAAGTCATAGAGTTCTGAATGGAATGTAACCAAATTTGGCCACAAACATCCTTGGGGGAAGGGAAACAGAACTTGTATAAATTTTGGCTCTGACCCCCCCGGGGGCAGGAGGGGCGGGGCCCAATAGGGGTAATAGAGGTAAATCCTTTTAAACCGCTACAAGTCATAGAGTTCTGAATGGAATGTTAACCAAATTTGGCCACAAACATCCTTGGGGGAAGGGAAACAGAATTTGTATAAATTTTGGCTCTGACCCCCCGGGGGCAGGAGGGGCGGGGCCCAATAGGGGTAATAGAGGTAAATCCTTTAAATCGCTACTTGTCATAGAGCTCTGAATGGAATGTAACCAAATTTGGCCACAAACATCCTTTGGGGAAGGGGAACAGAACTTGTATAAATTTTGGCTCTGGTCCCCGGGGGCAGGAGGGGCGGGGCCCAATAGGGGAAATAGAGGTAAATCCTTTAAATCGCTACTAGTCATAGAGTTCTACATGAATTGTAACCAAATTCGGCCACAAACATCCTTGGGGGAAGGGGAACAGAACTTGTATAAATTTTGGCTCTGGTCCCCCGGGGGTAGGAGGGGCGGGGCCCAATAGGGGTAATAGAGGTAAATCCTTTAAATCGCTACTAGTCATAGAGTTCTACATGAATTGTAACCAAATTCGGCCACAAACATCCTTGGGGGAAGGGGAACAGAACTTGTATAAATTTTGGCTCTGGTCCCCTGGGGGCAGGAGGGGCGGGGCCCAATAGGGGAAATAGAGGTAAATCCTTTATATCGCTACTTGTAATAGAGTTCTACATGAATTGTAACCAAATTCGGCCACAAACATCCTTGGGGGAAGGGGAACAGAACTTGTATAAATTTTGGCTCTGGTCCCCCGGGGGTAGGAGGGGCAGGGCCCAATAGGGGAAATAGAGGTAAATCCTTTAAATCGCTACTAGTCATAGAGTTCTACATGAATTGTAACCAAATTTGGCCACAAACATCCTTGGGGGAAGGGGAACAGAACTTGTATAAATTTTGACTCTGGTCCTCTGGGGGCAGGAGGGGCGGGGCCCAATAGGGGAAATAGAGGTAAATCCTTTAAATCGCTACTAGTCATAGAGTTCTGAATGGAATGTAACTAAATTTGGCCACAAACATCCTTGGGGGAAGGGGAACAGAACTTGTATAAATTTTGGCTCTGACCCCCCGGGGGCAGGACGGGTGGGGCCCAATAGGGGAAATAGAGGTAAATCCTATAAATCACTTCTTGTCCTAGAGTTTTATTTGGATTGTGACCAAATTTGGCCATAAACATCCTTGGGGGAAGGGGAACAGAACTTGTATAAATTTTGGCTCTGCCCCCTGGGGGCGGGAGGGGTGGGGCCCAATAGGGGATTTAGAGGTTAATATTAAAATTCCTTCAGAAAAGAAACAATGAACCTGTATTCAGAACATTACTTGGCATTACAAACCAGGTGAGCGATACAGGCCCTCTGGTTTTTTATCCCCCGCTTTCTCCGAAATGGGGGATATTAATTTGGGTTTGTCCGTCTGTCTAACACTTCGTTTCTGCGCAATAACTGAAACAAATATAAACGGATTTTCTTCAAACTTGGTGACAAGGTAAAATGCCTTATGGGCTCGGCAAAGATAGATCGCGACTGTCGATGGACCTTATTTAGTGGAGTTATGGCCCTTTGAATTACTAAAAACATCATTTTCTGCCATTTGCGTGCAATAAGTGTAACCAAATCTAAACCAATTTTCTTCAAACTTAGTAACAATTAAAGGTTTAATGCCTTAAGGACTCGGCCAAGTTTGATTGCGACTTTCAACAGACCTTTTTTAGCAGAGGTATTGCCCTTTGCTTAGATAAAAAAAAGTCAGTTTCTGCCACTTCCGTATAATAACTGTAATAAATATTAACCAATTTTCTTCAAACTTGGTAACAAAGTTAAATGCCTATAAGGGATTAGCCAAGTTCGATCGCAACTTTTGTCAGATCTTAATTTGCAGAGTTTTGGCCCTTTGATTTAATAAAAAAAAAAGTCATTTTCTGCCACTTCTGTACAATAACTGTAATAAATATTAACCGATTTTCTTTAAAATTGGTAATGAAGTTTAATGTCTTACTTCCGAATAAGACTTCAGTTTATTTTTTCAAGTTTCAACCAAAGTTAAACCTAACCTTAATAATGTTTACCTACAATATGTCCTGAAAGAGGGGGATGGAAATTACATGAATTTACTTGTTATTATTCCATTGACTTTGATTTTCGTTTTTGTTCCATGTACTGACTTCATTAATTTATTAGGTATACAATAATGACAGTAGTATCATCCTCGGTATTAGATTGATGGGCTGAAATGTTAGATTAAAGGGAGAATTAGTACATAGGGGTTATGAGGGATACTGAACACTACAATATTCTGTATTTGCATATTACAGAGTTATCTGCCCTTGTGGGTAGGTATTGATTGTGACGTCATGTGTTTGCGAGGGTAACATCATACTTTTGGGAGAAAACAAAGTAAATTGCACTCACAAAATAAAGACGTAACAATCGATACCTACCTGCAAGGGAGCTAACTCTGCAATATTATACGGAATACCACTGCAGGGTTGTTTTGGGGGATATTTGTATCAAATACTATCAGTACTTGTTATGACATGCTATGTATTGTCATCTCACTGTAGTTATCTCTTGGTCTTAAGTGAGTTATTTCCCCTGTCTTTGTTCAACCAGAGGGTGCTAGATGACCATTCAATCGTGCTTGCTGACAAAGAGAAGAAGATAGAGGAATTGAGGAGGGTACTGAGTGAAAAAGAGGCAGACATCGCAAGAGCAAATAAGATGCTTGTAACTGCTGAGGACACCATCGATGTATGTTACTCATGTTTACAACTTTTAATTACCCAAACTTGCTTCAGCCTTAACTTAGAGGTCAAAGTTTGCTACATTTATAATTAGTTACTACTTTAATTAATAAAGGTCAGAGGTCAAATTTAGATTCTTTGTCCACATTGTGTGAGATAATTTGTCAAATATTTCATAGAGTTCAGCCTCGTATCACATTCCTATTGTCTCCTTTCCACATTGATATTATTTCGGCATTAATGTCTTTGTCACTTCAGTCTTTGTGTATTACAGTTTTGGTTATGATTTCCCATTAAGATTATATATATTGTGATTTAAATATCATGTTGATTCACTATGAGTTGAATCGCAAATTATTTATTTATTGATTTTTGTGAATTTTTTACAGTCTTTGGAAAAGACAAACAAGGGGAAAGAAAACAGCCTGAGGAAAGCAAATGATGGACTGAAAGCTGCTGAAAGGGCATTGGAGGTATAAAATATTTGCCAATTGATTTAGTTTAGTTCTTTTTTTTTTCAAATGTAATATTTATCAACCAGTGTGATGTTAAAAAGGTGAGTAAAGATATTTTCAACATTATTTTGGAAGATGATTTCATCATTTCATTCCTGGTAATGTATTGAATATCCTATTGAAATTTTTTCTTATATCTATTTTAAGGGGAAAAAATTAACATTATATTAATTATAGGCACAAGTTTGGGTTTTCTTTACAAGATTAACCAAAAACATTTGTTATTGGCACAGTTTTACATAATGTATTTGCTTTAAATCATGGCTTTGTGATGTCATAATTAATCAAATTTGATATTCATATAATAACATATTATGATAAAGATGTTATAAAATTATCGGTCAGGATGCTGAACAGAGCTACAAACATGCTCTAGCAGACAAGGATGCTATCATCAGTCGTCTACAAGGCTCGGTTGGTGACAAGGAAGCCCTGCTCAAGGTAGAAACAGTTGTCTCCCTTTTATTGCGTATTGCTTGTTTCTGATTATTTAACAATGAAATTAATCTAACCGTTAGGAGGCATCTCATTATTTACAAATTGTGAGATATTTCATTAACAAACTTTATTATACTACATAACTCCTCATTCAGAATGAGTTTGTTGATAAACACATCCTGTAGGGTAAATAGTGTGATTTTGTTTTTTCAAACCTCTTAGATTTGAGATCAGTTTGTAGGTCCTGTCTAATATTTTGCCTACTTGTTCTGTGTTAGGAAACCATGAAACGTGCTCCAATGACAACAGATGAAGTGATGGATTTAAAGAAAGCTATCCAGGATAAGGACCGTACTATACAGGTAGGTCTGACTTAAAGAGACCAACATGAATACAAGTGATGCCATGGAAAGGGACATAACTCATATTTTGACTTTCTCTGTTCACATGCTATAATCCCAATAAACAATTCTATCTTTTTTATCTGGTTGTTTCATTCAGGATATGATGGATGATAAAGACAGGACATTGACAGCCAATGCTGAGCGTGTCAACAGCTTACTGAAGAAACTGCAGGCCAGAGAGGCAGAGCTCCACGAGGAGGGGGACAAACACAAGAAAGACCTGGCTAACATGGAGAGAGAGATGGACAAAATGGCTGGAGATTTGAGGAAGGCAGAAATGGAACTAAGAAGGAAACAAAATGAGCTACAGGTACATCTTACAGAAAGTTTTATTACATTGAATACATCATTGTCCTGTCTTTTAAATTTTAAAGGAAAATAAAGATTTATCATAAACTATCACTTTTCTTTTTGTCATGTCCATTAGTAGTTTTGTTGATTTTCTGACCTTTTTTCTGACTTTGTTGTGACAGTCTGCTGACAGCCAGGCCAGTTGGTCACATCAACAGAGCCAGGATGTTCTGGATAAACTACGAGCAGTCATCTCCGACAAAGACAAAACAATTAGTGTACGTACCAAAATAAACTTATTTATTTATTTGTTTGTGTTTTTGTTCAAAGACAAAACAATAAGTGTACGTACCAAAATAAACTTATTTATTTATTTGTTTGTGTTTTTGTTCAAAGACAAAACAATTAGTGTACGTACCAAAATAAACTTATTTATTTATTTGTTTGTGTTTTTGTTCAAAGACAAAAAATCAGTGTGCGTACCAAAATAAACTTATTTATTTGTTTGTTTGTGTTTTTGTTTTTATTTTCAAGATAAATTGGATTATTTATTGTCTATGTAATAAATTATCAATTAATAGTATCAAAAGCATTTTAAAATGGAAGCAATCTAATCGAATCTCTGCATATTACAGAGTTATTTTCCCTTGCGGATAGGTATGATAATGATGTCATCTGTTTGCATGCGTATTGTCATATTTTTCGGAGAAAATGATAATTGCGCCCACATAATAATGATGTCACAATGAATACCTACCCAAAATGGAGCTTGCTCTCTTATATGTAGACGGAATAATGAAGTCTTCGACATGTTTTGAATTTTGAATATCTTATACTGATAGAGTAAGATATGCATCAATCTGTTATATTCAACTGTACGTGTACTGTATTTCAGACACTACTGGACAGTGTTCAAGAAAAGGACAAAATTAACGGACAATTACGTCATGACCTTCAGAGCAAGGACGGTAAGTTTATCTCCCTACTGTTAACTCAATCACCCCTGTTGACACATTTGAACTCTTCTAATTCAAAGCATAGAAGAATTCATTATGAATCTTTAGGAGTCAATGAGTTAATTGATTACCATGGTAATAGCTAGACTTTGAATATATATTGGAAAGTGAAAAATATTTATGTAGCTTACTATTGAAACAAGATGTTGATCAATTTATAATCTGATTTAAGTCCTTTTAACACCTTTTTGTACCGTTTTTATGCATATAAGAATTATTAAATATAAAAATCATAAAATATTAAAAATTAGCACATCTATCCCTTATTGTTTTATTGTCTTGATTTTGTTTGGAAACGAAAACATTTGTGCCATACACATCATTCTAGTATATTTACCCCACATCATCAGATGGTTGGCTATTCAAATCGCTTTTTTCCATGGTCCGTCGTCTGTCCGTCCGTTAGCGATTCTTATCTTTCCATTGTCAGACACAGATCATTCTTTAGTGGGCGCCAAGATCCCTCTAGGATCTCTTCTAAAATTATTAGTGTAACACTACATCATTTGGCTTATCAGTTAGAATTAAAATCTGACAGACTATACATTTTACCTACAAAGCTATTGAGTTAGTTACTTACCAGGAGTTAAAATTTTAATGTAACATTTCCTTGCCCAGACCTGGTTGACAAGCTGCAGATGATGCTACGCCAGTCCCAGACAGGATCTAATGCTGATCTTGGGGCCAAACTCCAGGAGCTACAGATCGAGCTGGCTGTTAAAACTGAAGCTTTGAGGAATGCCAGGCGTACAGAGGAGGACTTACGCGAACAGATTGTAAGTATTCTCCTAAAGTTTACAGAAGTGGAGTTTTCTTAACAATAAACATAAATGAATAATCACATGCTGAGGCTGAAACTAAACTCTCTCATTTCTTTTGCTTCATACCTTACAGAAAGAGCTGAAACAGAAGTTAAATGATATGCCAAGGAGTGATCGTGAATACCACACACTGGAGAAAGAAGTCATCTACCTGAAGGATAAACTGGAAGGTCAAGGTTGGTCACCAGGTGGCAGCAGTAGTCCTGATTATCATCGGTCACCAGAACGTAACACTGCTGGGTCAGAGGGTCAACAGGTAAGGTCAACCACAAATTATTTAATGGTGAACTCTAGACATATACCACTGCTGGGTCAAAGGGTCACCACAGTCGGTTCCTGGCCTTAAATAAATCTGAAGTTCTAGACTGTTCCTAAGAAACCTAGAATAAGATTATAACAAGTCAGTCATCAATGGAAAGTCTTTTGACCATTCAAATGTTAAAGATGTTCATTTTACACACTTAAAATGGATATAGAGAAGCATCTTACTTGTCTGCTCCACATTGGTATGATCCACAGCTTTGGTATGATTAACAAGACATGAATCCACTATGAAATAGTCAATCAGTAACCATCAGTGATATGATTTTATTATTAGGGTCTTCTGCAAGAGACGCTACAGGCCCAATTGGAGGAGTTACGGATGTTGAACGCAGCAGTGAAGCGAGAACAACATCTACTGGAGGGGATCCGAGACAAGAGCCAGGGGAGGTAAGCAGGACATGATGAACTGTAAATGTAGGAGATGTGGTTACAAAAGAAAGGGGAGTTAAGCAGTACATGATGTTACAAAAGTAAGGGGAGCTAAGCAGGACTTGGTGAACTGGTCCACTTTCAATTATGCGGTTTGACTGGTTGGACCTAGTTGTTTGTTTATGAATAAAAGATGGACCTGGTGATTTCATATTCTTTTCAGGGTGTGGTAATAAGGGTAAGGGGAGGTAAGCAGGACTTGGTGAACTGGTCAATGTGGGAGGGTGTGGGAACAAGGGTAAGGGGAGGTAAGCAGGACTTGGTGAACTGGTCCACAATTTACAAAATGTCGAAGTGGTGTTTGTTCTGAATAAACGAAAAAAACGGTCCAATGTCAATGTGTGAGGGTGTGGTGGTTACAAAAGTAAGGGGAGGTAAGATGGACATGGTAAACTGGTCAATGTGAGGGAGGGTGAGGTTACAAAAGTAAGGGGAGGTAAGCAGGACTTGGTGAACTGGTCAATGTGGGAGGGTGTGGGAACAAGGGTAAGGGGAGGTAAGCAGGACTTGGTGAACTGGTCAATGTAGAAGATGGAGGTTAAAAGGGTAAGGGGAGGTAAGCAGGACTTGGTGAACTGGTCAATGTGGGAGGGTGTGGTTACAAAAGTAAGGGGAGGTAAGCAGGATATGGTGAACTGGTCAATGTGGGAGGGTGTGGTTACAAAAGTAAGGTGAGGTTAGCAGGATATGATGTTCTGGTCAATGTGGGAGGGTGTGGTTACAAAAGTAAGGGGAGGTAAGCAGGATATGGTGAACTGGTCAATGTGGGAGGGTGTGGTTACAAAAGTAAGGTGAGGTAAGCAGGATATGATGAACTGGTCAATGTGGGAGGGTGTGGTTACAAAAGTAAGGGGAGGTAAGCAGGATAAGATGAACTGGTCAATGTGGGAGGGTGTGGTTACAAAAGTAAGGTGAGGTTAGCAGGATATGATGTTCTGGTCAATGTGGGAGGGTGTGGTTACAAAAGTAAGGGGAGGTAAGCAGGATATGATGTACTGGTCAATGTGGGAGGGTGTGGTTACAAAAGTAAGGGGAGGTAAGCAGGATATGATGTACTGGTCAATGTGGGAGGGTGTGGTTACAAAAGTAAGGGGAGGTAAGCAGGATATGATGAACTGGTCAATGTGGGAGGGTGTGGTTACAAAAGTAAGGTGAGGTTAGCAGGATGTGGTTAACTGGTCAGTTTAGGGAAGGTGTAACTAAGGGAGGTAAGCAGGACTTGATAAAAGTGTGTTGGCTTGGAGGGATTAGTTCAAGGTGTATATTTTGTGGTTAATGCAAAAAAGTACAAGGCTTGGTCACTATACGCTGATACTAGCCGATTTTGTTTACCATAACTGCATGGTAACATCGAACTTTGAACTTGCGTATGGTTCTGTGCAACGTAAAAGGACTACTTTTTTTAAAAGAATGGCTTTTGTTTACATTTTGACGCAACATTACGTGTAATGTGAATTTTGGAGATATATACATGTTTTATATTTATATATGATTCAAACAATTTTTAAATTAACAATTTGTATAAAGAAACGGGAAAATATCCCGCGAACGGGGCGACGTGCTTTCATTTTTGTTAAAAATGATGGTTGTCAAATGTAAACATTACCTCTGTGCCTATGTTCGTCATACTACGATCGAGTCTTTGGGTATGGACGGGCGTGAGACCCTCTGATAGAGGTCATTTTATAAAAACATTTCCTCTTGTCTTTGTTCTTTGAGAATTTATCATGTGTATTATAAAACATGCACCGCTAATAATCCACGTGTAGTTGACAGTCTACGACGTCACCTGTACAAATACATTGTAGAGTATCTACTAATATCCATCGAACACCATGAATTTGTTTCATCTATCGATGGCGATATGGATCTATAGCGTAGATTATATAATCAACATGGCTCCCAAGGATGTTATATCAGTCATAGTCAGACGACATCTCAAACACATTGAGCTAGACTTGAAAAATCGGTGTTTTGTCAAACTTCGGCAAACTCAAAAGTGTAAGCGTGCGTCAGCTTCGCCTCGCTGCACAATTAACCGGTCACCGTTTAGGAAGGTTTTGGTAAGCAGGACTTGATAAACTGCTTGTTAAGGGAGTATGTTGCTTTTGGCTTGGAGGAGATAAGCTCATGGTGTATATTATGGTGTTTATTATGTTTTCTTGTCATAATTAACAAGTTGTTTTTTAGGATACATATAAATAAATGCAAAAATATATAGTACTCACAACCATCTTAATATGCTCAAATGTCTTCTGAAATACTGTATCTACCCACCAGCCTTTCATAGAAACTGTCTATCACCTTGTCCAAGGCGATTATTAACAAACAACAGTCTATAATGTTTATGTACTAGATATGAACGTTAACCTTGCTTAAATAAGTTTCTCACTTTACATTTATTTATTCCAAAGCAAATATAAATATAATGCAGATTTAAATCTCCAATTATACCACTGAGACATATATAAAGTCAGACATTCCTGCTGACAGCTGGCCTATGGATTAGTGTTAATCCAGTGGGACTGATTTAATAACATATTATACCCTTGCTGATGTAAACATAGATTTAAATGGAACCCAAACAGGCCATGATTACGTTCATGACTGAAAAATATGATGATTTTCTACTTTTAAATGTGATGTCACGCTTGGTTGATTTCTAATTTCTAAACTTGTGAAAGACTTTGAAATGGAACAGTCTGAAAAGGCAGATTCCATTAACTATATAGGGGGTGATAGGACAAATGTTTACTGGTCTGTGTTAATCACTTTGTTGCAGTTAATTTGGTAATTAATATCTGGATAGTTTGTTGTTGTAAGTTTAAAGGGATTTCATTGATAAATAACAGTAATGGCCAACCCTTTAGGTGTTAATCTTTGATACAACATTGACTCAATGTAATCCCTAGTGTGGGGGCCCCCAATGGGGGGATTTAAATCAATACATGTATAAAGGATGATTTGATTCAATGTGACTGTGAATAAGTTCAAAGAGAAAATTATGATCATTAGAAATTTAATAAGGCCATTAAATGTTTATTGATGACTCTTCTCCATGCTTTGAACAAAAGAAATAAAAATGTTAGAAAAAGAATATTGAAAGTTGAATAAGAGATTTATTTTCATTCAGATTTTATGTGATATTACATGTATGTTAATAATGGAAAAAAAATAATTCCATAAAAAGGCACCTCTGACCACTCTAGCATTTATTTATATTTCCATTTCATTAATATTTATTTATTTATTATATATTGAATTTAAATTATTTGTTTCAATATTCCTATTTTTTATCGTATTAATTATAATCAAATAAATGTTGAAATGTTTAGAATATAATATAAAATAATATTAAAGGGGAAAATCAAGTTATCAAAATGCAACTTGAACATCGACTCACTACTAATCACATTGTACATTTAATGTATCTTTGGTTAGACTTCTGGAGATTAATAAATGACTTGTCCCCCTATGGTGCCTCTCTAATTCTAACACTATATCCACAGTGACCACTCTGTAGTAGATGAGGAGTTGGCTGCTGTGAGGAGCCTGAGGAGGGAGTTGGAGGATGGGGTACGCCACAATAACCAGATGAGGACTATCTTGGAAGGACAGTTGAAAGAAATCCCAACCAAAGGTATAAACCTAGAGTGCTAAATAGCGTGTTTTCAAATAGAAAAATGTGAATTTTAGATGGCGGGGCAATTTATATTGTACTGAACATGTAATGATTGAATATATTGGACAAGTTTTCAGATTGATACTTTAATTGTATTCTGTAAATATAAATTAACTTACCTGTTGTTTAGCACAGTACTATACTATGCAAAAAATTTCTGTTGTTTTTTTCCCCCTAAATTTCATGGTATTTCATGATAACGAAGCTTAATATTTTTATAATCTTATCCTACATTTTAAAGTATAAACTTGACAAGAAATTAATGTTTTCAATGATTGAAAAATAGAGTACTAGGGTAATAATGTTGGTTGAATTATTTTCCTGTACACTTAAAATAATTGTTACCTATAATTCTGATAATGAATCTTTTTACCAGAGTCTTCACAAGAAAATATTGAAGAGCTGAAGAAAACTCTCAATTATCTTAAGTTAGAACTGGAAACTAGTAGGCTCAACAACAGGCTTCTACAGTCTAAAAATGACCAACAGTCTCGACAACGGGTAGAGGGGGAGGGAAGAGCTGAATCGTACCATCAGGGGGCACAAACTTCACCGGTGACATGGAGTCCAAATAAGAACCGGAGTCCTTCACCTTCTGATGTTCAGCTGAACCGACAATCTTTGTCGGACATGTCTGCCCCGATGCTACGTAAACTTATCAGACAGCTACAGCAACAACTTAGCCAGGAGGAGAAAGACAATGCTGAACTACGCAGGAAACTGGCAACATTGGAGGACGTACGCAACATTCCAGGGAAGAATGACGACGATGAAAATAGTATCCCATATTTACGTTCAGAAATCGAGAGACTAGAAAGTGAACAGGCCATTAGAGAAAGACTTATTAGTGAATTACAGACACAACTAAGGGCATATGAAAAAGACTTAAGTACGAATGATGCCACAGATCTTAAAAATGAAATTCAGAAGTTGACACTCGAGTTGAATCATACAATGGAAGTGAACTCAGTGTTGAAACAACAAATGAAGTTAAGTGCACAGAGTCAGGGAAGCGACTTTGACCCTGAGATCCTGGTACAGATGGTCAATGAAATACAGAAACTGAGGATGGAAAGTTCAGCAGCAAGACGTGAAGGGTCAGTATCATCTGATACTTCTGAAGAACCTTGTTCATCTGTCAGTGCTTCATCAGTACTCGGCGAAAAGGGTCGCTCCCGTAAGAAAAACAGCCAAATCCCCCGACCGAGGGGAAATAACCCTGTTGTAGGGGATATATCTGCAGTAAATCAGCCCGAAACTCTAAAAACACTGCTGATGGAATCTAAAAAACGTATTACTAACTTGGAGGATAAGTTGAAAGCTACGGAAGCAACAGTACGGTATCAGACACAAAAGATGAAGTACTACAAAAGCTTATTGGAGGACCATGGGTTGATCCAGCGTAGTCCAATGGGTAGTAGGTCTAGCAGTGAAAGTAACCTTGCAGCACTCTCCAGTAGGATTCCAGTACGGAAGCGCTCTGTATCACAGGAGAACATACCATCTGGGGTCATTTCTCTAGATTCTGCTGTGGGCTCTGACTGTGTGGACAGTGTGTTTGACAAGTTTGGTTCGTCTGATGATAAAGAAACACTCAAGGATCAAGTGATGCAGCTGAGACAGGTCCTTATCAGGCAGAGTAATGACATCAAATCTCTAAGGGAGAAAACGGTAAGACAGAGTGGAGATATCAATCCCTGGGGGAGAAAACAGTAAGATAGTGTGGAGATATCAATCTCTGGGGGAGAAAACGGTAAGATAGTGTGGAGATATCAATCTCTGGGTGAGAAAACGGTAAGATAGTGTGGAGATATCAATCTCTGGGTGAGAAAACGGTAAGATAGTGTGGAGATATCAATCTCTGGGTGAGAAAACGGTAAGATAGTGTGGAGATATCAATCTCTGGGTGAGAAAACGGTAAGATAGTGTGGAGATATCAATCTCTGGGGGAGAAAACGGTAAGATAGTGTGGAGATATCAATCTCTGGGGGAGAAAACGGTAAGACAGAGTGGAGATATCAATCTCTGGGGGAGGAAACGGTAAGACAGAGTGGAGATATCAAATCTCTGAGGGAGAAAACTGTAAGATAGTGTGGAGATATCAATCTCTGGGGGAGAAAACGGTAAGACCGAGTGGAGATATCAATCTCTGGGGAAGAAAACGGTAAGACCGAGTGGAGATATCAAATCTCTGAGTGAGAAAACGGTAAAATGGAGACATCAATCTCTGGGTGAGAAAACGGTAAGACAGAGTGGAGATATCAAATCTCTGAGTGAGAAAACGGTAAGACAGAGTGGAGATATCAATCTCTGGGGGAGGAAACGGTAAGACAGAGTGGAGATTTCAGATCTCTGGAGAGAAAAAGGTAAAACAGAGTGGAGATATCAGATCTCTGAGCGAGAAAACGGTAAGACATTGTGGAGATATCAAATCTCTGAGGGAGAAAATGTTTATATTATCAGTTGATTTTAAATTACCATTCAAAATTTATGAAATTCATTTGAAGAAAATTTACTAAATTTACGTAAAACTTAAAATGTGTCATTATTCAGTACTATTATTCCTTTTCTTGAAGTAAGAGCTGAGAATTTCTTATTTGACCCCAAATTAAAGTTTCTTTATTTGAGATGTTGCAATTGTCAATTAAATTGTCTTCTCTTTTTTTTCTCAGGAAAATCAGCATGCCACTGGTCAACAGCACCAAGATGCCCAGACTTTACACAGTCTAGACGACACATTAGTATCACGCAGTACCCTACAAGACCTACATCATCAGATGGATTCTCTACAGCAGAGTCTTCAGGAAACCCAGGACAACAACGCAAAACTCCAGCAGAAACTCCTACAGCAACAACAAAACAACCCAGAAACACTTAAACAACAGCTAAATGACAGTCGTGCTAAGATTGCTGACCTCGAAGCAAAGATTTCAACCTTCCACAATTCATCTGTTCATGAAATATTCGAGTCGCAAAAATCTGAGATCATCACGTTGAAGAAACGCCTCTCGGATACCCAGAACTCTTGTACTCAATTGAATTACTGGTTGGAGGAGCTGAGTACGTTCCTCACTGAACTTGTGTATGTGGACCAGGACGGCGACTGTAGTCAGGTCCGCGGAATGAAACACAAGGTGGACATGTCTAAGTCTATCGTACGCAACATGTCTACATGTATACTAGGTAGGTATTGTACTGTGGGCCTTTTCTACTGAGTTAACCGGTTTGTGTGTCTATGGAAGTATTTTATGTAAAAGTGTGAGAGATGAATTAGTAAGTTTCATACAGATAGCTTAATCAGGAATCTGTAAACTCACCAGATAGTACATGTGAGTTCTTGTACCAAAAAAAAAAATCTATAGATATATTCTCCAGAAAATCATAACAGAAATTAAAAGCAAAAATATTGATTTCTTTCAGTCAAGAAATTGTGATGAAACTTTGCCAGGTAATAAATTCAAAGATTATAATAATTAGGTCTTTATAATTCATTATTGTTTTCTTAACAAAAAATGTGTACCCTTTATTCTTTAACATTGGCATTTGAACTATTTTGTTGTGTAGTATAGATGATCTGATTTGGGACTTCTACTTACTCTCCAAGTCACCTGACCTGTATATTTAGTAAAAACTAATCCATTCTAAAAACTGTTATGTCACATAGATTCCTTCGACTCAAGTTTGGATGTGACCTCTGAGATTCCTCAGACGGATGAGAATAAAGGATTGGTTGTTGAAAATGAGGTTTTAAGACGCAGTGAACAAAGGTTGGTACAGATATACATCATAGTAGAATTTCGAAAATTTCACCTTGTATTGAACTTAGAAGAATAGTCCAATTTGAAATCTATATTTATCATATTTCTTAATTCTTAAAAAATATTATCCTTGGAAGGCTACATCAAAGAAAGCTGGTTTGCATGCTATGCCATGTACAGCTACCAAGTACATCTAAAACTAGGTGATACATGATCTACTGGTCAAAGATTTTATGGATTCTAAACATTAATTTGAATTAATTTTCTACCCAATCAATTATTACAGTCTAACAGAAGTGCTCAGTCAGAAGAATTTGGAGGTGGAAAAGCTGACCAACGAACTACGCAAGAAAAATCTGCTTGTTGACCAGTTACATCAGGAGTTGCTTCACTTCCATCAGATGAACAGGAAGTCTGAATCTCCAAAATCCTCATCCACTGTGAGTAGTGCTGACGGAAATGTCAACCCCAGCGGGAAGATGTCCAGAGGTCATCTACTTCACAAACAATCGCCGAATCAATCACATCTGTCGGAGCAAGTGAGTCAAGTCAGTAGTCTTAAATCACCGGAACGCTTGCGTCACATGACAGGAAATAGTTTGACAGACGGCAGCCATCTTAGATTAGACAGGACACACGACGGCATTGAGGATATTGCCGATTCTAGTCAGGGATCAACAGGATACCATTCATCCCGTCTCTCTGGAGACGAGTTTATGCCAGCCCCAAATCATTCACATAATCATTCAGGATCAGACAAGGAGAACTCACCTATTTATATCAGTGCTTTTGATACAGACGAAAAACTGTACAACCGACGCTTGGCCGACGGACAAATGTTTGATGATACCCTTACGCCACCCGTGTTCAAGTTAAAAGACAGTTCACCACTGCCTAGTAAGATGCCAAATGATAGCCGTCATGTTGAGTTTAGTATTTTAGAAAAATCCGGGAGAGAGGACGGCGAAATGGAGGCATTACGTTCCAGACTAAGCGCCGTGGAAGATCTAAACAAAACTCTTAAGGATGAACTTAATGTGTATGAAAATCTATGTACATCTATTGGAGGCCAGAACTCGCCCATTAAAATGTCCCCACGCTCAAAGAGCAAGCAGGACAGCGATACAGAACTTTTACGTCAACATCTGGCGGAACTCCGGCAGTTACGTATTAAGTTGGAGCATTCCGTTAAAGACAGTGACCGGTTAAGACATCAACTGGAACTAGATATGGACGGACACAAGATTACAACAGGTTAGTAAACAGTCTAATAAGGGTGCCTGAATTTTGAAATCTGTCCAAAACCTTCTTGGGGAATTCTGTTTACTAAATTTTAAATGTAGGTAAACAATGTTGTTTAACCAATTCACTCGAGCAAACCATATTATGAATAAGTTGGTAAGACATATTTGTTTTCATAATTTAACTTTAAAAAATATTTTTTTAGAAATTCTCTCAAAACAACATATAAATGTTTTGTAAGCTTTATCATTTTGAAAACATACAATAAAATCTCATCAAAATTCTTCCTCATGTCTTCATATTTGTGAACCTATTGTCATGTCACAGTAACTAAATTAACTGTTGTAAATGTCATTGCAGATTCTACACAAAATGTATACATGTATAGCAAGCAGCAGACGACAATCACAGAACTACAGCAGGCTGTTCATCAGTTACAGCAGCAACTAAAGGAGAATCAATCAACACTCCGTGATAAAATCATCACCCTCCAGGAAAGAGAGTGGACCATCCAACAACTACAGCAGGAACTCTCCGATGTCCAGCAGCACCGAGAATCTGGCATGGACACGACACCAGAAAAGGATGTCTCTATCCGGGAATGGCATGAAAAGATTCGCAGTCAGAAGCAGACAGGTGTACAACAGAAAAGGGCTGAACAGCAGGACAATCTATTGGAACAGCTACGCAAAAAGTTACAGGTATGACTAAGATGTTGGAAAAGTTTAAGGTTTGGGACTAGTTACTGGTACGTGAAAAAGTAACAGATATATGGGAAAGTTAAGGTATATAGAAAAGTTAAGTTATGTGAAAAGTTACAGGTACATATGGGAAAGTTATGGTATGTGAAAAGTTACAGGTATATAGCAAAGTTCAGGTATGTGAAAAGTTACAGGTATACAGGAAAGTTAAGGGATATGAAAAGTTACAGGTACATATGGTAAAGTTATGGTATGTGAAAAGTTACAAGTATATAGCAAAGTTCAGGTATGTGAAAAGTTAAAAGTATAAAGGAAAGTTATGGTATGTGAAAAGTTACAGGTATATAGCAAAGTTCAGGTATGTGAAAAGTTACAGGTACATATGGGAAAGTTATGGTATGTGAAAAGTTACAGGTATATATGGGAAAGTTAAGTTATGTGAAAAGTTACAGGTATATATGGGAAAGTTAAGTTATGTGAAAAGTTACAGGTATATATGGGAAAGTTAAGTTATGTGAAAAGTTACAGGTATATAGGAAAGTTAAGTTATGTGAAAAGTTACAGGTACATATGGGAAAGTTATGGTATGTGAAAAGTTACAGGTACATATGGGAAAGTTATGGTATGTGAAAAATTACAGGTACATATGGGAAAGTTATGGTATGTGAAAAGTTACAGGTATATAGCAAAGTTCAGGTATGTGAAAAGTTACAGGTATACAGGAAAGTTAAGGTATGTGAAAAGTTACAAGTATAAAGGAAAGTTAAGGTATGTGAAAAGTTACAGGTATATAGCAAAGTTAAGGTATGTGAAAAGTTACAAGTATAAAGGAAAGTTAAGTTATGTGAAAAGTTACAGGTATATAGCAAAGTTAAGGTATGTGAAAAGTTACAGGTATATAGCAAAGTTAAGGTATGTGAAAAGTTACAGGTATATAGCAAAGTTAAGGTATGTGAAAAGTTACAGGTATACAGGAAAGTTAAGGGATGTGAAAAGTTACAGGTACATATGGGAAAGTTATGGTATGTGAAAAGTTACAGGTATATATAGCAAAGTTCAGGTATGTGAAAAGTTACAAGTATAAAGGAAAGTTAAGGTACGTGAAAAGTTACAGGTATATATAGCAAAATTCAGGTATGTGAAAAGTTACAAGTATAAAGGAAAGTTAAGGTACGTGAAAAGTTACAGGTATATATAGGAAAGTTAAGGTATGTGAAAAGTTACAGGTACATATGGGAAAGTTATGGTGTGTGAAAAGTTACATGCGTGTAAACAGTAACAGGTAGTCAAAAATATTCTAGTACACAAAAAGTACAAGTGGAAAATCACAGGTGTGCAATAAAGATCAAAATTTAGGAAAATTTGGATTATGAAAAAACGTAAACGTACTTATAGCTTAAAAAAAAAAATCAATGATAACAATAAAAGTGAATAGGTATGTTTAATCTACAGTATGTTTATTTCCATATGTTCTGTTGTTGATGCTAACGACATTATAAACTATTACCTGTTTGTTGTATAACAGCTACAGGAACACAGTCTTCACCAACAGGAGACCAAACTGAAGGAGCTGTACGAGTCCGGACAACAGAAGGAACAAATCATGAACGATAAGGACAACACCATTTTACAGCAGGGTGAGCAAATCGTACAACTGGAACAGTTGACTCAACTCAGAGAAAGAAAAATGTCCGAGTTCAAGGATTGTCTTAAAAAGCAGGAAGAGGAGATCCTGAAGAAAGAAAGTTGTTTAAAGACAATGAAAGAAGAACTACAAAAGCAGGAGAATACAATTCAACATCAAGCAGAGACTGTCAAGCAAAAAGAGAAAGTGGTTAGAAAATTAAAGGACGAAGTACAGAAGAAAAATGATCAGATAAAACAGCAAGGTGAAGTGTTAGCTGAAAAGGAGGCCGCCATGGACTCACTTACTCGTGTAGTAAAGGAGCAGGCAGACCACATGCGTCACAAGGACAGCACTATACTGAAATACAACAAACAGGTAAACTCGCTCGGTGAAAAGGTGAAACAGTTGGAGCAGCTGAAGGCGGAGAAGGAGGAAGCTAATAAAAGGCTGGTTCAGAGGAATGAGATTTTGGACCAGGACAACTGTAAACTGGTGGAACAAAATAACAACCTAGACGCTCATCTCAAGCACAGTGATAGAGAAGTGAACAGGTAAGATCAGCAGACAGACTTTCTTTGAGATATGAAAATCAAGTATTATATTCCTTCCCTTTGATTTATGAATATAAAGCTATATTTCATCATCTTATATGCAACATCAATCATTTGCTAATTACTTGAGATCTGTACAGGCAGACCATCATATGTTGTTGTTATATTGTAAACATATGTTATATCTCCGACTGTATATTGTGAATTAAGAGTGTGTTTGTATTAATCCGCCAGGTTGAAACAGGAAATGGAAACGTTGGTAGAGAAAGCTCAGGAGAACCAAGACTTGAATAAGACTCTCAAACTTGAACTAAGTGTTTATGAGAAACTGAATGAAGGTAATAACTGATTGTACTAGCTGAAATTTGTAAACATTACATATTAACTGAAATTGCATCTCATGTATTGGTCAAATTAACACATGTTAAATAGAAAAAAATGAAATGATGAATATTGCAAGAACGTAATAATTTTATCCATTGATATAAGGAGTACAAACTTATGAGACTATTTGTTATATTCCTAAAATCAGATAGCGGCAATAACCCAATGGGAAGTTTTGATATCAGGGAGCTTCTGACGGAAATCCGACACTTGCGTGTCCAGTTGGAAAGATGTATAGATACCAACAATGCTCTGCGACAGAAGCTTGAGGAACACCTTCTACACCAGGCTAGTCCACGACAAGTCACCACCACAACCACCAATATCTTCACGGTCAAAGACGGCAGTCCAACGCGCTCGAATGGTATTAGAATTATGTTATAATCTCTATATGTTCAGAACCTCATCCTTCATGCTTAAATAGTGATTTGACTTCACACATAGAGGAGTCATATAGTTCAGCATAAACAAAGTGTGAAACTGTTTTGTGTCATCGAATCACTTTATAATCGCCATTAAACTGATGCTCCATCACTGACAAGTGGTATTTTTTCACTATCATAAACAGCAGCAGACGATTTAGTATTTTTCTTCAGTAACAAAAGGTACTTACTTTACACCATTACCACCATTGAAAAGTTTGAGCTTCTAATTTTACTTAAAGTTAAAAATATGAAAAATAATGAATTGCATCCCGAAAAAATTCCGTAGCCCTATACCCTATATGGAATGAAGTACTGGTTGTGCATGCATCAAAGGCGACATAAATTATTTTATTTTTTTTTTTTTGTGTGTTAATTAGGCACATATATACACGATTAAACACCAATTATTGTTCAAATAATAAATATCATTCATGCTCTGTCAGGGGTGGAGCATCTTTAAACTGTACAGTGAAAATGTTATCTGTTTTCCTGCATTCTGAGATATACTCTTTTGTGTTCTAAAGGAACGGATGTACCAGATGGTCAGCCTAATCCAGAAAGGACACAAGTTAACGGTACACTGAGTATCAGACGTGTCCAGAGTCATCAGGCTCCTGTGGGGTCAAGGTCAGCCACAGGGTCATATGTATCCAACAGTAGTGACACCATGTCAGGTGAGTGTTACCATGACAACAAGAACAGATAACTCTTGACAGTAGTGTAGTTTCTGTGTGACACTCTATTCTCATTGTGTTTTACAGATACTATTGGTGACATTGGTCTGATATTGTTTTTATTATCTATTGTGTTTTTCTGTGACTTTCCTTGGTTAGCTAATAAAGTATCAAAAAGAATTGACATCTAGAAAGCAAAATTTTATTTTATTTTCAGTGATTCACATATATGGTCACAGTGTGTTTCTAATTTGGCGTGTATTATTTTAATTTGGATTTGATAACTATGTAATATGCTCACACTTTTTACATGATTTTAAATACTGATCTGGTAATGTGGGATCTAACACTATAATTATAGATAATCTTACCTTACACTTCTCTGGATCTAACTGTATATCAGTGTGAATTACCATGGGGGAACGAGACCACTTGTCCTGACCTGCCATAGTACAATAATGCTCAATAGCCTGAAATGAGTCTTTGATCAAAATTTTCATTTTACTTTTACAAAAATTTCACATTACTTATGATACCAATCCTTTACCATTATTACTTGATTCATTTTGTCATGGATGAATATCGGTTAAGTATACTTCACCTTGTGTGTGTAAAGTTTTCTACGCACATTGACAGTTACCAACAAACAAGTAATCACAGACTTACAGTGGATAGATACTTCAAAGTACACTGGTCTTGTCCCCCCATGTGTGTGTGTCCTAACTCTCATTTCTTCACTCCACATATAACAGTTTCCTGTCCGAGTGATACACCCTCTTTATCGGGCTCCGGCATATCGACGTGGCCGCCCATGTGTTCTGACAATGCCATGTTCAACCAACAGAGGGAGCTGTTTATATCCCAGTCCTCACCAGGTGGCACTTTGCATCAGTCGCTGGTCGACATGACCAAATTGGGAAGGATCTCACGGCCTGTGATGTCAGAGGGAAATCTTTCCTATTATGTTGACGATCCCCCTAGTTCTGTTGCAGGTATAACAACAAAGTCATGTGTACTTAACCTAGAGGTCAGACGCATAGAAGTCCTGTGTACTTAACCCAGAGGTCTGACGCATAGAAGTCCTGTGTACTTAACCTAGAGGTCAAATGTGTAGAAGTCATGTGTACTTAACCTAGAGGTCAGATGTATAGAAGTCATGTGTACTTAACCTAGAGGTCAGACGCATAGAAGTCCTGTGTACTTAACCTAGAGGTCAAATGTGTAGAAGTCATGTCTACTTAACCTAGAAGTCAGATGTATAGAAGTCCTGTGTACTTAACCTAGAGGTCAGATGTATAGAAGTCCTGTGTACTTAACCTAGAGGTCAAATGTGTAGAAGTCCTGTGTACTTAACCTAGAGGTCAGATGTATAGAAGTCATGTCTACTTAACCTAGAGGTCAGATGTATAGAAGTCATGTGTACTTAACCTAGAGGTCAGATGTATAGAAGTCATGTGTACTTAACCTAGAGGTCAGATGTATAGAAGTCATGTGTACTTAACCTAGAGGTCAGATGTATAGAAGTCATGTGTACTTAACCTAGAGGTCAGATGTATAGAAGTCATGTCTACTTAACCTAGAGGTCAGATGTATAGAAGTCATGTGTACTTAACCTAGAGGTCAGACGTATAGAAGTCATGTCTACTTAAGGTCAGATGTATAGAGGTCAGATGTATAGAAGTCATGTGTACTTAACCTAGAGGTCAGATGTATAGAAGTCATGTGTACTTAACCTAGAGGTCAGATGTATAGAAGTCATGTGTACTTAACCTAGAGGTCAGATGTATAGAAGTCATGTGTACTTAACCTAGAGGTCAGATGTATAGAAGTCATGTGTACTTAACCTAGAGGTCAGATGTATAGAAGTCATGTCTACTTAACCTAGAGGTCAGATGTATAGAAGTCATGTGTACTTAACCTAGAGGTCAGATGTATAGAAGTCATGTGTACTTAACCTAGAGGTCAGATGTATAGAAGTCATGTGTACTTAACCTAGAGGTCAGATGTATAGAAGTCATGTGTACTTAACCTAGAGGTCAGAGTATAGAAGTTGTACTAAAGTCATGTTATTAACTAGAGGTCAGATGTATAGAAGTCATGTGTACTTAACCTAGAGGTCAGATGTATAGAAGTCATGTGTACTTAACCTAGAGGTCAGATGTTTAGAAGTCATGTGTACTTAACCTAGAGGTCAGATGTATAGAAGTCATGTGTACTTAACCTAGAGGTCAGATGTATAGAAGTCATGTGTACTTAACCTAGAGGTCAGATGTATAGAAGTCATGTGTACTTAACCTAGAGGTCAGATGTATAGAAGTCATGTGTACTTAACCTAGAGGTCAGATGTATAGAAGTCATGTCTACTTAACCTAAATGTCAGACGTATAGAAGAATCTTTAATTAGATGAATCCTTTTTCTCACCTGTAAAATGATTTATCAGGGCAGGATTAGTCTTCAGCCCATTGTTTATTCTCTTTATCCCAACCTGTTTTGTTGTAGTTAAAATGAACCCCTATCAGGATTTACCTTATATTCTAGAGAAACTTGAAAATTGGATTAATAAAATCTGTTATTTGTAAGTGATTGAGATCGGGTTTTCTCCCGTACTTCACAGGGATATCCCGCGGTTGCTAGGGAAAAGATATCTCTATCTTACACAGGGGGGTGTAAGACAGCTCACACGCGCTAAACAATAACGTGACGTCATCAATACATGGGGCGTAACTGCGGCGTGCATTGTAGATGACTTCATCAATTTTGACGCATAACGACGTTCCTGCGATAATGGCGAGATGAAAAAGCTGGAAAACAAGTGGAATTTCGTTATTTTTTCTACTATGTATTGGAGAAAAAGAATCAAACATCGGTCTGTGAAGTGGACAGGGATATCTCAACCCGAGTGAAAGATATTGGCCGTCAACCCTCGGCAAACCTCGGGTTGACGGCCAAAATCTTTCACTCGGGTTGAGATCTCGGCAAACCTCGGGTCGACGGCCAAAATCTTTCACTCGGGTTGAGATATCCCTGTCCACTTCTGAGACCCATGTAAGATTCTATTAATCTCAGTCAAGGGCAAAGATTTTCTAACATAATCCCAACCGAGGCATTAGCCAAGGTTAGGATGTTACAAAATCTTATTCCTCAACTGAAGTATCTGATCTCGATCACTTACAGGTGATTGATTGATATTCTCGCACCTCTAAGATATAACAAAACCCATCTTTATATGCGTTATTCAGAGTGTAAAATTATCGTGTCTTGGACCTCCTGGTTCAAAGCCGATTAACCATTTCAGCTGCTCTTGCTCTTCCTGTGTAAAACTGTAGTACATGTACTGGGTATCATGTGAGGTTTCCCTGTCCAAGGTGCGAGAAATACTGGTACAGATTAATATGTTAATTCAGATAAATGGTCTAGCATTTATGCCATTCTTATCAATATGTAACATGTTTTCCTTAATGTAAAAGACTTTTTTAACATGCATCTGTGACACATTGTTAGATAATGAGCAAAGGAGAATTATACGATGTTTTAAAATAACAAAAAATCATATCAAAATTCTTGTGATGTTCATGTTTTGACCAGATTTAACATCAGTCAAAGTGGACTCTGATCTACGGTGTTTATTTGCTGTTGGAAAACTTGATGACTATGAAAAGTTGAAGAAAGAGAACTGTGAGACATTGATGGTGTTGAAGGGAATTGAAGCTCGCATCAAGGAGAGACTGCGGACCTTTAAGACCATGCCAACTTCAGAGGTAAGGCAAAAGGAGAGATATAATTGGTTTGAATATTCTTAATGATATGTTGTATGATACCTCTTTCTGAGTGTTTTTCAAGAACAAACTGGAAACAACCAGATAGTTGTACCGGGCTCCAATTTCTCGAAACAAAAGTACAGACTTAAGTCAAAACTTAAGCTTTTTCTTTTAATGTAACTTATGTGAATAAAATTGGCTTAAGTTTGTTTCGAGATATTGGGGCCAGGTGATATTATGATAACGTAGTTATGATGTTTTGGTATGAAGTCCAATTTCACAAGGTAATTCATTCACTTACAATTTTCTCTTTTTGTTTTCAGCTGATTAAGGTATCAAGAACATATTTCCTGACATTAATCCAATAAATTCCACTCTGTCCCTCCTCCCCTAATTTCAATATACCTTATCGCCATGTGCACTTAATGGCTTGTACTACAGTATGCATGATTGACTGCCCTATAACTTATACAGCTCCTGGTAATGCATCGCATGCGAATAATACTGTATAGTATTTAGATAGGTCGAGGCCAAATAATGATTTTGTAAAGGAATAAAGGATTTTAGGAAGTTGTATTGCATGTTGGAAACGTAACCTACCATATTATATAGTTATGCCGTAGAGTATAGTCAACTAGTTACCTCATATATGTAACACACAATTACATATTCCTAAAAAGGTTATATAATTCACTTAACTTGTTATACTCTGTCAGAAATGAAACTCAACTCGGTTGGTGAAGTGTTTCAGATATACCTATCGCAGAGTAATCTTGATAAATGATAGAAAAAGGAGAAATTTTAGATGACTTCTCCTGCTATTGTTTACAGAAAGTTACTTGATGACAACGAAAGTTGTAAATCAGAAGATTAAAAAAAGTTTTGATGTGACGTAAAACTTTTATTTATGATTAAAAATGTCAAAATTAAGTTTATCCACTACAATACTTTTATAGTAGGACCATGCTTGGTAGCTAGTAACACTGTAAATGAAAGCAGAGTTTATAAAAAATGTCTCCTTGTATTTATTTTATGCTATGGTATTATACGTATTTAAGATACGGCAACTATTTTGTATCAAAACTTGATTTCTTAACTCTGAAATGTTGAATTATCCTTTTAATTTTACATTTTTCCCTTGTAAATTTGAGTTTTGTCCTTGATGATGACATGTATAGCCCCTAGCATGGTGTAATAGTTTAAAGCATGTTGATACAGTACAGTTACGTGCATGTCATGACTTACCTGGCATTTCGTCCACAAAACTAGCTGATAGGGGGAGATGAAATCCTTAACTAGATTGGTCTGTTTTCAACAAAAGAAATGATCTTTGAGAACATGCTTCCGAATTCTGCTTGTTTTTAAATATTTGTATTCGTTTGAAAAATATCAAATGTATTACAGGAATTATATTTGATGAGGAGTTTAGTGTAGAAATAACGGCATTCGCTACTATTATAATAAACGTATATGATATTGGATTAAGATGTCAAATTACATGGACCTCAAGTAAAATTAATGTTTCAAGTTACTAAGCATTCAGGGTTGACCATTTCAAGTGTGTTTATAAACAAAAATTGTCTATGATTTTTAAAAGATTTGACTTCATGATTTTGATAATATATCTAGTAGTAACCAGACCACAGATTTAGTGTTTCCCAACTTTGGACTGTACATAACCTGTATGAACATCCTGCTATGTCTCTTTGTCACAGAGTGTTGAGTACAGCACCCTGAAGGAACTCTCACTCAGCTCTGAAAACCTCCGCATCTGTCTGGACGAGGAGAAGTCTCTCATTGGCTGTTTCTGGACCACTCAGCTCCCTAAGCCTGGGACTGACACAAAGGCAGCCACAGAGGTCAGTACTGTTACATCACTAGTCAATATACATTTATTGCCCTGTTGTGAGAGAGACATGAAGATTAATCATGTTTTGAGGGGGTAGCAAATCTCTGTCTCCCTCATACCAAGGCAATAAATGTTTTATAAATGTTTTATTATTACGAATCCATAACACGGTAGATGTTTTATTAACATGTACCAAAGAATGTATAAAACCGTATAGACTACTATACCAATGTACAAAGCGTAGACGTAATGAACAGTACTGATATTTAACAAAATGGAAGAAATTCAACATAAATATTCTTCAACAATGTAATTTCAAATATCAAATGTGAAGAAAATGTACAACAACTTCTAATCTGTAACAGCACATTTTCTTTGTCTGATAATTGTTAACAATGAATGTTATGAATTATCAGACAAAAGAATCATAATGGTATAGAAGGGGACCTTATCTTGTTACAGATCAAAGTCCTGCATACTGAACTGTTTGCTCTTCAGTCAAAGTACGACCTGATGCTACAGATGGTTAAAGATGCAGAGGCTCGGTTACACGCCAGTAACAAACAGAAGCAGAATCTAGAGGATTTCATGCATCGCCAGTGTAAGTACAGAATTATATATATTATTGCATTTATAAATCCTTATCTATTTTCTTGCAGTTTTAATTCATTATCAAATAATGTTTGTTATTATGAATGCAGTTGAATCTTTTTAATTCAATTTTTCATATGTGGATGTTTTGTTGAAGAGTTATGTTGGCTTTGACTAAACTTCTCACTTAACATACAAATTTGTATTTTCAAATATTCTTAACTTGATGTATTGGAATACTCATAGTTTTACAAACGTAAAGTTAAAGAGATCGGCTGTATCTTTTTATTGTAATTTCAAAAGTACACAATTATTTACATAAATACATGAAAGAATTGTTTTGCTGATAAATTGATATGAATTATGTGACTTGTGTTGTGAGATTTGTTTCTGAACATCTTATCACTGATGGTTGTGTGGAGTTACTGTTTGTGCTATGGTGATGTATGTTGGTGTGTCGATTTGTTACAGATGAAAAACTTTTCGACAGCGTTTTGACTAGCAGGCAGGACCTCAAACTGCCAGCATGGTTGGTGTTCATGTGTGGCTTTGGTTTGGTTTGGTTTCCTGACAGAACAATTTATGGGTTACCTCCCTTAGTTGATATTATCACCGTATATGAATCTACTTGGTAACATATAAATTACCAAAGGGAGGTAACCTATTCCTTACTGTGTTATGTTGCTTCTACAATACCACAAGGATATGATCATTAGAGTTATCTCCCATGTTGATAGGTATAATAAGATTTTGAGTTATCATGAGATGCTGTATTCAACCCAATAAATGTCCATGTCCACATAAGTCCCCCTCCCCCTTTTTGAGGCCTCAATTTTAATTCCCCATGCATAAAAATAGACCAAAACTACACAAAACTGTATAGATTTGCAATAATTTCGTCTTATTAGCACCTTTTCATTTTTACAATTTTTTAAATGCCCTTGGCGCTTATTGGGTCAAATATGGTATATGTTACTCTCACATATACAAGATTTAACAATCAATACCGACCAGCAAGGGCAGATAACTCTAATACACAAATACAGAATAACTAACACTTACCGAGTACTTGTTCTCTTCCCTTTCCACAGTTAATTAATTTAGATTAGTTTAAGTAAATATTTTATAGATTATATTAATAGAATGAAAAAATAGCATCCTTGTAATAATTTTGCTTTACAGACACATATGATTTATGTATGATAGTTTTATCTGGCCACCAGTTGTATTTGAACACCATTTTGATGAAGTGTATTTCCTGGTAGTGTGCTGTGTTGTACCAGAAAACCCTCTACATGCCCTTTTCTCAAATTAACTGTCACCTCCTCAATAAAAAGAAATTCTACTTTTTTTGCTGATTTTATAAATTGTAGATCAGATTTCAGTTTTATCAGCTTTTCCTACTTCACTGATCACTGGTTTTATGTAGTGTTGATTTATAGATTATGAATATGCGTTTTTGGCATGAACCTCGGAGATACAATGATAGTACATTGTAGCCATCATTCCCAATGTCATAGTTTGATAGTGATAGAAGTTTCAAATAAAAAAAGTAGAATAAATTCATATTTTATCATGAGAAAATTTATACTTTCTACAATTTTCATTAAAAATGTCTTTTTAGAAAAATCATTTAGCTCTTAATACAATTAGGAAATAGAACAAATTGAAAATATATAGAGTAAGATCTGATTTTTCACCCGTCGGCGAATGTTATGATATTGATAAATATGGAAACTCTATAGCAGTTCTCTGTTGACTCTTATTTATAACACGTTACCAACTGTCATGATAAGTCGGAACTAACTGTCTTTGCATCCTAATTTTCCAGTGAAAAAGACGATGAAAGTGGCCACCAAGGCTCGAACAAACTTTGAGAAGGAAGTTCCCAGACACAGTTCTGGACCTCTGGTTCCTGTCACAAGAGTCGAACCATCAAGGGACATTGATACAGATAGTGAGATGAGCTTCAGCTGATAGCTGACTACACTACCTGTGTTACACTATAGCAGGAGAACTTTCTATGGAAATCTGTTGTATGACTTGGAGAACATCAGTAAAGAAGACTTATGGAGAAGTTATAGTGATGTTGACTTAACCTCAATCCTGCTTTTGTTGATTTGTTGTTGATGTTATATATGTTGACTGCTGTTGGTTGTTACAGTCAACTGTGTGTGTGGGACACGTATGTTTCTGTAATGTGTGACAGGTAGGTGTGTGTGTGTGTGTGTCAAATATGTCATGTAACATTTTGTCATATTACTTCATATGTAAGAAAGTACTTATATGCAGGTATCTATAAAGATGTTACTATGTATAATATGTAGGTATCCATGGAGACGTTACTATGTATCATATGTAGGTATCCATGGAGATGTTACTATGTATTATATGTAGGTATCCATGAGATGTTACTATGTTTATATAGGTCTAGTTATATATGTAGGTATCCATGGAGAGTTACTATGTATTATATGTAGGTATCCATGGAGCGTTATGTTATATGTAGGTATATGTAGGTATCCATGGAGATGTTACTATGTATTATATGTAGGTATCCATGGAGAGTTACTATTTTATTAGGTATCATGGAAGTATATTATTATATGTAGGTATCCATGAAGATGTTACTATGTATTATATGTAGGTATCCATGGAGATGTTACTATGTATTATATGTAGGTATCCATGGAGATGTTACTATGTATTATATGTAGGTATCCATGGAGATGTTACTATGTATTATATGTAGGTATCCATGGAGATGTTACTATGTATTATATGTAGGTATCCATGGAGATGTTACTATGTATTATATGTAGGTATCCATGGAGATGTTACTATGTATTATATGTAGGTATCCATGGAGATGTTACTATGTATTATATGTAGGTATCCATGGAGATGTTACTATGTATTATATGTAGGTATCCATGGAGATGTTACTATGTATTATATGTAGGTATCCATGGAGACGTTACTATGAATTATATGTAGGTATCCATGGAGATGTTACTATGTATTATATGTAGGTATCCATGGAGATGTTACTATGTTTTATTACTATAGTGTTGATGTAACAGTGGCAGGTTGAGTCCTCTGTTACACATGACCGTCATATTTGCATGGTGATGATGAATCTCCTGCCACGTAATTGTGAGAATGAATAATCTACCATTTTATTATACATGTCATTTTTGTGCATTTCATTAATGCGATTATCGTTGAGCATTAAGATCACTCATAAAGACTTCGGTCTTTCCTTTCATTTACGTTACATCTAATTTTATATCAACATGTTTATTTTCATTTCTGTGATTTGAATATTTTTGCAAGCTTAACGTATCATCCAAGAGACACAGTCTATAACCAATGGGGTTACCTGATGTAACTATTCCTGATATGTTAAACTATTACCAAGGTTTTTGTTTAGACTTTATGGTAGTGCGAGTTGGAGCATTACACCAAAATTATTTTTTTATCTTCAATTGAACTTTACTTATGTACCCAAGGATTTGTGCAAAATTCTTGCATATAAATAAGGATTTTACATTGATGTACCAAGTAGATAGATTAAAGTAAGAAAATGAAATTCATGTCTTTCATACCAAATCCACTTGTCTTGCCACAGTAATTATTTTGCTCACCTATAGATCTTCCATTAGTTTTGTAACACCGTGTATGTTATTGAAAAAAAAATCGACATTATATTTTGTGTATTTTGTAGTATAGACTTGCAACATACATGTATATGTTGATGGATGTTCTTTCCCCTCCCTTTCCTCAACAATGTCCCTCTATCTGGAATCCTAGCCCCAAACCTTCCCTTTTCCTCCCTTGTATCTTGACCACCTTAACCACCCCACCCCCACCCCAACCCCTCCTTGTATATCCTACTAATAAACACTGCCCCTCCTGTATTGCCCCTTCCCCCACTTTGTTACATATTTGATAGATGTAAAAATAATTTTTAAAAAAAAAACCATTTCCTGCTGTCCTGTAACATTTCTTCATTCAGTTGAAGATTACGATCAGCCTCTGTCACTGTATTGTTTTCGGCCTACATCCAGATTTCTGTCCAGATCCTTGCATGTTGCATTTTCGTTCATTTTCGTTACGGACTTACATTCATGAAAAATGTTTGAACTGGTATTGGCAAAGTTCCCTGTACGAGATTGCTTTTAAAGTTTAAAATCTTCAATTATCAATGTATCCTTCACATCATTTCATGTGAGATTGCTAAAGTCTAAAAGCATCAATTTGCTGATAGAGCACTTGTGGGAACTTCTGTCAGTACAGTTACATCTTCAGTGTGTTTTGTGTTTTCCTCAGCATGCAGCCATTTCTGCCATTATGCAACTGTAAGGTTTTGTAACAGATCAATCATCCATGTCCATTATAGTCATGTTGTAATACAGAAATCAGCATTGTATTGTCAGTCTTCCATGAAACAACTATTTACCAAAATACCATACCAACATCTTACCACATTGTCATAATCCAAGCTTTTCTCTGAGCTGAGCAAAGTCTTCCAGTTAATAGAGCTGAAACAAATAGCTGTTGTATGTTGTGATGTAAGCTAGCTACTGCTGTGTCCGAGAGTTTGTGTATATCATTAGTTCAACAGTAACCCGAGTTTATCCTTCTAACTGTTGTTAGCGCTGATGTACATTAGGGTTAGTGAACATTTATAGAGAAGGGACCAAACACACGAGTTCATGGTGGTGGGGGAACTATCACCTCTTATGGTACTAAGTATATAAAATATCTAATCAAAATTATGTTGCTTTTCAATCAATCAGTTTACATTTATGTTGTAGAAACATTTTCACTGTCAAATGACATATAGTCTTTATGTTTTACAGTAGACTTTTTACCACTAAGGGTGGAGATCTGATAAAACCTATGTGAATAGTGTATAGTGCTGTAGATATACATAAACATGTATGCTGTGCAATGTTTTGAAGCTTAACTTATACATTATGTCTTTTTTGTTTCACATGTTCTTGATTATTTATCACAAAGATTTTCTGACATAATTATTTATCAACTATTGTATATTTTTTACTACATTATGTGTGGGAGAGCTGAACACTCCAGAATTACTGGCACTTGTCTCATCTCACAATACACATAATATGTCATGGATTTATATTGTATTATCCATATTCTTGAGACAAGTGCCTGTGCTACATCTAAGTTGTATTGAGTTAATTTGAGTGTATTCACAGAGGTAACTGGATACTAACTGGTGAATACTAGATTTGCATGGTGCAGATCAGAAAAACCAGTATCTGGTAGTATGTAATAGTCATGAAATATCACAATCCTTGAGCTAGCATAATAATTTTGTGGACATGATGTGTAAAATATGACCACTGTCGTCTCAACGAGAATTATTTTGTTGTCATTGTAAATTGTTGGTACCCATCATCACCCATGTCACATTAACATCAACAATAAAAGGGGAATATATCTTTATTATGCATTTTGTTGTCAATATCTTTAATTAAATTTGCATTTGTATTACATTATCAGCAGATTTAAAACATACAGTTATGTATTGTCATCACGGCTAGTCATTTAGGGATACCATGTGTAGGTGGAGAAAAGTCGCCGACCTATATTCTGTACCGTCTGGGATCCAAATGTGGACCGCTAGTGGTTGTACAATGTATACACACACTTCTCTTCAGAAAAGACAAGATTATAAATTTATAAGTATTTTTATTGACAATGAGTTACTATTTTAATATTCACATTTAACATGTAAATGATATAATAATACAATATATAGATCACATGTGTATAATCAAAGTCTACATAGCGTATGTTTATATACACAGTTGGACCATAGTTGTCTCTGTATGAAATCAGGCCTTTTGACTTTACATTGTTCCAAAGCAGTGAAGTAACATTATCGGGTCCATTGGGATATTAATTTTATTCCAAATAAATGAAAATAACTTTGTTAAGAAATATGTACATAAACATACTGATGTCACTTCTGCCACTGATAAAAAGAAAAGAAATTTACAACATTCATCAAGATAATAATTTGCTCAATAATTTCTTGTGCGTGTACCATACACTGTATGATTTGGACGTATTTACATATAAAGAGAGATGTTTGTTTAAAGGATCCAGAATCTTGTTTCTAATTCATTTAATAACTTTTCGTGCGTGGTTTAATACCAATGTCATCCATATATCGTGACCTCTTTTCAAGTGTAACAATAGGAATCATTGTCACACAAGCTTCCGTGAGTAAAAAAATAGGTTGATAACTGTGCAATAATTCCTTTAAAATGTGAAATTATAATGTACCTGATGTATATAGGGTTTCTGAAGTAAAAAAAAAAAGGAATATATTTTTAAAATCTACTGTTCCGACTTGCCAAAATACAATACCAAAACCTCACTTGCGTTTCAAGTTTGCAGGTAAATCATTACAAAAGATGGGGAATGCATACGACATTTTAAGGCATCTGTGGTGTTTTCAATAGGATTCCATATAACTGAACATTGCTCTCTAAAATTTAAATCTTTTTATGGCAACTATGATCAATTTGGATGATAGAGGTTTGTACAAGCAATTATTATTAAGGTAAAAGCTCTCTAGCATCTATAGAGAACTTGGATACCATAAAAGACAGTCTAATGCTTAGAAGTCAATATATATCAATACTCTGGTCCAACTGAAATAATTCAACACTATAATGATTCCATTAAGAATCAGAGAGTATGATTCCCCAATAAATACAAGTGTAATACAAATAAAGATTATTACATTCCCGATGTAAATACAAAGTAGATTGTTGATGTAAATACAAAGTAGATGTTGATGGTATAAGTATATCAAACTGCAGAAATTTTTAAAAACCAGGCAGTATTTGAAAGTATTGAATGAAAAAATCAAATTAAGTTTGACACACTGATCTGAGTTTACATGATGTACACCACATGTAAATGATAAGATATATTTTTAAAGATGATACTTTCAGTTTAAGTATAAAAAATCTACTTTTACAGAAAAGTCATCTATATATGTACAAAATACTTTCTAGTCTATATTATAATGTTTCCAATGAAAAGGAACTCATCATGGTAAAGTAAAAATAAATTATAAATAATTCATAATTACCCCAGTAAATGGTTTTCAACACCGACAGATAAATGTCTCATATCAAATATTTTTTGGACACCTGAATCTTTTATCGATTAGGAATGTAAGAAGTATACTTTCAAGGAACGTGAAAGAAAAACAATCTTCGTTTCTGTAAAGATTTCTTTTTACAACAATTGACATTACATCGAAACAATACAAAGACATCTTATCTCATCATTTGACAAAATACCTTGCAATGTTTGTTTGGGGTGAACCTTGTAGTAGTTTGTGGCTACCTCACATAGATATTGTTGCAAAGTAAATAATATTCAAGAGCCTACTAGATAATATAGTTACTCTTTGGTAAAAAAAAAAGGGGACCCGAACCCCCGGAATAGCATTATTGAGTAATCACCAGACCAGTCTTATCTTCAACTTTATATTTGTGTATATGAGATAACTCTTCCTCTCGCCTTCATGGAGACAAAGAATTAATAATAAATATTTCATAAAAAAAACTCTTTAAATAGCACTTTGCATTTTAAAACCATGGTGATAATTCAGAAATATTTATTTCAGAGAATACATAAATCACATATAAGAATATCTTGACCGTAATTAGTAAGCAGTTGTTTTATATTTTGATGACGTCTTCCTATCCTATGTCCTATTGGCCTCGAAAACATCAGTGCATTCAAACAATAGGATGATACCGCTCGTATAATAGACAACTTGACTTGACCTTCTACAGGAAACATATCCAAATAAGGAGAGACAAGGTTTTAAATGCTGATAACTATTATTTTGAATACTATTTTTAGGGCGAGATAAAAACATGGTTTCCTATAAAATAAGGTTTTCATAGTTCCGACGAATCCCAATGTGGGCTGATTATCGGTAATCCTTTAATCGCCAGCTTTGTCACATTCCTCAGAAAATAGAAAATTAAGATCGTTGCTGACAAACAACATCACAGTCTTGGTGTAAAGCAGTTTAAGTGTTATATCAAAATTTAAAATTTTGTAGAGTTCTTCTTGATCATGTATTGGGCTGTAATCTTTGGAATTGATTTTTTTTTCTTTTTTCATTTAAAGTAGATAATGTCCAGAATAAAAGTACCGTCGTAGTTTGTGTCTCTTTCACTGACCCTGATGTCATAAAGTGACCATTCTGTTGCCATGCTTATTTTTTGGCCATTGACTGAATCAGATCAATAGGCAGAGGGAAGATGATGGTGGAATTCTTCTCAGCAGCGATTGTGTTGAGTGTCTGTAGATATCGGAGCTGGACAGCGGCTGGAGCCTCAGATAAAATGTCAGCAGCTTCCTTCAGCGCTCTGGAGGCCTTCTGTTCACCTTCAGCTGCCAAAACCTGTTGAAGATTAGTTTTAATGTACGTCAGTAATGCATATCTGAAACAGCGGCCAAGCTCAATGTCCCGAAAAAATTCTTCGGCATTTTGTCTATATGGAATGACCTACTGATTGCACCAAAAGCAAAATAAATTATTTTATGCTATTTCTTGTGTTAGTTAGACATGTATATACACGATTAAACATCATTTATTGCTCAAATAATGAGTATCGTTTATGCTCTGTCGGCGGTAGAGCATCTTTAACTATTAATCTATTATTTTCAATTTCAACTTGCAAAAAGGAAGACGACTCCAATAGAAATTAGTATTTATACTGTTTTATTTACTTTTTTATTTATTGATTTATTTTTTATTCATTTATTCATTATCATTCTCAATTTCAACTGACGAAGAAGATGCAACTCCTATAGAAATTGGGATTTTCTTCTTTCTTCATTATTTTATTTATTTATTCTCAAGTTTAACTGTTGAAAGGGAAGCAACTCCTATAGAAATTAAGATTTTAAACATATTTTCCCCGTTTCAACTGGCGAAAGGGAAGCAACTCCTATAGAAATTGAGATTTTTTTCTTCTGTATTTATTATTTTATTTATTGATTTAATATATTTTTATTTATACATTTATTATTCTCAGGTTCAACTGTTGAAGGGGAAACAATTCCTATTGAAATTAGGATTTTTGATATATTTTCTCAATTTCAACTGGGCCCGGTGTAGCAGCCAATTCTTTCCCCCCTGCTGAAAGTTTCACCAGGGAAAGAATCAGCTAGCTGAAAGTTTCCCCGGGGAAAGAATAGGCTAGCTGATTCTTTCCCCCCTAGTTATTTTTTCCCCTGGGGAAAGAATTAGCTAGCTGATTCTTTCCCTCCTCTCGATTTTTTTCTAGGTGGGAAACTATTAGCAAGCTGATTCTTTCCCCCTTCTCGATTTATTTCTAGGTGGGAAACTATTGGCTAACTGATTCTTTCCCCCCTCTCGAACTATTTCAAGGGGGTGGGGGAGACTATTGGCTTGCTAATTATTCCCCCCCTCTTGATTAGTTTTAGGGGGAAATATTGGCACCATAATACTTTCTTTGACAATTTTTTTACTCAAGCCTATGTAAAAGTATATGCTTCAGTAAAAACTTTGTCTGAGAATAGTTTTATGGTGCAGGCCCCTGGAGGAAGGGAAACACCTCTATAGAAATTGGGATTTCCTTCTTCTCTATTGGTTATTTTACTTAATGATTTAATATATTTTTTTTTCAATTATTTTTTTATTATTCTCAAGATCAACTGTTGAAGGGGAAGAAACTCCTGTAGAAATTAAGATTTTAAACATATTTACTCAGTTTCAAGTAGCCAAAGGGAAGCAACTCCTATAGAAATTGAAATTTTCTTCTTCTATATTCATTATTTTATCTATTGATTTACTATATTTTTATTTATCTATTTATTCATTATTTTCAAGTTCAACTGTTTAAAGGGAAGCAACTCCTATAGAAATAATGATTTTATGCTGTTTTAATTACATGTTTTTCTATTTATCTATTCAATGATAATTTGTTCTTGTTTAAATCAAGTTGAAATTAAAACTGCACAGATTACAGAGATATTTCCATGATATTAAGACTTCATGCTTAGTTAAGGGTATATTTTTTTATCATATTAAAGTTGAAAAGCCCCTATAAAGCGTTAGGGGTCACTATGTTATGTTTTTCTGTCAACCTTTTGGGGACATTTCTGTTGGAGATGTGATCGATATGTTAACTGCCACACCTACCTTAGCTCTAGCCTCTCTGGAAGCTTCAGCCTCCGCAGCCATGGCCCTCTGTAACTGATGGGGAAGTCGCACATCCTTACTGTAGATGTAAATTAAAACATTGAGTTATTAAATAATGGCCATTTACATTTATATAGTATATAAGAATATTTGGGACAGAATTGCAGTTTCTTTCCTTCTTTATATGAAATCATATTGATAACTTTATTGTCTTTTTATAACTTACCTGTTATGTTCAATATTACGCATTTCATTTGATCAGGATTTAAATCACTTTTACAATTAAAAATTTTCACAATTTGAACCCAAAACTCTAAGAAAATAACAAGAGGCCCAGAGGGCCTGTATCGCTCACCTGGTTTGTAATGCAAAGTAATGTTCTGAATACAGGTTCATTGTTTCTTTTCTGAAGGAATTTGAATATTAACATCAAATTTCCCTATTGGGCCCCGCCCCTTCTGCCCCCAGGAGGTCAGAGCCAAAATTTATTCAAGTTCTGTTCCCCTTCCTCCAAGGATGTTTGTGGCCAAATTTGGTCACAATCCATGAAGAACTCTAGGACAAGTAGCGATTTATAGGATTTACCTCTATTTCCCCTATTGGGCCCCGCCCCTCCTGCCCCCGGGGGTCAGAGCCAAAATTTATACAAGTTCTGTTCCCCCTCCCCCAAGGATGTTTGTGGCCAAATTTGGTTACAATCCATGCAGAACTCTATGACAAGTAGTGATTTAAAGGAAATGTTGACGGACAGACGGACCACGGACGACCACGGACGACAGACGACGGACGCCGCGCCATGACATAAGCTCACCGGCCCTTCGGGCCAGGTGAGCTAAAAATTTAGTGAATCAAAATTTCACTATTTGGCTTTGAGAGTAATTATACTTTTCAACAAATTATATTTTGCGACCATGGCAATGATTCGCACAATCGCAAAACTATCGTTACCATGAATTAAAACAATACATACATTTCCACACGGTCAACCTTCACTCCCCAAGGATCTGTGGACTCATCCAAAATTTGCTACAAATAAACATTTTTCATAAAATTAGTATGTTATTTATCAAAATACATCTACGGATGTATTTCTAAAATTGAATTTCTATGCTAATAAAAGATCTGAAAAGTAATATATTGCTTGCTTATTCTTCAATTATAAGTTTGCTTATTCTTCAATTATAAGTTATTTGCAGACATTCAGTTAGTATATGGCAATTTCCTCGTGCAGGCCTCAAGCATGTAACCCAGAGATGGAATGCCAGTTGTACATAACACCTTATCCACTGGGCCCCTCGACCCCTAAAGGTGTAAGCACACTAACCACTAAGCCAACCTGGCCACATTCAGCTACAGAGAACACTTCCCTACCCACCCCAACCTAGCTACGTCTGCCTTTACATGCGTTTATTTAGAATATACATGCAGGTAAAATGATGTACATTGAACGTATTAATGTCAGCATTCAAGTTGATTTATTAATTATTTAGTGTAGTAAAATCAATACAGGTATGTTTGATAGCCATATTAAATATTTATAGAAACATGTAACAGTACTATATAAACTTCTCTATGAAAACTGTAATAATCTCTTACTCCTTTTGGGATGAGGCAGAAGAATCTTAATCAGAGGGGTAAGATTTTTCACTTGCCGACCATGAGGCTATGTTACTTGAGCGCTTTATTATCTTATACTCCCAAGGGTTTTAATTTCACCAAGATATCCTTACATAGGTAAAATTGTGGAAATCCCTGTCCATAATCATTGTATACTCGCAAGGGTTTAATTTTTCGCCTCAGCAGATATTCTGTCCAGGGGAAGAGAGTACTTACTTTCATCTGATAGGAGATGGCATCTCTGTCTGTCAACATCTCGGACATATTCTTTGTGCCGAGGACGTTCCTGAGGGTGGTGGCAGCGAGGAGTTTTGTAGACTGGAATGCATCCTCCACATTACATACAGACATCACAGCGTCGAAAATGTTACAATAGATCACAGCGTCCACCGACACCGTTACGGAATCCTTCGACAAAATCTGTCAAACACAGAACAAGCATGGTTATAACTAATCACCAAATTAAATAAGTTGATGAAATTGTATAATAGAAGAAGAGAAAATGTAGCAGCCAGACCAGGTTCAAACCCAGGACCTCTGAACACTCTACTGATCGAGATATGTACCTGGTCACTGATGATCAACCCAGCCAATTTTTGCTACATAATGATATGAAGAACATTGATACAAATCAGTAACATTTTCTAATCATGATTATTGTTTAGATTCTTGTATAACGTAGCTTTTCCCTCTCTTTCTATTTATAGCTGGGCTTTTTTCCGGTTCTGTTCAAGTTTGAACAAAAGACTTAAACAAAGTTGCTTGATATCAGGCAGTATAGGTGATGAATAATTATATACCTGGTACATGTATAAAGCCCAATTATAAAGCATTCTTACCTCCTGTGGGGGTACATCAAAAGCTACTGTTCTCATGTCCACCTTTTTGAATTCATCGATGCATGGATACACAAAGAAAAGACCTGAAAATAAATTAGGAAAACAATGTTACTTTCATCAGTAAACATGATATCTTTAAATAAGATGGCTAAAAAGGTGACTGTTTTTTAGAAACAGATTTATGGACACTTACCTTCTTACATAATGTATTGATTCAGCAATAAGCTAGTTTATATATACACTTGCTTATTTATTCTTATTCATCATTTTAAATACTATGTGAACAGTAATAAGCTGAAAAGTCAACACATGCTTATTTATATTTATTCTCATCTAATAATACTGTTGGTTACCTTACATTGAACCAGAATTCTAAGCTTAAGGATTCAACACTTGCTTATAGTTCTTTATATTCAAACAGTGAGCTTATTACATAACAATTGAATTTGACATTAGAAGATGTTTTTCCTGAAGACCAAAATGGTGTATGACCACACATCATTTAAATGGTCTTTTTTTTTTTTTTTACAAAATGTCATAACAATATAAAGCTATAAAGCCATGTCTTATTGTTCTTTATACAAAAATAGCTACCATATTTTACCCAATTAGGGTGTTTAATTTTTTTTTTTTAAATTGGAACTTTGCTTAAAAAAAACAAAAATATTGCAAAACTATATGGTTTTGGTCTTTATCTGTGTCCTGGCAATTGAAATTAAGGCCTCAAAAGGGAAGGGGTGCTTATAGGGACATGGGCTAATTGGATCTTGCCACGATTACTCAGAATAAACTTTAGTCAAAAACTGAATTAAGTCAATTTTTTCATACAAGTTACATAAGGAAAAAAGTTTAAGTTACTGTTGTAACAAGAAATCAGAGCTGTAGCTTTCAATGGAAGATTTTATCATGAACAGGCTTCTTCTATAGGATATCTATGGCAGCAGTACTTGGAGTTCTTCTCAACCTAGATAATCATATATTCATGCAAATACAGTAATTAAGATTCAGGAACGTTCGACACACCTACGTAGATGCAAAGGATAAATACAGACTCTATATATCTTATAATAAATACTGGACTAGAGAAGATATTTACAGAAGATTCTATAACCCATATTGCCCGTGTTCTGGACTGGAAGAGAACATAAATATTTACAGACTTACCAGGTCCCTTAGCTCCGCCAGACACGACTCGCCCCAGCCTAAAGATGACTGCTCTCTCGTACTCCTGCACCACCTGCAATATGTCAGGGTATTGGGTGTTTATACAGGTATACAGATCACTACCTGATTCATTTCTAGAAGAAATTCATTAATCTGGGAGCTGATTCAAAAGCTGTGTGCGTTTTTTTATTGGGGTTGAGAGGGAAAGGCGAGGGGAGGGGGAGTTGCATATATACAAATGTATATTAATTATTTTGCTAATTTTATCAGATAATTTTTTTATGTATTTTCAGTATACTGTATCACAGGTAATTTTTGCGGGTGAAATTTTTTTTTGCAATTTTATGAAAAAAATTAGAAAATTAAATTTAAGCCGTATGATTTTCACAATTCGGCTTTCAGGGTATATAAGCTTTAATCATTTATCAATTTTTCACTGAACAATTTTCACAATCAAAGCATAATGGCCTGCAAAATTGTGAAAATATCATCGCTGCAAAACTAAGTGCTTTTTCAGTATTAACCTACAATGTATCTCAATGTTTTGAAGTACATTTTCAAATGTACGGTACTTCAATCTTACGCCATGGCACAGCGTCCATTGTGTGTTCCATCAACATTCCCTTTAAATCGCTACTAGTCGTAGAATTCTACATGAACTATACCTCTTACCTCTGAATTTTACATTCACATGTTACTTACTGCATCTATATTCTTTTAAATTAGTATAACATTTTTCCTTTATCAATATTCATATCAATTTTTATTACATTCTTTTTCATTTTTACATCAGTCATGTTTATTTTATGTATCAAAGGAAAGTGTTTTACCATTTTATGTTTACATAAATCTTTTGTTATCAAAAATCTATAGGTATTGATTGTTTTAACAACCCGGCCTCCGAGCTGTACTGGTCCAAGCTAACGAGTAGCTGTACACCTGTACCGACCTGATACAGGTCAGCGGCGGTAACCATGGCCGCAGTCAGACATCAGCACACTGATTACTCTAGAATACCATTTGTAATGGACGGTGAATTAGTCTCTGTAATTAGACTGTGGACATTGATTTAAATTCTAGGTAGGACTATACACAGAAATAGATTGCTAGGTTTTATAATTGTTATGTTTACTGAGCTAATGGCATATCTGCATTCGTATAAAAGCAGCGACCACTTTATTGATATGCTGTAGGTTACTCTAGAATAATGTCAAATACATAAAACAAACTCATATAATGACCTGAAAACTATTGCAGTATGGGGAAGCCACATGATCTAAAAATAATCGTGTACAGAAATTCAGGCCCGCTTCAGGAAAGAAAATATGCTGTATAATTAATGTTTTACGGCATCAATTATTTCTCGGTTTGGTGCACCGTACCCGCATTATTATTCTTTACGTTTCCAATAAAATTTATTTCCTAGTAGTGCAATATTTCGTCCAACCTCAACACTGTGGAAGATTTACTTATAAAGTAAATTAATGCATGTACACGTCAAAAGTGACCATTCACACCAGGAGTACATTGTAGATCCACGGTATTGAAGTTGGCCAAGAAACTACATGTACACCATCTTGTATATGAAATTGTTTTATAGGAATATATAGGATGTTACTGCAGGTAATGCAAAACAATTGGAGCACATTTTCTTACCTAAAACAGGTCTGAAAGTTGTGAACAGTAATATCGATCACATGGCTTCCTTAATTGCGCTTTTCCACAACTGATTTATAATAACTCATTCATCCTTTAAAATTCATAATGGACTGGTCTAGTCTGAGCCTAAATGTGTCATAATGGACTGGTCTAGTCTGAGCCTAAATGTGTCATAATAGACTGGTCTAGTCCGAGCCTAAATGTGTCATAATGGACTGGTCTAGTCTGAGCCTAAATGTGTCATAATGGACTGGTCTAGTCTGAGCCTAAATGTGTCATAATGGACTGGTCTAGTCCGAGCCTAAATGTGTCATAATGGACTGGTCTAGTCTGAGCCTAAATGTGTTTTCAGGAGGGAATGAGTTGATATAACATGTACAATATATGTACCATTCAGTTATTATATTGGGGTATGTAGGTTCTATTTTACGATTGTCTCCCTTTATGTTGATAAATAAAAGTTTTCTCTGCCTTCAAGTTATCTCCCCTTAAATGACAGACACCGATTTTTGTTTAATTTAGAGACAATGCTACTGTAGACCAACTTTCTTTTGCGGCTATTAAACTTCACGATTTCCATTTCAAAAGAAGTTGGCGAAGATTAATATTCACGGATTAAACAATTGAATGATAATTCCTATTGATATAGATATTTATTCACAGCGGCAAACTTTCCCGAATTTACTTGTATCATGAAATTCGCAAAAGTAAATAGCACGCAAATACAAATTGGTTTACATTCTCTACACCCAAGAAGTGGAAGGTGAAATCCAGAATATCAGACACCTTAATAATTTAGCCACTACACCCAAGAAGTGGAGGACGAGTTGTAAATTATCAGACACCTTAACCACTTAGCCACTACACCAAAGAAAAGGAGGGTGAATGGTAGAATGTCAGACACCTTAACTTCTCCTTCAGAAGAATCCCAAAGTTGATTTGTACGTACCTTGATTGACATGCAGAGCGAAAATGGGAAAAATAAGACGACAATACAGATGGAGAAAAACATGAGGATGTAACCACAACAGCCGATGTCTCCATCCTGGGAGTCCTTGTTCATTCTAGCTGTAAAAAGACAAAACATTAACATGGTTAGATTTAAATCAGTAGACTATTAAACAAGAAGGAGGGGGCATTGATCTCATGTTTTATATTAGGGAATATGACGGAATCCATCAGCAACTGGAATGAAAGTAACTTTTGAATTTTGCATTTTTTTCCTCAAATAGCTAACCATTTTTATCAATATCGTTATTTTTATATTCATATTTAAGGAGTTGTCATGCCAACCTTTATCTGATTTTACACAAGTATTAAAAGTTAAACCACAATGAAATTGAAAGGAAGAACTCATCAATAACATTCATTTTATTCACTTTTTTTTTTTTTTTTTCTGTCATCTTTCTATGTCTTGTTTATTTTATTCATTTCCTATTAGCCATTCTTTATACAGGAAAATCAATTAAAACAAATGAAACGTGGAAATTAAAATCTAAATGAAAAAAAATATATATATTGTACACAAATAACATATCGCAATAATAGAGAGTACACTGAAATGAGTTATCTATACAGCAGAACAAAACTAGAATTTAGTATGGTACAACTAATCAACTAAATACATATATCTACATATCGGAAATCAGAAACAATCCTGATGATAACTTAATTAAAATGGATTAAAATAAAACAAAATTAATTGGTAGAAAATGGGGTTTAATCATGTAAATGAAAATTTGATGAAATGAAAATGTTGAAATGTCAGAATACACAAGTGCAAAAAAGTTGTGACAGAAACATCTTTTTGTGTTAAGTAATAAACATTTATCACTCTTTTCAGATTATATTCCAATGGGCTTTATTGCTCACCTGATTAACTTCATTCTTATCTTAAAATTCTAACTAAAAAGAGAATATTCAAACGTTTATTGACTCTAAAAATTAAACTTAAGATTTATTTGTAAAAGTTTATTAAATCTCACTGCAAATGGAAAAGTGTAATAAATGATGTTAATTCCCAATAAAAAAGAATTTTAAAATTTTTATCTTTTGAAGTCTCAAATCTTAAACCTGATTACCATGTATAAAACTGGCTTACCAAGTCTCTAAATTGACAACAGCAAGTTTATACTTGCTTTATATCATGAATCCAGAGCCGATCACTGAATAAAAAGATGTTGATTAAAGAATTTTGCATCTTTGACCTGTGGAGATCAAGGTCATCTACTTGAACAACAATGATAATCCATCACCCCAGTATGCTCCTACCCTAATACTGTAAACCAACTTTCTTTCAAATCATGTCCGCGAAGATGTACATTCACGGATTAAAAAATTGTCCGGAAATTCCTATCAGAATCAATCATGTAAATGTTAATTTGCGGAGAAAAATTTTTTGCAAATTTACTTGGATCAGCCCGCTATATTCGCACGTGAAAGAAAGTTTGATTACAGTATCATGCTTTCTAGGCTACATGGGTCACTGTCACTCAGTCGAAAAGAAGTTATTAGCAGTGTGATGACAGATAAAATAAAAACGACCGACAGACTGTGCCTCAGCTCACTTGTCCATGGGACAATGAAGCTACAGAATCAAACTGATAACTTAACTAATTAGTGAAAGAATTAAGACAAAGATTGAGTTAGTTCAGCGTAACTCGGTCATGAAGGAGCTAAGAGTTAGTTGTAGAATGGTATACACATGTTCAGTAGTAACAAATGTTACAGTGTCACCCACCTGAACTTCCTGTAATGGAAACATACAATCAATTAACAACATCACATAGAAATATCAACTGTGTATTAATGATAATTGTATATCTCATACAAAATTATCAACACATCACATAGAAATATCAAATGTGTATTAATGATAATTGTATATCTCATACAAAATTATCAACACATCACATAGAAATATCAACTGTGTATTAGTGATAATTGTATATCTCCTTCAATAATTAGAAGAAAGTATGGTGACCGTATTATCATTAAATGTGAAACTACAAAGTAATACATGTAAGCGAAAGCACCCTGTTTAAGAGAAAGTTTAAAAATATGTTATCTACTTACAGATTTTAATCTTCTCTAATATCTTAAAGGTATGTGTAACAGATTAAAGACCCAATTTCACACCCTCTATTTCAGGAAGCATTGTGTAATCTAGTTATAAATTTAAATTCTGGAATAAAACCATTTACGTCAAGAAATAATTTCGACACCTACAATGTTCATTATGAAATACTCATTACAAACTGCCATTATAGGTTGTAGATTTGATAATAACCAGGTATAGATTCCAATAATAAAATCATATATTATTGATTACCAAGATCTTCTCTGTACATCCATGCCATTACATGTTTCAATTATTCACTGCACAAGATTTAAATACACCTACTTTACTCTTATTATCTTATTCACCTGTAATTGAAATAAGATGCACATTAATCTATTCAAATTCTATCAGTAAAAATTAAGGTTTTTATGTGCTTGTTTGCTGTTTAGGTGAAAGAATTTTAACAGGGCAATGTAACTATTGATATAAGAAATATAGACAGGTAACAGAAATAAGACAGGTGGTAGTTATAGACAGGTGGTAAGTATAGACAGATGGTTTGTATAGACAGGTGGTAGGTATAGACAGGTGGTAGGTATAGACAGGTGGTAGGTATAGACAGGTGGTAGGTATAGACAGGTGGTAGGTATAGACAGGTGGTATGTATAGACAGGTGGTAGGTATAGACAGGTGGTAGGTATAGACAGGTGGTAGGTATAGACAGGTGGTAGGTATAGACAGGTGGTAGTATAGACAGGTGGTAGGTATAGACAGGTGGTAGGTATAGACAGGTGGTTGTTAGACAGGTGGTAGGTATAACAGGTGGTAGGTATAGACAGGTGGTAGGTATAGACAGGTGGTAGGTATAGACAGGTGGTAGGTATAGACAGGTGGTAGGTATAGACAGGTGGTAGGTATAGACAGGTGGTAGGTATAGACAGGTGGTAGGTATAGACAGGTGGTAGGTATAGACAGGTGGTAGGTATAGACAGGTGGTAGGTATAGACAGGTGGTAGGTATAGACAGGTGGTAGGTATAGACAGGTGGTAGGTATAGACAGGTGGTAGTATAGACAGGTGGTAGGTATAGACAGGTGGTAGGTATAGACAGGTGGTAGGTATAGACAGGTGGTAGGTATAGATAGGTGGTAGGTATAGACAGGTGGTAGGTATAGACAGGTGGTAGGTTATAGACAGGTGGTAGGTATAGACAGGTGGGTTATATAGACAGGTGGTAGGTTATAGACAGGTGGTAGGTATAGACAGGTGGTGGTTATAGACAGGTGGTAGTATAGACAGGTGGTAGGTATAGACAGGGGTAGTTATAACAGGTGGTAGGTATAGACAGGTGGTAGGTATAGACAGGTGGTAGGTATAGACAGGTGGTAGTATAGACAGGTGGTAGTTATAGACAGGTGGTAGTTATAACAGTGGTAGGTATAGACAGGTGGTAGGTATAGACAGGTGGTAGGTATAGACAGGTGGTAGGTATAGACAGGTGGTAGTTATAGACAGGTGGTAGGTATAGACAGGTGGTAGGTATAGACAGGTGGTAGGTATAGACAGGTGGTAGGTATAGACAGGTGGTAGGTATAGACAGGTGGTAGGTATAGACAGGTGGTAGGTATAGACAGGTGGTAGGTTAGACATGGTAGTATAAGTGTAGGTATAGACAGGTGGTAGTTATAGAACAGGTGGTTGTTATATACAGGTGGTAGGTATAGACAGGTGGTAGTTATAGACAGGTGGTAGGTATAGACAGGTGGTGGTAGTATAGACAGGTGGTAGGTATAGACAGGTGGTAGGTATAGACAGGTGGTAGGTATAGACAGGTGGTAGGTATAGACAGGTGGTAGTTATAGACAGGTGGTATAGCAGTGGTGGTATAGACAGGTGGTAGTTATAGACAGGTGGTAGGTATAGACAGGTGGTAGGTATAGACAGGTGGTAGGTATAGACAGGTGGTAGTATAGACAGGTGGTAGGTATAGACAGGTGGTAGGTATAGACAGGTGGTAGGTTTATATACAGGTGGTAGGTATAGACAGGTGGTAGGTATAGACAGGTGGTAGGTATAGACAGGTGGTAGGTATAGACAGGTGGTAGTTATAGACAGGTGGTAGGTATAGACAGGTGGTAGGTATATAGACAGGTGGTAGTTATAGACAGGTGGTAGTTATAGACAGGTGGTAGTTATAGACAGGTGGTGGTAGGTTATAGACAGGTGGTAGTTATAGACAGGTAACAGTGGTAGGTATAGACAGGTGGTAGGTATAGACAGGTGGTAGGTATAGACAGGTGGTAGGTATAGACAGGTGGTAGGTATAGACAGGTGGTAGGTATAGACAGGTGGTAGGTATAGACAGGTGGTAGGTATAGACAGGTGGTAGGTATAGACAGGTGGTAGGTATAGACAGGTGGTAGGTATAGACAAGGTGGTAGGTATAGACAGGTGGTAGGTATAGACAGGTGGTAGGTATAGACAGGTGGTAGTTATAGACAGGTGGTAGGTATAGACAGATGGTAGGTATAGACAGGTGGTAGTTATAGACAGGTGGTAGGTATAGACAGGTGGTAGGTATAGACAGGAGGTAGGTATAGACAGATGGTAGTTATAGACAGGTGGTAGTTATAGACAGGTGGTAGGTATATAGACTGGTGGTATGTATAGACAGGTGGTAGGTATAGACAGGTGGTAGTATAGACAGGTGGTAGGTATAGACAGTGGTAGGTATAGACAGGTGGTAGGTATAGACAGGTGGTGGTATAGACAGGTGGTAGGTATAGACAGGTGGTAGGTATAGACAGGTGGTAGGTATAGACAGGTGGTAGGTATAGACAGGTGGTAGGTATAGACAGGTGGTAGTATAGACAGGTGGTAGGTATAGACAGGTGGTAGGTATAGACAGGTGGTAGGTATAGACAGGTGGTAGGTATAGACAGGTGGTAGGTATAGACAGGTGGTAGGTATAGACAGGTGGTAGGTATAGACAGGTGGTAGTATAGACAGGTGGTAGGTATAGACAGGTGGTAGGTATAGACAGGTGGTAGGTATAGACAGGTGGTAGGTATAGACAGGTGGTAGGTATAGACAGGTGGTAGGTATAGACAGGTGGTAGTATAGACAGGTGGTAGGTATAGACAGGTGGTAGGTATAGACAGGTGGTAGGTATAGACAGGTGGTAGGTATAGACAGGTGGTAGGTATAGACAGGTGGTAGGTATAGACAGGTGGTAGGTATAGACAGGTGGTAGGTATAGACAGGTGGTAGGTATAGACAGGTGGTTTTATAACAGGTGGTAGGTATAGACAGGTGGTAGGTATAGACAGGTGGTAGGTATAGACAGGTGGTAGGTATAGACAGGTGGTAGTTATATATAGGTGGTTGTTATATACAGGTGGTAGGTATAGACATGTGGTAGTTATAGACAGGTAGTAGGTATAGACAGGTGGTTGGTATAGACAGGTGATTGTTATTAATATATGTATTAGATATGGATAGGTTGTACAAATCTATACAAGTGGCAGTTGACAGGTAAAGAATTAAAAGCATACATCAACAAAGACACCATAGATTGACCTCCTACTTGATATTGAGTGTTAAATAAACAATTCTCACTTCTTGTTATATTCAATGTATTTACACAAAGAAAAAACCTTTTACGTATGTCATCAATGATAATCCAATGCATTAAGGCTTTTGACAGGACTATAGAAATACTGACATTTGTTTTGGTGATTATTACGATTAATTCTGCTGCCACCATCAATAACAAGAATAGGTTCATATATCATTTATATATTTATTATTCCAAATCATTACCCAATAATCGACCATGTCCCGATAAGGACCCCTTCACACTTTTGAGGGTTCAAATTCACTGAATATCTAGAATAACAAATAATGCTGACTGAAACTATGAAAACTATGTAGTTTTTTGTATTTCATTTATTCTGTCGGTTGATTAATGGTTTACTCTGTAAAATGACTTTATGAAAAGAAAGCCTCTTTAAGCGCCCCTTCACTTGCTTATTGGGTTGAATACCGTATCTGGTTTATAGTGACTTCAGCTTTAAGTACATATATAGTGATAATATTATTTGACTGACATATTGACTATAGATCCAGATTGATTCTATACCTGATATCATTTTATCAGAAATATGGAGATTTCATATTAAAATATGTAAATTTTGTATTAAAAGGTCTATACCTATATAGACCTGTATACATCTATCTACTAACATACAATTGTATGTGCAAGGTTCATATAGTGAGCTATCCACGAACCTAAATTATCACCACTTCAGTTGAGCTTATATACAGTCCAAATAAATAAATCATTTTTTAATATAAAGAAAAAATTCTAAACCTTTTACATTTCATTACATGGAAAATGTGTATGGGATTCCTTTCTTTGTCTGATTGAATGCCTCTCTGATCAGTATACATATATATGACACCTTAAATGCCATCCAGAGCATTAACAGCGAATGACTTGGCAAAGAATGCATTAAATCACTGCAGTATAGACCAGACCATTTCTCATTGCAGATACATAACATACATCCAAGTGAGGTGGCATCTTTAGCCATACTTAGTATGTACTTCATGTGTAATAATTCCAATATAACCGGTATGTACAACAAAGGAAAACATAGATGATTTTTTTCAAACAAAAGAATTAGTTACTTAGTGGATTGATATTTTATGATAAAGAATTTTCCTGAAGCTGGTATGATATACAGGTGACATATCTTCCCAACATTCTACATGTGTTTCTTTGTTGTTGATAGGGATTGTCGGTCGAACTACTCAAGTCAACAAACCTTAGACAGAAAACGCACTGCTTTATCAATGTTATTTGATAATGATCATACAATATGATGTAAATCCTGTATGTAGGTTATCACACGGCTGGAGTACATTTAGTGACCTTTTCAAAAAATTTCGTAAAACTAGAGGCCAGACAACATATAACATTACAGATATTAGCATCCTTAATATTCAAAAGTTGGATGTTAATGGACCGCCGTAGCGGAATGGTTAGGATGTCCGAACATATTACCACAAGCCCTCCAACTCTTGTTGCAAGCTCAAATCCAATTTACTGATTTAAACATATTTTTATTGTTCAACATAACAACAGGGATAAGACACAAGTTATCTCAACTTAGAAACGCCTACTCCAATTAACTGGTCAGTGGTTTTTCTTCCCATACTATGACTTTCCTCCACCTACAAACCTGGTATACCCTTAAATGACCCAGGCTGTTTACAGGATGTTAAACTAATAAAACCACAAAGACATAAAGGTATATGGGTCTAATGAAAGTGAAAGTAACCCCTAGAAGATTAAGGATGACATACAATAAAAGCTGTCATAGTTATCATAACTTTATAAAAATTTACAAACCACCTACTTTAACAAAATTTTCCTCTCAAATTCATCACAATGTAGATCAATGAGGCAGTACTCCGCAAACACTTAAACTACTAAGTGGGGTGGTGGGGAAGGATATTTAGATTAAGTTAGTAAAATTTAGGATACTTAATTGAGGAGATATATAGTGGTAGAATATAGGACACCTAAGGCTGTACATTTATAATTACTCAAACTTTTGTGGTTATAGATGGAAAGTCACAGGGAAGGAAATGGTGACATTTAGATCTGCTAGGTGATCTACCAGATACACAAACACAATGGCTGAACTTGAGGCTGGGTTTGAGTTTATAGAAAAGGAAAAGGACTAGGTGGGGCATAATATCTGTCACTGATTTACAGGAATTCTCAAGGAATATCTAAAATGTCCACTTTAACCTCAACATGATGTCTGGTAAAACTGACTGATATTTGTAATATTATGCAGATATAAAGGCCATATCACAATATTTGAGGATAAAAAAAAGTTATTTAGACTTTTGAGTTATCTAACATACAGAAAAGTATATATATTATATAGTGTCTGTTTCATTTAGTTCTTATGCCAGATACCTTAGTATACATATATTTGTATTTCTTGACCATGTGTGAGACAAGCTTTTCATTAAAGTTGTATGGTCTGTGACTTGTTACATTTTTAGTATAGAAAAAGTATTTAAAGTTTTCTACATATTTTTCTCTGCCTCTCTAAGTTTTAAAGTGAACAGTCGGGCAAGGATGGCTAAAGTCAGTAAAAATGGTGTGAATGTATCCAGTATAATTTCTTATGAAATGGAAAAATAAAATCTCTCGTCAAAATCTGTCTGCGTACGAAGAAATTAATTTAAAGTATGGGAATTCTAAAACGTCCTCCCGGCTAACTATGTCCGTGGTTACATTTCCACGCAGCCTCGCTCTCAATGCTTTCAACTTTTCTTTACTTTAATGGTCAGAACTGGGAAACTAAGCAGAACTTGACCGTCGTATTAATATGTGAGAACTTTTGGAAGGCCAATGAACGCATTTAGACTGGTTTTCTTTGCCCGACTGTTCACTTTAAACTTTCAATATTTACCGATTTTTGTAAAATTCGTTTTTGCAAAGTTATTAAACAATCAAATTAAAATATTGATTTTTAACATGTACACAAGTATCCAAACTGTTCCAATCAATTCTGATCTGTACAGGTATTGCTGTTATTGACCACGTAATACGCCTCGGGAGGTTCCGATCTATACGGGTATCGCCTTTGTCGATCATGTGATGCAACTCGGTTTTCAAATATTACCCAAAAGTTTGAAATATAGCGCTGACTGTGACGGTTCTTTCAAAACGTGTGATACGTCATGCGACATTTACCGCTATGTCAATAGTATATCGGTGCTTTCATGGACCTGAACCATCATATATAAGCATCCATATTCACACATATACACATTATGTTTTATGACAGTTTCTGATTGTGAAAATTACAAGAAATACAACTTATCTAATTTACACTGTTATTATTATTTAATATAAAATTTATTATTGAAGCAATAATCATATTTACTGCAATTAGCCTTAAAATTTCTCCCTGATTAGCCATGCTTTCTTTGCATTTTTATTTTGATAAGATACTCCTTTTGAATCAACTTCATATGCCCATGGCATTAATTACTGAAGTAGGTAATTTTCCACTTTGTAATAAGAAGCTCTATCAAATAAATTCTGCACTGATTGATAGTACAAATCTCAGATATTTCAAGGCTGTATATATATGTATATGAATTACATAGTAATTATAGATTATTTTTTTAATTTTTTGATTAAGCTTATTATATATCCCTTCAATATTCCTGAACTGAACTTCTCAACTAAATTCTTTATAGGAAAACAAAGTAGAAGTTTATAATAGAAAGTTCCTTCCTTGCCTTAAGTAAGGAACTTTGTTGAAACTGGGGCTGAGTCAATGTCCAACGTTTCTGATCAATGTCAAATGTTCCAGGATTCTACAGCTGACCAGGACATCCACCATTTATTACTGTAGTTCATTGAATGGTTGGAATGTCGGAACATTGATCAGGTCCCGACCGGGTGAGACGGAGGCAAGGTGAGACCTGAGTGTTTACAGGTAAGGTTTCCTGTTCAATGTACCTACAATGGTCTCTATATCAACCAGATTGATCTACGTGGAAATTTACTGTCATGTTACTGTGGGTTGTTATTTATAATGCCACTTTCACAACAAAAAATATCCCCTTAAAGTAAGGGCACATCATCTTAAAAAAAGGCAAGAGTTCAAGTACAATTACATTAAAATACAAGGTTAAATGGGAAGATTTTTATAGTGGAAATAAAAAAAATCAAAATAATCCTAAAAAGATCATGTGAAGTACTAACAGTCAATAAAATTGTAGAGGTTGTACTTACACATGGTACATCATATACAGTTAAACCTGTCTTAGCAACCACCTTTGTATAAAGACCACCTGCTTCATAGGACCATTTTCTTAGGGTCCCATATGAAACATTTATAAGCACAGTTTGACTTGTGTATACAGACCACTTGATGACAAAGATCACTTTTTTATTGCCCACTGGATGGTGTTTATAGACAGGTTTGGCTGTATGGTAAACAGTAAGGTCGAAAAGACATTATTTTTACTGTATATAATGTAATACATTGTACATTATTGGACTGTATGTAAATTTATGTAATACATTGTATGTGGTAGACTAAAAATTATGTAATACATTGTACAATAAGGATTTATATATGTGGATATGTAATACATTGTATGTGGTGAACTGTATATATAATGAAATACATTGTAAGCGGTAAACTGTATATATAATGTAATACATTGAATGTGAAGAACTGTATACATGTATATAATGTAACACATTGTACAAGATGGACTGTATATATTGTAATACACTGTGCATTATGGACTGTGTGATATGTAATACAGTGTACCTGTTGGACTGTAAATTATATAACACATCATATGTCTTGGTGGATAGTATGATACATACTATAGTGTATGGGTAAGCTTGCCTTATGTAGTACATTTTATATGATGGATTGTATGATATGTAATACAATGTACATAGCGGTCTGTATATTATGTAATACAAAGTACATAGTGGACTGTATATTATGTAATACACTGTACATAGTGAATGCTATATGTAGTAAATTGTACATTATGGACTGTATGATATGAAGTACATTGTACATAGTGAACGCTATGACATGTAATTTATTGTACATAGTAAACTGTATATTATGTAATATATTGTACATAGTGGGCTGTATATTATGTAATATATTGTACATAGTGGACTGTATATTATGTAATATATTGTACATAGTGGACTGTATATTATGTAATATATTGTACATAGTGTACTGTATATTATGTAATATATTGTACATAGTGGGCTGTATACTGTATTATGTAATATATTGTACATAGTGGACTGTATATTATGTAATATATTGTACATAGTGGACTGTATATTATGTAATATATTGTACATAGTGGACTGTATATTATGTAATATATTGTACATAGTGTACTGTATATTATGTAATACATTGTACATAGTGGACTGTATATTATGTAATATATTGTACATAGTGGATTGTATATTATGTAATACATTGTATATAGTGAACTATATGTTATGTAATACATTGTACATAGTGGTCTGTATATTATGTAATATATTATACATAGTGTACTGTATATTATGTAATACATTGTACATTATGGACTGTTTGATATGTAATACATTGTACATAATGGACTGTATGATATGTAATACATTGTATATAGTGCACTGTATCACAGGGACCTGGCACGACTTTTTTTAACTAACAGTATACATATATATATATTATAGTAGCAAGGGTATGAACTCGGCGGTCGAGAAAAACGGACCTATTTTTTTAAAACCGTATTTATTTTAATAAATGGGTTCTATACAACATTGATGGATATCTTACCTTAAAGAGAAATAATTTATCTTTCCATTGAGTGCTTGATGAACAAAATTGACCGAGTATTGACGAAGTTATGGCTTGATGAATCGGGAAATTTACGAAAAATATGCTAGGTAGACATTTCCCTGTCTGGTCGAAATGTCGTCTCGGCTGTAATGGGCACCTCAAAACACCAAATCACAAAATCTACTTTGTGTGTAAACAGTATCATAACTGAGTCATCCACAATCTCTTGTAGGTTCATGACCCTACTTTTATGTCATACACGTTCACTTACTTATCACGCCATGTTCATTTGTTTTCGAACTTCTATGTTAGCACAACATACATAATTGCATATTTAGTCACGATATTAAAGTTGACACACTTTAAGTGTTTAATGGAGTTTCTAAAATTTTGTGCAGTCCTGTGCACTGTATGATTATGTAATATATTGTACATAGTGTACTGTATATTATGTAATACATTGTACATTATGGACTGTTTGATATGTAATACATTGTACATAATGGACTGTACATGATATATGTAAACATTGTATATTAGTGCACTGTATGAATATATATCGTTGTCTACGATGAATTGTATATTATATAAACATTGTAAATGGTGGACTGTATGGTAGATATAATTACACTGTAAATAAAGATATTTTATCTGATATCACCATCTATACAAGGGACATGTAATATGTATGGTTTGGTGTTGAAATTTAATCAAGGTAATTTTTTATTCCAGTTTACAAAAGTGTGAACTGTCAGGAGAACTAATTATCAGCAGAGAGCCACAACAAACTCGGAAAACCTAATCAATTAATGGATATTTGGCATTTATATGAGAACTATGTTTATAATGATATCCTCATCACTTGGGAATGGAAGTCAACAAACCAAAGTTACAGAATATTGATTCTTTCATAAGCCCAACACAATGCAGCAGTGATGATCAGCCTCGAATGAGAAATGATAGCATTAATATGGGCGTGAATGACCATGCAGTGTCCAGTGAGTTGTCACTACAACCATGGGGTTGATTCTGGGTTAATGGTCATTTCTACACATATTCATGCTGGGGATTTGTTTTTTCAGGAAGACATTGGTGAGAGAGGAGGGTGGTAGAAAAATAGGGGAGCATGAAAAGGTAGGGGTGTGTGTGAAGAAGAGACAATCAGTGAAGTATGAGGTGTGTGGAGGTGTGACTGTGTGTGAGGGTTGGGGCAATCAGGAATAAAATTACCATTGAAAAAGTGTAGGGGTCAATCTGGGAAGTATGAGGTGTGGGGAGGTGTGACTGTGTGTCGGGGTAGGAGCAATCAGGAATAATATTACCATTGAAAAAGTGTAGGGGTCAATCTGGGAAGTATGAGGTGTGGGGAGGTGTGACTGTGTGTGAGGGTAGGGGCAATCAGGAATAATATTACCATTGAAAAAGTGTAGGGGTCAATCTGGGAAATGTGAGGTGTGGGGAGGTGTGACTGTGTGCCAGGGTAGGGGCAATCAGGAATAATATTACCATTGAAAAAGTGTAGGGGTCAATCTGGAAAGTATGAGCTGTGTGGGGAGGTGTGACTGACTGTGTGTTAGGGTTGGGGGTTCAATCATGAATAATATTACCATTGAAAAGGTGTAGGGGTCAATCAAGGAAGTATGAGGTGTGGGGAGGTGTGACTGTGTGTTAGGGCTGGGGGTTCATTCAGGTTAATGGTAGCTCTGAAGATATGTAGGGGTCAATCTGGGAAGTATGAGGTATTGAAAAGTGTGACTGTTTACAAGGGTTGGGGTACAATCAGGAATAATGGTAGCACTGTAAAGATATTTTGATGATTTTTAAGCGTTCTTAACATGGTAATTTTGCAATTTAAAGTTGCATTATGCAACCCAGCTCTATCTGAACATACCAGATTCACATCATCGGCACATTGTTGTGTAACTCAAAGTAATAATGAATTGATTGTCTTGCTAAGACATATAAACAAAATAATCTTTTAAGAAGCATTTTTTGAAATAGTATAATCCCTTGATGGCCATTTTTAGTCTAGATTGTGTGTATTGAATTCTCATAATAAAGGTTTTGACATTACATGCTTGAATGTTTTAGGAAACGTGCCGGGCAGCACAAAATTTTCTAAATGAAGTACAAAAATGTGTAGGAGGACCTTTTTTTTGCTTTCAAATGTGCATTTTTAGAACATTTCACTCGTTGAAAATGGGGGGGGGGGGCAAAAAAAAATGTTTGCCCCCCCCCCCCCCCTGTCCTGGGAATGGGGGGGGGGGGCAATTACGTCAGTTTCTATACCCCTAATATCCAGAAACACAACTTCTTCAATGATATATTTATGGTTTATATCAAACTTGCGTATAGAGATACATTTAAATGCAATAACATGTCTCTATGTATGTACAATGTACATGTATCTATAGCTTCTAATAGACCTCAAACCTCAATTATCACTTTACATTCCTGCTATGTGCTTGCCCTTACAACTCTTATGCTGCTGATGCAGATACCCCATGGTCATAACAGCCTCTTATCTTGGTTACTATAAATTTCACACCAATTGCAATGAACAAGTAAAACATGTATACTATACTACTATATATGTGCTGTATATGGACTTGTCATTGCTGTCAACTAGGGAATTTCTATTAAGCGTGAATGAATAGCATATCAAATACATAAAAAGCAGACGATACAAAAAACATTTCGTAAAACAAGATGAAGACTTCTTACCTTGCTCCATGATTTTTTTGTGTAATGGTCCTCAACTGGTTGTAGTTGAAGTCCGATTTTAATGTACCTGCGTAATGGCGACTGGGTAGCCGTGTATATATTTATAGAACCATTGATACACACGTACCGGATTATACAGAGTCACGGGTTGCGTTGACGTCACGTGTTTACGTTGCTAAGATTGGGGTATACTGGATATTTCTCAATACACATTGTGGTTCGAATAGGGGCGGGGTCAACTCACTGCAGGGGATACTCGCGTCGATAAAAAAATTATCGGAGTTTTGACAACGGTAGCGTCGCATAAATTATATTGGTTTATCATTATATAAGTCACCAATCAGCTCCAGTTTCTATTGTGTGTTATTTAGAAAAAATGTTTATTTCCATTACATCGATGTGCAATCTCAACATTATATGATTGGCCCAGTCCATTTTGATTCCTTTGTTGGGGTGTACGATCTGTTCACAGGCCTGCGTTTGGCTCTAGACATTTTCCTCTCTCTGTATAGAGAAAAATATCTATGGAGCCAAACGCATGTGATCTGTTCAAACGCAGTATTTACATTAGGTTTTATTTCACAAAGTGAAAAAATGACATTTAGATGAATAACTTTCAATTTGGAATTTATTTAAAGTCACATACAGTAAGTAATCCGTGTCCTTCGGGGTCCGTAAAACAAAGAGTGACAACATAAATAGCCCTAAAAAAATATGAACTTTCCCCAAGTCGAGAAAGTTTTGAGATCCAAAGATAAAAATATATATATATACATTTTGCCACTGCGACTCCCATTACTCTAATGATAACCGCATTATGAGCCAATAAATGCAGCCTAGACTTGGTGTAGTAATATCTTTATAAACGGATATGAGTCTTGTTTACTAATACCATGTTAGTCCGCGCGGGAAAATTGACATTGTAGTTGAATGAACCCGTTTGGTTATGAAACTATAAAAAAAAACTTTTAAATGTCTGGATAATTGAAAGTAAAACGAAAAGCTATTGAAAAACATTGAAATTTTGTTTTCTTTTCAATTTTTTATATGGATTATTTTTTATCACATTGAACTTGGCTGTCGAGTTAAATGACTGAAGCGGGAAATTCAAATTTTCCCTCGCATCTAAATTACGTTTTACTTTGAACTAGAAAGTAAAATGTAAATATAACAATTAAAGGATTGTTAGATTGTATTTATTGGAGATATAAATGCAATCTGGATGGCAGATAAATATTCATAGCGCCCTAACGGGCGCTATTCTATTTATCTGCCACCCAGATTACATTTATATCTCCAATAAATGCAATCTAACAATCCTTTAATTGTTAAATAAAAGTTTATCTTATATCTGTTATTTTGTTCGGTCCGAACGAAAGTCAAAGTTACCACTGTCAATGCTTAGAAATGCTATTGCATGAATATGTCCGGAAATGTTTTCCGCAATAGCATCAGATGGTGGGCTATTCAAATCGACTTTCATCCGTGGTCCGTCGTCCGTTAACATTTCTTATTGTCGCTATTTCTCAGAAAGTATTGAAAGGATCTCACATGTATGTTCCCCTAGGACCCTAGTTGTGCATATTGCATTTTGGATCGATGGGTCAATAAGATGGCCGACCGATCACTTTCTTAGATTTTGGACGTTGGAGTTTGTTACCGCTATTTCTTGCAAAGAACGGAAGGGATCTTTCTCATATTTCATATGTAGATTTACCTAGGGCCCTTATTGTGCATATTGCATTTTCGGAACGATAAGTCAATACGATGGCCAACAGGGCAGCCGACATCTTGAATTTTGATAGTTAAATATGGTTACTACTATTTCTCAGAAAGTACTGAAGGGAACTGTCTTATATTCCATATGTAGGCCCCCTTGAACCTTAAGTGTGCATATTGCATGCATTTTGGGACAGATATGTCAACAAGTAGGTCTCAATCTTGAATTTTGCTGGCATAGAAAAAAATCCTCTTTCCATTGTCAGACATAGATCAATCATTGATGGGCGCTAAGGTCCCTCTGGGATCTTTTGTATAATTTAGCAGCTGGTTTTCCGGAGCAGAGGATTTCTTAGGATTTATAGTATTGCTTTATGAACACTGTTAACGGTTATATTGATGGTATTAATCTGTTCATGATGATGTGTTCGTCGAAAAGTGAAGCATCGTTCACAAATACGCTCGCAAAGAAGTTGTTTGAGAACGTATGCAGTTTCTCGAGGATCTAAAGTCGACTCGCCATTGGGATTGTTTATTTCTATTATTGCTGATTGTTGGCTGGTTTTCGATCTCACATGTGACCGACCGTTTCGGATTTGTCTTTATTTTTGCGACCAGATCATTCTCGAAAAAGTATTCTAATTTTCTGAATCGTTTTGTGGCGTCATTTTTGGCGTGTTTGTGCTGTCAATTTTTTTTCGTTAACTTGCAATGGAGATATCGGTTGCAACATTGTTGTTTTTGGTGTTTATTTGTTGTTCAGGCCTCTAGAATCAGAAATTGGTTGATAGTTGGCTAGTATACGATACCATGGATACCATTTGAACTGCCTAATTAATTTACTTCCATATAGCTACAAAACAAGTTTCTTTGCGATCAGGGAAACTATTTAGTGATTTTTTTTATTTTGTATTATTTATTTGGATTGTTCCGTTATTTTTATATAATAATTTTCGTCTCTGTATCAAAGTACATCATAGAAACTAGATATAACTAGTTATATATGTTCATTATTTAATATTTGTACAAAAACGCCACAAGAAAACCTCCAAATCCACATTATATTAACCGTCGCATTGATGATAAATATGTATGTACTTTTTATTTTTAAATCGATATCGTTTCATGCGTTATATTGCTGTATAATTGCGCCAGTCACACTCAAAATCTTTCGTCTGCTAAAAGTGTTCTTATTAGAATGGAAGTATATGAATGTTGATACTACACATGATATACTATAATATTATAGAGAAATATTTGTTTAGCAATATGAAATGTTTGTACTGGGGTGTTTTACAGCTTAAATAGGCGGATTATGGTGTATGTAGACATGTACCTAATATCTAACGTCCATTACGAGTAAAGATGCTCCCCCGCCGACAGAGCATAAACGATACTCGCCATTTGAACAATTATTGGCGTTTACTCTTGTAAATATATGTTTAAGTAAAATAAAAATGATATAAAATAATTGACTTCGCTTAGGTTGTCTGTGTAATCATTACGTCATTCTATATATGGCATAATGCCAAGGACTTTTTTGCGGGACTCAATTAATTATTTTTAATATCTTTAAATAAGAAGGTAAAATATTTCAATGTTGATGATGGTGTAAATGTAAGTAACTTTTGTAACGGAAAAAAACTAATTCGTCTGCTTATTTGGAAAAATACTATTTGTCTGCGGTGGAGCATCTTTAAATTGAATAGCAATGAAAACTAGTCTAAATGCGTTCATTGACCTTCCAAAAGTCTTTACTTATCAAAACCATGGTCACGTTTTGCTTACAATGTCCAGTTGAAACTATGGAAAAACTCATAAGAAATAATACTGAATATATATTTACATCATTAATTACCGACTTTAGCCTTCCTTTTCCCGACTAGTCGTTAAACGTTAATCCGCCAGCTCATGACGAAGTGCTCCATCTAATATACATTTCAGGTATATATGCAGACACATGGCTAAACAGACATGTATAGAATGTAAACAGCTAGGTTCTGAGACAAACCAGGTGCGCGTGGTGCTAATGATTTCTAAAGACAATACATCCATGGCTGACAGTATTACTTGTAAGCTGGGATCGATTTCTGAAGAGTAAAATAATTTGCTTAGTGATAAACTTTATATGCAATATAAAACTAATCAATAGTGAAGGGAAAAGTTAATTCCTTTTGTTAATTATTAACCCCTCGGACACCGCGGTCTCAGTTCTGCATTTGGTCAATTGATTGAATAATGCATGTATATAGAATAGGCATATACATGTATGCAATGATATATGGAATGTGGAATAGGTATAGATGCAATGAGATATGTAATATACTTGTATACAATGATACACAATGAGATAATGAATAGACATATATACGTAATGAAATTGGCTAGATTTGATTAGTTTAACATCCTATTAACAGCCAGGGTCATTTACGGACGTTCCAGGTTTACCAACTTCTCTAGCAAAGGGTATTCAATACGACATTCTGTTTCAGACAGAGTATCGACAGAGTATCGTACTGAATATCCTTGGCTAGGGAAGTTGAAGCTTGCAGGCAATTTGGAGTACCTAGGAAAAAAATGCCAGTATCTGGCAACTGACCTATATATGGGATTCGAACATGAGAACAGAAGGTGGAGGGCTTTTGGTTATAAGTCGGGACATCTTAACCACTCGGCCACCGCGGCCTATATTTAAAGTGTAAATATCTTTATAATGGGATATGGAATATGTATAGGTGCAATGATATATGGAATATACAAAAATACAACAAGAAATTGTTATTGAACAATTTGACGGGCGTTTGACCAACAACAAGGAATTTTGGTGAAGTTCATTCATATTAACAAACTTGGTAGTCCCTTATCTCAACATTCAACAGGTCCAATTTCATGTTTCTAGGCCTTTCAGAACTTGGCAAGAAGCAGTTTAAAGATTTTAGGAATCTATGCCTTTATGACATTGAACATATGTCAAGGGGTTAATCATATTAATAAATTTGATACCCATTTATGTTAGCATGCTACAACTCTAATAATAGGTCTCTAGGCCTTCTAAAACTTAGCAAGAAGTCATTTAAATATTTCAGGTTTTCTGGCCCCTGTGACTTTTGATATAGGCCAAGGTCAATCTTATTAACAAACTTTATAGCCATTTATGTCAGCAGATTGCAAGCCTAATATCAGGTATCTATACCTTCTAGAACATCATAAAAAGTCATGTGAAGATTTCAGGATTTTTGACCCATGTGACCGTGAATGAATGTCAAGGTCATTTATGTTAACAAACATAGAAGGCATTTATGTCAACATACTGCAGGCCTAATATTAGGCTTCTAGGCATTCTAGAACTTCATAAGTAGTCATTTGAAGATTTTTATCTTTTTGGACCATGTGACCTTGAACAAAGATCAAGGTCATTCATATTTAAAACCTTGGTGGTCATTTATGTCAGCATGCTACAGACCTAATATTCGGTCCCTGGGCCCTCTAGAACTTGAGATGAAGTTTTTTTAATGATTTTTTAGAAAAACTGCACTTTTGAACTTCGACACTTATTTCCCACCGGAAGGTGACGTTTTACGCAAGTGAGGTGATTGCGGCAATATTGAATTTTTGACCAACACAAAAATGCTGATGTCACACCTTCAACTCATGCCCTACAATTTGGTGCCACGATCATTGACATATCTCTTAACAGAACGAATAATCATACCCTGCCTCCACTCCTTTCTGACGACGACCATCTGTCAGAAATCTTCAGTCCGTCGTTCAGAGCTACGTCATCACAGCTGATATCTTACCATTTTGGAGTTGCTTTGTATACAACTTTCTGTGAAGAAGAATAATGAAAACAAAACAAAAAAAAATTAGTTTTTTCACCCATAGGTGACAAGCACTAATGAGATATGGAATAAATAAACACTAATGAGATATGGAATAAATAAACCGTTCGGTAGAAGCTTGTAAAAGGAAATAACACAGACTGAAAACAAACTTGTGGCCAATCTTTCTTAATGGGGTGACCCATTATTTTTTTATCTGGCCGACTTAAAGTCGTAAGAACGCCTTACACAAGGTAATTATTTCTCACATATATCCTAACATGCAGAAATTACTTGGACACAAAAACATAGTAGTGCAACGACTTTGACTACAAAACACCGACTCTCTGAATGTTTGGGAGGCATTTAGGACGGTCTCCCGTGTTGGCGACGCTCGAGAATATCGGCGATAATACCGCTCTGTTGCCGTCGAGTTGTCGTGTTGTCGTGTTGTCGCCATCGAGTAGTCAAGATCTCGCGATGTCGACCTAAGTGAACAGTGCGATGTTGCGATATTGCGATATTAGTAAATGGCACTAACGGGCCACCAAACATGTGTGCAATGCGCATCGTGTGTGGATTTCAGCATGTTTTGTGAGGCTGCATTATGAGGAGAACGCTTGCCGTTTTTGTATTGGTATAACCAGCCAACACTCTCCATCCGTTCACAATCTGATGCCGAGCGTAAATAAAGTAGCGCAAAACCTATCATTTTTAAAAACTATAAATGGTGTGTCTCTACCAGGAGACAAGACCAATAACCTTACTTACAAGGGCGAGCGTTCAACTTGAGATCAAAGTGTGGCGGTGTCGCGGGAGACGTTAGGAAGAAGAAACTAGAAGATGTAGAAAACAGTAAATACCTCATATAATGTTTAATCCTTTTTTTACATTCATTCAATAATATGAAAACAGGTAAAGTTCTAACTCCCTACATGCAGGGCAGATTATAATGACTTCTGTATTTATAACGCAGCAAACATGACTTTTGTTACCAGGGAAAGCAACAGTGCGATTTGCATCTGGGGCCGAGGCTATCTGTGTGATTCAAACCTAGCATAGTCTGTTCATTTGTCGGAATTGAAACACTTCCTATGTAAACAGTGTAACACATGTTATGGTATTATACGTAGTTTTATTATCAGTGGTCGTGAATATCAATACTTACTTACAAATAAATCGAGACATATGGTTTATTACATTCACTGTCTGAAGTACATTGTGCATATTGTTCTTTGTATAGTACTATATCGGGAAGCTTTAACATTTTCCAAACTCCAATATATAGCAAGTAATAGGAAACACCAGAACTGTCATTATGTAATGTAACCTCCCAACAGCACAAACATCACTGTAAACTATTATCTGAACGGTAATTCAGGAAGGCACATACCTCCCAATTCTGTTGTTTCCCACGACCTTGGTTTCCATCTTACTGGTAGGTCAGGAAGGCACATATTTGTTCAATGTTGAGGGTCCTTCGTCCCATTTCTTATTGTGTTGCCCGCGACTTTGGTCGCCCACTATTACTGGTAGGTCAAGAAGGCACATATTTGGTCAAGGTTGAGCTTCCTTGGTCTCGTTTCTTAATTGTGTTGTCCACTACCTTGGCTGTCCATCTCTACTGGTAGGTCAGGAAGGCACATACATGTATTTGGCCAAGTTTGAGCTTCCTTAATTGTGTTGTCCACTACCTTGGCTGTCCATCTCTACCGGTAGGTCAGGAAGGCACATACATGTATTTGGCCAAGTTTGAGCTTCCTTAATTGTGCTGTCCACTATCTTGGCTGTCCATCTCTACCGGTAGGTCAAGAAGGTACATATTTGGTCAAGGTTGAGCTTCCTTCGTCTCGTTTCTTAATTGTGTTGTCCACTACCTTGGCTGTCAATCTCTACTGGTAGGTCAGTAAGGCACATACATGTATTTGGTCAAGGTTGAGCTTCCTTCGTCTCGTTTCTTAATTGTGTTGTCCACTTCCTTGGCTATCAATCTCTACTGGTAGGTCAGTAAGGCACATACATGTATTTGGCCAAGTTTGAGCTTCCTTAATTGTGTTGTCCACTACCTTGGCTGTCCATCTCTACTGGTAGGTCAGGAAGACACATATTTGATCAAGGCTGAGCTTCCTGTCGTTTCTTATCGCGTTGCACATGACCTTGGTTGCCCATCTCTACTGCTTAACTTACCATCTCTCTTCCTCCAAGAGCCGGATCACCTGTTGCAGACATTAGACTCATTCTCTCACTGGCTTGGTTTGGTCTATTAGTTACACCTGTATAATTTGTTGCGGTGTGTGAATGTCTGAATGTTTTAGGAGGCTATGGACTAGTGCTGTGTCAATTGCGGAAATCTTCCATTTTAGAGTGCTATCTCACTGACGTATGCCGCCGACGACACCGAACAAGCACATCCCATCTGGTAACATTATACATTGTACTGACAAATAAGCCGTCCAGCTTCCGTTCTATCATATGCATGATGAACACTAAACAGGAGTAGAAACTAGCACTTTCATTGATTAGAATGTGTCAAGTCAAGGTGACAGAATCCAGAGGCTTCCTCAAAGTGGCGAGTGCCCAACTCATAGTCAAATGTGAGGCGATGTAAAGTAAGGCGTTAGGAAGAAGAAATTCAGCCACGAAGCTCGTTAGGGCGTTATAATTGTACCTTCTAATACATTATGGATTGATCATTCTCTTCTTCTCTCGTTCATGATATCATCCTTCCATCTAGTACCTTCGTTCTGCCCAAGTCCTGGTCTGCCCAGTTGTCACTCTGTACTCGCAACATCTATATATCTTGTCTATAGTCTTGGTTCCCAATCACTTTCTCCCTGTTCTCGATTGGAACCTGCTCTGCCGAATTTCTCATCTAGCGAATCCTTGATAGTGTGACATCTTGCAACCTTCTCAAATGAAGACAATATGAGCTGTAATTTTCGGTAGTTTTTGCAGCTGATATGTTCTGCAGTTTACCTGGGTGCACTGATAGTACCCCATCATTGTCCGAGATTTCATATGACTTGCTTCTTCTTCTTCTCCACAGTAGTCAGCACGACTTCATATAACGTCAGTGGCCAGGCCAGTCTAGATAGCTGTCAGTGTTGAAACATTACCATTTTCACGATTAACGATTTAGTTGGTAGTGGTGCTTTCATCAAAGTGCTTTTATCTCCAAATGGCGTGTCCCTGTCATGCCATTATAAGCATCCCTAAGGTATATTCTTCTCCTAGCTACTACTGTAACTTTTTCGTCGGAAGTGTGACATCTTTTCCGCTACAGTAGTAACTACACCCCTACTTAAACCTGTGACTCTCTAAACATTCCTGAATATTCCCTTTTACATCATCCTCGGAAATCTAGTATCTAAACTCCATATCCGTAGGCTGATTAACGTGGCTAACCAACGATGCTCTTACATACAAAAACATTCTTCTGAAATTGGTTTAATATTACAATTTTCCTTTCACTAGTGTACTCTCGTATAGTATTTTCATATTTCATATTGACCCTGCTTGAACAGCTTTATATCCATCCGACTCCTCTCGTCAAACTATCCCATGACAGGGTTCATTACCTTCCCTTATTCAAGGGACAACAATAAACTCTGAAAGGGATAGTTTTTTCGTCTGTATTGTTCCCCCTGTCGGCTTATCTTCTTTCTTTCTACAAAATCAGACCTGTTGTTTCCTGGCGTTTGTCTAAACTTCGTCATAATATCACTGTCGACCACCTTATGCTTGAATGTTTTTGCGCCCGACAAACTCATCGTACACCTCAATAGGCTAAAGACAATCAGTTCTGTTGGAGTCTCATTGCATTTTGTGCTTGTTTGATGATTTCACCAAATCCTGCATCGTCATAGCAGGAACCCACTAATCAATTCATTTTTTTTATTACTTTAGGCTTTACAGCCCATCAGTACAAAATACAACATTTTTACAGAGCAGGCACTGCACTAAAGCAGTGTGGAGAGGACAGGTTACACCTACACATGTATGATATAATACACAGAGAATGGACAGGTTTTTTTTTGTTTTTGTTTTTTTCTCATGGCAATAAATTTCTCCTTATTTGATTAGCCTCGTAAATGTATTTACTTAACATAGACAAATCTTTCAAATTAGTTGAGCTTAGTAATTGTATCATTTTAAACACCGATGGTTTTTTTCCAATAATATATTCTAATTCGTTTTGAAAGAATATCATGGAAAGTTGGACATAAAAATAAAAAATGGTATTCATCTTCAACATCACCAGAGTTACAGATCCTGCAAAATCGCTCATTTCCAACAATATTTCTATATCTTCCCGATTCAATAATCACCACTCAATCGTTTGTATCACCAGTGACTCGTGGGTCCGGTAGGCCCGGCGATGTAAAGATAGTGAAATAAATTATAATATGTTCATTGTATTTATATAAAGAGACTGTATGAGCCGAGTAGCATGAAACCATGGTTCTGCTTCAGGGAGTCGAGTAATCACAACAATAGGTCTCGTTTTACAATTATCTACGATTCAGCTATGAGAATATATAATGGGACATTGTTTCATATGGTCATAAAGGGTCGTTTTGTTTGCTAGTTTGGCTGTGTTGGTTTGAAGACTTTTACTGTCTAGAAACAATAACTATATGTCTAACATACGAATGTGATCAGGATAGTTTATTTAAGGATTAAAGTCTCTTTCTGGTGGTTCTATCGAAGGATAAAGTTGAGTAGGGTATCGATATTTGGAATGGACCGCTACTTGTCATAAAGATAAATAAGTACTGCATGGATTTTAACAAAATTTGGTCAGACACTTCTTTAGGGGAAAGGGATCAGATTTTGCATAAATGGTGACCCTGACCCCCCCCCCCCCCCCCCCCCCCCCACCCCCCCGCCACGGGGCAGGAGGGGCTGGGCCCAATAGGGAAAATAGAGATAATTCCTTTAAACCACTACTAGTCATAAAGTACTTGATGGAGTTTAACCAAATTTGGTCAGACACATCCTTGGCGGAAAAGGATTAGATTTTGCATAAATGGTGACCCTGACCCCCTGGGGCCAGAGGGCCTGGGCCCAATGGGGAAAATAGAGATCCTTCCTTTAAATCGCCAGGCCTACTTGTCATAAAGTATTTGGTCAGAAACATCCTTGGGGGAAGGGGATCAGATTTTGCATAAATGGTGACCCTGACCCCGCTGGGGCAAGAGGGGCTGAGCCCAATAGGGGAAATAGAGGAAATTCCTTTAAATGGCTACTTGTTTTCTGTTCAATTCCTCTGTATCAACTGCGTTCTGGTTTTCAAGTTTACTTATATCATCTCTAAGATTGTTTTCTCTCAACAAACTTTGTTTCTTTTTATATGATGAATAAGAAATTGATTTGCCCCTTATTTCCATTAGAAGTGTATCAAGAAAAAGTTGATCATTTACACTGTATTACAAATTGAAGGTTACTATCTGGAATATTATCAATAGAATCTAAATTATATATAGGAAGACAGTATTGTAATTTTACAGCACTTGTATAAATTTTGGCTCTGACCCCCCGGGGGCAAGAGGGGTGGGGCCCAATAGGGGAAATAGAGGTAAATCCTATAAATCGCTACTTGTCCTAGAGTTCTGCATGAATTGTAATCAAATTTGGCCACAAACATCCTCGGGGGAAGGGGAACAGAACTTGTATAAATTTTGGCTCTGACCCCCTGGGGACAGGAGGGGCGGGGCTCAATAGGGGAAATAGAGGTAAATCCTTTAAATCGCTACTTGTCCTAGAGTTCTACATGAATTGTAATCAAATTTGGCCACAAACATCATTGGGGGAAGGGGAACAGAACTTGTATAAATTTTGGTTCTGAAACCCCCGGGGGCAGGAGGGGCAGGGCCCAATAGGGGAAACAGAGGTAAATCCTATAAATCGCTACTTGTCCTAGAGTTCTGCATGGATTGTAACCAAATTTGGCCACAAACATCCTTGGGGGAAAGGGAACAGAACTTGTATAAATTTTGGGCCCAATAGGGGAATTAGAGGTAAATATTAAAATTCCTACAGAAAAGAAATAATGAACCTGTATTCAGAACATTACTTGGCATTACAAACCAGGTGAGCGATACAGGCCCTATGGGCCTCATGTTTATTCTACGCGGGTGATATAACACCATATGGACCTCAACAAAGGTCTATAATTGATGCATATTTAAAAAAAAACCCACTACTGATATAGGCAGGTTTAGCGGACTACATGTTTATGTTATCTGGGCGTACGATGATACCGTGTTGGATGAAAGCAGAATTCCCGCAGAATAATACATTGACCGACCAGCAGTATTTCAGCAAGAATACCAGGTGCGCAATTACTACGAAAGGTACCTTCACACTTTGTGTTTGAGATATTTAATACATACAAGGTATAAAATCTTATTCATTTTTTTATTAAAGCAATTGATCAATGTAAGCAAAAGCGTCCCACTCATATATAGAGCAATGCCAATATGGATAGGTACGTACTTTCATATATAGAGGAACTTATAATGGATTATGTGTTCATACTATAACAAAAACAGACTCACACAGAATATGTATGCAAAGAAATGTCGAGATCCTTTCTTTACCGATAGACCCATTGATATACAGTAGACCACATGGACAAAACAAATATCGATTTCGATATTATGTATATTTGAATAACGCATTAGCCATTGTTCGAGTTCATTAGAAGGACGATTTAATTGAAATGCATTCCATCTATGCTCAATCGTTGGGCATATTGAAAAATAAAACTCATTACAAAAATGATGGTTAATCTAAAAAAGGAAATCTAATATTTTCATTTTCCTTTTTTAGTTTTTTAATTCGCGTACTTTGTCTATTCGTCCCAAACGACGAGAATTTAAATTAAAAATAATTAATTCACGTCTTTTCGAGTGGAAAAAAAGAAGAATTAAGTATTGATATTTTTTATCTTTCCGGGGCGAAAAGCTGAGGACATCAGATTTTATAAAATGTTGATTTTTATTTTTTGTGAAACGAAACAGCGAAATGACATAAATATATATGGTAATCATCTAATCAATTCTAAGATTTATTTTCATATTCAACTTTCAACTTTAACTTTTTTGTTGGAGTTCCATCCAGCATAGTTTAATACGGTAATGTATTTAAGAGATTGCTTTCCACTTGGTACCTTGTGCGTTCGAATGGAAATGTCATTGCCACAATTTTTTAAATGCTTGTTCCGGCCGACCGCTTAACAATATGGTGTTCTACATATTGCCCCGATAGTCCTCCTACATGTATATAAATTAGCCTCTACATGTATTCACATTATAATACGGCCGTTGGAAACGATATAAACATCCATAGGTCATGCTATTTATATAACACATCCGTGCGCTTTATCAATGCCTATATCATTATCGGTACAGTCTTCCCTCGTCAATAGAATTACAGATAATTTTCACATTTATTTAAAAAAAAACAATATATTTTTGTATAAACCCCTCGATCATTTGCTTCGTAATAATATTACCCCATTTGATCCAATAAAAGCCCGTCTGTTCCTATATGCGCCCTTCCACCTTCATGTTGTGACGTCTTTCTAGCGTCATGAACATTCACTGAATTGTAAGATAATCTAAGTACATTAACCCCTTTGACCATTGTGGTGAAATTAGTTCTTTAAGTCCTCGGAGATTACTACCCTAATGAGTGCCTGTCAGTTTAGCATACTGTGAACTTTTAACTTTAGTACATTATTGTATCAAAGTGCATCATGGTAATGGCAAAGATATTTAGCCAAATTTGCAGCAAGAATAGGACTAAAATTCGGGTCGCAAATTCACTCAGCAATTTTACTTTGACAGGACGATTTGCTTTGAAACAATAATGTGTTCTATATATATACTTACATACCCCAACAATTAATCCATAACGTCGGTCATCTGATTAAAAAATTAAGTTAAATTATAATAATTAAAGAAAAAAAAAGAAAATTGCATATTTAGAACCAGGATCCCGATAAATCATTTTACATTCAATCAGCTGAAATAGCATAGTATGTACAGTACATATGTATTTCTAAATTTATAGAGCTCTTTATCGCAGTTTGATAGATAATAGAAGTGGTTTGTATGGGTATCCACACGGGTACGTGTTTGTAGTTAGTCACTGTCAGCCCCGCCGAATTTTGTAATGCAGCGTATTTCACAAGTTCGCGATTTCGCAAGCGATTTCTTCAATGCTTTTAAAAAAATTTCTTCCAGATTTCAGATTTCTTTATTACGCTCTGACACACTTACGTGTGTAACAAGAGGTCAAATCAGTGTATTACATTTTGACATGACGGAACAACATAGCATTAGTATAATACAATCAACACAACATAAGTGTAATACAGAATATAATGGACTTAATTGATCTAAATATTATTAATAAATTTCTCTTATTTCGCAATAAACCTGTATAATACAGAATATAATGGACTTAATTGATCTAATTATCATAAACAAATTTCTCTAATTTCTCAATAAACCTGCTAAGTTGCGAAAGAATACGTACGTTACACAGTGAGATTAGACCTTTCATTTTTGTTATATTAGGGTTCGTAAAATAATATTTTGGTATATGTATTTGCCTAATTTGATGAACGTATATGTGAGTACAATTAAATAAGTAATGAAATTCGTCACCAATACCCAAAGGGGACAAATTCTCTCATTGCGTGGTATATTAGCCCATCGTCCCGTTTCTATAGGCAAAAGGAAATAATTAATTTTCTCTTTGTTTCTGGCTTTTTGATTCACACAGTTTGCAAACAAAATTTCTTTCATACCCCGATGAAATTAAAAAATAGTGACTTCAATGCTTAATTAAAACAATGTTTGTTTGTTGTTTGTTTGATTATTTGTTTATTTTTACGTCCTATTAACAGCCAGGGTCATGTAAGGACGTGCCAGGTTTGTTGGTGGAGGAAAGCCGGAGTACCCGGAGAAAAACCACCGACCAGCGGTCAGTACCTGGCAACTGCCTCACATGGGATTTGATCCCGCATCCCAGAGGTGGAGGGCTTGTGGTAATATGTCGGGACATCTTAACCACTCGGCCACCGCGGCCCTAATTAAAACAAAAAATTATGTATTGAAAAGATTCCTCATTGCAAGCAAAATTACACATAAGGGCAGTTAACACATTGAAGCAATAATCTTACATTCAATTGTTCAGGCCAGTGATTTCAATTAACCTTTTCTTGATGGCAACATCCTTGTTCTTGAATAAATAGTCAAAATAGTTTCAAAGTAAAAGTAATTAATGCGAACCATTGACTTTATTAGAATATGTTGTTGAAGAATACAATTTGATTATTTCGAAATGTTCGTTAAAATTAGAAATACGTACATGTACATGTATATTGATATTCGAAAAAAAATCATATTGCGTATAAACGCTAAATTGATATCGGTGAATGTCAATATAAGCGATCTTTATAGCGACAACATTTATTTTACAAAACAATTAAGAAGTTCTTCAGAAATTACTCGCACACAGGACGCTAAACCTTTCTGAACGTGTGGTCTTTGTATTTCAGAGTCACATATCTTGTGTATATGGGTTTTAATTGGTTGATGTGCTCAAAAGCATCGCCATTGCGTCCACATGAGCCGAGAAAACCATGTACATTAATATTTCCTGTGGATCATTTTCCACCTGAACAATATACCCATACTCCTACTCCAGTCGTGTGTGTACAAGGTGTATCCCATACGGTGACCTATTTTTAGAAGTGTCAATACACAACACAGGGACGGCTTATTGCAAAATTCTAGTGGTCACCGGAGCGTGTATGTAGTGGGTATATGTGCACTATACCTGACAGGTAGGGAAGGATAGAGGTGGCGCTTCACGGACATGTCTAGGATTGGGACCATGGATGACGGTAAGTGCTAACCCATAACTTAGTTCCTTCAATATCTATAGTTACAATTTAATGTTTAAGTTGCTATGGTTTGTATATATGTTACAAACTATATCAGGTGAAATAAACATATCTATATTCGATGGAAATGTACACACAAGAGTAGTAACGATATACCATTGTAATCAACCGATCAATATTATAACTCTATATGTGTTGAATATCAATCTGTACTATAAGGCTAAATGTAAGATCCTTGTATAACCACTTTCAATTATATCTATATCATCATATTAATTTTGACAATTTCCTTCAGTGATAATGCAGTTTTGTGTATTGGAATATAAAGATATGTAGTGCATGTAGTATACTTAATGACCTACATATAAGTTACATTGAATAATAATAAATTAATCAAATGATTGCATTAGATTTTTGTGATTTTCTTTTCAATGCTTCATATGGAAATTTCCTTCAACTTAAAAGAGGGTCAGTATAGTCCACAATTTTTTTATGAATTCACTTGCTTTCACAACAAAATTAACTATTATGATAGTGCATTTGCTTTCTATTTGGGAGATTTGCTTTTTTTAATTTACCACTGTACTGTTTTTTTCCCAATTCACTAAGTAAGGATAATCTATGAGTAGTGAGCAGAACACAAATTGCTTCCAGAACTCAAAACTTCTTCACTACGTGATTCACAATCCTCTAACAACAGAAATTTTGCCACCCTTTCTATAATGTTATTTGATCCACCCTCTATACGATATGATGCCATTCTGTCTATGATGTTACATGATCCACCCTCTATAAGACATGATGCCACCCTGTCTATGATGTTACTTGATCCATCCTCTATAAGACATGATGCCACCCTGTCTATGATGTTACTTGATCCACCCTCTATAAGATATGATGCCACCTGTCTATGATGTTACTTGATCCACCCTCTATAAGAATGATGCCACCCTGTCTATGATGTTACTTGATCCACCCTCTATAAGAGATATGATGCCACCCTGTCTATGATGTTACATGATCCACCCTCTATATGATATGATGCCACCCTGTCTATGATGTTACATGATCCACCCTCTATAAGATATGATGCCACCCTGTCTATAATGTTACTTGATACATCCTCTATAAGATATGATGCCACCCTGTCTATAATGTTACTTGATCACCCTCTATAAGATATGATGCCACCCTGTCTATGATGTTACTTGATCCACCCTCTATAAGATATGATGCCACCCTGTCTATAATGTTACTTGATCCACCCTCTATAAGATATGATGCCACCCTGTCTATGATGTTACTTGATCCACCCTCTATAAGATATGATGCCACCCTGTCTATGATGTTACTTGATACATCCTCTATAAGATATGATGCCACCCTGTCTATAATGTTACTTGATCCACCCTCTATAAGACATGATGCCACCCTGTCTATGATGTTACTTGATCCACCCTCTATAAGATATGATGCCACCCTGTCTATGATGTTACTTGATCCACCCTCTATAAGAATGATGCCACCCTGTCTATGATGTTACTTGATCCACCCTCTATAAGATATGATGCCACCCTGTCTATGATGTTACTTGATCCACCCTCTATAAGACATGATGCCACCCTGTCTATGATGTTACTTGATCCACCCTCTATAAGACATGATGCCACCCTGTCTATGATGTTACTTGATCCACCCTCTATAAGATATGATGCCACCCTGTCTATGATGTTACTTGATCCACCCTCTATAAGACATGATGCCACCCTGTCTATGATGTTACTTGATCCACCCTCTATAAGATATGATGCCACCCTGTCTATGATGTTACTTGATCCACCCTCTATAAGATATGATGCCACCCTGTCTATGATGTTACTTGATCCACCCTCTATAAGATATGATGCCACCCTGTCTATGATGTTACTTGATCCACCCTCTATAAGATATGATGCCACCCTGTCTATGATGTTACTTGATCCACCCTCTATAAGATATGATGCCACCCTGTCTATAATGTTACATGATCCACCCTCTATAAGACATGATGCCATCCTGTCTATGATGTTACTTGATCCACCCTCTATAAGACATGATGCCACCCTGTCTATGATGTTACTTGATCCATCCTCTATAAGATATGATGCCACCCTGTCTATGATGTTACTTGATCCACCCTCTATAAGATATGATGCCACCATGATGCCACCCTGTCTATGATGTTACTTGATCCACCCTCTATAAGATATGATGCCACCCTGTCTATGATGTTACTTGATCCACCCTCTATAAGACATGATGCCACCCTGTCTATGATGTTACATGATCCACCCTCTATAAGATATGATGCCACCCTGTCTATGATGTTACTTGATCCACCCTCTATAAGACATGATGCCACCCTGTCTATGATGTTACTTGATCCACCCTCTATAAGATATGATGCCACCCTGTCTATGATGTTACATGATCCACCCTCTATAAGATATGATGCCACCCTGTCTATGATGTTACTTGATCCACCCTCTATAAGATATGATGCCACCCTGTCTATGATGTTTGATCCACCTCTATAGAATGATGCACCTGATGTTACTTGATCCCCTCTATAAGATATGATGCCACCTGTCTTATGTTACTTGATCACCTATGATCCCTGTCTATATGTTACTGATCCACCCTCTATATGACATGATGCCACCCTGTCTATGATGTTACTTGATCCACCCTCTATAAGACATGATGCCACCCTGTCTATGATGTTACTTGATCCACCCTCTATATGACATGATGCCACCCTGTCTATGATGTTACTTGATCCACCCTCTATAATGATATGATGCCACCCTGTCTATGATGTTACTTGATCCACCCTCTATAAGATATGATGCCACCTGTCTATATGTTACTTGATCCACCCTCTATAAGAATGATGCCACCTGTCTATGATGTTACTTGATCCACCCTCTATAAGACATGATGCCACCCTGTCTATGATGTTACATGATCCACCCTCTATAAGATATGATGCCACCCTGTCTATATGTTAATGATCCACCCTCTATAGATATGACCTGATCCACCCTGTCTATGATGCACGTTTGATGTTACTTGATCCACCCTCTATAAGATATGATGCCACCCTGTCTATGATGTTACTTGATCCACCCTCTATAAGATATGATGCCACCCTGTCTATGATGTTACTTGATTCACCACCCTATAAGATATGATGCCACCCTGTCTATGATGTTACATGATCCACCCTCTATAAGACATGATGCCACCCTGTCTATGATGTTACTTGATCCCTCCTCTATAAAATATGATGCCACCCTGTCTATGATGTTACTTGATCCACCCTCTATATGACATGATGCCACCCTGACTATGATGTTACTTGATCCACCCTCTATAAGATATGATGCCACCCTGTCTATGATGTTACTTGATCCACCCTCTATAAGATATGATGCCACCCTGTCTATGATGTTACTTGATCCACCCTCTATAAGATATGATGCCACCCTGTCTATGATGTTATTTGATCCACCCTCTATAAGATATGATGCCACCCTGTCTATGATGTTACTTGATCCACCCTCTATAAGACATGATGCCACCCTGTCTATGATGTTACTTGATCCACCCTCTATAAGATATGATGCCACCCTGTCTATGATGTTACTTGATCCACCCTCTATAAGATATGATGCCACCCTGTCTATGATGTTACTTGATCCACATTCTTTAAGACATGATGCCACCCTGTCTATGATGTTACTTGATCCACCCTCTATAAGATATGATGCCACCCTGTCTATAATGTTACATGATCCACCCTCTATAAGATATGATGCCACCTTGTCTATGATGTTACTTGATCCACCTTCTATAAGATATGAAGCCACCCTGTCTATGATGTTACTTTATCCACTCTTGTGTCACTTACTAGTACATGTATATGTTAAAGTACTAAAGCTCTGGATGGCTACAAATACTTACCCGTCTCTTCTTGCTAATTCAATTACAATTTATCCATATCTTAAACTTTTCATTGCCTTTTATTCTGAGATTGGAGATTTTTCATGACTGTATTAATTATGTAATATCCCTATATTATTGAAATACATGATATTAATATATGATATAGAAAGTCTAGAAAATGTATATTACATATAGATATTGTATATATAATTTAGATTTAGTGATATAAGGATGTAGAGAGGATGCTTGTGTATTGACTTTGTTCCTGTTTATACATGTATTTTTTTTACATTCTGATTTTGTTAACAGCAGCACTATAGTCTTTCCAGTCTTTGTTCCTATAATAAGTTTTTACTCAATAATATATTATAGAATGAATTATTTGATAACTGATGTGGTTAAACATGTATGCGAAGCTTTGGTTCAAAACAATAATCACTTTTTTCTGAAATTGAAATAATTTCACCATTAGATGAGCTTAATATGGTAGATTTTTAAGAAGGCAGGCTCATAGGGCAAACATATGGGTTTTGGAGAAGAAGAAAGAATACTACATAATAGGAATTTATTGGAATGGGTTTTGGAGAAGGCCGCTACATAGGACAAACATATCAGAGTTTTGGAGAAGAACGCTACATAGGGCAAACTTATCAGAGTTTTGGAGAAGAACGCTACACAGGGCAAACTTATCAGAGTTTTGGAAAAGAACGCTACATATCAGAGTTTTGGAGAAGCACATTACATAGGGCAAACTTTCAGAGCACAAAATTTTTCACTATGATAAAGGAGAATGGTTGAGGACTAATTCCCTCACTTTTGACTACGGATATTCTGATATACGCTTTACTGAGCTTTAATCTAACTTTCAATTTTGACCTATGATGACCTTTTTGACCCTTGACTTTTGACCTGGCATTTTTGAAGAGATGTATGCAAGTTAAAGGGATATAATGGAGGATTATATTTTCGTTGATAAATTACCTTTGCATTGACCTTGACCTTGAATTTAAACTTCAACTAGTTTACATGACTTGCAAAACATCTGGCTTATTTCAGAATGAATGCCTCTGTTATCTAGAGACAGTTTTGGGGAAAATCGAATGATGAGATGAAGTTTGTAATTCAGTATTTGAAATGTCTACATCATGAGAGCAAAGCTTACGTAGAATGAAAATATATTGTCATTGATTGGTATGGTGGTGATTGTAAGCCATGCTCGATCATGTGTGTTTTCTCAGAGTACATTACTATGGTTTCTTCCGTGCTAAAACACCTCACATGCTTACCGTTGTAGTGGAATTGGACTGGGTCAATCATCGGTGACCAGGGTTCTCAACGGTAGAGCATTTTGCTATTGTTCAGAGGTCCTGGGTTCAAATCCTGGTCTGGCTGCTACATTTTCTCCTCTCCTATTACACCATACACCTGGGCCATCTAAAGTGATTTGCAAAAGATGTAAAATAAACTATTTTAAAATAAAAGATGTCAGTGTAGCAGTTTGTAGTCATCTTGAGCTTGCAGTACTTTTGGCATAGAAACCCATCCTTTACAAAGAAATACAAATATATGCTTGATTTTCATATTCTTTGTGGCATGTGACTTACTTGTAAATTGTATTTTTGAAAAATGCACTGTGTTCAAACAATAACCATAGAAATCTTCAGCAAAAAAAGAAAATTGTACTTAAATCTTAGAAATACATGTACATCATTGACGTTTGTGCTTTTCTTTGATTTGCTAACATAATAAATATACCTTATTTGACCCAATAAGTGCCCAGAGTATTTAAACAATTGAAAAAAAAGGTGCTTAATAAGACAAAGGTTTTGAAAACCTATACAGCTTTGGTATTTATCTATGGCGGGGCAATTGAAATCGAGGCCTCGAAATGAGGAGGAGGTGCTTATAGGGACATGGGCACTTATTGGGTCAAATATGGTATATTTTTTCAGACTTTGCCATGATAATATAGTCTATTTAGCTTGATTGATATCAGAACTATTGTCTTTCTGCTCTGTTCAAACTAACAACATTTACAGAATGACATTAATTATTGTGTGCAAGATGATTTGTGAGTGTGGCTATTTTTTACTATGTCAAATGAGTTGTCTCCCTTGGTCACATTATTACATTTGCTAAATGTTTTGTTGTGAAGAGAAAAATGTGACTACCGTATTTGACTCAATAAGCACCCATTAATATGTGTAAAATATTGAAGCAAATAAGAAGGTGCTTAATAGAAACAAATTTGGACTGGCCTTTCATAAAATTGCTCTACAAAGAAAGCCATAAATCAATTTGCAAAAGAAATCAGTAAAGAAACCAACACAATTTTCATGTTTTCAGTCTGCATTATATTCGAAGTAAGTGACAGAAGCCTAAAATAGGGGGAGTGCCGTTTATAGGAATGGGGACGCTTATTGGGGTAAATACGGTATATTATTTTTAGATGTTTTAATTTTAGGGACTAAACTAAATCTTAACAGGAGTGACATAAACTTGGTTAACATACCATGTACTTCATTATTTCATAAAAAACAAAAACTTTATGATGAATCTTTGTTAATTTTTCAAAAATGAATTACAGCAAAATTATGTATGTTCACAGTCTTTTAAACATATATCTATAATATTGCAACAATAATTTTCAGATAATAAACTTTCATGACAAATCCTAAATAGCAGACAGCCAATTACAAACCCAGAATCAAAGGTAAACACTTGCTGGTCAATGCTGGATGAAACAGAAATGAAAGAAGACTTAGTACATATTCATATCAAAAACTGGTAGTTGTTTATTTTCATGGGGACAAATTATTGAAAATTTCCCTTTTACAGTAAACTGCCCTGCTGGTAGAATTCCTCACACATTTTTATAAGGCAGTTTTGAAATCTTACCGCAGATTGCCGATGATTGTGATGTCGTCTTTTGACATGATTTTTTTACTGTAAATTGTATGCAAGTTTTTTCGCAGAAATTAAATGTCTGCAAATTTAGGCCTGTGAAAAAACCCAACTACCATCTGTAGTAATTACATGACAATTCCCCACGTATATATATACATGCAGATGAGAGAACATTGGTTGAGAAAAATGGCCAGTCATCCCGAGGTCAATCGCCTCCCGGGTACCAACCGAACCTTTCATCTCATTGGCCACCTAAAGGGTCAGAAACTGTGCCACAACAAAACCACCACTCCATCGAGTTACAACAGTCAAGCATGCAACAGATGACATCGTACGACGAAAGTAAGATTTGAGATGACAACTTCCTGAACCTACAAATTGTTAATCGTTGTGTATTGCATGTGATGTTTTGTAAATTACACAAAAGTTAATTATTTGTGATAGAATTTTGCACGGGTCTTTCATGTAGATGCGGATTTATTAACCTGATTAAAAAAGTATTGAATTGTCAGCATGGGGCATGCCGAGTGCTGATCAGTCAAAATCTTTTATTTGGGTTAAACTATTCCTTTATACATCGCTGACCTTTGATTTTTTTCCTACCATATTTAAATTTCTGACAGTTATAATGTCATGTGTTTGCGAGTGTTACATCATTGTTTTCGGAAAAAGCGTCATGAATTGGCGCACAAAATAATAACTGCAATATGCAAAGAGAGAATAGTTACCATAGGATAATTCACTATGTAGTTCAGGAGACAGAAATATTCTACCATTAACACCTTCCCTTTTCTTTTCTTTTTAATCGTGCACTAGTCTTATTCTCAAATAGCCTCCTCTATAACATTAGCTGGAAAAAAGAAATAAGCTAAAACTGCAACAATTGTTTTCTCTGCATTCTTTGTACAAAAAGTTTAAGTTGTACTGTATGAGAGAGAGTTATTTGAGTAACATGACCACATGAAGCCAATAAAAAAAGTATGTCTGTTTAGGGTTAACCCACCGACCCTAATTTTTTACCCCGACCCTTTTTTCGGACTACGGTTCTGACCATTATTTTAGAGTGAAAGACACTAAATAAAATCCTCTTGACCTACCGACCCTATGTTTATTTGCCGGTGTAACCCTAAACAGACATTTTTTTTTTGGCCTGATTATACTCTGACACCCCTGTATTAGATTTTGTTTAGTCTTCTAAATTGATTGTGTTTTAATTAATCCAGTTCTTCATTATTTTGATATAGTAGTATGTACACAAAAAGAACTTTATTTCACAAATCTAACTTGCTTTGAATTACTTAATACAATGATTTCTTTTTTTACTTTTAATATTTCATATACTAGAACTTCTTTATAAGGAAAATCAAACATAATAGCAGTAAAATATATGACATCCCGCATTGTTGATATCCATATATAGGGTGATGTGAAGTATGACTCACATTGTAGATATCCCTAAGAAGGGTGATATGAGATGGAGCGACATGGTAGATATCCCTATCTGGGATAATATGAAGTATGGCTCACATTGTAGATATCCCTAAGAAGGGTGATATGAAATGGAGCAACATTGTAGATATCCAGGGTGATATGAATATGCTCACATTGTAGATATCCTATGTATGGTTTATGAGATAAGGTCACATTGTAGATATCTGTATCTGGGTAATATGAAGTATGGCTCACATTGTAGATATCCTAAGTAGGGGATCGAAGGGCACATGAGTTCAGTGGTGATTGATCGTACATTGTATATAAGATAGATGTATATTGTATCTGGGTATATATGAGACTGGCAAAATTGTAGATATCCTAAGTAGGGTGATATGAATCATGGCTCACATTGTAGATATCCCTATGTATGGTGTTATGAGATAAGGTCACATTGTAGATATCTGTATCCGGGGTAATATGAAGAATGGCTCTCATTGTATATATCCCTAAGTAGGGTGATATGAGATGGATCAACATGGTAGTTATCTCTATCTGGGGTAATATGAAGTATGGCTCACATTGTAGATATCCCTAAGTAGGGTGATATGAAATGGAGCAACATTGTAGATATCCTAAGTAGGGTGATATGAAATGGAGCAACATTGTAGATATCCTAAGTAGGGTGATATGAAATGGATCAACATGGTAGATATCCATAAGTAGGGTGATATGAGATGGAGCAACATTGTAGATATCCATAAGTAGGGTAATATGAGATAAGCTTATCACATTGTATATATCGTTAAGGAGGGTGATATGAGATGGGAAGACATTGTGAATATCTCTATCTTGCCTAATGTAAAAGGAGCGGGTCGGTGTGGTTTGTACATAGTGTTCAATACTGTCTCTGTCACTCAGCTGACGGATCATGCTTCTTTGGCTCAGTCGGTAGAGACGTAGATTTCCACGACAGAGACCCTGGTTCGATTCCTGGTCGCGGCACTCGGCAGGAATGTGTATTTTCCCTGTTCTTCTACAGTAATATGAAGTCTTGATCACATTGTAAATATCCCATCTTGGGTAATAGGGTAATATGAGATGAGGTCCCATTTCAGATAACCCATTTCTGGTATAGTTTTATCTTCTGTATCTCAGGTAATTATACCTGTTGTTAAGTACCTTTAGTTACTCTAACATTTAATTTGGTGATTATTGTTTTCGGATAGGGCACAAAGGAAATATATTGGATTTTTTACTCGAAATGTTTAAGCAGCTACTCTCTGTGATATCGATCCTGAGCTGATCTATACACCTGCTATACTGAAATCAATGTCTAAAGTGTTAGTGCCAGACCATAATATTCGCCAGACCATAATACTCGCCAGACCATAATACTATGGACTGTGTATAGTATGAACTACATGGGTCATTACATCCGATCAGTATCCCACAGCAACATCGAGAGTTGATGGGAAATTCATATACATATATTCAATCTGGGGTTTATATGTACTTAGATTGTGAATAACAGTTTATATGCCTGGCATTAGATCATGTATACAGATTGAAAATACTGTACGCATTGGATTAATGTAAAACCAGACTTTGTATGTGATGATATTCAGAATTATCTGACATATGAATTAGTGTGTTGCCAGTAACCAGTGACAACATATAGAATGACAATTTGTTATTGACTTATCAAACAAAAACTGGGTATCAAAGTGGGGGATGACTACAATGAAAGGACAGTAAATAACATTGACAATACAAGTTATGACAAGGACAACAGTTATATTAAGACAACAGAACATGAGATGAATACATTGTGGACCTGGAAAGGGCTAGCTGAACACTATGGCCATGATTGAGCAAATATGGGGTATAATATATATCTGTATAGAGTTCTGAGAAATCAGTTAGAGTTTTTTATGTTGGTTTTATTAGTTTAACGTCCTTTTAACAGCCAAGGTCATTTAAGGCCATGCTGGCATAGATGGAGGAAAACTGGAGTACCTGGTGAAAAACCACTGACCAGTGATGAGTACCTGGCAACTGCAAAACAAAGGATTCGAACTCGCAGCCCAGAGGCAGGGGCTTGTGATAATATGTCAGGACATCTTAATCACTCTTTTGTCACCGCGGGCTCCACCAGTTACAGTAATGGAAGGAAAACTACATGAAGTACTGAATATGGCCTAAGCTACTAGTAACTAATATGTTAACACTTACCAGTAATCCCAGCATCCATAGGTCCATTATCAGATCTTTTGGTTATTGAGAAGAGTTTTGCACAGTTGTCCCATTTGACCTTAAAAGGGGTCTAAGGTCATCATATGAATAAACTTTGTTGGTTTCAGGATTTTCTACCGACCAAATATCAAGTCTCATACAGATACTGAAAAGAAGTTGAAAATGTAAATTGTCTACAACGGACACCACATAATGAAAGATATGGGACATTGAAAAAATACATAAAGACAATCACAAAAAATCAAAGGGCTATATCTCTGGTGACCTTTAGGAAAGCTAGCTAAGGGCTTTATAAAAGTTGTATAACTTTGTGGCCAATCCTCATGTATTTTAGATACAATGTCAGATATTTAAATCAAACCTAGAAACCGATTTCAGACAAACACCAACATGTAAGTCAATAAACTGGAGATACACTATCTTTGGTTGAAGGTCAAAATTTTGCTGTTTTATATAAATCCTTGTTTTTATTGGGATGTCAAGAAAACTTATTATCTCCCTTAAATTTTAAATGTTGTGTTGCTGGGCAGAAAAATTTGATACCCAGTTGATATAAATGTACCACGCTGGTATATATCTTTTAGTGTAATATAGAGTGGATACCTTGTATGAAATATACCACATGGATAACATGTATGATGTCAAAAGTCTTTGGGCAAGAAAGAAATAAAAAAAACAATAGTGGTGATCTAAAATAATACAGGGGTTTCGAGATCCCAAAACGACTTAAGTTAAGTACAATTTATCGTACCGGATGGTGGAACTAATTTACAGTAAATTGTACTTTACTTACATCATTTTGGGATCTCAAAACCCCCGTATTAAAAATCAGCATAAAAAATTTAACAATCTGCTTAATTACACTGTTTCCAAACTTTGTTTATACATTGTCCTTATAGCATCATTTAAACATATACCGTATTTGACCTAAATAGTGTTTAAAAAAATAGAAATAGAAATAGAACCAAAATTTGGTTTAGTATTTCAAAAATTATTGCACAAATAAGCTATAAATCAATTTGCAAAAGAAATATAATGCTAATTATATCATTGGTTTTCATATTTTCAATCTTTTGAGGTCAGTCAAAATGAGGCCTCAAAGAGAGTGAGAGGCACTTATAAGGATGGAGGTGCCAATTGGGTCAAATACGGCATTGGAAATGTACTTTTTTTTTTATTGGTAATCATATTTTCGCACCAGACCTGTTGAACTAAAATATAATAGGGCTGATTGAATTTCTTTACATAGCTAGTATAGAAGTTATTGCAGATGCACAAATTCACACAAGAAATTGATTGTGCCAACAAAAAAGAAATGGTGCAGATTTGATGAATGATTAAATGATGATACATTATCAATTGTTTAATTATTACCATATCCAGTGAAATGCCGGTGTTTGATAATAAGGAGGTCACATCATTCAGATGTACAGATTTTACTGTGTAACATCAGTATGATAGCTTTCATTGATGACTTCTGTTAAACATTATTGCATCCTTATCCATTTCCAAACTGCCTTGCTGGGAATACACCTACAGTATCTGACTAGATCTATATAAGTTACAACCATTGTATAGACCTGAGGTTAATATTTTTCCATTTTCAGATATTGGTGACGTCTTCTAATATTTTTCGTTTCCAGATAGAGTCTGTACACAATATAACAATATTGATGAGGTGTCCTATTATTTTTTCATTTCCAGATAGAGGCAATACTAAGTATAGCTACAGTGAAGAAGAGACGTCCCTAGGCTGCTGTGGCTGTCTTCTGTTTGCATTTTCATGTTTCCTTATCCTCATGTTTTTCCCATTCTCCTTGTGCATCTGTATGAAGGTAAGTCTGAATTAATTTTTCTGTATTTGCATTTCTGATAATAGGCCCATATCTGGTTATTAGCACATATCTGATAATAGGCCCATATCTGGTTATAAGACATATATGATAATGGGCCCATATCTGGTTATTAGCACATATATGATAATAGGCCCATATCTGGTTATAAGACATATATGATAATAGGCCCATATCTGGTTATAAGCACATAACTGATAATAGGCCCATATCTGGTTATTAGCACATATATGATAATAGGCCCATATCTGGTTATAAGCACATATCTGATAATAGGCCCATATCTGGTTATAAGACATATATGATAATTGGCCCATATCTGGTTATAAGCACATATCTGATAGTAGGCCCATTTCTGGTTATAAGACATATATGATAATAGGACCATATCTGGTTATAAGCACATATCTGATAATAGGCCCATATCTGGTTATAAGCACATATCTGATAATGGGCCTATATCTGGTTATAAGCACATATCTGATAATAGACTCATATCTGGTTATAAGACATATATGATAATAGGCCCATATCTGGTTATAAGCACATATCTGATAATAGGCCCATTTCTGGTTATAAGACATATATGATAATAGGACCATATCTGGTTATAAGCACATATCTGATAATAGGCCCATATCTGGTTATAAGCACATATCTGATAATGGGCCCATATCTGGTTATTAGCACATATATGATAATAGGCCCATATCTGGTTATAAGCACATATCTGATAATAGGCCCATATCTGGTTATAAGCACACACTGTAACTTATAACATGCCCATGTCTGGTTATAAGCACATATCTGATAATTGGCCCATATCTGGTTATAAGCAACTTATAATCTTTCATAATAAACTAATTTCTTAATTGTTAACAGATGGTACAAGAGTACGAGAGGGCTGTGATATTTAGACTCGGGAGGATCAAAGCTGGTGGAGCACAGGGCCCAGGTAAGCTATATCTTTTGGAATATAATCAAATATTTTCAGCAGAATAATTTTATGGCATCAGACATAAGAATTTTTTCAGCTGAATTCTACTAATAAATTATCTCCCCTTATTTTGTACTTTTAATTGAACACGTGGCAGAAAATAAATCATCAAACCAAATTTTCATGCTAATTTTAATATTCTAGAGACTGGTGACAAGTCTATGGTTAATATGTGTAATGTAAACTTTTTGTGTTTGTGTAGGTATGTTCTTCATCGTGCCATGCATAGACGATATTCAGAAGGTAGATCTGAGGACCAAGACCTTCAACATTCCCCCACAGGAGGTATGGTCTCTTCAATTTCTATTCCATTTTAACAGTTATCTGCCCATGCTGGTAGGTATTAATTATGACGTCATGTGTTTGTGAGTGTAATGTCATATGTTTCGGAGTATAATGGCATAACAATCGATACCTATCCACAAGGGAGTTAACTCAATATGCAAAGACGGAATTTTTGTAAATTATACATGTACATGTACTGGGATGCACATCTCTCATTAGACTTATGTTATCTAGTTTAAAAACAGTCTCTAATAACGATATCAACTTTGATCATAACATCTGCCAATTCCGTCTTTGCATATAACACAGTTGTCTCCCTTGTAGGTGGATTTCTATTGTGACGTCATTATTTTGTGAAATTCATGTCAATTTCTCTGAAAAGTACGACGTTACGCTCGTAAACACATGACATCACAATCGATTACCTTCCCGCAAGGACAGATAACTCTGTAATACGTAAATACAGAATACATGTAATGCTTCTCTGATGCTGACATTTCTTTACATACGATATGAATGATTGATGGTAGGGGAGAGGGCTTGTTTGAGAATATAAAGGACAAATGACTAATATTGTTCTATTTCTCTCTCCCCAGATTTTGTCTAAAGACACAGTTACAGTAACAGTTGATGCGGTGATTTACGCGTCAATATTTGATCCGGTCTTATCAGTGTGTAACGTCACTAACGCGATGTTTGCCACTACTCTACTGTCAGCCACGACCCTTAGGAACGTCCTCGGGACACGCACGATGGCGGAAATGTTACAAGACAGAGAAGTCATCGCCGCTTCCATGCAGGTAACCAGGCTTTCCTTGCCATGTTGCTAGTATGTTCTAGGCTAAAGAAAATGTATCTCCCATACTTCACAGGGATATCCCCTGGTTGCTATGGAAAAGGTTAATAGAATCTTACATAGGTCTATCAAGTGTACATATCTCAACCTGACTGAAAGATTTTGGCTTGTCAACCCGAGGCTTGCCGGGGTTGACAGCCAAAATCTTTCACAAGCTTTACGTGCTTATTAAGATATCCCTGTCCACTTGACAGATCCTTATTTGATTCTTTTTCTCCAATACTTAGTAGAAAAAATTATGAAATTTCAGTTGCTTTCCAGCTTTTCATTACATCATTATCACAAGAACGTTGTTATGCATCAAAATTAATAACGTCAATGCATGCCATGGTTACTTCGCATGTAATGATGACGTCTTGTAATTATCTAGTGCATATGAGCTGTCTTAAACCCCCATGTGTAAGATAGAGTTTTATCGTTTCCCTAGCAACCACAGGATATCCCTGTATGGGAGAATATAAACATTATACTGTCTTTACTTACAGAGTTATGTCCCTTGCAGGAATCTGTATCAACTGTGATTTCTTTATTTTCTGAGTGAAGTTCACATTGTTTTATTTGAAAAATATAGCATTTTGCTCGCTAACACATGATGTCACAATCATTTCCTATCCACAAGGGCACATAACTCTTCATATTCAAAGACAGAGTAGCATTTAACAATTTTGTATCTAAATTAATTTAAAACGAATACAAATTATTATATCACGTATTATAACATGAAAAGTATATTTATTGCACATTTATCTTTAAAACCAGGAATAAGAACAAATGCCATATACATGTATTTACTAATATGTCTTATATTTTTCAGCAAATGCTGGATGAAGCAACCAACCAGTGGGGAATCCGAGTCGAGCGTGTGGAAATGTACGTAAAAAAAGTTAACTAAAAATTCTAAGTGACATCTTTATAAACATAAAATCTAAATGAAATACATATCTATATAATAAAAAGTATTCATGTATATAGAAAATATAACGATGTTGACAATCGTATATAAAATAATTAAAAAATAAATTTAAATTATAAAAAATTGTTTTTTATGTTGGAGTGAAGGAAATAAAAAAGAAATCTTTTAGAATAGGAAATATAGTTTTGAGATACCAAAACAACCTTGGTAAAGAAAATAAGCGTCAGTAAGTTATATATATATTTACTTTCGTGTTTTCCCATTCAATAAAGCCATTTCATAAATTTTATGCATTACACATGTACGTGTAATATAACCTTCATGTATCTACATTGTGACTTAGTTGATTCTGATGAATGATACGCATTTACTACATGATTTTTAGGGTACAATTCGATCAATTTTTTCAGAAACTAGGCTGGATTTACAAAATACAAATAACGGGATTTGCATTGAAAATATCACGCAACTTTCATGTATGGAAAATTGACTTGCAGTCACATTTTTTTCTGAATTTATTTCAAAATGGCAGAAAATCATAGAAGTAAAATTGCAATAAAACATTGAGGTATAAGAGAAAAATACTCTTTCATACGTAGATATGAAGGATAGGGATATTCTACCCTCGGGATCACAAAATGTTGTAAAACCCTCTGCAAGCCTCAGGTTTTACAACATTTTGTGACCCTCGGGTAGAATATCTATAACCACATATAAAAGAGTCTTATAATAAAGTCCAACCTTCCAGTGATATTTTGACATTTTATGACAGCACAAACTGACAGAGTGTTGTTTTAGTATCTCAAAGCTCATGTATTATAATTTGATTTTGTCTTAACATAAAAAACAAAATAAAGATTTCCATATTGAAGTGTTGTTTGTAATATAACCAATCTTACCCATACATAATTCATTTTTGCTTGTTACGAGCATTTTCATTGGCTTAAAAATTTACTTTATCAGCCCATAAAGGAAAAAATGGCGTCGCCGTTTGTAACGTCGCTTCTGATTGGCTGAGATGACGGCGCATTAATTTCATAGACAAAAGAGTCCCAAAATGAATTTTAAATGTTGAAGAGATTATCTTTAGTAAATTGAATTATAAGGATTAATTTGAATAGATTTTTTATGTTATGGAGATATAACACAAAAATCTGAGTGTAATCTCATCATAAACCGCTTCGCGGTTTATTTAGAGTACACTCAGATTTTTGTGCTATATCTCCATAACATAAAAAATCTATTCAAGTTAATCCATACTTACACTTAATTATCTCTGTTATAATATTCCTTCATTCAGCATATTTATGGGTTTTTTTATGTTTACAGAAAAGACGTCCGTCTGCCCAAGATGTTACAGCGTGCCATGGCAGCTGAGGCAGAAGCGGCCAGAGATGCCAAGGCAAAGGTGAAGGACAAATTTATATTTCATTTTCAATCATCAACCCTGAAATCTTATACTGAACTAGTCTAAGAGTCTTGCCATGTGTTGCCAGCCAAATTGTTCTCCTATATTTTCTAAAAACATAAGTGAAATTTCATTTACACTTGTACCTGCATTTAGAAGCATTTTCATAGTGCTGTATTACAGGCATATCATAATGCTTCAAAAAGTATGATATCATGACATTGGTTATCATATGTATTTTTGACGTCATGCCATTGTCTAGCATATGTGAGCTGTCTCTTTCCTTTCTCTGATAAAAGTGATATTTTCCATAGCAACTGCGGGATAATCATGTCAAGAGAGAAACATGTATCACAACATTTCTAATAGAATAGACAGGAAGATGATAGGCCAATTGAGAGATTAAACTATTTCAAGCAAAAATTAATTTGAAGATTATCTATTTGAGAAATTATTTTGATACAGGTATTAGCTGCTGAGGGAGAACAGATGGCGTCTCGTGCTCTGAAGGAAGCCGCCGATATCATCTCCTCATCACCTACTGCTCTCCAGCTCCGTTACTTACAGACTCTCAGCAGCGTCGCCGCAGAACGAGAATCCACCATCTTGTTTCCTATCCCGATTGACTTGATGAAGGGCATGGGTAAAGGGGGTGCACTCCGCACTACTATGTAACCAAATAACGTAATATATCTACTGAAGGGGATCTAAACCAACATCATCAATATTAATAGTGCAAATAAACTGTCATAGACTGAAAGGTCACATATCTTATAGGGATTTATAATGGATATGAGACGTGTAATTTGACGTGTCACATATCTTTATATATATATACTGGTATTCTGTAAAGAACCTGTAATTTGGTGTGTCTATATAGTTCCATAAATAACAATATGTGTACATACACTGCTTTATTTATAGATTGGTGCACACAATATTTAGTAGATCAACGTTTGCCATGAAGTATGAATTTTGACTGAAAATTAAAACTGTACATGGTAACATACCGGTATGTATGTATTATATGGGTGAACACCAAGGGATATAACTCTGCTAAACTTTATTTCAACAATATATTTTAATTGAAAACATAATACATTGTAATTGAAATCGATGGCAACAAAAGTGCTTGAGGTCCATGAGGGGGAATTGGAAAACCAACATATTTGGGCGAGTATCTCCGTGCAATTTCACCTTTACTAGTAAATAGAATGGAGACTAAAATGCTGTTTTTGTAAAAGGCAGATGTGTATCCTCTCTAAGACAACTGTGACAACATATATTGTGTTAATTAATACAAAGCAATTCTATTACATGGCGAAGTAATTTTCGTTGATTCAGGTCAGAAATAAAAACCATGAAAATCAAATGCTCACAATATATATAACGAATATGTCAATAATATATATTAGAAATATGACAGCATTACATTGCATTTTTTCAATTTTATTAGCAAAGGTATGCCTCAATGAATAAAATAATTATCATGTGTTGAAAAAAGTGTTTTTGTGAATTTTCAATACTTCAGAACTGCTGTAAATCTATAGATTATCAAACAGTTTAGTAAGAATATTCCTATACTGTCCAGTGCACCCCACCATTTGTATAATACCTCGCAATTATCACTGTATGTGTAGTTCTCATTAAAATGCCTCATACTAATTAACTACTAATTAACTTAATTATCGTTATCAGCCGTAAGAAACTATTCCCTAGAAATTGGGAGTGTGACCTATACACCAGTGCGACTTATAAGTAGATAAAAACCAAAATCAGAAATTTTTTTACTTAAGCATTGAAGTCACTATTTTTTAATTTCATCGGGGTATGAAATAAATTTTGTTTGCAAACTTTTGTGAGAATCCGCTACACTTCAATGCTTATAATTAGTTTTCCAGGCTACTTTATAAAATGAAATACGTTTACATGTACAATTCCATTGATATTTTCCGAGGGATTATTTTTTCCAAATTGATACGTAACGTCAATGTTTCTATTGTGACGTCATGATAACGTCGGGTTTCCGCGCCATTCTCGGATTTTTTTCATCGTGGAATGAAAAAAATGAATAGGCCAATCAGAAAGCCGGAAACAAAGAGAAAATGAATTACATTATTATTGTGGTAATTACATTGATATGGTGTTTTTTATAAGCAGTAGAGGTCATTGTATTTATAGTTTTAATGTTTACAACAAATTCATATACGACACAGTATAATATGTATATCATTATTTATTTCTATGAAATAGGAGTATTTATATTTCAAAGTGTTCCTAGTATTCGCAATGTTATTTAGGTAAACATTGCCTATAATACCATTCCATTCTGCTACATGTTACTAATGGCAATTAGTTTATGAAAATATCTTTATTTGATTTCTGGTCATATTCTTTATCTTACAAAAATATTTAGATATTGGGCATCAATATTACAAACTGAACGGGTAGCTTTTATTTTTTAAAGCTAAATATAGCTTTCCCTAGGTCTTCTACAGAAAATGAACGACCTTGAGGGTTCTTGCTGAAAGTAATACTGTTGTGGTGCATTAGAAATAAAATTTGACATTATTCACAAAGAAAATTTTGCATCTTAGTTTGTATATTTGATTAAGAATGATGTTAAATAATCTAATTTATCCAGTTTTGTTGAATATTATATTAGAAGCTCAGACTCAACTTTTCTTCATCATAAATCATGTCCAAAGATCAAACTTATATCCATGACTAGTACAATCAATTGATATTAAACAATTAAAAGGTTTGATATTTTATGTTTCTACAAGTATGGATTCATTATCTGAATACACATACCGTACAATGTAAAAAAAATCTGTGATATATATTTTTTTTTGTAAATCTACTATGTGTTGTCTTACAGAAATAAAATGAATTATACTCCAACGCTTTGTGCTTTGTTTTGAAATGTAACAGTGATATATTGTAACCAACTTTCTTTCACGACCACAGTATTATAGTTTGCGATTTCCATTTCAAGTTCACAAAGATAAATATTCACAGATTTAACAATTTAATGATAATTCCTATCAATAAAGATGATGTAGATATTAATTCGCGAAGATAAACTTTCGCAAATTTACTTGGATCGTGAAAGTAAATAATACACAAATACAGTACACCTCTTTACATATATCACCACTTGCATAAAAACTTTTTCCGGAGATCCGTTTTCCTTGACTATGTATAAAAACGAAAATGTATCCCAGAAAAAAAGGCAAGTTCAACCATGTCCTTTTTCTCACATTGCATATGCTAGCCATATTTGTAATATTCACCAATGAAAACAGATAAAGGGTAGCTTAAATAAAAAGTTCTGAAAAAATCATTCAAATTTTCAACAACTTTTTATTTGAAAATATAATAACATCATTGCATTACATATACATATATTCCAAAATATTCAACAAATTAAAAAAAATTACAAATGTATAGAGTCCACAGAGGTATGTATCATCATGATTTGTACACCTTTAACTTTAAGGAAGCAATTCCAGCATTGTTCCTGTACCTCCTGAGTATACTCCATACTTCTAGAGGTAATAACTGCATAGTAATAAGTTGGCTCAAGGAAACAGTCCACCTGTGAAATAAAACCATCCAACTATGAACAGTTTAGAGAAGGTCCATTGTATATTATACCATACTACCAATTTTCTCTTGTTGTGATCAAACTTCCAACAGATTGAATTTAAGGATTACATTCAAATACAAAAATAAATGCAAAGTACCAAAGGGAGATAACTCATATACTTATTATGTACATATGATATGGGTACCAAGGTATATGTTTTTGAATGGGAAACAAGAGATCCCAGAGGGATCTTGGCGCCCACCAAAGAATGATCTGTTTGACAATGGAAAGAGGGATCTATCTCTGCTTTTGAAACTTTGAATACATCCTACATAAAAAATTTGAGACATATCACTAAAGTACTTTTTGTGAAATTGCAGTAACAAACTTCAACTATCAAAATTCTTGTTCACTGATTGGTCCCAAAATGCATTATGCACAACTAGGGCCCTTTGGCAACCTGCATATTAAATTTCAGACATATCCATTCAGTACTTTCTTAGAAATAGTAAACTTCAACTATCAAAATTCAAGATGGCGGCCTGTCAGCCATCTTGGTCACTGATTGGTCCAAATGCTTTATGCACAATTATGGCCCTAGGGGAACCGGCACATAAGATTTGAGACAGATCCCTTCAGTACTTTCTGAGAAATAGCGGTAACAAACTTCAAATATCAAAATCCAAGATGGTAACCTGTTGGCCATTTTGTTCACTGATCGGTCCCAAAATGCATTATGCACAACTAGGGCCCTAAGGGAACCTACATATTAAATTTGAGAAAGATCCCTTCAGTGCTTTCTGAGAAATAGCGATAAACTTCAACTATCAAAATCTAAGATGGCTGCCTGGTAGCCATCTTGTTGACCAATCGATCCCAAAAATGCAATATGCATAACTAGGGCCTTAGGGGAACCTACATATGAAATTTGAGACAGATCCCTTCAGTACTTTCTGAGAAATAGCAGTAACAAGAATTGTTAATGGATGGAAGGACTGACAGAAGGAGGGACCTCTGACCACGGACAAAAGGCGATGCCAAAAATTTTCTCTTGTTTCAACAATATGATCAGTAAGCTAATTGTCCCCAAATGGATTATCAAAATTTATTTTACCTGTGACCTCAAGCGTTGTTCCTGTTACATAGCTGCTGTGGTCTGATGCCAAAAACAAACAGGCATTCGCTATTTCTGCAAAATGAATATAAATAATATTGCATCGTATGAATGTCAAGGGACATAAGGAATTTAAAAAGAACCTTCACAAAGGTCAAATTGTATTAAGTCTATAAGTAGCAGGAGAGTGAAGGAACGTTGTAGCCAAACTAGGATACTGTATTTGATAAAAAAAGTGCCCAAGACACTTAAAAATTTAAGAAAGTAATGGAGGTGACCAAGGATGACGGCATTGTAAATGGAACCAATTTAAACCTTTTCTAAAAAATCATTACATAAGATAAGTAAGCAATGAAACAATTTACAAATGATATAAAGTGAATAAATGTTTTTTTTAATCTGCATGTTATAGATACCTCAGGATGTGTGATTGAGGAAAGTTTCAGGAAATCTTATGTAACCGTCTAGTGCATGTCTGTCTTACATCCCCTGTGTAAGATCCCGTTTTCTCCCATACTTGACAGGGTTTTCTCGCACCTCGGACAGGGAAATCTCACATGATACCCGGTGCTAGATTTTTCTATCTCGTCCGATCTGTCTGGTACCTTTACGCGAATTTTGGCGGAATTTTACGCCATTCATGTAACAGTCCGCGCATGTGACGTCAAACTCTCGAGCTGGTGACGTCACAAGCGTCAGATAATCAATATTATTAGAAATATGTGCATTCAGTCATTTACCATGCATTGTTTGGTTGTTGTTTATAATTATGAAAACAGTGTGTGCCGATTGATCATCGTTTTCTCTTTGATATAACCGAACTATAGTTTTATGCGGAATGACTGAAATCGAAGCACAGATGAAATGGTTAACCGGCTTTGAACCAGGAGGCCCAAGACGGGATAGTTTTACACTCTGAACGCGTATATAGATGGGTTTTGTTATATCTTAGAGGCGCGAGAAAAAAAAATCTATTACCTTTAAGTGATCGAGATTGGGTTATCTCAGTCTCGGGCTAAGATTTTGTAACATCCCAACCTCGGCTAACGCCATGCTTGGGATTATGTTACAAAATCCTAGCCCTCGACTGAGATAACCTGATCTTGTTCACTTACAGGTAACAGATTTCATTAATCCCGCAGTTGCTTGGAAAACATAACTCTGTCTTTTATTGGGATAGAGAATAGACAGCTCACACGCACTAGAAAGTGATGGCATCAATACGGTTACCATTTTTATGCACAGTGACTTTCATGTCGACTGAATTTTCACCATTTCTCGTTAAAGTATGGGAGAAAAGGAATCTTGCATGGGCCAGCCAGGTGGACAGGGACATCTCAACCCTTGGGAAAAATTTTAACCATCAAACCTCGGCAAGCCTCGGGTTGACCAGCCAAAATCTTTCACTCTGGTTGAGACATCCCTGTCCACTTGACAGACCCATGTAAGATTCTATTAATCTTTTCCATATCAACCACGCGATACCCCTGTGAAGTATGGGAAATACATTTTCTTTTGCCTTGAACATACTAGCAACATGACAAGGAAAGCCTGGTTACCTGCATGGAAGCGGCAATGGCTGGTGAACTACAATGAAAGACACCTACCCTCTGGCCGTCCTAATCTGGACAATGGGATGAGCATCTTGGTCATTTGGATAAGGTGGTCTGGTACCTTATCTGTCATCGGTGTCTCGATAAAGCCAGGTAAGATAGCATTCACACGGATTCCAAATCTAACAAAATAAAAATTAACAGATAATTAGATCAATCAATATATGACTTTTCTAGGACTGATGATGAGAAATAAGGATTTTTAGACTTGGTACATAAACAGAAGTTCTGTACTGATAAAACTGGTTATTTTTGCTATTTTGCAGGATATTGACATACATAGTGGCTGACAAATGAAATAAAACTTTAAAAAAAATCTTTTTAAATTGTGTAATTATTATCCTGCTATCATTGTCAGAAGATAGAAGAGGCAAACCTTCCCATCTCCTTGGCCACAGTCTTCGTCAGCCCTACAACTCCTGCCTTGGATGCTGCATAGTTTGTCTGACCCACATTGCCAACCTAGGATGGAAATCCATATTAATGAAACAAGTGTCGGACAAATTTAAAAAAAAATGGACAGATTTTCTAGTTATATCTGTTAATCAATAGATAGACTATCGATTATGAAAGGGGAGATGATTCATATGCTTATAATGTCCTTACTGAATCATCTATATAGACTATGTACATGTGTATGAAGTGCAAATTAAACTACTTTTTAAGAATTTTAAAGCATATCATACAACCCAACAAAACAATAGCTTTTTATTGTTGTTGTCTTATCTTTCTACAACTCATCAGGAAAATTAGAAGCTAAAATATGATATATAAATCCATGTGAGTATATATGGTGTTGAATTATATGTTTGATAATTTATTACTGAGTAGGTGCCAACAGATTATCTATGGTGATTTTACGAACCTATATCTAACAAGAATTCACAATGTACAGAATCCATCTTATAGCTGATTTGTGTCTTGTATTTACATTTTAATGTATTCAGTATCAATACACTAGCTGGGCCATCTACTCGAATGTTTTTCATTATTTAAGTTTCTTAAGAGTGTTGACCATCCAACTTTACGAAGATGCTCCCTGGCAGATACATCATGAGAAAAAAAGCAATACAATGTACACTGGTCTGATTTTTTACCAGTAGCAGATCTAAACTTTAAGTGAAGGGATTTAAAAGAAAAATTAGAAGCACCTATAAGACATAAATATCCCTGCGACTCCATATATCAAAGGGGACGGGACAGGACAGAACAGGTCAGACAGGCTTAGTAATACTATCGATGTCCCCATCGATTCTGATCTATCATAGTGAAACAAAGGGAAGTAACTCTAATAGATCAGAATGATTTGATTGAAACATTTGCAATAAGTGTACAATGAACATGTCCTCACAGTAATAAATCAGACAGATGACATGTGAGCTACCTTTCCTGATATGCTGGAGATGTTGATGATAGAACCACCAGCAGCTTTACTTTCCACTAGAGCTCGGCTAACAGCCTGGTTCACTAGGAATGTACCCTGTAATAAAGTATAATTTTATCATTGATCAAAGAGTTCACATAATTTCATGATAATGATCTGTTCTCTTCTATCAACTGATAAATTCTTTATTCAAGGATTTTACAGATCAAGTACTACATCAATCATCTTCTCCTGTGAAGGAGTATAGTCTGACAATCCAAATTAGACACCACTCCACTACGATGTCCTACAATATGCTCCAATACAAGATCAAACAACACCCCGTTCGGGGTCACCTCAGCATGACCCCTGTGATTACCCAATCAGCGTCTCGCCTACAGAATCTTCAGAGTGGTTGATTCTCTTGCAAGTATAAAACGCTAACAGTACATCTTGAGGTGTTCCTATTCTAGACCATTGGTCATGCTGAGGTGACTCTGACCGGGGCATTGCTAGATCTTGTATTGAAGCGTGTCATAGAGCAAAATTACAAATATAATTTTTATGGGATTTTTAGTCTAACAAACGTATTCCATTTTTCCATATTTGTTTGTTTGATTGTTTGATTAATTAACGTCCTATTAACAGCTATGGTCATGTAAGGACGGCCTCCCATGTATGTAGTGTGTTACATGTATGTTGTGCGAGGTGCGTATTTTGGAAGACACCAAGCAACACACCCCACCCGGTCACATTATACTGACAACGGGCGAACCAGTCGTCCCACTCCCTGTATTTTGAGCGCTAAGCAGGAGCAGAAACTACCACTTTTATAGACTTTGGTCTGTTTTCTTTGTAATTATATGCAAATACAGAATAACCCTTTATTAGGAAAATCAAATGGCTCTTTGTGTGATACCTTTAGATTCACTCCAATAACATCATCAAAATCCTGTTCCCCCATCTTTAGCATGAGTTTGTCCTTGGTAATCCCAGCAGAGTTGACAGTGACTGTTGGTACCGCGGAGAATTTCTCCTTCATCTGACCAATCAGGTCATTAACGGATGTTGAACAGGAAACATCGGCACCAAATGCCTGATGGGCACCTGTGTGGTAAAACAATGCATCATGTCCTTAAATAATTCATAACATCATGATTTACATTCTTATTAGTATAATTTTATATACATTGTCATAAAATTGTCAAGATAAAACTATATCAATTAAAATTGTTCCTTGCATTTTTCTATGTGATGGTGGGGAAGTACAATATTGGTACAGAATTCTATAAATAAAAATCTTTGCTAGAGATATATACTTTTGATAAAGGGTAGATTATTTGTGATAATAATTCACCTTCAGGAAGGGTTTCCAAGGTACTTTTGGCAGTGTCTGCATGTAAATCCACAACCGCAACTGTGGCTCCCTCCTTAGCAAACACTTGACATACAGCTTTCCCAATACCACTGCCTGCACCTAAAACATTCCGAGATTTATTGGTGTTTGTAATCATGCAAGCTAATCCTGAAGTTTGCAAGGTTTTTTTTCATATTCAGTGCAACTTTTAGTTTTACACAATATATATGTTACATTTTCTTCTGTTCAAGGGATTTAACTGTGCGTCACTTCGAGGGGAAGAGTGATGATTTTTTTATTTATAATATTAAAACAGAACTTCAGAATGTTTTTACTAACATGAACACCTACTGAAATACAGATTTTTTTACAGTGTCGGGTGAAAAGTCTTTTCAAAATGTTAATCAATTTTCATTATAATCATTATATTGTATTCATTTATACATTCTTATCTTTGAATATGTTTCTAATCTTATGTTTAGACAGATTTTAACCCAATTTTGGATGCAGAGCTCATAACAGTGTATTTGTACAATTTTCTGATGTTTCATTTTAATATCATTGTTTTTTATGCACTGTTAAAATTTTGTTACAAATTTCTTTTCAACATAATGGTAAAGAACAAGAAGAATAACCTTAAGTTTATGCATAATTTGGTTAGAATAAATCCATAAATAAAATCAGTTAAAATAGATTATACATTATTCAGTGGAACTCGGTTAATACGAACTCGAAGGGACCGACATAAAACTTCGAGTTATCCGAGTGTTTGAATTAAGCGAGTTCGCATGTCTACTGACGATCTCTTTACTTGGTATATATAGAATAGTTCCATGTCGTAAAACGATGTAAACAAGAGAGATGTCAAAATCGCCTGTGGTAGTTGCAAAATGATTACAATAAAACCGAGATATATATTTTGAAATGCCGTTCTACGGCATATTTATGAAAAAGAAATTGGCAGTTTCGGCGACCTCGTTGTCCAAAAAATCTCATTTCGAGTTATCAGAACATTTCATGTATGATTTTTGTCATTCGGACCAAAAATTTTTTCTTTGTATTTTAAGCAGGTTAAGCCAGGTTGTCGATTATCCGAGTTTATATCAACCAAGTTCTACTGTACATGTGTAGGAGGAGTGACCTCGTCTACCCAGGTTCTATTTGGGGTTCCGTGGAGCAATTACAACGAACAACAGAAATACATTCGAATGATATTTATTATATACCAACATGTAGGAAGACGCATAATATATATACATGACACAAAGCCCCGCTCATACAGCGTATGGCAAACTACAACATTGCACGTGCACAATACACCACTCACAGGTCAGCTAATACATAGCTACTCCCGACAACGAACACACACTCTACACATAGAGACAACAACGAGAGAGAGAGAGAGAGAGAAGAGTGAGTCTGCTCAGGCAGGAAAGCTTCTACAGACTGACGAAATAGAAGGAGACACGCTCTTTTATAGTTTCCCGGTCCAATGAAAGGATAGTTTAGAAACAACCAATAGAAACAAAGGATAGAACTGAAAGTGAAAGTAGAATATATATAGATATGTGGCCCTTCCGGTAGCCACGTGCACATACACGACAATTCATTACAAAACAATAAGCATTCACAGGTAATTAAAGTATTTAACATTCTATAATATCACTCGCTCATATATACACTCATACTTCACCATGGCCATGGTCAACATACAAAAATATCGAAACTTCCACACACTTCCCTTTCTTTTTAAGAAAAATCATAATTTTAATTAGTATTTTTCTTACAACAAATTATTCATTATCTACAACGAGGAATAATTCATAATACATATACACACCTTTCAATTCAAAACAGAAATCTTTGTTCTTATCATAATTCAAATGACACAGAATAAAAAATCTTCATCCAAAAATTACACAAGCAATAGAGCTTCAAAGAAAATAACAAAAACATTTATACACAACATTTCCCATATTCAGGCTATAGCCTTCACCACGGAACATACATTAACGACAGCATTAAAGCTTCCTTCGTTCTAAAACTATATATACATGTATAAGGATTACATTATATCCTCTTCTCCTTCTTTAAATAAGGTTGAAACACTCCAATTTCATGAAAGCTGTAAAGTAAAACCTGAATTATCACAATACATCGATAAGGGACAACACACGACAAAGACATACACTATCACAATGTATTTGTGTGCTCAAAATATCACTTTTTCTTCACCAGTCTCATATCAGATAAGTCAGGCTGCTTTCGTATAAATTAACGCCTTCTATCTGAGGATTATAATTACTTTCAACTTCGACATAGTGACCCATACATCACTCAGTAATAACTTAATTACCCCCAAAATAGTTTAAATAAAAGCACAATGTCCTGGAAACATTTAATCAAAAATACAGTTCCTATTTCCTTCGCTTTTGCCTTATGTATACATATCTTAACTGATCACCCGTTTGTTACACCATCTCTAACAACATCTCTTATCAACAATAATCTGGGTAGTAACACTCTGAATCAATTTCCGGTATATATAGAAACAGTACCCTAAACTCTACTTGAGCACATTAACTAGCAGGTTCCGTATAAAGTAATACCCAGTGGTCACTAAATCACCAAACTTTATTTCTCTCACGCCATTAGAGAAAATCGATACACAAGGTATCGAGTTTGAGCCCCTGAAGTATCACCACAATAGTTTCACACACGAAACTACGGTCACCAAACTTTAAAAAGAAATCTGCTTTGTCAAACACCACTAACTTATTAATTACTACCAGACGCTGTTGTTAGCTTAACTCACCAGTTCTTTTAACTCAGGCATATACCTTCTCTCCATATATAAAATTGACTGCATAAGTCAACTAACAGAACAAACAATCCTGAGTCCACTAAAAAAACTAGCAACCAATCCATAAACACCATGACCAGCAAACAAACGACCTTTCACTCTATAAAAAGGAACTAAATTCAAACCCTGACAACACTTGATATAATGTCTCTGACTATTTTTACAAAGTTTTAGCTCCCTGTTTAAATGAACACTCATAAGACACATGACCAAACTCACCACATATATAACACTGTCGTTGAGAAAGTCTTTTACTATTCCTAGCCTTATGATTTCTATTCATAGAGTTCAATTTCCTGTTTATCTTCTGAAACTCTCCTAATATTAAAGAAGCTAAATCTGACCCTGATTCACCTTTTACTACGGTTCTGATAGAGTCATTAGAAATAGCCTGGACAAAACTTGAAATTTCCGGTTTTGAATTTAGCGGCTTTTTTACTGTTGGAATCTGCCCTATACGTCTCGAACTAAAAGATTCGAATTCCAAGGCAGCAGTAACCGACTCCTCTAACGTTTTAGCATGACAAAACTGTACATGCCTACCAAGTTCGTAACTGTTTAAACCATCCATAAATCTATCAACCATATCACCTTCTAGAACGTCCACAGGTTTGTTTGGGTAGGCCTTACGGGCAGCTGATCTTAAAGCTTCTCCATAGGCAACCAAACTCTCGCCTTCCTCCCTATGACGATTTCTGAAATCTGTCTTATATACAACTTCTCTACCTGGTGGATCAAATCTATTCGTTAATTTCACTTTTATTGTTTCAAAACAAGTCATTTCTAAGGGTTTTAACTCTGATAAAAGCTTTGTGCTGATCCCCGTAAACACATAATTAATTGTTGGGCTTTCTCTAAATCTGTCCACTTATTCCAATTAGATGTATGCTCAAAATGTACCAAGAAATCCTGAAAACTAGTCGTTCCATCGAAATTTTGAGGATCCTTTTCTTCCCTTTTTACAGCACTGAGACCTTTACTAGATTGAGGCCTAATCACAGAACTGGACAAACTACTACAACATGATGATATTGTTGACACTGAATTTGTAACATTCGTACTAGACATTCCCATTGAGGTCGAATACATGGGTGTAAACCCTGTAGTACTGACAGATAGTGACTGTGTTGGACAATGTGGCACACTGCATTGATAATCAAAATTCTGTTCCTCTCCTACCCGTAAAACATCTGTATTTTTTATTCCACAATACTGAGAACTAAGGCCACTAGTACCGGAAACAGGAACACTATTGGCCACTGAAGGTCTGACAATAGCTTGATATAAAACCTCACGCTCGGGAGAAACAACAGCTGAAAACACGTGGTCATTATTTCCATCGATATCGCTAACACTACGCTTAATCGGGACCTCGTATGACCTTTGACCTTTACTACCGACAGTGGACGAAATTGGAAAGTTAAACAAATGTCTACCTCGTCCTACACCATTACAAGCTGACATACGTTCTGTAGTCTCTACGACAGAAATAGTATCTACATGTCTGTCTGAATGTTTATCACTTGTGAGTATATCACCAATAAAGGTTTTACCCAACGTCCGTCGTTCTCTATCAGAAGTCATACTGAGAAAATATCCAAAATATATTAGTTTATAAATACAGAAAGATTAAACCCAAGACACAAAACTGCAAATGACAAACACAAACATTCAACATATAAAACTTGCAACACGGATTACCCAAACTCGTATCACGGCACCATTTGTAGGAGGAGTGACCTCGTCTACCCAGGTTCTATTTGGGGTTCCGTGAAGCAATTACAACGAACAACAGAAATACATTCGAATGATATTTATTATATACAAACATGTAGAAAGACGCATAATATATATACATGACACAAAGCCCCGCTCATACAGCGTATGGCAAACTACAACATTGCACGTGCACAATACACCACTCACAGGTCAGCTAATACATAGCTACTCCCGACAACGAACACACACTCTACACATAGAGACAACAACGAGAGAGAGAGAGAAGAGTGAGTCTGCTCAGGCAGGAAAGCTTCTACAGACTGACGAAATAGAAGGAGACACGCTCTTTTATAGTTTCCCGGTCCAATGAAAGGATAGTTTAGAAACAACCAATAGAAACAAAGGATAGAACTGAAAGTGAAAGTAGAATATATATAGATATGTGGCCCTTCCGGTAGCCACGTGCACATACACGACAATTCATTACAAAACAATAAGCATTCACAGGTAATTAAAGTATTTAACATTCTATAATATCACTCGCTCATATATACACTCATACTTCACCATGGCCATGGTCAACATACAAAAATATCGAAACTTCCACACATGTATCAGGAAAATTAACAGTGCAGACCGAAAGACTTTTGACCCAAACAATGTACAGTGTATATGTCAAGTATTTGACCGGCCATCAGACCTTATTAGGTTCTCATAATTAAATTATAAGTTGTTGATAAGAGTTCCAATACTAGAACATAACAGCAGTTAGATTATCTCCTCCTAAACATGCAAGAGAGACAAAAATGATCAACCAAAAATTTAGTAGTGATCTTATTTTGCAATATAAAATCTGGTGTGAAATGAAACAACAAAAGCGTTGTTTCATCAGTTAGCAGTTTAAATTACAATGCATATATAACGATTTAATGAGAAAGTGATCCGTGATTCTGTGTGGATCCGTGATCCGTTTTACTGTATATACATGTAACCTTTGGATCCTGATGACAAACCCATCTATCAAAAAGGCCGTTGTTACCGAACTGTGGGTCCAAGACAAGTCTCTTATCCAATTCAAGATTCAAATTCTTCATATCAGTATGCTTGTTACACAAAATAATACATGGCAATGATTATTCAAGTTAATTACCTGTAACAAGTGCCAGGCGACCGGCGAGAAGACCTACAGCGGAAGCCATTGTAAACTCTATAATATGTATTTTTAGTAACGGAAATGGATCACCGTCCAATCAAATGCCAGGATGAAGCCGGGGGATTGCACCACTATTGCGGGGATACCCTATGGTTGTGAAATGATTCCTTTATAAAGCATGGGATCGGCGTTCAGATCATTTCCTACTTTACTGAGAGCTGTGATACGATCTACACTTGGAAGACCTTTCCTTGTCATAGAAAATGATATCGGAATTCAAATTTCACGAGGGAAGACAGTTAAAACAACGTCAATGGCAAATAATATGTCGGATACTACCAAATTCAAGAAATACCTGGTAAGACATTACTTAATTTGTCAGTCTGAAAGGGGGAAAGTTACAGAAGCTGAACAATGCCCTATTTGAGATAGTCCGAGTTATCTTAAAATGATCTTATAATTCAAACATAACCCGCTTTTTAACTTTCGTTGACATGATTCCTAATATTACAGTAAGCCTTTAGCATCCTTAATACTCAAGGGGTTACTATCACTATCGTTATCCACCCTACTCAATATTGACGTCTAATACTATTGGATTATATCCATCCCTGGACTATCACCTACAGTAGTAAGTCTGGATGCAACATAGCAGGTAAATATAATTTAGTCCTTTGATGTACACCAAAAGAATTGTATAATGGTATACTGTGGTTAACTGTGTGGTTTTGAAGTTGAGTGTCACTTTCTCTCTGTAGTCTTCAAAGGAAGTCTTTACAGGCATGTGATTGGTAAGAATTTTCCTCATGAACAGTGTTCAGTTTTACTATGAGATACATGTAGTCCAGGGGTGGATATAACATCAGATAGTAACCCCTGGATTATCGAGGATGTCAGAGTTTGTGACAGCATACTGTTGTCCACAATATTTACATTTTCACTGCAGTCCCACAATGTAACCTTACCAAGCGCAATTGGCAGTCATGTAAACAATGAACTTCAAGTGCTATCATGACATCATTTTCATTGTGACGTCACAATTGTCGGGCCAGCGATCACGGAAGACGGCTGTTCAAATGGCTGTTCCATCCCTGATTATTTCATTATTGATGCAAAATTCCTTGAGATTTCATCATAAAATTGTAACCAAATGTAAATATAAGCATTGAACATCTTTCAGTTGGCATTCATAGCCAATATGAATGCCAACTGAACAGAGGCAAATTCAACATGAATAGCGCACTTCATGGAATATGCCTCTGTTCAATTTGCATTCATATTGGCTATGAATGCCAACTGAAAGACGTTCAATGCTTATGTATACTACATACAGTGTGTACATTCACAAACTATTAAACTTAGAAACACATACTTTTCAGTCTTATTTAATAGTCTGATTTTATTAGGTCACCTGAGACGAAGTCTCAAGTGACCTATTCTAATTGCCTTTTGTCCGTCGTCGTCGTCCTTCGTCCGTCATGCGTCGTCCGTCGTGCGTCGTATGTCCGTAAACAATTTACATTTTGACTTCTTCTCCAAAACTGCAGAAGCAATTTCAATGAAATTTTGCACAAATCTACTAAGGCATAAGGCCTATCAAAATTGTGAATTATATGGTCCCCACCCCCCAGGGAGCTATGGGAGGGGCCAAAAGGGGTAAAATTGACTAAAATTTCAAAAATCTTCTTCTCCACTTACAGATGTGATGGAATTAAATACTTTTCATAGATAGAAAGGTCCTAAGGTCCTTTACAAAAATTGTGAATTATATGACCCTGGGGTCTCAAGTTTTCCCCTGGGGAGGGGGTAAGTTTACTATAGTTTATATAGGGAAAACACATTTTTGAGCATTATTTAGTCATTATAATAGGAAATTAGTCAATTGTATCAGAATTATCCCTATGTGATGGCCATTGAATCTTATTACCAAATTTTCCATGACTGATCCCCAGGGGCCTTAGGGGCGGGGCCAAAACGGGTCAAATAGGCTAAAACTTCAAAAATCTTCTTCTGAAATTCTGGAACTGGTAGAATCACATACTCTTCATAGATGGAAAGGTCTTGACGTCCTTTACAAAAATTGTGAATTATATGACCCTGGGGTCTCACGTTTTCCCCTGGGGAGGGGGTCAAGTTTACTATAGTTTATATAGGGAAAACACATTTATGAGCAGTTTTTGCTGAATTTTCATAGGAAATGAGTCAAACTGGGTTAGAATTATTAGTCTGAAATAGCATTTTAACATCATATCCATATTGGTCATGGCCGACCCTCAGGGGCCAGAGAGGCGGAGCCAAAAAGGGGTCAAACTGGTAATTTCAAAAATCTTCTTTTTGAATTCACAGATTTGATGGAACCAGATCGATACTCTTGATAGATTGGAAGGTCTTAAGGCCCTTTACAAAAATTTGTGAATTTCATGGCCCTGGGATCTCAGAATTTCCCCTGGGGAGGGGGTCAAATTTACTATAGTTTATATAGGAATAACACATTTAGGAACATTATTTGCTTAGTTTTCATAGGAAATTAGTCAATCATTAGAATTATTAGCCTGAGATAGCATTTTAACATCATATCCATATTGGTCCTTGCCGACCCCCAGGGGCCAGAGGGGTGAATTCACAGATTTGATGAAACCAAATAATCTTCATAGATTAAAAAGTCAAATTTATAAAATCACTGACTGACTTCAAGGGCCTGATGGGCAAATATATATTGTTTATTAATGCATGTCTTTGTTTCATCCTGTATCTGAACTCAGGTGACCGTTAAGGCCCATGGGCCTCTTGTTTATATTTATATTTCCTTGCATTCAGTCAGGACAAATCTAATAGATCTATCTTAAAATACATGATGATGAATCCTGTGTTATTAGGATACACAATGTAAAACAAACAATTATGATTGAATTATGGGTTGGTCTGATTTGGTTCACAATATACTCATCAACATTACCAAACATTTTCCTTTTGTTTTATGCAGATTGTGGGTTTATGCAATCATGGGATGCCAAAGACACGACACAGTGTCGGTGCACAGGTTTTGGACCGCCTGGCCACAGATTTGGACCTAAAATGGGCTAAAGACAAGAACTGTGCCGGGTTTACAACAACATTTGATCTGAATGAATCGGCCAGAGTTATAATGTTAAAACCAAAACAGTTCATGAATGTGAACGGGAAATCTGTATTGAAAACAGGTAAGTAAAAAAACAATATGATTAAAAGAATATGATTCACATTCCCACTGTTCAATATCTACATGTATTCCGTCTTTGCATATTACAGAGTTACCTCCCTTGGGGGTAGGTATCGGTTGTTACGTCATTGTTCTGTGAGCACAATTCACGTCGTTTTCTTAAAGGGACAATTCAGTCTAAAAAACCATTAAGATTTGTACATATATCGCAAAAAAAAAACCCAGTTTTAATGGAAATTAGATCAGTCGGTTTTGCTGTGATATGCCAGAAAAGCCCATGGTGGTGATGTTCAAACTCGCTCGCTATCCACCATTACACATTGTGGTCGAATATCTTGTATGCCGAACCCTGTCCCTTGCTCGTAGAGTAATCCAATTTTTGTCTAGAACTACTCAAATCGCTCTGACAGTAGTGTGTCTACCTGATTAGGTGAATTGTATTGCCTAAACAGTCATTTTATCACCTCCACAGTGGTTATGTATTTCATTTGTTTAACGCGCTTGACTTTGACTCGGATATGGGTACAGCATACATATTGTACCTGCTTAATCGTATTGATCGACGATTTGTAATTACAACGGTATCAATTAAAATACTAAACAATGACGTGGATTTTGTCAATAGTTTATGTTATATGGTTAACAAGAAATGTAGAACAAGACATTTATGCCATATTTTGCTTCTTGGTTACGTAAAAGAATTAGCCTGAGTGAATTGTCCCTTTAAAAAAGAATGACATTACACTCGCAAACACATGACATTACAATCAATACCTACCCGCAAGGGCAGATAACTCTGCAAATACAGAATAACTGTACTGAGTTACAGTTAATTAATTAATTAATTGGGCTACTGGAGACGTCAATATATTTTTTGCCATTGGAAATCATAAAAAACACTTCTAAGTTTTTGGTACATATGTAGTTTGTCTGTTTTGCAGTGCGTCATTTTAATATTGACACCGACAAAGTGTACCTTATGCACGATGATCTTGATAGAGCTTTGGGCAAGGTCAGCATAAAGGAAGGTGGAAGTGCTAGGTATGTAGAAAAAAACCGGTTTAAAACAATTACTTCTGAAGTCACCTTTCAATATGAATTATTATTAATATATATATTATGTTTTTGAATAAAAACAAATGTGGGACATCAATTAATTTCTTGTTTATTACAGAATTTGAATGATTTGACTCTAATGAAAAGAAAATGAAAAAAAGATATGTTACTACAAAATCTATAAAAGAAATATGGGAATTGTCTCCCCTGTTTCATTAAAAAAAAAACCTGTCAAATTATAAATGAGGCCTTTATAAAGGTGATATATATAAAAGGTAATACATGATTCTTGATATACAGATGTTTCATAAGTATGAAAAAAAATATGTATGAAATATTAACCAATTTTTCATTTCTGTTCCAGTGGTCATAATGGTGTTAAATCAGTACAGAGTATGTTGGGATCCGCTGCTGATGTAAGTTTAGGAAAAAAACATAACTCATAACTGTGTGGTACTCGTGTAATAGAAATGTATTATCTTTTCTTTAATATCTGTCCTCTATAAAATCCATATTTATTCCTACATTTATTGGAAACTATTGTCCTTCAGCTCAGAAATATAATAGTATTCCTTTGTAAAAAAAGAAAATAAATAAATAAAATATTCTGAGATGATTTTTTTAAAATTCAGCAACTTGAGAAATACAAATTGTTGTTTGTTTTATATCTTTTGAATTTTTGTGTCTTAAATATTATTTACGCATTAATTTCTTAAAATGTTAGCCTTAATTACTCTGGCTGCTTTTTTGATAAGATGCAGTATCTTTCCATGATAAAAAATATATTATCGTGTCTTTATAGAAAATGCATGTTCATTTCTACTATGTTTACTTTGTAGAAAATGTTCAAAGTACGGTTTGGGATAGGAAGACCCAGCAGTAGAGATGAAGTAATTGAGTATGTGTTAAAGAACTTCACACCCGACGAGTCGGCTGGAGTCCAGGTGGGCGTGTTAAAGTCCCTACAGTCACTGACATGGCATTTAGAGGCACGAGGTGAAGATGTTCTCATTCTTACAAACTTGTATGGGGTCAATCCCAAAATTCTTAACCAAGTCAGGAAAAAACAGCAGAAAAAAAAGGAGAGAGTGTTATCGGACAAAAGTCAGTTAGGAATATCGACAGCTCTAAGTGAGGAAGCATCAGAAGGACAATCGTCAGAGGAACAGTTATATACAGGGACAGAGGAGGAAATTAAGGGGAGATAACTGGTGATGTGAAATAAAACAGATGCTAAAGACTTTACATAAGAAGGGGAGATAACTGTTGATTTAGAAATGAAACATGCAGAATTAGAGGAATATTTATGTTAAAGGGCCAGAAAAAGAGGATTAGGTTAAGGGGAGGGAACTTGTGATACAGAAATGGAACAGATATTATAGAACTAACGGAAGAAGGAGGGATCACTAGTGATATGAAATAGCATGCATTTTAGAATGAATACAAGAAGGGGAGATAACTGTTGATTTAGAAATGAAACATACAGAATCAGAGGAATATTTATGTTATAGGGCCAGAAATAGAGAAGTAGGTAAAGGGGAGGGAACTTGTGATACAGAAATGGACCAGATATTATAGAACTAACGGAAGAAGGGGGGATCACTAGTGATATGAAATAGCATGTATTTTAGAGTGAATACAAGAAGGGGAGATAACTGTTGATTTAGAAATGAAACATACAGAATCAGAGGAATATTTATATATAGGGCCAGAAATAGAGAAGAAGGTTAAGGGGAGGGAACTTGTGATACAGAAATGGAACAGATATTATAGAAATAACGGAAGAAGGGGGGATCACTAGTGATATGAAATAGCATGCATTTTAGAATGAATACAAGAAGGGGAGATAACTGTTAATTTAGAAATGAAACATGCCGAATCAGAAGAAAATGTGCAATCTTCAGAGGAACATTTATATACAGGGACACAGAGAGTAGCAAGTAACTTCTATGGGTATAACAGAGCAAGCAGGGGTAGGGAGATAACTAATGACAATTAATAAACCTATGAAAGGTGAATGAATTAATATACAGGTATATATGGTTAGAGTGGACAAAACTAGGGGAGACAAGTAGTGTTGAAAAATGGAATATGTGAAAGGTGAATGAATTGTTTCCTATGAAGGCGTAATTGTAAAGATGAATTATGAAATGAAAAACATAGTGAGCTTTATTAAGTAAAAATTATTATATGCATCTGCTTTAGCATTTTGAAAATGGATGAAGTATTTAATGAAAAAATTGAAAATGAATAAATGGTTGTGTGTGTTAATTTAACGAGTACCATGTCATGATGTGTATCTGCTTATGCATTGTAACATGGAGGTATTATTTATTAAATGTGGTTCATGAGACTCAGTAATTTATGATATTAATCAAACCAAACTCATATGATTCAGAAGTTTTGATGATATTCCATAATACAATATCTGCTGCCAGTATTGAAAAACAATTGGTTGATATTGGTATGGTGATTATAAGGTGTTTTATCAGATAATTTACTTTTTACATGTTTATTTGTTCATGTTACATATTTTTAAATAAACAAATATGTACTTTATACATATATTAAAGTATTTTTTACTGAAACCGGTGATTGTAATTGCATGGAAAGTATGGATAGAAGTAATATCTGACAGGGAAAGAAACACCAGGGAACATCACACCTGGGAAAAAATTACCAGGGAACATCACACCAGGGAACGTCACACCAGGGAACATCACACCAGGGAAAGTAACACCTGGGAAAATAACACCAGGGAAAATGACATTAGAGAAAGTAATACCTTGGAAAATAACAGCAGGGAACATCAAATCAGGGAAAATAATACCAGGGAAAGTAACACCAGGGAAAATGACATTAGAGAAAGTAATACTTTGGAAAATAACAGCAGGGAACATCACACCAGGGAACATCAAACCAGGGGAAATAACACCAGGGAACATCACACCAGGGAAAATGACATTAGAGAAAGTAATACCTAGGAAAATAACACCAGGGAACATCACACCAGGGAGAGTAACACCTAGGAAAATAACACCAGGGAAAATTACACCTGGAAAACTAACACCAAGGAATATAACATCATGGAATATAACATCAGGGAATGTAACATCAGGATATGTAACATCAGGGAATGTAACATCAGGGAATGTAACATCAGGGTATGTAACATCAGGGTATGTAACATCAGGGAATGTAACATCAGGGAATGTAACATCAGGGAAAGTAACAGGGAATGTAACACCGGGGAATTTAACATCAGGGTATGTAACATCAGGGAATGTAACGCCAGAGAACATAACAGAGGGAATGTAACAGAAACTTTAATGATAACAACACCAGAGGATTAACAATAGTGGGAAAATAACATAAGGGAAAGTTATACCTAGGAAAATAACAACAGGGGAAATGACACCTCAAAAACTAACACCAGTAAAAATACCACAACGGAATGTAACACCAGGGAACATAACAGAGGATTTTATTCAGAAACCCTGAAAATATAGGTATCGAACAAAAATTAAAATCTATATCAATTAGTTTCCCAAGATATATGAAATATGTCGGTCATTTTGAAAATCAAGATGGCCGACAGCTTTTACCAGCTTTTAATATTGCTCGTATTTGGATTCACTGAACCTGAAAATATAGGTATAGAAAAAATTGGGATTTACATCAATTTGATTTTAAAATTTTATGCTTTAAATATTTTATGGCGGCCATTTTTCAAAATGGCCACCATGGCCGTCAGCAGCAAGATCCAGTTGGGGTCCCGTTCTCAAATACCTTGTATAAAGTAATAGTAACAATGTGCCATATTTCATACATGTATCACAAAGTGCACGATTTTATACTTACGACTCCGGACTATACGTATATACCCATACAGATAGTATCAGTGAGACCCGTCAGGCTACCGTACACCTGGTCACGTACCTGAAGAAACATATTGTTCTAGTGCCGTACTTCTAGTCAATGTACCTTAAACATATCAATTAGGCTATTCAGTAAGCTGTTAATTATAATTAACCCCTCGACTGTATTACAGTGATAACACGTCATATATATCTGGTTACGGTAAAGTATCATGAGATTTGTTTGTTTTAATAATATATTGGTTTATTATTAGGAACATTCCCCCCACGGGAAAACATGACTTTTTTCGGTTTTTGTAATACGCTTAAGTTAAGTTTCCTAAGTCAATGTATTATGATGAAAATGCAACCCGAATGATTTCATTTTAGTACGTTTACATCTTCGATATTCCACGGGCTACTATCACTGTCGTAACATCCACTATTACGACAAAGTGATTATTACGACAGAGATAGTAACCCCTGGAAAATCGAGGATGGTATATGTATACGTTTATGGAAATGCATGTAATTTAGAGGTGAACAAGATATCTGTATATCCCAAAAATATCATATGACTGTCTATAACAAACGGGGTTAACCAAGGGCATGTCATGTTTATAAGAAGGCGAGGTACTACGAGAAAAATCGTAGACCATTCCTAGCAAGCATGATTTTCAAACTTGATATACGAGAATCTAGCAGAAACATACCGGTATGGTGTCGCGACTTTTTAATTTAGTTTAAGTTTGTGTTTTTATGACGTACACAATGTCTTCTCGTGGTTCTTTTCATATTACACATGGTAAAATTATAGAACATTTACCGCACTGACAAGGTCCATATTCGTACCGTCGTTGTTGGGTGTCCATTGTCTTATAAACTTTATAACGAGGCTATAATCGATTATCAATGACACAAAATGGCGGATCATCAGAGATTCGATATTTACAGAAGAAATGAAGAATGATGAGAAAATGAAGGCGAAAACCCGCAGCATGTTCATTTTAACTATCGTAATGGAGGCGGCAAAAGAGAGGTATTTAGGAATGTGTATGGAAATGATTATATTTTCTGTAGAAAACTCTATAAGTTTGGAAATTGACAATTTTCTTTCAACAAAAGCAGTAATTTGATAGACCAATATCTCGATTTAAATGCTGGATATCCACAACTCCGTTGATTTATTAGTTTAAATGGACAGTGGTACACAATTCTTATACTTCAAATTAGAATAACATTGTTTTAAATGTAGTAAAATGTTATCGAGACAATGTATTGCACAATTACTCAGAAATCGTTTATCATGACCCTGGGTGTTAATAGTGGTGAAACAAAGCAAACAAACCATTTATCATGGATAAGCTATTCCCACGAGTACAAATTGTCCGTAATTATAACCAAAGGTTAGATCTAAATACTGTTCTCATTTACCTATCCCAAACAGACCAAATGATGCATAATTTAAGTTAAAATTGAGCTATTACATGATAATGCATTCATTCTGTCATTTTAGTACATATCATATTAAGCTATGCCTCACTCAATTCCCATACAACTACTATTATTTCTGTGTCAATTGTTACTGATCCAGTAGCGGTATCAAGTTAAGAAAAAGTTCTCTATACAGTAAACCTCTCTTGTATTAAACGCTTGAATCGTATACAGTGGGTGATCATGTGTCAAATCTTACCAAGGATGATTCGAACACGGTATCGAATACGAGCACAGTGGACCCGCGATAATCCGGACGCCGATAGTCCGGAAAACGGAAATGTCACGGAACGGACTTCCGTAACGTTATTTATACTCACAAGTCTGGAAATTCGGATTCAGGACAGTTTAGGCTGGGAACGAAGTGTCCGGATTATCGAGGGTCCACTGTATCACGATTGTGTATCGGATACATTATATGGCCCTTTCCTTGTAAAGTCAGCTAAAATTTCCATTATTGTGTCGAACACTTTTAAACACAAATAAAGCCACTCAAATATATAAACCCTGCCCTTCTTTGAAACTGGCTGAAGGTCGTCGATGGTTTCTTCCTAGAACTCTGTCTTTCTTCCATTGATATTTTATACTACTGTTACTAAATGATTCAGCTCTTTGGAGGGAATGTATGTACACATAAAACAAGATACTTAAAAGTTGAAAAATATCTATAAAATGCATGCAATCAGTACGTCGCAGGCGTAGCCACGAACGAAACCATAACAGATGATTTCAAATCGAAATTGTTATACTGTATTATGTACATGTAATCAAAAGCAAATACTAATAATATTGAAATTATTTGATTTAATTGTTAATTTTATCACTTCTAAAATCTTCCTGGTACGGATGATATAAAACTATATTGATATCCGTTTTTTAATTAGTTAAATGATCACAAAAACATTTGACGTTCATTGTGCTTCATGTCTTTACAGATGAAGTTTCTCTCTACCAGAATCAGGAATATCTGAACAGAAAACAAAATGGCGTCATCCGTGGTGAGAAAGAACAAGGCGTTCGGAAACCCCATCCGGATCTGCCCCCAACATCCCAGGAAGAAGATCGTCAGCGTGTGCAACACGTGTGGGGAGCAATTCGTGTGTTTGTTGTGTATCGCGGCGGCCCACACCGGTCATCGTCTGGTCGAGACAGATGATTACTTGAACGTGAAGAAAGTCTCACTGTCTGGCCTCCTGGTAGACTCTGAGGCTAAGATAAAGACAATCGATGAACGGATGGAGAAAGTACAGCAGTTCAGACAGGACAACAAGAAGGTGTTGGAACACACAATACAAGCTGTTGAGAACAGGGGCGAAGAGTTGAAAGCCGAAATTGATAAAATCGTTAAAGATTTTACCGAACGTTCCCGGGATACTTGTGAAAAGAACACGGACATTCTGGAGTCTATAGAGAAAAAGCTTCTTACCCAATTAACAGACTTGACAGCTATTGTCAACAAATGTAAAAACGCGCTCGCAAATGATAAGAACGCGGATATGGGTTCGTTAGAAAGAAGCTTGCGAGTGGAGAATTCTCGGCCCTTCAAACCTTTCCCTGTGTTACAAACGCCTGGCCTTATTGCGGAAGAGGATCCTTCAGCTCAACAGCTTATCTTGTTCGGCTCAATGAGCCTTAAAGACTGGCGTCTAGAGATATTTGACCCAAATGAGGACGACCTTATTTCGGACGTATCGAGTAGTGTCACTGGAAAAAGCAAGCTGAAGACGGCTCAAGTGAAGGCCATTGCTTCCTTCCGTCACGTGACTCAGGGTCGGATCTCGATTGTCGCTCCTACCCTTGACGGGAAGGCCTGGGTGGTGAAGGGCGGTGGATGTGAAGCCGACCTCATGTTACAGTCTGGGGATACAAAGCAGACGACAGCAGTGGAGTCTTATCTCAATGTTGTTGATCTGATGGTGAAGGCAGATTCCACGAAGACTGTGATCCTCTGCTCCGACGGATCCATTCGGAATATCCTGCAGACTGGAAAAACCAATCCGATGTATCGTACCAGGAACACAGCCACAAGCCTTTGTGAGTCGGCAGAGGGAGGGAGCATTTGGGTCACTCAAGATGATGGTAAAATCGTGAAATATTCCAAAGAAGGCGAGGTTTCGCAGACGATTCACACAGATCCGTCCGGTCGGAAACTCTTCTCAATGCCAATCAAAGTCCGTGTGAATAGACGCACGGGTGACATGGCAGTTATTGAAGACTCACTTCCTCGCCACGTGCTCATTATGGACAGAAGAAGCAATATATTATTCCGTTTCCATGGAGATCTCACACTTGACGAGCGCCAGAATCACGTTCAAGATGGCGAAGGTCAAGGTCGAAGCAGGTTCATCCCGACTGCTATCTGTTTTGACAGAAATAACAATGTTATAGTGTGTGACGTTGGTACGAAGTCCGTAATGTTGGTTGACAGGCGAGGACGAGCCACCAAAAGTATATGGCGGGACGGTAATTTACCGACAAGCTGTGGGACACAGCCCAACGGTGACTTGTGGGTAGGGTTCTCAAATGGCAAGGTCAAGGTCCTCCGTTATCTGATATAGCTAACGAATGTTCACGAAACAGAACAGTTGTAAGGCCATCAAGCTAATATTTAGGGACAGTTGCATCAGTTTACAGACAGTATTTGTATATTGTAGAGTTATCTGTCATTGCGGTCCCCACATTGAAATTGAGATTGATTTTTTTTTCAGAGAAAACGAGTCAACTTGTGCTAACAAAATAATGACGTCACAATACCTACCCAGAAGGGAAATTACTCTGCAAAATCGGAAACGAGATCTTGTGATGTAGTCGGATTTCAAAAGTATCTTGTGTCACGACTTCGCGCCTAAAATTGCTTTCGACGATACCGGGAGAAATTTATGAAGCTGTAGTATATAAATATAAACTTTATTTATTTTACATCGATTACGAAACAAGTTATACAACTTATGTAAATCACACTCGATGACCCGGATGTAAGCGCGCGAGGGATCTTAGTGTGGGAGGAAACCGGAGTGCCCGGAGAAAACCCACGTGATCGGGCAGGTGACCCCTAGGTGAAAGGCGGGTGGCTTAACCACTACACCACCCGATCACCCTAGGAAGCTGTCTTAGCATCAATGGATCTGTCCTGATTCTTACAACTGTGTTGGTCACTTTTTAGTGATACAGGGTATATGTGAATTAAAGTGGTGACAGATTTAGGTTTCTCTAAACCGTTATACGATATGGAGTTCAGAATGTAAAATGAAAAGTAATTTAGACTACTTTTTGAGCCGACCATTCTTAAAGGATATTCGCATAAGAAAAAAGAACTTGTTTAACGAAGGCCTATGGCCAGACTTCAATATTATTCATAGGCATCATTTATGACCCAATCAAATAGGACGGTTATAATTTGAAAGTAAGGTGTGAGTGTAATTCCAACTATAACCGTCTTATTTGATTATTGTCGTATGTACTTTATGAATCAACACACATTTGCAAAGAAAATATTTATGCTGATGAGGTCGTTAAGAATTTAAAACCTTATTTGAGGATTAACATAAGGTTATGTTATAAAAAAATAAATAAAAGACGTACACTTTCAAAAAATGGTTTCATGATTTACTGATTGCAGCATAAATGTTATTTGAAATGTACGTATAGAATGAGTGGAGGAATAAAAACATTTTTAACTTTACGTTTTACGTTTATTTTTTGTGATCTTTATTACAAGTTTTGCATACTTCCGTCATCACCAATCAAACCTTACGAAATATAAATCAACTCCATAGAAATGCTCGTACTTTTGGGGACAGTCCGTGAACTATATACAGGAAAGGTCCGTGGTATATATCTCATACTTTAAGGTTAGTCCGTGAAATACATCTCGTCATATACGTGAAACAGTACGTGGTATATATCTGATATTTTTGGGCAAGTCCGCGAAATACATCATGCCATATACATGTACGTGAAACGGTTCGTGGTATATATCTTATACTTTGAAAACCAGTCCATAAAATACATCTTGTCATATAAGGGAAACGTCTGTGGTATATATCTTTCACTTTAGGACCAGTCCGTGAAATACATATTGTCATGTACAGGAAAGTCCGTGGTATATGTTATTATGCTGCACTAGGCAGGTTTAGCGGACTGATGGGACATGCCTTTTTATACGTGTGGACTCATTGACTCTGTTTTGCCCCTGGTCTAAAAGCTAACATGTTTTATGCTTAACGGTCGAATAATGCAATTTTACCATTTTCATATAAATTAATAAATTATAATTTCAATTCTACCAAGACTTCAACACAGTTAACACCATTATCTAGAATGAAATTATTTAACTGATTTTCCAACGAGAAAGACTTTATTTGTATCCAAAAACTAAGACATGCGAAATAGCTAAATGCGTAAAATGAATAAAAGATTTTGTTAAGTACACAATGGAAAATTATTAACTGTTATATTTAACACATGTGCATGTGGTCCATTATTAAGTACTATCAGTAAAAAACATAAAACTACTTTGTATACATGTACTTCTATTAGTACATCGGTATATTAAATTCTCTAGACGACTCTGATACCACATAGTCAATGGTTTATTGCCTATGGAGAACAAAAGGCATGGCTTCAATACCAAACCTTGTCTGACACATAATTAATTCTCAATGAACTCACGCTCTGTGGGTTTAAATCTAAGTGTCAAACTGTTATGCACACCAGACGTCGATTTGTAAAATTATTTGATATTGATTTATAATGCTTTGTTACTTTGCTTCCGGACAATATTCACACCGTGGTGTATGTACAACTCCAATATTGATGTCATTTGGTATCGCCGAAACAATCGGAAATCCGATCGGGCTTGTCCGGCATTCTTCGGCAAAGCACGTATATATCGAATATATTATATACTGCAATGTACAGTCTTGAATAATCTCAGCTGTTTGCAATACATTGTCTTGCACAAGTTCGTGTTGTATATATTCTAAACAACATATGTATCAATAGATTTTGTCATCCACTACTCTTTTTGTTTTGGCACACTTATATTATTTCAACGCATTTCTTTCTGAAACAAATAAAGTCTTTTGTTCATTACGCAACTATTCCCGGCTGTGGGCCGTCTGTTCATTCAACTGTAATGTTATCCAATATTCTCCAAATATTACTTATTAGTACATTGTACATATCTATCTGAAATCTGACGTTCTTTAAAGGTAAGGGAAATGCTTTTAAGTCTTTTTATAGGTTTTCAGTATTGTTTGCTAAATGAACTTTTAAAATTAATGTTTTTACGTTTGACATTTATACTCATACATGCGTAATTGATAAATAATGCAGCAAAATTACGAGAATCCTGTCCATTTACAACTTCGCTAGCTAAATGTATTTGTCCGATTCTTTTTCTACCATTGTCTCCCACCCTTGAGAGAGAATCAGACTAACACCCTTGGCTAGCGAAGTTGGTCCATTTGGTAATTTTCAACAATGTTTACCACGCCTGTTAACTTTTTCATTTACCACTAAAAGATATATTTCTTACTCGCCGTCGATACATAATTAAACAGATAGTGACGGCCTACTTACAGGCCTACAACATACACCAAACTATTCCTTACATTTGACTCTAAATATATATTCACGTCCTACAGGGAGCTGAGAGTTAGTTACAATTTATGTGTACTTTGACCTGTCCAAGTGTACATTGACCATTGTAAGAGGTTTAGGTCAGTGTATAATATATAATTCTGAGTGAATTCTCGCTCTATCCGGTATGGTTTCTCCTTTTTCGTACAAATGGATAAAATCTCGATTACTTCGAGAAAAAAATGCCATAAAGTTTACTCGGGGGAGCTTTCGAATTAAGTTACTCGACTGCTTGGATAACTCGAGGTTAGTTCTACTGGAGTTCGACTTTTTTCACACTTTCAGATGATCAAATCTATTATGGGATTATTCTATTCATATTTTTATGAATGAAAGCTGGATTCCACAGATAAACATCACCGACCTACGGTTAGCAGTTTTAAATCACAGGGGTCTGAGAATAAGTTACAGTTTATATCGATTTAGACCCACCAGAGTGCCCATAAACCGTTTTGTTACAGTTTATATCGATTTAGACCCACCAGAGTGCCCATAGACCGTTTTGTTACAGTTTATATCGATTTAGACCCACCAGAGTGCCCATAGACCGTTTTGTTACAATTTATATCGATTTAGACCCACCAGAGGGTCCATAGACCGTTTTGTTACAGTTTATATCGATTTAAACCCACCAGAGTGCCCATAGACCGTTTTGTTACAGTTTATATCGATTTAAACCCACCAGAGTGCCCATAGACCGTTTTGTTACAGTTTATATCGATGTAGACCCACCAGAGTGCCCATAGACCGTTTTGTTACAATTTATATCGATTTAGACCCACCAGAGTGCCCATAGACCGTTTTGTTACAGTTTATATCGATTTAGACCCACCAGAGGGTCCATAGACCGTTTTGTTACAGTTTATATCGATTTAAACCCACCAGAGTGCCCATAAACCGTTTTGTTACAGTTTATATCGATTTAGACCCACCAGAGTGCCCATAAACCGTTTTGTTACAGTTTATATCGATTTAGACCCACCAGAGGGCAAAAAATAAAAACAAAAATACGATACAGTCTAAATTCAACGCCCGGACAAATTTCGCAAACGACCGAAAAAAAAATGATAAGATCGACCAAAGTTCTGTTTATTAATGCAGTACATGTACATGTACATGTAATTGCATTATGTTCAACAAAACATGAAGACCCGATTTATCAGTGAAAATTATACTCAAATATCTTAATCAGGAATTTAAATTTAGCGAGTCCATGTTCAGCGAATTCCCAAAAAGGAGTCTTCATTTTCTTCAATTAATTTCTTTTCCGGAAAAATCAGAGCAAAATTATCAATAACTGTAAAATCTCCGGTTTAGTCTCGCATCTCCAGAAAATCGCGATTTCTAGAATAATAATTTTCAATTTTCTTTTAGAATGGAATTTTAATGAGAATATAATACAACCAATTATACCTTTTGTTAGCCCTCATTGTGCGTCAATGTGATGGAGACAAAGATGTCAAATTTATTGATATTTCAAAAGAATTTGTAGAAACGTTTATGCATTAATGAATGTGTCTACAATTACCAAAGACTGATTAAAAAACAACTTAGATCATAAATGAGTCTTGAGTAAACAAACATAACTTTCGAAGCTTATAAGTATATCACCTTCAGTATTAATTTACGAACAAAGGGAGGTAACCTGTATTGTTTAGAGGTATCGATTACAAGAACAAACCTTGACTTTCTGTAATATGAGGTGGCAGTGTACAGTAGATTTGAAAAATTCAGCAAAATAAAATGCAGGCTTTAATTATGTACACACAGCTTTTTAACCTTAAATGACATCTATATAAAAGTATATATATTTTTAATCTACACAACATTTGCAATTGTTATGCAGAGTTCATTTTTGGACAGGTCTGCTTTTTGTGGTTTTGTGAGCCTGTAAAAACCATGGTAACCAAATTTGTTTTTTTGAAAAAATGCAAAAAATTGGGATTTTCAACCCAAAATTACACCCCCTCTAGGAGAATTTTTTTTCTTGGACACAGTTTAAAACCAAGCATCACTGCCGTGATAGCGGAACTGAGCCTATTTCGACATAGGTATATCATTAAACTTTTGAGCAATCTTACCTCGTACCCCGGCTATCAATTTCTGCTGCTACAGTATTGAGTTTTTCCATCTGAGACGCACATTCGGATACCCTCTAAACCATTAATCTCGAACCCATTTTGGGGAATTTCTTTATGCAAATGTGAAGCCTGCATATAATTCTCTAGATTGAATTCACCAATTTTAGGATATATTCATTTTTCAATTTTTTATGCATATAATAAAACAGGGGCTTTCTGCTTGATAAAAATCCCATGGCCATTCGGCCTTACTGTACACTGCTACCTGAGTGACAAATAGTTAAACTTTTAAAATGCGCCGATTGGAGAAACAACTTATAATTTCTTTGAATTAGCTTCCACAGTAGTTCAACAACTCACAACTCCATGTAGCATTGCTTGGCTTCGTGCGACAAAAATAGTGCAGGTTGTTTCAATTGGAATTAGCATTGTCATTTTGACTAAAATCGCCTCAAGTTTGAAACGGAGAAAAAATCGTAGACTTGAGTGCACACGTTTTCGACTAAGTTATATCTGAGTTACGTTTTTATTATTTATTTATTTATTTATTTATTTTTAATTATTTATCAAATGGGCTGCAAATGAAGTTCGAAACTTGAATCTTAAAATTGACTGAAGCTGACAGTACTGAAGAAAAGTCTAACTTAAGTTTAAATCAATCGGAACAATGGTCTGGAAATGAATCCGATTAGCGGAATGGATTTAAGTGTTTGGGAGTACAGTATAGAAAATATTTAAGAACATATTCCAGGCTGGGTGAAACCATTTCTCCGGCAAGGGTAAATGTATAATTATTATCATAGCATAAGAGAATTAATCGAAATAAATCATCATGAACAGACCTCGATATAAATCGTTAACGATGCCTTTACAAACCTTCTCCTTTGGCCGTAAATTACATATTTTACATCGATAAACCCATAAATGAAAGAGCTTGACAACAGTTTATCCATTTAGCTTTTAATAAAAAACGTCTCGGTTAATATTTCTATTTTCCCAGTTCATGTCACATAATATTAACCAGTACAGAAGTCCATAACTGTATAATGCAGAATACAATATTGCTACTTTCATTTTTACAAATAATGCCGTTTACATACGAGTAACACAATAATTCATGATAGGTATGTCCGGGTTTCTTCTGTCTCTACCACCAGAGTTAGGCACTTAGACAGACAGCTGTCTGTAGGTGTCAGTGGTGTAGGGCCGGATTGATTTCAGGCATTTGAAGAAATAGTAAGAATTGTGTTGAATAAACCTTCGAATGACATTTAAAAACACGCAACTGCAATTGTGTGAAATGATATAAATGGGTGAAGCAAACATAATTTAAGCACATGTTGAACATAATGTATACACATACATGTAGGATAGTACATGTAGCATACAAAATAATTCTTTTGATTGATGGTAACCATTTGAGGTATCATCTTTCAACCTTGCTCGTTGTCCATGAACAAATCTCGATCAGTTTAATGTAGTCTTTGTAAGGCAACGTACTATCTATGTATGATTAGAATATTCAATTTCAAAGTTTTTGAATTTGGATTCTTAAAAATGTCATATATTACTATGTTGGGTCAAATTGCGTACATATATAATTTAATTTATAGATAGTATTTAAATTACAGTGTACTTGTAATGTACATACACTATAACATATGTTTATATGAATACTGGATATCCCGTTTCATTCCTTTTGACACGCGCCGTTTCCACGTTCTATAGTTGTGAAATACATACCATATTCCATTAAAGATTTTTTACCTGTGGTAGGTTAGCTGCGGCTGTGTTGTACTATATACCTAGTAGTTTATATTCCTGATTGATTTGCCTTCTGTGTGGACTATTTATCGAATTCTACTCATTCATTTGTTTTTATCTCGGTGGCATATGTCAATTTCAAGCTGCGTTGGATGTCGATTTCGTAAAACGAAACGTCCGTCAACTAGAGAGGTCACAGGGTCAAACAATACGTATCCCGCACACCCCTGCGACAACAATAGCATGACGTAACAAGCCTGCTCCATAGCTACGCTAAGAAGATCGACTGGATATCGAACGTCGAACTTTCTCTTGGAGGAAATATACTGTGAAAAAGATAGGAAAACTCCATTAATTAAATACTAGTTTGGATTTATAAGGCAAAGGAGCAAAATGCCGCTACCACCAAATGGAAAAAGTATTTTAATGACACCTGACCCATTCCATACACCGGGGTAAGTAAATAACTGAAAAGTCATTTGGATATTTAGTCAGTAAAATGACCCACCGTTAGACAGCCTTTAAAAGATTAACTTGTTCTAGTTTTGAATGCGTTTAAAACCTATTTTCATTTATAAACTAACGTTGAACGATTTTACAATATACATATCTGTTCACGCTCGGTGGATCAAGTTGAAAGTCATCACATAGTGTTTTATCTAATCATTATAGATAATCGGGAAAATAAATTTAACATCGGAAAAAGGTTAGTGTTTAAATCTTTGGCAAAATGTCGTGTACATGTAGCAACCGTATTGATCCAGTTTCTGTATTGATTTAGCTGTCATTACAATAGAAAAAAAAGTGGTTGTCATTGTTTTGCATTAAGACAAGAAAATAGTTTAAAAGATATTCATTGTACTGCTTGTTACTAAGTTGACCCCGTTTGATTAGGATTGTCTTTTACAACTGGTAGAGTGGTTAAATAGGGACTTCTGGATCGCTAGTGTCATGTAGTTATTTCCGGGAACTTCGGTTTCATGTACCGCCGAAACATTGATTATCAATATCCCTTCTTTGCCCATTCCCTTCCCCGGTCCCACCTACTCCCTCTTCATCCCGTCTTCCGAGAATCTGTTCCTTTCCTCCGATACATAATTTGTTTGCATTTCTAACGTCTCTATCCATTACGGGATTGGAAATCGATATTTCCAAATGTCTGTAACTGGTTCTTGGTAGGGGATATCAATTATTTACTGGACTAAACAATTACGTGTCCCGTTATGTATTTCTTTTATATGGGATTACTTTGATCTGCGTTGAAGTAACAAAATAATGATACGTCAGTAGTATTATGTTGTGCGATATATTCATTTTAATAATTAACATCCCGGGTTTCATTTACACACCGTTAAGTTTACTCATTATACTCCTACACCTACACGATATTGAAATAGACATTATTGTCGTGTGGCCCCCCCCCCCCCCCCCTACACGATATTGAAATAGACATTATTGTCGTGGCCCCCCTACACGATATTGAAATAGACATTATAGTCGTGGCTGGTTCCCCCCTACACGATATTGAAATAGACATTATAGTCGTGGCTGGTTCCCACCTACACGATATTGAAATAGACATTATAGTCGTGGCTGGTTCCTTCACTTTAAACCATCCTATTGTATGCCTACTAATACTATTCAGACCTAAGACAGAATTTGTTGTTTTATTTTATCTACAAAATAAAACAAAAAAACCTGATAAATAGCCATATGGATCAAGATAAATAGGTTTATCCGGTAACGTATCCGATTCCGGACCATTATCCATAAGATATATCCGATCTTTCCGTGGTTACTACTTCCGACACGACGGTTCCTTTCTTCTTCTTTTATTGGTGCCAAAAATCCATCGATGACGATGATTATATATTGTGTGGATACGAAGGGGCGTGATTGTGAAAAAAAGTTATTTACAGTGACTGTGAAGATGGGGTTATTTTTTAGGTTATAATTATAAGATAAAAATGTGATAGAGTTTAGGGAGTGGGGTTTAGTTCTTCAAGCTCTGTTTTTAGGATATGTGACTTGAAGACCTCTAGTGAAGTGCTTTGTACTGTAGCAACCGGGAGGATGTTCCATTGTTTAATTGTGTGTGGAAAAAATGAATGTTTGAATATGTCCTTGGTGACAGCTATATATCTATAATGTGAATGGGTGTGATTGTCTAGTCATGTAGTCTATCAGATTAAGAATTTGATTATACACATGTAGTTTATTGCCACATGATGGTGTATGATTTTATAAAATAGTTTTAAACGTGTTCTTGTTCTGCGTGTTTGTAGTGAGGTCCAGTTGAGGTTTTCCATCCTGTCTTGTACTGAACTTGTGTTGTGGTATCTACTTGTTGTGTAGCGTGCTGCTCTGCGTTGTGTTTTTTTTCAATTTGCAACAAAACAAATGTATGCAAAAGTAGAAAGCATCAAGCATTAATATATCTCATATTTATGCACCCAGTTCTAATACACACAAACGCACATAAATTGCACTATTTGTCCGCTTTCCCTTTGGGTATTCAAATATCAATTCAATGTAGCGTCTGAAAACAACTGAGCTTTAGAGAGAGGGAACAAACTTGGCTCTGTCAACTGAATGTGTGGAGAGCAGTTGAGTGACATAAACAGAATAATTCCTAAGATAACTGTTAAGTTTCTTACACCTTCCATTTTTCAGTACTGGTACAGTCCTTTCAAACGTTTCATTGTCGGACCATGTTATTTTTCAAAGTCTTCACACGTATGTGATTTATTCATATGTCCCAGAATAGTCTGTTGTTTTTGTCGTTTCCCTACCTAAAAGAACGCTAGCGTTCATGACGTCATCTTTATTGTTACGTAATAATAGTATCGTTGGGAGAATGATGACAGTATGCATGTCAAGGTTTTAGATGACTGTTTCCTAGTAGATTCATTTCTCGTGTAGATTATCTACAACTTGTTCAACTGTCGACATTTAGGAGGACTGTTTCTGATAAACTCTTCCATATTTTCCTACAACATAAGACTCCCATTAAGCCAGTTTCCTCTTGGCGTATAGCTACCCGTAACACAACATATTTTCTCCTTTTCCTAAAATCGATCCAACTCCATTGACCTACATTATGTTTTCAGTCCTCGCTTTAATTTATTGCAAAATCTTTTCACCTCCACTCCTTTTAATATCACTATCATCGATTCTTTACACTTTCAAACAAATGTAATATTAACCTTGCAGACCCTATCAAAATTAACCCTGCGACTTTATGCCCTAGTGTATTTCTATGTCCCTATAAATTAATTCTTGTACTATCAATCATAAGAAACTAGCCCGCATGTAGTTACAACCCTATGTATATGTACATGTTTAATGAAGCTTGTCGAGACTCCAATGGAGGGACTTTTCTTAAAGATGCATGTGCCGTCGAAAATGTCGACTTAAAGATGCTGAATCCATTTCACCCTTGAACAGGATAAAATTATTAATAATGTCTTGGTAAAGGTATTCCTTGAAGTGTAGTTTTCAGTGTCCGTCCAAAGAAGGTTCTATACAGTTAATCACATTAAATAGTCAATTTACAAGGTAACAGTCTAAAAGTGTCATTTTGTGAGTTGATTCTTGCGAAATTCTCCAGTTTAAAACAAGGTTTTATATACCAAAAATTCGAAAGGTTTGAGATAACTTCCATCAGAGATAATTTTTTGTTTGAGTTGGCGATTCTTTGTCTCCAGAAATCGGGGCGTGGTAAAACTTCCTTTTCAACCGGCTCCAGTTTTTTCATATTGCGATTTTCCTTTACTTACAATGGGATTTGCAAATCTTATTGCGTCTTTTCTCTTCAATATTTTCGACCCCGTCCTCTATTCACCAGACCACGGGACCCGATACTTGCCGAGACAATTTTTCTCTGCCCATGTCTTTTCTGTATTTTTTGAGAGTTGTAAGTCAGGGCGCTGTACTTGGCACGGTCTTTTTCTGTTTTACGATATCTCATATACGTGTGTACATAAACCCGATGGCGGTGCGGTGATTGTCGTCGACCTTTGATAGTACAGAATAAAAATGCTAACAAGCTGTTAGTGCCATTCAATAGAATATCAACAATTTACGTACGGTATCTAAAATAGCTACACTGACCTATACAAAAGTTAGATAGGAATGGCTTTCATCTCAACAACTTCCACCTATAAAACGAATATCAATACAATTAAGGGTTGTACACCATTCCTTACTAGTTTATGCATACATAAATAATCACATCATTTTATGATTACCCTTTATGACCCACTACCTTTCCGGAGCAAAACATAAAGGTTCCTTGAAAATTATTAATAACATCAGAAAATATATACCGATGGCCTAAGACGAGGTTACAACACCAAATACATGTATACATATGCAAGATTTCCTGCGTGATATTTGAAAACAGTGGAGAGTCATTTCGCTGTTTTGCCATCAGGTGCAGTGATAGTCAATACCGCAGTGTATTTAAGATGAAGACAGGAAACATAAGACGTTATGAAAATTAATATTTTATTCATTATTGTTTAGAAGGTGATGATAAATGTAGTATTAACGGTAAGTTAATAACTTTTGCGATTCTACAAAATTATCAACCTCGTTTTATATTTCCATTCTAAAAATTAAAAGTCGTTTTGGAAAAAGGCCTTTAAATTGAAAATTAAGTTACCCTTGGAAAATAATTTTTGTGTTTTGAGAAAAATTTTATTTCTTTATGCATACAAACTTAGGAAGAGGGCTGTATAAGTTGGAAAACGTGTGCCAGATCCCATAGTATATAAAATATCACAATAAAATATGTCTAAATCAATAGTATTTCAAGGTATTTAACCTGTCATAATTTCGGCTCTTATTTGCACCGAATAAGTTAAATGAATCGAGATAAATTCCATGTTCATATTTAACATAAAACGCTTCCTTTTATGGTACGTTGATTAACTAAGGCGGGTGTTTATGTTTCGGTATGGCCTACAGATCCTGTTAAGTGCGCCCTCAACACAAAATGATAGTCTGTTTATGTTTAAGATATCGAAAGAGGTCTGTATTTTCCATTTAAGTATAATTTCTGTGTCAATATTTAAATCAGAAATGAAACTCTTTTGTGATTGTTCAAGCAGTTTCATGTTACATTTCACGCCAAACTACCAATTACCGGCTTAAAACTTGTCTTTTGTTAAAAGTTTATTCACCACTATATCAAACATTTATGGAAGATAAACGTTAAGTTCGACTGGGATAAAAATATACTGATATATGTATTTGTATATCCGTGAATTATTTAGATCCCTTATAACTTTTGACAGCTCTTCTTTGTTTGTGTATGTCTGCGATATCCAAGTTCATTAAACCATTCGGACACTGTAATATTACATATTCAATATGTTATTACATAATGTGAAATGAGCTTTGATAATATTTTATCGGCTTAATGTATATTCCATACCCAAAGGTGAAGGTTAATGATTTTAAATAGCTACACGGTATGTCTGAGAACATATGAAATAGGGACTGTTCCAATCATTAGTACATTATAATGAAATGATTGTAGTTTTATCAATGCGCGATATTATATTAAAATATGGTTTCATTTCAATTGATAAGTTTACAAAGAACTTATCTTCCCTTCAGTTCCAAAGATCTTGCGCAAGATATAATCTCAAATCAATCTTCAATTATTCAATAATTTATCCTGCAACCAGCATCGCTTTTTTGCTGTAAGAATTTCAGAACGTGCGCCAATTCGACTAACCTAAAACTTCCGAGGCGTAACAATGTCGACTCGCAATACTCTGACCTTAGTTATATAGATTATTTTAATGAATATTACAGGATAAAAGTATACATGGTCAGTGTCTGAAAATATGAGCTGTATTTTTTGCGAGGGTTAAGAAAGAAAAAGCGACATGTACATTGACATTGACCTTAAACACTTATCACGGTTATATTGACGTGTATATCAGTTGTGTGATATATAAACGCGCCTGTCACGAGGTTAAACAATTAATTGGTTTGTTGGACATTAGTCGACACAAACTCTATAATATCGAACTGTAAACATTCATATTATGGATACTTAAAATCAAGAATGTGTCAATTTGTCATATAAATTACACCAGAGGCAAACTATCCTATCAAATTTGTGTTGCCATTTCCCTAAACCACCGACAGTTATCTTTGACGCTAAGTTAAGAACTACTGACCTTTAGTTGGGCGTCATTTACCTTTAGTTGAACGCCAATAACCTTAAGTTGAGCGTCACTAACCTTAACATGCACGTCATTTACCTTTAGTTGAACGCCAATGACCTTTAGTTGAGCGTCACTAACCTTAACATGCACATCATTTACCTTTAGTTGAACGCCAATGACCTTTAGTTGAGCGTCACTAACCTTAACATGCACATCATTTACCTTTAGTTGAACGCCAATGACCTTTAGTTGAGCGTCACTAACCTTAACATGCACATCATTTACCTTTAATTGAACGCCAATGACCTTTAGTTGAGCGTCACTAACCTTAACATGCACGTCGTTTATCTTTAGTTGAACGCCAATGATCTTAAGTTGAGCGTCACTAACCTTAACATGCACGTCATTTACCTTTAGTTGAACGCCAATGACCTTTAGTTGAGCGTCACTAACCTTAACATGCACATCATTTACCTTTAGTTGAACGCCAATGACCTTTAGTTGAGCGTCACTAACCTTAACATGCACGTCATTTACCTTTAGTTGAACGCCAATGACCTTTAGTTGAGCGTCACTAACCTTAACATGCACGTCATTTACCTTTACCTTTAGTTGAACGCCAATGACCTTTAAGTTGAGCGTCACTAACCTTAACATGCACGTCATTTACCTTTAATTGAACGCCAATGACCTTTAGTTGAGCGTCACTAACCTTAACATGCACGTCATTTACCTTTAGTTGAACGCCAATGACCTTAAGTTGAGCGTCACTAACCTTAACATGCACATCATTTACCTTTAATTGAACGCCAATGACCTTAAGTTGAGCGTCACTAACCTTAACATGCACATCATTTACCTTTAATTGAACGCCAATGACCTTAAGTTGAGCGTCACTAACCTTAACATGCACATCATTTACCTTTAATTGAACGCCAATGACCTTAAGTTGAGCGTCACTAACCTTAACATGCACGTCATTTACCTTTAATTGAACGCCAATGACCTTTAGTTGAGCGTCACTAACCTTAACATGCACGTCATTTACCTTTAGTTGAACGCCAATGACCTTTAGTTGAGCGTCACTAACCTTAACATGCACGTCATTTACCTTTAATTGAACGCCAATGATCTTAAGTTGAGCGTCACTAACCTTAACATGCACATCATTTACCTTTAATTGAACGCCAATGACCTTAAGTTGAGCGTCACTAACCTTAACATGCACGTCATTTACCTTTAATTGAACGCCAATGATCTTAAGTTGAGCGTCACTAACCTTAACATGCACATCATTTACCTTTAGTTGAACGCCAATGACCTTAAGTTGAGCGTCACTAACCTTAACATGCACGTCATTTACCTTTAATTGAACGCCAATGACCTTAAGTTGAGCGTCACTAACCTTAACATGCACATCATTTACCTTTAGTTGAACGCCAATGACCTTAAGTTGAGCGTCACTAACCTTAACATGCACATCATTTACCTTTAATTGAACGCCAATGACCTTAAGTTGAGCGTCACTAACCTTAACATGCACATCATTTACCTTTAGTAGAACGCCAATGACCTTAAGTTGAGCGTCACTAACCTTAACATGCACATCATTTACCTTTAGTTGAACGCCAATGACCTTAAGTTGAGCGTCACTAACCTTAACATGCACGTCATTTACCTTTAATTGAACGCCAATGACCTTAAGTTGAGCGTCACTAACCTTAACATGCACGTCATTTACCTTAAGTAGAACGCCAATGACCTTTAGTTGAGCGTCACTAACCTTAACATGCACGTCATTTACCTTTAATTGAACGCCAATGACCTTTAGTTGAGCGTCACTAACCTTAACATGCACATCATTTACCTTTAGTAGAACGCCAATGACCTTAAGTTGAGCGTCACTAACCTTAACATGCACGTCATTTACCTTTAGTTGAACGCCAATGACCTTAAGTTGAGCGTCACTAACCTTAACATGCACATCATTTACCTTTAGTAGAACGCCAATGACCTTTAGTTGAGCGTCACTAACCTTAACATGCACGTCATTTACCTTTAATTGAACGCCAATGACCTTAAGTTGAGCGTCACTAACCTTAACATGCACATCATTTACCTTTAGTTGAACGCCAATGACCTTAAGTTGAGCGTCACTAACCTTAACATGCACATCATTTACCTTTAATTGAACGCCAATGACCTTAAGTTGAGCGTCACTAACCTTAACATGCACATCATTTACCTTTTATGAACGCCAATGACTTAAGTTGAGCGTCACTAACCTTAACATGCACATCATTTACCTTTAATTGAACGCCAATGACCTTAAGTTGAGCGTCACACTAACCTTAACATGCACGTCATTTACCTTTTTGAACGCCAATGACCTTAGTTGAGCGTCACTAACCTTAACATGCACATCATTTACCTTTAGTTGAACGCCAATGACCTTAAGTTGAGCGTCACTAACCTTAACATGCACATCATTTACCTTTATTGAACGCCAATGACTTAAGTTGAGCGTCACTAACCTTAACATGCACATCATTTACCTTTAATTAACGCCAATGACCTTATGACGCATGACTTAGTTGAGCGTCACTAACCTTAACATGCACATCATTTACCTTTAATTGAACGCCAATGACCTTAAGTTGAGCGTCACTAACCTTAACATGCACATCATTTACCTTTAATTGAACGCCAATGACCTTAAGTTGAGCGTCACTAACCTTAACATGCACATCATTTACCTTTAATTGAACGCCAATGACCTTAAGTTGAGCGTCACTAACCTTAACATGCACATCATTTACCTTTAATTGAACGCCAATGACCTTAAGTTGAGCGTCACTAACCTTAACATGCACGTCATTTACCTTAAGTTGAACGCCAATGACCTTAAGTTGAGCGTCACTAACCTTAACATGCACATCATTTACCTTTAATTGAACGCCAATGACCTTAAGTTGAGCGTCACTAACCTTAACATGCACGTCATTTACCTTTTATTGAACGCCAATGACCTTAAGTTGAGCGTCACTAACCTTAACATGCACATCATTTACCTTTAATTGAACGCCAATGACCTTTAAGTTGAGCGTCACTAACCTTAACATGCACGTCATTTACCTTTAGTTGAACGCCAATGACCTTAGTTGAGCGTCACTAACCTTAACATGCACTCATCATTTACCTTTAGTTGAACGCCAATGACCTTTAGTTGAGCGTCACTAACCTTAACATGCACGTCATTTACCTTTAGTTGAACGCCAATGACCTTTAGTTTGAGCGTCACTAACCTTAACATGCACATCATTTACCTTTAATTGAACGCCAATGACCTTAAGTTGAGCGTCACTAACCTTAACATGCACATCATTTACCTTTAGTTGAACGCCAATGACCTTAAGTTGAGCGTCACTAACCTTAACATGCACGTCATTTACCTTTAATTGAACGCCAATGACCTTAAGTTGAGCGTCACTAACCTTAACATGCACGTCATTTACCTTTAGTAGAACGCCAATGACCTTAAGTTGAGCGTCACTAACCTTAACATGCACGTCATTTACCTTTAATTGAACGCCAATGACCTTTAGTTGAGCGTCACTAACCTTAACATGCACGTCATTTACCTTTAGTTGAACGCCAATGACCTTTAGTTGAGCGTCACTAACCTTAACATGCACGTCATTTACCTTTAGTAGAACGCCAATGACCTTTAGTTGAGCGTCACTAACCTTAACATGCACATCATTTACCTTTAGTTGAACGCCAATGACCTTAAGTTGAGCGTCACTAACCTTAACATGCACATCATTTACCTTTAGTTGAACGCCAATGACCTTAAGTTGAGCGTCACTAACCTTAACATGCACGTCATTTACCTTTAATTGAACGCCAATGACCTTAAGTTGAGCGTCACTAACCTTAACATGCACGTCATTTACCTTTAATTGAACGCCAATGACCTTTAGTTGAGCGTCACTAACCTTAACATGCACGTCATTTACCTTTAGTTGAACGCCAATGACCTTAAGTTGAGCGTCACTAACCTTAACATGCACGTCATTTACCTTTAGTTGAACGCCAATGACCTTAAGTTGAGCGTCACTAACCTTAACATGCACATCATTTACCTTTAGTTGAACGCCAATGACCTTAAGTTGAGCGTCACTAACCTTAACATGCACATCATTTACCTTTAATTGAACGCCAATGACCTTAAGTTGAGCGTCACTAACCTTAACATGCACGTCATTTACCTTTAGTTGAACGCCAATGACCTTTAGTTGAGCGTCACTAACCTTAACATGCACGTCATTTACCTTTAGTTGAACGCCAATGACCTTTAGTTGAGCGTCACTAACCTTAACATGCACGTCATTTACCTTTAATTGAACGCCAATGACCTTAAGTTGAGCGTCACTAACCTTAACATGCACGTCATTTACCTTTAATTGAACGCCAATGACCTTAAGTTGAGCGTCACTAACCTTAACATGCACGTCATTTACCTTTAATTGAACGCCAATGACCTTAAGTTGAGCGTCACTAACCTTAACATGCACGTCATTTACCTTTAATTGAACGCCAATGACCTTAAGTTGAGCGTCACTAACCTTAACATGCACATCATTTACCTTTAGTAGAACGCCAATGACCTTTAGTTGAGCGTCACTAACCTTAACATGCACATCATTTACCTTTAATTGAACGCCAATGACCTTAAGTTGAGCGTCACTAACCTTAACATGCACATCATTTACCTTTAATTGAACGCCAATGACCTTAAGTTGAGCGTCACTAACCTTAACATGCACATCATTTACCTTTAATTGAACGCCAATGACCTTAAGTTGAGCGTCACTAACCTTAACATGCACGTCATTTACCTTTAGTAAGAACGCCAATGACCTTAAGTTGAGCGTCACTAACCTTAACATGCACGTCATTTACCTTTAATTGAACGCCAATGACCTTTAGTTGAGCGTCACTAACCTTAACATGCACATCATTTACCTTTAGTTGAACGCCAATGACCTTAAGTTGAGCGTCACTAACCTTAACATGCACATCATTTACCTTTAATTGAACGCCAATGACCTTAAGTTGAGCGTCACTAACCTTAACATGCACGTCATTTACCTTTAGTTGAACGCCAATGACCTTTAGTTGAGCGTCACTAACCTTAACATCCACATCATTTACCTTTAATTGAACGCCAATGACCTTAAGTTGAGCGTCACTAACCTTAACATGCACATCATTTACCTTTTGAACGCCAATGATCTTAAGTTGAGCGTCACTAACCTTAACATGCACATCATTTACCTTTAATTGAACGCCAATGACCTTTAAGTTGAGCGTCACTAACCTTAACATGCACATCATTTACCTTTAATTGAACGCCAATGACCTTAAGTTGAGCGTCACTAACCTTAACATGCACATCATTTACCTTTAGTTGAACGCCAATGACCTTAAGTTGAGCGTCACTAACCTTAACATGCACATCATTTACCTTTAGTTGAACGCCAATGACCTTAAGTTGAGCGTCACTAACCTTAACATGCACATCATTTACCTTTAAGTTGAACGCCAATGACCTTTAGTTGAGCGTCACTAACCTTTAACATGCACATCATTTACCTTTAATTGAACGCCAATGACCTTAAGTTGAGCGTCACTAACCTTAACATGCACATCATTTACCTTTAATTGAACGCCAATGACCTTAAGTTGAGCGTCACTAACCTTAACATGCACATCATTTACCTTTAGTTGAACGCCAATGACCTTAAGTTGAGCGTCACTAACCTTAACATGCACATCATTTACCTTTAATTGAACGCCAATGACCTTAAGTTGAGCGTCACTAACCTTAACATGCACATCATTTACCTTTAATTGAACGCCAATGACCTTAAGTTGAGCGTCACTAACCTTAACATGCACATCATTTACCTTTATTGAACGCCAATGACCTTAAGTTGAGCGTCACTAACCTTAACATGCACATCATTTACCTTTAGTTGAACGCCAATGACCTTAAGTTGAGCGTCACTAACCTTAACATGCACATCATTTACCTTTAGTTGAACGCCAATGACCTTAAGTTGAGCGTCACTAACCTTAACATGCACATCATTTACCTTTAGTTGAACGCCAATGACCTTTAGTTGAGCGTCACTAACCTTAACATGCACGTCATTTACCTTTAATTGAACGCCAATGACCTTAGTTGAGCGTCACTAACCTTAACATGCACGTCATTTACCTTTAGTTGAACGCCAATGACCTTTAGTTGAGCGTCACTAACCTTAACATGCACGTCATTTACCTTTAGTTGAACGCCAATGACCTTTAGTTGAGCGTCACTAACCTTAACATGCACATCATTTACCTTTAGTTAGAACGCCAATGACCTTTAGTTGAGCGTCACTAACCTTAACATGCACATCATTTACCTTTAGTTGAACGCCAATGACCTTTAGTTGAGCGTCACTAACCTTAACATGCACGTCATTTACCTTTAATTGAACGCCAATGACCTTAGTTGAGCGTCACTAACCTTAACATGCACATCATTTACCTTTAATTGAACGCCAATGACCTTAGTTGAGCGTCACTAACCTTAACATGCACGTCATTTACCTTTATTGAACGCCAATGACCTTTAGTTGAGCGTCACTAACCTTAACATGCACATCATTTACCTTTAGTTGAACGCCAATGACCTTTAGTTGAGCGTCACTAACCTTAACATGCACGTCATTTACCTTTAGTTGAACGCCAATGACCTTTAGTTGAGCGTCACTAACCTTAACATGCACGTCATTTACCTTTAATTGAACGCCAATGACCTTAAGTTGAGCGTCACTAACCTTAACATGCACGTCATTTACCTTTAATTGAACGCCAATGACCTTTAGTTGAGCGTCACTAACCTTAAACATGCACGTCATTTACCTTTAGTGCGCCATTGACCGTTAGATACGCGCCATTGACGTTTAGATGAACCCCATTGACCTTTAGTTGAAACCAATGACTTTTATTTGAACCCATTGACCTTTTAGTTGAACCCCGTTACCTTTAGTTGAACCCCATTGACCTTTAATTTGAACGCTTCTCTTGTACGAGACAGATTGTTTATATACGAAAGTATTTTTAGGAGTGCGACTTGTGATCGGACGAAGTTTTCCACTGAATGTCTTCAGCAGAGTTTCATTGAGGTAATCACTGTACAGTCTGTATCATAGTTTGATTATAAATAAGCAGGTCTTCCGAAAATATTTCAGCTCCCACAACCACCCCAGAGTAATATATGCCCATTGCTTTAAAAAAAGAGCACGCTACGACTTCCCATCTAACCGGCCATGGCAATGAATCCCATCCATGTTTTATTGCACAAGAGCACTTATACACGCTAAAGGTGGCAGGTCAGAACAACAATTTTAAAAAAAGAGCAAGCTAACACGTATGAAATGCACGAATGCACAGAACCGGTGGGTGGCAATAAAAATCAAATATTGTATGCTTTATTGCACATCTAGTACAGATGTATGGAGCTCCTAACATATAAAGCAGGCTAACGTTACATATTGGGACATACTGTTGAAATGACAGCCTAACCGAATGAAGCATAAATAGAATGGCACCGTTTAATCTACACACACAGGGTATTAAACTTCCAACATACTTAGTCATACTCGAAATGACATCTCTACCTGTAACGTTATACAGATATGACACCCTACCGTCAACTTGCATACAGTTTGAATGACATCCTACCTGGTAAACATGCTGACCGGTGACTTCCTACTTGGTAACTGTTGATATATGAAAGACACCCTACCTGGGTAGGAATCATAAGTTGAATGACAACTACCTGGTAAACGTTACCACAGTTGAATTACACCGCTACCTGGTAAACGTTATACTGTTAAATGACACCACTACCTGGTAACGTCTATACTGTTAATGACGATCCTACATGTCACGTGAATGAACACCCTAACCTGGTAAACTTTACTCATTGTTAGAATGACAACCCTAACTGTTAACGTATATACTTAGTTGAATGACATCCCCTACCTGTGAACAGTTAAATTACTGTTGAATGACATCCTACCTGGAAACGGTATACACTTGTAGAATGACGTCCCAACCTGGTAACGTTACTGTTGAATGACACCCTACCTTGGTAAACGGTTTATACGACTGTTGAATGACACCCTACCTGGCTAAACGTCATACTGTTGAATGACACCCTACCTAACGTTACATTTTGTTGAATGACACCCTCAACCTGGTAACGTTAAACTGTTGAATGACACCCTACCTGGTCACGTCATACTGTTGAATGACACCCTACCTGGTAACGTCATACTGTTGAATGACACCCTACCTGGTCACGTCATACTGTTGAATGACACCCTACCTGGTAACGTTATACTGTTGAATGACACCCTACCTGGTAACGTCATACTGTTGAATGACACCCTACCTGGTAACTATTGTTGAATGACACCCTACCTGTACGTATACTGTTGAATGACACCCACCTGTACCTGGCACCCACCGGTAACGTCATACTGTTGAATGACACCCTACCTGGTAACGTCATACTGTTGAATGACACCCTACCTGGTAACGTCATACTGTTGAATGACACCCTACCTGGTAACGTTATACTGTTGAATGACACCCTACCTGGTAACGTATACTGTTGAATGACACCCTACCTGGTAACGTCATATGTTGAATGACACCCTACCTGGTACGTCATACTGTTGAATGACACCCTACCTGGTAACGTTATACTGTTGAATGACACCCTACCTGGTAACGTCATACTGTTGAATGACACCCTACCTGGTAACGTCATACTGTTGAATGACACCCTACCTGGTAACGTCATACTGTTGAATGACACCCTACCTGGTAACTTCATACTGTTGAATGACACCCTACCTGGTAACGTTATACTGTTGAATGACACCCTACCTGGTAACGTTATACTGTTGAATGACACCCTACCTGGTAACGTTATACTGTTGAATGACACCCTACCTGGTAACGTTATACTGTTGAATGACACCCTACCTGGTAACGTTTATACTGTTGAATGACACCCTACCTGGTAACGTTATACTGTTGAATGACACCCTACCTGGTAACGTTATACTGTTGAATGACACCCTACCTGGTAACGTTATACTGTTGAATGACACCCTACCTGGTAACGTTATTGTTGAATACACCCTACCTGGTAACGTCATACTGTTGAATGACACCCTACCTGGTAACGTTATACTGTTGAATGACACCCTACCTGGTAACGTTATACTGTTGAATGACACCCTACCTGGTAACGTTATACTGTTGAATGACACCCTACCTGGTAACGTATACTGTTGAATGACACCCTACCTGGTAACGTTATACTGTTGAATGACACCCTACCTGGTAACGTTATACTGTTGAATGACACCCTACCTGGTAACGTTATACTGTTGAATGACACCCTACCTGGTAACGTTATACTGTTGAATGACACCCTACCTGGTAACGTTATACTGTTGAATGACACCCTACCTGGTAACGTTATACTGTTGAATGACACCCTACCTGGTAACGTCATACTGTTGAATGACACCCTACCTGGTAACGTCATACTGTTGAATGACACCCTACCTGGTAACGTTATACTGTTGAATGACACCCTACCTGGTAACGTTATACTGTTGAATGACACCCTACCTGGTAACGTTATACTGTTGAATGACACCCTACCTGGTAACGTTATACTGTTGAATGACACCCTACCTGGTAACGTCATACTGTTGAATGACACCCTACCTGGTAACGTTATACTGTTGAATGACACCCTACCTGGTAACGTTATACTGTTGAATGACACCCTACCTGGTAACGTTATACTGTTGAATGACACCCTACCTGGTAACGTTATACTGTTGAATGAATGACACCCTACCTGGTAACGTTATACTGTTGAATGACACCCTACCTGGTAACGTTATATTGTTGAATGACACCCTACCTGGTAACGTCATACTGTTGAATGACACCCTACCTGGTAACGTTATACTGTTGAATGACACCCTACCTGGTAACGTTATACTGTTGAATGACACCCTACCTGGTAACGTCATACTGTTGAATGACACCCTACCTGGTAACGTTATACTGTTGAATGACACCCTACCTGGTAACGTTATACTGTTGAATGACACCCTACCTGGTAACGTTATACTGTTGAATGACACCCTACCTGGTAACGTTATACTGTTGAATGACACCCTACCTGGTAACGTTACACTGTTGAATGACACCCTACCTGGTAACGTCATACTGTTGAATGACACCCTACCTGGTAACGTTATACTGTTGAATGACACCCTACCTGGTAACGTTATACTGTTGAATGACACCCTACCTGGTAACGTTATACTGTTGAATGACACCCTACCTGGTAACGTTATACTGTTGAATACACCCTACCTGGTAACGTTATACTGTTGAATGACACCCTACCTGGTAACGTTATACTGTTGAATGACACCCTACCTGGTAACGTTATACTGTTGAATGACACCCTACCTGGTAACGTTATACTGTTGAATGACACCCTACCTGGTAACGTTATACTGTTGAATGACACCCTACCTGGTAACGTTATACTGTTGAATGACACCCTACCTGGTAACGTTATACTGTTGAATGACACCCTACCTGGTAACGTTATACTGTTGAATGACACCCTACCTGGTAACGTTATACTGTTGAATGACACCCTACCTGGTAACGTTATACTGTTGAATGACACCCTACCTGGTAACGTTATACTGTTGAATGACACCCTACCTGGTAACGTCATACTGTTGAATGACACCCTACCTGGTAACGTTATACTGTTGAATGACACCCTACCTGGTAACGTTATACTGTTGAATGACACCCTACCTGGTAACGTCATACTGTTGAATGACACCCTACCTGGTAACGTTATACTGTTGAATGACACCCTACCTGGTCCATACTGTTGAATGACACCCTACCTGGTAACGTTATACTGTTGAATGACACCCTACCTGGTAACGTTATACTGTTGAATGACACCCTACCTGGTAACGTTATACTGTTGAATGACACCCTACCTGGTAACGTTATACTGTTGAATGACACCCTACCTGGTAACGTTATACTGTTGAATGACACCCTACCTGGTAACGTTATACTGTTGAATGACACCCTACCTGGTAACGTTATACTGTTGAATGACACCCTACCTGGTAACGTTATACTGTTGAATGACACCCTACCTGGTAACGTTATACTGTTGAATGACACCCTACCTGGTAACGTTATACTGTTGAATGACACCCTACCTGGTAACGTCATACTGTTGAATGACACCCTACCTGGTAACGTTATACTGTTGAATGACACCCTACCTGGTAACGTTATACTGTTGAATGACACCCTACCTGGTAACGTTATACTGTTGAATGACACCCTACCTGGTAACGTTATACTGTTGAATGACACCCTACCTGGTAACGTTATACTGTTGAATGACACCCTACCTGGTAACGTTATACTGTTGAATGACACCCTACCTGGTAACGTTATACTGTTGAATGACACCCTACCTGGTAACGTTATACTGTTGAATGACACCCTACCTGGTAACGTTATACTGTTGAATGACACCCTACCTGGTAACGTCATACTGTTGAATGACACCCTACCTGGTAACGTTATACTGTTGAATGACACCCTACCTGGTAACGTTATATGTTGAATGACACCCTACCTGGTAACGTATACTGTTGAATGACACCCTACCTGGTAACGTCATACTGTTGAATGACACCCTACCTGGTAACGTTATACTGTTGAATGACACCCTACCTGGTAACGTTATACTGTTGAATGACACCCTACCTGGTAACGTTATACTGTTGAATGACACCCTACCTGGTAACGTCATACTGTTGAATGACACCCTACCTGGTAACGTCATACTGTTGAATGACACCCTACCTGGTAACGTTACACTGTTGAATGACACCCTACCTGGTAACGTATATGTTGAATGACACCTACCTGGTAACGTTATATGTTGAATGACACCTACCTGGTAACGTTATACTGTTGAATGACACCCTACCTGGTAACGTCATACTGTTGAATGACACCCTACCTGGTAACGTCATACTGTTGAATGACACCCTACCTGGTAACGTCATACTGTTGAATGACACCCTACCTGGTAACGTTATACTGTTGAATGACACCCTACCTGGTAACGTTATACTGTTGAATGACACCCTACCTGGTAACATGTCACGTCATACTGTTGAATGACACCCTACCTGGTAACGTCATACTGTTGAATGACACCCTACCTGGTAACGTCATACTGTTGAATGACACCCTACCTGGTAACGTCATACTGTTGAATGACACCCTACCTGGTAACGTCATACTGTTGAATGACACCCTACCTGGTAACGTCATCATACTGTTGAATGACACCCTACCTGGTAACGTTATACAGTTGAATGACACCCTACCTGGTAACGTCATTCTGTTGAATGACACCCTACCTGGTAACGTCATACTGACATCATCTTCCTGAGGATATTCAAAAGGACACCAACTTGTCACACTGTCCACAATAAAACACGGCTATAAACGAATACTCGTACATCAAATACTTAAGGATTAACTTGAATAGATTTTTTATGTTATGGAGATATAACACAAAAATCTGAGTGTACTCTAAATAAACCGCGAAGCGGTTTATGATGAGAGTACACTCAGATTTTTGTGTTATATCCCCATAACATAAAAAATCTATTCAAATTAATCCTTATAACTCAATTTACTAAAGATAATCTCTTCAACATTTAAAATTCATTTAGGGACTCTTTTGTCTATGAAATCATTACGCCGTCATCTCAGCCAATCAGAAGCAACGTTATAAACGGCGACGCCATTTTTTCCTTTATGGGCTGATAAAGTAAATTTTTAAGCCAATGAAAATGCTCTTAACAAGCAAAATTGAATTATATGGTTATAACGTAGCAATTTTCCTCCTCTAACGTGGTTGTTATAAGATATCTGCAATATGTATATATAAGTTACGAATCTTGCTTATAACGAAGTAATTTCGTTGGTCCCAAGAAGTTCGTTATAACCGTGTTTTACTGCATTTCACTGTATTCCGTTTCATCTGCGTTCAACGCATATTTGGAAATAATATGTTTCGACCAAGGAACAGATCCATAGCTTACCGAATGGGACGGCCATTAAACTCCAAAAGTGGTTTAAGCAATCTGATTAAAATACATATCCTTATCCACATTATGTGTATATTTCAAATAAAAAACCTTTATTATCACAATTCACCTAAGTGTTATCTCTCTGAATCACCCTTGTGATTATATCCAGTAGGAGATTATGTTGGTCATTTTACATTGTCCATTTCATTGTGTTCCTTTTCCTCTATGCTAAACGCTTAGTTGAAAGCAATCATTTTCGATCACGGAACAAAACCAACAAGTTATTGTCAGAGACGACCATTGAAGTCCATAAACCAAAAGTAGTTAAAGCAATCTGATTCAAATACATATTCTTATTCTGACTCCGTTTCATAAAGGATCCAACAACATCCCATCAGGAATCACGTTCTGGCGATCTTCGATCTTGGAAGTAAATGTTAAGGAACGGAAAAATTTGAATAGCTGAAACATCTTCGTGTATGTAGTCATCTCGTCCAAAAAGCACAACAAAACTAAATGTATATGTGGGCTGGGACGAAATTTCGTCTAATACATTTGAACTGGCGTATAGGGGGTAATAAGGTCACCGAAACGTGACCCTCCATATGATGTTGTGAGATCCTATATGAAAAAGGGTGATAATAGGGATATGTATTTTGTTCAGATTGTGGTTAAAGAAGCCAAACTTGACAATATGATGCGTCAGTACCAGTAGATTAGTAGTTTTATTTCTTATTTGTTGCAAAACCTGTGCTTTTATCTTCTTTAAAATATACAAGAAAGTAGGGAATAAAGAACTTGGGAATTTTATAAATATTTGTTTCTTTTACAAGAATTCATTTTATCTTGATTCGAAAATTGTCATCAAACTGTGATTAGACTGATCCTACACTTATTGGTTACTTTTTATACCTGGGTCGGAGGGTTTCGTTTGTAACCTATGGTCTCATTGAAATATTGGCCTAATTGTCGGCTGCAATGCTTAACAAAGTTTGCATGCATGTTTATGCTGGGGATTAATCTTTAAAAAAAATTATTTTCATTTCTTTTATGAGAGGTGTTACAATCTATCGAAAAGTTCATAGGATTAAAATATATCTTTTCTGTTTAATATAGAGTATAACAAATTTTAAAATAACATGTTAATAACTTTTTAAAACCACAGAACAAATATATTCTTGTGAAATTGAGATATGCTCTGCTTTCAGTGTCGCAGTAGACGAAGTGTCAGATGATAGCCAATGTCAAATACACAAGGATTATTTAGTTGTAAATGTAGTGTTTTCTTAAGATATTTAACTTCAAGAATAATCTTTTGGCAGAACCAGCTAAATATTATTCCAAGCAGGAGTATTTGTAGAATTCCATGTACGGCTCAAGAAAATATTGATAAAATATTGACCTTTGAGAATTACAGGGGGATTAAGATTTAGCTCTATGCGTTTGAATTTTTTTAACAAAGTCAATTTCTATAAATACTATATTGAAACATTTGAAAGCTGGTCATGGAGATATTTATTCAGTAATCTACAGCATAAAAACCTACACTAATAATCATTTTAAGGCGATTAATTTTGATAACTTTTGTTTTATTTGTGAAAGTCAAATGGGTACATGAAACTTCCGAAAAGTTGATACTATGGTTTTGGCCAGGAATATTCTGTTTCCCGTTATGATAAATACTATATTGATCGAAACATTTGAGAGTTTGTCAAGGAAATACTTAAGAAATATTTATACAGTAGTCTAAAGCATCAAAACCTACACTAATTATCATTTTAAGGCGATCGTTTTTATAACTTCTGTTTTATTTGTAAAAGTTAGTCAGTGTAAATTTAAGTAAATTGCATGAAGACTTTAGATAAGTTACAGGGTCAATAGTTTGGCTAGGGATACTATTTTCGAGTTGTGATATGATGTCTTGAATATTTGTTGATTTATGCTTTGCCGTTTTGTTGTTACATTCGAGATTCAAGTTTAACTAGGAGTTGAATAAGATCGAAATGGTAAAAATAAAAAATAAAAAATTAACATAAATACCAAAAGAAAGTATTTTTGATTAAATGCTATTCATTATATTGTTAAATGTAAACCAAAAACGTAGTGTGCTGGTACTTGTCTCTTGACAAAGGTTGGCAGAGTTAACTATTGGAGGTCTAAATAACTCCAGTTTAAAAATCGACATTGGCCTTTCAGAATACACGTCTGTGTATCCAGTATTATTTGAATCCGATAATTGATTTTTAAGACTCGACAATACTTTTCCCTACTGGGTGTTTGGTTATTTAATCTACATAATAGACTAACGAGAATTATGGTGTTATAATGGTAAATCAGCCTAATCCCTTTTCTATGTTAATCTTATAGTTTTAAACAATCGCGTCTTTTAAACGCTTATCGATCCTCGTCAGTGAAGTGTTTGAACGTCGCTGAAGGCTATCGGGTTTAACATTACTGCAGAAACAGTATAGTCACCTCAACTATGATCTATTCAACTAGAGTGTATTAGTCCAAGCAAATCGTTCGTTGTAGTTATAGGTTAGAGTCAATTGTTTTGGCAATTGGTAGTGTTCAGCATTGTCATGTTAAGACAATTATCGAACTATGGTCCTTAACCTTCAAACATTTTTCATTTCAACAGTGAAAATTGTCTTCTAGCCTATTGTACCACTAAACATATAGCCCTTTTACCTTAATCACAGAACCTACAAACGGCGTTTTATACCTGGTTTGTTAAACACTACACAACACAAGGGGTACTTAATTGCTATTATTTTGTATGTTATAATCATGGTGGCGCCAACTGGTTTATTTCATTTCAACAATATAAACTTGAAACGTCTGAGTTTACTTTTCAAAAGTTTTAAAATGAATCATTATTTTACAAAGAAGCCCCAAGCACTACAATATTGCAAATTTAGACGTCTTCGTTAACTTAAGATACTTAATCTAGAATAAATGTATGTTGAACACAAATTTAAAGCTCCATGTTGCCTGAAGTATTACCATCAAACACCGAAATTCCTTCGAGAATTGCACTCCAGAAGGTCGAATGAACATTAGCATTAACAAAAATTCATAAACAATGGCGAACCTAAGTTCTTTTACTCAAATGAAAGACCACGTGAGCAATCCTATAATTGAATCAGAAACGAAACCAATATGACATCCTACCCTTCACTATATATTATCGGTATTAGATTGAATGGCAGAAGAGAACGTGCTAAATATTTTAAAGAAGAATATGTATCGCAAATAACTAAAAAAATAATTTAGATGTATTTTATGTTGAAACAGCTTTTTATCACAATTGTTCTTGTAAATTATATGGTATAACATTCCAATTTTCATTTGATGAAGCTATACACTGTATATCATTCCAAGCAATTGCTGTCCATTTTTAGAAACGTACCCATTGTCAGTTACCCACGTCAGTCTACATATTAAAGAGGCGTAGTGGAGTTTGGGTTTCCAAGGGGTCATACCAACCAAGAAGCTGAGGATATTCTCGCTACTGTGATGTTATTACTGTTTAGTTCTATTGTGTCTGTGATATTAGCCTATTCTTTATAATAACAATTGGGTCTAGAAATATTGACAAAATCCCGTCTGTTAACATACATTGTATGCAACTGCCTTCACAAGTTTTAAAATCGATAGGACGTCATTGTTCCAGACATCGTGCCCCCAGTCGGGTATTGTTGATTATTGATATCTACCTGTGTTTAGTTTACCATACCTTATTGTTACAGGATGCGACGGAAGATATTTTACCGGTATTCTTTTTACAGAAAAACATTGAACGGAAGCATTATACAGCTATAGCCATTAGTAGACAAATATCCATGTGGATTGGTTTGAAAGTTCCATGGTTGAAATTTAAGCGCAACCCATGGCATTATTGATTTTCAATGACTTATGTAAAAGTAAATGGATATTGTTTAAGCTTGGTCTTACTTTGTTTCACACTTTATCATTACAATATTAACACAACGAATTCTGTGAATAATCCACTCAATCGAAACGGGCTTATATAAAATAAGAGGTTACCAATCACGAGGTGATTGGTGCAGGAACAAATTAATTAACGTTAAAAATACCCAAACGCTTGTGAGTTAGTTTACTTGCCAGACAACCATCACTGTTACACCTGATAAAGTTCAATGAAAGATGACAAATTGTTTCTAAATTATTAAACTACATGTCTTATTACCGGTTCATCGCGATAGGCAGTAAATATCGTCTTTGTTCTGCCCATCGACTGTTTCACGTTGTACAAAGATGATAACCTAATGTATTACATAGCACTTAAATTATAAATCCAGAGACATGATTGGACATTGGTCATATGTCATTGCTTTAAAAGCAGAATTGTTTATTTTATGCCAGAAATACAGTAAAACCTGTCTATATAGACTATCCAAAGGACCCAGAAAATGGTTTTCATAGCCAAGTGGTCTTTGTACACAGGAGAAAATGTGTTGAAACTGTCAATTTAGGATCTTCGGAAAGTGGCCTTATAAAGTAGATGGTTTTAATACGGAGGTGGTCGCTAAGAAAAGTACTTTATTTATATGTTACAGATACGGAGGGTTTTGTCCGCAGTTTAAGTATCAAATTGGAGAGACGTTTGGTCGTACAACATCCCGCCTCCTCAAGAACGACGCTGTAGCCAGCTCAGGAAAACTTGTACTCGCTGATCTCTCCAAACCACGCCCTAGCTCTGAACCCACGCACTCAAAGTCTAACCTTCTGAAGAACCGCACACAAAGCTGGGGTGACCAGAAACTGTTGGAAAAGATGGTTCCAGGGTATACGGGTAAGTTTCTGTTTATCATCACTGTATAGCTGGTTTATTTCGTGAGGATAATTGTCGCGATTATACGGGTTATTGGTTGTGAAAAATACATATTTAAAATAACCAGAAACTAGAAAAATATAAGACTAAAGCTAACAAAAAGCTCATTTCATCATTTGATGTGATAATCGCGAATTGTTTGTCCCGCAAATATAAACGGATATACTGTAATTGGATAAAGATATTTTTCGGAATAACTGAAAATATTTCAAAACCATAGCTTTATAAATGTTAAAAACAGCAACAAACAGTTGTTTCATTCTGCTTGAATTCCTCTGTGGTGTTAAAGACCAGAAAAGTTTATGGTGGTGGCAGGAACCAGGGTCAGAGCTTCAAATTCATAAAACAAAAAATACGACGCTCAGCCAATGCCAAGTTAAAGGAGTAAAATATCTATATATGTATATAAAGGGAAGCTAGAATTTTTTAATGGTTCGATGGGTAAATCGTTTAGAGGGTAACTTGTAGAGACATCCAACTTTGTCTTTGTCTGCTCTTGTTCTTTTAAATAAGTTAAATACTTTTTTGTTAGCCGTGTAGCACCCTCAAGCATCTACCTTACATTGTTAACATATGTCTGATCCAGGTTTCATCCCCCGGAGTCAACATTATTTCGGAAACAGATATGCCATCAACTGTCGTAGTGCCATCACAGATTTCGAGTTTGACCATCGGTTACACAACGAGAAGTTACAGGATCTCAAACTTACAGCAGAGTTACAGCAGGGCAAAGTCTTAGACAAGGATGGTAAACCCATGCCTGTAAGTTTGGAAAATCAAAGAAAAATATATTCAGTGTTGTAGCTACTTAGGGAATTAAAATTGTGAATTCGAAGTCTTGCAGTAAAAGTGGAGCAATATGTACGTTGATTTTGTATAAGATTAATAAAGACAATACGATATAGTATTTCATTTTCCCATATGAAACTTTTTCCCCTTCACTGCAACTGTTTCACTTTTAGTATTTAGCTTCGAGTAAGTTTTACTTGTCTATATAAAACATAGTCTCTAAAAACGATAGTTACTTGTAAATCAATGCTAAACGTTTGGCATGTTGACTGTTTGGGCTGTGTACTTTGGTAATGATTTCATCAGTATGTTTTTCTTAGGAAGCTTTGTGAAGTTAGATCAACTTTAAATTACCACCGAAGGTCTTAGTCGTTAACCATATCACAAAGGACAAACCGAATAGTAACAGTGGTTATTTCTGTGCTGAAAATACAATGTTGTCACAATTCCCAAAGTCATATGAAAATGCTTTCCTTTCTTCACTTCACGCATATGAGTAGAAATCAAAACCAGCCATGGGTTTCCGCTGATTGACCTAATATATAGACAACTATAGGCGGCCGATCTTCTCCCAACACAACCAAGTAAGCATCATCACTGTTTACATTTTATCACATTTTTATCACATCTCTATTTCCAGGCAATCCGCAGCAGGTACTTTACCCCACTCACTGCCGTTGCTAAGGAACCCAAACCATACATTTCCGCCAATGGTTTCCAGCACTCAAAATCTCCTTACTATATGGATAACGACAACCCGAACAAGTGCTTCATGTCGGGTAAGTAGACAATGTTAAATAATAATCATAGGTATCTTCCTATAGAAATTTCATACCTTGGGGATTTTTGCATATCTGATACTTCTCATTGGATTATCGAAACATTGGCCTGAAGGTCAAAGGACAAATTGCTGTAATCATTAAACAACCTTTTGATGAAAAGTGCACTCTGCTTACAGAATATATGACACAATTTTAAATATATGCTACAATACATTGCTTGATCTCGAGATCAAAGATGCACATAATATGTACATTTGTACACGCCAAACGTCATAACCCATAGACAGGGGGAAAATAGGACGTGAACTAATTTGTAAAATAATCTCAATGTCCTCAGGTTACACCGGGTTCGTGCCACGCAGCAGAGGACAGTTAGGAATGGGCTATCCCATCATCACGCATCAGGGCCTCAACGAGTTCACCAACGACCTGAAGAACATGAAGGCTGCCATGAGCAGAGATGTGAACCTAAAGAGGGAAGCACCCAAGGCCACCAACACCAAACCTATCTACCCTGTAGAAAGTGGACTCGTCCCACACTACACCGGACACATACCAGGTAAATAGGAACCCCTGGATACCGTCACCTCTCTATTCCGTCTTTGCATATCACAGACTTAGCTCCCTTGAGGGTAGGTATCGATTGTTACGTCATTATTTTGAGAGCAAAATTCATGTCGTTTTCTGTGAAACGTATGAAGTTACGCTCGCAAACACATGACGTCACAATCAATACCTACCCGCAAGGGCAGATAACTCTATAATATGCAAATACGTAATTACGAATGTTTATACTTCTGACATATTGACCTTTTAAAAATTCTATGATGAGATCTGTAAATCAACGTTCTTTAGCATTCGATTTAAGTAAATTTGCGAAAGTTTATCTCCGCGAACTACATTATGTACCGTCTACGTCATTTTTATCGATAGCAATTTCCATTTTTCAATCCGGAATTTCATTGAATCTTTGCTTTTGTTTTGAAATGAAAATAGCTGCGAAAGAAAGTTGGTTTCCTGTAACCTTGAATACTTCACCTTTCTAAAACGAATGCTTACACTTCCAACATACTAATATATAAGGCGGTGAGACTTAAAAGATAGTTATTTCTCTATACAGTCAATCAGTCCAATTCACACGTTTGAAACAAATTTTAGATTTAATACATTCTTCTTTTTGTTGGTCGATTACTTTGTTAAAACCAAGATAATTCGATTTTGTGTTATTATTTTAAACAAACAATTTTGGCACACCAAACAATTACATATGTAATAGTCTAGAGTAAAACGTTGTATTTTGTTTTGAATCAACCATCTATTATGTAAAGACATGATGGATTATTTGAAATTATATATATTCATTTTCGTTTACAGGCCAGAAGTTCAGATATGGAGAGACGTTTGGCCACAGCACAGAAAATGCTCTAACACAACCCCCACCAAGGGAGCTAATCGCGTCCATTTAAAATGTTTAATCGTTCTATTATTTTCAAAACTGAACCCTGCATAATATCACAGGATACCGTATGGAACTAATGTTTAAGAATAATTATATTCTATTATCATTTATTGAAGTTATGTCGAACTTTCGAAGTTAACTGGATAATTAATTGAACTGAAATACTTCATACTGCCAAAGATAGCATTAATGGATGGTGAGAACTGCCTACATGGTAATGTAGAAAGGGAACGATTTATAGTTAATGCAAGCCGGAAAACACGTGGCTTGTTGGAATATGCACGGATAGTGTAGGCATGACTTTAAACCAGACTTCATGTGATATACATTTTGTACTTTCTGTTTTGTATATAGATTTGTTGATTTGTATATATACAATTGTATATACTATTAATTTCATAACATTTAAATATTTATATAATATGTAATTATATCATTTTTGTAAAATGAAAGTATTTATTTTTGTTAAACTGCATCTGTACATTGCTCAAACTGTAAATATGGTTGATATTTTCCATATAAACTGTTGATCTGTGATATAAACCTTCAGTATAATATAGTATACGTTTGTTATTTTAATGCCATTTCTGGAAGAAAGAGAACTAAGTGTTCTATACTAACCTGCAAATATATTTCGATGTATTTTGATATACATACATATCAGTATATATAATGAAGAAACAGAACCTTATTACACATCCAGGACCTGGTTGTTCAAAAGACGATAAGCCTAATCACGTGACTCGTGAAATTTGTATTTCTCCTTTGTTGTAAACTTGTGATCATATCTTCTTTAAAATGGTCAAGCAGTTAAGAACGGAATATTGCAGAATTTCACCAATTTTGTTTTCAACTATGATTAGCCTTAATTATCTTTTGAACAAAGTGAAAGAGAGTTCTAGGCTATGATTTATCGTGTCGTAAACTTATTTTTGTGCCAAATAGATTAATCGGCGTACGGGAGATAACTCTCGATCTGCATAATATAACATTCAATCATTCATACCAGTATTTTTGCCTTGTTTGCATGACACAGAAGATACCTAATCCACCCCAAGGCTGCGAAGCTCTGTTTGCGAGTGAAATAATAAAACCAAACACTTATTTGGCGGAAATTGGCACACTTCAAGTGGCCTTTATGATTTATTTTTCCTTAAGATATGTTTTTTTTAAATTCCAGAATACTTATTAGAAAATACATGATGTGGACCGCAAAGGTGAGCGGCCAAATTAAGCCTTACATACATGAACATGTAATTATAAAAATATGAGTACGAATTACTGCAAAAACAATTATAATATATCTTTTTAAAAATCAGTAAAGAATGGAGTCATAAAATTGGGTAAAGTTATATTTAATACTGAAAATGATATTATCTTGATTTGACAATTGTCGTTTAACTGTGATTAGCCTAATTAACTTTTCAAGATCTGGGCCCAGACTATAAGCTAGGATTAATATTAACATTTGCCTTCTATGCATAACAATATTTCTTTTGTTTTATTTAAACATTGATGTCGTTAATTTTTTCATAGCCCGATAAAATGATATTGACAGCAATGCCTATCATCATTTTGTCAGAATGAAACAGATTTTTATGTATGATGTCGTTGATTATCATGGAATTATTTTTTCACCCCATTTTCGGATTTAGTTTCCAAGGTTTCTAAATAACGATAAGTCAAGCAAGATGATAAAAAATATATCAAACTGAAAACGAATGATTTCACATACTTTTTATTGAACTGTGTACTCTTATTAATCGTAAATGTTACCGCTTCATTCTCTTTTGTCATGTCAGATGTATTTTGCTGTAGCCATGCACAATAATTAATCATGTTAGTAGACAACAAAGATTCTCGTTTGGCAACTGGATATGCATGTTAGTCATCGCTATAGGTAATTTCATCTATTATATATGTCAAATATTTATAAGTTTTTTTCACTAATATCTATGATTTGTGTTAATTTTACAAATGATTAAACAGTATTTTATAGATTCAATCCAGTGCGAATATGCTTTTGACGATAAACTATGTTTCTAAATTGTATATACATACATGTAATCGTGTGGAGAGGGCTTACATCGGATTTGCCTACTGTTGATCCAAAATTAAATATTTTGATTTAATAAAATATTTTGAAATGAAAATATAATGTCAATGACAGTAACCCGTTTTGTATCGATGATGCCCTAGTTATTGTAAAACAAGAGTATCAATAACTTAATCACCCTGTTACATTTTTATGATGATTTTTCCCGTTGCCCCTTTGGTGTTGATGATATCATTATGAGCTTGAGGAGCGTCCTCCAGGCAATAGGCGTGACCTATATGGGGTTGTAGCCAGCCAGCCGACATCCCTTCTCTTATCCCAGCATGCATATCTTCCAGATCTTCCTGTTTACAAATATTTCCATTTATAACAATTGAGGCAAGCTGTTCAAAAGGTGATTAGCTGAATCATATGATGAGTGAAATTTTCATTTTCACTTTTACTGCAAAACTGTGTTTTTATATTCACTCAAATCAGTCATTAGGTGAAGAATAAGAGTAAAGAGTAGATTTCTTTAAAATCTCATATAATTTTGTAAAGTTAACGCTACTAATATAAAATCGCATATAATTTTGTAAAGTTAACGCTAACAAGTTGATTTATCTTGAATTGTCGTTAAACTGTGCTAAGGGCTTGTTCAAAAAGGTGATCAACCTAATCATATAATTATTGAAATTTTCAGTTTTCTTCTACTGCAAAAGCCATATTTATACATTCACTAAAATCAGTAATAAGGTCAAGAATAAAAGCAAAGTATAGATTTCGTTAAAATGTCATGTATGTACAATTTTGTAAAGCTAACTCTAACCACAATAAATTTATCTTGATTTGAAAATTGCTAATGAAAAAGGAGCCGCGCCCAGAGCCGAGGTGTTCAAAACGTGAATAGCTTAATCATATGAGCAGTGAAATCTTCATTTCTCATTTACTGCAAAAATAATTATCGTTTATTCACAAAAATCAGTAAAGAATGGAGTCATAAAATTGGGTAAATTTATATTTAATACTGAAAAGGATTTCATCTTGATTTGACAATTGTTAAGTTGTGATTAGCCTTATTAACTTTTCAAGATCTGGGCCCAGACTATAAGCGAGGATTAATATTAACATTTGTCTACTACGCATAACAATATCTCCATTGTTTTATTTAAGCATTGATGTCATTAATTTTTTCATAGCCCGATAAAATGATATTGACAGCAATGCTTATCATCATTTTGTCAGAATATGTATGATGTCGTTGATTTATCATGGAATTATTTTTTCCGCCCCATTTTCGGATAATGTTTCCTGTGTACTACGGAAGCCTGTTAGGGTCACATTGAAAAAAATATTATGTCGTTATAACGACTTAGTATCTCGTAATAACGACTTACTCTTATTAATCGTAAATGTTAACGGTTCATTCTCTTTTGTTATGTCAGATGTATTTATGGACTACAGAAAAAGTTTGGTTTTCTAAGAGGATACTCACGGCTGGTACTCCAAACAACGCAATTCCCTGAACAGTGAGCTCTTTTGTCATAACCACAGGATTGATTTCACCAGAACCTTGACATCCCACGATCTGGAGGGGAAAATGTCATTTTGATTTTTTCAGTGTTTATGTCAACAATAGAATTGATGGTAAAGGCTTTTGATGTTACATCCTAATTATATCTTGACTCTGAGTGACAGGTAATGATCATAGGTCGAATGTGTTTCTCCAATTTCACTTTCTTGGTAAACAATAATTGCTTCATATAAAATGACCCAACCAAGCCAAACTAAGACAATCAGTGACAATACTAAATAACTAGGACAGTCTACGATAATATAAATATTCAATATGTAAATAACTGTCAGTCAATGATAATTTTTTTTCAAATTTACTAGGTCAGTCAACGATAATATAATGATACAAAAAACATGTACATTGTGTTGAGAGGTGAAATCAAGTGTAAATGGAAGAGAGTCAACACGTTACTATCTAAATATTGATGTCGTGTTTTACACTATAGAAGGATTGAGAAATTGTGTAAATTACCACAATGCGAGCTCGTGGAGCTGCCATTTTGATGTCCTTCTCCAAATTGACATTCGCTAACATTTCAATAATGAGATTTGGACCAGAGCCATCACATGCTTCCTGGAAGATAGATCTATACATTTAATATAACACAAACTCAGGCTAAAGTTCACAACAGACAACTGGGGCGGCTTTGTATGGACAATTGCAACAGTGATAAAAGTGGGTTACGGGAACATGGTCAATATTTAATTTACAATATCTTTAGCTAGTTTGACAAAAAATTTGACAATTACCAGAATTTTCTTGGAATTTGCTATGACATCAGTTAATTGTATAGGATAAGGTAGATAATATGTCGGACTATTCAGCAAATTCTATCATAATCATAATAGAAAGCCAATGTCTATGGCGTAGATTCATTGCAGTTAGTCACAGGGGGCCAACTCAATGAAATGGATGTTGTCACAATTTTTTTTTTATTTGGTGGATGGACTGATGAATATATATAACAATCATGTGATTAGCGATTAAAATGTTTGACAACATCCATTTTCATTGAGTTGGCCCCGTGTGCAGTTAGCGTCTCAATATACTACTTTTGAAGCATATTTATTCTTTAAAAATTATTTCCGAAAATGCTAATTTCGTGCAGTGCAATATTAATCACCATTTTACGTTAAAGATATGGAGGATAATGAAACATAGGTCAGCTATGTGGACAGGGCTATCTCAACAGGAATGGAAGATATTGTCTTCTCACCACGAGCCTTACCGACGAACCCACTTACGATGATAGACTGGGTGTAGTTATCTCCCCTGTGGTTCACCACCACATCTGCACCTACAGAACTGACCACGTTCAGTCCAGCCTGGGTACCCGCTGTCCCTATAACACGCAGGCCTCTCGCCTTGGCCATTTGTACACAAGCCAGTCCTACCTAAATTGTGACAGCCATAAAAATAACGTATGCTTATCGAAGAATATCAAATCTGATACTTTGTTGGCCATTAACGATTTGTAAAATTCCACACACACAAAAACAACTTGGCAGACGAAATTTTAAATACAGATAGCTCTTACACATACAAGAAAAAATCATTTCTGCTCAATACCACAAATAAACATAAGTTGGGAGTCATAAAAAAATCAGTTAGAGCTTTCCATTTCAGATTTGGTCTGTGCGACATCCAGTATCCACACCGGAAGTTCATATATATACATTGGTACTTAATAATTAACCATCTTAGTGATATCTCATAAGTATGATATCAAACTAGATACTGATGCTTTACCATAATTGTATTACACATACAACGAGAGAACCAAAAGCCTTCTTCTCGGATATCAGGACTTAAGCATAGTTTAAACGAATGCTGCTATAGGCTATGTCAATGCCAGACATTATTCCATAAATGACACTGTGTTAAATGAGACGACATCCCTACGAAAAAAAAAACTTTAAATAGCAATGAAGAAGTAGATTTGTTGAAAGTGAAGTGGACACAAGCAACACTTCTGTCACAGCTGTGTGAGAAAGACATGAATTACCCTTTGCAAACTGTGAATGACTTGAAATATCTTCTGATTAAGACAATATCAGATCAGACTAGTTCATCTCACAAGGGCATTGGAAAGAAGATCATTGGTAACAAAATACTTACTCCACCACTTGCTCCGTGAACAAGAATCGTCTCTCCTTTTTGTGCTTTCCCACTTGAAACAAAGGACAGGTTAAACATCAGAACCTAATACATTATGAAATGTAATCATTTTACAAGTGCAGATAGGATTTTAATTAATAAGTTGCAAATGAAAATATAGCAATAAAAAACTGTTCTCTATTTCTTCCACAGTTATGGTTTATAGTAATCATTTCATGTTCCAATAATTCCTTTCGCTTCCTACTGAAATATTTCAGTATTTCGGAGAAATGGTATTCAAACTAGCAGTGTGTTTCAGCTTATCGTCGTCACTGAAACTATCGCTGTGGAATCTTTGTCAACTGTGGTTCTCATCATAAAAGACTTATAACGAAATCAGGGTCCTTTGTCCTAAACCTTGAACTTAAGGTCGTATTATCATAAGACTGATGTTGGATGAACTTACTGCTGAACTATAGATCTGTATGCAGTGAAGTAAGGCACACCAATGGCTGCCCCCTGGTCAAAGGTCAAATTGTCATCTAGTTTACCGGTCAGACTGGAGTTGGCCAGGGTGTATTCCCCGTAACCTCCAGTGTCTGTACTGAGAGTAAATACTCGGTCACCTTTCTGTATAAAAACAATGTTTATATACATAGAAAAACAAAAATAAACTAGAAATTGTCATAGACAATTTGGTGGGCTTTTCACTATATTTAGTTTACAATACCGTCATTGCCAGATAAATTAAGAACTAGGTAATGCATGGGTTTTGAAGTTGTAACCAATAAATGACCTTGACTTTCAGCCCTGAATAAAAGTGTTTTAGTGAAGATCTGCATGAAGTTTGATCAGCCGAAGAGAACTCTCATCTTAATCCAAGGTCATTCCTAGTATCTGACTTTATAGCCCATGCCCTGGACATCTTATATATGAAATATGAAGATCCTAGACCTTACAGAACTTCAGGAGAAAAGTTTTCAAGTTTATTGTTAAAAACAGGACCTTTAACATTTGACCCTTACCGAAAACCGGAAGTTGCCATTTTTTGTAATAATATGTAGAGAGAAAAAGTTTAAGATTATCTGCAAAAAATATTATTGGATGAAATCTGTGAAAAGAACTGTTAGTGAGTTATAAGCATTTTTAAAATTTTAAGATATGACGTCATAGCAGCCATTTTGTTTTTTTGATGAAGATGAAAATCATATCAAATGTTAGAGAACATTAAAGGGGTCTTTGCTATAGCAATTGCAGACTATATTAGTCATTCAGTTCGACAATATATAATGTTATGTTAAATATTTTGGCGGGAATTTAGCAAAGATCAAATAATTGTTTTTCAAAATGGCATACAGCATTAACCGGAAGTGCTACCGAAAAATAAAAGACACCAAATTCATCAGAATGACATTTTGCATCGATATTTAAAAAGAAATTTCGCAAAATCAAAAAAATAAAAATTCGTGAACTTTGACCCCATAGCGAACCTTTTTGTTTGACCTTTCACCTAATTGCTGTATATAAATAAAAGTTAGTCTTTTTAACGATCTAAATAAAACATCAAAAATATTTGCTGTATCTTAAACGGTTTTTGAGTTATGGCTGTTTTAAACCTTTTAGTTGTGACGTCATGGCGGCCATCTTAGATTTTTGACCTACTTAAAAATGTTGCGGTCACCCCTTCAACTCATGCCATACAATATAACAATAAGGCCATTTTGTTGGGTTCCGATACATTTCGTTATTTGTGTTACTACTTGTATGTACCTCGTTGACAAAAAAAGAGCTTTATGGTTTAATATTCAAGAATATTAGTTTTTAACTCATGTTTTATGCACGAAGGTACAGATTACAAACTTTCTCAAAATAGCATCTGAATAATATATACAATAAATACATATGGGTGCCTTGTCCGCTTAGCCTGCCTAAATTATTATGCTTTTTTAATTTGCCTAAAATACATTATGCAAAAAAATACCCTTATAATGTAGGCAGGTTTATCGGATTAATGGGTGCCAAAGGATTCCGGCTTACCTTGAACTTAGTGACCTTTGACCCGACCTCCTCCACGACCCCACTGACATCCAGTCCAGGCGTGTACGGTAGAACTGGTAACTTGAAAAAGTTCCCCGACCTTATCAAAATATCAACAGGGTTGACGCCAGCAGCACTCACTTTTATGAGAACCTACAATACAACATATCATATTGGTTTTAGTGCGAAGTTCCGACTAGACTGGGTTGCCTGTCGTAGTTTTTCTACCCTCCGCTAGGCTTCGCTTCGAAAGTAGTATTTATGAGCGCAGTCTGGCGGAGAGAATTGGTACTAAGGCAGGTAATCCAACCTATCTTCCAATTTAAAATGGTCTATTAAATGATTAACGTAGAGAAGATTTTACAGGCAGAGCGATTCCCAACTTAATTCAAAGCCACACATTAACCCGCAGTATTGCCAACCTCTGATGAGGTAGAATCGGGTGATAACCCTTGAAAAACGGGTTAAAGTGTCAAAACAAGGGTCATATATACGTAACAACATTTTAGTGTTTGTTTGTTTGTTTGATTATTTAACGTCCTATTAACAGCTATGGTCATGTAAGGACGGCCTCCCAGGTATGTGGTGTGTTGCATGTATGTTGTGCGAGGTGCGTGTTTTGGGAGACTGTGGTATGTTCGTGTTTTGTCTTCTTGTATAGTGGAACTGTTGCCCTTTTTTATAGTGCTATAACACTGAAGCATGCTGCCGAAGACACCAAGCAACACACCCCACCCGGTCACATTATATTGACAACGGGCGAATCAGTCGTCCCACTCCCTGTTTGCTGAACGCTAAGCAGGAGCAAAAACTACCACTTTTATAAACTTTGGTGTGTCTCGGCTAGGGGACAGAACCCATAGCAGGGGCGAACACTTAACTCAAAGCCAAAAATGAGGCAGTGCCAAGGGAGGCATTAGGAAAGATAAAGTAAGTTAGGAGGAAGAGAAAAGAAAAGATCCTAAATTAAGTCGCCTTTTACGATCATGCAATAGGTGCAGCAGGTACAATTCTAACGCCCTACCTGCAGGGCAGACATTTTAGTGTAATTTTTAACACCTTTCAAAAGCCTTAGATATGCATATATTTATTATTTTCATATAGTTATTCAATAATATTTATGGTGGGTTTTTTGTGATAATATACATCTTTAAAATAATATTTAATAAAATCCGGATTTCATTATTACCTTTGACTAAACAAAATGGCGGCCATTATGATTGGCTTGCCTGCGTGCCTATATAGCTACTGCAACAGGATACTGTTCACGTTGACTATGTTTTATTCATGTGAGTAAATCTTTGTCTGTAATCACAAGTGTTTGTGCTGTTGAAGAATTTTGAAGAGATAATTTCTTATTTTGAACAGTGTTAATTGGCCATACCTAATTTTGCTAGCTGGCTCTGGCTATAAACGATCATAAGCTTAGACATCGTGATGCATGACTGAATAGATTAATTGCTACAATTTCACACCTTTATTTAAGGTTTGTGTAAACACAAACATAGCTACCTACAATACACAAGGGCCTGATATGAGTCTTAAGCCCTGAGATGTCATTAAAATTGCGCTAAAGGCTTGATCTGACGTAATGTTTGTGAGCTTTTTGACACTTTGGTCCAAGTGCTGAAAATAGGGTTATTTGATGACCCCCGGGTCAATCGGGTTATGCTTTCTAAAATGTCTATAAAACGGGTCAACCCGGGGAAATCGGGTGAGTTGGCAATACTGGACTTTAACTCACAGTGTACCGTTATTCAGTTTCTTTTGATGTATTAGTTACATCAAAGGAGCAAACTATCTGTTTATTTGTTGTCACGAGCATAGCCGTCAGTGTTATTATGATATCCAGGGGTGGATATAACGACAGTGAAAGTAAACTCTGAATTATCGAGGATGTAGACAGTTTTGTTGTGTGATGGAACTCTACTCCAAATTGGGATTTGGTACACCGTATCTGATTCCAACATGGGTTTGGTAAACCTTACCTGATTCCAACATGGGTTTGGTAAACCTTACCTGATTCCCAGAGGGTTTTGGTACAGTTAGATTCGTTTCAACCTTCATCACGTCATGTTCCCCAAACTCTGTCACGCGTATAGCCTTCATCATTGATCTGAGGACAGGGCTAAAAATACACCAGTTTATTCACGAGTATGAGATGCTTTTAAAAAAAATCATATTCACTGTAACAAAACAAATCATCCCAATCATGCAAGGGTACATTTGTACGTCCCGTGTAAATGAACACGAATGTTAAACTTTGTTCTCTGCAGACTTATCCAAACGGCAAACAACTTTTGATTACCATAAATAAAAATTGTAAGTGTGCATACTCATTAGGGTTATAACCTCTTTTGTAGGATGTCTGGTTAAAGGCCCGCTATCTTTCCGAAACGGCTTTTCATTTTTCAAAATGGAATGTAATTTGTAGAATCGCAAAAGTAGCTTATCGTTAATAATATAGTGATCCACCTTCTGAACAATGTATTTAAATGAATAAGATGTTTATAACGCGGGTCGTCTTATGTTTCCTGCCGTCGTCCAAATTATCACGCGTTAGTTGGTTGACTATCACTGCGCTAGACAGCAAAATGAATCTTCACCGATAAATTACGCAGAACATCTTGCAATGTTTGGTTTTTTAACCTCATTTTTTGCCATAAATATGTATATTCTTATGTTACTATTGTCTTTTAAAAACATTTTTAGGAGAGGTAGTGGGCCTGTAAAGAAAGCATAGGATCCAGGATCATGAGATGCTGTTTGGGATTAACTCTATAAGCCAAGGCTTCAATCACTACCAAACACCCTGGAACTAAGACATTAAACTAATATAACCCAAACCCCTAAACACACATTTGTTCCAAATGACGATTTACAAACTATATACGAATGTATTCAGGAAATAGTCTTTTACCTCCTGTATCACTCGTTGCTTACACTTTCATCCACATAGAGTATTCCGAGAAAACGTCACATTCAGTCAATTTCCCAAACCACTGCGAGTTGGTGTCCAGAAACACTAACTCGCTGTACTAGTAACAGTGCTCGTGTAAGGCGTGTGGACTTTTGTGGAACATGTAAAATGCAGTGGTGAACAAAAAATTCAGCTTATTGTACGGATAATAAAAACAAAGAGTTCAGGTTAACCTACCTGTCAACCTTCAGCAGCTTGTGCTTGATATCTGTTATCGCTCGAGACGAATAGACCCATCGACCTTGACCGTTTTAGACATTTGTCACATCTTATTGTAACCTCAACACTATTATATAATGGTGTACAGGTATTATATATAATTTAAAGAACGATTTTCTCGTAGATTAAGTACATTTAAGAAGCATATTGTGTACTACACAGTTAACTGTGACGAAGAAAAAGAAATGTGTGTTGGATTCCATTTCGGGTCAAAATCTGACACGGCATGTTGATGTGTTGCTTGAAATTCCAGACATGCATCTTTTAGGGAAAAAAATGTGCAGTAACACTACATAAGACTTCCCCAATGTCACAATAACCATCTTGTATTCGTCAGGTTAAGAGTCAATGATGACTCATCTCATTTTTGTTTGAAAGACGACAGAGTGACATAGATTTTAAGATCAGTAGCGTGACAGCACGTTGTTTTTTAAAATTCCATTTAGCCAAAGATCAAATATCGAGACTGGTATGTGTAAAGGACATTTCAAGGTGTGTTCTCTCAACTATGCATAAAAGATCAACATTATATAATAAGACTTGCCCAATGTCACAATAACCATCTTGTATTCGTCAGGTTAAGAGTCAGTGATGACTCATCTCATTTTTGTTTGTATGACGACAGAGTGACATAGATTTTAAGATCAGTAGCGTGACAGCATGTTTTTTAAAATTCCATTTAGCCAAAGATCAAATATCGAGACTGGTATGTGTAAAGGACATTTCAAGGTGTGTTCTTTCAACTATGCATGAAAGATCAACATTATATAATTTTAAATCCTGTACAGGTAAAGCACAAATGTACGATGGCCCGTTTGTATGGCAAGCCAACATGACATTTATTCAAAGAGCAAAGTCGATCCTTAACTTCACTGCATATATATAAGATATCTTGATTGAATTATAAGATATCTTATATAATATAAGAGATCTCTTATGGGTTTTTTAATTAATCATATATAAGATATCTTATATAAGATATCTCATTTAAGTTATCTATATAAGATCTCTTATATAATTGAAATCTCGCTGCTTTATAAGATATCTTATAAAGGAACGAGATTGCAACAAAGGCCCAAAAATGAAGTCTCCCTACCCGGAAGGCGGAAGGCTTCGCATGCTACGCCAGTATCAAGCGTTTGGTTGAACTAGACAAAAGAATGCATGTATAGATAGGTCACCATTATAGCCAATATATTTATTGTCGCCATATACGAATTGACAACTAGAGTGATGGAATTAACTGCTTTTGTGTTTTCAATACATCGTTGAATGCAACCAAACAGCGGTTGATTCTCCTTTTCAGTGCCATCTCTGTCATTGCGAACGATTCCAAAATGTGTCCCGAAGTGCTCCGAATGATGCTCGAGGGAGAAATTAGTTCCTGGTTTTAAATGCTACGAAATACCATTCAATATAAGATATCTTATATAGCAACGAGATTTCAAATACATAAGATATCTTATATATTAATTAAGATATCTTATATACGATACAAGATATCTTGTATAGAAAATTAAATAAGATATCTTAAATACTATATGAGATATCTTATATCTTATTAATTTTTTTATATGAGATATCTATATAAGATATATAATATATGATATATCTTATATACTTTATGAGATATCTTATATTATTATTTTTCTGGATTTTTTATCACTTCTCATTGGTCAAAAACACACCACGTGATCACCGATAAAAAACTATATTGCACGATTTTCCCGGAAGTAGTTTATAGAGCAAGAGCTGTTGGAGAACAGCAAAGCTCGCCTATTCAGAAGAAGTTGATGTTCAAGTATTAACTATTTAAACATGGAAATATGACAAATTAACAGACTCAAAAAAAAACCTAAAGGGCCCCAAATTGGTTGTATTATCACGTTCAGCATCCATACACATTAGGAAAATAAAATCATAAACATTTATGATGACTTATGCTTAAACAATTGACAAAATAGAAACTTGCTCAAAAATTTTACATGAAAATATGACAAATTAACAGACTCAAAAAAAAACCTAAAGGGCCCCAAATTGGTTGTATTATCACGTTCAGCATCCATACACATTAGGAAAATAAAATCATAAACATTTATGATGACTTATGCTTAAACAATTGACAAAATAGAAACTTGCTCAAAAACTTTAACATGAAAATATGACAAATTAACAGACTCAAAAAAACCCTAAAGGGCCCCAAATTGGTTGTATTATCACGTTCAGCATCCATACACATTAGGAAAATAAAATCATAAACATTTTTGATGACTTAAGCTTAAACAATTGACGAAACAGAAACTTGCTCAAAAACTTTAACGTGAAATGGGACGCCAACGCTGACGCCGACGCCGGGGTGACAACATTAGCTCCCCCTATTCTTCGAATAGGCGAGCTAAAAAGTATATTGCACGGTTATTTTTAGATAACGTTATCATCTACGTTACCAAAATGCTTCGTGTTCCTGGCGCTTTGAAACAAACGCTTTGATGACCTGAGTTTGAAGCGTAACCACAAAATGTGACAGACGACGTTGATTGTTTCGGTTTCTATCAAAGATGATGATGACTTCCAGCTGATGACTACAGTTTAAACTTTTAAATTTTCAACATAAACACGGTAGGAGAGTAGAAAATAATCGAATTATATTCATTAAGCATCTGGAGCCATTGAATTGTCAATACGTTTGATATTTATTTGAAAATTTCCACCTAGACTAGTAACAACATTAGGCCTAAGCTAATCCTACAGTATGTATACGATTTTTATTTTACGGAATGGAGTACTAAGCATAATAGAATGTATCTTCATGTCAATCTGAATCTTTTAATATATGTTTGGCGTCGAAGTGGATTATTTCAACGGAGAACAAACTACACATTTAATTGACTGTGTCCGACATGGAGCTACAGGTATAATCGAGTACATGTACATGTATGCAATTTACAAGAACGCATGCACCGGGTGCATGTAATAAAAGCGTGAAGTGCATCAATTGATACTGTTTTCGTATGTTGTTCTTAAATTAAACATGTTACAAAATCATAAGATCGTAACTGTCATAGCAAAGCAGAATTTACAATGCGATGCTTTATAAGATTTGCACTACGTCCGAGGTCGATATTTTTTCTGTCTTCGATATAACCATGTATTGACCGAAATCAAAATGCTATAATTGTTTTATTATTTTTCTGGATTTTTTTACATTTTGAAATAAGTCTGAAACTAAATGAGCATCGCATTTTAAAACCTGCTTCGTGATGACAGTTACAATCCTATCAAAACTCAAAAACAACATATGAAAACAGTATCAATTGATGCACTTCAAGCTTTTATTACATGAACTGGTGCATGCGTGTTTGTAAATTGCATACATGTACATGTACTCCATTATACATGTAGCTCCATGTCGGACACAGTCAATTAAATGTATAGTTTGTTCTCCGTTGAAATAATACATTTCGACGTCAAACATAAATTAACTGATTCAGATTGACATTAAGATCTTATGCTTAGTACTCAATTTCCGTAAAATAAAAATCGTATACATACAGTAGGATTAGCCTAGGCCTAATGTTGCAAGTAACCTATATATAGCCAGAAACATATATACATGCATATATGTATATATGTTTCTGATATAGCTAGGTGGAATTTTAAAAATAAATATCAAACGTATTCACTATTCAATGGCTCCAGACGCTTAATGAAAGTTATTCGATTATTTTCTACTCTCCTACCGTATTTATATTTGAAACTTTAACCGCTTAAACTGTAGTCATCAGCTGGAAGTCATCTAAACCGAAACAATCAACGTCGTCTGTCACATTATGTGGTTACGCTTCAAACTCATCAATGCGTTTGTTTCAAAGCGCCAGGAACACGAAGCGTTTTGGTAACGATATCTAAAAATAATACTTTTTCTATAAACTACTTCCGGAAAAATCGTGCAATATAGTTTTTTTTCAGTGATCACGTGGCGTGTTTTTGACCAATAAGAAGTGACCAAAAAATCCAGAAAAAAAGTATAAGATATCTTGAATGTTATATAAGATATCTTATATACTTTATAAGATATCTTATATATTTTATCAGATATCTTATATAAATTTATTCGATTAAATACGGGATAGATTGGCTTGCCATACGTTTGAGCCATCAAATTACTACTTCTGATTGAAGTAGAACTAGTTGTACATTTATAACTTGACAAAGTGTACATGACCATTTCCTCTGAAGTAGTTGTACTGTGTGCATTTATCTACTTTGAGTAAACGGTCATGTACTCTTTATCAAGTTATAAATGTACAATGCACAACTACTTAATCAGCGGCCATCGTAAAACCGAGAACCGTGTCTAACGCATCATACAATGCCTTGCATCCTTTACAATGAATTCCACCACAGTGGAAACAGAGAGGGTTCGTGCGCAGCGGATAAAACTACATGTGTATAGCTATTATATTAACTCGTTTTTACAAATAGTGAGGCTCGTCTCCAACACAATGAATACGAAAGGGACATACAATGTAATATATGCAAGCGTTTTGGTTCCCCTTAGTGGAGGGTACATTTGGTATACATGTAGCTACATCAATCGCGACATCTCTGAGTAATTTCCGTGAATCTTCGGAAATATAGTGTTATATTTCCGAAGATTTCCGGAAATTTCTCCGAGGGGATCCGATTGGTAGCTACATGTGTTACACTCGCGTCGATACTGTTCCCCGATTGGTCGGCCAATAAGAAACGTTTTGCAAATCTTTTTTTTTTTTTTTTTTTTTTTTATAAAATCAACGTTTACAATCAGTGTTTTAGTTCTTACTTGCCTTTTTCTTATCCCGATCTGCATTATTAATTAAAAATATCATACTTGTATCTGACTTTTGAGTTCTTTCTAATTTAATTTATACAGTTGTGAACATACACAAGTTATTTTTTTAAAGAAAACATGACAGACATAATGTATAGATGCATTCACGTGGATATTTTATATTCAGAGTTAAATCAATTGAAAACGTGTACTGAAAGTAGGGTAAAGTGTATGTAATTCTATCAAACGTGTATGTATGATGTGAACAAAGGCCAAAGATACAAGAAACATGTAATCTAAGTACTGTATCTACAATTTAGACAAGACAAAATACACATGCAGGTAGACACAACAGGCCTTTTTTGTTCGGTGATTCTAACTTAACATATAACGAAAATGAATTTATTATTAATGAAACTCAAAAATACATTCTTGATACAAAAAGTTTTTAATCTCTCTCTCTCTCTCTCTCTCTCTCTCTCTCTCTCTCTCTCTCTCTCTCTCTCTCTCTCTCTCTCTCTCTCTCTATCTGTCATGGAGTATGTAAGAAAAAATTGAAATGAACTTTGTATGTTAAAAACTACAACGCTATATGTTTAAAACTACAACGCTAATTCTATGTTTATATTGATTTTGAGTATGCATGAGATTGCGTTTCTGAATAACATTTTAAGTCTGCCATCTTCAAATATTGATTATGTAATATTGTTGGAGAGGGCTTGATATAAGTTGAAATAACTTGTGCCCAATCCTTTTGACAAGCATTTGGCTATACAGATATGCGACACCTCGATATATATGTATGTGTAACACACCGTGAGGTGTCTATATACAATGTATTTATAGAGACAAAGGCCTGTCGGGTGGATAACATACATATATCTATGCGGTGTAGCATACATGTACGGTGCAGTGTTTCTACAAACTAAACAAGACACAACACAAAAGTACAACTGCATGGGTATATATACAATATATAGGCTCCTCTCCTATACATCTCTTTTCCTTAGCTCTATAGCTATATAAAGAGAGCATTGTACACATGCATAATAAATCTAACCCTATGAAACATTGAAAAGTGTACATAAATATATTCATGCTTTATTATCATGTTTCCGTTTGTACGGATGAAATGCATAATTTGTTTCCATATAAGTCCCTGAGTGTTACAAACTTTTGCTCTTTCAACATTTATTCTGTTGATGGTATTGATAATTTTTGTGCGGAGGTATAAAGAAAAGGCGACACTAGGTAAATTGATAAATTAGTTGCCTTGGTAACTAACAAATTACTGCAGTGTACACACATATGAAGGGTACTGCATTGCAATTTTGATTATATCCATATGTAAACCTATTAATCCGAACATCTTTATTTTCGAAACACATACATATATGCCATTGGATTACTGCATACTATGACGAAATAGAGGATTTATGTGGATATTATACATGTAATGTTGAATATTGACATTCAAAAACTCATCTAAAATGATAAGACCCGTTCATAAATATAGAATATTTAATGTTGCTAACAGTAATGAGTCAAACAAAAAGTTGTACAACATAATAAAAAATATCTTTCCATTCGACTGGGGGCCCACATAAATGTTTCTTTATGCTAAAAAATTGTATAGGCCCGCTTTCAGTCGCCATGGTAGCATTTTAGTGCCAAAACTCAATAATTTGTCATCAACTTTGACCCTGTTCTCTTCAAAAGTCATTATAAAATTAAAAGGTAACCAAAATTTCAAAATAAAACATTTTTGCTACAGCTAAAGGAGGACAAACACAGCGCTAAATCAAAAGATTTTCAAAAATCGTCGGTTATAAATATTTCTTGGTAACCATGGTAACAACCAAAACTAAATTGAAAATGTGACATTCTATAGAACGTTCATCTCTTATTCAATGATATACTTGATTATTAAGTTGTTAAAAGAACAATTAAATCACTTTCATAGGCTTTAAGAGCTAAACATGTAAGAAACTTTATATTTTTTGAAAGTCCCAATTTGCGGTTGCTTTGGTAACGTCTTTAACGAAAATACATATTTTTTCTTATAAAATCTGAAAAGGGTGTGATATGAATTTTATACGTGTGTATAAATATATGGGTTGTTTACCAAAACTGTTGGTGCAAAAGGGTGAAAAATCACTTTGAAACAGAATATTAGAATTTCGTGAGTTCCATAAAACATTTTTTTTATACTTTTCCTGATTTCGCGGACTTGTGTTACCCGAGAAAAATATAAGGGATGGCATGGTCAAATAAACTGATGACCATGACAGCGAAACTTGGTTAAAAATTTAATATCATGGTTTTTTGTCAAAATTGTTGGATTTTTCATCTGCGAAAATTTCTTGATATTAATGTCCAATGAAAATTAAGAGTTATTAGTCCTAGACTTTACGTCTCTGAGGTAACTTTGATTATTTTAAACAAATTTATATTTCTAAACTCAAAGGTGTGCGCCAAAGAGGTGACATCAGTCCGGTTGTCTTAAACCTCTGAAGTGGAGACTGTTATTCACTATGCGAGCTGTACTTGAGCGTGTCGCGGAATATTCGAGTCCTGTGTTTATGTAAGGGTACTAAAAGTTCTGCATAAAATCATCTTGAAAACCTTTGTACTCGGTAGATCATAACATGGAATGTTAAGATGTGTTAAATATAGATTTATACAATCACTGCGTATGTACATGTATATGCATATGTTTAAGTAGATGGAGATCATATACTGTATGGTTGTTAAATTTTGCGGGTGTAAAATTTCGCCATTTGGAGAACTTATTCGCGGGGATACAGAAAGACAGACAGACGGGGTGCGTATGTGCAGTTTTATTTCAAAATATCAAGTTCAAGACTGATCTACGAAAGAAAGGGTTATCACCTGTTTTGAGTTTTAAGCGCTTGATGTTTGGTTTTGGTTTTATTCACAGCCTATTATCAGCCAGGGTCATTCTAGGACGTGCCGTCGTTATTGGTGGAGGAAAGCCGGAGTATCCGAAGAAAAACCACCGGTCCAGCGGTAAGTACCTGACAACTGCCCCACTTGGGATTCGAACTAGCAAACCAGAGGCCAGGGCTTGTGGTAATATGTCAAGACATCTTAACCACTCGGCCATCGCGGCCCATTGAAGCGCTTGAGATTTATGCGCTTAACATCGGCTTTAGAATATATATGCAGTATTTGTTATATGTGTCTTGATTAAGCGTAGACTGCCTTGAAAATTCGACATACACGATTAGGATTTTTTCCTTGCCATATACAATTCATAACGTTATCCTGAACAATAAGAGTAAAATGGTACTTTAGACACTTTTTTCTCTCGACAAGAATAGATCTAAAATACTTTGATAATGTACGTGTACTTTCACGCTGTTTCAAGAAATGCCGCGACTTCGTTTGACGTACGCCAAAATAGCAACGTCATCAATTCCGACGTAAAACTGATGACGTCTCATCATTTGTGCCCATCGCGGGGTCAAACGACCCGTTTCAAGTGACTGTAACTGTAAGTATAAACTTTTTTTTTTAAATCTCGACTAATATACCGCTAAACATTTGTTATTTTAACATCACAATATAATAACATAATTTATAAAAAGATTTTTTAGAACTTTTCTGTGCGAATGTGAGAAAAACATAGATAGATAGGCCTAGTAGATTTCTATGTTTTATGCTGGTGTTGATCATTTTGGCATTTTTAAGCGGTTTTCATTATCAATATAAGGTACCGGTAATATATCGCATCGCATGTAGGCACATGAAATATCCAAAAATCTGTGAATAGGTATGAATAGGTGTTGCGTATTTCTATCGAATTCGCTTTCAATAACGAGCTTATTTCAACACACTTCTTAGTAAATAGTAAAAATTAAAGTAAAAAAACGAGGAATGCTTTTCATAAACAGTAGACGTAGTATCAAAAATGAAAATAAAGAATATTAAACATGACAGTGATATACAATATTTTCCCCATACAGCATATCCCTCGCGCTCGTGGCGAAATGCCTCCGCAAAACATTCAATCGAAAAGTTTGGCCGTAACTGCCTGGACAACATCGGAACAGGTGGACGAGGTCCGTGGAAAACTTCATCTTCAAGGTATTTACTCTAATTATTCTTCAATGTAGAAATAATATACTGTATTTTATTGTACAAATCTTTGGACCGGTGTAACGTTGAAAATGGACCTTCATTGAAAATTGACCTCGGGTCATTTTTGTGCATTCACATAAGTACCTGTTGCATAAACATAATTCTCGAATTCTGTTATCGCCATTCCTAATATAAGCCCCCCTTCTGTGCTGGTATCTTAATTACGTAATCACCGCGATTTGAATTGAAATTTTGTATTGTTATCATCTTTGTGTTGTTTTGTTATGTTGTGTGTTATTGGTGTGTTGTGTTGTATGTTGTTGGTTGGATGCTGTGTGGCTGTGTTTTGTGTGGTGTTGTGTTGTGTTTTTGTTGTGTGGTTGAGATGTGTGTTGTGTTGTTGTGTGTCGTGTTGTTGTGTGAAATGTTGTGTGTTGTTGTGTTGTGTGGTGTTGTGTTGTGGTTTTGTGAGGTGTGCGGCTGTGTTGTGTGTTGTTGTCGTGTGTTGTGTTGTGGTTGTGTTGTGTATTGTAGTGTTGTGTGATGTTGTGTTGTGTGATGTTGTGTTGTGTGATGTTGTGTTGTGTGATGTTGTGTTGTGTGATGTTGTGTTGTGTGGTGGTGTCGTGTGTTGTGTTTTGGTGGTGGTTGTGTGTTGTTGGGTGGTGTTGTATTGTTGTTGCGTGGTTGTGTGTTGTTGCGTGGTTGTGTGTTGTGGTGTGGTTGTGTTGTGTATTGTGGTGTGGTTGTGTTGTGTGTTGTTCTATTGTGTGATGTGTTGTTGTGTGATGTTTTGTTGTGATGTTGTGTTGTGTTTTCGTGTTTTGTGTGGTTGTGTTTTGTTGTGTTGTTGTTAGGTGGTGTTGTGTTGTTGTTGCGTGGTTGTGTGTTGTGGTGTGGTTGTGTTGTGTGTAGTGTGATATTGTGTGTGATGTGTTGTTGTGTTGTGTTATGTTATGTTGTGTGATGTTGTGGTGTTTTATTTTGTGTTGTGTTGTGTGTTGTTGTGTGATGTTGTGTTGTGTGGTTGTGTTGTACAAAAGATGTTAGGTGTCAATAGGATTAGACATCAGTCATAGCCTATCTTAGTCTTCTCCTGAGAAGGGTCACTTTTCAACGGGGTCCATTTTCAACGGGTCGGTGTGAACAGTGCGCTATTGTTCATTTTTCAACGGTTTTCGGGGTCATTTTTAAACGTTGAAAAATGACCGAGGTCAGTTTTCAACGGGGGTCCGTTTTCAACGTTACACCGGCAATCCGCCCGGGGGACGGGATCACTGCACGATCCTTGATCCTTCAGGAAAGGAACATGATCTTGGGCGGCACATGATCTTGCGCACTTGTAATTTCAGCTAATTTTAATAGAGTAACAAAATTGTTAAGACATAAAAAGCATAGAATGGTAATGTAAATTCTAATAAATCTCAGTTTTTAGTCTAAAATGCAGACGTACCATGTTACAATTGGGCGATAGTGGATGAATGGCGGAAAGTGACGTCTGATTAAAAAAGTCGCCAACATTTTTTCATTTGATAACTTAAAAAAATTGCGAACTGATTTGTAATTCAATCATTTTGTTTTTCATTGAAATTTGAATGGTCAGCTAAATAAATTGAATATCACGATATGATCAAAATTGGATTATAGTGTATTGCGCATTATTGTGTATCACGTGCCGTGTTTACTACCAGTTTATTTTTGGAATTAAAACTGAAAAAAAACCATTTGATTTTGGAAGGTAGTGAAAAACAAATGTTTGTTCCTTGATGTCACCATGATATAACAATTAATGAATATTTAATGAACGATCTATCGACTATGAAACTGTTAGGTGTGCAAGATCATGTGTCGGCATAGTATATCACCGGACACTATTTTTCTCCCAGTCATAACCACGTAACAATATCTTCACATGTGCAATATTTGATATTAGTAATTAACGCTGAATAAAATTTTGGTTATTCTTTCATTTTCATTTGTCTAGAACGCGATGCTAAAGCTTTTTATGAGAGTTCTGAAACCAAGAAGATCGAATTCGAACAATTGATCGCGAAACTACGGGCCGAGAACAAATTGAAGCGTGTTACTCTTGCGAAAAGCATCAATGTAAGTATATCTTCGTATAGTTTCAATGAAATTAAGACTGCATGGCATTGTTGTAGCAAATTTTATGTGTTTATATCTTACTTGAAACAATGTATATACAGTTAGCCTACAAAAATAAAGATAAAAACAATAAAAAAAACGTTTCAGCGTGATGCTATTCAGGGGCGTAGCTAGAGTCTTTTACATGTGCAAGCCCAGGCGAGGGGTCTGGGGGCCGCCTAGGCCCCCAGCGGGTCCAGGGCAGCGCCCGGGTTAGGGGGTTCAGGGGGGCGACCCCCCCCCGACGGAAAATCGTTTTAAGGAAATGTTTAGCACCGAAAATGATATTTGATAATGCTTGGTATTGCTAAACTATATTTATTAAAATCAAAGGTATAGGACTGTTTTCTACCTGTACCTGATAATTATGTGTTAATATTTAGTACTTAAAAAGTATATGAAAATCTCATGATAAGTCCTGCATGTATCTTGAGTGACTCTAATGGGATTTGATGATAGATTGACGGAACTTTCTTACGTTATCGAATTTTTTTATGTGTAAAAATCGAATTATACATATATGTGAAAAAATGAATGAATATAAAAACAGCGCCTCATATTGTAAGGCATAAAAGTCGCACTGATTGAAAAAATAGTATTTTGTCTTCTTAAAGTCTTTCTTGACGGGAAGTTTTAATTCTCTATACAATGTATCGCTCCAACAAGAGTATGTGTCAGTAGATTGTGCATTTAACGCATAACGTATTTTTCAGTATTATTAATTTTAGATAAATCATCTACGTAAACGTTTAGGTTATTTTACTTTGATTTTAATTTACATTCAAGACTTTGACGGATCTACATAGATGTTTTAACTTTACAAGACAATGAGTAACCCATACTAGGATTTTTTATGTGCAAGCCCGGGCTTTTTTTTTAAAGAGCAAGCTACGCCCCTGCTATTGCACAAGAAAATTGGAAATATGTGTAGAAAATGACTATTCAGTTCAGTTAAGGAAGGTTATCACATGATTTGCTTCTCATTTCATCATTAGGGCGACGAGAAGGTCATACGGTCTGTTTTCCAGAACCGACGAAAAGAACTCCTTTCTATGCAAAGATACACCGTGGAGGTATGTATTGGCACGTATTCCGGAAAATAAGTATGATTGGTTCACGCATTTATATTAAACTTAACTCACCTAAAACGGAATAATAATAACGATTGAGTTACTCATTTATCAGAAGTGTAATTTACTCCAAGCGGAATTATAATTACGATTGAGTCACTCATCTATCATAAGTATAATTGACTCAAAACGGAATTATAACTATGATTGACTCGGTCTTTTAATAAAAGTGTGATTACCTTATAGCAGAAAAAATATATTATTTGTATAATTGACATGTATATTATTAATCTTTGAGTTTGTTTGACAGCAAGCTATAAATACGATGGACCAGGAGGTCTGCGAGGCGAGTAAACGATTGAATGATCTGCAGTACCAACGCAACCAGCGCGAGGCAAGACTGAGTGAGTTACACGTCACTGCGAAACAAATGAAGACTATAAATAACACCGACTACAATATCGACCGAGGAAAGGTACGTAACACAGAAAACAATATCAACCGAGAAAAGGTACGTATAACACAGAATACAATATAGACCGAGAAAAGGTACGAAACACAGAATACAATATAGACTGGGAAAGGTACATAACACTGAATACAATATCGATCGCGAAAAGGTACGCAACAGAATACAATATAGACCGAGAAAAGGTACGTAACACAGAAAACAATATCGACCGAGAAAAGGTACGTAACACAGAAAACAATATAGACCGAGAAAAGGTACGAAACACAGAATACAATATAGACTGGGAAAGGTACATAACACTGAATACAATATCGATCGCGAAAAGGTACGCAACAGAATACAATATAGACCGAGAAAAGGTACGTAACACAGAAAACAATATCGACCGAGAAAAGGTACGTAACACAGAAAACAATATAGACCGAGACAAGGTACGTAACACAGAAAACAATATAGACCGAGAAAAGGTACGTAACACAGAAAACAATATCGACCGAGAAAAGGTACGCAACAGAATACAATATAGACCGAGAAAAGGTACGTAACACAGAAAACAATATCGACCGAGAAAAGGTACGTAACACAGAAAACAATATCGACCGAGAAAAGGTACGTAACACAAAAAACAATATCGACCGAGAAAAGGTACGTAACGCAGAAAACAATATAGACCGAGAAAAGGTACGAAACACAGAATACAATATAGACCGGGAAAGGTACGTAACACAGAATACAATATAGACTGGGAAATGTACATAACACTGAATACAATATCGATCGAGAAAAGGTACGCAACAGAATACAATATAGACCGAGAAAAGGTACGTAACACAGAAAACAATATCGACCGAGAAAAGGTACGTAACACAGAAAACAATATAGACCGAGAAAAGGTACGAAACACAGAATACAATATCGACCGAGAAAAGGTACGTAACACAGAAAACAATATAGACCGAGAAAAGGTACGTAACACAGAAAACAATATAGACCGAGACAAGGTACGTAACACAGAAAACAATATAGACCGAGAAAAGGTACGTAACACAGAAAACAATATCGACCGAGAAAAGGTACGCAACAGAAAACAATATCGACCGAGAAAAGGTACGTAACACAGAAAACAATATCGACCGAGAAAAGGTACGTAACGCAGAAAACAATATCGACCGAGAAAAGGTACGTAACACAAAAAACAATATCGACCGAGAAAAGGTACGTAACGCAGAAAACAATATAGACCGAGAAAAGGTACGAAACACAGAATACAATATAGACTGGGAAAGGTACATAACACTGAATACAATATCGATCGAGAAAAGGTACGCAACAGAATACAATATAGACCGAGAAAAGGTACGCATCAGAATACAATATCGGCCGAGAAAAGGTTCGCAACAGAATACAATATAGACCGAGAAAAGAGAAACACAGAATATAATATAGACCGAGAAAAGGTATGTAACACAGAATATAATAAAGACCGAGAAAAGGTATGTAACACAGAATATGATATAAACTAGGAGAAGGCACATAACGCAATAACAGTATAGACAGAGGAAAAATACATAAACCGAGAGAATGTATACAACACAAAATACATTAGAGACCAAGAAAAGCTACAGAAAGTAAAAAAGAAAACGCAATGCATAATACAATATAGACCGAGAAGGCACGTAATGCACAACGCGATATAAAGGCAAGGTACACATAGACAAAGACAAGGTACGCAACGCATAATATAGTATAGACCGAGGCAAGGTACGCAACGCATAATATAGTATAGACCGAGGCAAGGTACGCAACGCAAAGACAAGGTACGCAACGCATAATATAGTATAGACCGAGGCAAGGTACGCAACGCATAATATAGTATAGACCGAGGCAAGGTACGCAACGCATAATATAGTATAGACCGAGGCAAGGTACGCAACACATAATATAGTATAGACCGACGCAAGGTAGGCAACGCATAATATAGTATAGACCGACGTAAGGTAGGCAACGCATAATATAGTATAGACCGAGGCAAGGTACGCAACACAAAATAGGCATACAGTGCACTATACAACATGTAATGCAGGATATAATGTAAACATAGAAATAAGACAGGTAACACTGACACCATTAGACTATTACTAGCAATAATATAGACCAGGAAAGGTACAATGTACCTAATATAAGTTGTATTATTAACCAAAATAAGACAGTATTTTGAGTAATTTTGACTGATTTCTGTCATGATGTTTCATGATGTCATTGCAAATCTAAATGTGTTCTTTTTGGAAACTATTCATGTTTACTTGTTTGTGAAAATGACGAAAATCTCTTTGAGATAAAAGCATATGCCAAGAAGATTTTACACAAACTCTAACATATTTTATGTGATTACTTGACATTGCAAAACATACTATAAGGCTTTTGAACTTGGATAGTAGCACCACCAACAAATCATAGTAAACACAAAGACAAATGTGATTAACCACTTCGCTGTTTAATTTACAGGAAATCCGTCGACTTCAGAATGAGATGGACAAAGCGCGAATTAAGTACGAAGCGGCCCGCAACATCTCACGGCGATACGAGGAAATCATGATGCACATGCAAGAGGTTTGTTTGAAAACTACATGTCGGAAAGTTAAGCAATTAACTAGCGCAACATAACATGTTAACAAACGCAAATCCGACATCAAATGACCCCATCTGAATTTTGACGTATATTCTTTTTGGATTTACATCAAATTAAGAAAAGAAAGCTAAATAGTTACATCGTGTTTTATTTTTTTTATATTTGAAAATGACTTGTTGCTTTTGAAGGAGGTGCGGAACTATCCTGCACGCCTTGATCTGTTGGAGCAGATTGTCAGTGACGCTTCGTCAGAGCTGAGTGTATTACACCAGATGAATGAAAAGGCGATCAAAGCCAGCGAGGAGTCAAGGGTAAGTAAAGATATAAAGAAATTGTTAGTCATAAACTATAACATACATTTACAACATGAGCCTAGTTGTAAAAATGTGAGATACTAGTCGCACATGACATGTTTCTAGTTGCAAGTATGGTTTTCAAATGTTGCAAGTAAAAACAAAGCGTTACTGTACAACGCACTTATTTAGCGGTAGTTTTATTTCAGCACTTTTCGCACTGTCTTCGAAGCTCTATTTCATTTCAACATTCGTGAAAATAGTAATTCTGGTATTAAACCAGATAATAATTGAGCTAATTTATATCAGCGCTAGGTTATCATAATTTACATTTTTTCACATTTATTCTTAAATTTGGCAGCAATAGAATACGTACGTTTATATCAAATGCAAAATTGTAAAGCAACCATTGTGGTTCGTCCTATCTCAATTAATCACAAAGACAGCTTGTCAAGTTATGTAAGCATCTGAAGTCCGATAGATAATGTCATACAAAAATAATAAAAACGCCTCTCTGATTGGCTAAACATCATATGAACGTGCCTTTGCTTCCCTTTACAGAAAGACCTACACGTGATGGAGCGAGAGATGTACCAGGCCAAACGTGCACGGGACATGCAACTGAATGAAACGAGGAAAGAAGTGGAGAGAAGAAAGGAGACATCCGAACGCGCTGAAAAACGGGTGAGTAGTAAAGAATTAAGGGACATGTTAAACTATATCCTTGTTAGTGGATCCAAAAACATTTATTTAAAGTGAATAGTCGGGCAAAGAAAACCAGTCTAAATGCGTTCATTTGCCTTCCAAAAGTTCTCACATATTAATACGACGGTCAAGTTCTGCTTAGTTTCCCAGTTCTGACCATTAAAGTAAAGAAAAGTTGAAAGCATTGAAAGCGAGGCTGTGTGGAAATGTAACCACGGACATAGTGAGCCGGGAGGACGTTTTAGAATTTCCATACTTTAAATTAATTTCTTCGTACGCAGACAGATTTTGACGAGAGATTTTTATTTTTCCATTCCAAAAGAAATTATACTGGATACATTCACACCATTTTTACCGACTTTATCCATCCTTGCACGACTGTTCACTTTAATAGTAATGCGTTCGTTTGTTTTCATTTATGCTCATTTACGTTCTTTCATGGTTTTTGCAGGCTAAAGTCAATCTTATCGCTGACACGACTGGTGAGTAAAATATGTTACTTCATTTTTTACAACAAATATACCGTTTCCTCAGTCATGCATGTGCCATCGACGTTAAAGTCCATTCATTAAAAATATTTTCACCTAAGATAATAGACGCAAACAAACGGTTGCCAAAACACTTGATCTAATTCGAAGTCCTTTTGAAAGCAGTTAGTTTAAGTATACACGAGTAAAAGGTAATCTAATTGGCTTATTTCGAAACACATTTTACCACTTTTAGATACCAAGGCGGCCAGACTCCAACAGGAGAAAGCCGAGCGTCAGGAAAAGATCCTGGAGCTGGAGATGGGATTCGAGAAGATTAAAAGTGCCATTAATGTTTCCGACATTGATGTAAGTAACTTTGGTATCAATGGTTCTCTAAAATTTCATAAATTGTGCATATTAGATCATTCATCGAAGTACACTTAAGGTAGAATCCGAAAAACAACAAATCCGGGTCATTCTCCTTAAGAAAGCATACAAAAAGTTCAGGAAAATTCTGTTTAGTTCCATCCTAGCAATTATGATAACCAGTTTTGATCACTTCGGTTTAGTTCCATCTTAGAGTTTATGATAACCAGTTTTGATTACTTTCGGTTTAGTTCCATCCTAGCGATTATGATAACCATCACGTTTAGTCTTCATGGCCATGTCCGGTTTAATATACTAATAATACGTTAATATAATAATATTACATGTACTAATGGTTGTTTTATCTCGAAATTACAAAGAAAACCTTTAGTTCAATTCTGTTCTGTATGGTATAGCGAGAAAATTCAAACACATTTGTCAATAAAAGTATATCAGTGTCTTTCACACGAATATTGTTAAACTTTCTTTGATGTCATGTGACCAATGCACGTGTTGGGTATTTTTAGGACGTGGTGATGCGTGTTCTGAACCAGGACGATACAACCAAAAGAATCAAAGCGCAAGAGAAGGAAAAAATATATAATAAAAGAGAACTTCTGGCCGAACAAAAGAAACTTTGTGTAGTATTCGATGATATTAAGTTTACCAGTCAACGACAGCTCACAAAGTAAGCAACTGAAAACGGATACCACGCCAAATACAACCAGTTTAACTGTATCGTACTCAAATCGAAACTAAATTTAGACCAATTTCCCAACCTAGGGTTAACTTAAGCAATGACATTTTTGCATATTATGTCAGTTGAAAATAACTTTGTCTGATCATTCAGACAAATATTTGAATATTTTGGGTTTAATGTTTTCATTCCTTTGGCTCATAACACATGGGATTGTAGTCCAAAGACGATCGATCCGTTACCAATAGAATTTCTTACTAAATCAGATACCAGGTAGTCAGAGATATTCAGACTCTGCTATTATGAAAATGGTGATGGTGAAGGAAGTCTCAAAATAAACAACACATGGTGTAATTTGATTCAGGGCCAGGGAAAGTCTAGACGAACTTCAGGCGAGTCTGGCTAGGAAAGATAAACTCTGGGAGAAGACTAACGAGACTCTAAAGGCCAGCGACAGCCTCCTTTTGGACATCCAGTCTGGCATCGCTACACTGAACGAGAAACTCAAGGATGTCAAACTTAAGCCCGTAAGTAATTAAAAAGGCCTGAAGTTCGATATTGGCATCGCTAGGCTGAATGAGAAAACGTAAATCGGTAAGTACATTATCAAGTAATGAAGAAGCCTAAAGTCTTTCAATATTGGCACTCAAGGATGTTAAACTTACAACAGTAAGTACATTATCATGTGATGAACAGAAGAAGCATGATATCTTTAGATATTGGACTGGACACTGGACTAGAAACTAAAGATAACCAAGTTATAACGGCAGCAATATTAACCGAAGTCTTTCGACACGAGTGTCTTTTTTTAACTCTTTCGTAAACGGACGTATCATTTGAAGTTATATAGTCATTAGAGTAAATTGTACCAGATCTATGAATACTGTTTTCTGGGGTTTTTCCCATTGTGTATTATTTAAGCATTGACGAACGTCTTTCAGTTGGCATTCATAGCCAAAATGAATGCCAACTGAACAGAGGCGAATTCCATGAAGCTCGCTAGCACTTTATCGTCAAGGATGAAACAGCCATTTGAACAGCCGCTTTCCGTTATCGCTGGCATGACAATTGTGACGTCACAATGACACTGACATCATAATAAGCGATTGATGTTCATTTTCTATATGACTGCCAACTGCGCTTGGTAAGGTTACATAGTAGGACTGCAGTGAAAATGTAAACATTGTTAAAATTACAACGTAATGTCTAAGTAGCAACATAAAGAATATATAGTAAGAACAAACTTAACCATAAAAGGACAAAATCATTTACTCCAGGAACACGTGCAGTCCAGTCGCGTGCTACATTCATGCGGTACAATGGTGAGGTCAAAAATGTGTTAAAACAATACAAAAACTTTATTTGTTGTTCTCTTTATTTGACCATTATAATGCCTCCTGGTTCTTCCTATTTCAGCCCTTCCATAACTTTACGACTGGAGATCCCGTGAAAGATCTGCTCAACTGCTCCCGGAAGTTGGACAAACTACAGACGGAGCTGGCATTACAGGAAGGAGCGGCCCCTCGAGTGGATCAGAATAAGGTAGAGTACACAAGGGTCATCATACGGGTAACTTACAAATGCATGATGGAAGGAAGGTGGCGATATGGTGCGCTTTGTGATATTCGTGTTAATTTGTCAGACACTGTACTAATTCGAAACCCTTTAAGCAGCACCCACTATATGTTGAAGAATTTAAGTAATTATCCTACTTAAGTATATCAATAAGATTAAATTCCTGGTCCATTCCATTTCGTACTATATAAAACCATTGGGGCTACTTATACATGTAGCTGAACAGAAATTGACGGCTCGCCAGCTGACAATCAAAGAGCTTTGCATTTTGATTTGTGTATGCTACGTTATTGAATAGGTACCCGTGCGTGTGCAAGCACGTAGCATGGCTACATACCACCTCGTGGTTGGTAAATGGTCATTATAAGATGGCGAACAAAACGGTTTCAAGTAGGTAGGTCAAAGTCGGAACAATAGAAGTATTTACGCATACAAAATAAAATGCAAGAATGTCAAAACATTTTAAAGGATGGCCAAAATGATGTTGCGTTAGTTTTTCATAAATCGGATGAATTTGCAGCGAAAATACTTCCATTTATAATAAAATAGTTATTTATGGGGAAAAGTCTCTTTCTGGTGGTTCTATCGAAGGATAAAGTTGAGTAGGGTATCGATATTTGGAATGGACCGCGAAGCGGTCCATGAAACAAATATCGATACCCTACTCAACTTTATCCTTCGATAGAACCACCAGAAAGAGACTTTAATCCTTATATTTACAGTCTTAACTATTATTTTCATAGCTCAAAATTTACCCTTAATAGTGTTTATGGCATTTATAAGACTAAAATTGAATTATATCGTTTGGTTCCGACAGGCATTTCGAACAGCCACTTGAAGTGGCGGAAATTCCCGCCAATTTATCAATGAACATACCAATAAAATGAGTTCCGTCTGATGAAGCATATATCTGAGGTTTTCCCGGTATGGAACTATAAATCATTTTATTTATCTGTTGTTAAAAACACCATGGTGCAAAGCAGTTTGGTTTTAATATTTTGCTTCGTATGATTTCACACGCTTACACAATTCATAACGTGGCAGGATATTTAGTCCTACTCTCGCCGATTCACAGTAGATTCTAGATAACGTACAGGACTTGTCTGTCCGCCGAGGTGAACAAAAATGCATTGTCGTGCTAGGTCGTTTTGGTTACACTTATCCAACTCAAATACTGACGTGTTCTGACATATCTTATCCATTCGCGTACAACCAAAGATGTTAAAAATACGAATATAATGTAGATCTAGGCTACATGTTGTAGAGAACAACACAGACTCACAGACACACAACATGTAAACATTGCGACGTCATCGGAATGTGCAAAACTGTACATTGTACAACATTATTTATTTATCATACGCACGGAAGCATTGCTCAAAGAGGTACGGTAGTAACATAAACAATGTAACTTTTCTACATTTGTATTTACACAAGTACATGTATATGTGTTCAAACCTATTTTGATACATGTACATGTTCATCGAACGTACGTCCGGTTGCAGCGAAAATACTTCCATTTATAATAAAATAGTTATTTATGGGGAAATGCTGAATCCAGTAAAAATCACAAAGCAAATGGCCATCGTCACCATACAGGTTGTAGGTACATGTACATAATTCATAGAAACCATAGTTAAAACCTGACTGTTTAGTTTAATGCCTGATCAGGATGGATCCCCAGAGGTAGTCCCACATTGTGCTCGCACACTCACGTGTCATTATTCAGTGTCAGAGCATTCACAATGCAACATCACGTTCGATACCTGGACGGTTTAAATTGCCAGCATGCGATCCGTCTAATCATGCACAAACTACTATGTAATGTATTAAGTTAACAAGAGGCCCAGAGGGCCTGTATCGCTCACCTGGTTTTTGTTAATAATTATCACAAGACTCTGACAATTAGAAAAATAAGCAAAATTGACTCCCAAAGTTTAATTTTGAATCACAACCATACAATGATGCTATTGATACCATACAAATATGCTATCCAATTCATAGGTTCAGAGACAAAGTAATTTATATGAAAGTAGTAGCCTAATTGACCTTTTTGACCTCGCATCTATTGCCGTCTAAGGCCCCGGGGGTCAGCCCTATCATTTGTACAATTTCAAATCCCAACCCTATAAGGATGCTACCATTGCATTATAAGTGCTCTTCCATTCTTAGTTGCAGAGAAGAAGTCGTTTATATGGAAATAGCTAAATTAACCACTTTTGACCCCACCCTTCAGGCCCCCAGGGGGTCAGCCCCATCATTTGCAAAATTTTGAATCCAAACCCTATAAGGATGTAACCATTGCATTATGAGCGTAATCCCATGTTAAGTTGCAGAGAAAAAGTCATTTATATGGAAATTGACCACTTTTGACCCCGCCCCTCAGGCCCCCGGGGGGTCAGCCCCATCATTTGCACAATTTGGAATCCCCACCCTATAAGGATGCTACCATTGCATTATGGGTGCTATACCATGCTTAGTTGCAGAGAAGAAGTCATTTATATGGAAATAGCCAAATTGACCCCTTTTGACCCCGCCCCTCAGGCCCCCGGGGGGTCAGCCCTATCATTTGCACAATTTTGAATCCCCACACTATAAGGATGCTACCATTGTATTATGGGTGCTATACCATGCTTAGTTTCAGAGAAGAAGTCGTTTATATGGAAATAGCCAAATTGGCCCCTTTTGACCCCGCCCCTCAGGCCCCCGGGGGGGGTCAGCCCTATCATTTGCACAATTTGGAATCCCCACCCTATAAGGATGCTACCATTGCATTATGGGTGCTATACCACGCTTAGTTGCAGAGAAGAAGTCATTTATATGGAAAAAGCCAAATTGACCCCTTTTGACCCCGCCCCTCAAGCCCCCGGGGGGGTCAGCCCTATCATTTGCACAATTTTGAATCCCCACCCTATAAGGATGCTACCATTGCATTATGGGTGCTATACCATGCTTAGTTTCAGAGAAGAAGTCGTTTATATGGAAATAGCCAAATTGGCCCCTTTTGACCCCGCCCCTCAGGCTCCCCGGGGGTCAGCCCTATCATTTGTACAATTTTGAATCCCCACCCTATAACGATACTACCATTGCATTATGAGTGCTATCTCTTGCTTAGTTTCAGAGAAGAAGTCGTTTTATGGAAATAGCCAAATTGACCCCATTTGACCCCGCCCCTCAGGCCCCCGGGGGGTCAGCCCCATCATTTGTACAATTTTGAATCCCCACCCTATAAGGATGCTACCATTGCATTATGGGTGCTATCCCATGCTTGGTTTCAGAGAAGAAGTCGTTTATATGGAAATAGCCAAATTGACCCCTTTTGGCCCCGCCCCTCAGGCCCCCGTGGGATCAGCCCCATCATTTGTACAATTTTCAGTTAGTAGCCCATAAGGATGCTACCAGTCAAATTTTGTTGAAATCCGACCAGCGGTTATGGAGAAGAAGTCGATTGTTGACGGACGACGGACGACGGACGCGGACGCCGGACGCCGGACGCTGCGGTATCCCATAAGCTCACCTCGGTCCTTCGGACCAGGTGAGCTAAAAATGACGACCATATTTTTTGGCATGACTTTATTTGACCGTACAATTAAACAGGAATTTTATTCTTTCCTCAGCTTCACGAGTTCCTGGAGAGTCGTCTGCCACCCTCCAATATCAGAATAAAAGTCGATGTGGATGACGGAAGTGATGAAGACGACTTCCACTTCGACCATGATCAGGAAAATGAAGGTCTGTTGTCTCGTGAGGATATCAAGCGTTTGGGTCAAGAAATGCTCAACTCCAAACTTAGACCAAAGAAAAAGCGGTCCAAAAAGCGCGCGAACTAAAACACTATAGCAACAGACGATAGGGGATATACTGGCAAGGTTACGTTATTTTTTTACATCGTTTTTGTTTTCCTTTCCTTTCAAAATCATGTAAAATAAAATTCAATTTTTTTTCCACTTTTTCCCGGTTCTTTCAATATCTTTAAATTCCTCCCATTTGATTTTTTTTTTTTCCAAAATTATTTTTTTTTTCTATGCTGCATTTGTTTTTTTGTGTTTATTCTTTTTTTTTTTGTATTTTTTTGTGTATAGACACTATGTGTAGTTAAATGTCGAGTTTACTGTAAATCATTACTTCAATTCCAATAACAATGCCTTGTCATAATCGTTTTCCAGATCGGGGTTCAACTTCATCGAAAGTCATAACAAAAAATCAAAAAAATAGTTGTGTGCACGATTTTATACTATCTGATTTGAGCTAATAAATTAACTCTTTTTCGATATAAATGAATTTGAAAAGGTTTAAACCTTAGCTTGTTAACCTGAGTTGCATTTTCGAATATGTTTTAATCATTTGTTGTGTTGTTTTCTTGTTTTATTTCATTTAGTGTTGTGCCAGTTTCATGTGAAAATGTTTGTACGATTTTTTTCCCCATTTTTTTTTCTTCGCTTCTTTTTTGCGTTTTTGGTTTTTGTTTTTCGTCAATGATTTTAGGCAATCAAATATTTCTAGCGACACGTTAAAAAAACAACGTAACCAATGCGAGGTATCCTCTTTCGTCACTTTTCTCTTTAAAAGAATGCAACACCAACGAAGAAATAAATATAACTCAAGCAATGAATGAACTCTCCTAGTTTTGCTTTGTGACAAGCTTATATGCATCATATTGAAGAGGTCTGAATGACCATAATCGCCTCCCTGATGGTAAGTAAACAAATTCTATTCTCCCATGGCTTGAGGATAATTGTTCGTTGTACAATGTATGTGAGATGCCCTGTGTAATACAAAGTACTGAATTCGAAGGCACCTGCGATATGAACAGAGAATGAACAATTTTTTTTCAGTAAGAAAAGTTCAAATGTTTATTCACATGTCATAACAGCTGACGTCACTCACATGTTACTACATTTACACCACATCTATATTTTCACCTAGTGTCAATAAATGCAACTAAACTCATAACTTCAGTGAATGACAAAAGGTTTACTATTGCATATAAGACGACAATTCCAAATAATCCCTTGCTATACATGTATATGTAATATAATATCTGTTCCATAGGAAGTTCGAATTACTTTAAAAGAACATGATTATGAAGTATCAATGTTTTTTTTTTTAGTAGAATCTACCATAAGAGATGATAAAACTGAATTCTGCAATCAACTGTTTTCTTTGATAATTACTAAAGGAGAAAGCGTTTGAGCTCAGGCTTTAGGTAATACAGGGATATCTATATAAATAGGTATGGATTGTTTGATAAACTGATTAAATTTGTGAGAATTTTTTCAAATTTTTGTGTCCCAAAAACAAAGGCATATTCATGCATTAGCAATCTATGTAACAATACATAACAATCCATATCCCCTAAATAACACTTCATAACAAATAGACTCGATCAACTTATTTTGGTTGAAGCACTTTGGTAATATTTCCATAAATAGAGGTTACACAACGAGTGGCTGTTGGATATGAAATTTATTCCACACGAGTGAGTTATTTTCTAAAAGTTACAAAAGACACGAGCTTCAGCGAGTGTCTTTTGTAACTTTTAAAAAATAACTTATGAGTGTGGAATAAATTCCATATCCAACAACCACGAGTCGTGTGACCTGTTTCTACCACAATTATATCCGCTTTTAGCCGATAAAAATACGACGAGGATAAGTACGCTATCCAAGAGCAATTTTGGCGTCAAGCGGCGATCACGGCATAGCATGACGTCACTCGATTATTGATGACGTTGACAAATGATGACACGACACTCAGAAAGACGTAGTTCGGTCAAAGTTCACCGTGTCAGCCAATCAGAATGCGTACCGAAATAAATTGTTAATCAACAGCTGCATCGTTTATTTGATACCCTGAGAGTTGAATAACACTGACTATTGTGGTAGAAATCATAGTTATCTGCCAAAATATTATCTGGATCCATCATTCAAATATTGTTAAATCAAACGGTGAAATTATGTTGAGTTGAGACACTTCGAATCTGGCCGAAGTGTTGGGACGTCTGCATCTAAAGTATCTGTATAACAAAACAGTAATATAAGTACAAATATAGAAATAAAGAATGCAAATCAAAAACTCGCCAGTTAAAAACAGAACTACACTATAAATCACAATTTATGTCAAACATTATAACTAAGATTGCACCTATTTATCACATTGGAAAAATCTTCAATTTATGAACAAAACTTTCTTAAATAAACGAAAAAAATCAGGATGTTCTATCCAAAATCATTCATACCTCTTAATGATTACGCGAAAAGAATGGCTATTATTATATAGGCTTTTAGTTTTAATGTAAAAAGTACATACATGCCCTTGTGAGCTGTCGATTTTCACACATTTTTTGGGAAAATGAATTTTGTCATTGCTGTAAAATGATTCATTGTATGTACATTAGGCTTTTTACATTTAGTATTCTGCCAAAAATATCAGGATCTGTGTGTGTGTAGTTCACAAAATTTATCATGAAAATAAGTTATAAGACATGTAAAACACTTAAAAAATCATTTGAATTACAATATTGTCAATATAATATCCTGATTAATAATTCAATTCATAATCATAGAAGGGAAAGAACATATATTGATCCCATTTTATAATTATGTACATTATCATATAATGTAAGTTTTATGTACATCCACAAACCCATTTCATTTAAGTAAAATGTACAAATGATTAGAAACCTCTGCCTAAGACTTCCAGCAAATACATGTACACTGTATGAACATTACTTATAGTCGGGGCAATCACTTATTTTTACACACACAAAAAACCCAAAACATTCAATAGACAAAACAATACACATATATAACAAATATAGAAGAAAAGTTACTTCAACATAATCATCATTATCAGAATGTACCAATCGCTAATTTATATCAAAACAATAATATCAATCAAAACATTTACAAAATGGCATCTTTGGGTGTGTGTCATAAATTATATTATGATCCAGATTAGCACTAATCATTTAAAAATCATTGTAAGTTATCATTATTTATCAATCTTTTTCAATCAAATGATCAAATCACCGTTTTTTATTTTCGATTTTTGTGAAGAAATAAAAAGTTATGTAAGATCATAGATCCAGTGGTTGCTTTGGGAGACAAAAAAATAAATAAATTTTGAACTACCTTACGATTTCAATAGGTATATAACCCTAACATATGTTTATGTAACCTGTAAATGTTGATACCACCTAGGTATACCTTGATAAGATGTGTTCCGTCTTTGCATAATGCAGAATAACCTCCCTTGCAAATACTGTAAATATCGATTGTGACGTCATTATTTTCTGAGCGATATTAACGCCGTTTTCTCCGAAAACTATGATGTTACGCTCGCAAAAAAAATGACGTCACCCCAAGGACAGATAACTCTGTAATATACAAATACAGACTAGAGGCGTGTATGACCACATCAATAATATAAACACACAATAACCAAAACCACCCAACTATCTATAGCATACTTTAAACCAGCTCATTTCTGCGCGCAGATAAATTTAATGGGCGAAAAACAATCCCAGTCAAACTGTACAGGAACAGTAGGACCATATAAGTTTAAACCGTGAATTGAAATCGTTAGGCTTAATTTTTTATTCCAAACATAAGCTGGTCGACGGTTACTCTGGCAAACCTTAAAGTAGTGGTTCAAACACAGAACCAATAATATAACATATAGAAATCTGATATCTACCTTAATAATATAAATATGAAACTACTCAATAATGTAACATGTATAATATATATATAATGAAGAATAAATGATAAATAAGTTATCTGCTGCCTTGGGCATGTGCTCCGTCATGTTATCCACAAACAAAATTCTATGTCTTCTAATATAATGATGTTATTTTCTATACCTCCCTACTCCCCCCCTTACTTCACCTACAATCTATTTGAATATTCCATGCACAATCAATACGTTAGTTTTACTCTCTTGTCTCTTTATGTGACTATTTTTGCACATGTTATACTTCAAATCATTTTCAATGAAAGAAAGTGTTTTAAGATGTCATCCCTTATATATTATAGTCAAACATTCATCGAGGAAGTTTACTCAGTTACAGTTCAGCGTACAAATCTTACTAAAATCAACAGAAAACATTTTAATATGTAACCATAAAAAAATTTCACCAAATAACCTATTTACAGTTTTTCATGCACATCAAATATTTGCTATTGGATCCATTTTCACACACATGAAGACTTCGTCCATGATTGGTCAATATGAGGTGAAAGGTAAGGCACAGTCCAGATTTGTAATGCATAAATGAAGGGTTAGACCCAAAGTGCTTGCCAATTCTGCCTTTACTTATATTAAACAAAAATCCCTGCCCATACGGGTAGGTTTCTGTTGTGGTGTCATTAATTTGTTGGCAAAAATTATGCTGTTTTCTCCAAAATCATGACGTTACACTCGTGAACACATCAGACGTAACAATTACCTGTCCACAAGCACAGCTAACCATAATGTGTGAACATTGGATACGCCAGATTGAATATCTATTGGTAGTGGTTTTAACAAAATCAACAGTAACATCACAAAACTTATATTTCTGACTAGTTCTCATTGTCAAACATGAATAAAATCTCGACTGTATTTTCTTAGAATTCTGCCAAGAATCAACAAGTCAGAAAATCATGCTCATCAATGACATTGGAATTGAGAGATTGAAGTTGAACATAACTTTTTCATAAAAGATATATAACGATGCAGCAGTGAAAAGTAACATGATGAAATGAATTTGCACCAAATACAAGATTTTAAAATTCACATGTTCAAATCTTTTATGACAATTTTCTTACATAACAATCATACTGGAATGTGAAAGTGAAATATTTACATTATTGTTTTATATGATCATGAAGTCCACATGCCACGTCAGATATTATGATAGTTAAAAACAACTTTATTGTATAATGCACCGTCTTAAAAATGATAATGCTATTGGCAAAAATATTACCGGTAATTAAAAATCACTTGATTATTTGTAGAAAAAACAGCAGCAATTTGGGAAAATGTGAGTTACATAATCAATATCATAACTAGAAAGATTTACTTAACAAATATGGATTTCTGAAAATTATGAAAAAGGATGTAAGATTGGAAATCAAGAACTTAAATGATCTCTTATATTGTGTAAAAGAAATGATTTCATGAGACTTTGCAACATATTTTCAAATAATCCTTGCAACGCTTAAGGTGTATTGTATTCAAATTGTTAATTTATTGTACACTAAATTCTGCTCAAGTCAAAAGAAATAATAATACCTACAAAGTATAAGCTATCTAATTCATTTTTTCTGTGCTATTTTTACTGTAATATTAGATGATGAATTGTCTCTTTATATCTTTTATATTGAGATTCACTTTTAAATGCCAAAATCAGGGAATTATAACTTAAAATGATAATAGTTGTCAACATGATTTGTTTAGGTTTGGTATGAGCTTAATCATGAAAAACTTAAGTTAAATTGCACTATATGTTTCACAAAATAAATAATACAAAAATATTTATTGGTATCTGGCAAAAAAATAACTTTTTAAACTGAAAAAAATGACAGTTTAAGTGTAGTAGACAATGTAATATATGTTGGGCATAGACGGGATTAGTAAGTATCGGGATCCGCAGCTACAATGTAGAAATTTCAATGTAGGTTTAGATTCACTATATATTTCTTCGACTTTTTCCCTTCAAGTGTATCCTCCATTCATTGAAAATTTGAGATCATTATTCTCAGTCCTCCAATCTGAGACACGTAGACACATCAGCTATTAATGTCCAATAATTAGTTACGTCACACGGAATCAAGGAAAGAATGACTCGGATGTGTTGTGTCGCGGCAGTGTTGACTTGTGGACATGGATGAGCTGTGTGTTGAGGACCTCACAGTCTATCTGCATCATACCAATGTTCCCAGCAGGGGGCTGCATGGTTTCTATAAAAGAGAAAAATAAACAGATGAAAATTCTTCTATTTACTTCAATATGTTACAAAATTGATGTCTATTATAAGCTGTATAAAACAATGAAATCAAATCTGAAAACTGTATTCGACCCAGTAACCGCCCCTTCAGCTATCCATTTTTAGCTGCCCTATGTACTTATTGGGCTGAAGACGGTACATTTTGTTTCTGTACGTTACCTTCCCCAAAGAAATCCCACATATGGTAAGTAAGTAAATATGCCGGTCAAGCATGTAAAAAACATTAATAATTCATGTCTACCTCTATGTGTTGGCTTCTGGGCCCAGTTGTTCAAAAGATGGTTTATAGGCTAATTACAGTTTAACAACAATTTTCAAATCAAGATATACATATTTTCTTGTAAAACAAACCTGATAAAAATTTACAGAATTTTGAAGTATTATAATGTAGATATTTGCCCATTTTAAAGAAGACATACATTGTAATCAAAGGTTTTGCAGCAAATGAGAAAAGAAAATTTTGCTAATCAAGTGATGAAGGTAATCTCTAGACATCTTTTGAACGACCGGGCACAACACAACAGCCAAACCTCTAAATAAGGCGGTAATGCTACTATTTGGCTGGATCCTTACCATTGAGGGAAGTAGCTGGCATTACAAGGGACATCCTGGGTCTCATTGTCTTGTTGTGGGCAACAGCAGGGATGAGGAAATAATCCTAAAACAAAAGGTAAGTCTGGATAGAATACATAATTATTGTACTAATAGGGGATAAATCAGTTTGTTTTCTTATTTTCCCCCCAGAAGCAGCATTAGAAATATATATAAGTAAAAAATAACCATGTCCATGTGATGGTTTCCATATACATATAGTACTATGACGTCATGTTTTACAAATAAAAGAATTCAAACCCCTGAAGACCGGCATGAGCCGAGAAAGCGCTAGGGCTGAAAAAACTGTTTTATAGTTGTGAGTTTCTTTTATGTGTATATATATATATATATAGACAAATTTTTTTTAATTGTACATCCACAATATCCTTGTCATCACCATTATAAAACTAAACTAGGGGTTGATTAGATATAATTAACATCTTTTATCCAAGACCACTGCCAGAGCTAGTGTCAATACAACATGGTAATACACAAAATAGCATTGATCACTCTACTGAAATACAACATAATGATAGTCAATATACCGTGTTGAATGAGAGAACGTAGAATGTGTCATTGCGTCGTGGAAGAGACTGCCAGAAGTTTCTCACAGTATCTCCCTGGAATAACTGCAGCTGGTTCTCTTGAGCCCTGTTTGAAATGAAATATATAAAATACAATATATTTTGTTACATTTTTATTTTCTGTGCAAATTAATTTGAAGCTTTATTTGTGCAATAATATTGTGGAAGGTCTAAATTTGGTCCAATGTAGCACCCCTTCAATTTGCCTTTGCACTTACTAGGTCGAATATAGCAATACTACAGCAGGTTATCTGTCAAGTCAGCGAGCTTTTAGGTATACCTGTAATGTTGTTGTCAAGTCAGCTACCTACATAGGTATACCTGTAATGTCGTTGTCATATTAGCTAGCTATATAGGTATACCTGTAATGTTGTTGTGAAGTCAGCTAGCTATATAGGTATATCTGTAATGTTGTTGTCAAGTCAGCGAGCTATATAGGTATACCTGTAATGTCGTTGTCAAGTCAGCTAGCTTTATAGGTATACCTGTAATGTTGTTGTCAAGTCAGCGAGCTTTTAGGTTTACCTGTAATGTTGTTGTCAAGTCAGCTAGCTATATAGGTATACCTGTAATGTTGTTGTCAAGTCAGCTAGCTATATAGGTATACCTGTAATGTTGTTGTCAAGTCAGCTAGCTATATAGGTATACCTGTAATGTTGTTGTCAAGTCAGCTAGCTATATAGGTATACCTGTAATGTTGTTGTCAAGTCAGCTAGCTATATAGGTATACCTGTAATGTTGTTGTCAAGTCAGCTAGCTATACAGGTATACCTGTAATGTTGTTGTCAAGTCAGCTAGCTATATAGGTATACCTGTAATGTTGTTGTCAAGTCAGCGAGCTATATAGGTATACCTGTAATGTTGTTGTCAAGTCAGCTAGCTATATAGGTATACCTGTAATGTTGTTGTCAAGTCAGCTAGCTATACAGGTATACCTGTAATGTTGTTGTCAAGTCAGCTAGCTATATAGGTATACCTGTAATGTTGTTCCCTCATGTGTCGGAGCTCTCTAAGCGAGTGTGATGAGGTTATGGGACGACTCTCTCTGTTAGCTGGCTTTCTTGGTTTTTTCTTCTTCTGCTGTTCATGTCGCTTCATCCAGCCTGACAACTGATCTGCCAGTCTACAATAGTAACAGCGGTTTATATGACTACTGGTCAACTATATAGATAAAATTGTAGCTCTAGAGGAGACATCATTATATACGAACAGACTTTTTTTTTAATAAATTACTAAAATAATTTCCTTGACTTTGATTGTTCCAAATCAGTAGTGATATTTTCTCTTTTTATTGCAGATTTTTTTGTAAATTATTTTTGCAGTAGTATGAATATTCGGTAAGTTCAACGTTTCAGAGAATGAAAGCACAGGTATGTGCAACCAATGTAGTAATGAGGAGGATAATTGATAGATGTTAATAGGATAATGTCTAGCTGTATTGAATCAATATAGCTCTTTTACAATGACGACTCCCACAGGTATATAAATGTAAACTTTACACTTATGTTTTAATGTTGATTTTCATGTTTTATCACAGAAACAGTGCTATTGCGGTAATGTTATATAAGTGCTACTGCCGTAATGTTATACATTGTATTAACTTCTTGTATTTCAGAAAAAAAATATTTATATAAACAGTGCCATGCCTTAATCGGCCTGATTTAGCCTGTTGAACTAATCATATAATTATGTAGACCATGTGAATCCTTACCGTATTGACTCTGTTTTGTTGAAGTATGAGGGACATGTATATAACTGATACAGTGTCTTATTGTTTATTTCCTCAGCATGTTCAGGATTTTCTTCTATGAATTTTTTTAGTCTGCTAAATGGATAATCAGGCATAAAACTTCCAACAGAAAATGTGTCTTTTTCTTCAGTTACAGCCATGAGCTGTCTGCCCTTATGAGCAAACAGGTCTGGACTAGGATTGGAATTCAGGTTCGTAGTCCGAGACGTTAACAACAGATTACTGAAATGAAGAATACAACTTCATTTATTGCACAGTTCAAATATGAACAGTGGAAGATTTTTTTAAATGAATCCTCAGGACATTAACAGAATGTGTATTTATTTCCAAACATATTCATTATGAACAATCAATATATTATTAGTTCTGGATAATCAACTTCAAACAAAAACCAAATTCAATAAGCTGACATATATATTGATGAAATGTATACTAACTGGGAACTACATCAAGATACATATGCCTTTGATGTTGGTTATGATTATACATTTGAATACGCCGACTTGCATAATAATGTCTTGGTATTCTAAACTTCTTTTTACCTGAATGTGCCAAAATTGAATGTGAAAAATACAAATACGGCCATGAGGCAGATCTTCTTAGCAGGTGATGCCATTCCACCGCCTCTATTCTTCAACTCCTCATTCTGGTGGACAAACAACATGATAAAATCAAAAGCTTGTTAAATTATCATTTATCGTGTTTGATCAGATTTTTTAATGTGATTCTGAAATCTACCAATAATAAAGGATGGATGTCAAGTAAATGAAAATGTGTGAAGAAAGCACAACAGGTAAAGAAAATTGAATTGTGTCAAATTAAAGAGTAACTGAAACAACAATCTTACCAGCTAAGCTCTATCATGAGTTTTTTTTAATAATAAAATATATATCCCCTAATACACAAATGTAGTGATTGGCTTACCAAATTTTTATCAGAATCTGAAGCCATTATTCTCATGCACCACTTTAGTAATTTATGAGACATTCGAGTTTATCTCCCAAACTGACCAAACTTATTTAAGCTAATCAGATACATTTTATAAGAATCTAAAGCCATTTTGAATCTCGAGACGTTCTAAATGATCTCTCCCTACCTCTGATTGCATCATACACAGTCGCCGTCTCAACTCCTCGTTCTCCTGTTGAAGTTTTTGATTTAGTTGATTATATTGACTCAGCTGTTCCTCCAAGGTCTGAAGATACTGTAAACAACATCAAACATCTTAATATTTCATATCAATTTCATATGACAAATTTTTACTCGTTTAACTGTTTATTTATTCATAAAATAGGGATTAATATTAAAGTACTCAAATTAAAGCATTATATTTTTAACAAGTGGGATTAACTGGCATGAAAACACTGACAAACTTTACTAACCTCCTTTTTACGTTTTCTTGACAAACTTGCAGATTCTCTATTTTTAATCATTCTTTGTTGTCTTTTCACATTTTTCATCTGGAAATGAAGAAGTATGATCAATTTCAAACATCATCTGTTCCAACAGATAATTCAGTGTTTTATCTTCATATCAATTTTTGCTTTAAATGAATCAATCCAAAAACCATCTACCAGGTATATATAGCTTAAAAGCAAGGGTTATGAATAATATTCATAGATAGCACACAGATTTTAGGTCCTCCATCAATTCACGTTACTCAGACTGAATTCTCAAATGATATATTGCAGTTATCTGCTCTTACTGGTAGGTATTAATTGATACGACATTGTGAACTTGTGCAACATCATAATATTTCAGAGAAATGACGCAACTTTCCACCACAACATTAGGGACGTCACTATCAATACTTACTCACAAGGGTAGATAATTGTAATGTGCAAAGACAGAATAACTATATATATACATGTATATCTTGTATATCTTTCATTACAGACCACTACTGCTAACCGTACCTCATGATCAACTTGCACTATAGGACTGGCAGCCATCTTGATTTGCTGCGGTGTGATAACTGTTGTGGTAACTTTGGGAATTTCTACTTTAGTTTTCTGATTTGTGGCTGGAGGCTGGAATTTCAGGACGCCCTGTGACGTCAGCCTCTTAAACTCTTCAGGTGTCAGTACTAATGGTTTCCCTGGCTCTGCATTAAAGAAAAAAAATTAAGTTCTTAATGGAGTCCTAGTGCTGTTAATTTAATATGAGATTTTATTAGAGGTTTCAATTTTTGCTAGTGAAGGAGCCATTTTGTTTTGTTGAACTCTGATGCGACATACATCATTGTTTATATCATGGGTGAAGTCACCGGGTATATAAATAAATATTTTATAAAACAGAAATTTCTGTATGTTATAAATGACTCCTACTCCATAAATAAAGCGGGTGGATAGGATGTAATGGGACAATGTGTCCTTAATTTTTTATGGCAAGGGCATAAAAACATTAATTGTACACTTGCCATTTAAATCTCATGAATCCATATATATATACACAAGCATGGACTACATGCTTTTCTGAGTAGAAGGTATGGTAGATATAAACTTAAAGCTGGTCAGGGTCAAAATATATCATGTATATCAAATATATATTTGTATGTTATATCACTTTGCATTACTACATTACATAGTTATCTTATCACCAGTAATGTACCTGATTTTGGAAGAGCTGGTTTCTGTACAGTGGTAGTAGGTTTCTCTGAAGAGAGGGGTTTGGGCTGTATCTTGACTTTAGAATTGAGAATGGAGTTGATGTTGATGGATGTATCAAACCCCGTGAGTACGGTACTACAGGTTTTTGTTGGAGCATTGATGACGACTTGTGACCCAAAATCTGAGGGGTCACCGATATATGTATATGATGACTGAGGACTGGTCTGACCCGTCACGATTATGGACTGTTGGGATGACGGACAACCTTCTATCTTCAGGTCCTGGTCCAATGTGAATATCTTATGTGACTGCAAACAAAAGCATAAACATGGTGAGATGAAAACTATGTTTATATACATTGTGACAGGAATGTCTTCATCAAGTAACAGTTTGATAATTCTAACATCATTTTAATCATTGATTTTTGTAAAACTGTGTAAAGTTGCCCAATGACTTATAACCTTTTTCAGATTGTAATCAGCAGTTTACAGCTTCAAAATACTAAAATATTTTAAATCGGAAAAATTGCAAGTCCTTGCCCCAAGATCATGAAACAATCTGAACTACAAAACTGTCTAAGACTTAGCCACAACTGTCTTAAGTACAGAACGGTCTCTGACTTAGCCAATCAAAGCTGACGTTTTAGTCTAAGCTGAGGTCTAAGATTAAAATATTGTTTTCTGATCCTAGAGCTGGGACTACTTTTCACAAAAGTGACACAGTTTTACCAGTCTAGACTTATAAAGCTTTGAAGTATTGTACAACAGGATGTTAAGACCTACCTGTGAGGTGGTTCCTTCTGATCCTTCAGAGGACAGAGAGGAGGCGGGAGACAGGGGCTCCTGTTTTATCAGTAAGTCTGGTGAGGGTTGATTTTCATATTGCACTGTCACACCTGTAAAACACGGAATTCTGAGCATGAGGATCATAATTGTATTGTTTTCACTATTCATTACAAATTTAACTATGGAATTCCTTTCATGCTTTGATAATTTTTGAAATCTTGTTTGTTATCCAATGCTTTTATATATTTTTCCAAATTTGTTTGCATATTTTTACTTAAATTTTTCTTCTTTTATAACTTTTTCAAATTTTACTGTGTGCAATAAATTCATATTCAATTTTTGTCAAATTACACCTAAAGATAGCCTACATTAAAAGTGATAAATATTCTGATAAAAAATCCCACTTCTATATTTAAATATACTCACCACTAATCCCACTTCTATATTTAGACATACTCACCACTAATCCCACTGTCGGAGCTGTCACTGAACTCCTGCTGTAAATCGTCATGGAATGTGTTACCAGGATCAGCAAATGCTGTAAATGTGTCGTTATTTAGGGAATCCAGAGTAAGCTGTAAACAAACAAGCAGTTATAGAAAATTGAACTGTAGTAAAATCAATCCCCATAGACCATATATTAACTGAATCAACTATAGAGTACTGGTAGGTCGATCATACACATGAATGTGAAGTGTTATGTAATAGATTATTTCTTGCATACCGGTAAGTTTTCACTGATGAATTAATCAGTTGGATAATTGAGTGATACATTGACGCTGTGTTCTGGATGTATTGTTTTATCTAATTATAAAGTAGTTCCGTTATCTCTCAATGCACATATACTGTTATAGTACTACAAAGAATCACTCAATGGTGGACACATATTTTTTTTTATCATTTTGATATACCATCCTTTAGGTGAGTGACATATATCAAATTATTTAATGATTTCGATAAATTTCTCATTACATAGCTACGAGTGTATATTAAGATTCTATTTATCACATAACTATATATTTGAATGTAAACATTTCAAAGTAAAACTTTTAATATTTTTTTTCTATATATGAAACAGGAGAAATCCTGCTCGGATGTGACATTCCGTCAATCATATTATGATGTCATACCGGTATGTTGATTATGGCGTCATAACTGCCTGTGATTCATAATAGTGTTATTAGCGTGTCTTACTATATTTATAACATGGCCATATATGATATGGCTGGACAGGCCAGTTATGTGACTGATAAAATCCTGTTGAGCATTTTGATAGTGATCTATATAAAACTTACTGTAGGGAAGTCATCAGGGAAATCTCGTACTAAGTCCTCTGGGCTCAGTGCCGTGTCCATCCCCAGTATCTCTGACAGGTCCATGTCAGCTTCTGTAATATCAATCAGAGCATTGTAAGAACAGTGTATCCTAAAGCAATGGGTGAGACAGACGGATGTGGATATATACAAACAGTAGGGTGAGACAGACGGATGTGGATATATACAAACATGTACAGTAGGCTTTTACCTGAAGTAAAAGAAACATCCTTAACAAAATTTGGTACATGTACCAAAAATATTCCCATTATGTAGTTCTGGGTACCATAAACAAATTACATTTACCTAAAATTGAACATATTTTATATATAACCTCTCCATATTTTCCTCTTTTTCTGCAAAATTATACATTTAAACATTGATTGTCATATTTTTGACATTTGTTGGTGTAACACACATTGGGTGTTCTAACATATCTATAATGGTGTGTTTGCACCTATTGGGACACTAAAAAGGGGTCTTAATAAGCTTAAGCAAAAGGTCTTTATTGATACAGAGGTGATTGCTAATTAAGGCAAATTTCATTGTATATCTATGCAGCACTAGCTAATTTCTGAATAAAAATAAAAGTGCCTTGTATTTTTTTGTTAATTGACAATCAGTTTCAAAGATATTGTTGCAAATTATACTAAATCAGTATATAATTTATAAACCAATGGCCCCTATATACTGTAAATACCGGTATGTACATGTTATTTAAACAGCTTCTACATGAGTACCTTTAGACTACACTAGCATCAGTATCATGATCAATAAAGTTCCAAGTGACACTGTCACACATGCCCAATAGACTACAGTTACACAAAGTGAAACTTGCATTACGGCTGCATCAATAATGAATAGCAGCTTTTAATATTCTAACCTACATATAATAATAGGCTGTCGTTCAATATACATTAGTATGTATACCGCATATATGTACAACATTTCTTGAATTAAGATACATTCTGATTCATATGTAGTGTTGTATAATCGGCTAAAAATGATAATCGATCATCGGTTGGAAATGGAAGACTCATCCGATAATCGCACAAAATGATCGGTTCAATTTTCTATTCAAATTGCCTATAATCTATATATTAAAAGCTTGTTTTGCCCTCTCTGTTATGAGCAGTGGATAGAATGTTGAAAACAAAAATTTCTGGCCTGTTTTTGACTGTATTTGGTGAAAATTATTGACATGGAGAGGAATGTTAGGGAGTTTTCAGTGTATTTTAGGTTTTTAATAGAAAAATATTTGATTCCCAATGAGTTTAATTTTTTCCCCGATGATCGATTATGACATTTTCAATCGATCATCGGATCGGTTGAGGGTCATCTAGCCAATTAATCGATTATTGCTGATCATCAATACAACACTATTCATATGTATTCATATATATATGGCTTTTATATATACTATAGGGAATCAATTTAATTGGTACAAATTGCTTGTAAATGTACATGCATATCCTGGGTTTTGAAATTATAAATAGCATTGCTGTATTGTGTCCTGTTACACATGTGCTACTAACCGGAAATTATTTATTTGCATACAATAGAATTTGTTAAGCAGCATATATATGTACAAGTATCACTACTTCCCTGTTTACATTCAGGTCTGAACAGGTACATACTGGTATATATATTCAGAAGCTTTAAAGGTAGATGGAAACTAGTGTCAATAATTATTAGATAGTCGAGTTCAAGTGTTGGTACAGCTTATCATGCATGTTTTATAGCGAATGAAAATCAATAATCTTGATAAAATTTACATTTTACACTTTAAACCTCTGGTTTATAATAATCGATAATCTTGATAGAAATTTTACAGTTTGCACCATAAAACTCTAGTGTATATATACCCATATCAAAATGTTTTATATTGTTGAAAACATGACTTAAAATCAATAACATAAGGAAAAAACCCATGTTCTATCAAATAATTCACGTTTCAAATAGTTCTGTATTGGCAAGTCTTCGATCTTTTTTATTGTAATTTGATAATACAAAATACAAGGTACAGCAGATATCATAAATTACCAACTGAAACATTATTATTAACAAAAATTGTCTTTGACATATACATTAACTATTAATTATATGAATCTATTATTACATATTGCAATTGGCAGATGTTGTTTACAAGCTAAAGATTGTAAATGATTATTGTAATTAAGTTAATGCATAATATATGACTTTATAAACATTAAAAACACATCAGTGCTAAGAATTGAAATATTTTGATTTGATATATAGATGTTTACGAAGCTAGCTAGCTTAATTGAAGACCATATCTGACATCTTTATGCCTAGAGCAATCTAATTTATCTGTCATGATCATAATACAAACATACAAGCACAGATCATGATCACCAAAGCATATGGCCAGCAGTTTCTAGTTGGCCAGGCCAGTTAACATATGTATATATGTCTTTTGTTTATATAGGCTTATAGCCTTTAGGGGCTATCGCATTCTTCACTCATAACAAAATTTGGTCAGATGATTAGATTTAACATCTTTTTAACAGTTATTGTCATAAGCATGGTTAAAATTGTCAATTCATTGTTATATATACTTTTGTATTTCATCAGACACATTTACAATTTCACATCCTTTACTCATAAAAGATCCAAAAAAGCAGACATTGTCAATTTTTACTGTTGTCTTTTAAGTCTTTCATCAGACAGCTATATATAGCTAGTGCATTAGTATATATGACCACATGTACCACAGGGTACACTTTTTGAGCCATGAAAACATTTTAACACTATTGCATCTTTAGAGGATATGGTAATGAATAATAATCCCATTACCAAAAGAAATGCTATATGGCAAAATGACTGTAAAATTAGTTCAATATCTGACATTTCACATTTCTCACAAATAGGTACAATATTACTATGAGTTTTGATCGGTTAAACTTGATATTTGATCAGTCATCATACAGAAAGTTATAATTAATAAGATATTGATCTTAAATTCAGGAGGTGCATTAAAATCATATGTCATTGTGAAATAAAGTAGGCCTATGGTTATTTCTATTTATTTTAGTGGTCAATTTGATCACAGGAGTTTGACGTTCTGTCAATAATATATAGTATACATATATATAAAAAATACCCCTATATACTATTATATAACTGTTTATATAGTATATAGGGGTATTTTTAGATATGTATACTATATATTATTGACAGAACGTCAAACTCCTTTGATTTGATAAATAAAAATTTTAATATAATTAATTTTAACATACTAGATATCTAACGATTAATTCAATTTCAATTACATTAAACCATATGGGATAAAAGACCTTTACAAATGAAAATGAATATTAAATTTTCATTTATAATTAAATGCAATCAACCAGTATATGATATACAATTTTTATATATGTAATTGTTAACTTACTTATATATATCTTTTTTAACAATTGCAATCAGTATGGGGACTTTGGAACTTCACAAAAAATAACTTAATCTTAATAGATATAAGAAACTTCATCAGCTAACGCTATAATTATGAAGTAATATAAAATATAAGTAAATTTGCCTTTCAAACGTTTTTAATAATTATAGTTAATTGTTTTGATTAATACCTCTAAGCTTACATTTGAGCATTATCAGATGTTTTCCATATCATAACAAAGAAGAACACCTGGGAGATACACATGATTCCTGTCGAGTGCCCTAGCCTAAGGAATATTTCTCAATCAAACCCAATTTTTCTCTGGTACGAAAAATTTTGGCACTACAGACTAGGCCATAGAAGCCTGCTCTGTCAAATGAATGATAGAGACCATATTTAAACTTTGACACCAATCACAAGCCAGAACAACCTGCTCCTTTTAGCAAATTAAAAAATATAATTTTTAAATCTAAAATAAAATTACAATGACAAAATAAAAAGCAAGTTCGAAATGTATATGGTCGATATACATAATCTAATAATGATCAACAATCTATGGAAACTGTCAGATCATCAAGTATGTAATAGCGTCGTCTGGCTGAAGGGGGTTAGGTTCAGGAGGGGAGTGGATTAGGGGGAGGGGATTGGGGGGGGGGGGCTACAGCAAGGGCCGACTTAATCGCATCATTATGATATATCCATTTAATTTGTCAATCAAGTACAACAATGTTTCACATGTACGATGATTGCATGTAACAAAGAAATCGTAGTTCAATAACATTGGATCAATTAAAAACAAACAATCGAGAAAAATCGATAAACAACATCATGACCGGTCTTGTATTTCATAACAGTAGATCTAGAACTTACCCAAGTCTTCACTTGAAAGCAGATTATTCGAGTAGAACCTTCGGTCCACTTCTGAGACCATATCCATGGTCATGTTTTTATAAAACAATTGTAAATACGTCGGTTCACATAAATTTTCTGGTTTCTCCCGAGTCTGACATCTTCCTTTTCGCGTGTAGGTTATTTTATTTTCCCAGAATGCTTCACGTTCAAACTAAACCGGAACTAGTTGGACATTTTTGATAAAAGGTCATATCAAAATTATTTCTATGTATTATATATATGCTATGTTTTGATATTCCAATTCTAATTTTTATATTAAACTATTTTGATGACATATTTATTATTATGAACTGATTTGTCTATTTATCAATTGATCATCAATTATTTAAAAAACACAACATTCCTAAATTTGGTTTTGAGATGGTCTCCTTTTTTCCTTGGAGTGATCTCCCTTTACCGGCAAATAGTACAACAACCTAAACAAGAAGCATGGGTGAAACTGGATTTGAGTTCCTCTATGATGTTACTGCTGACGGCAACATTCCTGTTTCAAAATATAGATCTAAGAATACTGGCATATCTGTATTTATTGCCCAAGTCGAGGGGCCATTAGTTAACGGATATTTTTGTTTGGGTAACATTAGTTTGTGGCATTTTACTTTCATTTATGATTTTTTATAACTGACTTATTTTCGCTTCTAACATACTAATCCAATAATATTAGATCACGATATTGAGAAACTTCTGATGTTAGACACGACGTAATGATCAAAAGTGTCTCGTCGTGCTATACCTCTAACATTGTTGGAGTACTAACATACCAGCTAGCCAGATATATACTCTGACCCTGTCCTCAGACTTAGACATTATGACAGATAGTCACATCGGACATCTATTAGTCATAGTGTCTACGTCTGGTGCCAAGGCCAGAGTATCTCAGGCTACATGTTAGGGCTGCCGCGATACAGCAGAAGCGTACCACGATATATTGCGATACACAACGTTACTGTATTGTGATATGTATTGCAATATTTTGAACTTAACATATGTGTTGTCTATTTTGTATATATTCCATAATAAAAACACCCTTTACATTATACAAACATACAGTGCTATGTTATGTAGTTTTACATCGATTTGAACCATGTTGTTGAGTAACAAAAATGTTCAAATGTGTTCTTGTTTTAAAAAAAATACGAGTCTGTTTGTGAAAACGCTAGGCTAACTGTTACAGACGATCGTAACCTAATAATGCAATAACTAAACATGATAGTGTCTGCAAATATTTACACTTTTGAACCTAAATGATGAACAAATTTACGTACAATTGTCCTGGCAAAATAAGCTTACGATCGTGATTAAACTTCAAAGGGCTGACCGGCTTGCAGTGTTGTTTTGACACGTGTAGGAAATCGAAAATGGCGGCGGACGATGAAGCCTGAAAAAGCTGGCAAAATCCCTGCAGCCATGTATTCACCGGGCCTTAAATGTGTTTAGAGAATTAGATATTCCGGTATTGTTGATTGATGGAGCGAATCAGCTTGATAATACTTCAGAAACTTTAAGCCTAATGTCATATTGTTTATATTCAACGTCATGCAAATGTTTGAATCATTTGAACATTATACACGTTAGTTACAAACATTTGACCGACATCTGAATCGAATTAAAACGAAAGGGATACCCACATGGCTTAATATTATCGGAAAGGAAAACAAATACAACTTGCTGGTTTTGTTTTAATGACAGGACGTTTTAATTATATCAAATTAATGAAATTATGATACTAAGAAAATATATCGTAAAAAACCGGTACAGGTAGACTGTATCGCGGTACAATATTTTTTGGTGGTGCATTGCAATACCCCAATATACCGGTGAACCGCGGTATCTCGGGCTACATGTCATGGTTCCTTTTCCAATACATTTTGATGATTACTATCCATTAAGCCCTGCAAACATTTTCCACAGTATATTGACTAAGGCTTTGTCATAATGGTTAGTTAAAGGAGTTTGACATTTTCTCAGTTATTAATTATGTAACACAAACATATATATACAGTATATATGAAAAATACCTGCCATGGGGGCCGCGGTGGCCGAGTGGTTAAGATGTCCCGACATATTACCACAAGCCCTCCACCTCTGGGATGCGGGTTCGAATCCCATGTGGGGCAGTTGCCAGGTACTGACCGCTGGTCGGTGGTTTTTCTCCGGGTACTCCGGCTTTCCTCCACCAACAAACCTGGCACGTCCTTACATGACCCTGGCTGTTAATAGGACGTAAAAATAAACAAACAAAAAAAGGAAACTGCCATGACAGTTTTGCATAACAAGATAATCTACTGGGAACTACATAAAACTGCGCAACTGGAAAAAGGCCAATTATTGTTATGTAATGGTGCTGACAATGAAATTTGAATTGATCATATTTAATATAAGGGACAAAAATTAAAACTTTAAGTCATGTTCTGAATCATTAATAATATATACTAGTACTCATTTTATTAAAGATGCTTCACCGCTGACAAATGGTAATTTTACTCTATCAAAAACAGGAACAAACAAATTGGTATTTTTCTTCAGTTACAAAAGTTACTTACTTTACACCATTTAATACCAGAAGTTATTTACTTCAAACCATTACCACTATTGAAAAGTATGACTTTCTAATTTTTAAAGATAAAAATATTAAAAATAGTTAATTGCATCCCGAATACATTCTGTGGCACTATATCCTATATGGAATGAAGTACTGATTGACCATACACCAAAAGCAAAAGGAATAATTTTTTGTGTTAATTAGACATATATATACCCGATTATTAAACATCAGTTATTGTTCAAATAATGAGTATCATTGAGGCTCTGTTGGTGGTGGAGCATCTTTAAGAAAATACATTCAGTTTTGGTTGGAAAAGCAAGACAAATTATGTCATTCAGGTTTTATTCTGTTGAAGAAATTAGCCTTATTGTCGCTAGTATTGACCATGCAGGGTTGCAATAAATTCAAGAGATAATGTAAATTCAAGAGATAATATAAATTCAAGAGATAATGTTAATTCAAGAGACAATATAAATTTATGAGATAATGTAAATTAATTCAAGATAATGTGAAAGATTTTTTTGCAACTTCAGCTACTGAAGCCCATGACGATGATGGCCTTCCCCATACTCTGGAGCACCTTATCTTTCTTGGAAGTGAAGACTACCCCTATAAGGTAATAAGGAATCATCTACTCTGTACATGTAACTTATCAAAATCATGGATTGAACCTGCATTCTTGATATTCCAGGGATGACTATCACTGCTGCTATATCCATCCCTGGACTAGTCATATATTGACCCTGTCCAATCCTGCTACAGTAACACTAAAAGCTTACATTTAATGTGTAAGTTTAACCTTATTCACCCAATAAGTGCCTTCATCTCTAAAAACACCACTCGACCACTCCCTTTTTGAGACCTAAATTTCACTATAGGTATCTCAAATTAAATGCAGACTGATAATATGAAAACTGTCGAGGTTTCTGTATCTGATTAATTGAACTATGGTTTTATTTTCATTTTTTAAAGTGCCCTTGCAGTTTATGTCAAATACTGTATGTGTTAAAGAAACAAATTATAAAATTTTGAAGCTTACATTCATTGTTCATTCCATTGATGACATAATGGCTTTTAAATTATAATGGTAAAATCCTTTCATATTTCCAACATTTTCTCACAGGACTTCATGTCAGAGACTGACTCATTTGACATCTTACTATCGTATTTTTACAGGGAGTGCTTGATCTATTGGCTAACAGATGTTTGGCCTCGGGTACGAATGCCTGGACAGACACTGACCATACCTGTTACACTATGACCAATGCGGGCAGTGAAGGTTTCTTCAAGCTGCTCCCCTTCTATCTCGACCACATTCTCTACCCAACAATCACAGTATGGAAAAGTATTTCTCTATGTATAGACCAAGTCAATCTAGCCTAAAAAATAGCTGAACCTCAAACTAATTGCAACAAAGAAGCAACTATGCATTTTTCTTACTCCTTGATATGTAGTAAATGATGTATTAAAAATTCCCAAAATACATCCCAAAAGGGGAAAATTGAAAAATATCAGTTTTTCTAAGACATATGTATGCCTCGCAGAATAAGCACTGTAGATTAAGGGGGGTGGGTAATAAACTTATTCTTTCTCGGACAAGTATTTATATGTATACATTATTTACTTGTATACTTGCAATTTTACAATAAAGATAGATTAAACTTTGTTATGATATTTGTTTCTGTAAAAATCATTCCTATCATGAAGGTCAAATAAAAGGTCAAAAAATGACGAATTGGTGAAAAAGCAGCAGTGTTTTCAGATTTACTCTCGTTGTAGGTTTATAATGCGATTATATCACTTATACCATTTTCATCTTTGTACATAAGTTAAAATAAATGATTTACAAACTACAAAATATAACCATGGCAACTATATAATGTCCCCATTACATTGTTAGCTCGCCTCTCAGAGCTTACGGAATCACTTTGGTGTTTACATGTAGTGTCGGCGTTGGAAATCCCATGTTAAGGTTTCGGTTGTGTTTTGTAATATATACTGCTATTCTTAAAACAACTGACATTGATTTCTACAATATTCTGTAGATTAAAATTGTTGTGATAAGTATGGGACAAGCATTTAAAGAAGGGCAATGCTGGATTTGGAGAATTTCAAAGGCCCCATTGGCCGAAGTAGGCAGGTTAAGGTTTTGGTGCAAGTGTTTTTTGAAATACTGTTAATCTGTCACAAACTGACATTTATTTCTGCAATAATTTTGGTTTATAATTGTGGTATATGGACAATGATTTAAAGGGGGAAATGCTGGATTTTGATAATTCCAAATGGCCCAATGGACCAAAAGGTTAAATTACATAATGACATTGCTATAATTTATACTTTGGCCAAAGGGATTTCTTTGATGAAGGTAGTCTAATACAAAGGTTGTATCTTTCCCTTTGTGTTGGTCATTGGTTATATAATTAACCTCAGTGGTGTGATAACTAAAATCACATAAAAATAGACATCAACTACAGAATAACTATTTATTAATTACCATATCCACCATAATTAGCGCCCAGTGCACTTACAAATTATAACAAATGGAAATGCTGTTGTAAATTTGTTCTGATGACGGTTGGCCTAGCCATCCGGAACATGTAAACTAATAAATACCCACAAATTCATGGAATCTTTGGTGTTGATGCTCCATCCTTCTTCATACTTGTAAATTATAACAAAGATTAAAGGGGGCGCTTTTTAGGTAATGAAAATGTAAGTTGTGGACAAAAAACTCTAACATAAAAAGTCAGAGAATTTTTACTCTTTCCACACACTCATGGCACATTAATCTGTCACAGTAAACATACATATGCCTTCTTTCCTTTTGATTACGCATTAGTAGGTAATGATTCACATGTGGAAGACTCACAAGTTCATGTAATATGGAATTACGATGCCTGTAAGCATCATCACAGTTTGTAAAACATCGTCTTAAATTTATGGGGATGGACGGGGGCATTTATTTATATAACTTCAGCATTAAGGGAGTGGGTACGACTGGTTCACCCGTCCAGTATATCTTCGGCGGCATGCTTCAGTGATATAATACTATAAAAAGGCCAAGAATTCCACTATACAACACGAATAAACCACAGTCTCCCAAAACACGCACCACGCACTTCATATATGGGAGGTCATCCTTACATGATCTTAGCTGTTGATAGGACGTTAATTTAATCAAACAAACAAGCAAGCAAACAAACAAACAGACAAACAAATAGGGGCGCCAATTACGTCGAATACAGTATGTATATAAAGAACTAAAATGATTAAGAAGCGGAACCAATATATGAGGTCAAATTGTTTAAAATGTAATTAGCGGAGTGATGTGACAGTATTGTCCTTGTACCAGTAACTTATCTACAGATAATACAGCCTCATGTATATTATGGTTTGTGTCATGGGGATTGGTTGTGGTCTACAACATTACGTTGACGTTGTATAAAGTGATATTCTAAAAAGTCAAGAACGATTTATATTTTTGGCAGGGAACCTCACTGGTTACATTAATATTCGTTAACTTCCATATGTAAATGTTGTAGAAAAAGCGGAGCACGGAGTTCAATTTTCATCTATACTTAAAAATAATCTTTCTTCAAATCTAATTACCAATCAGGACTTGGGACCAGAGGAAGGTAAATAATTCGTTTATAACAGAAATTCGATATAGAGGTTTCTGAAACTTTTTAATATCAAGGGTCTCATTAAAGTCATAGCCGATTGCTCCCCGAATCAACATACAGTTATCAAGCTAACTCACACTAATTCCGAAGTCAGCTGCACTACAATGTGTTCTTTGGCAGATTTTCCAATTGTCGACAATTATTGTACACTTGTTTGATCGTATTTGATTTGCTATTAATTAATTCACCTTTTTTTATTCATCACAGTGTGTATTTACTACTTATTCAGAGCTACATATATATGCCCTTTGACATTTGTTTGATTGAAATATGTATTTCATTTGCTTGATATTGTTGTTTCTGTTATTAATAAGAAGGTGTAAAAGTCTCTAACATGATGACTAGTTTTCACTGTAAAGCCATTTTTTCAAAATGTATCCATAAAGAACATGTAGAAGTTGATTATCATATATGTACATGTAGATTTATTGGAAACATACATACATGTACATCCAACAACCTGGCAAGTTCACTTTCTAATTCTGCTTCTTCCAGTTTCATTTCTCAACATGTCCTCAAACATATAAATGCTCTGATTGGACATTGTTTTTACCGTCTTTGTGAATTTGATAACCGAACTCTGCTAAAAGAGTTTATACAAAAGTTTTACCACACAAATTAGCATTTAATTGTGGTTTAAAGGAGCCCCATAGGTCCATTAAATATCGTAGATTTTAATAACGCTTTATAAGAGCTTTATGCTCCGTTATCTTTAATGGACGTTTGTGCAACATCATATTTTCTGGAAATAACGTCATCAAGTTAATGCAGTTTAATGAAGGTTTAATCCTCGATTAACTTTTAATAGACCTTTGAACAACTGGCCCCAGATAAATAAATACATGGAACTTACTGACCATTAGTATATCTGTTATATGTAGAGCTATGACACGTATTAAGAAATGAAGTGGCAATAAAGTAAAATAATTACTGAAATAAAAGAAAATAGTACATATAAAATATACAGAAAAATCAAAATAGTGTTGCATTTTTCGGTTGTTTGAAATAGTTTATCTATTTACATATGTCATTGTTAGGTATGATGGAGGTTTAAAGGGAGGTAAGTAAGTATTTGATATTGATGATGGCATATCTCTAAAGGGAGGTAATTAGTTGATAATGATGACAACAGATCTCTAAGGGGTTATTAAGGTAATATTAGTTGATATTGATGACGGAATATCTCTAAGGTGATGGGAGGTTACGTAATTAGTTGATATTGATGACGGCAGATCTCTAAGTGGGGCGTAATTAGATCTCTAAGGGAGTAATTAGTTGATATTGATGACGGCAGATCTCTAAGGGAGGTAATTAGTTGATATTGATGACGGCAGATCTCTAATGGGAGGTAATTAGTTGATATTGATGACGGCAGATATCTAAGGGGAGGTAATTAGTTGATATTGATGACGGCAGATCTCTAAGGGGAGGTAATTAGTTGATATTGATGACGGCAGATCTCTAAGGGGAGGTAATTAGTTGATATTGATGACGGCAGATCTCTAAGGGGAAGGAGTTATTATGATACATGTATAATTTAATAAGGGGAGGTAATTTTTTTATATTTATATATAATGGATTAAAGTAAGGAGAGGTAACCATTTGATGTTGATATAAAGTATTGTATGGGAAGGTTTTGTTGGTTCTTTTCTTTAAGAGTCTGGCTATGTGTTGATATTTAAAGGGAGATAATTGTTTCCTATTTCCTTATGAGTCAGGCTTATGTGACTGATGTCTAAGGGATTATTTGTTATCATCTGCTGAGGTGTAAAGGGAGGTAATTGATTGTAAAGTCCTACATGGGTCTAAAGGGAGGTAATTATTTGTTTACTGCTACTGAGGTCTAAGGGGAGGTAATTATTTGTTAACTGCTACTGAGGTCTAAGGGGAGGTAATTATTTGTTAACTGCTACTGTGGTCAAAGGGGAGGTAATTATTTGTTATCTCCTACTGAGATCTAAGGGGAGGTAACTTTTTGGTATTTTTTCCAGGAGTCGGGTTATGTGACGGAGGTTCACCACATTAACGGTGAAGGAGAGAACGCTGGAGTTGTGTACTGTGAGATGCAAGCTCGGGAGAATACTGGAGAAAGTCGCTGTCATCTAGAAATGATACGGGCCATGTACCCAGGGCATTGTGGGTACAAATCGGAAACTGGTGGAATCATGGCAAACCTTCGTGACAGCACCTCTCATCAAAAGGTGGGTTATCATACACATTCGATACGTTTGGGAGCTGTTTCATAATGCCCTGACTGAAATTATTTTGTAGGTTCTTTAATGATCAGAGTTAGTGACAAGTGTGTTTTAATTTGGTTTGATTAGTTTAACGTCTTATTAACAGTCTAGTTCATTAAAAGACGTGTCAGGTTTATAGGCAGAGGAAATATAATATAAACTTCACTTATCTTACATCAATTGCGAAACAAGTAATATAACTTAGCAGGAGGAAAGTACATGGAGTACCTGGAGAAAAACAACCAACCAACAGTCAGTACCTGGCAACTACTCTCATGCATGTAGGAGATATTTGTGCATGTATATCCACAGAGAAATTTAAGATCTTTTTCTTGGTATGGAAATGAAAGGAAAACTTTTTCAATTTGCTATGAGACTAACTTATTCACCCCTGAAATTTCATGATAGACTAGTGTATTCTGTGTTTCAGAAGAGTCTAAAGGTATCTTCAGGGGTGAATGAGATAAAATTTTATTGGACATCTTTGTTTTCTCAGTCATGAAGTCTGTTGTACATGTATATTTTATCTGGTGATGTTTGTGTAGGTGTGTGATTATCATCGCGAGTTTTACCGTCCCGAGAATCTCTGTCTGATCATTACGGGCCAAGTTTCAGCCGAGGAAGTGTTCCAAGCACTGCGACCTATAGAGAAAAAGATTATCTCAAAGGTACTAATCTAATGAAAATTCATAGATTCATCTCTTGGTAAAGAGTATAGACTGGCTACCAGTCTCTACAATATTGAAAAAAAAACCCATTAAAATTTGGCTTGATTATTTTTGTCTCTACTCCATGTCTACATGATTCTAAATTTCTAACTAGGGGGAGATAATCTAGTGAAGAACTCTGCTGAAAAAGTCTTATCAACAACTTAGGATCTGGTTGCCAGTCTACTCTTGGTACAATAAACCACGTTGTTTTCACAAGATACAAATTTTTGCTTAATTTCGTGAAAGAGCTTGAATGCAAGTTCAGATTTTCGGGAATAAAACGTATGATTATGTGAATGTACGATTGTCAGTAAAAGCCCTCTTCGTGAATTTATATATTCATGAATATGTTGAAAATAATGAAATCATTGTATTCGCAATTATACAGTGGTTCACAGTCTTTGATTTGGCTGATTAAGGCTGTTCAGATCTTAATGCAACTGTTCTAAAGTTTCACCTGTTTCCCTTTAAAATGACAGGGAGATCGTCCGAGCTTCACTCGCCCCTGGATGACTGAAGTTCCTCCCCTAGAGAAGCCAGTCCTCTTGAGTATTCCTTATGCTGCTGATGAGGAGACACATGGTATTGTAAACATGGCCTGGCGAGGCCCAAATGTCAAGGTAAAATTACTTCAAGTATTTACCATGTTGCTGTTGTCACAATTTTTGTGTCGTCTGCATCGTAAGGGCAACATATAGGAATCACTATGCAGTATCGGCAGCGTCCGGGAAAAGTTTTCTATGTGATAACTTTATTGATTATTGTCTTGATTTCAATCAAATTTTGTGTATTTTTTTAAATCAACAAGATCTTTAGTGGGTTTGATACTGGTCAAAATCTGTTAATATTTGCAAGAGTTAATGACTTTAAAATCGTCAAAACAAAAAATTTCTTAGTTTCCGCTCAATAACTTTTGTATTTATTATCTGATTTCAACCAAATTATGTATAATTACTATTTTATTGTGATGTTTTAAACTGCTGTGCAGGCGACACATCCAATTCCATGGAGTTCTTGTTATGGGAAAATTTGAATTTTTTAATTTTAACTAACAAAAAATTAATGGATTTTTCTGTCATAGTATATACATTTTTTCCATGACTTCTTATTTAGCTGGTTTAATTTATCAGTAACTACAACAGTATCCTGCAAAATTGCGGAAATTTTATCATCGTGAAAATCACTGACAAATATTATTATAATTGCTTATTATATTTACTTACTGATGTTTGTGTTTTGTAACAGGACCAGTATATAATGAATGCACTACACATACTCCAGGAGTACCTCTCAGACTCGGCCATCTCTCCACTACAGAAGGAACTGGTGGAAATCGAGGAGCCTTACTGTAGTCAGGTACTCATCTCTCTGTAATATAGGTCAAGGTCATGTATTATTGTTTGTTATATAGGTCAAGGTCATTATATACATGTAGGTGGTGGTGAGATACAGCTCTCTATGTCAGAAAACAGCTGTGTTATATAGGTAAAGGTCAGGTATAGCGATTTGTGATATAGGTCAAGGTAATTTACAATTGTCTGTAATATAGGTCAACATTAAATTCAGACATAATTCTGATTACTTACAAATTGTATAAAGTAAAACACTTACAAATTGTATAAGGCTTTATGTAAGGCAATATATGATGTGTCTAATTAGAGTTAGAATAGATTAGTTGTTTCCAATTATGGGTAATACAAATTTGTATGTCATTTCCTCTTGTTGATTGCTGCCATTTTTAAAAAAAAAAATTTTCAGGTTTCAGCAAGCGTCATTGAGAATTCTGAAACATTAATATACTTCAATTTCACTAATGTGACCACATCAAAACTAACAGAGGTAAAACAAAAGTAAGTACAGTATATTATGTGGGGGCTAAAGTTTGACATTGTCCATCCTAGTGCTATGTACAAAATCAATAGTAGGTCATTGTGACCTACATTTGACCTAAATTCATTTGAAAGTCTGTTTTACTGTAATAGATAACTTTAACTTATTGGGGCTCAATGTCACCTTGATCACTACTAGTCACACAAACACAATCTTTGGTTATTAGTTCTTCCAGGGAAAGTAATACTTATAAAAAGTATGGAACTATGACCAGCATATGAAATTTTGACCTGAATTTGCCCAGAGACTATCATTTTCCAGAGGTATTTTTCGAAGATGCATATAATGTCTAGATGATACATATTTTGCAGTATAATTGAATAAAAAAGCAATTCTGATTCTTGATTCAAATTATTTTATTAAATCTTTATTTAAGTTGAATTGCTCTTTGTGTGTCAGAGTTAACGAGGTGCTGAAAGCCACACATCAAGCCTCATTAGACATGTCACGGATAGACAGTATAGTCCACCGTAAGATTCTGGAGTCGCTACGACGTATAGAAGACTCCCCACATGATGCTATGTCTTTCATTATCATCGGAGATTTCCTCTACAGCCAAGACAAAGCAGACGTAAGTAGAGTTCTGTGTGACACATTATACAATAAAACTTTTTAGTAACAAATTGCAAAGGACCTGAGAATTCATCTGTTCTATATGTGTAACAGTGTGCAGGATTTTACATAAATTTAATCACTGCCTCTGCCAGTTATCAAACTCCAGAACTTTTGCGCTTAAGCGATCAACCTAAAGAGAAATTCTCTCTAGCCGAGAGGTATATCGCAATATACCGATTGGTCAAAAAAGATGGCTTCCAAACAGCCATCTTGGATTTGGATAGTTAAAGTTTGTTATCACTATTTTACAGAAAGCACTGAAGGGATCTATCTCAAATTTCATATGTAGGTTCCCCTAGTTGTGCATATTGTGCTTTGGAACCAATTGGTCAAAAAGATGTCTGACAGGCTACTATCTTGGATTTTGATAGTTGAAGTTGTTTGTTACCACTTTTCTCAGAAAGTGCTGAAGAGATCTGTCTCAAATTTCATATCTAAGTTCCCCAAGGGCCTTAGTTTTGCATATTACATTTTGGGACTTAACGTTGAGCAAGAAGGCCGACAGGCCTCCATCTTGTATTTTGATACTTGGAGATTGTTACCACTATTTCTCAGGAAGTAATAAAGTTATCTGTCTCAAATTTTTCTTTGGTTGCTGCCAATATCCCTCGGGGATCTCTTGTTATTAATTATAAATGATTGGTGTTGGTGAAAATGTCCTGTTTGAGAAAATCAAACCAGAGGTCTCCAGAGATTTTCCGCATATGAGATACAGTACTAGATGGTCAGTACTTTTTTTATTCGACTGATGATACTGTTTTCTGAACCTTTGTTGAATGTTGACAGACAGACACACGTGTTAATGTTGTCACACAATATAAGAAGATGAAGGCGGAGAAAGAAGACTTCTGGAAAGGTCTGATGGCCAAGTACTTCCTTAATGATGTACAAGTTGTGGTAAGATCAATTTTATTTATCTCTGAAGTAACTCTAATAAGGATTTCATTATTTTCTTCTGTACTTTGATACTGCACATACAGTAGGCAAATTTTCTTTCACTTGCAATTTCACTGTAGCATATATTGTGATCGAAGAAACTTTGCTTAAGTTTGGTTCCACGTTTTTCAACATTCTTCTAATCATGAAAAAAAGACAGATAGGGATAATCGGACTTTAAAAACGTTCATAATTATTTTGAATCTGTAAAAGTAACAGACAATACCTACTTCTGTACAGGTCGATGATCTTTACTTAAGCATTAAACTATCTTGCTATGGTATCTATGGTCTATATAGATGCCAGAGCTTTTCAGACAATCTTCATAATAAGCGCTAGCGTGTTATGAGATGTTTGATATATATACATTAATAGGTTGAAGGGATTCCTAGTAAAACTTTCATGGAAGAATCTGGACAGAAGGAGAAAGACAGAGTCACTAAGCAACAGGAAGTGTTAGGGGAAGATGCCCTGAAGAAACTCGGAGAAAGACTAGAGAAAGCAACAGAGGAAAATGAGGTGCGCCATTTTATTGACTTCTTGTTACAAAATGTGTTTAGTTTTCAGCGTGTAATTGTTTGTTTGGGAAAAATTGTGCAAATTTTAATTTTACAGTATTTAGCTTGTAACTGTTTCTTTGGGAAAAATTATTGGAATAATTTGGAGTTACATTATTAAATTGTTTCAGATTGAGGCTCCTGAAGATGTTCTGACCCAAGTTTCAGTACCAGACGTCGCTAGTATACACTTTCACCACATCAATGCGTCTTCCAACCTTGACCCAAAAAAAGCAAATGCAAATTCAAAGTTCCCCTTGGATAAAGTACCTTTTAGATTTCAGCTTGATGACATGAAAACAAATTTTGTCCAGGTACGTGAAATTTATGATTTTTTTCTTAGTTAAATACCTAGTATAATGTTTTATGGTGAAAATACAGGTGATATTTTTCAACCAATCAGACCACACAGCATTTAAGGTGAAAAAATCCTTTTGGCATCATTTTTTTGGTGAAATAACAAACGAAAAATATAATATTACATGCATCTTTCCAAATATTTTTCTATTTTCATTTGAATATTTTGTGTTAATTTCCTTTAAAATGATCGCCCCAAACTCACAGTTGTGGAACTAAATAAGCAGGAATTAATTAAAAGGGTAGTACACGTAAATAGGTGTCACTGCAGATTGAAATACTTAATAATTTGTCTGTTCATCCATACTTCATTACATAAACTTTTCTGGTTCTATCTCCTGCACCTCTTATCACTAGACTTTCTACCCATATCATGGGTTTAACTCTGTTAGACAGTGTGTCTTGTACTCAAAGTATTGATTAAATATCACCAGTTATTGTACATCATATCTTTTTTTACAGTAAACATTACAGTATTGTTACTAAGTTAAAACATCTGTTTATAAAGATAGATGCCCTGCTTGACTCCAGTAGTGTACCGAGGAATCTGAGAATGTACCTACCGCTGATGTGCCAGGTTATGTTTGAGAGCCCGATTATGAGAGATGGAGGTAAATCTACTTCTGGGAGATATTTGGCTTAGTGTTACAGTGTCTTCTATAAAAAAGTAACTTCTATAAATGGTATTATAAGAAGACTGATGATTTGTCTGGTGTATATATATATATATAAATATATATTAATATTTTTTTGTCCAGAACTTGTTTCCCATGAGGAGATAATCAAACAGCTGGAGTCAGACACATTGAGTTACGGCGGAGGCTTAGGAGTAACAGGCTCAGGAGGAACATTCTCATGTGGACCTTATCCACAGGTGGTCCACTTCCAACTACAGGTAAGGTATCTATTATACAGGAGCTAAATAAAGTCTACATGCACCCCCAAAAAATCTTAAAGAACCATTATTTAACTAATCCCTTATGACCCACTGAATACAAAACGGTTATACATCATAAACTATATTGAATTCATAGCTACGGTGTCCTTTCATAATGGCAGGCGGGGGAAGGGAAATCATCTAGTTAATGAAATGTTTTGAAATATTAACTCATGATACAAAATATTCCCAAAATAAATGTTATTTCCAAAAAGTTAGTTAACATAGTGTGTTAAGTCTTTGATGTAAAATCACTCAATGTTTCATATTCAGTTGGAGAAAGACAAATATGAGAAGGGCATTCAGTGGATGAAGGAACTGTTGTACAGATCAAAGTTCACAGTGGATCGACTGAAGATTGTTGCCCAGAGACTAGCTAGTGACGTAGCCAGCAACAAACGCAAAGGGATCAAAGTCGTCCGTACTCTTATCGGAGACATGGTGTACCACAAAGGTAACAAACGCAAAGGGGGATCAAAGTTGTTCGTACTGTTATTGGGCACATGGTGGACCACAAAGGTACTTACAACAGATTAGAATAGGAAAATATCACCTTTCCTTAACCTGTTTGGCACAATAAATTATTCCTCTCCTTTAGAGGAAGAAATATTTTTTCTTTATGTCTGGATCTTAATAAGTGTACAATGATTGACTGTATGGTTTTGAAGCTAGGCGCACGGCGTCACTCTACATAATCTTTAAAGGGAGACTCTGTAGGCCAGTGATTTTTCAATTTTCTCTCCTGAAATGCTTTCAGTTTTGCTATTGCATATTCAAGTAGTGGATAATATGGCAGTAGTAGTAACCCCTGAAATATTGAGGATTATGGATATTGATTTGTATGTTCAGACCTTAACTATTTTTAATTGGTAAAGATATCGCAACCAAGCGTATAGAATAATTGTAACACTTCATGAAAACATTATCACTGCCTCTGTTAGGGATAGAACTTAGAACCTCTGGGTTACAAGTCTGACCCTCAATCGATGGAGCTGTAGGGAAGTTTTCTGTAGCAGAGAGTTATATAATATTACAGCTAGTACTCCACCAGGGTTACATCAAGTTGATATGTAGAGTGATACAGAAAGGTACTGTGGCCTTTGACTCCAAGTGGCAATGGCTTTTTGGGCAATATTATTAAAAACATATATTCAAAAATGACTAAGTAGAAAGATATAAATGTACTGCAACAGTGTATAGACCATGTTTTAATGCCATCCAATAATGACATTACTGACACGATTAACTCATTCATCCCTGGATACACATTTAGGCTCTTCTAAATCAAAGACTAGACCAGTCCATTATAAAATTTTGGGGGTGAATGAGTTGACACTGCATCATTGTTTTGTTGTAGATTGTAATGTGACTGTTACCAGTATGCTGAGACAGGAAAAGTTTTTAAAGAACATCCTGAAACAACTAGAAACTGACCCAGACCAGGTAATAAATTATAGTGGTGGTTGGAATCAGTTTGTATGGTAGAGTTCTGTGGCTAACTTACTGTAGTCAGAATAACAACTGGTTTTACAGCGTCACATCATCAGCTGCCTGTAACTTGCAAAGTACATTGTAACTATTTCCTCAGTATACTCTGTATGCTTTTAGCAAGAAATGTATATCTGTATTTTCAGGTGTTGAAATATATAAAACTAGGCCTGTGAGGGCTTTGTCAAGGCTTGTCTGAAAACTTTATATAAAATATAAAATAAGATATTAAAATACAGATTGATCTTACCATAATTTATCAACAAAAATGGTTCTATTGACGTCAACTGATCACCGTCAAAATGGCTGTTCCATCTTGTGGATAAAATTGTCGTTGATAAGCGGTTATCCTGGTCTAACTTAAATAATGTAAATTCAAAAACCCTAAAATGAATTGATAAAGTAAATATAAGCATTAATCTATCTTCCTATGGCATATATATGGTCTATAGATCTAGAGATGCCAGAACTTTGCAGGCAATCATGTCATAATGTGCTATCTAGACCATAGATGCCATAGGAAGATATTTTAATGCTTAATTAAACTATACACTGGGGAATTATCTTTTCAGGTGTTGAAAGATATAGAGCTATTGAAACAGACTATAACAAGACCAGGTAATATGAGAATACACCTGTCAGCTAATGTTGAAACACTTCCCGCCTCCCCTCAGTCACCATGGATACAGTTTGTACCCAGTGATGTCATAGACCAACCAATGACGTAAGTATACATGTACAATATTATGTTGTTGTGATTAGAATTAGCATTATATCCGTTGTTTATGTCTATAATGTCTTCAGGGTTTTTTATGCCCTCACACAATATATTTTGGTTCAACATACTACATGTTAACCTCAAACCTGGTCTATATATATGTAATAAATTTATATAGAAGGTTTTGATGGCAGGTATCTCATATCCCCCCGCTTGCCGATTTTAGAGGTATTCCTTGAAACACCAAGATATAGTCTCCTGGCTCTGTTTTGTATATTATTGATAAGCCTGTGTTCGCTTTGGCCTCATATAGTGGAACAGTACATTAAAATGGGCTCTACAAGTGATTTATACAATTTAGAGAAAACATTATATGATAGCCCTCCTTCACTGATGAATTTAGTTGTTAAAACTCCTAGGGCTCTCCCAACAAATTTTGCAAGTTCAAGCACCATCAATTTTAAATCTATATGTTCATTAAGCCAAAAGCCTAAATACATATATATGCGGATTTGATTTCAAGCTCATTACCACTACAGTAAAACTTGGAAATGTATAAGTTGTATAACTTGTTTTGCAATCAATGTAAAATAAATAAAGTTTATAATGGCGAGGCTCTTCATGCCCACAGGGCACAAAGTGTGTAGCACTTCTAAGGCAACACATACAAGAAAATATAATAAATAAAACAATCTTCCAAGTTCAATCCTACAAACTGACAGCTTCAGTTTGCAGCCGCTATTATTTACCCACTGTAAAAAATCCCATCAGCGTGATTGCGATGCTTTGAAGTCATCTCATTATATAATCGAGCGGTTCAAACACTTTTATGAGGCGATGAACATAATCTTCATCCGGCAGAAACTCAGTGCTATTCAAGTGCAAACTCAGTGCAAGCATTCAAGTGATTTGGAAGAAAAACAGACTTTCGCCTCGCTAACGACACTTAGTCCCCAACATAAAAACAAACTTGACGTTTCAACCTAATACCAAAATTGTGAATAGTAAACTACAGTGTGTTAATTTCAATTAATGCATTTGTATTATTTAAATAACAAAATGAATCGATTAATAAAATTCGAATCAAACTTAATTTTGAATGTAGAATATTAATTAGCTATTGGGCGAAACTTCGGGGACATGTCGACTCAACAGCCAATTTTGTGGCAAAACATCTGACATTCGTGTTGTCTGCTACACCAGTCTTGTGCTGTACGCTATTCAGCTTGTAATCAAGATTTTGAGTAGACTAGTAATGTTTTCTAAACACAAGTTTGTGATTAGAGAGTCAAGTTTATCTCCAAAACGTTCATCACTGCCCACTGAAAACTTAATTAACCATGATCTGATTATTTTTCCCATTTTAAAGATTTCGCGAAATTCGATGAAACAAATATCAAGCACAACCATAGTTATTTGGCTCATTTTAGTACAGTTTCTCATAACAGTTACTCATCTGATCTTACAGATCTTTTTAATGCACTTTCAGTTTACCATTGATCAAAATCCTCGGCTGAAGTGTTAATACAAACAAATCGAATTTATCCAACCATGCAGGAGAAAATGAACGTAAATGATCATGTTTATTCCAAAGAAGGTGATGTTAATCTGACGAATCACAAACCATGTAAACCACCTCATCGGGTAGTTGATGTACCAGGTGAATTGTTTCTTTTCGTGTGTCAGGTATTAATGCATGGGAATTTCAATCACTCAAATGACATTAGTCTCATGATTTGTGAACATATTTCTTTAAGGATTATGGTTCTCTTCACCATGACATACACACACAAGAAACATACTGAACTGCAGTGATAAACAAGTTTGGTTGGCAACTCAAGATACCAGTATCTAGTTTAATGTACGAAGATATACTGTACAATCAGCACTTGAATGGTTAAAAAAGCATAATCCATCCAAGCACCTTGGTAAACCAGCGGATTCATACTATGATGTACGGTTGATACGCCTCTTACAAGGGCTGGATCTCAGGATAAAGGCTGTGTGAAGAAACCAGGAATTTTTGTAGACATGTACTGTATATAGACATATTTTCAATGAATATCATCTTGCACATTTTGAAATTTATTGTTAATTTCAAGAAAAAACTTTCTGTCAAGTTTATCTGTTGTCAGGTTGCGGACTTCATACTACATTGTATGACAACATTCACTTTTGTCGTATTGTAAAAATTCTGTCAATTTGTATATATGGTTACTCAAACATCTGGCTGCACCCTTTAAGGCGTTGCCTTCAGTCATATTATATACCTGTCTGACCTTGACCTTTGTTACAGATCCTGTATGAAGCAAACATACGAGTATAATCTTGGGTACGATGAGAGTCCGGAGACAAGTGTGATCATCGGAGTGGGATCAGTAGAGTCGTCGTACCTCATACAAGTTGTCCCCAGCATCACGTCCTTTATGGATGACGATCTCCCGGCGGTTATGGTCTTCATACAGTATATGACACAGTGCGAAGGTCCTTTGTGGCGTCAGATTCGAGGCCTCGGACTCTCCTATCACTATGGGTATGTAGTGTGATGCTGTAGACTTAATAAAGATACAAAATTTATCCTATCTCTCTCTGCTCAGTGTGTCTTTGTTATGATATACCTCACTGAAACAGAATGGCTCTTTTGTAGAATCATACATCAATCAAGTGTTCTTACTGCAATATCTATTTCAAAACTTAGTGTATTTTTTGTATTTTGTTTTTTTCTCATTTATTGAAAATTATCTCTCTGAGTATTCAAAGTAAGATTAACATGGTATTAAATGAAAAATGAAAAAGCCCATAAAACATCAGAAGGAAATGTATAACATTTATAATAATTTTTGGGTTATCTGATATTATATGTGTGTACATGTATATGTTTTAGTTCCCATAATTGTTTTGCTTTTTCCAGTTATTGTCATTTGACATGACTTACACTAAGTTAAGAAATGATTTTTATTGTTTGTTGTTTACTGGTGTGTAAATTGCATTTTTTTCACAGATATTTTAAATGACGCGTGTTAGCCCGTCATGTTGAAATATCTGTACAAAAAATGCAGTTTACACACCAGTACACAACAAACAATAACAATCATTCCTTATATTTATATTTCGACCGACAATTTCATTAAAAATTAAGTATTCAAATAAAATAAAACTCTGTTTTTTCAATGGTATATGATTGTTGAAACAGCTGGTTATTTGATAGAATCCGGAACAGCTTGCTTCAATTTGGCGGAAAATGTCAAATTCAGAGAGTACACAAAATATAGTTCCACATTAACTTTAGCTTTTTTCATCGGAGGTAGATTTTTGACTCAAAAGTGGTAGCATTGCATGCGGCATTTTTGGCAGCGCGTCAGAGATATATAAATATCAATAATATGCAAAATAATGTCATCCCATTTATACAATATTTGTTAAGTAAATTTATTTGCTGATATATAATTAAAGATTTACATTACATTCATACATTCAGTATATTGAAGATTTGTCATACAGATACAATAGGCCTAAGCGGATGCGCATTCATACTACTTACGCGAGTCAGTGTTCCGATGTGTGTTTTCTTGTGCGGCAACTACTGCCTTTACGCAAGTGTAAATAAATTTGCAATTTATAAGGTTGTATAGCAATGAAAACACGGAAATGTAAATGTGTGCTTGGAAATAGTGAACTTTTAGTTCAAGTTCATTCGCTCATTTTAGTACCATGTATACTGGACTTTTGACATTCAGATTTATATCTTACAAGAAATCATTGATTTGTTTGCAGTATAAGCGTTGATGCTGAGAAAGGACTGTTGAAGTTCCTCCTGGCTAGATCTACCAACATTACAGAGGCTTACAAGGAAGGCAGAAACATTGTGGTACGCATCACACAGGTTTTAAGTCCTCATGCTATTTTCATTCTCCATGCTTATTATAAAATAATTTTAATGAAAAAAAAAATCAGCTAAAATATTCCTACAAATTTTTGCCATTCAGGTAGCAGTAATCACAGGTGGTAGGCTAGTTCCTGTGACTCAGAAATAAAAGATTTGAAAGTTCGGCCAATACACATGTCCTTAATACTGTATATTGGCCGAACTTTCAAATCTTTTATTTCCAAGTTACAGGAACTAGCCTACCACCTGTGGTAGTAAAAGTAATAAAATTGAAATTTGGAGAAAAATTGATAAAACTGTCATTTTATTCAAAATTGAAATTTAAAATTCTATAAACATCCTAATTTAGATGTTACCATATTAACTGTTTAAAACTTGCAGTAAGATATGAGTGTGCTAGTGTCTTTTCTACCAATCTTCGATAGAAAGCAATGCGACTATTCAAATTCATTATTGCATTACTGTAAATAAACTCTATTTCAATTTTCAAAACAAATTTGTGGACATAAATTTTCGTGGATTCACAAACTGAATTGAAATATTTTTCAATATCATCGAAATAGATAAATGATATCTATAACTATTGCGAATTTACCTTATTTAATTAAAAAACAGAATTCAAAGAAAATTAAAAAAAAAAAGAAAGTTGGTGTTTGGACACAGTATTGCGCTAAAATTACAGCATGTTACTATTTCCGTTACAGATGGGCTACGTAAACGGAGAGACCCCATTCTCCACAGTGGAACTAGAGTCAGCTAGAAGTAGTCTGATATTTGAGATTATCGAGGAGGAGAAAACAATTTCTGATGTATCACAGGTTTCTCTGTTGTCCTACTTCAAGGGGATCAGTCTGTCTTATAACAAGTAAGTGGACCTCAAACATTAGGATTGGAGAATCCTTTCATATTAGAGGGAATTTCCTTTAGCTCAGTCTGTAGAGCGGCAGAGCAGTAACTCCAGGGTCACGGGTTTGAGCAAAGTTGGCAGTCTGCCACTCTATCAACTAAGCTAAAGGGAAATTCACCCTTGCTCGAAGCTAGAAGGTGACCTTATCACTGTGTAAATTAAACCTGCTACACTTAAGCATTGATGTCACTAACTTTTAATTTTATCGGGGGTATGAAAAAAAATTTTTTTGCAAACTGTGTGAATCCGCGTAGCGGAATCTCACAAAAGTTTGCAAACAATTTTTTTTTCATACCCCGATAAAATTAAAAAATAGTAACATCAATACTTATAATTAATTTTATACTCTATTTGATAAAATGAAGTATATTTAAATGTAACATTATAGTGGTTTTTCAAGGGATTCTTTTTTCCGAATCAATACGCAACGTCAATGTCTCTATTGTGACGTCCCGATAACGTTGGGGTTTCGCGCCATTCTCGGATTTTTTTTCATAGTGGTATTCAAAAAAAATATTGGCCAATCAGAAAGCCAGATTTGGTATGAAAACAAAGAAAAATTAATTATTGTCCTGTATAATAAAGAGATAAAGGCTAAAAGGAGAAGATAAAACTTTAGTAAATTTCTTTTTTTGTTCTTAATATGTTGAGTAAATATTTTCTTTAATGAGGGACGGTGTTATATCAAATTTGTATCAGATACTTTGATGTTGAGGATGCAATCTTGGTATGATACCAGCTATGAAGGAAAGTTTTAGTCCACCCTATCATGTTATCTAATGGTGGATTTCACTGTATTCACATATATACATCTGTACATGTCTTCTTAGTTTTTATCAATCAAAATAGTGAATTAATTTATCATTCTTAGGGATCTGTTAGCCAAGGTTGCCAAGGTAACTGTAACCGACGTCCAGCGAGTTGGACCTAAGTATATGTCCCCACTGTTTGATGTTACCAAGGCTAGAACTAGTGTCTGTTGTCACCCCACCAAAGTGGATGAGGTGACCAAGGAGATGAGTCGGTGAGTAAATATGACCATGAGATCAATGGTTGTTTGAAAATGTACCAGGCTTTGGAGGGAAAATCAGGAAAAGCCAGAGAAATAGATCACCAAACAACTTTCAGTGACTCATCAATTATATTTTTATGTCACCTGAGATGAAGTCTCATGGTGACCTATTCTAATCGCCTTTTGTCCGTCATGCGACAATTAACATTTTTTTACATTTTCGACTTCTTCTCCAAAACGGCTGAAGCAATTTCCAATGAAATTTTGTACAAACCTTCTAAGGCATAAGACCAATCAAAATTGTGAATTAAATGGTCCCCACCCCCAGGGGCTGTGCGTGGGGCCAGAATGGGGTAAAATTTACTAAAATTTCAAAATTCTTCTCCACTCACAGTTGTGATAGAATCAAATACTCTTCATAGATAGAAAGGTCTTAAGGTCCTTTAAAAAAATTGTGAATGATATGACCCTTGGGTCTCGTGTTTCCCCTGCGAAGGGGGTTAAGTTTACTATAATTTTATATAGGGAAAACAAATTTTTTGAGCATTTTTTTGGTCTTTTTGTAATAGGAAATAATTCAAATGTTATCAGAATTATCAGTATGAGATGGCCTTTGAATCTCATTAACAATTTTTCCATGACTGACCCCCAGGGGCCTTATGGGCAGGGTCAAATAGGCTAAAACTTCAAAAATCTTCTTCTGAAATTCTGGAAATGGTAGAATCAAATACTCTTTGTAGATGGAAAGGTCTTAAGGTTTTTTATAAAATTGTGAATCATATCATACTGGGTCTCGCGTTCCCCCCTTGGGAGAGGTCAAGTTTTCTTTAGTTGATATAGGAAGAACACATTCATTAACATATTTTGCTAAGAAATGAGTCAAACTTGATTAGAGTTAATTATTAGCCTGAGATATAGAAATTTAATATACATATCAGTCCTCGCTGACCCCCTGGAGGACCAGAGGGGCGGGACAAAACAGGTTCAAAATGACTAAAATTTCAAAACATTTCTGAGCTCACAGGTTTGATGGAAGCAAATACTCTTCATAGATTAAAAATCAAATTTGTAAAATCACTGACCGATATCAAGGGCCAGTATATAGTGTTTATATTGTTTCATTCTATATCTTTACTCAGGTGACCGTTAAGGCCCATAGGCCTCTTGTTTTTTTTTACTTTCTATAGTTTTAAAGCTGTAGTAATTCGTAAATGTAAATTGCATGCAAAAGTTACTTTATTATACCCAGTTACTTTTTATCTGGCTTCAATACTGTCCATTCTTCAGTTTATATAACTCTCCACTACGATACTCTATAATATGGTCCAATACAAGATCTAACAACTCTCTATTGGGGTCACCACAGCATGCCTCTGGCCTAGAATCAGAACTATTCGGGATGTTCTAGTAGCCATTCAGACTTTTGAGAGAATCAACCACACCTAAGATTTACTTACACACTGATTAGGTTAGGGATGATGCCAAATAGGGAGTTGTTGGATCTTATGTAGGAGCATGTCATTGAACATCATATTGGAGTGGTCAAGTTTTAATTAAATTGGTTAAGGGGACTTTGTTACGGGGAAAAAGAGTAAGGTATGTTTGAAAAGATTGTAACGGTGGGGGGAGTATTTTTGAAAAAAAAAAAATTATGAGATAGATTAAGAAATAAGATTGATGAAAATGGTTAAAAACAATAGTCATTCATGTGTAGAGTTTCAGAAGACTTACACCTATTGGTTTTTTTTTTCTCACTTCAGAATGGGACTGAACCTAAAGGTGCTGCCATCCTTAGAGCAGGGATTTTTATGTGATTATTGAAACAGGACAGTGTCACATGGAAACAATACCACCCCTGTTACTGTTTTGATGGTCAGTGACCAAGAAACAACACCTTACTCCTATAATATGGATATTTTCATTGTAAATGATCAAATTTTGAAAGATGTAAAGCAAAGTTGACATTGTATAACATAGATTGAGATTTCTTTAAAACAATAAATCTTTATAAAACAGGTAATGTGTGCTACATCAGCCAGAGGAGTATGAACTGCTACTGACTGTGGTTGAAAACGTTAGACATTGTGTGCTTGGTTGTAATTTATGAATAAACTGAAGTTGGTTGTAAATGGAAGTCTTTGGTTGAAAGAACTTGTAGAAAAGTTTCATGGCAGTTTCCGAATATGGAGATGTTGTACAATGCACTTTTTAGTTTTTCTTTACTTTCGGTTGTATGATGCCTGGTATCAAACGTCTCTATTTTACCCATGAAATTTCATAATGGACTGGTCTAGTCTTTGATTAAGAAGAGCCTAAAGTGTCTTCAGGAATATACAAGTTAACCATAAAACATGAACTATTCCTGTCTTTGCTGTTTTGGATGTCAAACTAGTCTGTTGTAGGTAAAATCTGTAATGGTTATTAGCCTATGAAATACAATACTTATAATATGGTTTAATTTTGATGTATTTACATGTATAAATGTAGTTGACTTAATCACAAAACCAATAGAAGTGCATACATAACAGACTGAATGGTATAGTATCACTACTTTATTTTCTTATCAAAAAGATCATGTGTTGAAGTAGGTCATGTCACTAACCTAGACATGAACTGGAGAAGCAAGAAATATACACATTTAGCTGGGTATGCAGTTGAACAAGGTTGATGAAATTACATAATATGCAATATAAGTGCTACTTTTTATACACATATACATGTTTATTTTAATTTCATGTCTGCAAATATTTGAAATTTGTTTTGTTTAAGAAACTGTAGGTTTGTTGCAGGAATTTCTTAACTGTACTATTTATGATTTAAATGAGAAACTCATTGTTCTAAATAAAGCACATCATGTACTAATTTAGAAGCTTCTTTGTTTCTTTTATCAGTAAGTAAACAGTCCTGCAAAGGGAGATAATTTACATTTTTCCTTTTTGGTACAGCTGCTGTGTTAATTATTTTATAAGCCAAGATCAACGCAATGTATGAAGCTTACAAAGACTAGAAATGGCCGACAGAACAGCCATCTTTAATTATTGCACCTTAATTGTGCATGCATCGTATTGTATTGCATTTTGGGACAAATCAGTTAAGATGGCAGAGAGGTTGCCATTTTGGATTTTGATAGTTGAAGTTTGCTACCGCTATATCTCGGAAAGAGTACATATGACAAACTGTTACATTCTTCCCTGTCCAGTTACAATACTGCATGTTTCTACAATTAATGGCTAAGATCTACAAAATGAAAAGAAAGATTGATGACTTATAAGAAATTGTTTTATTCAGCAGAAAGTCTAGGTACAGTTATTCAGTGAGTGAACTTAAGTGATCCAGTGAAAGATAATGAATGAAAACAGATTTGTCATGGACATAGAAGGGGAAGATAATTACTACATGTGGAAGTACCGGGGCCGATACTTCTTAAGATCACAGACAGTGCTGGCAAAGCTTTGTCCTACTGTGGAGGTTCTATACCCCACAGTTAGTCGGCTATCAATAGAACAACCAATCCTGCACACACAGACTGACCAATGGTCAAGGGGTCAGCTGGTCCCTATAACCACAGCTTACATATTGTACATGTGATGGTTTAACGATTGATCAACCTTCTGACCATGTTACAACTCGCATACTTTAGTAAGATGTTTGAACATAAAAGATACGGATGAAATATTGATAAAAGTTTTTTAAAAGATGATAATGTAGCTCTGTAAGCTTGTAAAAACTTTATCGATACATCTGGTGATTTACGAAAGAGTTGCAACATGAAGAAAGTGACCATAGTGGTTGCAGATATTTACTGGAATCACTGATGGATAGCTTTTCTTTTTGATTTGTCTACTTTTATAGGATGGCGATAAAAGCAGAATTGGTTGAACCTAAGATAGCCAACGGTAGACGGTCATTATTGATAAAAGATTACAATGTATCTTTGAGCAAAAATGAATCTCTTTATTTATTTAAAAACAGTATAAAAATGTCTAAATATTATTTATTATTCTATTACATTATATGATAGTCAACTAGTAAGAGATATATAATATGAAAGTGAAATTCTGAGATAGAACATGTATTATGTATATAATGGTATGATTGACCTCGCTAAAGGTTAATACGAGATATGACCTTGACTTCAGGTCACATGACATACAAATATCCTTTTATATATGAAATTTTCCCCCTAAAAGTTGTAAAGTCTGCTGTTTCAAAATTCTTTATCTTATTGCCATAGCATTTAAGAAAGACAAATGAAATAGATTTAATGGAAATGTTGCGATTTCCCCGAAGGTTGCGTCCTTATACATGTCGGAAGCATACAGGTCCTAACTTGTAACCAAAGCCCTGGTCGGCGTCCCCGTAGTCCTTAGGAGTAAAGTCTACAATAGGCAGGTCCTCCACCTTCTTTGTGTCAACGACAAACTCTGTAATGCCATCAGCAGGCTTGTTCTAGAAATTTAAAAACATACATATTAGTTACCAAATATCATATAGCAAGAGTTTTCGTGCCGGATGATACTTTTTTTGATTTCGTAGGACATTGATATGGTTACAAAAATTAAATCTGTGAAACACTAAGAAATAGGTAATTTGTACAATGTTTACACCAATCCTCACAACACAAAATTTTTAATTTATGAACATTTGATTTTTTTTATTTAATTTAATTCAAAATTTCAAAATTCATATTGGCTAACAAACGTTATTATAACAATCTAGAAAAAAAAAATCAAAAAAATCATGTGTTATGTTAATGTAAACTTTTTCATTAAGAATATGTAATATTGATACAAAAAGACTAAAATTCTAAGAACTGTTTATCCACAGAAATCTTAGATCGTCCTTACCCTACATCCATCAACAACATTCTCTGGAGCAAGGTCCTCTGTATTAATACGTTTATTGTCGCTGCCCATAAAGGCGATGGCGCCATTGTAACTATTTCTCTCCTCATTGAACCAAGCTACTGAGTTCTTGCAGTAGTATGTAAATTGCTGGTGAGCTGTCGAACTGTACAGGTCCAACATCTTCTTTTGATTTCCAAATGTGTACTCAAACTAAATCAAAACATCAAAAATATTTAAGTCTGTATAGATACAGTTCCTGTCACACCAAGTAAACAAGAGGTCTATTGGGCCTGTATTCTTAGCATGTTGTACACATATGTATATCTATATCTAACTAAATTCCTGTAATATCAAGTAAACAAGAGGTCTGTTGGGCCTGTATTGCTCATCATAAAATCTGGTAAGACAATAGGTAATTGAGTTGAAAAATGATATATACCCAATTCAACGTAAATAAATAAACAGTCATTAAGGCATAAAGTGATATATAAGATTTACTTACACAATTCAACACCTGAAAATCTTATGTTGTGTGCTAAATAATCAGGTTTGTCATATATTACCTCATATCCATTCTTCAGTTCACTAAATAACTGGTTTCCTTTAGACTTTCCTTTCTTCCAGAATTTAAGATCAATCTAGAAATACAATAGAAAACAAGGTCAATAACAAAACCATCCAGCAATTGTGTTAACAGAAATTTACAGAGTTATTGGCCTTTGAATTCCTGGTAATGATAAGATTTTAGTTTATTTCACTGAACATCTACAGGTGAATCAGAAATTTTTCAAATGTCATCGCTATGTCTTTAAAACTGTTTGGTATTGAAAATGATCTAGAAGTTAAGGAGACGTCTGGACAACAGACAGACAAGGTGATTCTAGTATATCCACCCTAACTTTGTTGTTGGGGATATAACAAACAGGCACTAACGAAATTCAATGGTATTCAAATACTAATGTCAAAGGTCAACAACACGTGAGTGAGCTTATCCCACTACACACGGAGCAGTGACATAGTGAGTTGGTCCTAGTTCACTGGGAGCATTGACAATAGTGAGCTTGTCCTAATTCACTGAGAGCAGTGACAGAGTGAGCTTGTCCTAATTCACTGAGAGCAGTGACAGAGTAAGCATGTCCTAGTTCACTGAGAGCAGTGGCAGAGTGAGCTTGTCCTAATTCACTGAGAGCAGTGACAAAGTGAGCTTGTCCTTGTTCACTGAGAGCAGTGACAGAGTGAACTTGTCCTTGTTCATGGAGAGCAGTGACAAAGTGAGCTTGTCCTTGTTCACTGAGAGCAGTGACAGAGTGAACTTGTCCTAGTTCACGGAGAGTAGTGACAGAGTGAACTTGTCCTAATTCACTGAGAGCAGTGACAGAGTGAGCTTGTCCTAATTCACTGAGAGCAGTGACAGAGTGAGCTTGTCCTAGTTCACTGCAAGCAGTGACAGAGTGAACTTGTCCTAATTCACTGAGAGCAGTGACAAAGTGAGCTTGTCCTTGTTCACTGAGAGCAGTGACAGAGTGAACTTGTCCTAGTTCACTGAGAGCAGTGACAGAGTGAGCTTGTCCTAATTCACTGAGAGCAGTGACAGAGTGAGCTTGTCCTAATTCACTGAGAGCAGTGACAGAGTGAGCTTGTCCTAGTTCACTGCGAGCAGTGACAGAGTGAACTTGTCCTTGTTCACTGCGAGCAGTGACAAAGTGTGCATGTCCTAGTTCACTGAGAGCAGTGACAGAGTGAGCTTGTCCTAATTCACTGAAAGCAGTTACAAAATGCAGCTTACCTGTTTTGTGGAATCTGATGGGTAGAAGCAAGAGTCGCCTCCAGCTGTCATATTACAGAAAACGTAAAGGGAATCGTCAGGGTTACCCTGGTTAGGATCAATGTAGTACCAGCCTGGAAAATATTGCAACACTCTAAAACATCCAAATCAAATGATGAAATTTTCTGTGCTTCAGTCATTCTTACCTAACCATATTCTATCCAATAACTACCCTTAGTTTTATATGCACAAATACGCCTTTTTGAAGCCGAAAGTTTGCTTACCTTGAATTCAAATCTTTAATTAATTCAGATTGAAAACATGATACCACTTTTTATTAGTTATTGGTTTGTAAGAATAAACCTCAGGAATATGTAGGAAAAGTAACTTTTTTAATGCAAACTCTAATGTTACGACCAGTGAGTTATCTTCCCTTGCTAGTACAACGTAGTCACTAAATTTAACATAGACTTTTCAGAGAAAACACCATCAGTTTAATTTGCTCACAAAGTAATGACATCATAATTGACAATAACTTGGCAGGTCAAACAAACCTAAAATATGCAAAGATGGAATAGCTAACTGAGATACTGTATAACATGAAATATTTGTGTGTATTTATTTTCCTTTATTTTTATCCTCTTATCTAACAAACTTATTTGCCTACTCTTGTTTTTAATTGAGAAAAAATACCATTCATCAGAGGTGGAGCATCTTAAAAGAACATGCACTTCATGTGTAGAAATATTCCACCTTCCACATGAAACAGCGATTCAAATAATATATGATATAGAATTTTTGTGTGTGTGTGTTATCACAGCATCCACAAAAATAACAGAAGTTTCCACAAAACAAACATCCAGTGTTATACAGTAAATACGAAATAACTGCAGTCTTACCATCCTGTGTATCTGGATGTCCGAGGAGAATGTCGCGACAGGTGGAAGCAGGATTTCCTTCCTTACCGGTTGGATAGATCAGTCGGTCAATTTCCTCTTTAATTTCGTCAACATGTGTAAACATCTGTCCTACGACAATCGTAACACCTTCCTTTAATTCATACTCATTCTTGGACATATCAGCCAACATTTCAGTGAACTTATTGTTAAAGCCTGGTGCTGCTCTCCTCTTTCTGAATCCACTGCCTGCTTTTAATGGAGCTCCGAGAAGTTCCGATGGGAAAGCTTGTGCCTCTCCGGGAGCTCCGACAGGTCCTGGTGGTCCCTGTAACGGAAAGGTAGAAGATGAATAGCTTTGTTTCATATCAACACAATGTTTATGGTCAGTAAACATTTGAATGTACACTTTACTTCATAATGTATACTTTACTTCATAATTACAACCATTTATAATCTATACAAGTGATTGAGTTAAACTTTTGTGTTGGATCTCCATAATGAACATGTATTAAATTAAAATTATCATAAATCTATGGAATCAATGGTATTCATATGTAAGATAAGAAAATATTTTTTTCTCAGAAAATGTTATCATGTACAATAGTAACATTTCAAAACCATAAGTTTTTGAATGTTTAATTTGTTCTTTTTCAAAAACCCCTGCTCAAATTTGCTATGTAGGCGGTCTTCAGTAAATCATTGGGTATATACACCAGGTAAATATAAATTCCCAATTGTAAAATCATTAAAAGTAACTCTCTGTAGATATAGCAGACTTACCCTGTGTCCTTGTTCTCCCTTTGATCCTGGGAATCCCTGTAACAATCAGTACACAAATCAAATATGGTATCAAACAATAGTTATTCTATATTTATCGATACATTTATTCAAATACATTTACAGTGGAACCTAATTAGAACCCTTTAAAAATCACCAGTACAGATATAAATTCCATTCTTTAATGATAATGTCTGGTATTAAACCTTCATTTAGCCAGTTAAAACATGAATGTACTATACATGTACATGAACATTTTTGAAAATACATATAAAATTAACTTGAACATCATGTAAAACTGAAAATCTCTATTCAGATTGAAAATATCTATTTAGATTGAAATATTTCTTAAAAACCATGTCACTAAGTTTAATAGTGTCTATAGCAGGTATTCCTTTCAAAACTAAATTTTAAACCTAGTTGTACTGACTTTCACTACTTTCCAAATAAGAAGGCACCACTTAATAAATATACATCACTTTATCAATTTCTAATGTCCTTCAATTAATGTGAAAAGCTGATACAGATCATAATGTTCCAGATGCTGGAGACATTCAATGGCAGAAACTTGTCCATGTATTGTTAAATTTATATCTGTGAGTGATCAAATTTTGCACATTTCACTAGTGATTAAAAATAAGAAATGAAGGTATTCATAAAACCATCACTAAACATCTTCACCTCCCATCATTAATGACTTACTGGTTCACCCTTTGGTCCTGGTGGTCCAATTTGTCCCTAAAATAACAAAAAAAGGGTTTGTTTCACAAAGCATTTGTACCGCAAATTTGCTAATATTTGCAGGTTTTCAATTTCGCTATTTATAATGAACAACTTATTATAAATACTAGAAATAAATTGTATGGTTAATCTGAATTTTTAACAGAAACATTGAGGTGAATTGAACACCTACAAAATAAATCCTAGCTCTACAGATCAAAATACCAAAACTATAGTAAGTTTCCCTTGACATCCTATGGTTACTTACTGGAAGTCCTGGGGCTCCGTCTGGTCCCTGGATTCCAGCCTCACCGGGGTAACCCTGGAAAACAATATAAATTTAACAAACGGTTAAATCTAGGAAATATATTTGATTTGTCTTGTTTAGGTAGTGAATGCAAACGCATAAGTGCAGCTAATTGAGTGGCTAGAATGTCGGTTAAACAGGATGGGACAGGACGGGACAAGATATAATGGACATGTGTTACACTTGATCTCAATATTTATGTCATAGCAGAGGCATGAATATAGAATACTGCATTCTAGTTTTCGCATGGATGACAATTTCGCAATTTCATGGAACAATGGTGTTATCGCTAAAATTTCATTTGTGTAATAATAGTAGATAAATCATGCATACTCTTATATTGCAAAATTTCAAAATTTAATTGTTTTGACATGCAAAAGGAATTACTAAACATGTATGTACAGTTCAGTGAATTAACTTGGCTTCTTATTTTCTGATGAAATTGTAGTAAAAAATTAGTCATTCAGGAACAGGGTCTAACCCAAATGTCAGGATGATTTTTGGAGAATAAATACAGAAAACACATGGAGATTTTATTATTTTAACACTAAGACACGACATTTAAATTTCTCTGTCTCTCACCACTAGGATTTGAAATATATAACTTACCCTATCTCCTCATGTGGAGATCTGATTATTTTAACACTTAGACATGACATTTAAATTTCCCTGTCTCTCACCACTAGGATATATAACTTACTCTATCTCCTCATGTGGAGATCTGATTATTTCAAAACTAAGACATGACATTTAAATTTCCCTGTCTCTCACCACAAGGATATGAAATATATAACTTACCCTGTCTCCTCATGTGGAGATCTGATTATTTTAACACTAAGACATGACATTTAAATTTCTCTGTCTCTCACCACTAGGATATGAAATATATAACTTACCCTATCTCCTCATGTGGAGATCTGATTATTTTAACACTAAGACATGACATTTAAATTTCCCTGTCTCTCACCACTAGGATATATAACTTACTCTGTCTCCTCCTGCAGAGATATGATTATTTTAACACTAAGACATGACATTTAAATTTCCCCATCTCTCATCACTCGGATATGAAATATATAACTTACCCTATCTCCTCATGTGGAGATCTGATTATTTTAACACTAAGACATGACATTTAAATTTCCCTGTCTCTCACCACTAGGATATATAACTTACTCTGTCTCCTCGGTCTCCCTTTATTCCTGGTGGTCCAACAGGGCCTGGCTCTCCCTTTGGTCCGGGGTCACCGACAACTCCTGGGGGTCCTACCCTTCCTGGGTGACCCTGTAATTAATACATATCACACTAGAGATACATCAGGATCAAGCAGAAAATTTGTTACATAATCTAAATGTTTAAGCTTTGTCAATGCACAGTTCCAACCTTGTTAATAGGAATTCTTATGTTTAGTTGTCAGATTTTGTTTGTCCCTGTCTCTCATAGTTCTCCATCCCACTTTCTGTTATTATCAATGAGGACTGAAAATATGAATACCATTTACTTTTTTCATCTTGTTTTGAGATTTGTATCATGCTTTTTGCAATTATTTTGTGACAGGAATAAAATTGATCCCATCAGGAGCCCTGAATTTTCTCAATATTATAGTGGTTTGGGTGCCTACTGGGTTGAATACAGTAAACACATTGACTGTCTGATTTGCCGTACCTTGATACCACGGTCTCCCTGCTCTCCCTTTGGTCCAGGGGGACCTGGAGGTCCCTAAAACAGAAAAGGGAGACATTAATATTCTATTACATTTCTTACTTTATCAGATTTACTTCTGTTTATTTGTCGGCAGAAAATATAGGTATTCAGTTCACAATAATGCTGTAAGTTAAGTTTTTCAATATTTTATTAAATTGAGACGATTTGATTTGGATTTGGTTGAAGGCATAGCCTATATAGGTACACCCTTTCTAAATGATAACATGCATTTCCATTTATACATGTACCAGTAACGGTGAAATAAATACATGTTAATAAGTTTGATAGAATTAAATTAGTAACTCTTAGGGCCTAATGGAAAATAATTGACCCATCTCCCCAATTGAACATAGCACTCACCAAAAGACCGATCTCGCCAGGCATTCCAGAGGGTCCCATGGCACCAGCCTCTCCCTGTTAAAAACATCAAGTTACGTTATCATTACCACAAACACATATACATGCTATCATGGTAGTAATTATTATTGTCTGAAATGACTGAAATATTAAGCTATTTTACTCTCAAAAATCATGCATTTAAAACTCAAAGTACATTTTCTTTTACAGGGTATCAACATATAAGTAAAAAACAACTTCTTTCAAAAATTGTGCCCAGAGAATCTGAAAATTCTAAAACTTTTGCTACATATCATCAAAGTTATTCTCCTATATGTAACTGTTATGGAGCATATAGAAAAACCCCAAGGCACATACAGGGGTAAATCTGCTGATTGTAATAATGGCAGAGTTACCAATCTGTCTTATATATATGTTTCTGCCACTACATATTCAACGAAAATTTCGTTACCAAAGGCCAGATTTTTTTTTTATAGTTTTGTTGAATCATAAACTGATGAATGTAAAAATGATAAGAATTCTTACCACAGGGCCTGGAGATCCGCGAGGTCCTTGGGCACCTGATGGTCCTGGTGAACCCTGAAAAGTAGACAAAAGGCTCAAAATGTCTTCATCAAAATAACACAACAGTATAGTATTCAGCTGATTACTGTTGCATGATAACTAATTTTAAAATCATATTATTTTTGTAGTTGTCATCAAACTAGAAATAAGAAGTCAAAGAAAGCATGCATGCAGATTGTATACATTTTTGGTGAATTTGGTCTTCATCATTTCTCTAATCTCTTCTGTAACTGTAAATTTGAAAGATCTTAATCTGTGCAGTATAGATGTGTACAAAAACTGTAAAAATCGTAATAAAAGGCCTTTGTGGCTTATACTCAGGTGCGACTTATAATCCAGAAAATATGGTATAAAAATTCCACCTGAAGATTTCAAAATATTTAGGACAGGAACTAAACTAAAACTGGACAATTTTCAGTGAAATAAACTACAACAACTTCTAGATTTGTTTCATATTATTTTATCAGGTTTTTAACTTACTGTTGGTCCTGCGGGTCCACGAGGGCCACGATTTCCGACCAAGCCCCGATCTCCCTTTTTGCCCATCTCTCCCTGAACTCCCTGTGGTCCAGGATTGCCTTGCTCACCCTAAATGTAAGAAAAATAATTTTCAATGCATTACATATAACAAGAGAGAGATATCAATTATTTGTGAGGTGAAGAATGCAACATTAGCATAGTCAGATATCAATATTTACATTGTCACTTTAATCACATTATTAAGTAGTCTGCTACTTTAAGCACTAGTGCGATGCCCATGACTAGTTATTTTACGGCCAGACTAGTGCCAATTGTAATGAACTAGTTCAATTGGACTAGTGGTTATTCACTCAATTAAAATCAGAATAATATACGCAATTCACAATGACGATGGTCAATTGCATTTTCAAACGGTACATTTTCAATGTATTCTGTATGCGATTATTTCATTCTGAATGCATCATTTTGTGAGAATTTGCATTCATGAACGCATCTATTCAGACTGTACTTTGGGTCAAAAATTGTAAAGTGATGATGACTGAAGTGCTGAAGCAAAACAGCTGTATATATTTAATTTGGACTAGTGATTTAAATAACCGGAGTTTCATAATACATATCCTGAAAATACTGTTTGAGTGAACTCACCGTTTTGCCTGACCTGCCTGGCAATCCAGCTTCTCCTTGAACTCCTGGCAAACCCTGTAACATGAAAAAATATGTTATTGATAAATATCCTGAATAAATATCCCAACATTGTGTATTACAGAGTTGTCTGCTCTTGTATGTAGGCATTATTTGTTACATCATATGGTTGTGTGAGAAAATTATGTCATTTTCTCCAAAATCTTAATGCTCTAATACAAATCACATGACAATCAATATAGAGGTGATAACATCAGGAAATAAATATTAAAGTGACTTCTTACAAGATATGGAACAACATGTGATTTTAAATCTGTGTATCAAGTAGTCTCAAAAAATTAGTGATATAGAAATATATTTCTCCAATATTTAACTATAATTATATATATCCTGTTAGCCTGTAGGGATGCGTTGTCTTACCACTGGTCCAGGCGGTCCTCGCTGTCCATCAGGGCCATCCTTTCCTGGCTCACCCTATAAGGGAAATAATCAAGCTTAGGGGAAATAACCAAAATAATCAAGCTTAGGGGAGATAACCAAGATTAAGGGATGTAATCAAGATAATCAAACGTAAGGGATATTATCGACAAATTTCATTTTTAGAAACATAAAATAAGAGATCTTTCCAAAAGAGTTTTAGTATTTGAGTCATTTACTATTGCATATTATGACCAAAAAAATTATTTTTTCAAAAAAGATCAACAATTTATTTCAATCTGAAGAAAAATAACAAAAAACTTTCAAAAATATGAATTCAACACTACTGTTTAATTTGTTAAAAATGTTTTGAAAGAATTTTTGAAACCTTAATTAAACAATAAATTTCAATCTGAAGAGGAATTCCAATGATTTATACTCCGTACCTTCAGTCCAGCCTCTCCAGTTGGGCCAGGCAGACCCTCTTCTCCGGGCATACCCTGTCATACAAAAGGTAATCAGGTATAAATAGCAATAATCTTTCAAACGAGTCTAAACATAAAACATTCTCACCTAACAGATTGTAGATCACTGTTCATAAAATTGATAAAATGAGAGTTAATGCATCGACCTTTCTAACATAAAAGGTTGTAAATCTAAATAAAGTTGAGTAATATTTGTATTAATAGTGTGAGTTAATACATCAGTAATCACATTTAATTTATAATTTATTTCACGTTTTCTAATAAGTCAGGTTGTAAATCTAAAAATTTGTAAATTCCAAAAAATCTAAATCAAATTCTTCCAATCAATCTTTAACAATAATTCCACTTTCATGGTTTTTTTTTTCTCTCTTAAAGAGAATTCTGATGATATCTAATCTTACGTACACAAATGCATATCAAATATAAAATTGCAATTCAACTTGAAGAATATGATTCTTGGAAAATGTCAAGTATATGAAAATCATATAAATAAGTCCTTCGTTGAAATAAGAACAAGATTTCCGGTAGCTGTTACAGACTTACATGGTGTCCCTTGGGGCCAATCACTCCTGCAGGTCCCCTTGGTCCTGGAGCTCCCTGAAGACCTGGTCGCCCATCCATTCCTTTTGGACCCTGCAGACCTGGTGGTCCCTAAAATCACATAGGTTACACAATTATCTTATTTTCATTTCCAGAAATATATTTGATTACTATATGAATGTATCACTTCAAGATATTTAAGCTAAATAGAAATGAATGCCAAGGGCTAATGCATTTATATATGATAACAAAATACAAGTATAAGTTCAAATGCTGTACACTTTTTTACCACAGTGCCGTCCTGACCAGGCGTTCCCTAGTACTTATCACAATGCTGTCCTCACCAGGCGTTCCCCCCTACTTACCACAATGCTGTCCTGATCAGGCGTTCCCCAGTACTAACCACAATGCTGTCCTGACCAGGCGTTCCCTAGTACTTACCACAATGCTGTCCTGACCAGGCGTTCCCTAGTACTTACCACAATGCTGTCCTGACCAGGCGTTCCCTAGTACTTACCACAATGCTGTCCTGACCAGGCGTTCCCTAGTACTTACCACAATGCTGTCCTGACCAGGCGTTCCCTAGTACTTACCATAATGCTGTCCTGACCAGGCGTTCCCCCCTACTTACCACAATGCTGTCCTGACCAGGCGTTCCCCAGTACTTACCACAATGCTGTCCTGACCAGGCGTTCCCCCCTACTTACCACAATGCTGTCCTGACCAGGCGTTCCCTAGTACTTATCACGATACGGTCCTGACCAGGCGTTCCCTAGTACTTACCACAATGCTGTCCTGACCAGGCGTTCCCTAGTACTTATCACAATGCTGTCCTCACCAGGCGTTCCCCCCTACTTACCACAATGCTGTCCTGACCAGGTGTTCCCCAGTACTTACCATAATGCTGTCCTGACCAGGCGTTCCCCAGTACTACCATAATGCTGTCCTGACCAGGCGTTCCCTAGTACTTACCACAATGCTGTCCTGACCAGGCGTTCCCCAGTACTAACCACAATGCTGTCCTGACCAGGCGTTCCCTAGTACTTACCACAATGCTGTCCTGACCAGGCGTTCCCTAGTACTTACCATAATGCTGTCCTGACCAGGTGTTCCCCCCTACTTACCACAATGCTGTCCTGACCAGGCGTTCCCTAGTACTTACCACAATGCTGTCCTGACCAGGCGTTCCCCCCTACTTACCACAATGCTGTCCTGACCAGGCGTTCCCTAGTACTTATCACGATACGGTCCTGACCAGGCGTTCCCTAGTACTTACCACAATGCTGTCCTGACCAGGCGTTCCCTAGTACTTACCACAATGCTGTCCTGACCAGGCGTTCCCTAGTACTTACCACAATGCTGTCCTGACCAGGCGTTCCCTAGTACTTACCACAATGCTGTCCTGACCAGGCGTTCCCTAGTACTTATCACAACACTGTCCTGACCAGGCGTTCCCTAGTACTTACCACAACACTGTCCTGAGCAGATGTTCCCTAGTACTTACCACAATGCTGTCCTGACCAGGTGTTCCCTAGTACTTACCACAATACTGTCCTGACCAGGTGTTCCCCAGTACTTACCACAGTGTCATTCTGACCAGGCGTTCCCTAGTACTTACCACAACACTGTCCTGAGCAGATGTTCCCTAGTACTTACCACAATGCTGTCCTGACCAGGTGTTCCCCAGTACTTACCAAGTACTTACCACAATGCTGTCCTGACCAGGCGTTCCCTAGTACTTACCACGGTGCCGTCTTGACCAGGCTGTCCTGGTTCTCCAGTATTTCCCATCTCTCCTTTCTGGCCCTGTCTTCCCTCTGGTCCAGTTGGACCAGTGTTACCTGGCAAACCCTGAAATTTTCAGAAAAGAATTATCTAACTTCTTCAAATAAGTAAGCATGTTATTTTTCACATTCAAATTATATGAAAAATGTAAATCTATGCAAAAAAGGACAGAATCAATAAAGATTTGTTTCAATAAAACTTCATATCAAATCCAGCACCTACCAGGTATCTTAACTCTCCACAATGAACAGTGTACTTACTGTGGAGCCTGGTGGCCCAGGGGGTCCTTGTGGTCCTGGTGCACCGGGGCTTCCCTACAAATACATAAAGGTTACACAAGTACAGAAATGTTACACAAATATAACACAAGTACAGAAATGTTACACAAATATTACACATGTACAGAAATGTTACACAAATATTACACAAGTACATAAATGCTACACAAATATTACACAAGTACAAAAATGCTACACAAATATTACACAAGTACATAAAGGCTACACAAATAATACATAAGTACATAAAGGCTACACAAATAGTACATAAATACATAAAAGCTACACAAATAGTACATAAATACATAAATGTTATACATATTCCAAAAATAAAGGGGATACATTACAAATATACTGCAATGTTGAAGTAAAAGGTTTTTTAAAAAAAACATCAAACATGGAATATACATATTATGTATTTCATGGCTGACAATGACAATCTAATCAAAAATTTGTACAAATATGCAAGTCAGAATATGCACCAGAAGACATTTTTTTTGCAATCAAAATTTTATCTAAAACAATGACTAGCTGAAAGATTTGTTTTTTTAAATGCAATGCCTTGTACTTGGGGTTAATTTTGATGATACTTACAATCGACCCTTGGTCCCCAGTTTCTCCCTTTGGTCCAATTGCTCCTGGCAGTCCCTGCAGACCAACAGGTCCAGTAGCCCCTGGCAGTCCACGTGGTCCCTCGGATCCCTTCACTCCACCTGGTCCCTGGATACCTTGAATGCCAGGATCACCTGGGGGGCCCTACGATAGAAAGTCATCAAAGTTATCAAAATCATTAACACGAAAGACTCATACAGGTCTTTTCATAGACCTGTCAACAGAAAATAATCAATATCATCAACACAAGGGACTCTTTAAATGTCATCTCCTAGACCCACCAATAGAAAGTCATCAAAATAATGAACACAAGAAGCTTTAAAATATACTTTGAGATTGGGTACACCACATATTTGTAGTCAACTTCTTCTCGCCTTCCTGAACTATTGTCAAAGGTGGGCCATAAAAAAACCTTAATAACACTACTTACTGGAGGTCCTAGTGGTCCCTGTGTTCCCATAGGTCCAGAAGGTCCGGGTGGTCCCTGAAATGGAAATTCAATATTGAATCTTCTGTCTACATTCTGTTATTGGGTTGCTATGCACTATCAATTTACAGATACATTTTAGTTTTACCCATTTTCTCAATAGCCCTGCATAATGAGAAGTATTCAAGCCAAGACAATAGAACCTACAGAACCTCAACAAGAAGGACTACCGTAGCTCTTTACCTCCAATTTTATTCTACAAATGCATGATTTTATTTTTAATCTTACTGTCAAGGAGGAATTAATCAGTCAAGAATTAATTAAAGACACAAATCTTAATACTGGGATAACAGAGAAATTATCAAATAAATCTTTTACTGAGCAGCTTCCGTAAAAATTTAATTGAATTGAAAAGGGGCAATGCCTATGTAAGTTCTCTTCCTGGTAACAAAATGTATACATGTATATACAAATGCAGTGAACATTTTTTTTAATGGTATAACAGTAGTTTAGTTTCAGAAAGTTTATATAGAAGATATTCTTAAGTAACGCCATAATATTAATGTAAGAATAGTAATTTTGTTTTTTCAAGAAGTATAATAATAAGGAAATTAGAACACATCAATCATGAAGGAAATAACTTCACCCACAGGGTACAGACCAGAAAGTCCATGTTGGCCAATAAGTCTTCGGTCATCCACCTATGGGATTAAGTAATTCTCCATGACGGCTGCATTCATGTTTATGAGTGATGGATCAAAAAAAATATTTACAGAAAATCATCAAAAATAAAAGCTTTGTTATATGTATCCTTGTCCACCAAAGGATAACTTCTACAAGATGATTTGATTTTCTTACCATCTCACCAGACTCTCCTTTGGATCCCTTAGGTCCTGGTGGACCTTGTTCTCCCTGAAAACAAACAGTACAACTTTTTTTTCACAAATGGTAAGGTATTATTCTCAAAACTACCAGACTTTTAGTTATAACAAATGAGATTAGCATCACTTAACCAATAAATTATATAAAAGTAGGCAACAAAAATGTGTTTTTATCAGTGTATATTTTTCTGTAGTTCACACAGCCATGAAACTGAAGATTTATCTTACTGTAAAATTGTTAATACTTTACACAGGGTAGTAATTTATTTCTCTTTCTTTTGCAGGACTTTGGTATCATTGCAAATATCTAATTTGTGAAATAATCAGTGATGATTAAATCAAATTACACTCTTGAAAATCATTTACAGATATTCAATTCTTTAAGTTTTTAAAATTTTAATTTTCTAATCTTGATATAAAACAATGAAATCTTTCATCTGAAAAAATAACCACAGGCATTTTATTTACTACATTAGAACGTCAATTTGTGATAAAATTGTGGCAAATATATTTGAAAGTATGCACTCAATTAAGACTAGTTTTAGAGTAACAGGAGAAATGTTTCAAACCTTATCTCCATCTTCACCTGGAGATCCGACTGGTCCTGGTGGGCCACCATAACCCTGAAATCACAAACAAATTTTAACACAAAAATAAATCTAGCTAGCTTAGAAACAAAACTATTAAATATGTCTAATTAACACAAAAATTCATATAAAATAATTAATTTTGCTTTTAGTGCATGCCCAATCAGTACTTCATTCCATATAGGACATAGTGCCACAGATATTTTTCGGGATGCAATTAATTATTTTTAATATTTTTATCTTGACATAAATTTAGAAGCTAAAACTTTTCAATGGTGATAATGGTATAAAGAAATTTACTTTGTACCTAAAGACAAATACTAATTCATCTGCTCCTCTTTTTGATAAAGAAAAAAATACCATTTGTCAGTGGTGGAGCATCTTTAAGTAGCGACATTATATTTTAGCATAGAAAAACTGAAATTAAAACCTTACTGCTAAAACAAATATACTGGCAATATCTTCCCATCTCCAGGGCTGTAATTACTTTGTACCATTGATAAATTTCTTTCTCATGTCATTAATTTATCGCATTTAACCCAATAACTACCCATGTCCCTATACGCGCCCCTCAACCTTATACAGGCTGAAGTTCACTTTATACAGCATACAGGTGAAGTTCACTTTGTACAGTATAAATGACCTAGTTCATTTTATACAGTATACAGGCCGAAGTTTACTTTACACAGTATACAGGCCAAAGTTCACTTTATATAGTATAAAGGCCCAAGTTTACTTTACACAGTATACAGGCTGAACTTCACTTATATAGTATAAAGGCCCAAGTTCACTTTATATAGTATAGAGGCCAGGCCGTAGTTCACTTTACACAGTATACAGGCTGAACTTCATTTATATAGTATAAAGGCCCAAGTTCACTTTATACAGTTTACACGACCAAGTTCACTTTATGCAGTATGTGCCTTGAATTAGGATCTTTATTGAATCTTTATTGAATACAGACCAAAAACCTGAATATCAAAATATAGTTTCTGGAGTTTATCTCTTTAGAAAATTCATTTATGAGTTCTGTTTTAGCACAATACTATTGTGAAAGGTCTAAATTAAGCTTTCTATTGATTGTTTTTACACATTTTTCAAGCACCATGGAGGCATTATTGTGTTGAACAATGATAATCAATTCTAAAGGCGGAGACACCTTTTTGGAAATGTAACATAGAAATATTAAATACGGGCTTGTCATTGTTTGACTCCAACCTACCCTTGGTCCGGGTTGTCCCATGTTGCCTGGAAGTCCATTTGGTCCCTCGAGACCCTAAAACATCAACAAGATTTTTGTAACTCCTCACATGAGATTCACAAATTGTTCAAAATGGTCAACATTAATCATGTATATCAAGTTAAATTTTCTTATTCACTCTACAGTAAGCTATTTCCAAGTACACATCTTTTTAAGAAAATTTGAAATATACTCATCTCATAATAAAAATACTTGATTGGAACTTAAAAATCTAAAGATCTTAAAAAACCATTTAGATCTATACTGAATATTGAACAGTATGTTTTAGAACCCTATTTTCTACTTACAGCATCACCCTTTTGGCCTCTTAAGCCCTCTGGTCCAGTTGGCCCTGGTGGTCCCTATGGTCAAACATTACAAATGGTTAGATATCAAGGACGAATAAAGATCAAACATTACAAATGGTTAGTTATCAAAGACGAATAAAGGTCAAACATTACAAATGGTTAGTTATCACGGACGAATAAAGATCAAGCATTACAAATGGTTAGTTATCAAAGACGAATAAAGGTCAAACATTACAAATGGTTAGTTATAACAGACGAATAAAGGTCAAACATTACAAATGGTTAGTTATCATGGACGAATAAAGGTCAAACATTACAAATGGTTAGTTATCACAGACGAATAAAGGTCAAACATTACAAATGGTTAGTTATCACAGACGAATAAAGGTCAAACATTACAAATGGTTAGTTATAACAGACGAATAAAGGTCAAACATATCAAATGGTTAGTTATCACGGACGAATAAAGATCAAGCATTACAAATGGTTAGTTATCACCGACAAATAAAGGTCAAACATTACAAATGGTTAGTTATAACAGACGAATAAAGGTCAAACATTACAAATGGTTAGTTATCACAGACGAATAAAGGTCAAACATTACAAATGGTTAGTTATCACGACAAATAAAGGTCAAACATTACAAATGGTTAGTTATAACAGACGAATAAAGGTCAAACATTACAAATGGTTAGTTATCAAAGACGAATAAAGGTCAAACATTACAAGTGGTTAGTTATCACAGACGAATAAAGGTCAAACATTTCAAATGGTTAGTTATAACAGACGAATAAAGGCAAACATTACAAATGGTTAGTTATCACAGACGAATAAAGGTCAAACATTACAAATGGTTAGTTATCACAGACGAATAAAGGTCAAACATTACAAATGGTTAGTTATCACCGACAAATAAAGGTCAAACATTACAAGTGGTTAGTTATAACAGAAGAATAAAGGTCAAATATTACAAATGGTTAGTTATCACCGACAAATAAAGGTCAAACATTACAAATGGTTAGTTATCACCGACAAATAAAGGTCAAACATTACAAATGGTTAGTTATCACAGACAAATAAAGGTCAAACATTACAAATGGTTAGTTATCACAGACGAATAAAGGTCAAACATTACAAATGGTTAGTTATCACAGACGAATAAAGGTCAAACATTACAAATGGTTAGTTATCACAGACAAATAAAGGTCAAACATTACAAATGGTTAGTTATCAAGGACAAATAAAGGTCAAACATTACAAATGGTTAGTTATCACAGACGAATAAAGGTCAAACATTACAAATGGTTAGTTATCAAAGACGAATAAAGGTCAAACATTACAAATGGTTAGTTATCACCGACAAATAAAGGTCAAACATTACAAATGGTTAGTTATCACGGACGAATAAAGGTCAAACATTACAAATGGTTAGTTATCACGGACGAATAAAGGTCAAACATTACAAATGGTTAGTTATCACAGACAAATAAAGGTCAAACATTACAAATGGTTAGTTATCAAAGACGAATAAAGGTCAAACATTACAAATGGTTAGTTATCACAGACGAATAAAGGTCAAACATTACAAATGGTTAGTTATCACAGACAAATAAAGGTCAAACATTACAAATGGTTAGTTATCACAGACGAATAAAGGTCAAACATTACAAATGGTTAGTTATCAAAGACGAATAAAGGTCAAACATTACAAGTGGTTAGTTATCACCGACGAATAAAGGTCAAGCATTACAAATGGTTAGTTATCACCGACAAATAAAGGTCAAACATTACAAATGGTTAGTTATAACAGACGAATAAAGGTCAAACATTACAAATGGTTAGTTATCACCGACAAATAAAGGTCAAACATTACAAATGGTTAGTTATCACGGCCGAATAAAGGTCAAACATAACACATATTAAGTTTTCAAGGACGAATAAAGGTCAAACATAACACATATTTAGTTATGGAGGACACATAAAGGTCAAACATAACACATAAAGTTATCAAGGATGAATACAGGTAAAATATTACAAATAGTTAGTTTCAAGGACTAATCAACGTCAAACATAACATATATTTAGTTATCGAGGAACCAATAAATGTCAAACATAACATATATTTAGTTATCGAGGAACCAATAAATGTCAAACATAACACATATTTAGTTATCGAGGAACGAATAAATGTCAAACATAACACATATTTAGTTATCGAGGAACGAATAAATGTCAAACATAACACATATTTAGTTATCGAGGACGAATAAAGTCAAATAAATGACAATCAATCAAACATAACACATATTTAGTTATTAAGGACGAATAAATGTCAAACATAACATATATTTAGTTATCGAGGAACCAATAAATGTCAAACATAACACATATTTAGTTATTAAGGACGAATAAAGGTCAAATATAACACATATTTAGTTATCAAGGACAAATAAAGGTCAACTTAAAGGTAGGTTTCGCCCAACCAAATAAATATTTTTTGTGAAATGCGATAAGCGGAAGAAAAGATGAAAAAAACATATTAAAATATCTCAATTTAATTTCTTTATGTGTTTGAGATTGAACAAATGTGTCTTGAATACAAAATTGAAGGAAATCCTTGATTTATTACGGTGTCCGTCAGACAAAATAATATGCAAATGAAGCTGCGATGGATTGCGTTGTCGAAGTTTGGCGCATGCGCATTGTCACGCACTTAAAGTAAACAAAATGGCTGAACGAAAGTGTGTGAGATGAAAAAAATATATCTGAATCGGCAACAAAGTGGAGGAAATTATAATGGATTCGGTAGCACCCTAGGATATCTATAGGGATTTAAATTCAGAGATGACATGTAGCAATAGAAGAAACAGAAGCCATATCTCAAGCGGAACTTGCCGGGATCTGTTGGGACTCGTGTAACGGCATTGCACGTGGTGAGTTAAATTTCAACACATATGCCAGCGCACAAACAGCCGCAGACTAACTACATGTATATTTGGTGTACAAAGTTAGCGAGCGTATGTAAGTAACATGAAGTGTTTTAGATTATATGATATGTATAAACAGTCCCTCGCACTTCGATTTGTTGTTGTTGTTTTTTAACAAAATATGCCGTGGCAAGACTGTCACTTCTATCTGACATTTTGTTGCACGCTTCCGTTTGTTGCTGTGGCCTCGTTTTGGAAAAAATACGTCATGTTCTATGTAAAGCTTTACTTCGCTCTATTTTTAGAGAAGTATTTTCCTGGTCAAGCTAGGCAACTGACCACCCATATTGTTCGCTGTATGCATTGAAAATGATCTGAAGATTATATCTATGTATAGGATAAATTTCAATTTTGTAGTCATTATATTTCATTGGGCGAAACCTACCTTTAACACATATTTAGTTATTAAGGACGAATAAAGGTCAAATATAACACATATGTAGTTAACAAGAATGAATAAAGGTCAAATATTACAAATGGTTAGTTATCAAGGACACAAAAAAGGTCAGAGGTCACATGATTGGATATGATGATTAGTTAATAACAAGGAATACAACTGCAGCAATCTTTATGTAATACAGTGGACCCACGATAATCCGGAAGCCGATAGTCCGGAAAACTCACAATCCGGACGGAAATGTCAGGGAACGGATTTCCGTTACGTTATTAATACTCACTAGTCCGGAAATTCGTATTCCGAATCCGGAACTTCATTTTGGGAACGGAATGTAATTTTCGTTGATAAACTCCCGCAATAATCTGGACAATTTGTTGTCGCCACGTGCAATACACACTTTATCACTTGACACGGAGTGTGTTGTCATAACGACGGCTGCCAGGTCATAGCCACGGTCATTTACCTGAACACCTTTCACATGGGTACATGCAGTCATGTAACGGTTCATTGGTTTTCTATAGGAGATCAACAAACTTCAGTGTAGAAATTGAGATACGCAATATATTTTAAGCCACACGCTTTTAAACATGCAGTTTGAGCTTGGGTACGGGTACGTATGCTGTAAGAGACATAGTTAATGTATACTATCTAAATCTCTGGCTGTAGATACCTTACTTGTTTCGCATGCAGAATATATCGCTATGGGTATCGGATACAATACAGTGAGATAATACTCACAAAATTAATAAGAATTTTAAATGTATGTAAATCTATTCAAATTTATCTTCTGTGGTATAAGATATAAAGGCTACAGCACATGCCATTTACATGTGTGTGACATTGTGCACGAAGTTAGACGTGAAAGGGCGTGTGGTTATAATATGTTACACACGTCTGTAAGTCAGAAAGCAAAGACTTGTGGAAATGGTCATTAAAACACACATTATACAAAATAACAATTATACGAGTTCATAAAATGTTCGCAACTGTTTGTTATCATAGTTTTTTTATGCCAAGAACGTAGTTGGTTAGGCACTTGGCCGTACGACAGATCAAGAGTGGGATACGTAGCTATATGAATACATAATACACAATTAACAATGGCTTTAGGTTTCGTGTTTTGAAAAAAAACTACGTGTATTAAATGATCTTAACGTAATGATATAAAAATACCTATAAAACATAACAAATTAAGTATTAGTTATAATACACGTATATTACATAAAAGCATCGATCATCGATTACAAGGTCAAGGGGAGTAACTCGTACGTGACAATTTAATTGACTAAGAACACGGAATTCCGTAGTCCGGAAAACTCGTAATCTGGACGGTTTAGGCTGGGAACGAAGGTGTCCGGATTATCAAGGGTCCACTGTACACACGTATCACTCTCATTTAAATAGAGATGTCAATGGAAAATCTCAACATAGGCTAAAATTTACTGTTTTTGTGGAAACTATATGGAATTACATCTACCAGGTAGCTATTTTCTGAAAGTCAAAAAGGCTGAAATCAGCCAATTGGCTGAGGAGTTTCATCTCCATTTAAAAAATATCTTTTAATAGATAAGTTGTTTTAATTATTAATTCTTGCTACAATAAGAGTACAAATTGTCTACACCGGATCCTTGTGTAGTCCAGCATGATTGAATGCCATTGTTCCTTCATAATTTATATTGGTTAAAACCTGTATAAGCCGGAAACCTGGTTATACCGGCCAGATATGCTAATCCCTGTGTAAACAAAAATCATTTGAAAGGACATCTCTCTATAATGAACACTTTCTGGGTTGTGATTAACCCTATCAGCAAAAGGAGGAAATCTCTCGAGTAATGTAAAGAAATCCCTCCACTTTGTTTTGTGAATGAAATGGTCATTTTATGATGTTTCAGATCATATTTGACATGATTTGTCTCATAAAGATTGTTCAATCTGAAGAAATCCTATGAAAAGAGGAAGAATCACATCCCTGCCCTATATAGACAGGTTTCACTATAACTTACTGGTATACTGTGTGGTAATTTGTTCAAAAAAGGCCCTCTATATAAAGAACATCTCTCTACAACGAACACCTCAAGTGTCCTTTATACACAGGTTTCACTTACTGGGATACCCTGTGGTCCAGCGTTTCCTGGCTCTCCAACATCTCCCTTCATACCCTGTAGAAAATATATACAAGTCACATCACTGAAAGATCATATAGTTTTAACAGTGTACTATGAACTACACTATGTAGCAATATCATAATTACAATAGCAGCAAATTATTTCAGAATTGATGTCACTATTTTTTTTTTTAATTTCATAGCAATATGAAGAAACAATATTTTAATGCAAAAGTGTGAATCTGCTATAATATATTTAAGCAAAATAAATTTCATAATTTAAAGCAATATATTAATTTTAATCTTCTTTTATTTCACACAATTTTTTTTCACATGAAATACATGTGAAATGATATTCAAAATTATTTTTTTAAACCAATTCATGAATTTCTTTCACAGTGAAAATATTCACATAAAATTAACATTGTTTTTGTCACAATTCATGAATTTTTTTTTATAGTGAAATTTTTTACATGAAAATAATCTTTTTCTGTCACAATTAAAAAACTAAAGGAATTGAAACATGAATGTATTTGAAATAAAGGGAGATACTAACCATTGCTCCCGGTTGTCCTTCCATTCCTGGCTCACCTCGGGCGCCGTCCTTACCCTAGAAAGTACAGAAACAGACATATTTATTGATCTATTCTGTTATTGCATAATACAGAGTTGCCTCCCTTACGGGTAGGTATCGATTAATGCACGTTGTTTTCTCTGAAAAGTAGGATTTTACACTTGCAAACATAACGTCACAATCAATTGGCCGATCTCCATGCATGCAGTATGTAGCCACCCCTCGGCTGGCAAACGTACAATGTCGTAGCAAATATGGCAGCATACACAATACAAAAATGCAAAATCATATGCTGTCCCCGGGAAATTTGATTTACAACTGCAGATCCGTCAATACCTAACCAAAAGGGCAGATATCATTGAAATATGTAAATACAGAATTGAGTTAGATGCTAACAAAATGATCCACACAGGGAGAAATATTTGCATTTGACAAAAATAGTATTCTGCTTTATTCATAAAACTTGTGTTCTTTCAGTAGATAAGGGCGAGTAGTTGGTCGATCGTTGTGTCTACATTAACCTGAATCCAATATATCCTGGTGACTTACCTGAGGTCCTGGGAATCCTCTCTCACCATCAAATCCCATTGGTCCTGGTGGTCCCATGATGCCGTCGTTTCCAGCTGGTCCAGGTAAACCCTGAATTTAAGGTTAGGCTCAATTTGTATTTAATTCATGACAATTTTCATCAAAAAGACTTGTGGCAAAGTCAGAATTTCTTTTGATATTTTCAAAGTCATGTTTATATTCAATTAATATCCATTTAATTATTTTTAATTACAATTTTCATCAAAAAGATATTTTAATAACAATTGCCAGGTTTCCTACTGATATTTTTACAAAGTTTGTAAAGTAATTTTACAAGGTTTTCTAGTCTGTTTAGGACACATTGTTCAGTAAGATGAAAGTATCTATATTCTATATCATAATGAATATCTACTGAAAACAGTATTAATGTAACATAGTGAATCCTTGTTTAAGCATTGAAGCCTAGCTCTTATTTAGATGAAAGTCAAATCCTTGTTTGCAGTTTTAAGCCAACAAAATCTAAAATTTAAATAGGTGTAAGAATTATTTGTGAATGAACCCCAAGACCTTTCTTTATGCTTGTGAAGTGATTTATATGTGATTTTCATTATTTGTGGTTATTGGTACACTTACTGGAATACCCCTATCTCCAGCTTGTCCGGGCAGTCCGACATCTCCAGGAACTCCCTGTTACATAAAACACAAAATCATCATATGCCATCCTACAAATCATTTCATTAAAGATTAACGTAAAATCACTTGAATTTTAGAGTAATGAAAATGAAATCCTATCCCAATAGATTAGTTTAATAGATGAAACACTCAACAAAAAAATCTACTCACAAGTAACTTTCAGCAATAACCTCGATAACCTTTTTCAGCTTTACCTGTGGTCAGTTAAGAGCTACAGACTAACGTTGAGTGGGTTTCTGTCACATGACCCGTGGATTAACCCTAAGTCATGTGACTGAATCAAACTAGCATATACTTCATCAATGGAATTTGAGCCAATCTACTTACAGGGTTTCCGGGTGCTCCTGTATCTCCCTGCGGTCCTGGTTCACCCGACTGACCCTACAAAAGGAACCAAACCAAACAAAATCTATAAAATGTTCCAAGATTTGTACACATCAATCTATTTGAAAATTCTTAGTCTCACATCATTTAAGATCGTTTAAGTAATTTGGAAAGAAATTTTGGGGAGAGACTTACCGGAGGTCCCATCACACCCATCTGTCCTGGCTGGCCCGGAATTCCTGGTAGTCCCTAAAACAAAAATTGTATTGGAAACAAAGCATTCAACAAACTGCATGTAATTTCCTATCTCACTGCTAATATCTTCAACTTATAATTGGTTATTCAGAACATATATATGTAAAGATAGGGTACATTAGAAAATGATCATTCAAACCATTAGTAGAGTACAGTTCAGCTTAAAGAAGTTGGGAGCTTATCTGTTTTCCTCCAGAAATATTCATCTTTACTTTAGATTCAAACAGTTTCTTTTCACTATCATTCTTTATCAATACAGTTAAATGAAAGTTTTTGGTGCTGTTTTTTTTTGTGGCATTTCATTACAGCGTTTGATAGTTACTGTTGTGAAGTATAACTTACAGTTTCTCCTCGCTCTCCAGGCAATCCATTAAGACCATCTTTTCCTGGCAGACCCTACAAGGGATAATTTTTTATAATGTTTTTTTTTTGACAAATGATATGGCCAAGGTAGATAAATGTATCTGATATAGAGGACAATACACCTATATATCACATAACTGCCCGTTCAGCCATGTTATACGACCATGTCATAAATATCGTAAGACACATATGTAATAACACTATTATGACATTACATGTAGTTTTGACATCATAATATATATATGATGTTGCATGACTGTTTCAGTAGACGGAAATGTCACATCCGAGCCAAATTTCTACTTTTTCATATAGAGACGAAATTAAAAGTTTCACTTATATTTCTATTAATAAAAGCTATGTGATATATAGAATCTTACACGTGATAATGTGATATGAAATTTATCAAACTCATTAAATAATTTGATATGCCAAAAGGCTCGTGGCATATCAAATTATTGATCTCATGTAAGATCCTCTATTTCTCCTTAATCAATATTTTACTGTATGTATACTCATTAAATAGTTTAACTCATTCATCCTGGAGACATTTCAACTCTTCTAATTCAAAGACTGGAACATTTAATTATGAGTTATTATTTTCAGTGGTGAACAAGTTAATATCTTTATTGTTGTGTTTTTCATGTCAGATGTTTTGAAATTAATTAGTTTTCAACTACATATAATCTTATTTACTTTAATCTTTTATCACAGAAAACATGGTATGGGCCAGTTCATCATTTTTATAGGAGCAAACTTTCAAAATTTGCAATTATGTTAGAAATTTACTAAATTAAAAAAATATCATATAACTCATTCATCCCTGAAAAATTCATAATGAACTGTTCTAGTCTTTGAAGCAGAAGAGCTCATATGTTTTTTCATGGATGAATGAGTTAAAAAGGGACTTTAGCTGACAAACAAAATGATAGAAAAATACTATTTATTAAAGAAAAACCAACCTTTGGGAAATATTGCAAACTGATATAAGCTAAGAACTACTAATTTGAAAACAGTACCCAAGTGTTTTGTAAGACAAACAATTAAATGATATGAAAATAGATATTTACTGGAGGACCCATGGGACCCATCAGTCCGACTCCTCCGGGAACTCCCTGGAGTCCCTGCTCTCCTTGGAAACCTGGTGGTCCAGGAGGACCACTCTCTCCTTTGGGACCTAGTTTTCCTTGTGGACCATCCCCTCCTCTTTGGCCAGGTGGCCCCTAGACAGGAAAAATATAAGTAAGCAAACAGTTTATGATTTTTAAAAAACAAAGGTGCAATTGAAGTCAAAAGTGAAGTTTTTCTCCTTATGAAGCTTAATAATTAAAATTTTTTGTCTAAAATAACTTTTTGCCCGTAAGTTTGTTTAGAAAATCAGGTCAGAATGCAGATGGTAGTCATTTTGTTCTTTTAAAAGGGGTCTAGATAACTCAATAATTTCTATTCAAGATAATGACGGTTCCATCAACTTCTGAGTTAATGCAGTTTGACTCTACATTGATTTCTGATAAATTCAATTTTAAGAAACAAATTATGTTAAAATCAACGCAAACTCCCAGAAGCAAGGTATTTAGCATAACAAAAGACTTTTTTTTATCTTGATAACTCTTCAGAATATGCAAATACAGTTAGCATCTTCTGATCAGACTTGACAAAAGTGAATGCTTACAATTGGTCCCCTTTCTCCACGGTCACCTGCTTGTCCATTCAATCCCTGCAAAACAAATACTTATAGCATACAACAAGACAATAAACCAGAACTTAAGATAAAAAAACATATCTATTGTTAAGGTTTATACAAGTTTTCTAGTGCAAATATCATTTCCCAGCCAACTTTAATCAAGATATAGAAATTGCTTATACAGATTTAATATTTTGCTCAAGATTAATTATGAAAGCTTTTTGAACAAGTATGGCTTGATTTGCAATTCATCACACCATTTCCTATTAGACTATAAAAAATGATGGCTTTCTCTTTTACAAAGCACATTATATGTGCACACATATTGATTGATATTGTGTCTTCAATTTTTATTTCACTATCTATATTCCAAAGAGTTTTAAAACCTGTTCCTCAACTGTCAGAGATGATTCCTGTTGATCCCCTGGTATCCCCATGGTATACATAAGGTAAATTTTTTATGAAGTATGTCTACTTAAAAAAGCCGACAGACTAGTTTGCAAGACAAAGTCTTGACGCCTATGCTTCATTTTTACGGCATGGTCCTCTTTCAATTAAAGTTCTTTTGCCATTTCATCAGTTGTAGAAGTGTAGGCAAAGTCATGTTGGTGACAAACCAATAACTAGTGTTGGGAATCAATTGAAATTTTATGATCAATCATCAGTTTATTAATTGGTTTAATCGGAACATCACTACCAATAACTAACTAAAAAGCTACTTCAATACAAAAACAGTCCTTATTTGGCAAACCTACACTCTTGCCTCTTGCTCCACGTCGTCCTCTGCGTCCAGGTCGACCAGGTTCACCCTATAAAGTCATAATAAAAAATGTCAAACATTTACTGCCAATATATATTTACATAAAGAAAAACAGGCTAAACACATTTGTTCCATAAGATTTACAACATGTACCTAGAATCAGGTAAATTATTCTCATCAATCTTTGTCTTTATTGTTTTAATAATGTATAGTAATATTAACCAATTTTCAGAACAGCTGTAACGGATTAACTCGGATTCTCAAAATCCATTAAAAAGTCTGTGGTTAACTCAAAAATATGTGGCCCCAGGATCACGAAACAGCCTTAGGCTTTAGTTTTTGCTTAGCCAATCAAAAATGACGTAATTATTGTAACGTCATCTATAATTGGCTATGTCTAAACTTCAGACTGTTTTACATGTAAGACAGTTTCATGATCTTCGGGTCAGAACTGGAATAAATATTTTTCTAAATCTTTGTACCCCACTACATGTGTTCTATATTGATGAAAAGATTAATTTAACAAAGTAAACATTGGACACCTACCACATATAATTTTGCTGTATTCGGCATCAATGTGTGTTTTAGAATTCTAAACTGTATCAATTTGACTTACCTGTTTTGAGGTGAAACGTTGCTTGAAAGACGGACATATTTGTAACAACGTTGGTATCTTTTAGCTAAAATATGTTTTTGATGAATGTGCAGGGTAAAAAGTATACATGGCCACTTCCTAAAATATAAGCTGTATTTTTCGCTTGGGTCAGAAAGGAAAAGTAGCTTGTCTTTTGTCTTTCTTAACCCTAGCGAAAATACTGCTTATATTTATAGACACTAAACGTATCTATGCTCTATTTATAAAGTGACAATACTGACCTTAGGGCCCTGCACTCCTGGGAATCCAAGCATACCAGGCATACCCATCTGGCCCTGTCAGGAAAAAAAGGATAAATAACATTTTATTTGATCAAAATTGAAAAAAGATCAATTTGTAACAGTAATTTTCATTCTAAACCCAATTCTTTCTTCACCAGAACAAAACATAATCACATAATACTGGAAAACTGACTGTTCTTCTTTAGTGTATAATACAAAAATGTTTTTTTTCTATAATTCTAAATTAAACTTACATTACCTAATATTTAATGGAAACAGATGAAAAACATAAAAAAGTACAGCAAGTCTTTATATGACACTTTAAAGGTCACTACCTTTCCGAAAATTTATATTTTTTAAATGGGACTGTTAATTAAAATTGGTAATTTTGTAGAGTTGCAAAAGACATCAGCTTTAATTATTAATACGACACTTATCATCACCTTCTGAACAATTTAATTGAAATAAATTAAATGTTAATTTTCATAACGTAGATCATCTTATGTTTCCTTTCGTTGTTGTAATTCAGCATGTTATCAGACTATCACTGCATCAGATGGCAAAACAGCAAAATGAATCTGCACTGTTAACATTGCCTATGAAGGCAATTTTGAATCATTTTGATTTTGTTTGGTGTTTTAACCTTGTCTTAGGTTATCAATAGACATTGTCTGATGTTATTATTTTTTGAATCTTTTTTTTTTAGTTTCAGAAAAGTTGGGCTTATGATGTATAATAAAACACTTTTTTACCTTCTCTCCGGTTGGTCCCTGAGGTCCAGAGTTTCCAACTGCTCCAGCATTACCCTGTGAAAAAAAAGAATGCATTTCCAAAATTTTCAATATGTCCTACATGAAATTACAATAAAATATTCATGAAATATTAAAATTATGTGATTATCAAATTATATTTCTTGCATACTTCACAAGGCAATTCCATGGTTTCGCAATGAAAAGATGAGTCTGTGTTTTACGTGATAAAACCAGCTGATAAAATAGGGAAAACTGAATTTCAGGGTGTATAATATGGTTCAACCATTTTCATGAATCTAAGACCTTTGTGAGTAATAACTGTATAGATTACTTGCCTTAGGACCCGGGAACCCGGGATACCTTCGATACCCATAGGCCCAGCGATACCCTTATATCCACGGTCTCCTTTAGATCCCATGCTACCCTTGATTCCCTGTATGCCGTTGAATCCCTGAAAGAAATTCAAACATTCATCACTGTATAAATCTATAAAATATCTAACACTAGATCATCGACTAAATCCACATACCAGCCGGTAAAACGCCAATGATACAGAAAAATACATCAAGATAATCCTGTTTTTATTTTGAGGACATAACAATATGACTAGGGTGGTGCCATAATTATCATATGTATTGATGCTTGTTTTTCTGGCGACAGGTCAATAGCAAAAATCAGAAGCTACAAGAGATTGGTCAGTGAGATGTGCACGCATCTACAAGAGATGGGTAAACACCGAATCTATTTTAATAAAGCTGCTTGGCCATCAGCAGTTTTAAAAATCAGATGATTTATTAGCTAACAAGTAGTCCAATATAAAACCGAATAGCAAATAAAAAATGTAATGACTTTATAGAATGAATAGATATAAATAAGTAGTATAAAAGACCTTCCAGAGGTAGAACAACTACAAACCAGCCGACCAAAAGATATATACTTATGGCAGAAGAGGGAAAAGCAAGTTGGCCTCTGACGGAAACAAGTTCTAGCCCTTCTCTTTCTCTATTTACCTTATCTCCCTTGGTTCCCACTGCTCCTGGTGGTCCGATATCACCCTGCAGAGATAAAAAGAAAACAAATTTTTACTGTTTACAGCATCCTTTAAAAAACCCTACTTATCAATTTTCTTTAGAATTGAACTATATCAAAATTTTGACCAATCAAAGGCTTTTGTTGACATGAAAAGATGCTTTTGAAATTGGACCAGTTTTTACTTTTGACATCCCTAAAACCAACAATATCTGAAATACATATTTCTGAAATTAATGATTTTCTTTTGATCAATAAAATGTCAAATCAAGAAATGTAAGCACTTAATTATAAGCATGCTATGTCAAAACTAAACACTTTCTAAAAACAAGATTGTTTCAAAGTACTTCTAAGCGAACACCTCAATCAAAGTACTTTCTAAGGTCTGTACAGACCCTATAGACAGATGTCTACAACTTAACTGTGAAGTATATTTGTATGTGCTGTGATATCAGACTGCAGTGACCTACCTTTGGGCCTCTTGTTCCAGGGTATCCCACCATACCTTGCAGACCTTGAGGACCCTGAAGAAAAAACAGAAACTCTTTAACATTTCAAGAATTCCACGGAAGTGGATGTGTCATCTGCACAGCAGTTTAACCCATCACAAAAAATAGTTATTTACAGTTGAAAATATTGTAAATAACTAAGTGAAGTTATCAAGTCCTGTAACTCTTGCAAATATTGATGGATTTTGACTAGCATAAAACCCATCTAAGTCTCATTGATATAAAGCAATAAACATAATTTGGTTGAAATTGATAATAAATACAAAAGTTATTGAGCAGAAACTAAGAAATTATCTATTTTGATGATTTTAAAGTCCCATAACTCTTGCAATATTGATGAATTTTGACCTTTATCAAACTCACCCAAGATCTGATTGTTATAAAACAACATATAACATTTGGTTGAAATCAGACAATATAAATATTTAAGTAATCCAGCGGAAACCATAGATTGATCCGTTTTGACGATTTCAAAGTCCCATATCTCTTGCAAATATTGACAGATTATGACCTTAATCAAACTCATATGACATCACATTGATATAAAGCAATATACCAAATTTGATTGAAATCAGACAATAAATATTTAAGTTATTCAGCGGAAACAATTTTCCGGACACCGCCGACGCCGACATAGTGATACCTATGTGTCGCCCTTGCATTGCAGGCGACATAAAAACAACAAGAATTCCTTGCTGTTATACAATATGTCATAAGAATTGAAAGACAAAATAACTTATTGCCATTGTAACACAATACTGTAACCCAGCTTATTTCATGTGACTATTTCATGGTGACTTATTTTCAGTGAATTTTCCACAGTGATTTCACAGTGACTTATTTTACAGTGACTTATTTCTTTTCACAGTGACTTATTTTCACAGTGACTTAATTTCAGTGAATTTCCAGTGACTTTTTTCACAGTGACTTATTTTCACAGTGACTTAATTTCACAGTGAATAATTTCACAGTGACTTATTTTCACAGTGACTTATTTTCACAGTGACTTATTATTTTCACACAGAATTTCACAGTGACACAATGATTTCACACTTATTTTCAGTGATTATTTCACAGTGACTTATTTTCAGTGACTTATTTTCACAGTGATTATTTTCACAGTGACTTATTTCACAGTGACTTAATTTCACAGTGAATTAATTTTCACAGTGACTTAATTTCACAGTGACTTAATTTCACAGTGACTTAATTTCACAGTGACTTAATTTCACAGTGACTTAATTTCACAGTGACTTATTTTCACAGTGACTTATTTTCACAGTGACTTAATTTCACAGTGTCTTAATTTCACAGTGAATTAATTTCACAGTGACTTATTTTCACAGTGACTTAATTTCACAGCGACTTATTTTGTATTTTCACACAGAACTTTTCCACAATGATTTTATTTCGTGATCAAGATCTCTTTGGTTCTACTGTATATGTATTTGAAACATTTTTGCAGGGTCTATTTTCTTGATTTGTTATTGCCCACTAAATATTAAAGATGCTCAACCGCCAACGGAGCATAAATGATATTCATCATTTGAACAATAAATGTTGTTTAATCGTGTATATATATATGTCTAATTAACACAAAAAATAATATGAAATAATTTATTTCGCCTTTTCGCAATCAGTATCATTTTTTTGCCACAAATTTTTTCGGATGCAAATAATTACTTTTCATATTTTTAACTTGAAATCAAATTAGAAGCTCAAACTTTTCAGTGATGGTAACGGTGTAAAGTAAGTTACTTTTGTAACTGAAGAAAAATACTAAATCATCTGCTGCTGTTTTTGATAGTGAAAAAATACCATTTGTCAGCAGTGAAGCATCTTTAAAACAAATTTTTAATTGTAGGTGAAAAATAAGCTGGTATACAGTATCTATGTCATTATGTTTGGAATTCGTCAATCATCATTATGTTCTCCTTAAGGACTGTTCCAAAATCATTCATACGGGAGGGGTAGGAGGCACCTTTTTTTGAGACAGCCAACCACCCAAGAAATATGAAAACGTTTTATTTTATGTAACTAGAACAATGAGGATTTACCCCCACCACCCATCACATTTTAATACAAGTGACTCCCACTCCTCCAACATGGATCATTCTGGAAAAGTCCTTATCAAATTTATACCATTTGTACAGTACAATAAAAAATGTAATGGAAAATTCAAAAGTGTTCCTTTACCAATACAGCACAGCTGATATGACTCAAAGAAAAGGATTGCATCAAATTCACCAAAAATACTCCTATCAATATAACGATAAGTACTCACAGTGTCTCCCTTAGTTCCAGTATCTCCAGCACGTCCTGGAACTCCCTGTCAACAAAACATCTCTCCAAATAAACAATCTCATCCGTTTAATCATCAAAATCAAAACCTATGTTGTATATCATTGAAATCACAATCACAAGTAAGGGTAATGTACCAGGTATCTAGATATAAGGTATATTTGATTTTCCATCCCTAAAGATTAATAGAATCTTACATGGGTCTGTGAAGTGGACAGGGATATCTCAACTCCAGTGAAAGATTTTGGCCAGTCAACCCGAGGCTTGCCGAAGGTTGACGGCCAAAATCTTTCACGAGGGTTGAGATATCCCTGTCCACTTCACAGACCCATGTTTGATTCTTTTTCTTCCATACTTAGTAGAAAAAATGATAAAATTTCACTTTGTTTCCAGCTATTTCATCCCGCATTATCGCAGGAGCGTCGTTATGCGTCAAAATTGATGACGTCAACTACAATGAGCGCCGCAGTTACGCCACATGTATTGATGACGTCTCGTTATTGTCTAGCACGTGTGAGCTGTACACCCACCTGTGTAAGAAAGATATTTTTTCCCTAGCAACCGCGGGAAATCCCTGTGAAGTATGGGAGAAAATGAACAGAATATGAAATATTTATAGGACAAAACAATGTTGGGTGCATTTCCCAACAAATTGAATAATTTTGTGTTAAAAATTCCAGTGGCTAGGCAAGTTACTATCACACTGGAAAATACTCCAACAATGTTAGAGGTATAGCACGACGAGACACTTTTGATCATTACGTCGTGTCTAACCTCTAACAATCGAGGCAGGATTCACACGGCGCAGAAATGGGCGCGATATAAATTCAAAATTTCAAGTTGTGTTTACACTAACCTTTTATACCCTGAAAGAATTATCCCAAATCATGTTAAATCCAAAATTCAAAACGATACTGTTGCACTGTTATACCGAATATAGACATTTCTATACCCCAACCACTATTTGTAAGTCTACCTGGTCGCCATTTTTAAAGTGACTATCACACTGGAAAACTGAAAGGAAATCTGTTATATGTCAGATTTGTTAGCAGATTACAAAGTCAGAAGATTTTGATCACCGTGAGAACTCTGGTACAACAGAGAGTTTGACTTACTGGTGTTCCAATGGGTCCAGGCATTCCTGGCAGACCTGGTTTTCCCTGGGGGCCGGGAATTCCGCGAGGGCCAATAGCTCCTGGGGGTCCAGGGGGTCCCTATACAGACAAGGTACAAACTTAATTCTAAACAATAAATCTGTTAACATTCGACAAATATTTCTAAATGCAAAGTGTCATTTCAATTCTTATTGTGGAAATTGATATTTATCAAAATTTTCCCACAAAAAATGAAATAGAGAAGTGCAGTTAAAATGAAATAGAGAAGTGCTGAAGGTAAATATTTCAGTACTTTACAGACTATTGAATTTCCATTGCTACTCCATTCAGGAAAAAAAACAACAAACAAACAGGCATCCAAAATTAAGAATTGAGAAATTGTAATTGGATAACAAAATCTATAAGTTTGAATTGATACGTACAGTTTGACCGGGTGCACCAGACTGGCCAGGGGCTCCCGGGGCTCCATTTCCTCCCTACAGCACAAGAAATACAGTGCAAATTCATGTGCAATATAAGATTTAAAGTACAGAAGATAAACAGGTATTTGTAACTACAATTTTCAACCTTTACATGATATAATGCAAAATATGAGGCCACTAAATCTTTCAAATTCAAAATCAAAATATGCATCTCCAAATTTGTTTTTACATTGAAGAACTTTTCAACACAGATAAAATATACTTATAACAGATAATCAGGCATCCTCACCTCTGATGATCAAAAATATGTAGATTGATACCTCCAAACCAATAGCATTATGTGTGACATGTGTAAATTTATTGTATTTTGAAAATGTTTGCCCAAACCGATCAGCGAAACCGAAAATGCGGTACAAAGTGGCAGATTTTAGCATCGAATAGGTAGACAGAAGACTGGTCCTGGAAACAGTAGCCATCCGCATTAAAGTTAAGTGTTGATCATGGTAATATATTTATACATCATTAAGATGTGGAAGTCATGTGATGTAATTCATGAGAGATACAATACTGCCTTATCTGTTGTTGACCTCAATATAACAGAGATAGTATAGCCCCGTCACCCTTACCTGGTTTCCCTTTGGTCCCGTTGGTCCCTCAGTTCCTGGGATTCCCTAAGATAGAAATTTTTTTAGATTTTACTTCGTATTTATAAAATGCAATCCATCATTGTTGTGCTGAATTGTCGCCTAGCACATGTGCTGAATTGTTCAATTTTTATTTTTTCAAACTACAATGTATTTCCTTTTTTTCTTCATTCCAAAATATACAAGTTTTTTCCCTTTTTTTTTCATTGTAAAATATACAAGTTTTTTCCAAAGTCTTATCACTTATATCTAATTCATTATTCATTACTTAATTACAAGTGTATTTAAAATCTAATCATTTTCATTCATTCATTATTACAATTGAAAACCAGGTCATTATCCTGCAAAATTCTCCCCACAATAATAAATTTTCTAGTATAAATGTACACGGTAGTTTAGAAGTCTTAAACCAACCAAAATGAAGTAAATAAATCTGAATTTTTACTTAAAACAACGATAATTATGAGATGTATAATGCTAGGTCTACTAACTGGTGGTCCTATGCTTCCTGTCCTCCCACGAGGACCCATAAAGCCACGTGGTCCCTGTCAAATCAAATACAAACATGTTATACTTAGCTTTACAGCTTACATCTAAAACAATAGTTCATGTTGACAAATGAGAAAATTAACACTCAACTCATTCATCACTTTTAGATTCTCCTAAATCAAGGATTAGAATAGTCTATTATGGAAGTTCAGGGGTGAATAATTAAATATGCTCTCCTATAATGAACAATTTTTTTTATACTTTTTTTCCCCATATAATTAGAAATAAAGATTTTTTTACATAAATTTTAAACATTATTCAGAAATATTTTTACGCTTTTACAGTCAAATATTTGACCGCTGGCACTGTAAATACTTGTTATTTAAAACAGTATTTATAGAATCACAATTCGATCTTATTGATATCAGAAGAACAGATTTATGACTTCATATATTAAAATTAACAATTGAAATAATGTATATTGTCTGGTGAAATGAAGTCAGGTGTTGGTGGGTGTCACTAACCATCTCTCCTGGGGCTCCAATTGGTCCGACCTCTCCTGGGTCTCCCTGTTACAATCAAAAACATCAATGAGACATGGTATTTAGTACAACACAGCACAATAGCTCTACTGGAACTTTTTCAGCTAATAAAATGAAAAGGCTTTTGGACTACTCTATCATAATTCATAAAATCATTTTGAAGGTTCCTGATTCTTTAAATACCTGGTCAACATAATTGTAGCCCCTTTTTAATGTATCATATTGTATTGTATCAAAAATTACATAAATGTATAAAAAATTGAATCATTAAAAAATATTGATATGAATGCATTGTGATGAAATTTAACACTTCTACTTATTTACAGATTTTTTTCTCCCTTCTATGCATTATTCTCTAACAATACTTTACACAAGCATGTATCTAAATGCTTTTCTTTCTGATTAAAAATTATATTTCAAGAATATAACAGGAGGCTTATTGGCCTTAAAGGTTACTGGGTATTTACTCTTCTATGGCCCCTGGATTTTAGCAAGAACTAATGACATTGTGTACATATGCAAGTTTTGGATGAAAAACCTCTTTAAAAAAGTCAGCCATATTTTAACTAGTTCCATATTCATGGCACTAGTTCACAGTAAAGATGCTTATGCATTTTTGCCTTGAGATGCATTATTACATCATGATTCACAAGGGAAAGATTTGAAAATTCATGTAATATGGGATACAATGCCGATGTTACAAGCATCACACTTGTAAAACATTGTTAAAGCCATGGAATGGTGGTGTTTATATAGATTCAACTCCTTCTCCAGAAGAAAAGTGTGGCGGTTACAGGGAAGGGGTGTTAATTACGACGAATACAGTAACAATGAGGTTTATCAGACCTACCTGTTTTCCCTCGGGTCCTGTTACAATGAATACAGTAACAATGAGGTTTATCAGACCTACCTGTTTTTCCCTCATTGTCTGTTACAATGAATACAGTAACAATGAGGTTTATCAGACCTACCTGTTTTCCCTCGGGTCCCGGGTCCTGTTGGTCCGGGCTGGCCAGATGGTCCATTAGCTCCCTAAACAGCAAGGAAACATTACAATTATATTAGAGCCTTCACTTCAAACTTTCATACTGTGTTTGTTCTAATTGTGGACTGTAGAATTCATTTCAGTGATCTATGACTGTACCTACAGTAAAACCCGACTTAGTGACCATCTGTATAATAACCTCTTACATAATAAAAACCCTTAATGGAGTACCACACTGTCCAATTCAATGTATTTTGGATGCCTGACAACATTGTCATAAAGAGTTTATTTTTTTTTTCCCTTGGGTGGTCTATAGAGAGGTATGTTTCTTGTTCAAACAGACATTCCTCTTAAAATCATCTTGATAAAGGTATTCATTGCATGACAAAATCAAACTGTTAAATTAATTGTTAAATGGTGGCAATCAATGAGTTGTTTTCACCACATCCAGTACAGGCAATGGATGTAGATTTTTGTTTTTAGTTGAATATTCTTACCCTCTCTCCCTTGCTTCCTGGCATACCCATAAGTCCAGGGAATCCAAGGTCACCCTTAGAAACAAAAATAATTTTAAAAAATGCAAACTTTGCTTAAAATGTACAATCAAACTAACCACATACTGTACAGCAAAACTATTTGTAGCGTGCAGTTGTTTGCATATTTCCTTTCTATGTTATTTCTGTGAAAATTTCCATGTGTGATCATATAGAAAAGTTCAAGTTTTAGTGTGTCAGTTATCAGACTTAAAATACATCTTTAAAATACTGTAATCACACTGTGGACAGATCAAAAGCTGACTTAGAAAAAAATTCACTTTTACATTATTTCAGATGTTAATTTATTCACATAATTTCGTTTGTTTAAATTAAGAATGTATACAGACCAATAACCATCTCACATGGAAGTAAGCGGACAAGTAGGTTGAGATATACCTTATCTCCTGGTGGGCCCATATTTCCTCGCTCTCCCTCTGGACCCTCGCGTCCCTATCAAGAAACCAAATTCATCTCACACATCACAACAAACAGGTAAACATAAGTATTTCACTTCAAAATTTCTACAGAAAAATATGAATGTAAATACATGTAAATACTGCTACACAACATCTGACATCATTTGAGATGTACATTGCAGAAATTGAGAAGAATTATTCCATGAACCATTTAAGATAAAGAAATAAGATGTTATCTTTACATTTTATCGAGATCTCAGAAAGCTTCTAGAGTTGAAAGTTACAAGCCAAAGAGAATGCTCAAACCCGCTTGATAATGATAAATACATATGACTGAACTTTGTAATGTCAAACTGATACCATTTGAAGACACCATTAAATTCAAAGAATGCTGTTGGTCACAGCCAGTAACATTTGAACTCAAATAGCTTAAATACAGTGCCAGAGACTTTGAAATAATAAGGTTTGGACAAAATACATTTATCCAATATGTCAAATTCGAGATACCAAAATGATCTTCTGATGATTTCAATGTTGTATTTTTACATGATTTTTGTGACGTCACAGTCACTAAAAGGTGCGACTATTCAGTGGTAATTCATACTTTAACCAAGTCATTTTAATATCTCGTATATATTGACATCTTTACCTTCTTTCCTGGCTTTCCTCTTGAACCAGTCAAACCTCTGGGTCCAGTTAGTCCCTTTTAATGTAAAAGACACACAATACACATTTTTACATAATTTTTATAATACCTTAAAATAACAATTTATTGTGCAATGAGCGTATAAAACTGTTGATACCTTAAAACCTGTCTACAGAACAAACCTAGTCTAGGCAAAAAACGAATAAAATTGGCACCAATATTCTACCCTATACTTTATTATAAATCAGGCATGTCAATGTCTTCAAAGATAAACATAAACTTGAACTGTCACCGGAGTGGACGACTAATACCCCGACTGCACAAATTTAGTAATAACTCCATTAATAGGGGACATTGCAGAACCTATATAATTTACTCAACTCCCCTTTATGTCAGGGTTCTGTGTACCAAATTTTATCAAAATCTGTCAAGTAGTTTAGGAGGAGTTTGTCGGACAAAGTTGTGTCTACAGACAGACAGACAAGCCAATTTCAGTATACCCCCCCCCCTACTAACTCCATTGCAGGGGGTATAAAAATTACAGAGGATCATTTACTTTAAGGTCAAAGGTTGCTTCTAAAAATCCTGAACTATAAATAAATATGAACAGTTGTTTGACTGTTATACCTGTTCTCCTGGATTTCCAGAGTCTCCCTTAGCACCATCAACTCCCGGTGGGCCCTAAACAAATCAAATACATGGTAAATAAACTCTTATTTCTTTTCAAAACAATGCAAAACAAGATAATTTAGTTAGAACAATAATGAATTCATGCATTTAAGCACACTCGTGTTGAACAAGACACCTATTTTCATGTTCAACAAGACACCTACACATGTTCAACAAGACACTAAAGATACTTAGTTTTGTGTTAAACAGAGCACCTACTGTTCAACAAGATGCCAATTTTCATTCTTGTGTTCAACAAAACACCTTTTCTGTGTTCAACAAGACACCTATTTTTGTATTCAGCAAGACACTTATTTTTATATTCAACAAGACACCTTCAACAAGACACCTATTTTCATATTCTACATGACATCTATTTTTATATTCAACAAGACACCTGATATTGAACAAGACACCTATTTTTATATTCAACAATACACCTATTTTCGTATTTAACAAGACATATTTTCATGTTCAACAAGACGCCTATTTCTACACCAATTTTCTTGTGTAATAAGACACCTATTTTTCTGAGAACTTACCACGGCACCAGGGAGACCAGTCATACCAAGAGGACCTCGGGCGCCAGTCATTGCCATCTGGAAAAATTTGAATTATCTAACTAACATACTTTTGTAGCAATTTCTAAAAAATTCTATGAATTTTTTCTATGTATATTTAGCATATGAATTTTAACTTATATTTCTTATATAATTATGTACTTTGTCATGCTTATGTATTTTGCTAAATGCCAGTATGTTAATTTCAAGGGAGAAAATAATTTTCACAACTTTCCAAGGATATTGTATGATCAGGAACATTTTATCTGCAAAATGTTGAGAAATGGATGAACTTTGTATTAGTACCCTTGTTGGCATAAAACGGATTTTCATACCACTAAAATTTGATTTCCTCATTATTAGTCAAAATCTTAAGAATGTATACATGATGTTCTGTACAACTATAAATTACTTATTCAGGATTGAATAACAATTCTCTTTACCATGTGTTGTTCCAGCATAGTTCTGAAAGCTGCAGCTTGGTTGGAGGTCTTACCCTCAGCAGGGAGCTAAAATATACTCAAGTTAATTAATGTAAAGTACAAAAAAAATCATTACTTCTCTTTAAGTCTTCAAAATAGAACAAACTATAGCTGTCAGAAACATTAAATGTATCACAGAGATATTCCTTTGTTTAGACATAATGAAGTTGTGCCAAATTCGAAAAATCTGATTGATATTACAGTAATAGGTTGGTAACACAAGTTAAAATGCCTATCATCAATAGAATCCTTAACAAATCGGGCAGGAAGTGGAGACAGGGCAAACAAATCCTGTAGGCTCTCATGAATTCTTATGGTAATTGGTAACTGAATACTGATGCCTTAGGTAAAATTCATGAATTTTGAGGTCTCAATACTTTTAAGAACTTTCGGCTAGCTGAGGTGTATCAATGTAGACTTCAAATAAATATGAAACATTTACCAGAAAAATTCCATAATACTGATCGTACTTCATTTTGGCACCATAAAACTGAAACTTTTCTGAAGAAAGTTCAGATAGAGCTTCCACAATCAAGGATAACTACTTTAAAACAAATGTCTTTCACATGCAATTTAATCTCGCGGATTTTGAGATCTAAATAAATTCGCAAAGATCTCAATTAAATACCATCTATATAATTTGTATAGATAGAAAACTCCATTTAAGTTTTAAATCCGCAAATGTTAATCTTCGCGAACTTGTTTTGAAATCAAAATTGCAAATGTTTAATTGCCGAGAGAAAGTTTGTTTACAATAACAAGGAATGCTGTGTTCTGTACAAAGGTAAAAGACCAAGTATAAAAAACACAACTAACTGGCATGATAAAGACGTGGCCAGGTGATCCTTGGATTCCAGAAGCTCCAGGAAGTCCGTCACGTCCAGCAAATCCCTGAAATAATCATAACCAACATAATTCTCTGTCTTTTACTTTGTATTCTATAAAATAAACAGGAAATATAAGAAGTTTTAATACAAAATACAGTTATATTTCATACATGATACTTTCTGACTTCATAAACAGACCATTTTAAGTTAAAATCTTAATTAAGGCCCCTTGTCATGAATATATTCAATTATCAAAATGAAATTTTGAAGAACACATTAACTCAGTGGATGAATTCTTTGACACTATCTGCCCTCCAAAATATCCAAATAAAATTTCTTATTACCTGCTCTCTAAAATATCTCAATGAAATTTTGTATTACCCGCTCTCTAAAATATCAAAATGAAATTTTGTATTACCCGCTCTCTAAAATATCAAAATGAAATTTTGTAGAAAACATTGACTTGTTGAATATATTTTTTGACATATTTTTATATATATTTACCCGCTCTCCAGGGGGTCCTGCTGGTCCGGTGGGTCCTCTGGGGCCAGGGGGGCCTGGTGGTCCCTATAAAATGAAAGTGAAACACTCATGGAATTTGAAATTTTTGACATAAAGTCATCACTGAGGTTTACTGTCCTGAAGTCAATTTTTTTAATTCAAATGCTCTCTATGTTAACTTCAATACTAATGAAAATGTTGAAATATTTCTTAATACTAACAAGGAAAAATTTCAAAAAATTATTTCAGTCAATCAGACAAAGTAACCATATAGCTACGGAAGAATCAATCTCATACTTACATATCTGTAGGCATAAGATACTCCAGTTGATTTATCGTACTCCACTAGCTGTTAAGCAAAACAAAAAAAGTTTATCATTATACATAATACATAGTATATATCGACCTAACATAAAATATCAACAAAAGATGGAGTCTGAGGTCATTTTATCCACTTTTGTTGGTATTTTATCCTTTTTATACTTGTTAATCACATTTTTACCTGTGTATAAAGAGCTAAAAACATCACTTTATCCTTTGCTCCATAGGTTGTCTTTATAGGCAGGTTTGACTGAACATCAGTTTTTCATATAAGAACAACCTACCATCGTTGAACAACACTGCCTTCCTCGATGCTCCAGTGGTTACTATCACTGTTGTAATATCCACAGTTATTTCAGCATTTCAGAAGACTACATTTACTGATTGCCATCAAACTTTAAAGCCAAGCAATGTAATGTTATTCTATTCTTTTGATGTTCATCAAAAAACCAGATTACCTGTCTCAACTGTTGTCATACACAGAGCCTTCATCTTTGCTATGACGTAGTCCAGGGGTGGATAATACAGCAGTGATAGTAACTCCTGGAATACCGAGTATGTTTACACTGTTTTCACCTAAATTGTCTGAATAAAATCAGAATAAAATCAGGTAGCACTTACATGCAATCAGATGATCCTATCCACATTTAAAATTGGTAGATATTTTTACTTACCACATTTCCTTCTTGGTCGGTGAGAAGCTCGGGTTCCATTCTACCAGATTTATCGATAGGCAGGAATTCTAAATCTCCCTTTGAAATTGGTGGCAGTTCAATAGCAGCACCAGACTTGTCAACAATCATATCTGGGAAGAGGATGGAATCAGACTTGGTGCTGCTACCGGCCTCAATCCTCACTCCGCACTCTGGTACAAATTCTGTACAAAGAGCTTGAGCAGCCATGGCATCAGGAACAAAAATCAGTTCTTGGAATAGACCCTGTCAGGAAAACAGTTGTTGTAGAGTGTTAAGAGTCTACCTACTGATAGAGAAAGCCGATGAAAAAACATCGATTAACAGGCTCCATTTTCATTATGAGGAATTAACCAACTCAATGACCCCTGGAGAGTCAAAATGAACTTTTCCTGTCTTTGATTTGGAAGAGTTCAAGTGTGTCTTCAGGGGTGAATGCGTTATAATCTGGAAAAGTAGGATTTGCACTGTAGTAAAATCACACCTAACTAGCAAAAAATGTGAGCATAAATATTGATTATGTCAAAATTTCCAACTTTGTTTTTTTCAATAAATCACATTTTGATTTGGTGTATTTATCAGTTTATGATCAAATACAATTTTGGTTTGTTGCAAGTTTACCATTTTCTTCAATGAACTTCAACGAAATGTAGCAATCATAAAGAACAATAAATTGCAGCGCTTGGCTGAATTAAATCAATAACCAGTAGTAATTACATTATAATTACAGGTAAGCATACAAACTGACATCACCATACAGGTAAACTTGGTGACAATACAACTTCATTCACAATATCCTCCATGGGTAAGTAAGCTGATGTGACGAAATTCTTTTGATGAATCTCCATGGGTAAGTAAGCTGATGTGACGAAATTCTTTTGATGAATCACAGAAAAATAAACTCATCATGGTGACTCAACGACAATACTTACCTGAAATACTGTCTCATCATCTAAACTTGCTCCAAGGAAAATTTCAGCTTTTCGTGGAAATTGTGTAGGTCGGTTTTTAAGATTGATAGGTTCAAGCTCTTCACAGTTATAGTTCACTGTCAATAAATTTTTCTGGATGCTCAGTCCTAATCTTTGCCACCTGTGAATGTAAGAAATACATGTTAGGTCATGTGATTACTTGGAGGACGAGAGGTCCCATCGCCTTAACTGTCATCTGACCAATCAATTCAATTGAAGACTTCAAGAAATCTCCCCATTGGCTAAAACTTATAGAATCTTTCCCTACCGAGAGGGTGTAACAACAAAATCACATCCCTCGTGTGAATTCCTGAACATCCAACCCAAGGCTTGCTGAGGGTTGGATGTTCAGGAATTCCCTCAAAGGTTAGAATTTCTTTGTCACACCCTCATAGGTAGAGAATTATTCTTTTTCTCCCGAATACAAAAGATAAAGATGAGATGATAGCCTAAAAAACAAGCATTTTCACCGCGACATAAAGTCATGACGTCACATAATTGTTTTCAGATTCAAACTTTTAGCGCGCACAATCTGTCATACCCTAGGGGTTGACAAAGAAATCTCCAATGGCTAAAACTGGTCACAAATCAGTGAATTGTGGGAGCATATAATTGTCTTCTCCCAATAATGTAGCACACAATGAAGTTGGTTTGAACCCAATGCAAGTAAGCGTTAAGGAGGAGTAGGTTTTTAATGGAAAAATTCAGGAAATTTTCTCTCATGGAGCCCCATCCCTCTGTCCCCAGGGGCCGAACCAGATTGACCTTTAGTTTTATACATGTATGACAGGAGACAGGTTAATAAGGATATCATGACTGTTCAGGTCATCCTCGATATTCCAAGGGTTACTATTACTATAATTAACTCCACTTCTGGAACATTCCATAGCAAAACTGAAGGCTCTGTGGATGACATCAGATGAGACAGGTAGTTTGTACTACATTAAAGGAATCAAATGACGGTACACTTTTGACTGCAGTAAGACTTTGCATTTTGACTTTGCTGCATCTTTAAATTTTCTAAGCAAGTCTCTACAGGTCTGTAATAGGTCAGTATTTTTTCTCCTGAATTGCCTTCAGTTTTGCTATGAAATATCTCAGGGGTGGATATAACAATAGTTATTGTAACCCCTGGAATATTGAGGATGCCTTCAGGTCAGATCATAAGGTGACCTTATGAATAACATTATTGTTAGAGTAAGATATCATAGATCCTATATTTAAAGAGGATAAAGATGAGATTCCTTTATAGATTTAGGAGCCAGCATTGAATAATTTACATCATAAGCCATACCTTTTCCTGTTTTTTCAAAACATTTTGTAACATTTGGAGCCTATATATCATAAGAACCCAATAAGTGCCTTTCCTCGCTTTTGAGTCCTAATGCACTATGTACACTGACCAAGAATCTAAATATTTATTAAATTGATTCAAACCAAAAATTTGAAACCATATAGCCATTTTTAGTCATAATGATATTTTTGTGATTACATGGGACATGGTTTTGATCATGAAAATATGACTCGTAGTTAATTTTTTTTCAAACTAATTTGTGGACTACTTGGTGCAACATTTTGGTGTGCAGACAACTAAAGATGGTGTCAGTCAAAGTATTATTTATAGAAGTTATAGAAGTTATCAGTTGGGAATTTTAGGCAGTATTTGCAAATTTTTTAAGGCATCTGGCATATATACATCAAATGGTCAGATCCAAAACTATCTGACCATAAGGAAAATGAAAATGGACCCTCAGAAACGGGCCGTGGTAGACGAGTGGTAAAGACGTCCTTAGATATTATTAGAAGCGTTCCATCTCTAGGTTGCGAGTTTCAATCCAATATGGGGCATTTGCCAGGTACTGACTGCTGGTTGGTGTTTTTTCTCCGGGTACTCTGGCTTTCCTCCACCAACAAACCTGGCACGTCCTTAAATATCCTTGGCTGTTAATAGGACATTAAACTAATAAAACCAAACCAAAATTAAAGTCCATCAGAAAATTCCCACCAGTACAACTTACCCTGAACTTGTGTCAATGCCCAAATCATAAGCAATTTCTTCTCGATGAACAGATTGTCTGTCGTTGAATAAAAATCGTGTTGTTTGTCCAATCGTTAAACTCATCAATTCTGTTAAACTGTCCTCCTCCGAAGAAGAGTAAATTGAAAACAGTGTGGTGTCAACTTCCGAAGTTTTTTTAAAGACAACAATGATGGAAAAGTCATCCACAAATAGTCCCCCAGACTCTGTAAAAAAACAATAAATAAAATTCATAAAAATATGCACTCATTCATCCCTGAAATTCCATAATGGACTTCACTAGTCTTTGATTTAGAAGAGCCTAAATTAGTCTTCAGATATGAATGAGTTTATTACTCATATTTTAACAATTGTAATTACAATTCATATATATACATATATGTATACTTCAATTAAATTAAAAAGTCTGAAAAGTCAACCATACACTAAAACTAATAAATTCAAACTTAGTTTCAAATATTTGAATTAATAACAAAACCTTAGTTAAATATGTAAATTAAAAGTACACATCTGCCAAGAGATTTTTTTTTAATTTACATCGCAACTATAATTATTATACTTGGTTCAAATGACATGTACCAAAAATGATGTATTTAAACTTAATTTCAAATGTTTGAATTTAAAAACAGCCTAGGGTAAATATGTACAATAATATCAGTTCACATCTACCTTAAGAATTCAACATTATTTTTTATAATCTATTTAATCTAATATTTCAATAAATACCAATTCAGCTAATGTGTGAAAATGTAACTTACGAGGGAAAACCTGACTGACACTGGCTGTAAGCGATGTTTGCTCATCAAAAGCTGTAGCTGTATCCGTTTCATTTAGATGTGGCCCTCTTCTGTCACAAAAGCCTCGTACAGTTCTTACATTCTGGAAATTGTCATCGATTTCCAATATACGGCTTTTTACATAAACTGAAAAAAAAGAAAGAGCCATTGATTAACTCTTATTATTAGCATACATAGTATATGACAATGATCAATAGTTTGTAACAGCCGCGTGAAAGTGGAAAAGATACAAAAAGAATAACTTTATTAGCTCAGTTAATAGTGAGTGCAACGTAACTGTTCAGGACATCATTATTGAACACACTGAATGAAAAAAACTGGTGCTCATAGAAATCATGACAAAATATCTTCTAAATTTTGTTAAAAAATGCTTTTAAATGCGATATGGAAATAATGTATACAGCTACACTGTATTCATATTCTCTCTAGACACTGTATGTAGAATACAAATACAGTAAAGCATTTTTAATTCTAACTGCGGGGGACCCATCTATGGTTCAAGGACTGATTAGGGGTTGGCTAGCGACAGCCAAACATTGTCATATCAATTAAAACAAACTATGCATTTCAATAACATTTGAACTTGTGTGTTTTACAGTATTTTATGATTTATAAATGTGGTTTTCAACCCATAAAATGCACATTGAAAATATTGTAAAATCTTAAGGACCAAACACCTATTTGACTATAGATTGTTAAAATACCTATATATTTGAAGGAAAGGGAATTTATTTCTGTTCAAGGAAAAAAGAGTATTCAACGAATAGCAGTTTATGCTATCCAGGTTTTCCTTACATTAAATATATGAGAAATAGTTGGGACCTTGCGACTAGCTCAAAAAATGGAGTGTATTCAAGGAATGTGAGTTAAGTTAAAGGGGTTTTACCTGGTACTGTACTATATTTACATGAGGATTTTTCATTCCACCTATACAATACATTGTCATGAATGTACACCTTTTCTAGGAAAGCAAAGAAAACATTGCAGTTATAGATGCCTATTATGTTCTTAAAATATTCTGGTAAATGACAATTACCGATACATGTATAAACTGAATGGGACATATACATTCAATCCAAAATATAGATTAGTATTGGTTTAATGGTAGCGCAGAAAATAAATCTATGCATGGGTGAAAATTGTAAAAAACACTGAAATAGCCATTACATTATGATGTTATGTATTGCAACAAGGAATCTGTAGTGGGTTTTTTTTTTTTTCAAATACTGGCATTGTATGTAACTTTGGAGTCATTCACTATTAGTGTTGGGAATCGGTTGTAAAATCACAATCGATGATTGGTTAAGGACAACCTACTAACTATTAATTTTTTAATAGGATACCATTTATAGCAAATTGTCCTATGTTTCTATATTTAACATTTTAGTTTCTTTGAGAATTTATAAAGATATATAATAAACCAACAGTATAAAGAAGTATTTTTTAAAATTCAAATCATTGTGTGTCTAAAATGTCTAAGACATTTTGAAAAGTGGTTTTACACCAATATACACATAATAAAGGATTAGAACAGCATAAAATAAGCACAAATTATCTCCCATTTAAATGATTGATTATTAACTTTCATTATCAATAGTCTTTTGGAAAATTATAATTGATCAATCATCGATTAAAATTGAAAATTGGTCCAACGCTATTTTCTTTACAATATGTACTTCATGAAATACTGGTAACAAGAGCTGTTTGAGGGCATCAAAGCTCACCTCTGGCAGCCTTTATTGGCTTTAAAGATCATGATCACGAGTGTACATTTTTGCCCATTGGGCCTCTTGAAAATCTTAAAATAATGAGTTGTACCCCTAAAATGATTTCTCATATCCATAACAATATATTATGTAATTCTAAGCTCCTATATCAAGGCAGAAATTAATGTCAGTTGTATAGGAAAAGTAATGTACGAGTTGGCCCTTTTGACATCCTGAAATTCTCAAAATTCCATTTTTCTTATCCTTCAAATATTTGTCCGTAGTTTATACCAAAATGAAAACTTGTAATCCAATATCCATGCAGAATTCCATATCACTTGTTAGATAACAGTATTTCAACACCATAATCTTAACCTGGTTATTTCTAACGCCAAGGCCGACCCAAAGGCGGTGAGAGGTGAGCTAAAAATTCAACAATGTTTTGAAAATTCATTCATCACATACATAATAAGTTAAATTTTGAGAATCCAAACTGTAACTGAACAAAGCTTAAATGACAACCTTTACTAATACACAAGCTTAAAGATGCTTCACCGCTGACAGAGCATAAATGATATTCATCATTTGAACAATAACTGGTGTTTAATCATGTATATATATACCTAATTAACACAAAAAATAACATAAAATAATTTATTTTGCCTTTGGTGCATGCGCAATCAGTACTTCATTCCATATAAGATATAGTGCCACAGAATTTTTTCGGGATGCAATTAATTATTTTTCATATTTTTAACTTGAAGTAAAATTAGAAGCTCAAACTTTTCAATGGTGGTAATGGTGTAAAGTAAGTAACTTTTCTAAGTGAAGAAAAATACTAAGTCGTCTGCTCTTGTTTTTGATAGTGAAAAATTACCATTTGTCAGCGGTGGAGCATCTTTAACTAAGAACATTTTTGCCCACTGGGCCTCTTGAATTTCTCGAAATCATGCGTTCTATTCCTCAATATGATTTTCCATTGCCAATACAACACTTATATTCCTTTAGTAGGCAGAAGCCAATGTCAGAGGTTTCAAAAACACAAGTTTCTTCACTTGCACCACAACTATTGACAAATATTATCATTCATATACATTTGACTCTTTGGCCTTTTGAAATTCTCAAAATCTTGTGCTTTCTCTTGTAAAATGATTACGTACCCATACCCAACACAACAGATACAATCCTCGCCCAAAAAAAAAAGAAAAAAAAAATTGACATCATAACTAATAAAATTATTTTACAATTTGCACTAAAAATGAATGCCAATGCCATAATGATGCAAATTACGGTATGCACCTCATCCCTCAAGAGGCAAGCTTAATGATGCAAATTACGGTAAGTGCGAAAAATATTGAATGTACAAATAGTTCATTATTTGGAAAAGAAATCACAATAAATATTGTCAATCTACAATGTAAAATTATTTTTCATGAGTTTCTCTTTCATCTGCTTTCATCTGTATCACCTAAACAGTGGTCAACTTTTTACCAGCTTTAGAGCAAATTTTTTAATTTTTCATTTATTTTGTGGATCTTAATTTTAAACTTTTTTAATTTTTCATTTATTTTGTGGATCTTAATTTTAAACTTGAATATATCATATTCGACTCTTGGCTTTGATGCAAATGTCTATTTGTGATAGCTAGGTTTTGACTCTTCAGATTTCTGAGAATGATTATTTGACAAGTTTCTGAATCTGCTATAAGTCAAGAGTCAACTGGATGCCATGGACTCCTAAATAAAATGATGGAAGTCTGAGGGACTCAACTGATGTGAAGCATTAGAAATAGATAAATCATATGCAGGTATTATGTAATTCCAATGAACGAATACAAGCGATCATAGAATAATGATTAAAGAAGCAAGACAGAAAGATCTGAAGGTAAAAGCCTGATTTTCTTAGTTTCCTACCATTGCAGTGATTTATGGGATTCGTCTAGACTAGCGGGTCCTGGAATCATACTTTTCTTGTAGAACTCACCAATATTTTGAAAACTCTCTATCTCTTTGTACCGGAATTTAGCAAATTAAAAATTAAGTATTCCGAACTTGCCTTAAAAATCCTACATTAATTTCAATTGCTGCATCACATGTCATTGTAAATTTCCAATGTCGTAACATGCTGAGAATCATAACACTCCGCAACCATTACCAAACAATATCCCTAAATATGGGGCAATGGTTGCGGAGTGTTATGATTCTCTGCATGTTACCACAAGCCCTCCACCACTAGGTCATAAGTTCCAATCCCATGTAGGGAAGTTGCTAGCTACTGACCCCTGGTAGATTGGGTATTCCAACTTTCCTTCATCATCTGAATCTGGCATATCCTTAAATGACCCCTTAATTGGACATTAAAACTAATTAAAACCAAACCAAATCCTTAAACATCAATTAACATTAACAATAACAAAGTTTTTCCAGATGCAGGTCTCTGCATCTCTGGTAAAATTAACGTGGATGTGAAAATAACAGGGTTCTAGGGAGTTATACACTTTTGATAGCCAGGATGTAATTATAAGTACATGAGGGGTCTTAAGAGTGGGAGAAAACCCATGTGATCGGGCAGGTGACCCCGAACCTTTCCACATCTGTGCCGGGGATTGAACCCCAACCGGCCAGTGAAAGTCCAGTAGCTAAACTGCTACACAACCCGATCATCCTGCTAGCCTTTCTTGCCCTTATACAGATATCTACTGGTTGTGAACCATGCCAAAAAGTCAAACAAGTCTTACAAACACATGCCATGACCAAGCTTGAATTGCTTTACAGATATAAAAAAGTGACTGTGATGAGAATTTTTCTTTGGAAACAATGGTTGATAAACTACTCTTGAAATTTATCTAGGATATCTATGCACTGTAGGAATTGTTCATATTGCAAAATGATATCAACATATTGTACTATTCTGAATTGTAGTTATGAAAAATTACATCAAGTTCTCATCAGAAATTCTTGTAATTAAAGTAAAAACATCAGAACAAATTCCTGAAATTAAAGATAAAACCTCAAAAACCTTCTTGTAATTCTTCAAGTTTGTCATTTAAGACAAAACTTTGCTTGAGGTTTCTTAAAGAAGTCTTCAAAATAACTATAGCATCAGTGACAGCAAATCCCTGTGCCTTTTTAAATTTTTTGATCACCCACTATATGAATAAAATGTTACTAAATTGAAAGCTATTATAAGTAAAATATATCTTTGGCCTAGGCTAGCTATCAAAATAATTATATACTGCTACCTTAAATAATTTTTTAAATCATTTTAACTCAGTTTAGGAAAATAGACTAAAATTCCTCGCATTTCTAATTAAAGGTCAGATCAACATCCAGGGATAGTTCCAATTGCATGGTATGGGTGGTACATCTATCAATTTACTAAAACTGTATGTTCAACTTTCCCAGTATAAATACAAAGTTACAAAGATTGTGTGAATCCACCTTTAACTAATTAAACCAAAACATCTTTTATATAAAAAATAACTTGAGTTTATTTATATATATATATATATATATAATTAGGGAGATTGGAAACTTATTATGGTCAATGAAGTCACAATAAAATTTCAAAAGAATGATTAAACACATATATGGAATAATTAACCACAACATGTGATTGAATGATGCAGACACTGCTAAGGCAAAGGTTTTTGATGAACCACTTCCTTAACACTGGAAAAATATATAGGCCTGTTAGCTAAGTCCTAGTTTCAAAGTGTAGTTGGATTGGACTTGGTCGATCATTGGTGACAAGGCCAAAGGCCAGGTAGCTCAGTCAGTAGAGCACTCAGCTAGTGTTTGGAAGGTCCCAGGTTCGAATCCCGGTCTGGCAGCTACATTTTCTCCTCTCCTGTTACAGAACTAACTCCCAAACTAAATAACTCACGGCGGTGGTGTTTAGAAGGGTCTAGTATGTCTTTGAGTGCAAAGACTTTGAGAAAGGAGGGAGGAGACTGTAGCGATATTGGACTGGGTCGATTATGGGTACCAGGTAGCTCAGCCGGTAGAGCACTTGGCTAGGCCTAGTGTTTGAAGGGTCTCAGGTTCGAATCCGGTCTGGCCACTACATTTTCTCCTCTATTGTTACAAAAGAATATCATAATATGGTTGTCAATTAGTTTATAGCTGATTTTCATTATTTTTTTCTAATACAATCAATAATATTTACAATCAGCAGTGAGATAGCCGGTTTAAAAACATTTTCCTTGCAATAGCCTGAATACTTTATGATATAACTTTCACATGATTTTTGTCACTTTTCACTTTAAAATATCGTAATATTTTTATTAACTTTTATTACATATCGAAGTTATCTTCCTATTGTACATGTATATGAACGTGTTTAAAAGCAGATAGCAAAACACAAGACACACGCATGATCTCTACTCATCGATAGGTTTACATACATCGGATACTTGGCCTAAATATTCAAACATGTTTACAGGCCATCTGCAGGGTCAACTATGTTGGATCTTGGGGTTTCGCCCCAAATGTGACGCGGCGATAGATGTCGATTTCCTATTCGTTCTGAGTACCCTGAAGTCAATTGTTTCAATCTTATAGGAAGGAAAGACATAATTTCTTTTAAAAATCCCGACTCTGATAGTCTATTATCACAAATATTGCTTGACGCAGGACTAGTTGTTGAATGATCCACCATCTTCGAGTCAAATTGAAAGAGCGCGGCAAAATCAGTGTCTGACAAACGCTTCCATTTGGGAGCATTCGATATTACATTGTGGTCACCGGCGGGTTCGGTTTAAACTTTTTGCAAAAAATGGACATTTTAGCAATAATCCTCTTTGAAATGTAATTTTACATGACTTTCGAATATTTTTCCGAATGAAAGTATTTTGTAATTATAGTTTGCATAGCAAATATGATATCTAACATGGCTAGCACTTGCACATCCAAAATGAATATCTTGTTTAGAATGAAGGTTAATTATCTAGGCATACTTGTATTGTTGTAAGCATACATGTAGTACTTGTGGGATACAATGTCTGAATCGTATATAGAACTTAAAAATAGTATTTTTTCCTACATACAATTCATTACAAGTATGTGCGCGCCTTAAGCTTGTTCAACAGAATACGAATATGAAATGTGATAGGTATGTTTCAAGGAGATCTTTTATCACCAAGATTGTTTTCCACTTTATTGAATGCAGATGATTTTGTGGCGTTCTTAGAATATTAGTCAAATTATTTAAAGGTTCTTTGATAAATGACTTACTTTTGGTCTTACTTAGATAAATGAAAAAAATGTCGAGCCAGTTGTAAGTCCACTTAAAATCCAATCATCAATGATATCAACATTTTAACAACAAAAAACTAGAAAGATGCTTATTCTTCAGTGGGAATAATGAATTACGAAATTCTACATGCTATTTTTCATCTTTCTCAGAATTTTGAGGATTAAGTACCCCACACTCCAAAAGAATGTCAAAGTGACCGTAAGTGTTTCTAAGTATCAATATATTTTAATCATAAGTGAGGCATTGTGTCTATATATTTTGTCATGTTTTTAAAAAGGAGAAGAACTTTCAATATTATGTAAACTTATACCAGTATATACGTCACAGCGGAAGAAGTATTGACAAGTAGTGAAGTTATCCACTAAGGGGCAACCACATCTACAACGAGCCATGGCAATCAAGAGGCATCTATACAAGCCAGTACAGGCTTCCTATTATGCAGATTTCAAAGTTCATCCAAAGTGACCATGCAATCGTATCGAAAAAGCTTAGTACACGAACTACAAATGTAATGGAGCTAAGTCTATTTAATAATAATGTTGTCCATTCTTTAGAAAATATGTGTGCAGCAATTGAGACGAAAAACTTATTGCAGTGAACGTATAAACAATTCTAGACAACCTCCGTGATGTCGATTCCTAGTTCCTAGTTCTTTATTCCATTATTTATTCGATTTCCTGATTACTTATCCGAATTCTAACTACTAATTAACATCGGAAATGGTTCAAAATGAATTATTATGCATTACAATGATGTATTTTACCTTTTAATTGCTCATTAAGGGCCCATTACTTATTCGATTCCATGATTTCTTATTCAAATTCAAACTACAATTAACATCAGAAATGGTTCAAAATGCATTATTATGAATCACAATGATGTATTTGACCAAAGGTCAAATTGATGATTGTGATTCATAATAATGCATTTTGAATTCTAATGTTAATTAGTGGTTATGATTCGAATGAGTAATGGAATAGGGAATAGGAACTAGGAATCAACTTCATGGAGGTTTCAGGATATTACATATATGGAGTAACTGTGATCTGTACAAGCAAATGGTGAATAAAGTATCACAGCAATCTTACCTAACAAAACCGTTACCGAGTCAATTGAGTCTGAGACTTTCAGCACACAATAAATTTAGCAATAGAATCATGATGGTATTAGAATATTCCCATATGTCGTAGATATTATATTAATTAACTGTAATGTATTAGCAGTTGAAGAAAAAATATGTTTTACTCGTATGTGGAAAATACATGTAATCAAGTCTTGGACAAAACTATATAAAAAGAAATATTTTGAGGAAAAAAACCCTTCCGTCATCAAAATACATGTAATTAATGATTAAGCACATATACTCAAAGGTAATTGGACTTACTTGGAAGATTTATCAATGAAGCTTCTAGTTACAGAAATACAGAAATGTGTAAATATACTTTGTTTAGATGTTGATTGTTCATGTACAAATGTAATATAAAAAGACAATTGATCAATCTGACTTATGTAAAGGTGGACTAATAAGTGTAAAACCTCTCTGTGTCCGTCTGTCGTGTTTACAAAATGATATCATCTTACGTTTTTCATGTCTTTCTAACTGATCATTACATCATTGTTCCTTATACATGTACTTATATTATATTACTGCATATTATTATCGGCTGAGTTACTGGGGGCATTCTACCATCTATAAGATGAAGTGGATATATTCATTTTTTGTTGTCATTGGTGTTGGTTAATGTTTTTATAAAAGTACAGTTGTATAATGCATATTTAGGTTAATCAGTTTCTGTACATTGAAATTGTGATTTGATGAATTTGTTTTCACCCTGAAGATATTCTCTAAATATGACATATTTTAGGACACTCTGTACTATACATTTATACACTATATTCTACCGCCAACAAAGTGATTGAACCGACAACTAGAGAATTAAAACAAACATAAGCACGAGAACCTTTCAATTTTTACGTCAATATTATAAATAGCAAACTTTTCTCTTTAAAGCTATACAAGCAACAAAAAGATAAATCGTCAGAACTTTTTATGTGAAGCATTGAACGTGTCATATTTCTTCAAAATTGAAGGGTAGGGTGACATAGCATATCAACCACAAATGTTATTCCATAAAAGAAAACATAAGAGGAAAATTCATCCACTCGTCTGTTTTTGCTGATCGCTGAGCAACAGCAGCACAACTAGCTAAAGCGCTCCATAGACTCTTCGCAAGAGGACACCGTCCATTATATATCAATTTCTGGAAAATGTTACGAATATCAATAATTTTGATTCTGTGTCCGGGCCAAAGTCTATGAAAAGATTACTATACTGACTCAGAAAGTGGGAGGACTGATGAATGGTGACTAGAGGTATATGGTCCAATTGTTTAATCATTTACCTCTGAAAGCACAGTTAAACTCTTCTTAACCATGGACTAGATCAGTCCATTATGGACTTTCAGGCGTTAGCGAGTTCAGAACTATTATTTAGTATAAAATTCGTTGCTATAGATTTATTTTAACTTTTAAGATGTTTCATAGTTTGGTTCATTGAGGGCCTCATTTTTGGTCTTCAGATGAGCGCTCGCCCCTGCGAGGAAGGCTCTGGGTACTGGCTCATAGCAGAGACACACCAAGCAAACAATCATACACTGCAACTCATTGGACAAATGGGAGGCCATCCTTAAATGACTCTGGCTGTTAATAAGACATTAAACTTAATAAAACAAACAAACAAAATCATTGAGGGCGAAGTTTCTAATATTACCGGAGAACACTTGACGATCACACCACAATACATGTCCATGTATCCCAACATAAAAAAATAAAACAAATTAAAAAAAAAAAAAAACGCTTTTCATACGACATCAAGAATAAACCGTTCTTTGTTTGTTTGTTTGATTAATTAACGTCCTATCAACAGCTATGGTCATGTAAGGACGGCCTCCCATGTATGTGGTGTGTTGCGTGTATGTTGTGCGAGGTGCGTGTTTTGGGAGACTGCGGAATATTCATGTTGTGTCTTTTTGTATAGTGGAACTGTTGCCCTTTTTATAGTGCTATATCACTGAAGCATGCCGCCGAAGACACCAAGCAACACACCCCACCCGGTCACATTATACTGACAACGGTGAACCAGTCGTTCTACTCCCTGTATGCTGAGCGCTAAGCAGGAGCAGAAACTACCACTTTTATAGACTTTGGTGTGTCTCGACCAGGGGACAGAACCCAGAGCCTTCCTCACAGGGGCGAACGCTCAACTCAAGGCCAAAAGTGAGGCGGTGCCAAGGGAGGCATTAGAAGAAATAAAGTCAGTTAGGAAGAAGAGAAAAGATAAGATCCTAAATTTAGTCGCCTTTTACGATCATGCAATCGGGGCAGCAGGTACAATTCTAACGCCCTACCTGCAGGGCCAGAATAAACCGTCCCTAAAACAACTCATAAGATGTTGATAGGACGTAATCGTAAACCAAAACAAAACTATATTAGCTTATCTGTTACGGAATTACGAAAATGAAATTAGTTGACCCGCTGTCATACCATTTTATTTTGTATTGTCAGAGTAGGCATGTCCAATTAGTAACAGTTACGGTCATTGCAGAACATAACAACTGGCCGAAGCCGGAAACGAAACATTAGTGCCTGATAGACTCTATACTGTCGCCCACTGTAGCGAAGATCAATTGGTAGATCATCAGACACGATACCAAACTGACCACAACAAGACAGAGAATGGGTAATGGCAAACCATAATTCTGAAATGCGACATGCATCAAAAATCATGAAACAGGAGGAGTTTGGTTGGTTGATCGAGCGTAACGTCCTTTAAACAGAACAGCATTTGACTGTGTTGTCTGTGGCGAGTTTAGGGAGACTGAGGTATAATCATGTTGCTTTTCCTGTGATAGCGAAACTCTCTTGTCCATTCTGTAATGTAGGATTATTTATCGAGTCGGCTTGAGCAGAAACGTTCACTTTGATCAAATCTAATCAAATCAAATTTTAGTATTAGTTACAAATGATAAACTATGATGTATCACGACAATGGGACAGAACCCAGAAAAGTCCTCATCGGGGCGAATGCTTAACTGAAGGTCAAAAGAAGAAAGAAAATGAAATCTAAAATTCAACATTTAGTCGCCTTTTATGAATATAACAAATAAAGTTCAAACATCCTCGCTTGTAAGGCCAAGGTATGGGAAATCAGAACAGTGAAATACATTTTTCTTTTGTTTAAAGTTTATATTGTGTACATTAAAAGAAGAATTAAGATTGCATCTTGCTCTTAGACAGAAGTTGATATATTTCCAAACAGTACACATTGATTAGTCACCCATTACTTTGATGACTTAGTATTTTGGCAGGAGTTTATACGTGGATGCTGTTAAAGAAACAAAAATTGGCGTTTCAACCGCAGTTTAACTCAAAGTGCATTTACTAAATCCGGCTAAGTTTGAGTACTCAATTCGGTACCATAATCTTAAACCAGTAATGTATAGATATATCCTGAAATACAGTGTGGTATATTCCACCACTGTAAAGTGCATTATAATATTTATTTTCGTATTATTATCGTTTATGCTTTTTGTTTTTATTTTGTGTATTAAAATGTTGTAAATTAAAAAGCAAGATTATACGCAGAGACTTGTAGGATTATAAAGTTCATATTGTCTCTTTCTAAATTTTAGTCCTTTAAACTGCCTTACGCTTCGTAAAAAACCTTTTCCCCTATGTGAGGACACTTTGGTTCTCACTAGCTTATAAATACAAGTTTGTATGATTTCAGTTATGGATATTTGTTAAAGATGCTCCATCACCGACAGAGCACATATCATATTAATCATTTGAACAATAATTGATGTTTAATCATCTATATATATGTTTAATTAACACAAAAAATATATATGAAATAATTTATTTTGCCTTTGTTGCATGGGCAATCAGTACTTCATTCCATATATGATATAGTGCCAAGGAATTTTTTCGGGATGCAATTAATCATTTTTAATATTATTATTAGCTTAAAATAGAATTAGAAGTTCAAACATTTCAATGGAGGTAATGGTGTAAAATAAGTAACTTTTTTAACTGAAGAAAAATACTAAATCGTCTGCTCCTCTTCTTGATATTGAAACAATACGATTTGTCAGCGTTGGAGTATCTTTAATTTTAATACGGTGTTATACCTCCCAGTAGAATTACGTAATGACCGAGGGCGAAGCCCAGGACCATTATTTACACCAAATTGACCGAATCAAAGGGCTTTTATATTTATATTAGATATGGATTATAACGTAAAAAATATGACCAGGTCACGATATACAAAGGGCAGGCCACTTGTTCTATGATTTCTATTATATACGTTAAACCGGATAATAAATTACAAATAAAATGTTTATAACCCGTGAAAATAAACCATGTGTTTACCACCTGTGGCCAAAAGCGAAGGTTAATTCAAAATGTCCGTGACCTCTTTACACATTTCGTTAGATAGGACTCATTTGCGTGCTAATTAAATCTAATTAAATACAAGTAGCAACTAGTGGTTACACGCATCTGTGCAATCTATTGTTAACATTACCTTTGTGTATATGTGTTGCACCATATTAACAACTGAGGCTTCATACAGAGCAGGTGGTCTCAAAAGGGGTGTGTTTGTTCAATTTGTTTTATCTTGTTCACCGAAGCAACTGAAGAAGTCACATTATTAGTGACTTCAGTAATTAATTCTAAGGTAATTTAATAGACCTTTACGTCCTTGTGTTATTAAAATGTTTAGAAGACTATGGTATGTTCGCTATTGGTCTCTTTGTGATGACGGAAACTCCTCACTACGTTACAGTGCTGCCTCACTAACACGTATTTCCATAGAAACCAGAGAGCAAATCCCTAATACACCCTATGTATCGTTTACATTTCTCTGTATAGCAAAACCAGTCGTCATATTCCTATTCCTGATAAGCAGAGTGTCATACAGGAACAGCAACTATTATCGCTATATTAATAGTATACAATTGGGGCAGGACCAAGAGCCTCCGGCATAGGGACAGGCGTTCCAGAAAAAACAAGAGGCCCGTGGACCTTAACGTCACCTGAGTTCACATACAGAATGAAACAAAGACATATAACCACTATGTATTGGCCTACCAGGCCCTTGAAGGCAGTCAGTTATTTTATAAACTTGACTTTTGAATCTATGAAGAGTATTTGATTCCATCAAATCTGCGAATTCAGAACAAAGATTTTTGAAATGTTATCCATTTTGACCCCTTTTGGCCCCGGGGGTCGGCAAGGACCAATATGGATATGAGATTTAAATGCTATCTCAGGCTAATAGTTCTAACCTAGATTGATTAATTTCCTATGAAAACTAGGCAAATGATGTTCATGAATGTGTTTTTCCTATATAAACTAAAGTAAACTAGACCCCCTCTCCAGAGGGAAACACGAGACCCCAGGGTCATATAATTCACATTTTTTATAGAGAGCTTTACGACCTTTCTATCTATGAAGAGTATTTGATTCTGCCACATCTGTGAGTGGAGAAGAATATTTTTGAAATTTTAGCCAATTTTTCCCCTTTTGACCCCTCCCACAGCCCCCTGGGGGTGGGGGTTACATAATTTACAATTTTGATTGGCCTTATGCCCCAGGACCAATATGGATATGGTATTAAAATGCTATTTCAGGCTAATAATTCTTACTCAGTTTGACTAATTTCTTATGAAAAAATAAGCAAATAATGTTCTTAAAATTACAATTTTTGTAAAGGACCTTTAGACCTTTCTATCTATGAAAAGTATTTGATTCTACTATTTCCAGAAATTCAGAAGAAGATCTTTGAAGTTTTAGTCTATTTGAGCCCTTTTGAGCCCGCCCCTAAGGTTCCTGGGGTCAGTCATAGAAAATTTGTTTAATTGCCATCTCATACTGATAATTCTGACAACAATTGACTAATTTCCTATGACAAATGGCCATATAATGCTCAAAAATGTGTTGTCCCAATATAAACTATAATAAACTTAACCCGCTCCCCAGGGGGAAACCGGAGACCCCAGGGTCATATAATTCACAATTTTGATTGGCCGTATGGTATCTGCTTGAAATTTGAAAAAGACTCACTTTGCTATTAAGTACAATGATCTGTTTGGCTATGAACGCATTTCGTCCCTGATGCGGACACAAGTAACTTCAGAGGAAACAACATTTACGAGTAGGAGGATGTTCCCGTAACAGTTGGTAATCGTTCATGGCTCATAACACCACGTGAACCTACATGTGTTATTCATCCATAAACATAAAACACTGACCAGTGGTCAGACCTCATAGTGGTCAAGCATACAGTGCAACGGATAGAGTATATAGCCTAGGCTATAGAAAGGTCATTAACCTTTAAAATATTACAAATGGATGAATAAAATATTTTCCTAATTGATTGACCGTCATACAATGGAACTTCCCATTTCTCGACATTCTTAAGTGTAAGATGATCATGAGATAAGTTTGTAGTATTTAAAAAAAAACAAATATGATTTTATTTCAGCGGAAATAAATCGTATTGCACAAAGACTAAATTTTAAAAAGTCAAAATGGTTTTTCTTCTTCAAGCGACCTTGCCTTTAATTAAAGCAGGAACAGTAAAAGTTATAAATGCTGAGCAAGAACGGCAACGTTTATAGATACTGAGCAATAACAAGAAACGTTTATAAATACTGAGCAATAACAGAAACGTTTATAAATACTGAGCAATAACAGAAACGTTTATAAATGTTGAGCAAGAACATCAACGTTTATAAATACTGAACAATAACAGAAACGTTTATAAATACTGACAAGAACAGAAATTTTTATAAATACTGAGCAATAACAAAACGTTTATAAATACTGAGCAATAACAGAAACGTTTATAAATACTGACAAGAACAGAAACGTTTATAAATTGAGCAAGAACAGAACGTTTATAAATACTGAGCAATAACAGAAACGTTTATAAATACTGAGCAAGAACAAAACGTTTATAAATTGAGCAAAACACGTTTATAAATCTGAGCAAGAACAGAACGTTTATAAATACTGAGCAAGAACAGAAACGTTTATAAATACTGAGCAAGAACAAAACGTTTATAAATACTGAGCAAGAACAGAAACGTTTATAAATTGAGCAAGAACAGAACGTTTATAAATACTGAGCAAGAACAGAAACGTTTATAAATCTGAGCAAGAACAGAAACGTTTATAAATACTGAGCAAGAACAGAAACGTTTATAAATACTGAGCAAGAACAGAAACGTTTATAAATACTGAGCAAGAACAGAAACGTTTATAAATACTGAGCAAGAACAGAAACGTTTATAAATACTGAGCAAGAAACAGAAAGAAACGTTTATAAATACTGAGCAAGAACAGAAACGTTTATAAATACTGAGCAAGAACAGAAACGTTTATAAATACTGAGCAAGAACAGAAACGTTTATAAATACTGAGCAATAACAGAAACGTTTATAAATACTGAGCAAGAACAGAAACGTTTATAAATACTGAGCAAGAACAGAAACGTTTATAAATACTGAGCAAGAACAGCAACCGTTTACAGAAACGTTTATAAATACTGAGCAATAACAGAAACGTTTATAAATACTGAGCAAGAACAGAAACGTTTATAAATGTTGAGCAAGAACAGCAACGTTTATAAATACTGAGCAATAACAGAAACGTTTATAAATACTGAGCAAGAACAGAAACGTTTATAAATACTGAGCAAGAACAGAAACGTTTATAAATGCTGAGCAAGAACAGCAACGTTTATAAATACTGAGCAAGAACAGAAACGTTTATAAATACTGAGCAAGAACAGAAACGTTTATAAATACTGAGCAAGAACAGAAACGTTTATAAATACTGAGCAAGAACAGAAACGTTTATAAATACTGAGCAAGAACAGAAACAGTTTATAAATACTGAGCAAGAACAGCAACGTTTATATATATACTGAGCAAGAACAGCAACGTTTATAAATGCTGAGCAAGAACACCGAACGTTTGTAAATACTGAGCAAGAACAGAAACGTTTATAGATACTGAGCAAGAACAGTTACGTTTATAAATACTGAGCAAGAACAGTACGTTTATAAATACTGAGCAAGAACAGAAACGTTTGTAAATGCTGAGCAATAACAGAAACGTTTATAAATACTGAGCAATAACAGAAACGTTTATAAATACTAAGCAAGAACAGAAACGTTTATAAATACTGAGCAAGAACAGAAACGTTTATAAATACTGAACAAATAGAGCAAGAACAGAAACGTTTATAAATGCTGAGCAAGAACAGAAACGTTTATAAATACTGAGCAAGAACAGCAACGTTTAAAAATGCTGAGCAAGAACACCGACGTTTGTAAATACTGAGCAAGAACAGAAACGTTTATAGATACTGAGCAAGAACAGTTACGTTTATTAATACTGAGCAAGAACAGTTACGTTTATCAAAAATACTGAGAGCAAGAACAAAAATGTTTTATAAATATTGAGTTAGAAGAGCAACATTTATAAATACTGAGCAAGAACAGAAATGTTTAAAAGTACTGAGCAAGAACAGAAACGTTTATAAATACTGAGCAAGAACAAAAACGTTTTTAAATACTGAGCAAGAACAAAAACGTTTGTAAATGCTGAGCAAGAACAGCAACGTTTATATATACTGAGCAAGAACAGAAACGTTTGTAAATGCTGAGCAAGAACAGCAACGTTTATAAATATTGAACAAGAACACCAACGTTTATAAATGCTGAGCAAGAACAGAAACGTTTATAAAATATTGAACAAGAACAGAAACGTTTATAAAAACTGAGCAATAACAGAAACGTTTATAAATACTGAGCAAGAACAGAAACGTTTATAAATACTGAGCAAGAACAGAAACGTTTATAAATACTAAGAAAGAACAACAACGTTTATTTTTCACAGTAATTGATAGGAACCCAAATCATACACTTACTGCCAAAAATGACTGAAAAAAACTTTGGTGTCTCTGTACTGGCTCGAGCCATGGGGAACAAGATGGTCAAGTCTTTAAATGTCATTTCAACTTCGCCTATTGTAACAATGGTTGGTTTGAAACCGTCTGACTTATAAATTGATTGTGTTGTCCCCTAAAATGTTATATAAGGTGGCGGAACTAAATAGATTATAACACAATAAAAATGATTTATATCTGAGGTATATCCAGAAAGACCAATGTAAATTGGTTGGTTGGTTTATTAACGTCAACAGTTAAGATCATTTAAGGAAGATCTCCCTGTAGGTGGTGTGTTTGTGTGAATGGCCTGTATCTTTTGGAAGCCTACGGTATGTTCTTGTTGTCTGCCTTTGTAATAGTTTGGCAATGTTATAATCTCACTGAAGCATACTGTCAGAGACAATGAGCAACACACCCCACCCAGTCACATTACATTGACAAATGAAAATAAACCGTCGTCACACTCCCTTTATTCTGACTTTTATAGACTAAGGTGTGTCTTGGCCAAGGGACATAATCCAGAGCCTTCCTCACAGAACGAGCGTGAGTGCCAGCCAAAGCCAGCCAGTGAAGGCCAAAACTAAGGTGGTGTCAAGGGAGACTAGAAAGAAGAAAGTCAGTTAGGAAGAAGCGAAAATATTATATCCTAAATTTAGTCGCCTTTTACAATATGGTGCAATATGAGAGCAAAACAATACAGTTACTATGGATATGTCTAGTGATGAAGACTCTTAGTTAGAAAGTAATGTGGACTCTATTCTGTCATGTTCTCACTGGATGATAGTCTGTATCGATAAGCGCTCTGCTGTCAGAGAGGTGCGATGTTTTCTCGTTAAACTGTATCCCAAAATTGTCTACCGGGTAATTAGATGATGACAACTGGATCTTGTTCTTGCATTTTTCGATTTTAGATTGTAATGTGTTTTATTTTTCGTTTAATTAGCTTTTAGCTAGGGAAAATATATTATTGATCAATTAGAAATATTAGTGTTGAACAATTTACCGAAAAATGAAACGCTATTATCACATATGAAAATAAAAACATTATTGTTCTGTTTGATAAAGGGCTGATAAGGATATGCATTTTAGTCGGAATGGAAAATAATATTCTGAATGTGTAAACATATGTTTATTAAAGATCAAATATATAAACACTTAAAAGATCACGATATGGTTTATGTATCCGGAAGTTAAACAACTATAACTCATATGCAAAACACTAACTGTGCAAAACTATAAACGTCATTATCGTGCGGCCATGATGGATTCCACGTGTTTTGTTATCTCCATGTGACCTAGTTATTTTGAGGTCGTTTGCCCGGGAAGACCTCATCTGATTATTGTATCATGTTACTGACGAATGTCTACAGAACTTTACTCGTAAACCCTTCTAAACATCAGATGTTTTAAATCCGTCTGTGGCTACAGATGCAGAAACGAATGTCAAATTTTAAAATAATCGCTCTTAGTAACAAAGGCAGAGTAAACCGAGGAAAGAAAACTGTTATTCATTTGAAAAGATGCAGTTTTAGTGTACTGAGCAAATTGTCCATGAAGACAAGCCGACTAATATAACTGATAAGAAACAGATGAGCAAGGTGTAATTTCTCTTGGACTGAACCCACTAAGGCCATGGGAGGTGGTGTTTTATAGTGTGTATGATGCACAAAAATTATACGATTCTTTGATAATATCAAACAAATTTATAGTGCTGTATTTCCCTTAATCAGCAAATACGGATATATCTTGTACAAAAAGTGACGTATCGCTGAATTCGGTTAACGTTATTTTGGCCTTTCTAACAACGCCAAGGCATGTTTGCAAATAATACTTTGTATTATATTGAAAACACACAATAGCGTCTGTACAAGTATCTCCTTGCATTGCACAGCATATGGCTTAGTAATGACACAAAAGAAATAATTCATAATTCCATTGTTATATGCGATTCAATATTATAACTTCTCATTTAATTTAAAGTAACATCCGGTGTTTGTTGAAGATAAAATTTGGTTTTTGTTCTGCAAAGTTTTTAAACATTCTAATAAGCCACACATTTGTCCGTATTGTTTTATTCCGGAGTCTGGGCCCTTTCCTCAGCGTAAAACATCCATTTTAAAGCCAGAGCCTTACAATTCATACAAAACGCTGACAGCGTGTAATTTAAGTCAGATACAACAAGCTACAATTCTCCATAAACTCGCGCAACTTCAGAAGTGTAAGATTTATATAGGTTTCCTCCCCGCTATCTCGTGTCTTATCACACCAGTAGCGAGAGAGAGAGGGGAGCAAAGTTTATGACAGCAAGTCAGTAAACTCGCCGGTCGACATGTGTTCCTGTTATAGCTTTAACCTCATAATTAATTGCGCCACTCAACGGTACATCAAATTCTCGCCTCATTGTTTACCAATTATAACAGGTAATACTATAATCACAGGTGATATATGGTTAATCATATGTTTTCTTTAAGTTTATGTCTGATTAACATTGAATTTCAAATATTCGTCTTTTTAACGAATATATAACAGCTAGTTAATGCTATTATACAAGTCGATTAATGTTCAATAACATACCTTTCTGTTTAAATTAAGATTGTTCTAATGAATTTGCATATCATTATTTGAAAATATAACTTTTCATGTCATTATTTACATGTACAAATGAAAACAAATGGTAGTTCATTAAAACTTTAATTAACTATTTCACTTTTCTTTAGTTTAAATTTAATCTGCCCTCAATAGTTCTTTAAATTGTTAAATGACCAATCAAAAATGATCTAGTGGTACAAAAACTGCTACAGTAAACTTCATCTATATCATTAGAACATCGGACACAAATTCATCAATTACAAGAGAAACATATAACCAATATTGTGAGGGGAGATAGCATAGTAATACCGCAGTCGCCCAAAACGATACACATACGCAATACATTATATTCAGAGCAGGCCGTCGTTATTGTCAATAACTATATACGAAACTGAGTGAACTACTGTAAAGTTTTGAGAGACAGATGTCTAAGCTTGCCAGAAAGTAAAATATGCAAATCTCAGCAAAGCATTGTACACCTACAGTAAAGTTTTGAGTGACAGATATCTTGGCATAAAGTATCCAAGAATGTGTCGCAATATGTCCACTTAAAATATGCGAATCTATATATGAAACTTAGTGAACTATTGTATAGTTTTGAGAGACAGATGTCTAAGCTTGCCAGAAAGTAAAATATGCAAATCTCAGCAAAGCATTGTACACCTACAGTAAAGTTTTGAGTGACAGATATCTTGGCATAAAGCATCCAAGAATGTGTTGCAATATGTCCACTTAAAATATGTGAATCTAAGCCGGCAAACTATTGTAAATCTATTGTAAAATAGAGAGACATAAGTTTTAACATCAAGCTTGCCAGAAATATTGCAATATGTCCAATGTTTAGTAATGTGAATTCTGCTTAAGGCATATATCAATGTTTTAAAAGTAAATCTTTGAACGATTCCGATACTTCCTTATGAGGAATATTCATTTGATAATGTATTTATCAATGTCAAGGTCATGTGTTGAAAGAGTACATTTGTACATACTTCAACCGACAAAATGGTAGATTTGCTGCAGGAAAAGTAGGAAATAAATGTGGATTTATAACCCTTGCGTGAGGTTTGGAATTGTCGACGTGGCCATTGATCTACACTATTTCACTATCCATAGATATCCGTATAAATAAACTATTTACTGTTTTCCGTAATCTGAATTGATAAACGAATATTTTGATGCATTTATAAAACTTTCAAATTGTAAGGAATTTCAAATATCAGATTCGGCCGCAAATTTTGTTGATCTTTGCAACTTTTCTGATGTAGGTAAGCCTACACGTCATTTCCGGTTTTCAAAATACGTTGAAACATAAAAAAAATACTTTTTAAAGTTATTCGCCTTCTCATGTTAATTTCGTCGATAACGTTATTATCAAAGTTTCATCAATCCACATCATCCATTTGACAGAAAACCTTTATGAAATACGGAAATAAAAGAAAAAATATAGGATAATGTACCATATGTGTACTTATTGATATGCAAGGCACATTTTGCTAAAAATGTTTCATTTTGATTATAATTATAATAAAATATGGATTCGTTCTAAAATTTCATCAACTCTGATTCAATGTAAACACTCTACAAGTTCAATGAATGAAATGAAAAAAATAAGAATTCGTGAAGATAAAAGCTTCAAAGTAGAGTAATAAAACTTGGTATTTTGTATTGAAATGATACTTAATTCAGGGAGACATGGTTTTTAACTTGTAATATTAAAATGAAAATTTAGTCGTGCAAGATCGTTTTGGAAACAACCATGGAAAGAAAGAAAATGCAGAACTATGGAAGGATAACTCTTAAAGTGCGTAAAAGAAGATTTAGGTTGGTAGAATAGATGTAAACGCTGAAGGACAGGACAATTCAAAGTATTAAAGGAGGATGAATGTATCGACCTAGATTCTATTCACCCTTGGTACCACATAACATGGTGACAACGATGCAAGATGGCGAATGGTTTTGTGATGTGGCGACTGTCGCAATGTATTATGGGAAGTGGCTACTCACTTGGATCACGTCCACTGCCTTGAGCTGATGACGGTACTGCAAAAAATAGCAGGATAGATACGAGAACTAATTCCATGTTTATATTAGTCCTGGAACAACTTTGTAAAGGTTTTCTCATTGTTTCCGAAGTTCACATAGGAATTTCAAAAAAGATCTATTAAATCTTGTCACCTCCTTCAATATCTAGTGTCCTCACTTCATTTCCTCCAATTCCCAATTTCCAGAAAGTCTTTTACAAAGAAAAGACTTTCTTCGCCACGTGTCACAGTTGTCAAAGTATTGGTTTAATTGTGACTACCGACTCTCGAACCCCGATCTGGAACGGTCGGAGTGAGCTACAGTAACCACTAAACCAGTCTACAACTAAACGCCACCAACAAAATCAGCTTTTCTCCTCCTGATGACGTAGTCAAAAAATGTGTCAGTTTGCCTGTTTCAGTGGCTGAATCTGCAGGCGAGGGAGGGAGGGAAGCGAAGCAACCAGGCAGGCAGTCTCCCTACTCGTACACTCAAATCACTCATAAAATGTTAGAGAATACTCTGTAACGTTGATAAGACGATGCCTGGAACTAGCTCTGTGGCCCCTGACCCCTGGCTCACATATTGGCAGACACCGTATCAGATCTTTTACAAAATCTTACTTTTTTCTCTCCAATACCATCCCCACTCGGCCCACTTTCCTCACAGATTGGGTTTCAAGCTTCTATGCTTTACAGAGTTTTCTAGAAAAGAAAAATACAAGAAACGTATTTTTTAAAGATTCAAATTGTAAAAATGTTATAGTATAGAGAGGTTATCTTAAATATCGTTTTAGAAAATTAATATCTACACATTTGAAAAACTATATTGCAGACTAAAAACAATTTAAAGTTTAATTTGCGAAATTACCTTTACTGATAGTAGATAATGTGTGCTTATCATTAAGAAATTGACAATTTACAATTGAAACGAATGGATAAAAAGATATATAAGCTATCAAATAATTAAGATATTGTCACGAATTTGGCTAAGAAGAATAAAATGCAATCACTGTCAGTACTAAAATTTAAGCCAGTTTTGGATTATCTAAAGACATGCATTTAAAAAGCTTGAAGAGTTAAAATTATGGTTTGAGATGAAAAACACAATAAGAAAAAAACACACAAACAAAAATGATCCCCAAAAATAAAAAAAAAAATAAAACATAAATAAAAAGTAGGGGAATCTGCACAATCTCACTTTGAAATTTAAATATATCTTTCATATTTCCTTTCATAACAGTTTAGTTTTTTTTTGCATTCAGCTTGAACACCTGCTTTAACTGTAACAGCTCTGTATGCCTATTACCAGCGATGTTAACCTAACAGGGCCTTACACGGTATTTATATCAACCTTGCACAACCTGTGCAACATATTCCTCCTGGTCTGCCTCCAACACAGTCAGCATTTCTATTCCCCACCAAGGCGGGGCTTGTCTGACATTGTCTCTTTTGACTAACGAGCTCTGAATAAGCTGACTTTTCCATGTTTATTTTTAGGTATCCATTTTTTTTATACAGTATAACAATGCACGTTACAGAATCTACATCAAGTCTAATCTAACAATGCATGAATTCTGGTAGAATAAACTTTTAGAGTTCATCAGACTGGCACTTGTTCTGATAAGTATTTTCAAAGCTTTTTAATATGGAAGAAAACTGACAATACATTTGATAATTTTGCACCTGTGGATCTACTAAAGCGTATATCAACACTACTTTTAAAGTATCGTCCCCCTTACAGTTCCCCAGCCTTACCGAATGACTAGGAGTCGTGTGAAATGAAACAGAAAATTATTCTAGTATTCTAGGTCAAGAGATTTGATACTTTTTAGTGTTAAACACACTAGTTTAGCTATCGTTTTATCAGTTACTTCAGTTCCGAAGAACATGACAACAGTAGCTTGACCTTAACATTTATCAGGTGGTCTGGCTTCCCTACTGAGAACATTGACTTTCTTTATATGGAAGATATTCATCGAAACTAAAACTATAGTGTTTGCAAACAAAAACTGTAAATTGTAATAATTTATTTCTTCTGTGCTTTAAACTCTTTACAGAATGTATTCCAGTATTGCAACATTGCGAATATGGAATATGGAATATAAATATTAAAATGTCTTCGGGAGTACATTGTATCTATAATAATGTGACGCAAATTATAACAATTTTATTCGAAGGAATGTTCTTAATGCGTATCATAGATTATCAATGAATTAAAGAGACTAGACGACCAGTTTGGCAGCAAACTAACAACCCTGTAATCTAGGATCGAAGAACATCTCCCCACGTCTACAGGGCAGCAGGTGAATGACCCCCCTACAATGAAGCAGGCCTTGTTAAACAGACTCCTATCTCTCCCCCGTGATACGACCATTGCCTCGACTGTATGGAGTTTAAACGTTTGTCCGTGAAATGCATCTTTATGTGTTTTAATTTGCTTGGCTATGTCAGTGCTCTGTTTGGTTTGTATGTAACACGTGGTGTGTTTCAATCGGAAACGTGCAGCATGCTCGGGTCATTCCCGGCCACATACACAAAATTTTCTCTAAATGATAACATTTTTTCTGTCGTTCTCTTTTATTTCAACTTGTTTTGGGAGGTTGTATTTTTATCCATTTATTAATTAAGGTATTGTGTTAATATCTACTTTAAAGGAAATATTAGGGTTTATGAGTTTCAATCATTTTGGCTGACGTTGCATTTTATTTAATTGAAACAAGCCGTGCCAACCCCAGTGGTTATAAAACTGCTGACAGTGTGGACTAGTCACACAGGTCTATCACTCACGACTTTCCCTCCTACACTGGCATCACGCACGGGAATTTCAGGCTAACATATCCTTCTTATTTAAAGGGACGCATTCATTGATTTTATCGGTCACGTTCGGTCACATATAAAGTCATTTTAAAATTTCCACTACTACTTTTATCTAAAGGGACACAATCATTAATTTTATCGGTCACAATCGGCCACATTATAAAAAAATTAATTTCATTTCTTTTGATTTAAAGGGACACATTTAATGTTTTTATCGGTCACATATAAAATCATTATTCATTATAAAATTTTCCTTACTACTTTTCTTTTGATTTTTACGGCGGCGTATTAGGGTCACCAAGATACTAAGTCGTACATACAAGATAAATAAAATTACATAGTGGCCCTAATACGCCGCCGTAGATTTTATATGTTTTGGTGCATATTTATTGATTTTGAACGGTCACATATACATATAGATATTTTAAAAATTTTCCAACTGTTTTGAATTTCTCTTTGTTCAAAGTGAAATATTTATTAATTTTTATCGGTCACATATAAATTCATCAAAAAAATCCTCAACTTCTTTTTCTTTTGATTTAATGTAACGCATTCATCGATTTTTATCGGTCACATAAAATGTAATTTTAAAATTCCCTTAACTTCTTCTCTTTTTATTTAGTATTTTGGTTGTTTTCATTTCTTCTTTTTTATAGGTCATATATAGTCATTTTAAAACTTCCTCAATTTCTTTTTTTCTGGTTTAAAGCCTTGCATTCATTATCGGTAACATATAAAGTCATTGTAAATCCTCAGCTATTTTTTTTATTTAAAGTGACGAACTTATCATTTTTTACCAGTAACTTATATAAAGCCAGTTTAATGTTTTCAACTACCTGTCTTTTTATTTAAGGGTAACACGGTCATTGCTATCGCCCCAAAACATGAAGATACATATGTATATTCACGCGCGCAACACAATACATGCAGGGGACGTCATCTCTAAATGACACTAGCTGTTGGTAGGTCGTAACGACTTTAAGTTTTATGAATGTCAACATTTATTTTGATACAAATTTAATTTTAACAGTAAGAAGGCAAGATGCATTCGCAATATAACTAAATAAAACTACAATGTATTTTAAATGCTACCAATAAATTTTAGCCTTTTATACATAATGTTTTTGTGAGACGAATTTTGTATTATAAATCCGCAACTATTGCTAGCCACGATTTTTTCTATGAACGAAGTTGTAGCAAAGTTCCAAAACACAACAGAAAGTACACATGAATAAATAATAAGAAAAAAATATGATGCAAATACGATTATTTCGTCTTGCATTTAACAGACACATCCCCATATGAATACTGTAGATTAATACACTGTTAGACTTATTAACACCGAACGTTATGATGAAACCACATAACACATGCTTTCTCACTTACCATAAATACTTTGGGTAGCAAGGATGGGACAACAGGAGCGGAGTAAAAAAAATATGGAATAGCTTTTGAATAAACACTTTGTTCTCGATTGCGGTTTTTATGACTTCAAATACGTAATCCAAAGCATGAAAAATATTTGCGCTAGGTGTGGTGTCGTTGCGGCAAACATTTCCTTTCCTGTTTTTTTTAACTGACACCGACACTTAACACATAAACCAAAAATGATACTAAATAAATATTACAATAGAAAAGAAACATTAATAAGAAGATGACGTAATTAAAATGTCATTTTCTTCAAATTAAATGATATTTGAAATTGCTGTTTGTAGAAACATATTATGTACAATAACTACCGACTTAAAAAGAAGAATAAAATGACTCATTATTCCCACTTTGATAAAAAAAACCACTACGAATGATCTGTACTAACAAAGCTATATGTGAGCAGTTGTTTAGTGCATATTTACGGTACGCCTTTGTAAAAGTGATTCTAATTTTACAAGTGACTGGATGTGTAATTACTGTCCAATTGAGATATTAGGTGATAAGAAATATTGTAAAAAGTGGTAGCAAACGTGTGCTCTCCCCATACTTATAATATGTCCTGCTGTAAAATCTGGAACTGTGTGGATAAGGTTTGAATTCTAGAATACTATTCAGATATAGGAAAGGAGCAGAGAGATTACAAAATGAAACAAAACCAATAAAAATAAAAAAAATCTGTATTATTTCAAAAATGCATTTATACTATATTTTCAATAGGTTTACATAGTGAAAGGATTCTGCATTCAGATACTATCAAAGCTTTGAACATAAGATGGTCCGACATATGTATATGTTAAGGATATCTTTCAGTTTTTCCTTCTTGCAGCATGACACAAGCAGGCTGTCTCCTGCTGTTTCGTCCGTTATGTTAGTGAATATTGGATAGGCCGTTAGAATTGTACTTACAGTACCAATTGGATTTTTGATATTTCTTTCTTCTAAACGTCTTTTTTGCCACCGTCTCGTTTGAAGTAATCAATATTTTAACTCATTCACCTCTGAAATTTCATAATGGACTGGTTTAGTCTTTGATTTAGAAGAGTCTAAATATGTCTTTAAGAGTTGATGAGTTTAATGTTCAGATTATGAAACGAAATTGCGGTAAAGAAATGGAATTGATAAAACTAACCAATAGTCGTATGAGAACTCATTATCGTGAACATAAGCTACTCTGCAGATAAGGCGTTAGAACAGTACATTGTGCTCCTATTGCATGATAGTAAAAGGCGACTAAATTTAGAATCTTATCTTTTCTCTTCTTCATAACGCCTTGACTTCGTCTCACTTCTGGCTTTCGGTTGAGCACACAAATATTTAACACGAATATACTGCAGTCTTCCAAAACACGCAACATGCACATCATACACGCAACTTACCGCATACATAGGAGGCCGTCCTTACATAACCCTGGCTGTTAATAGGACGTTTATATAACAACAAAAAAAAACCACAAATAAGCAAACAGGGTAACGTCAGAGTCCTTTATAGCGTCATTTATTCCAAAATAACAAATACCAATCGAAAAGAAAACAATGAAAATCTAAGACATATGTCAAGGTTCGAAGCAAAAAGATTATTAAAATAATGAACGCACGATTCCATTAGAAGTAGGGTGGTAACATCCATATTTTAAACGATGCCAATGTTATATCAAGAAATGCTTACATAGTATATATTTCAACTCGCTTATACCCGCCTTATTGAGAGAGAGGCAGTTCTCTGGGTTAGTACGTGGCATGCTGAGCTGGGCAAACTTGCCAACTGTGACTAAGCACTTTTTGTCCAACGTTTGAATTTCAGAAATATGAAATGTTAAAGCTTTAGAAAGGTTTTTCGCACCGGAAATAACCAATCATGTAATATTTACTGAACATGAAATGATGTGTAAGGAAATACGAAATAAGACACCATTTCTATTTCTCTAGCATTTATTTGAATCTTTACAAAAATGAAAGATGATTTTTGCACATTGAGTAGGCGGAGGTAAAAGTTTTCATGGAAGGCAAGAGGAAAATGAATCATACAAATACCTCGATTCAGGATGTATAGAATATAAAGATAAAATTCCTTCATCTGGATAATTTGATAGGTCTTTTGAAATTAAGAAAACAATATCTAGCTTGTAGATAAAGACAAATTGAAAAATATGTTATGCCATGTTATATACATTGTATTTAAATGTAACATCAATATACATATTGTACGATGAAATGTCATTCAGTATTGTTTTTAATTTGGTGATACTGAATATACTTAAAAATGGTCAATAAAGAAATTACATTTCTCAGTATTGTACTCATTAGTTTTCATTCATGAAAGTATCTCCAAATTCCAAACAAACCCTGGGTATGACCTATACGCAACAAAAAAAAAGTAAAAAGTTGCATTCAAGCATTCAAGCATGCAAACCATTTAAAGATGCACGATAGGCTATGTAGACAACAGAGACCTCCACAACCGGTAAGGAAAGCTTATCAGATCGTTCAACCCTCTTGAAGTTAATATGGAAGTAAATGTATGGAAGCTCTGTAGTGTCGACACCTTGGTGTTAGCTAAGAGCACTACCACGTCACATGAGTCAGCATTTGTACTCGTTAACTTCATATTTAGTCGCCTTCCATTTACAAAACTTTCCAGTTTGCATAACTTTATAAGACAAAGCAGGTCTTTGTATGGTGATTTTCAATACCAAGGATGCCTTTTGTATACTTCGTTAAATATGCCACGCGATCACTAATAAACCACGAACAAAACACAAGGTTGATGCTATGTATATACCAAAAGGGGGACATGGTAAGAGTCGAATATCTGGTGATATTTCTGAAAGAAGAATTATGTGCTGACTCAGTATTTCGAATTCCAAAAATTCAACTGCGAATGTTAATCTGCTTGTCATGACTTTGGTATGTTGCCGTCCGAGTATAACAATTACAATTTGGTTTTTCAATTTAATATTTTCTTTTATTATTCTATTTAGTTTCCATAATTTTGAAACAATAAAACGAGAGACATTAAGCGCCATTTACATGTGGGAGACAGCTGGATTGACAGATCTTATTCACCTGATGGCCTATCTGGTATACTGTCATGGTTCACTGCTCTATCGTCTTCCACCAATCGCCTGAGCCCTTGAACGAGACGGAGCTTCTCTGCCATTTACAGTGTGGGAAACAAGGTTCTGCCAAGTATAGATGTTAAGTCAACTTACAACACAAATTCATTCAGGTTGAGTGATTAAACCCGTTACATTTGCTTTGTGCATCACCAACGTTCCTTTTGTACATTGTGTGTATTATTCATTCAAATAAAATTTAAATTTTGAATTGTGCAATTATACATAAATAAATTTAAAGTCTGAGAAATGAATGAACATGGACATGAAAACGTTACAGAACAGTATGTTTCTTTTTTAATTTACATAAAGAGGGTTGACTAGTGGAAAAGCCTGCAAGAATCAAATATCACGTTGTCTGATAACGGTAAAGGTAAAGTTAAAATAGCACAAATGGTGGTACCGGCAGTAGACCTATCTTCCTTACCAAAAGGGTAGCTATATTATATACTGGTTGCCAAGAGACAAGAGTTCCGCATTAATATTTAGGAGGTTCATTTTTCAAAAGTTCGAATATCAAATAAATGTATGAAATTGGTTCGAAACCCAAATAATTCATGGTAAAACACGAAAAACTATATATGATGTCGGCATATTAATAAAAATAAAATAAGCTTTTGTAATGAAGAATGTGCTCAGAAAGATAAAGCGTAAAAATAAAATAAGCTTTTGTAATGAAGAATGTGCTCAGAAAGATAAAGCGTCTTCTGCTTCATTGACAAAACACACTTAACAAATCTAGGTCACAACAGCCACCATACAAATATAGGTCATAATGTCTAAATTATAATTCACCATCATAATGCAAAGTCTACAAATTTAGTTCACAATACTCATCATACAAATCAAGGCCACAAAGTCAAAAATGCAATGTAGGTCTAAACGCCTAGTATACAAATCTATGTCACTACGCCCAACACACAAATCTAGGTCATTACCTCCAACACAAAAATCTAGGTCACTACGCCCAACACACAAATCTAGGTCACTACGCCCAACACACAAATCTAGAACACACGCCCAACACACAAATCTAGGTCACTACGTCCAACACACAAATCTAGATTACAATGTCGAACTTGAATAATTTGGGTCAAAAAGTCCATATAATGCAACACACTGCATACATATCTAGGTCAAATCCATGCTAAATCATAGTCTCCACTGACAGTCAGTGGGATGAGAAGTGATCGCTTGACATACAATTCGAAGTTTGTATCAGTGATTCTGACGATTTCTTATTGTTTTACATATCCGATAGACGTCAGCAAAGCCCTAAAGATATGATAGCCTAAAAATTGTGTACCGTAGTATACTTCAGTAATGGCGGGGATTTACAACGAGCATCAGCGATGATACCACATCCGGTCAGCATCAGCGGGATACCACATCCGGTCAAATCACACTAACCATAGAAACGTTTCCTTGCTGCCCATTCCCTGAGCGCAAAAAGGCGACTAAATCTGGTAAACGATTTTCTGTTTTTCTTGACTGACTTTTTCTCCTTTATGACGTATATTACTTTCATCTACATGGGCCATGCGAGTAGGGCGTTAGAATTGTACCTGGTGCCCCATCGAATGATTGTAAAAGGCGACGACTAAAATTGGGATATTATATTCTCTCTTCTTCTCAATAAAAATATTATTAACTTTCTTCTTCCTAAGGTCTCCCTTGACACCACCTCACTTTTGGCCTTCTGTTAAGCGCTCGCCCCTGTGAGGTTGGCTCTGGGTTCTGTCCCCTGGCCGAGACACACCAAAGTCTATAAATATGATAGTTTATGATCTTACTTAGCGCTCAGCATTAAGGAAGTTCGACGACTAGAAGTGGGACGTTTTCAGTATTATAGATCGGATATGTTCCGTTCAATATCTTTGGCAGTGTGTTTCAATGAAATTGTACTGTATTACTATTACAAGGAGACGAAAAAAGATATATCAAAAGAACAGCGACCATTCCAAAAATGGAATTTCGTTCATAGCCAAAGCATTGAATGTTAATGATACTTCCTTCAAGACGATTGTCCTTTGCTTTTCTTTGTGTTTCACGAACAAGCTTTTCACAGCAGCAACAAAGTGTTGATCATAAACAAAAATAATATAAACACGATAATCTTACATGGTGTCGTGAACAAACAGTTGCGATGTTGAAGACTATGCAGCGGGACCGTTGAGTGTCACCATTTGAGTCAATCCTCACTTGACGTTTCAACCACCAACTAAACAGGTAGGGCGTTAGAATTGTACCTGCTGCCCCTATTGCATGATCGTAAAAGGCGACTAAATTTAGGATCTTATCTTTTCTCTTCTTCCTAACTGACTTTATCTTTCCTAATGCCTCCCTTGGCACCGCCTCACTTTTGGCCTTGAGTTGAGCGTTCGCCCCTGTGAGGAAGGCTCTGGGTTCTGTCCCCTGGCCGAGACACACCAAAGTCTATAAAAGTGGTAGTTTCTGCTCCTGCTTAGCGTTCAGCATACATGGAGTGGGACGACTGGTTCGCCCGTTGTCAGTATAATGTGACCGGGTGGGGTGTGTTGCTTGGTGTCTTCGGCGGCATGCTTCAGTGATATAGCACTATAAAAAGGGCAACAGTTCCACTATACAAGAAGACACAACATGAATATACCGCAGTCTCCCAAAACACGCACCTCGCACAACATACACGCAACACACCGCATACATGGGAGGCCGTCCTTACATGACCATAGCTGTTAATAGGACGTTAATTAATCAAACAAACAAACAAACAAACCAACTCAGAACATCCACGAGATGGTGGGTCAACAAGAGGTTATCGGTCTCCTGTCCTCAATGTTCTGACCTCGTTTCTCTTCAACCTTAACTAACAGAACGCGTTCTTCGCTGCTTGTGTCCAACACCTCTCAGTGCGAATTTGATGAAGCCTCTCCCAATTTTGCGGCCATTAAGAAAATGTGCATTTCTTACACTTTGTGAAGAGGTAAAATTTCGCTTTTTTTTTCTCAATATTTTTACTTTACTCGACCGTGTGACAACATATTTAGCTATATCAAGTTAATTTTTGTTGTAAATCTTTTTTTGGGTCCACTGAGATGAAAATGATAATCATTTAAGGTCGGAATCCTAACCTATTGGTTTTTAGTTTTTACATTTTAGTGAAGATAAAGTGATTCAATTTTTTATTAAGAAATGCTGAAAAATAAGCGATTTTGTATCGGGACAAAAAAACAAGCACACTGGCCCCATATTTTGATGATGGTTTTAGAAACAGCAACTTATTTTCTTTTAAACTGCAAAAAAAAAAGTCAGTCATCAGAACTTTTTCTGTGAAGCAAAAATAATGAGTTGACACTGTTATATTTCTCTTACAGAAAACAGTGTATGCATATTTATCAAACAACCAATTTGCAAAATATTGCTTCAGTTTGTATGTGTATGCTTAAAACAATGAAATTCCGGTAAAATCATAATTTACGTCAAATAGTTATCTTCGATTCATAATAGCTCGAAATCAAGCACACCACCATATTATTTTTATTACATTTTCAACTTTGGTATGAATTCCTATTTCCAAAAATCTATATTAGTAAAAGAAAATTGGTCATCAGAAAATTTTGAATTTTCACCAGAGCAGATCCTTAAGCAAATCTCCACTATTTTAGTTAAGATTAGGGTCGTTTTCGATTTTACGGTTTGGCCTGTTGGACCCAGTTTTTCGTTTATGAGCTGGTGGTTTATATCGGTTTCAGACAAGCCTTGACAAAGCCCTCTCAGGCCTGCCTGTATAAAAACATCAGGTCCGTCGGGAATTTTTACTTGAAATAGTTTTTTTAACTAGCAGTTCAACCGGTTGTTCCAAATAAACGAAAACGGCCCTGCTTCTGCTCAAAATTTCCATCTCAACAGATGCCGCAATCAATCAAATGGTTGTTGAATTATCCATAATACTGACCTACATGTATGTTTCCAGGGGTAAATATCCACTTATGAAACATCAAAATATTACCGTATCTACTCGAATCTCTTTCTTTAATCAGCAGTACAATGCACCACAATCGAAGACTTCACTATTCCCTTTACGTAGCCCTTGAAGCCCTCATTTGCACTAGCCACTGCACATGTTTTTATCTTTTATTCTAAAGCTGAAATAAAAATCCACACAAATCAATCCCTCTCGCCTATGCACACATACAGAATTATTGAGTTATCGTCAAAATTGACAACGATAAATGAAGATTTTTGTGTTGTCTTTTTTCGCTATCATTAGTCAGGAACAAACGAATCGGTATTTTTCTTCATTTACGAAAGTTTAATGCTTGCTTTACACCATTTCTATCATTGAAAAGTTTGAGCTTCTTAAAATTGTTAAAAATAATTGATTGCGTCCCGAAAAAATAAATCCATGGCACTAATTCCCTATATGGAATTAAGAAATGTGCTCTGTTGGCGGTATGTCAAGGTGCGGTGCTGTGCCATTGCCTTTTTCCCTGGTACTTTGTCTGCTATAACTCATAAAGAACCAAATATTTTGTAAATGCAAATATTCAGTTCATTTGAAAAAAACCTTGTGAAAAACGAGACTATCGTTAATCATTATGTGCAGCTGGAATTCATAATTCTATCACGACCGTTGCAAAAGATTTTTGACATTCCGGATTCTAGTATTACTAGATGCGCTGATTAGAATTGACGCAAACTTCAAGCGTCTGAACGACACAGAAGAATACAAACTTCCGGTTCGTCGTGGCCCTGCCTCCCCGGTAGTTTTATGACATTTCTCGATAAAATATTCATATTTCTCTTATTTTCACCATGATACACAGCCTTTTCATCATTAACAATAGCGGGTAAGTTGTTTGATGACGTCAAACGAAGAATGAGTCTTCTTCGTAATGTTACAGCATCCAACTACATTTGGCTGTCGATGGCAACCTATTTCTAAAATGATAGCAAACTCGTGACTGTAAAATGAGTACTTCGCTGATACTTCGCTGATGGCGGCCTCGTTGAAAGTGTACACACTTGTAGAGAGGCATTGATGGTATTATAGATCTTGGTGGAGATAGGGGTTTTTCCCCCTCCTACACCGACTTTTGAGTTCCGGATACGCACGCACAGATATTATAGAGTTATTTACAAAAATTTAAAAGTATCACTATTAACAAAAAAATAAAATATCTATAAATTCCAGTCATAGGGACTGAAAATATGTATCATTTTAAAATATTGGTGTCAAATGAATTGAGGGTACCCTATGTGTATATGTACTAGTTAATAGATTTAGTTTCATAAAATTATGATCTATCTATAGGGTAGATTGATACAATGATATATAATGGGGAACACTGATACAAGTGGCGGGGCAATCCCCAAACAACTTGTACTACTTAATGGTAAATGAGTATATAAACCTGAGTAGACTGGCGATTAGAATTGGTCTATAGGCTGCATATGTGTTTAATAGAGTCTCTTTTGCAGTTTCCTTAGACCAAATCTATTTTAAAGTTACACTACCGGCCTCACTAAGGATGTTCGCTTAGGACAAACTTGTTGTTGGTCTTCCAATATTTGTTTAGCTGAGTCTTAAAGCTGTTGATTGACTTGGCGTTGACTACCTCGTTTGGTAATGCATTCCAGTGGTTGACGACTCTATTGGAGAAGGCATTTTTTGTTGTATTCAGCCTGACCTGTCTCTTGAACAGTTTGTGGGTATTTCCTCGGGTTGACTGGTATGGTCGACTACTAAACATTGTGTCTGAGACTATTTTATCATGCTTATTAATAATCTTGTATAGTTGAATCAAATCACAACGTTTTCGTCTATACTCCAGTGTAGGGAGACCCAATGTTCTAAGTCTGTCTTCGTAGGACAAGTCTTTGATATTTTTAATCCTCTTTGTAGCTCTCCGTTGGACATTTTCGATTTTGATGATATCTTTTTGTAGGAATGGTGACCAGATGGTAGTGGCATATTCTAAGTGCGGTCGTACCAGGGATTTGTAAAGAGTTCTGAATATATGTTGGTCCATGTATGTAAATGACTTAAAAATTACTCCCATGATACGATTTCCTTTTTGTGCTGCTATGTTAGCTTGTTCCGAGAAGTTCAGCTTCTCATCTATGATCACACCTAGATCCTTTTCTGTTGAGACTTTCTGGATAGTTATGTTTGAGGATTCGTTCCGGATGTTGTATTGGGATGTTTTCTCGTTGTTACCAATCTCCATATGTTTACATTTGGTAAGATTGAGAGTCATCAGCCAGTTCTCTGCCCACTTTACCATTTTATCTATGCTATTTTGTAGTTCTTGTCTGCTACCCGGAGTAGATATTTGTTTGTAAAGTTTGGTGTCGTCAGCAAACATTTTAACGAGGCATGGCACAACTTCTGGAATATCATTTACATAGATCAGAAACAGTACAGGTCCCAGAACACTTCCTTGGGGAACTCCACTTGTTACAGGTAGACTATGGGAACGTGTTCCGTTAACAATTACTCGTTGTTCCATGTCCGTGAGAAAATTTCTGATCCATTGGAGTACTCTCCCTTTAATACCATATTGTTCCAGTTTGTGTAGCAGTAAGCTGTGACATACCTTGTCAAACGCCTTGCTGAAGTCCAGGTATATCACATCGGTATTGTGCCCTTCATCCATTGATATTGTCCAGTCTTCCAGGCATTCCAGTAATTGAGTGGTGCATGAACGTCCCTGTCTGAAACCGTGTTGCTCTTTTGTGAATAGGTTGTTGGTATCCATATGTTTGACAATTTCGTCTCTCACTATTCTTTGTAAAATCTTGCTAGGTACTGAGGTCAGGCTGATTGGTCTGTAGTTACTTGGGTCTTTCCTTGAACCTTTTTTGAATATTGGGCAGACGTTGGCTTTTTTCCATGGGTCTGGGAGTGTCCCTTCTTGGATTGATTTGTTGAATATAATAGTTAGTACACTTTTTATTTCATTAACTGTTTTTGCCAGCAGCATTGGATGGATATTATCTGGACCTGGTGATTTGTTAGGGTTGATTTTATTGATGGCTTTTTCAACTTGTGTGACAGTCACAGTAATCGTCTCAAGGGGTTCAGCATAATTTCTGGTTGAAAGGTGTGGTCTTTCTCTGATTCTTTCCTCTGCAGTAAACACACTGGCGAAGTATTTATTCATAGTGTTGGCTATTTCTTCGGAGGTCGATGTTAGCTCTCCTGATGGCATTGTAACATTTCCAATCGTTGTAGCTGTGTTAGTTTTAGTTCGAACATATTTCCAGAAAAGCTTCGGATTTTTTTTATTTTGTCAGCCAGGTCTTTTTCGTAGTAGTATTTGGAATGCCTCAGAGTTTGTGTAGCTCGGTTCCTAGCCATTTTATATTCAGCAAAATTGTGAGCAGATTTACAATGTAGGTATTTGGTCCAGCATTTCCGTTTTCGTCTAACTGCATCCTTTGCTGTTTTGGATATGTATGGTTTTGAATTTCTTTGGCTGTTAGTTTGATGTAGTGGAATGTTCTCCCTAATTTCCCTATCGAGTTGTTGACTGAAGACTTCCCAGGCTTCCGATACATTAGAACAGTTCTCAATGTCTTGTAGTTGGATGTTTGTAAGATTTTGCCTGATAGTTTCATAGTCTCCTTTATGAAAGTTGTATCTTATTTTAGTGTTGTCTTTAGGGTTGCTATCAACATACACGATTAGGTCAAATGCTAGTACTAGGTGGTCACTGGAACCTAGACTTGGATTATACTCAAGATTTTCCACCATTCCTTCCTCATTTGTGATGATCAGGTCCAGGATATTACTTACTTGGCCTTCTCTATATCTAGTCGGATCCTTTACGTGTTGAAACATGTAGCAGTCCTCGATAGTAGACAAAAATTTGTTAGCAGGGTGGTTGTTTCCGACCGTTGTTGACATAGTCTCCCAGTTGATCTGTTTGAAGTTCAAATCTCCTACTATTAATATATGTGTAAAGTTCATAGTATACAGCCTGTCAAAGATTTCTAGTATTTTATTGTTGTTCTCTTCTGTGTTATTTGGGCTCCTATAGATATTCCAAATAAGGAGTTGGTCTCTATTTCGTAGATTAATGGTGCAGGATACTTGATCTTCTAGAGGGTCTAGCTCAACGTATTCCGAGTTGATGTTACTCTTAATGTAGATCACTACTCCTCTCTTCATGTTGCTAGCTACATAGTGGTGGTAGTTTTCTATCTTGTAGTGGCGATCGTCATAAGTATATGATGGTGTTTTTTGAAGAATCTCGGTTAAACATATTATGTCAGGGTGACTAATCCGTATAATGTCTTCTAATTCAGCTTTTTTGGTTTGTGTTAGTGTATCACAGTTCGAGTACATAGTAGTTAGTTTCCCACATACTTCATTATGAACATCATCTTGGGTAAAACTGGTAAAACAGGTATCCTATAATATGGTCTTTTGGGAACCTGATTCGGTAATGGTATCGTTGACCGGGTCATCGTCCGAATCAATTGCATATGCTAGTGTTTCCTCTTGGTCGTCCATGATGGATATTTGGGAAGAGTTGAGAGTTGTATCATTATATACACTAGCTGTAACCATTCTCAACTTGGCTGACCTTTGGCTGGGCCTTATAGGACTTATAAAGTCTACTGATTGTAGTGACCTAACGTCATCCACGGTTGTTGATTTCTGGATGGTTGAAGGGTTTTGATGACTAGGGTTTCGGATAGGACCTGTGGCGGGGCTATCCCCAGACAGCAGGTCTTTCTCCTTAGATTTTTTGTTTATCTTGGTTGCAGAGGAGCTTGAGCTTGAGGAGGACTCCTTTAAGTTTTCCACAGTCTTTCTTGCTTTGAATTTTGCCTTTCTTTCCTCACGTTGTAGTTTGGTAAGATCTCTTGTCAATATGGCATTCTTTAGAGATGGAGGTGCTCTGTCTTTGATATTTCTTCCCTTCTCCAGGAGTTGTTTACGCTCCTGTTTTGCCTTCATTACAGCTACTAGTGGCCTGGATTTGTCTTTGTTATGCTTGCCGAGTCTATACATGGAGAGTGTTTCCGGTATGGATCCAGTGAGGGCTGTACATAACTGGTTAAAGACCTGGGTGTCATGGGTTTTTATTTCATCTGGTGTTTGGTTTTCACATTCAGGCATATTAAACAATATCACATTTTCTTCCTTGGAACGTCGTTCTTGAAGTTCTTTCGTTCTCTCGTCAACTAGATCGAAGACATTTTCTCTGAGGTTATCCATCATTGTAGATGCTTTGTGAAGTTCCGTCTTGGTTTCTTTGGAGGTGGTTTCTAGTTGGTTTAGCCTGCTCTCTATGCTGTCGAGTCTGACCTCGTTTTTCTCACACAACATTTTGAGGGAGTTATTAATATGGTCCAGAGTTGGTTTTGTTCTTTTACACACTCTGCATGACCAGGTCATGTTATCTATGTCACTATTGATAAGACACTGATAGGCCATATCCGAAATCCTCGAACATCTTTGGCAGTAGTTTAACCCACAAATATCACACTGAATATGATTCGTGTGTGTGTTGAGTTCTGTTTCACATTGGCCACACAGATGTAGTGAGTCTTCTGGTTTGGACCTCTTATTGCGCTGGTCTTTGTCCATGGTGAATACACTAGGTAGACAGAAATGAACTATACTATGTGGTATTTAAAGACAGTTCTTGTATGTTGTACAAATATGTAGTTTACTAGCTCAGTGGCGGAGCAATCCCCAAACAACTGAGCAGAAACTAGTTAGTATACATAAATGTTAGTGTTCAGCAACAAAGTACTCTATGATCCTTCTCAGCCAGTATTTGTTTAGAACTTTGGTGGAATGGACCCCGTCAGATAGAAGCGAGTATGATATTTTTTCGGTTGTGTAGGCTTTGTTGCTCTCTCTCGACTTCAACATGTCAAGGGTTAGTTTGGGAGAGGCTGTTCCTAATTCGCGGTTTAGGACGTGGATACCTTTGTTCAGCTCATCTATTTTTGCTCTTAAGATAGAGTCTGAGTCGGCGAGTGTTTCAGGATTTTCATAGCCTTTATTCGCATTCCATATCCGGATACTGTAGTAAGGGCACTCTAGAATAGTGAACTTTACAGAGTCTCCATATTTGTTACTGAGGGAGACGAGTCTGCTGTACTGCTCTATTACATTGTCGATAGGGGCCTCATGTAGGCTGATGAATCGACCAGTCTTCTTGGTAAGATCACACGTGCCCGTCCAGAGAAATATTGACACCTTAGTGTAACGCCTAATGAAGGGCTCCAAGTTCTCAACTATATAGTTAATCGAAACTCGGGTGTTCTGGCCAGGGCGACAGTACCACACAATACTTTTTTCAATAGGCGTCTCAGCTACATCTCTTAGTTTTAGGCCCTTACTATCAGAGACGAAAATGATTGTACGATCACTACGAACATCTAGCTGGGGCGGGTTTCTGTCTAGAAATTTTTGGAGTTTCGATACACTCATGGGGATAATTATAAAGTATTGGGCAAAAAATGTGAAATTTAGGGGTGTATCATTCTTATTACATGATATAATGTTATTTTTAAATAATGAACAGAAAAGTTGTCTACTCACAGAAGGTCGCCTCGACTCGTCCTCAAGAGTTAGCCATTTTGAGTTTTGAAAAACACATGTCAGTAGCAAGTAACATTATCCTAATCTATATGGAAAAAATGCGTCCATATATCAGCATATGGTCGATAATATGATGAGTACTACATTTATATCAAGATATGACAATGAAAAATGTAAAGAAAAGGTAATTAAGATCAATTTGGATCAGGTGGTAGCCATTTTGATTTTTGAAAATCACTTGACAGTAAAATGCAACATCATCCTATTCTAGTGCAAAAATATGTCTCTATAATCAGCCTAAAGTCGAAAAATATGGTAGAATATAACCAGTTCTACATTTTTACCAAAATATGTCACTGAAAAATGTAAAATAAAGTGTGATGATGATCGATTTAGATCAGCCGATCTTCAGAGGAAATTTCTAACCATCCGCCAAACTCGTGACTGTAAAATGATGGTATCAACACTGTGCTATAGCCATATTTATCGTTGTATATTGTTAAGAAAGCTGGTGTATGATCGCCATCATATACATCATAAACAATGCTCAAATATATCCCAACGTCGAGTTTACACCTATCTGTGTTTGTATAATCAGATAACTTATTGATGATTTACTTAAAAATCAGTACAATGGTTTGTTGATGTTGTGTGCATCTGAGAAATTCAATCTCACTTTTCTTGAATGAAATTATTCGAAATAAACTAAATTAGTTTGCAATCATAAAGATGATGCATATTTTAATTGACAAATTAATAACCACGGAACATACATTCCATCATCCTCTATACTCCAGGGGTTACTATCACTGCCGTGATGTCTACCCCTGGAATATGGCATTGCAAAACTGAAGGCTCTTTGTGCGACAATGGTTTAATTAGTAGTTTTTGTCCTTTGATGTACATCAAAGAGAAATAACAATACATTGTCTGATTTGGAAGCTGAGCATCGCTCTCTGTAAATCTTTAAAGGTTTGTGCAAGTCTGTGATAGCTTTTAGATTATATGTTATTGATTGAACAGGTCATCATCACCTTTGAATCTCTTAGTAATTTATTTAAGTATAAAGGCATAAATGTCTCATTTTTTTTGTCTACAGTACAGGTCACTTTTTGTGTTAATTCAGAAGTTTTTCGTTTTTGCCAGGAATAACAAATAGTGCCAAACTTTATTCCAGTCTATAAACCTTATAGGAATGAAATATATGTGATAAAAAATTAGATAAAATTTGGACTTTTTAAATGTATTTTCATAGTGTACTGCTTATTTTTAAGAAAATGTTTTTATAACTATTTTTTATAATGTTTTTTGCAGAGATGTGTTTATGGAAAAACACTGGAAAAGTGTTATTCATAAATCAATATGTGACTATTTCTTCGAAGTTCAAGGAAAGGTTGGTATTAAATTAGTTCTTAATGTCCCCCCATTGCCCATGTTATTATTCATACTATTATTATAGTGGTAAAATCACAGAAAACAACAGGTAATAAATTTCACCTGTAAAGTAGTATAGGATTAGTATAATTTTCTTTATTTGAACCCTTCTCTTCCTCCAAAAAATGTGCTTTGTTATGTAGCTGCTATTGAAATGATAATAAAATATTTTCTTTTAGTTTCAAGTAATACATAAAAATATAGAAATGATGAAAACGATCGGAAATAGTAAGATACTGGTGATGCCTTTTTTTTTATATGATGTCTAGTCATGGCGCGGCGTCCGTCGTCCGTCCGTCCGTCCGTCAACATTTCCTTTAAATCGCTACTAGTCATAGAGTTCTGCATGGATTGTAACCAAATTTGGCCACAAACATCCTTGGGGGAGGGGGAACAGAACTTGTATAAATTTTGGCTCTGACCCCCCAGGGGCAGGAGGGGCGGGGCCCAATAGGGGAAATAGAGGTAAATCCTTTAAATCGCTACTAGTCATAGAGTTCTGCATGGATTGTAACCAAATGTGGCCACAAACATCCTTGGGGGAAGGGGAACAGAACTTGTATAAATTTTGGCTCTGACCCCCCGGGGGCAGGAGGGGCGGGGCCCAATAGGGGAAATAGAGGTAAATCCTTTAAATCGCTACTAGTCATAGAGTTCTGAATGGAATGTAACCAAATTTGGCCACAAACATCCTTGGGGGAAGGGGAACAGAACTTGTATAAATTTTGGCTCTGGCCCTCCGGGGGCTAGAGGGATGTGGCCCAATAGGGGAAATAGAGGTAAATTCTATAAATCGCTACTTGTCCTACAGTTCTGCATGGAATGTAACCAAATTTGGCCAGAAATATCCTTGGGAGAATAAGAACTGAGTTTGTATAAATTTTGGCTCTGGTCCCGGGGGGCAGGAGGGGCGGGGCCCAATAGGGGAATTATAGGTAAATTCTATAAATTGGTACTTGTCCTAGAGTTCTGCATGGATTGTAACCAAATTTGGCCATAAACATCCATGGGGGTAGGTGAACAGAACTTGTATAAATTTTGGCTCTGACCCTCCGGGGGCAGGAGGGGGCCCAATAGGGGAAATAGAGGTAAATCCTATAAATCACTACTTGTCCTAGAGTTCTGCATGGATTGTAACCAAATTTGGCCACAAACATCCTTGGGGGAAGGGGGACAGAACTTGTATAAATTTTGGCTCTGGTCCCCCGGGGGCAGGAGGGGCGGGGCCCAATAGGGGAAATAGAGGTAAATCTTTTAAATCGCTACTAGTCATAGAGTTCTACATGAATTGTAACCAAATTTGGCCACAAACATCCTTGGGGGAAGGGGAACAGAACTTGTATAAATTTTGGCTCTGACCCCCTGGGGGCAGGAGAGGTGGGGCCCAATAGAGTAAATAGAGGTAAATTCTTTAAATCGCTACTAGTCATAGAGTTCTGAATGGAATGTAACCAAATTTGATCACAAACATTCTTTTTGGAAGGGGAACAGAACTTGTATAAATTTTTGCTCTGGCCCCCCAGGGGCAGGACGGGTGGGGCCCAATATTGGAAATAGAGGTAAATCCTATAAATCGCTACTTGTCCTAGAGTTTTGCTTGGATTGTGACCAAATTTGGCCATAAACATCCTTGGGGGAAGGGGAACAGAACTTGTATAAATTTTGGCTCTGACCCCCTGGGGGCAGCAGGGGTGGGACCCAATAGGGGATTTAGAGGTAAATATCAAAATTCCTTCAGAAAAGAAACAATGAACCTGTATTCAGAATATTACTTGGCATTACAAACCAGGTGAGCGTACAGATACTGGTGATGCCTTTTTTTTTATATGATGTCTAGTATAAAAAGTTTATATATCTTATGTTTAGGCGGCCTCTGCTGATGATGTTCCTCCTGTGATATCCACACCACATCATTACCTCATCAATATCTACAGGAACCAGCTGTATTATGTGGCTGTGGTCACTACAGAAGGTATGTACAGATAGCGATTGATTGTTTTTGTCAGTACATATATATATACACATTATTCTATCATTGCATATTACAGATTTATTCCCTTGCAAATAGGTATCATTTGTAAAAGCATTACTTTGTTTAGTAAACAGTATATTGTTTATTCTGGAAAATATTATGTTACAAGCATAAAAAACATGTCATGACAATTCATACCTACCTGCAACTCTGTAAATATTGAATAAAATCTGGTAATAGTTTTGGAGCATGTCAGTTGATGACATCCAGGTAGCAAAATATGTTGAGCATTTGGCTAATATTCAGAGATCCTTGGTTCAAGCCCCTAGCAGTCTGGCAGTGCATTTTTCTGCTCCTCTTTAAATCCTAAATGATCCATCAATGCCTATGACAATGACATTGTTTGAGTTAATTCCTCTGTAGATAGTTTGATATTTTTGTTTCAGTGCCTCCAATGTTTGTGATAGAGTTCCTGCATCGGATCTTTGACACATTTGAAGATTATTTCAATGAATGCACAGAGAGTGTTTTGAAGGAGCATTATGTAATTGTTTACGAGGTAGGTCTTGTGTATTCGCTTAATTATTCATAATTTTTTATGCCTTTTACATGGTAGCATATCCTGTAGCATAGGTTGCAATATACCTTTAATGTTCACTGTATTGTGATAGGCGACAAACATGAAGGTGGCAACTGAAATCTGTCTAGTGACCTTGCAATACATTCTTATTAGCTTTCTACATAGATTGACGTTATGTCGAAACCTTAAGATTTTGATGCCAAAGATCATAATATGAATTTTATAGTCATACCGTGGTGGCAGAGTATTTGTATTGTGCAAAGATTATACTGCTGACCATTCACCTATTGGCAGCGGTGGTCGATTGCTTAAAGTATGCAGACACATTACCGCTGTAGTCAAAGACCTCAAGATTCTCAAAAGTAGAAAATGCCATGGCTGAATCTAAAGTCAAAGTCATTTTACCATAACCTCTCCACTTCTCTCTCGCAATTTTTATATGGCAGTTGCAGGTCATAGTTTGGTGGATTTCTGGTAGAACATCAGTATATTTGTCTACCACCAGATCCTGGCTGTTTCTAAAATGATCATATATTAGCTATTAATGGAATAAGAAATACAGACTTACCGAGTATTGTATACTTAAATCAATGGCCTAATGTTTATTTCAATGATCACATCTCTTATCACAATATCATGTCATATTTTTGACATTTGTATCACAGTAATAATGACATTGACTGATTTCAGTTACTTGATGAGATGCTTGATAATGGTTTCCCATTGGCTGTGGAGCTAAATATTCTGAAGGAGCTGATCAAACCTCCAAATTTCCTCAGGACCATTACAGACACTGTCACAGGCAAAAACACCAGGTCAGTTATACAAGTACACTGGCACCCTGGTAATCTGGACACCAATGGTCCAGAAAATTTGCAGTACAGATGAAATGTCAGGGAACGGATTACAGTAATATTACATATTGACTCATAAGGAAACTAAATTCGGCAGTTTGGAAAATTTCTAATGCAGACAGTTTAGGCTGGAATGAAAGTTGTCCTGTTTGTCGAGGGTTCAAAAATATTGTATACATGTACATTACTTTCATTCTTGTATGGATTAGTCTAATATTATTAGTTACACAATTTTTCATTGGCCTAAATGGAAGAATATAGGGTCTAAGCTTGTATGGGGCGAGGCAAACTAATAGGAATACAAGATTTTTGCCTGCAGCGGGATAAAACTCAATCTCCTGGGTAGTATTTCCTGCTATTTATATTTGGATATAGTTTTGACATTCATCGAGTCATGAACAATGTAGAAAAATATCAAAATTTTGTTTACAGTGTCAGTGGAATCCTGCCCACTGGTCAGTTGTCCAACATTCCCTGGCGACGGACAGGAGTCAAATATACCAACAATGAGGCTTACTTTGATGTTATTGAGGAGATTGATGCGATTATAGACAAATCTGGTACAACCGTGACAGGCGAGATACAGGGTTATGTAAGTGTACAAATCTGAAACAAACTATAACAGGTATATAGTCGTGTAGAAAGAGATACAGGATTATATAAATGTACAAACTATAACAGGAATGATGTAGACATATTGAACATGTACTTTGAACAATGGTGACCAGGAAGTTCAAAGATTTTTGTTCATTTTATTTGATCGTAAATCTTTAGTGTAAAAGTACAAAAGGCATAGTACTGTAAATGTGGTATGATGGAAATTTACATTAATTATGAAGTCAAAATGCTTAAGAAAATATCCACGTTAGCAGTTTCGGTATATGAGTTCATATATTAAATTGTTATAGTATAAATTCAAATGTACCCTTGAAAATAAAATGAAACCTAACAAAAAGAAAATCATTCATTACAAATCATGTGATTGTTCTGTGGATGCTAACTTAAGTGAGGATGACACAAGGTTTTATTATCATTATACAGATTGACTGCCTAATCAAACTAACTGGGATGCCTGATCTAACCTTATCCTTCATCAACTCGCGTCTTCTAGACGACGTCAGTTTCCATCCATGTGTACGATTCAAAAGATGGGAGGTAAGACTAATTATACAGATTGTAGCTAAATTCATCAAATGTGTCTCAAAAGAAAACTTTTATATGTTGAATAAAATTACTTAAGATAAATTTGAGCAAGCTTAGTTAAGATCAATAACTGACATTTACGTACTTGGCTATAAGATAACTTTTTTGTAGCTCTTGGGGGGTCTTTATAGGCAGGTTTGACTACATTTTCATGGGTTTAATCATACTTTGTCCTTGTGTTTCTTTCATTCTGTATTGATTTGTCTTAATTTAACAGAGTGAGAGAATCCTGTCCTTTGTACCACCCGATGGCAACTTTAGACTAATATCCTACCACATCACATCTAATAAGTGAGTCAATTAACATTTCCATTTACAAAATAATAAATCATAAATTTTTTGTGCACTATAACAACAATGTGTATCATTACTTTATAAATGTCAACTTGAAATTTATGACAGTCAGAATGCAATAACCAATATATGTGTTAGTTTGAATATTAATTATCAATCTTAATTGATCATTTACTGTTGCAGCCTTGTAGCGATACCGATTTACCTGAAACACAGCATTATGTTCCGAGAGGGGTCTTCCGGCAGGTTTGAGGTGACAGTGGGACCCAAGACTACCATGGGAAAAACGGTAATAAGATCACGATACTGAATACCTACAGTCAGGAACCTTTAAAGACAAATTAATATCACAACTGAAATTGGATCTGAAAAATTGAAATAGCACTGATTCAGTTATATAAGATGGAAAAAGTTTGCATTTTAAAATTATGCATTCTTTTTACTTTTTCTTTACTGTATACACAAATCTATTTTTAGGTGGAAAATGTAGTTATGGAAGTTCCCTTTCCAAAGACAGTGTTAAATGCTACCTTGACCCCCAACCAAGGGAAGTACACCTTTGACCCCGTCTCCAAGGTGATGACCTGGGATATAGGTCGTATAGACACCACTAAGCTACCTAGTATTAAAGGAACAGTAAGTAACAATTGCCTTAGAGACCACCTCTGTTTGTATAAAAAGTTACTCTCTGCAACCTTATTTTGATACAGAAATCTAGAAATTTAGAAGCTGCAAAAGAAAGTTGGTTTCCAGTAACAAAATTAATCTGTATTTTGCACACAAAAAGATGTCTTTGACTTTTTGTCTTGCTAGGTAAATCTACAGACTGGTGCCCCAGTACCTGAATCAAATCCAACCATTAATGTAAGTATAGACAAAACATCGTAACTGAAGAAATGGGATACAAATACAAACTTCAATAAGCTAGAAGAAGCACATATATTAGACTTAATGTAGGACAAATTGAAGGTCGATGTTTGTTATTCCATTGGGTTGATCTAGTTGGCCATGGGTCTATTGTGAGACTTTTAAGATTTTAATTCATTGTGTAATTCTAGGGACACTGATATAATGATAAAAACAATAATGAACTGATAATGTACTATATATATATAGAACGAGGTAATTTGTTTATGAACATTTTTACTTCTATGATTAAGAAATATAATCTGAGCACATTGTTACCTACATAGTACACCACCATTGATTGTGACCTTCCTGTTACAGATGTACTTCACCATTAGTCAGCTGGCCCTGTCTGGTATCAAAGTCAACCGACTCGACATGTATGGAGAGGTAAGATAGACGCTGTACTCGATAACTGGTAGCTTTTATACCCATCTATCTGTTGGTCTGTCCATCTGTAGACGCGTGAGGAATTTCAAGGTTTATATAATCCTTATGCAGTGTAGATGTACATAATCTATACAAGGACACGATATATGCATTGACCTTTTATATGGTTATGCCCCTTTGTTAGAAATCAAAAGAACAACTACTCCTGGATGACAATTCTAGTTCATTCTAGTTCTAGAATCCCATATGGGGCAATTGTCAAGTACTGACTGCTGGTCGATGGTTTTCCTAAGGGCACTTTAACTTTCCTCCACCATCTAAACCTGGCCACATCCTTAAATGACCCTGGCTGTTAATTGGATGTTAAACTAATTAAACTAAACCAAGTTAAATAGTATACATTCCATGTCCACATTTGATTTTACTTTCACCTATCACCTACTACATCATATTAGTAGAACAAAATATGTCTCACAATGGGACTAATTCATGTACCACGTGATACCCGAAAATGTTTGTGCGGGACTAGTATATCCAGTGGTGATGGAATGACATCAAATGACGTTATCACGGGATAACGTCATTTCAGCGGGAAGATTACAAAGAATTACATTCTATCAACACTGGAGATACTAGTCCCGCACAAACGTTATCGGGTATCCCGTGGTATGTGAATTAGTTTATTTTTACGTTTTAATAATGTTTAATATTTTTTTGTGTTATATTTTCCATCAGAAATACAAGCCATTCAAGGGAGTAAAATATATCACAAAAGCCGGCAAGTTCCAGGTACGGACATAATGATTAAAAGACATATAGTGTAGCTGTATTGTGTGAAATCATGTCTGCTGAATAAACTACAGGTAAATGTGGGACTACTTGTGTTGAGAGAATCTGTGATAATTATTCTATGAGGTAAAGTGATGCGAGTGATTGATGCTTCTTCACACTGACTTAAAAGAAGTATTTCAACATCATATTCCTGGGACATCCTTAAACTCAGAAGGCTGTATTTGGACACACTTTGAGCTGAATCACCCGAAGTTATCAACTGTAATAAGACATATAAGCCCAAAAAAATTCATCATTCTCAATCTCGGCAACATGAATACCAAGATTCTAGAACTCAATTTTTGTTCTATCAGAGTTACTTCCCTTCATTTCACCCTGGTGTGGCAGTAGCTTACCAGATGGTGAATACTGATGTAAATCAAGTTTGTTCTATGTCTTTTTTCCACATCCATTTCATTGAACGATTTTTAGAATTTATTCAGAATGAACTTTACATTATATTTAAAAACCATAAAAAGTGCTCCTAGGTGTGTTAACCAGGGTATATATTGTATCACTAAATGTCATTTCTTTGTATTAATTAATTCAGAATAAATTATCAGTTGATCGGGAACAAATGTGGTGCAGAAGTGTTTATTTATACATTTATCAAGCAACATTTAAACAAATACTCATGAGAAAATAAAATAAAGAAAATCATGAATATATTCTTGTATCGAGACTAAAGATTATGTATTCAAACTTCACCATGTAAGATGAGTCAATCTTTTAAATTTTGTCTGAATTTGTTTTGAAAATAGTTCACATGATATTGTTTAAAAGGTCGTTGTTTTATCTAATCGTTTCCACATTAGTCATTCAATACATTACGCTGTATTTTGTGAACTAAAGTGCTCGATTCTGTATGATGTTGTTACAGATGTGTAGAAATTTGGAAGTATGAATGAAAGAATATATAAGTGCTTAATACCAATTAATTGTTCTGCTATACTGATGGTTTTAATTGTGAAATTATGTTAATTAGTTTTATAACATATGCTATGCATTGTATATGTATGAAGAAGTAATTAGATATTGGACAAACTGTGTTCCTGTCTGAACATATATATTCTGTTGTACTATATTTATTATATATTATTAACTCATTCACCCCTGAAAATTCATAATGAACTGCTCCAATCTTTGAATCAGAAGAGCTCAAATCAGTCTTCAGGGGTGAATGAATTAATACCATGTTTTGTTGAAATATTGGAACAAAAAAATCTTTATTGTTCTATCATATTTGTGTATATCGCTTGACTGAGTGATATATCGTCCATATCTTTCAAAAAGATAGCACAGCTTTATGAAGAGAAGGACAGGGGTTTCAATATCAAGCAGTTCCCGGTACTTTTTGCCGGTTGAACCTGGCTGTGGTACCGCCTGATTTGGGCTAAATTACATTAGATAGCATACAGATAGTATAGAAAAGTACCCCATGAAATTGTACCGCCTCTCCTGAAAGATAATGAAACCCCTGGACGGATGTACTGATGAATGAGTAGCTTGTTCAGTGGTTAAGCTATTCTTACTTCAATATCCTGTTGAGGGTTTAATCCCTGGCACAGATGAGTAAAGGTCAGGGATCACCTGCACGAACATGTGGGTTTTCACCAGGAACTCTGGTTTCCTCCCTCTCTACTTATAAGATCCCTCGTACATTTACGTCCAGACCAACTAAAGCGACATGTTTTATGCTGTAGTTGTCTCTTGTTTCACAATTGATATAAAAAAAAAGCATATAACAAATATCTCAAACTAGTTTGTTTAAATGAGATTTGGTTTTAGTTTGTACGCAATGAAAGCTGAAGAACCAATAATTTAGAAACCTGTCTTTATAATCAGGTATATATTCAAATAGATTCACTGCCATAATACGTAAATGAACGATTTTATATTTAAAACTTTAACAGTTTTCAAAATTAAAGTAACAGATATACTACATAGATTCTAGAGTTTTTCATAACTATGGTACATTCATTATAATGTGGGTTGCATCTGGGTTTAATGTATATGAGTCTGGTTAAGAGGACATAAGATAGTCCTGAACCAGAATAGATCTTACCTTAAAAGATATGTCTTGCTTATTACCCAACATACAAAAATGAACCAGAACAATAGCCTGCTAGGCACACAAAGTAAAGAGTTCAGAAAGAAAAACATGAATGAATTTCCCCCCCTTTAAATGTTTTTAAATTAAAAAGTATATTGTTGTATTCAATGTTGGTTAAAAAAGTATATCAATTGGATATGATTGTTTTGTTTAAATGTTGTATTCATTAATTCATGTACATGTATATTATATGTTACCATTCTGAAATTAACTGTAATATTTTAGTTGATTTCTTCACATTAAAATCTTGATCTAAACAAGGTGTTGTATTGTGTTGTAAATGTGAAGCCAATTTTAGAATTCTAACGTCTGACACTACATTTTAGGATCATCTCCTCATATAACTGATTAAATCTTCATTTCTTATTATCTCAGTCACCTCCGAAAACATAAAGGTTCTTTGAAATCAAATACTAGACCAGTCTATTATGAAATTTCAGGGATGAATGAGTTAAGTGGCAGGAAGGGTGATTGAGATTACCTGCCATTATCCACTTCCGTAGAGATCGATGGATACCCAGAGGGTATACGGACTGTACATAGCATTGTAAAAACAGCCTTTGCAACTTACCAGCTGTAATCAGCTGATCTTCCTTTTTTGAGTTATGGGTAAGGATTTGAAGGTCAGGATCTGATGACCATTGGCATCTGCAAATCAGCGCTTTGTCACTGGAATTCTTGGTGTGGCATGATCTACTGAAACTTAAGACACTAACACAACATTGTTCAGGTCTTCTGAGACACAAAGGCAACGATTGTTGCAAGTTAGGTCATAAAATTATTTATTTGACGAAATAACTGTTACAAGATTTCAATGAACATACATTGTTGAAGAAATTGACAATAATTATGTGAAATTCAAACTTAGCTATTGACTTATGAACTCTTGTTGTTTTTTTCCCTCCCAAGGTCAAGGATGTTCAAAAAGTCTGCCATTCACTGTTCATTGTCAAATGATTGTTCATGATATTTGGGATCATTTTCATGCTTGGCCCAGTTGTTCTAACTTTAATTAGTTTAATCACATGATTAGTTAAATTTTCACTTACATCTCTCAAATTGGCAAATGATAATGAATAGAGTACTTCAGAAATAAGTAAAATTTTGTCAATTTAACGAATCAAAAGAAATGATTTACTAGTATCTTGATTTAAAAATTGTTGTTTAATTTGACCCAGATGTTCAAGCGTTGAACAGATGATTTTCGTTAAGATTGCTGTTTTAAACAAGCAAATAAGTGGAATTTCAATCCCCCGCTCTCAAGACATATTGTAGGTAAACATTATTGAGGATAGGTTTTACCTTGGTTGAAACATGAAAAAATAAACTGAAGTCCTATTCAGAAGTAAGATGTGTAAAATAATATCTGCTAAAAGTGACTATTAAACTTGGCTGAGCTCTTAAGGCATTTAACTTTGATACTAACTTTTAAGGAAATTGGTTTACATTTGTTATCAAAGGGCCATAACTCTCCTAAATAAGGTCTGTTGTAAGTTACGATCGAAGACTTTTACCTTTGTTACTATGCTTGAAGAAAATTGGTTTTCATTTGTTACAATTATTGTACAGGGAATGGCAGAAAATGTCGTTTCTAGTACATCAAAGGGCCATAACTCCCCTACATAATGTCGGCCAAAAGTGGCAACCGAACTTGGCCAAGCCCTTAAGGCATTTGATCTTGTTACCAAGTTTGAAGAAAATCAGTTAATATTTATTAGAGTTATTTCAGGGAAATGGCAGAAAATGACATTTCTTTATTAAATCAAAGGGCCATAACTCTGCTAAATAAGGTCCGTCGTAAGTACAGGGAATGGCAGAAAATGACGTTTCTAGTACATCAAAGGGCCATAACTCCCCTACATAATGTCGGCCAAAAATGGCAACCGAACTTGCCGAGCCCTTAAGACATTTACCTTTGTTACCAAGTTTGAAGAAAATAGGTTAATATTTATTACAGTTATTGTACGGAAGTGGCAGAAAATGACCATTTTTTTTTTATTAAATCAAAGGGCCATAACACTGCTATTTAATACCTGCCATAAGTGGCGATCGAACTTGGCTTAGCCCTTAAGGCATTTAACTTTGTTACAAAGTTTAAACAATATTCGTTTTAACATTTGTTAGTTATTACACAGAAACTGCAGAAAAGTGACATTTAGAGTAAATTAAAGGGCCATAACTCTGATAAATAACATCTGCTGATAGAGTTGATTGAACCTGGCCAGACATTTAGGGCATTCAACCTTGTTACCAAGTTTGAAGAAAATTGGTTAATATTTATTACAGTTATTGTACAGAAGTCGCAGAAACTGATTTTTTTTTTTATTTAAGCAAAGGGCCATAACTCCGCTAAATAAGGTCTGTTAAAAGTCGCGATGGAACTTGGCCGAGTCCTTTAGGCATTCAACTTTGTAACTAAGTTTGAAGAAAATTGGTTTACATTTGTTACACATTGTAAGGAAATGGCAGAAAATGACGTTTTTAGTAATTCAAAGGGCCGTAACTCCGCTAAATAAGTTCCATTGACACTCGCGATCAAACTTGGCCAAGCCCATAAGACATTTAACCTTGTCACCAAGTTTGAAGAAAATCGGTTAAAATTTGTTACGGTTATTGCACTGAAACAAAGTGTTACAGACAGAAGGACAGACAGACGGACGGAGAGACGGACAAACTCAAATTAACATCCCCCGTTTCGGAGAAAGCGGGGGATAAAAATGCAAAGACAACTATTATTACTGTCATCTGTTATTGATAACAGAAGTAGCTGTGACCATTGCTTGATAAATGTATCGTCAAAGCTGTACTGATACACAACTGTTCACCACTGAAGTCTAAACTTAGACTCTCTGAATTTCAGGACTAGAACAGTCCATTATGAAATTACAGGTGTCAATGGTTTTAATTAAGTCCCATGACTCTACATCAATTGTGTTAAGTAACAGCAATCAAAGTCAAATATAAATCATACACAAGTGAATATTATTAATAATTTATTTGACAAGATGGTCAACAGTTTTTGATACATTTTTATACAACTATATGACAATAAGAAAGATGGGGACGGAAATTCTCAAATGACTATCAGTGATATATAATAATACACAGAGCCATGTAATTAGTTCGCTGTGAGAAGAGGTTTTAATAAATAGATAAAGTGTACCCCTTCCAAAGCTTATGCTTCAGAGTGGCTAAGTGGTTAAGTAGCCCTCCACCTCTTGTTCAGGGTGGCTAAGTGGTTAAGGTGTCTGACATTCCACCACTAGCCCTCCACCTCTGGTTCAGGGTGGCTAAGTGGTTAAGGTGTCTGACATTCCACCACTAGCCCTCCACCTCTGGTTCAGGGTGGCTAAGTGGTTAAGGTGTCTGACATTCCACCACTAGCCCTCCACCTCTGGTTCAGGGTGGCTAAGTGGTTAAGGTGTCTGACATTCCACAACAAGCCCTCTACCTCTGCCTTGGTCAGGTGACTAAGTCCAACCAAGAAATATATGTAAATCTGTATTTGAGACAACCTTCTTGAGTTAAAATAGATTAATTAGCTTTATATGTAAATAATATATAAAATCATTTTGTAAAAGTAGACTTAATAAACAATGAACACTTATGGGAAACTGCATGCATGGTCAAAATATCAGAATATAAAAGTGAATTATACCTGTAACTATGTTTGATTGCACATGACATTAAAATAATGGAATGCTATTTTTTAAATGAAATAAAAGAATTTTGGCAAAACTACCTCAAAAAATAAATTAAAATGAAGTATAAATAATTTGACTAGATTATCAGTACAGTGTATCAAAAGAAAAAACATATTTTTTGATGTAAATGTGTCAAAGCAGTGCATATACAGAGTATAGTCTCTTACATCATAAATCTCTCTAGTTACGGGTATGTTTGTAAAAATTGCAAATATAAATGTAAGCACATTCTGATGTATCAGAGTTACTTCCCTTTATTTCACTTTGTCAGTATTGATGGAGTGAAAGGAAGGGAAATAACTCTTGATAAATTAGACTGATGTTTGATAAGCAATGCAATGGACACTTTGATAGCTGCTCAAATCATAAAACGTGAGTTGTCCGACATCTAGATCAACTACCTATATACTAGGTAAACTAATAAATATATAGTACAGGTAACATATACTTAGATCAATTAACTATACTGGTAAACTAATAAATATATAGTACAGGTAACATATACTTAGATCAATTAACTATACAGGTAAACTAATAAATATATTAACTATACAGGTAAACTAATAAATATATTGTAAAGGTAACATATACTTAGATCAATTAACTATACAGGTAAACTAATAAATATATAGTACAGGTAACATATACTTAGATCAATTAACTATACAGGTAACTATAATAAATATGTAAATTCTTTTAAAGATACATGTATCAATTATTAACAACACATGTCTAAATACTGCACAATTACAAAACAAAATGAACCTCCATATCAATGTGACTCTGAAATATCCCCTTATATGTAACCCTGGTGAATACTAGCCGCAATATACTTCTTAGCTAGAGAAAACTCTTTAGCTCAATCAGTGTAAGACTAGGAACCAGAGGTCGTAAGTTTGATTCCTAGCAGAAGTAGTTACATTTAAATTGATATCAATGCTACCAGTTAACCCTCTGAATCCCAGAGTCTAAACTCCACTATGCTCGATTTGTACCGTAGGCTGATAAACGCGGGTAACCGACGATCCTACAGGTTATGACATGGTGGCATCCATGTAGGGACTCAGGATTAATTTTCATTGATACATGCAAAATAATTGTTGCAACCTCTTAAAACTTGAGGATGATGGAATAATTCAAAATACATTACTATTATATATATATGTATATCAAATGACTTAGTTTAATGAATAAAATTTTGATAGGTATAATGAAAATATACTTAATTCTAATAGAAATTCATTCACTAAAAATCAAACATTTAAACTAATTATATTATGCAGGTTTTTGACAATTAAGTACATTGTATATTCAACTGAAACAATACATGAACAAATCTATACATTTGTACATTTGATGATTTTGACATTGTGGCATATAAGCGACATTGTGGACTGTGTTGATAACACTAATGAATTACAACATCTTCATAAAAAATGTAAAATTTATACCTCGATATTAACCAAAAAAATTAATTTAACAAGAATATTTATTTTGATAGGATTATTTATACAAATTGTATCTATATTAAGAATAATTTAAATGTTTTTCACAAAACCTTTAAACAATTCATACATAAATATCTGAAAAGAATTACTTAATAATCCTTCTTTGAGATTCAGATACTGGTGTAGAAGCTACCGGTAGTAACATTTCCATTTTTGTCATGGACGTTTAAATTCGAAATAAGGATATCACACAAACTTTAATTCTGATGAGCGGGTTATACTTTCCTTTTCTCAAAATATTTCAAAACCAGACAAAATCGCGAGATCATTTCTAACATTTTGATCTATCAGAGCTACGTCCATTTGTTTCTACTGACACAGTGGAATAAAGGGAAGTAACTCTGACACATCTAAATGGTTACTAATGGAAAATTTCCTTTACACAATGAAATGAAAATCAGTTATCTGCCTATAGTGGAAAGGTATATCATGTTATGGGTAAGAAATTAATTCCTAAATACTTTCAGCATACATGTACATCAAAATGTTCAGTTTATTTAAAGTGAACAGTCCGGCAAGGATGGCTAAAGTAAAAATGGTGTGAACGTATCCAGTATAATTTCTTATGAAATAGAAAAATAAAATCTCTCATCAAAATCTGTCTCTGTACAAAGAAATTTATTTAAACTATAGCAATCCTAAAACGTCCTCCCGGCTGACTATGTCCGTGGTTACATTTCCACGCAGCCTCGCTTTCAATGCTTTCAACTTTCTTTATTTCAATGGTCAGAACTGGGAAACGTAAGCAGAACTTGACCGTCGTATTAATATGTGAGAACTTTTGGAAGGCCAATGAACGCATTTAGACTGGTTTTCTTTGCCGGACTATTCACTTTAATGCATTGAATACAAATTTTATAATGTTTAATTTCAATGTCTCTTGTTTTTTTAGATCATTTCAATGACAAGTGAAAAACCTTGGAATATGTGATCTTAGATCCACGTGGTGCATATATGTATAAGAAAACTTGGAATGGTTCAGTTTGGCTGATATGGCACATTCCATTAACACAATCACCCCTGAAGACTGCAGTTGAACTGTTTCATTTCAAATGTTGGAACAGTTCAGTATGAAACTTAAGGGTGAATGAGCTAAAAATACAATAAATTTTGCTGGTACAATCGGTAGGAATCTGACAGAGGAACAAACTCCTTGTTAATGGTTTGTTCCAAATACTCTGAGTCAGACTTTTAATCAATATCATTATCGTTTATTCAGAAAGAGTTAGGGACCATGCAAATGGATGGTTGTAATCTTTCACCATTGTTCCATATTGAACAATTATGTTCAAAGAATCAGTTTCAGAACTTCCCCTTGTAGAAATATGTCACAAATCTCTACGTCAGTGAATTTCATACCAAACTATTAAGGCATGTCTTTTTGATTCACTTACAGTTCCACCACATAAATACAAATAAGGCATCGTAATTTTCTCGTCTGTAGTTGGTTCTAAATTGTTAGAAGTCTGGTTTTCAGAGGTCTGAGTGGTGAGGAAGTTTTGTATTTGATTCTGTCACTAGCAGTTCTATGTGGTCCGCCTGTTTGTTTTTGAAAGCTTCGGCGATCGTCCGAGCGGCTCCAATATGTGCCATGCCAGATAAAGACTGACCATTCACCTCCAGGATTATCTGTCCAGGCTTCAAGCGTCCAGACTCGTAAGCTGACCCTCCTGGCTAAAATGCAGAGATCAAACATCAAAGATCTATGTAAAGTTGCTGATGGAAATCAATTTGAGTTATATATCTTCCTTTATCACTACCTGTATTTACTGCAAACAATCTATGATCAGTTTAGCTAAATTTCTTTAAGACACGCACAGAATACAATTACAGAATACATAATTCCATTATTCAAAGTATAAAATCTACAAAGTTGAAATCCAATATTTAAAATATAATTGTCAAGCAACTATAGATTACTTGTTTGGTACATGTAGCTAAAGTGTATATTCCTTTGCATATTACAGAGTAATCTCCCTTGTGATATTGATTGTGACGTCATTAGTTTTTAGCAAAACTTTTTTTCCTTGAAAAATATGATGTTACGCTCGCAAACACATGACATCACAATAGATACATACCTGCAAGGTCAGACAGCTCTTTGATATGTAAAGATGGAATAGTATAGCTTTGTTGTGTGTGAGTGCATGGCCGTGGGTCAGTTCTAATGACAATTAAAGTCACATGGGTCAATATTCTAAATCCTTCTGATTTTCTCAAGAACTAAAGCACAGCAATAGAGGCCTTATAAACCTTTTTTATATAAATATGATGATAAATGTCGACTTACCTGTACATTAATGACTTTAGGGAGGGGTTGTTTAGTGTTGGCCCCTCCCTCTATAGCCAGTCCCAGTGTAGGTTTGGTTTTGTGGATGGTGACAACTTCCAGAGGAATATCCCCATACTTCTCTCTGGCAGCAGCGATCAGCACAGCTTCCTGTGGAGTATAAAATAGAGCATTGATAACGATCAGTTATATCAGCCCAGCTTCCTGTAGAGTATAAAATACAGCATTGATATTGATTAGCAATCAGCACAGATTCCTGTGAGTATAAAATACAGCATTGATATTGATCAGCAATCAGCACAGATTCCTGTGAGTATAAAATACAGCATTGATATTGATCAGCAATCAGCACAGATTCCTGTGAGTATAAAATACAGCATTGATATTGATCAGCAATCAGCACAGATTCCTGTGAGTATAAAATACAGCATTGATATTGATCAGCAATCAGCACAGATTCCTGTGGAGTATAAAATACAGGGTTACATAAAATACACTAAATAGTGGTTATCATGCCTCTTCTATTTTAAAGAAAAAAAGAAGGAAGGAATGAAAAGGAAAGAAAGAAAGATAGATAGAAAGAAAAAAGAAAAAAAGAAAGAAAGAAAGAAAGAAAGAAAGAAAGAAAGAAAGAAAGAAAGAAAGAAAGAAAGAAAGAAAAAGATGGAAAAGAAAGAGAAAAAGGAAGGAAGAGTATATCTAAAAATCAAATTCAAATACAAAAGTACAGTATTCCAAACACCTTTTTTTCCCGTTCCAGAATCGCCATTTCCACTGTGGTATAGACCTGTGGTCTCGGAATACGAAGTGGTACAATATTAAGTAAATTATCCATGGTTGTGTTAAAGCTGCTGTAGTATCGTGTACTGAGGAACATAACAGTGGCAGAAATTACAACCTCACACTCGGAAATCAGAAAACAGTTCCAGATCCAACATATCAGACTTCCCTCTCAAAGATTCTTCGTTGCTTCAGTCAATAGAATAGTTTAAGAGTCGAGTTTTGAAAATGATATCATTATAGGCAACCACTAGAAGAATCATTAAAGACAACAGAAATCAGTTTTATGGAGACAATAAATGTCTGCTACCATATCCTGTATAATAGCTTAGAGGATTCGACAGTTTTCAGACTAATTATATTATATTAAGATCTTATTTAGTACAGTAAAACTAGTCATAGAAGACAAACATTTTGCAGACCTATTAAATTCATCCTCTTTCATCACCACACGGAGCTAATACTGATTAAAAAAAAGCCCAGCTGACTGTCAGGGCGTTGACATCAATATATATGACACATGATATGGTATTCCATGGTGATCTGAGAATATCATTAGGAAATACAATACTGTCTAATTAGCATGAACTTCTGTTCTGGTTACACTGATAAGAGGTGGCTAATTAGCACACTGAAGCATATTGGCTGGCAGATTTAATTAATGGTCATTCCTGGAGGATCAAATACATGTTTTCCATGCTGACATTATGGCCAAGTATTGGGTGTGGTTCTGTGACACAGGCTTAGTTCAGGTATTGCCGTAATTCACTGGCATCTAAGATATTGACATATTTGGAATGATGAAATTAAAAGTGATGAACCTAAATGCAGAAATCCAAAAACAAAATTCATACAGCAAATGTTATAATTAACTTATGATGCATGCCTTAATTATTTTATCTACAGACGTATAGGTACATGTATACAATTTGAATAAATATCACAACTTGCTTTAATAACTATATTTGTAGACTTTCATACCGTGATACATGTACTGATCATGAACAGGTTTTCAGGATTCAGATTGAAGTTTAACATTGTACACCTTATTTACTATAAATATGGATATATCAGTGAGTGGTTGATTTTGGTTATTTGCCAGTTAAAACATTTTCTAACGTTGTTTTTCTCATGATAATTATGCCAGTTACAAATTTACAATATATTTTCATATCTATACAAAATATTTTGTGTTTTTACGCTAAAAAGGCCTAAACTCATGTAATTGTAACTACTTAGCATAAATTTCATCCTTGTATATATTTCAGGTTTGCAGTATTTCAGTGAGTTCCATGTTTTTTTCTTTTCTCTTTTTTATATTTCAAAGTCATACATGTAACATTCCCTCACAGTTCTTCATTATTATATTGCCTAGCATTGCGCTATTATCTTTCATGGTTTCAATATTTACTCTTTAAAGATGCTCCACCGCTGACAAACGGTATTTTTTCACTATCAAAAACAGGAGCAGACGATTTAGTATTTTTCTTCAGTTACAAAAGCTTACTTTACACCATTACCACCATTGAAAAGTTTGAGCATCTAATTTTACTTCAAGTTAAAAATATTAAAAATAATTAATTGCATCCCAAACAAACTCCGTGGCACTATATCCTATATGGAATGATTTACTGAATGTGCATGCACCAAAGGCAATAACTTATTTTATATAATTTTTTATGTTAATTAGACAATTAAACACCAATTATTGTTCAAACGATGAATATATCATTTATGCTCTGCCGGCGGTGGAGCATCTTTAATCTAAAAACATTTTCAGTGTTGTTAATAATTCTCTCTTACTAGAAGACAATATATACAGATGTTTTCATCCAAATTTATCTGCATTTCAACAATAGCATATATTCACGACTACATGATTAGTAACCAAATTAAATATGAAAGTTTTATGTAAATACATATCAGCTCAAAATGTGACAAATATAACTTAAATGCCCAATAAATAACTGTGTATTAAAATTCTAAAATGATCAGTATGTACAATTACTTGCCATTAAACTGCAAATTCGCATCTAGTTATAGAACAATATTGGCAAAATGAGTTTCATTTTATGTAATTTGCAAGACAATGACTTATGATATTTCAAATTTGTAGTAAACCTTTTGAATAATTCTCATATTTCTTCAGTGTGACAATTAAAACTTAAAATGAATAACATTTCATATAGGTATATATATATAAGGAATGCTATGTAATTGAATCTGGACTATGTTAAACCCTTACAGGTACCGTATTTCACCGCAAATAAGATCCCCCTCCCAGAGAAGAAATAAAGGTCAAAAGTGGTGGGGGGTCTTATTTGCTGACAACCCGCCTGATAACATCGATCTATGAGGTCGCCATCTTGGATTTTTTTAATGTCCTGTCATTGTTGTAACAGTCATATGACAGATGGGTAATAGCAAGATGTTCAAGTATTTATAATAATAATGAAGACGTATGGGTAAAATGAAATCAAATGTCATGATCAATTAAAATATAAACAATACTAGGGCAGTTGTAACGTAAGTCTGAAAGAGAAACCCACATTTTTGCAAGAGTCACGCGGTAATAACTACATTAAAACATCGTAGCAAGTATTTTTGTATCCAGAGTAAAATACGAAACTTTGCGGCTAATCATATTATACTGACTGCATAAAAAAACCATGGCGGCCGAAAAGTAAGGCATGGTTTCTCCAACTGATCGTGAACTACAGGTACATTACGTTCACAAATAAACATATTTGAAACTGTAAATGCCTTAAGTAGATGTTTTAGGTAATGATTGTATTTTTGAGTTAGAATCCACGACTGCAGAAACGATCTGCATCAATGACGAATATCTTTGCTGATTCTTGTAAAAAATGACAAGCCGTACGAACACTAAAACGTGTTTACCATGCCGATATGAAGTGTTCATGGAAACATATATTGGCGTATTTTGTTGAAAATAACCTCCAATTAAATATGAGCACTGTCCACAATTCTTACTTATTGATAATTAAATTAATTCACATGTGAATTAACTTGAATTAAATGACGAAAATAACAAGCACACAAACAGTTGTTTACTACTTGATTTTTCTATGCCGATAAAACAAATAAAAAGAAGTTCCGATACAAAGTCATTTTGGTGATATTTTTAATTACTCCATTGCTAAAATCTATCATCCAGTAAACTGAAAAATAGGTGGGGGTCTTATTTTGCAGACATCCCCCCTAAGTCTGAAAATGTGTCAAAATAGGTGGGGGGTCTTATTTGCGGGAGGGGTCTTATTTGCGGTCAAATACGGTATCATTTAGAAATTAATACAAGGCAGACAGATAATAGATAGAGTTTGTTTCCATGGCAACAGGTAGGTGTAAAATGATACTGTATGCTATTGTAAGTGTCATCTGCTGTGGGTATAGGGTTTATATTACAAGATCTGTATTATCATATACATACATGAAGATCAATACCACTGAACAATAGATGCATGTAGAGCGTGGATTTCTAGTGTCATATAATATATAGTATCAGAATTGATAGATAAACATGATCCAAGTACGACACAACAAATGAAAGTCGGTTTATAGGTAATACATGTACTGTTGGGAATATTAGCAATAACAATTTATAGGAATACACACTTAATTGATGTAACTACTGTATAGTGCTTTATTTTCAAAGATCAATATTTCACGGTTTCTAGCGATGGAAGATATTCATGGTCCACTTATTCATATGATTCTTTGAACTATTGTTTTTATGTTAATAAATGAATTTCTGAATATTTCCTTGTTATTTAGAAACTATTCACAGCTACAGTCATTTAAGGATGACCTATCTTGTATGCAACATGTTACACGTGTGAAATATGTATTTGGTATGTTTTGGAGGCTGCAGTATATTCCTGTTGTGTCTCCTTGCAATAGTGGAAACTTTTGACCCTTTTTCAAATGCTACCTCGCTGAGACATGCTGCAAAAGATACCGAGGGAGGATAAATAAGCTACCATATATTAATGGGTCTGAATTTTAAATGGCTTTAAAGGAGGAGTGTCAATTTGGTCCCACTAGAGTCCATGACCAATAAGCATTATTTTTTGTTTACAGATACCCGGTGGTTAGTACATCATGATATGACCAATGATTAAGGTCAGGTTGGAATCCCTTGTCAGTTATGTGGGGTTAAGCAGGGAGGACTATTTTCTGTTTTGTCCAATTTTGCTGGAACAAAATTTCTGAATGATATTTCATGAATTATAATGCATTGATATTTTAAGAACAAAACATATTTGAAAATATAACTTTAGATAAAAAAAAATAGGTCACAGTAACCTAATTTTGTGAAATATCGATTTTGCAAGAATAAACCTCATCTGGTACCATGATATACCAGGAAAAAAAATGATATATATCATATATATTGCAGTGAGCAATATATTTGAATATTGTAAAGTTAGGCAAAGAATAATATGGATTAATGGATGGTATGGGGTTGGGCAGGGGGAGCAGGTGAGGGGTGGGTTGTTATTTTTTTTCTTCTTTTTTTTTCTAATTCTTTTTTTGTTTTAAAACTTTAAAACACAAATACATTGATTGTTTATGCTCAGAAGTAAAATAAAATGGTTCAAATATTACTATTTTTCTGCAATGAATCACATTTGAGAGAATGTAGATATACATATATACAATGCACATTTGAAACATTTACAGAATCATTTTTGCACTATAAAAGAAAATTTAAAGCAGTTTTTGAGTAAGTTTATAACCCTCTGATTAAAAACAACAACATAAATAGGTATTTTAAAATTCTAAAAATAAAACTCCCCCTCCCTGCTCCCCCTCCCCAATCCCATTCCTTCCATAATATTATTTCCTTAAGCTTATAATATTCAAACATATTGCTCTATGAGTATAATAATGCAATATAATATGATATAACATTTTTTAAGGTATATTGTGGCACTTAATTCTTTCAAAATTATCATTTTGTAAAAGTAGGTCACAGTGATCTGTTTTTTAACATCAAGTTATATTTATCAATATGTTTTATTTTCAACATATCAATGCATTCTGATTCATAAAAAATCATTCAAAAATATCATTTTATTCCAGCAAAACTGGACAAAACAGAATTTGACCTCCCTGTTTAACCCCACATAACTGACAAGGGACTTTGCCCTGACCTTAATCATTGGTCATACCATGATGTCCTAACCCCTGGGTATCTGTAAACAAAAAATAATGCTTATCTGTCATGGCCACCACAGGGTCCAAATTCACACTCCTCCTTTCATTTTCAATTGAATTTAAATGCAATCTTTTAAATAAACAAGGGCCCAATGACCACTGTGACCTTGAATGAAGGTCAAGGTCATTCTTTTGAACAAATTTGGTAGCCCTTGATCCCAGCATGCTACAGGCCCAATATCAGGTCCCTATGCCTTTTGGTTTTTAAGAAGAAGTCTTTTAAAGAATTTAGCCTATTTGACCACTGTGACCTTAAATGAAAGTCAAGGTCATTCATTTGATCAAACTTTGTAGCACTTTATCCCAACATGTCACATGCCCAATATCAGGTATCTAACCCTCTTGGTTATTAAGAAGAAGTTGTTTAAAGATTTTAGCCTATCTGACCCCTCTGACCTTGAATGAAGGTCAAGGTAATTCATTCGAACAACCTTGGTAGCCCTTGATTCCAGCATGGCACATGCCCAATATCAGGTCTCTAGCCCTCTTGGTTATTAAGAAGAAGTTGTTTAAAGATTTTAGCCTATCTGACCCCTTTGACCTTGAATGAAGGTCAAGGTCATTCATTCGAACAACCTTGGTAGCCCTTGATTCCAGCATGGCACATGCCCAATATCAGGTCTCTAGCCCTCTTGGTTATTAAGGAGAAGTCGTTTAAAGATTTAAGTCTATTTGGCCCCTGTGACCTTGAATGAAGGTCAAGGTCATTTATTTGAACAAACTTGGTAGCCCTTGATCCCAGCATGCTACAGGCCCAATATTAGGTCCCTAGGCCTCTTGGTTATTAAGAAGAAATTGTTTAAAGATTTTAGCCTTTTTGACCCCTGTGACCTTGAATGAAGGTCAAGGTCAAAGTCATTTATTTGAACAAACTTGGTAGCCCTTGATTCCAGCATGCCTCAGGCCCAATATCAGGTCCCTAGGCTGTTTGGTTATTAAGAAGTCGTTTAAAGATTTAAGCCTTTTTGACCCCTATGACCTTGAATGAAGGTCAAGGTCATTCATTAGAACAAACTTGGTAGCCCTTGATCCCAGCATGCCACAGGCCCCATATCAGGTCCCTAGGCTGTTTGGTTATTAAAAAGAAGTCGTTTAAATTTTTTAGCCTTTTTGACCCCTGTGACCTTGAATGAAGGTCAAGGTCATTCATTTGAACAAACTTGGTAGCCTCTATCCCAGTATGTCACAGGCCTAATATCAGGTTCCTAGGCCTCTTGGTTATTTAGAAGAAGTCTGATAAAGATTTTCACCTATTTGACCCCTGTGACCTTAAATGAAGGTCAAGGTCATTCATTTGAACAAACTTGGTAGCTCTTCATCCCTTCATGCTATAAGTCAAATTTCAGGACTCTAGATCTCCAATTTTTGGAGAAGAAGTTGTGTAAATGGAAAAGTTGACGCCGGACGGATGGCCGGACAGCCGGACGACGGACACTGCATCATAGCATAAGCTCACTTGCCCTTTGGGCAGATGAGCTAAAAAAAAATCAAGAAATATAAATACTGAAATATTATTACCTCATTAAAGTGGTTCACCATCATCTCAAATTCTTGAGCCCAAGGTCGTTCATGTCGATCCAAGGTCGATGAAGCAGATCTGGCAGATAAGGCGTCGTCAATATCTATTGGGTTGTCAGCTGATATTGTCACTCTATCAATGGAAAGTTGACATTTTTTGACAAATAGATCAAGCAAAATTGAAATAATTTTGAAAGCCCTTCAATCATATTACCATCAATCATATTACCATCAGTCTCTTACACACACAAGGAGCTAGGTCAAGGTTATCAATTACATAAATTTTTAAATTGCATCAATATGATTCAAGACCAATCAATATCTGGATGTTGGGGTTCATGGCTAAAGAGAATAAACTGGTTATAACTTAAGATTGAGAAGAGTTTTTGTTTGATTTTGATTGCATTTTGTTTCACAACAAGGGTAATTTAAGGACAACATAAGTTTGGAGGTGTAGGAAAGCCAGAGTACCTGGTGAAAAACAACTGCATAGAAGACCATGTGGCAACTGTCCTACATGGGATTCAAACTCACAACTATAGGTGGGGCGCTTGTGATAATATGTCAGGACATCTGAACCAGTGATTGAGATGCAGAAGAAGCTGAACTATTTATTTGTAACAGCATAATGGCCTTTCAGATGAATGAATTTGAAGTCATTTGCCATATAATCCTTTAGAAATCAAAGGGAAAATGTTAAGTTAAAGAAAATCTTTCCAGTACAAAGTCTAAGGAAATAGTAAAATAGATTAGAAATTGTAATCTAGAGGTAGATAAACAAATGATAGATGAATTTGCACTAAACCATTTTCATTTTTATAGAAATTCATTTGAATCAAATAAAATCAATCCGGACATGCCAGGTATGTTCCCGTATAGACTACAGGAAGGTTTCACAAAACAGAACCAAAAAGTGTAATTAGCAAAAACAATCACAGATTGAAATGTTACCATTCATCAACAGTGTATTCTACAGGTATATAGAAAGTCAGGAATGTGAAGGTCATGTTGCGCCATCAAAAATGAGTAAATAAGTAACTTCTGGTTTTTTTTTTTTTACAAAAGAATACACATGTTTAAAGTACCTTTTGGAAGGGAGGAAAAGCAAGTACAAAAAAAAAAAATAAAAATAAAAATAGAATAAATAAAAGTAACCAAAAAGTAAAGATTCAACCGTTTTTATTGAAAGTGTATTTTTATGTGACTTTTTTTTCACAATGTATTTATAATGTACACTCAAAATGAATACATGCATCCTTGATACTCCAGGGGTTACTAACACTGTCATTATATCCATCCCTGGAGATTATCATAGCAAAACTGGAAGCAGTTCATTCTTTTGATGTAAATCAAAGTACCAAACTGTCTTCTCATTTCAGCTTGCAAACAGAGCATCTTAAGTTTTACTATGAAATATTCGATGGGTGGATAAAAAACAGTGAAAGTAACCAATATCAAGGATGGAATACATGCAGTTAACAAGCAAATTCAATGGATCTAACTAAATTGTGTAAAGGAGAGTAACTTCAGTGAAATAACAGCTCTACCTTTTCCGTTTTAGGGAAGATGTCATTCCCATAAAGTATCTGAGAAGTAAATATCAATAAATATGACAATACTTAAATGTACACAATCTGAATAAAAAAATCTCTGGTATCATGTCTATTGGGAAATTTTGTTTTTGTAAATATAGGTATACTGATGGTTGCATCTTAAGTTTGTTTACAAACTATTACAGTTTTCTGTTAACCATCACAAAATATAAACCAGCTCATGAGAGCAGTTAACTCTAAACAAATTAAAACACAGAATAAAAAAAACAAAAATTACTTTCTTGCAAACTCCAGGATAAATATTTTTGAACTCTTAAAAAACCCAACACTGAAAATATTGTTCTTATTAGGTATTTGCATTATGAGCAAACAGATATGACAAATCTAACCGTTTTATAACTTTGTTTATTCGAATTACTAAAAAGAACATGAATAAAATATAAAAACCACAAAAAAATGCTACTGATGATTTTTTTAGTAATGATTTTATGACAGATTGTTTACAGTTTGAACGAGAAGATAACCAAACTTACTGTTCTTGGTCATGCTGTGGAGTGTTGTCATGGCGACTGCCGCCATTTAAATCCACACCGCTGTCATCATCTGGGCTGTGGTGGTCAGGTGCCTGGATATACAATATATACATTATGTTACTTTGTCTATATGAAACCATGATGTAATATGATACAAGAGGAGACATAATGTGATAGGATGGTATCACTTACTAATGTCTTGTGTTCATGTTTGGGGTGTATCAATGTGAACTTAATGTAGCAACTTGAACGAATGAAACCATAATTATATTGCATACAAACTGAGTTCTTATACTTATGGTATAAATAATACAGATATAAAATAGGACGTAACATGCCTTTATTCAAACACTTATGTTAAATATGTTATCTATCAACCATCATCATCATCGTCATCATTATCTCACAGTCATCAATGGTACATACATGTAATTTTTTTTTTGTAATTTATTTTTTATTTCATTTTCATGTGCAATAACATACATTTTTATCAATCATCCTCATCACCATTATCATCGAGTCATCAAGGTTATCAGTTATTTTATCTAGGTAACAGGCATTTTGGTAATGTAGTTCATTCATACTAACTACAAACATATTTTTTACCTACCTTGCCATATGCATGGACTTCAGCGTGAATGGTATTTTCCATACCAACTCCAGAATCACGATTGGATGAAGCTTGCTTGTGGAATATAAAGTTATTATTTCTATAACTGGAATCTTCTGGTGACCTTTTGAACTCTGACCTTGAACCCCTTTGACTGATGTCCTCTGTTGATCCTCTAACCTCTGACCTTCGATTCCCAGCCCTTGAAAGAGGTCGAGGTGTTGGTGAGTTGGTTTTTCTGTTAATGATAAAAGAAGAAATTTTATCTAGGTTAATTAGAGATCCCAGCATGTCAGCCATCTTGTCTTCCAATTGGTCCCAAAATGCAATTTGCATAACTACCTGGTAAGCACCAAGGAAAAACTGTATATGAAATTTTTGTGATAGTAATATCTCATCAGTATTTTCTCAGAATTAGTGCTAACAAACTTCAATTATCAAAATTCAAGATGGCTTCTAGTCTACCATCTTGAATCTGAATCAGTGTCCTTGGCACCAAGGGGAACCTACAAATGAAATATTTGGAAGAAGTCCCTTCCATACATTTTGAAAAATAGCAATAGCAAACAAGAGGAATATCCTCTATTTAATTCTAAATGTAGCCCAGCAAGTTTATTGTGTGATAACAGAAACATGGTTTACCTGATGGGGACGTTGGTCACAGGACTCCTTGTGGGAGTTTATTCTGTGATTACAGAAACATGATTTACCTGATGGGGACGTTGGTCATAGGACTCCTTGTGGGAGTTTATTGTGTGATTACAGAAACATGATTTACCTGATGGGGACGTTGGTCACAGGACTCCTAGTGGGAGTTTATTATGTTATAACAGAAACATGGTTTACCTGATGGGGACGTTGGTCACAGGACTCCTTGTGGGAGTTTATTGTGTGATTACAGAAACATGATTTACCTGATGGGGACGTTGGTCACAGGACTCCTTGTGGGAGTTTATTGTGTGATAACAGAAACATGATTTACCTGATGGGGACGTTGGTCACAGGACTCCTTGTGGGAGTTTATTCTGTGATTACAGAAACATGGTTTACCTGATGGGGACGTTGGTCACAGGACTCCTTGTGGGAGTTTATTCTGTGATTACAGAAACATGATTTACCTGATGGGGACGTTGGTCATAAGACTCCTTGTGGGAGTTTATTGTGTGATAACAGAAACATGGTTTACCTGATGGGGACGTTGGTCACAGGACTCCTTGTGGGAGTTTATTCTGTGATTACAGAAACATGATTTACCTGATGGGGACGTTGGTCACAGGACTCCTTGTGGGAGTTTATTCTGCGATTACAGAAACATGATTTACCTGATGGGGACGTTGGTCATAGGACTCCTTGTGGGAGTTTATTGTGTGATTACAGAAACATGATTTACCTGATGGGGACGTTGGTCACAGGACTCCTAGTGGGAGTTTATTATGTTATAACAGAAACATGGTTTACCTGATGGGGACGTTGGTCACAGGACTCCTTGTGGGAGTTTATTGTGTGATTACAGAAACATGATTTACCTGATGGGGACGTTGGTCACAGGACTCCTTGTGGGAGTTTATTGTGTGATAACAGAAACATGATTTACCTGATGGGGACGTTGGTCACAGGACTCCTTGTGGGAGTTTATTGTGTGATTACAGAAACATGATTTACCTGATGGGGACGTTGGTCACAGGACTCCTTGTGGGAGTTTATTGTGTGATTACAGAAACATAATTTACCTGATGGGGACGTTGGTCATAGGACTCCTTGTGGGAGTTTATTGTGTGATAACAGAAACATGGTTTACCTGATGGGGACGTTGGTCACAGGACTCCTTGTGGGAGTTTATTCTGTGATTACAGAAACATGATTTACCTGATGGGGACGTTGGTCACAGGACTCCTTGTGGGAGTTTATTCTGTGATTACAGAAACATGATTTACCTGATGGGGACGTTGGTCACAGGACTCCTTGTGGGAGTTTATTGTGTGATTACAGAAACATGATTTACCTGATTGGGACGTTGGACACAGGACTCCTTGTGGGAGTTTATTCTGTGATTACAGAAACATAATTTACCTGATGGGGACGTTGGTCACAGAATCCTTGTGGGAGTTTATTCTGTGATTACAGAAACATGATTTACCTGATGGGGACGTTGGTCACAGAATCTTTGTGGCAGTTTATTCAGTGATTACAGAAACATGATTTACCTGATGGGGACATTGGTCACAGGACTCCTTGTGGGAGTTTATTCAGTGATTACAGAAACATGATTTACCTGATGGGGACATTGGTCATAGGACTCCTTGTGGGAGTTTATTCAGTGATTACAGAAACATTAATTTTTCTGATAGGGACGTCGGTCACAGACAGGACTACTTGTGGGAGTTTATTGTGCGATTACAGAAACATGATTTACTTGATGGGGACGTTGGTCACAGGACTCCTAGTGGGAGTTTATTGTGTGATTACAGAAACATGATTTACCTGATGGGGACGTTGGTCACAGGACTCCTTGTGGGAGTTTATTGTGTGATTACAGAAACATGATTTACCTGATGGGGACGTTGGTCACAGGACTCCTTGTTGGAGTTTATTGTGTGATTACAGAAACATGATTTACCTGATGGGGACGTTGGTCACAGGACTCCTTGTTGGAGTTTATTGTGTGATTACAGAAACATGATTTACCTGATGGGGACGTTGGTCACAGGACTCCTTGTTGGAGTTTATTGTGCGATTACAGAAACATGATTTACTTGATGGGGACGTTGGTCACAGGACTCCTTGTTGGAGTTTATTGTGTGATTACAGAAACATGATTTACCTGATGGGGACGTTGGTCACAGGACTCCTTGTTGGAGTTTATTGTGTGATTACAGAAACATGATTTACCTGATGGGGACGTTGGACACAGGACTCCTTGTTGGAGTTTATTGTGCAATTACAGAAACATAATTTACCTGATGGGACATTTGTCACAGGAGTCCTTGTGGGAGTTTATTGTGCAATTACAGAAACATGATTTACCTGATTGGGACGTTGGTCATAGGACTCCTTGTGGGAGTTTATTGTGTGATTACAGAAACACAATTTACCTGATTGGGACGTTGGTCACAGGACTCCTTGTGGGAGTTTATTGTGCGATTACAGAAACATGATTTACCTGATTGGGACGTTGGTCATAGGACTCCTTGTGGGAGTTTATTGTGTGATTACAGAAACATAATTTACCTGATGGGGACGTTGGTCACAGGACTCCTTGTGGGAGTTTATTGTGTGATTACAGAAACATGATTTACCTGATGGGGACGTTGGTCACAGGACTCCTAGTGGGAGTTTCATCTAAAGAAGAATCGCTGTATCTATAATCAGTCATTTGTGCGAGCTTGTCCTCAATCCTGTATTTGGAATCCATCAACCGATTCAGTCTTTCTTCTGCTGAGGTAGGGAAGGATGGTCCAGGTTTAGGAGAGGGTGTGTGTCTGTGTTCACTGACCAGACTGGACTGACTGGACGATGGCAGTAGTGGGGACATTTCGTGGTGGGTCGAGGCTGGACTGGCCATACTGCTACTGGACTGAGTGTAACCTTGGTCACTAAACTACAAATGAACAGAAATATTAACATAGGCTTGGTTGTCATAATTTTGACATTGTTGTGTAACCTACATTGGGTGTTCTAGCACACACTAAGTTATCATGGTCAAAGTATCACTAAGGATGAAGGGAGATAATTCTTAAAAATTACATTAGAATTTTGGCATACTACCTGTGGGAGATGGTCGGGGAGAAGGTCCACAGTCCCCTCCACACTGATCTGTTCTATAGCCAGGCGTAGTGCCTCCAGATCACTCTCCGATATCACCTACAAAGTAAACAGACCTTGATGCTTTACTTGTCATATCAAATAAAGATTGGAGTGTGATTATCTACACCCACCAAGATTTAATTTTTTCTCACATTGAACATCATTTCTTTACTTAATGAGCGGACATTTTTCCTCAAAGGCCCACTGTGTAGATTAATAATAATAAAGATGACTCATTTTGCTATTTGGTCAGTTGTCAAACTGTTATTTACCAAAAAGTACAGATTAACCTAGTAACTTAGATTAAAACTTTCCTACCTGAGATGATGGAGGTCGTTTGTCAGCCCATCTCCTAGAGACGTCCTCTGACCGGTAACTAGAGTTATCGGAATCCTGGACAAAAAAAAAAAAAAAAATTAAAAAAATTAAAATAAAATCAAGACATTTTTTACTGTATATCTGGTTCTTTTCACAGGGATGATATTTTCACAATTTCGCCAAATATTGCAACAATATGTAATTTGATTGGTCAATTTGATAGCTTGATCACCAGGATGTGATCCTTAATGGGATGTTGTCAGATCGTTTATGAAACGAAATGAGCTTAAGTATCTGTATTTTTTCCATCAGATTGCATGAAATCCAGGTCATATATCTTATTCTTAATTGTGATGTATGAAGAGTACACTACCTGTCTTGAAGATGACACCTGTGACCTTGACTTTCTTCTGCTGCGAACTTTAACCTCATTTGATGAATATCTGTCTGGATATTTGTCTGCATGTTTATCAGAAAACAGGAAGTCAGCTGGTCGTGCCTGCAGCAAAGACAGTTGCTTTGATAACTTAACTTAAAACTCTCAAAAAACTAATTCCAGAAACATTTTATTAATTCATAATATAGAATAATGCAGAGGTGTTTACTTAAACACTATTAGAATACAGTAAAACCCCTATAACTCGAACAGCAGGGGACCCGATCAATAATTCGAGGAATACAGGGTATTCGACTCATCCGAGGTTGGTCATGATCGACCGTTGACAGTCAAAATGTCCGGTCTCCCTATGACAAACAATACATTGCAATGACATTTTAATTACCGTAGTTTCAGCATTTTGGATTTTTTTATGAAAGTGTTTTTGATAGCAATATCAAGTTGAAAAAAGATGTATTACATAAAATGAGGATTTGAAAATACTGACGACAGAGTAAATCAAATGTAAACGATCGTCAAACGTGGTACAAAATACCATATTGGTTAAAACAGACAATGTGTACAATTTCGATAATTTAATTAACAAAAATCATTTAACAAATTTACAAAATAAATACACACTATAAAGTTATTAACCAGCATGCATATTTACGAACAAACAACGATACCTATGTCTACCTTGTAAAAGCGTTAGGTTACACGTGTTCACGAGGAAAGTTACGAAAATACGATATGCGGGAAAAGATACGGAACGCACTGATAAAAACGAACATGGGTCAATGTGATTTGTACATAGCACTATCAAATGTTGGTATCGTTTATATCTTTTGAAAAAAAAAAACCCACAGAAATTAAAAAAAAATATTGAACTTATACAGGAAGTCGGACGTCAGCGATTTCTTACGACTCTTTTGTCATTTCACAATGCGTACTTTCTATCAACACGAATCAACGAATTTAACGCCTTTTCTGAAATATTCAAATAAAGTTTGCATGAAACAACGACTGGCGATCGTGAAGGTAGGTAATACTGACACCGTTAATCCCTTAATTACCGAAAGGCTTGATACGACACCTGTATAAACAAAGGTCGTGAACTATTATCCGTAACGGTCGGTGCAGTCAGGTGTGACACAGGTAAACAATTATAAAGGGCCGAACACCTGTTCGACGAATGCATGGGTACATACTATTTATTTGCTCAAACGGGGATATATTCCTGTTCGAGGAATAAGGGGTATTCGACGAATAGCTGTTCGAGCTATCCGGGGTTTTGTTACATAGATTATATAGGGACACTGTCGGGACTGTACGACCAGTTCGACGAATAGGGGGTATTCGAGGAATCCGGGTTCGAGTTAGAGGGGTTTTACTGTATTAGAGAGTTATCTACCCTTGCAGCTTGGTATTGCTTGTTATATCATTTTTTATGGGTGTAACATCATAGTTTTTAGAGAAAACAAGAGGCCCATGGGCCTTTACGGTCATTTGACTATTGGCACAATACAACATTGTCGTTTAAAGATTATAGCCTTTTTGACCCTAGTGAATGAAGATCAAGGTCATTTTTAGAAGCAAATATGGTAGCCCTTCATCGAAACAAGTCACAGGCCCAGTTATTTAAAGATTTCAACCTATTTGATCCCTGTGACCTTGAATCATGGTCAATGTCATTAATTTGAACAAACTTGGTAGCCCTTCATCAAAGCATGCTGCAGGCCCAATATGAGTATCATGGGCTGTTCAGTTTTTGAGAAGAACTTGTTTCAAGATTTAAGCCTATTTCACCCCTGTGACCTTGAATGAAGGTCAAGGTAATTCATTTGAACAAACTTGGTAGCCTTCATCCCAGCATTCTGCTGGTTCAATATGAGCATCCTAGACCTTTCGGTTCTTGAGAAGAAGTCGTTTAAAGATTTTGGCCTATTTGACCCCTGTGACCTTGAATGAAGATAAAGATCATTCATTTGAACAAACTCAATAGCCCTTCATCCAAGCATGTTGCAGGCCCAATATGAGAACCCTGAGCCTTTCCACTCTTTAGAAGAAGTTGTTTAAAGATTTTAGCCTATTTGACTCCTGTGACCTTAAATGTAGGTCAAGGTAATTCATTGGCTCTTGGCCTCTTAGTTTTTCACAAGAAGTTGTTTAAAGCATTTTAGCCTATTTGACCCCTGTGACCTTAAATGAAAGTCAAGGTCATGCATTTGAACAAACTTGGTAGTCCTTCATCCCAGCATGCTACACTTCCAATTTCAGTACCCTTGGCCTTCTGGTTCTTGAGAACAGCGGATGGCGCTTGACGATGGACGGTGTATGATGACAATAGGTCATCCTGACCCTTCCGGTCAGATGACCTAAAAATTACACAAGAGTTATAACTATGTAATATGCAATATGAATTTACAATACATGTACGTAGCTTTCACATTATGAAAAAAATATTCTCACCATTCTTGATTCTATTTCCCGCTGTTTAGTAAGCAAGTCAAACTTCTCCAGATCTCTAGCATGGATTATGTTTCTAATCTCCGACATCAAGGTGTACTGTAATACAAAATACGGCATTGACATTTTTAAAAGGAAACTGTGAAATTAAAAACTTTAATAATTATGTGGAGTCTCAAAAGTTATAAGCTTATACCATTGATTAATAATATAATTATAATAACTTCACTAGAAAGTTATTTTAAAGAAAAAATTAAAAATTTTTATTTCCATAACACATGCAGCCTCTTTGGATTATATTGAAGTTTAGATAAAATGTACTGTAAACAACTGCATTTTCGCATGCAATTCAAATTCGCATATTTTTGTATGTGATTAAAATTCACGAATATATATTGCACCAAAAATGTTTCAAAAACATGGGTGCAGTCTTAGAACAGTGTGAATCTTATTCTCAAAACGAAAATTTCTGTAAAATAGCCGTTAGACATAAAACATGAAATGAAGTCACAGCAAAAATAAGATTTGGTTAACAATCATAGTCTTCTACATTGTTGTCATCCATTTTGTCTGTTGGAATGTCCATATACCTTTGCGTGTGTATTAAGTAGCTCAGTCAGGGCAAGCACGAGTCCCTCGACCGTGATGTGGTCTCGCTGATACTCTTTCAGGTAGTATCGCATTGTTCCATGCTCCGCCTCGTTCAGCTGCTGACCTCCGACCTCCTCGATCATGTTCCATTTAGAGTTAGCCAGCGATGACAGCATCAACTGAGATCCAGCCCCTTTGGAAAATCCTGACTGTACAAGAAAAGTTATAACATTTATAATCACATACATGCCAACCCTTCCTATTTTGGAGGGAGACTCCCGATTTTTTACCCCCATTATAGGCCATTTTAGGCCATTCCAAATTCTTTAATATTCAAAATGTCTAAAATCTGACTATACCATCAGAAAGAACAGGTCAAATATGCAAATGTCAACTTTTAATTTCTTCATAGGAGGTTACTAAGTAGACTTTCTTGAGGTTAAAAGTTTAAACACGTGAAATTACCCCCAGGGGGATTTCAAAAAGTTGGCAAGTATGTAATCATATATTATTGCTGTTACATGTCATTGTATATAAACATGGGTTAGGTTAATTATCAAAACCTCAAAATCTGCTAGCTTGAGATATCTGGAAAATAGTAATACTACAACTATCCAAATGAAATTGGCATACAGATATGAAGCCAAATATGCCTCCCCCCTTCCCATGTACACTTCATGGGCAGGCATTTAAATGTGAATTATGAATATGTTAACAAAAATACTCTAGTTTGATTTATTTAGTAACAAAATATGAACTTTTGGAATGAATAAATAACTTAATTGATTTTCTTTAATGTAATATAAAAAGCAAATGCAAATAAAAATATAAATCAAAGTGGTAGTAGGAGATATCTCTAATACGCCGATTCCGGGATACAACATTCAGTCAGTTTAGTCATGTGACTTTCATCACCACGTGACTTAATTTAGGGCACATTTGAAACAAAATGGCGGCATATGTAATGATTGTACACGGTTGGAAAATTACATATCATGACAGAACATTTAACATTAATTATCAGAACAAATTGTATTAAATTTAATCCAAATATGCACGAAAATTAAATTTGGACACTTAATAAGGAAATGACATGTAAATTACCGCATCAAATGGAGCTGTCGCCTAGCAGTTGAAAATCAACGGTAGCTGACGTCTCACTCACATTTATTGTATAACTTACCTCTGTGCATTTTTCCAAAAATCAATAACAAATAAGAAACACAAAACATAACAGTTTATCTTAGTTCCGTTATCGAGCAAGTATTACCGACTATGACCTTTACCCGGACATTGATATTCTCTGCCTATAAGTGTCACCGCCATGACGGAAAAATGTGCCCTAAATTTTTCGCGGTCATTTGACCAAATCAACGTTTTCTACCTCCTAACCAGAAGAGTTCCTTGTATCCCGGAATTGGCGTATTGAATACTGTTTTATGGAATTTGTACCAGTTAATGTACCAGCACAAATCTGCTGTATCTGTACAAGGGTACTATATATCTAATTTTATATATTAATGTCATCTTTATACAGAAACACAACAATTCACTAAAACTTATTCAAATTCGAAAAAAATATCTTATACACTATACCAATTAAAAAAAAAAATAAGATGTAAAAATACTTCATTCAACAATATGAAAATAGGCAAAACAATAATATACTATAGATAGACACACATGCATATATGGGAGTTTAATTAATGAGAATGAGATAACATGAAGGATTTTACAGGTAGCTATATACAGAAAGTGTACAATCTTAATATGATAGCATGGAAACAGTCATACAGGTAAAGCTGGAGGGTTTTCATTCTTTGCATATTGTCTGTCCTTGGCCTTGAATAATATGTCTTTAGTTTGTGAGGGAAAAATTACATCATTTTCTCTGAATAATATGATGTTTATAAGCTCAAAACCACAAGATTCACAATCAATACTTTTCTGCAAGGTAAGATAATTAAATCTGTAATAAGCAAATAAAAAATATAGACATTTTACAAACACTGAGAAAGGTTGGCAGGCCTAATATGTAAAGATATTGAGATCATTTTTTCACAGTAAAAGGCATAAACAAAATGCATGGTAGATATAGACTTACCAAAGGATGTGATATGATTTATATTACATGTGTTTCACAATCAAGTCAATGTGGTACAATACTAGGGACTATATAAGAGACTTTACATACAAGGGAGACCAAAGGGGTTAAAGGTCAGACCTATATATACTTACTTCTGGTTGTGGCTAGTTAAAGGATACAGAAATATTATCTGTTTATCTCAAATAAGTACAACTCAAAAATAACATGAAACAGGACATGCCAAACTGAAACACCTTAATCTATATGGCACTATTGGCTTCACCTGTTTGCTTTATCAAGCGGATGCAATATCATGAAAATAACTAAAAAAAAAAAAAACAACAACAGGGTCTATTGATTGATTTTCCAAAGCAACAGAAGAAAAAACTAAGAGATGATAATTGCAACCATTTTTGTAAAGATTTCAAGTCAAGGTAAAAATCTTAAGTTAAAGATGCTCCAGCGCTGACAAATGATATTTTTTCTCTATCAAAAACAGACGAAAAAGTATTTTTCTTCAGTTACAAAACTTACTTACTTTACTCCATTACCAACAATGAAAAGTTTGAGCCTCCAATTTTACTTCAAGATTAAAATATCAAAAAGAATTAATTGCATCCCAAAAAAATCTGTGACACGATATTCTTTATGAAGTGTAGTACTGATTCTGCATATACCAAAAGCAAAATAAATTATTTTATATCATTTTTGGTGTTAATTAGACTTATATATACAATTAAACACCAATTATTGTTCAATTAATGAGTATTGTGTATGCTCTAGCAGCGGTGGAGTATCTTTAAGGAATGTTCACTTAACTAGGTCCTCGACCAATACGTGTGGACTCACCTTGGGAATGCGCTTGCGACTTGACGCGACGCTCGGTGTACCTGTACTTACATTGGGGGTGAGAGTACTGGAGGACGTTAGGGTGTCCGTACTCAGGGACAGTCTGCAAATATCATTGTATATCATGTAATATTAATGACAATTTGACTCATTCTAAAGATTTAAGAACCACATTTATAGAACTGCTATTGTAATGATAATGATAGTACAATCTTGTCAAGAATTTATTGGATTGACAGAAATATTTGGTATTTGAAAATTTTCACCTTTTAATTGATACATACATTTTGAGATATATCGTTTCCCAAAACAATTTTTTGATAAGCCCATCAAGTTTGTACTCTGCAGCATATCATATATGTCCTTTTTTCAAATTATAAAATTTGAAGCAATGTTAGTTCAATTTTATTTTCAACATGAATTTTAACAACTTTATTGTGACCAGTAAAATCTGTTTATAACAAACCTCTGGGGACCAAAAAAATCACTTTGTTACAAGCAAAGTTCATTATACACATGTTATTGATATTTTACAGGCATATTGTCGGGGAATGAAAAGTACTATGTTATAACCATGAATTCGCTGTAAGTGTGTTCGTTATAAACATGTCTGACTGGACTTACTGGCTACTGGATCTGGAGCCTGTCATCAGGGACTGATTAATCCACTGTGTTTTGTCGATTGTAGTCCTAGCGAAGGGCAGTTTGCCGATGTCTTTGAGAGTGATGACCATGAGACGCGACGTCTTTAGCACACGTACAGCTTCAGCGTGTGTTGTGTCCAAGAAACTGTGACCATTAACGTCCAAAATCTGGTCCCCTACCTATAACATGTTTCATATTTACCTTATTATTTCAAGACTTTTTGTTGCAACCTTGTGTAAAGCCTACAGGGTAATTAAATGCAGTATGTGAAGGACGCAATATGGTTTACATTACTGAAGTCTGAAGTATCACTAAATTTAATTCTGGTCAGAAAAAGTTACAGCAGAAAGTATCACCAAATATAGACTTTCAGTAATAAAGCAGATAAACAGTTAAGGGATTACTACCATACAAACTAGGGCCTGTTTCCAGTAAAAGTAGGCAAATTTCCTTTTTCGAAAAACAATTGTCATTATGTAAAGGTTCTGAGCTATACTTTACCTTTAGGCCGGCACTTTTGGCCACTGACCCTTGGTCAACACCGGACACGTAGATTCCAAGTCCAAACTCCAGACCGCCTCTGATCATCAAACCTAGCTTGTCTCTTATTCCTACCGCTACATTTACCTGGAAACCATTAAAACGATCAACTTATAAAGCTGACAAGGAATGATTAGTATAAAATCTAGCTCATGTTTGATGTAAAATCTGCCAGGAAACATTAGCAATTTAGCAATTAACAATGTACTTTATAGCTACTTATTTCAAAAGAGATCAAGCTGTTTTTTAATCTTGACTTGTAATCCTAAAATATGAAGTACAGGAATAACCTTTGACCTTTAACCTTAACTGTCAATCCCAAAATATAAAGCATTATATTTGATCTTTAAACTTAAATAAGAATCCATAATCTATGACCTTTGACATTTAACCTTAACTGATGATACCCCAAAAGATGAAGTTTGACTTTTAACCTTGATTTATTGATACCCCAAAAGATGAAGTTTGACCTTCGACTTTTAACCTTGATCAAAAGAATCTACCTTCCTCTCATCGCTGCTCTTTAGAAGTAATAATCCACTTCTGCGCCCGATCGTGCCAGCCTCTAACTTGGCGATCTGTTCTAGTTCCGGTGGTGGTGATACTGTTCTACCATAGGGATCCACCCATTTGTACATCTGATGGATCTCAAACGATCCAGGGATCCTTCCCACTCGACACACAACCAGCTCCAAGCGCCGGGCAGACTTAATGATCTGAAGCAAGGAAGATTACAGGGTATAGCTATCTTTTTAGGTAATGCTATTGTTACACAACCAGTGGATATTGCCTAGTACAATGTGTACACTGTCACATTCATCAGACAAATGATCAGGCAGACTAAGTACACAGAGATGTAAAAAGTGTACAAATTGACATCAAACTGAAAGTCTAAATTTGATACTTGATATCAAGTTTGATACGGCTGAATGATGCCTGCTGTCAATTTCAGCCCGTTACAATACTATAGCAGTGTTGTACAATCCCTGACTTTTATTTCAAACATAACATTTATTAGTTACATAAGTAGTGTCTCAAAATCAATGTAAAACCAATACAGTTTATAATTTAACAGGAGAATACCTTGACTTTGGATGTAAATAACTGTCGACTTGACAAAAAGAGGAAGGAATACAGTAGATATTAGGTAGCTCAATTGGTCTGTAGAAGAACAGGAATATCATACACATGATTCCACACAGTCAGTGTCGACTGTACTGATCTGAGGAATCAAACATGGATCTCTGGTATGGAAATCTATGACTCTACCGAACGGCATGAGCCAAGGAAGTATGCTCCGTCAGCTGAGTAACACGTAGTCAACACTATGTACAAGTCACATCGACCCGATCTTTTTACAGGTCTATATATAGTCTGCCTAGTGTTCACAGACTCCTGGGTTTGATACCATGTCACACTCCTACATTTATTCCTGTGACATTACACCAGATGTTTTTCTTCCAACCAGGACCTATTCTTTATTTCGAGAAAATATGAATCTGGTAATTTTGCTGTTATTTTAAGTTGTCAATAGTGAAATGGAAGTCTTATAAACATGCAATGATTAAAATCATTTCTTAAAGCAAACCATTAATATTGTATATATGTATATGATTCTTTTGTAATGTTTAATTATTTTATATCTACCCATAAACTGTTGGTCTGAAGTATCATTTGGAACATGTAGCCACTAAAAGAAGAAAAAATATGACCATTTTCAATTTGAATGGAGTCCTATATTGGCCCCAAAATGCACTACAGAATATTCACAGGCCCAACTGTGACTACAAGTTTCTTAATAATGTTTTCTGGGTTAGGAGAACCAGATAGGCATTCAATTATTCTACGGAACTAAACAACAGACATAGCTTCAGTTCTATTGCTTGGCTGCACCACTGCACCATACCCAAAGCATTCGTATTTGCCTGCTTGTAAACAATAAAGTCAAACTTTGGCAGATTTCCAATATAGTTAAAACCAATTCCTGATGGTCTACAGCTTCTTTAAGAGAGTCTATCTAATCATAAGGAAATTAGAGACAATGCAGATACAGAATCATCTGGTAATGAAGTATTATATTACACATTTATTGCCCTAATATATATCATATTTCCCCAGGGCAAAGTCCACAGAAAATATAACTGAACAGATAAAAACCAATTGTTATATCTCATTACACCCAGGGAAATATAAGAACTGAGCTTGTTGAAGCAAAAAGGGTCAAAGCAGAGCTCTCTCTAAAACTGAGAAATGACACCACTTGAGAGAGTTAACCCCCTTTATACTCACGGACAAATGTTCAAAAACAACTGGAACCAATAATCCTATGGAGAAATAACCTCAAAACCAAAATATGATCATGTTGTAAAATCAATACTACAATCAAATCAAAATAACGAAAAATATTATGCATGCTATATCTTATTTGTCTTGTGGAAAAAAATGTATTTGTGCATTTATCTAGTTCTTTCAAAACATCTAACAGATGAGAAATAGAATGTTGACACTCTAAAAGAAATAATGCTATCCATGTAATTTAACATTCTATTCAGGTCTGAAAACAATTTGTTATATGTTCTATATTCCACTAATTAGAGTAACAATTGCTTTGTAGAAGTCTATGAACTGTACCCTTATAATCATTTAAGGCTATGCCAATTAATTCATATTAGTTGTAAAAATATCCTTAAAAAAAAGTTAAGAAAGTTCCCTAAACCTTACAAACATGCATCCAGGATATGATAACTAATCTATAGAAAGGTCTTGACCATCAAGCCATCATGACCACCCAGAAGTGGATGTTTATTGGTGGAATGTCGGAAAACTTGACCACATGACAACCATGACCCAGAAATGGATGGTTACTGGTGGAATGTCAGAAACCTTGACCACATGACAACCATGACCCAGAAATGCATGTTTATTGGTGGAATGTCAGAAACCTTGACCACATGACAACAATGACCCAGAAATGGATGGTTACTGGTGGAATATCAGAAACCTTGACCACATGACAACCATGACCCAGAAGTGGATGGTTACTGGTGGAATGTCAGAAACCTTGACCACATGACAACAATGACCAAGAAATGGATGGTATCTGGTGGGAATGTCAGAAACCTTGACCACATGACAACAATGACCCAGAAATGGATGGTTACTGGTGGAATGTCAGAAACCTTGACCACATGACAACCATGACCCAGAAGTGGATGGGTATTGGTAGAATGTCAGAAACCTTGACCACATGACAACCATGACCCAGAAGTGGATAGGTATTGGTAGAATGTCAGAAACCTTTACCACATGACAACCATGACCCAGAAGTGGATAGGTATTGGTAGAATGTCAGAAACCTTTACCACATGACAACCATGACCCAGAAGTGGATGGTTACTGGTGGAATGTCAGAAACCTTGACCACATGACAACCATGACTCAGAAGTGGATGATTGTTGGTGGAATGTCAGAAATCTTGACCACATGGAAACAATGACCAAGAAATGGATGGTTACTGGTGGAATGTCAGAAACTTTGACCACATGGCAACCATGACCAAGAAGTGGATGGTTACTGGTGGAATGTCAGAAACCTGATCACATGACAACCATGACTCAGAAGTGGAGGGTTACTGGTGGAATGTCAGAAACCTTGACCACATGACAACCATGACTTGGAAGTGCATGGTTATTGATGGAATGTCAGAAACCTTGACCACATGACAACAATGACCCAGAAATGGATGGTCACTGGTGGAATGTCAGAAATCTTGACCATATGACAACCATGACTCAGAAGTGGATGGTTACTGGTGGAATGTCAGAAACCTTGACCACATGACAACCATGACCCAGAAGTGGATGGTTACTGGTGGAATGTCAGAAATCTTGACCACATGGCAACAATGACCAAGAAATGGATGGTTACTGGTGGAATGTCAGAAATCTTGACCACATGGCAACCATGACCCAGAAGTGGATGGTTACTGGTGGAATGTCAGAAACCTTGACCACATGGCAACAATGACTCAGAAGTGGATGGTTACTGGTGGAATGTCAGAAACCTTGACCACATGGCAACCATGACCCAGAAGTGGATGGTTACTGGTGGAATGTCAGAAACCTTGACCACATGGCAACAATGACCAAGAAATGGATGGTTACTGGTGGAATGTCAGAAACCTTGACCACATGACAACCATGACCCAGAAGTGGATGGTTACTGGTGGAATGTCAGAAACCTTGATCACATGACAACCATGACCCAGAAGTGGATGGTTACTGGTGGAATGTCAGAAATCTTGACCACATGGCAACAATGACCAAGAAATGGATGGTTACTGGTGGAATGTCAGAAATCTTGACCACATGGCAACCATGACCCAGAAGTGGATGGTTACTGGTGGAATGTCAGAAACCTTGACCACATGGCAACCATGACTCAGAAGTGGATGGTTACTGGTGGAATGTCAGAAACCTTGACCACATGACAACCATGACCCAGAAGTGGATGGTTACTGGTGGAATGTCAGAAATCTTGACCACATGGCAACAATGACCAAGAAATGGATGGTTACTGGTGGAATGTCAGAAATCTTGACCACATGGCAACCATGACCCAGAAGTGGATGGTTACTGGTGGAATGTCAGAAACCTTGACCACATGGCAACCATGATTCAGAAGTGGATGGTTACTGGTGGAATGTCATAACTACTTCTGAAGAATATCAGAAGCTTTCAACAGATAACAACATTGACCTATGGATAAAAGGAGGATGAAATTAAATATTAGGATCATTACAACTTATTCACAGCTACCTTGAGGGTAAAGGTCATTGGTAGAATGTCAGCAAATTAAAATGAGACCAATTTTAAAGTTGAAGTTCGCTGTAGAATGTTCAAACCCTAACACAGTTGACTGATCATCAGACAGTATGTAGCCAGGCCTCGTGCTTGCATATGCACATGTTTCCATTCAAAGTTGGAGCAAACGTTATAGCATACCGTATTCGGCCCAATAAGCACCTATGTCCCTATAAGCGCCCCTTCCCTTCTTGAGGCCTCGATTTCAATTGCCCATGCATAAATAGTGACCAAAAAATACACAAAACTATATAGATGTGCAATATCTTAGTCTTATTAGCACCTTTTCATTTTTACAATTTTTTAAACGCCAGGGCACTTATTGGGTCGAATACGGTACATTATACAAAATGCAAAGTCACAGGTCGCGTTGATTGACAGCTGGAGATATGCCAAAAAACCTTGACTACAACCTCTATATATGAATAAGCAAATAAACAAATGTATATAAAATAAATAACAACTGAAGCTGAATAACATATACTAGCTGTTAACATACATATTTCAGTAATGTTGTTATACATTTCAGATTCTAATTTTAATGTCAAAATAAGTTTCTTCTCTAAATCTCTGAAATTTACCTGTATGTACACATGTTCCCATATACTGTACTATATTTAACACATTTTGATGACTTACCTGGAAAATGAATGATAATGTAATTATAACATCCTTCCAATGAATTTTTAGTGTTTGAAAGATTATACCACATTGACTGTAACTGCTTTTATAAAATCAAACTGAACTAAATGAAAACTTGCAGTGAGTCTTTGTTACCAAAGAGATGAATTTTTCATCACCTTAAGGTGTCTAAACTGTTTTACCATTACAGGTGAAATAAAACAGCTGTTCTAATCAGATTTCCGTCTAATCAATATCTAATTCTGTATTTCAACATAGTACCTGGCTGACTACAGTTACTGAATTAGAACTATTTATCATTGTATAATGTTTTTTTATATGTCACTATATGCCACCCTTCCCCTTTCAAATGTGTTTGCCACCAACATACACTGACCCAGGTTCAATTTCCAAGAAAGACTCTCAGTACTTCAACTTGGAGTGGTCTACAGTACCAAATGTAACTAGGGCAAGATAAGTATGCAGCCAGTTGGAATCGAACCTGCGACCCCAGACTTACTGATCCCCAGCTTGGGGCAATGAGCTAAACAGCAATTCCCCCTAGCACAAAGTTAGAAGGTGACTATAATTAAAACTTAATATATTTTTTATAGATTACACTAATATCATAACAATAAATATTTCTGTAGATCCTTAAAATTATTAAGTACAATAGTATTGAAATAAGAAACTGCAGAAAATAACACTCTTCATTGCATATAATGTACCTAATATGATCAAATTTGTTAAACATATAATTAATTAATTTCAATAGGTTAACGAGGCCTAGAACACACCAGACCTAGTGTATCCTCATCCTAATGCCTAGGTAAACCATCAGTAAGTAGTGATAAGTATATTGTATAGATCAGAGGCCACATGGGTAGATTGACCGGGGTCATCAATATTTAATCTACATGGCATAGATCTCCTCTAGCTATAGTCTGCCAACCAAAGCCATGCCGCTCCAATAAAACTATCGAAAACATCCTATCAAGATCTACATGCGTTCTCCACATTAGTAAAGCTCTTTCTATAATTAGCACTTTGTTAAAGTCTCTGTTGAATACAACATAGACTACATTAAGTACGGACAGGAAGTCTTTGAGAGTGTGTGTTATTGGCCTGTGTTGTAGCCGTGGCAGCATCTGATGGGTCGGTTGTTCACCATACCTTTGCCTTCCTGTCTTCGTTAATTATTCATCATCCAGGTACATTCTTATACCAAGTCTACACATAAACAAATCTGACTGAGCGGTAAATTACCCCAAATCATGTTATAACATTATTTACGGTTGTATTGTTCATTATTAGCAAAATGAACTTGTAAGTACATGTAATGAGATTACTGAAAAACAAATTTAAATTATACCAGTAATACATCTAATGGTGCAATGATCCAAGTAGCAAAATTAGTCTACATATTTTTGTAGCGGGGAATTTTGTATTTGCTTGAAGCTGTAACTTCATCTAAGATTATATCCAGGTAACAGGAGAGGAGAATCCGTAGCCACCATATATACCAGGGTTCGAAACTGTGACCACCAAACCCTAGCCAGATGCTGCTTCCTAATCGAGCAACCTGGTTGGAGATAATCATGTAATCCAATCCAGTTATGTTACATCTATGCATATAGATAGGCATTTGGACATTAAAATTACTATTTATTGATTTTGATTTTTTTTCCTTCTTAAATGTAATGTGTTTTTGAAATATTGAGTTCATGTATGGGGACCCTGAGCAAGACCTTTGTCATGACCTTGACTTTGACCTTGACCTATGTACATAGCAATAAGCTTTAAGGCAGTAAAATGTATTTTGATGTTATATATATAATGTGATTCTTAAGCAAAATTTCATTTTATCTTAAAATTGAAGATATACCTATTAGTGGTGTTCCAATTAATCAAGTTTGTCAAGTATCATTTGTTTGGGGTGTTTGACCAATTAATCGAGTAAGAAATCCGTAATCGAGTTTCATTGGAATTGCCAGACGTCATTAGAAATGAAAGTGTATAATAAACCGATCAGTAAAACAAGCAAGAATTGGAATAGAAAACTTTTCGTAATCAATTGCTTTTCACAAGTTGTGTGTGTATTGGCTCACATAATTTCAAACATCAAGCCTCTAAACAAAATGTAGTAATGTAAACGCACAGAGGAGTATGATTTTATTGGTGAAAACATAAGCAACCTGGCAACATGTGTAGAAGAAAGTTCATACGATTTTCCTGGAAAACGTACACACGGTCTTCAGTGGGGCCAAAGAAAAATATAATCAATTTTAATTAATCATCGATTGGTTACACAAAACTGATTTAATTGATCATGAAATTGCAACCGATTCCCAACACTAATATTTATTGCTATAACTAACTTTTCAAAAACAAAATGCTCCAGAATTACCTGACATAAGCTAACCAACTGACATCGAAGAAGAGGTATCAGGTATCTTTTTACTTACTTTACATAGTAATAATCCTGGGGTTAAAGATGCTCCACCGCCGACAAAGCATAAATGATATTCATCAGTTGAACAATAATTGGTGTTTGATCATGTATATATATGTCTAATTAACACAAAAAATGATATAAAATAATTTATTTTCGCCTTTGGTGCATGCGCAATCAGTACTTCCTTCTATATAGGATATAATGACACAGAATTTTTTTCGGGATGCAATAAATTATTTTTCATTTTTTTTAACTTGAAGTAAAAGTAGAAGCTCAAACTTTTCAATGGTGGTAAATGGTGTAAAGTAAGTAACTTTTGTAACTGAAGAAAATACTAAATCGTCTGCTCCTGTTTTTGATAGTGAAAAAATACAATTAGTCAGCTGTGGAGCATCTTTAATTATAGTCAACTCTGTTGTTAAACAGGTACCATAAAAACTTGTGTAATTTTTGCACTTTTTCTGTCCAAAAATAGAATTTGAAGTTAGGGGTGCAAAAATTACATTGATGGATGGAAAGTTTGAAAATTTCATCGGGAAATCTGTCCATTCTAGGGCTGATGATCTATGAACATGTAATTAATATTCTATTTATCTATAAATGTACACAGTAACCGACAGTTATTGCTAAGTATACTAATTAGTACAAATGCAATACACAATATATACCTGAAAAGAAGCCACTAATAATTGATCAATATCCACAATGATTTACAACCACCTTCTTGATTTCTGACAGAGATAATGCTTCATCAATTAATTACCAGTGCACAGGTTAATGACCAAATGGCTTCATGACCTGTAGATATATGATAGAACGTAAAATGCTACATAACACAGGTCATACACAAACTGTATAGTTGTCTCATATACAGTGTATAATCATGTAGTTTTGTGTCAATATCACAATGGCAACAGGTCAGAATTTTCATAAACTTTAAAACAAATTATCCATTTACTATTCAAAAAAGCATTTTAAAGTCTAAGTCACATTCATTATCATCATTTCATTACTTGTACCAGAAGTAAATAAAATAAAAGAAATAAAAACAGAATGAAAATATTTGGCAAATATCGGAAATAAAATCCAGCATCACCTGCACAATTTTGATGTTCATTGTACATAGATGTACATGTATTTTCTGATTTTATATACATGTGTATATATATTGGTAAAAGAAAATAGCTGTTCAAAGTTGTACATAAAAGGGTTACTGGATCTCCTAATAGAGTCGACATGGCATAAACCCAGGACATAAATTGGCAAGCTGTAGGTTATTTTTTTTCTTTGAATGATGCAGACAGACTGCAGCACATAAACCAGTTGTACTGTACTTCATATCAGATATGAAACATTTTTAAAATTTTATGCAGTATACAACTGAAAAGATATACAGTGCATGCATGTATTCTTACCTGTAATATTTGACAATGAGTTTTCCAAAAGGATTATGGAGGGTTTTTTTTATGTAGCCACTCATGGTGAAAGATAAATCCTTTCCAACATGAATATGAAAAAAACAACATTTCGGTCTGATTTTTGTCAAGGGGCCTTGTCCCTGAAACTTTGCCAGAGTACTGCCCAGAACCCAACACTCCACCCCCACCCAAGGGGCATAATGTACAAAATTGTACCCCCAGACTTGCACATTTCTAAATTAAGCTTTAACTACTTTCTTTCGTGTGCAATTTACTTTCATGAATTTCGGATTCAAATTAAATTCATGAAAGTATTTATCAGCGAATTATGATCTAATCATATCTATTGATAGGAAATTCCATTCAATATTTTAATACACAAATTTTAATATTGCAAACTTATTTTGAAATAAAAATCATGAAATTTAAAAGCCATAAAAGAAAGTTAGTTTACAAGCATATTTATAATGTATGCACAGGTATTTAATTTGCCTTAATAAGAAATTAAGAAAAAGTTTGTATTACCTTAACAGCTTCATCATGAGCGATTTTCTTGAATGTAATGTCGTTGACCTCCATAATCATATCACCCGGTTGTAGGCCTTGTTTGTCTGCAACACTCCGTCCATCCACCTTAGAGATGTAAATCCCAAGTCCATACTCTGATCCTCCTCGGATACTGAAGCCAAACCCCTCCTCTGGGTTAGGGGGCTGGCCAAGATTTACTCGGATAACCTCGTTAGGTTGTGGAGTAAGGGACACCATGGACCCAGATCCTGCCTTAGAAATCCTCGTACTTTTAATGCTGTTGTTTATCTCGCCCCTATTATGTAAAATCGACACCGGCGCACTCCTAGCTGATCCTGATTTCATGGTATGTTCGGATTTCAATTTTCCACCGAAAACACTTTTTGTTGGTTTTTTCTTGGTAGATTTTTCTGATTTTGTGCTCCTTGACAAACTCGGTCGAGGTTTTCGACGAGGCTTTGAAGAAAACGTCACTTGTGGATATTGTTCTGATGAGCTTGAAACATGAGTATTTCTCGGAGCATGGCGAGATTTATGAGAAAGTGACTTTTGTGTTTTACCATTTCCTGTCAAACTGTCGAATGCCTCAACATCCGCTGATGGCATAACCTTCCGAATGAGTGCAAGTAGCTGTCGTTTGGACTGTGTGTTGAGGATAGCCTTAAGTCTCCTGACAAATACTTCAACATCTCGATGAGTGTGGTAGTCGTTTAGAGCTCCTACAAATAATGTTCTCTCATCTTCCTCTAGAATGCCATTTAAGGCCTCCTGAAGACGACGGACATTTACCGAGAGTGATCTGTGCCTTGAGCTCTGTATGGACCTGGGACCTTGGAGATGTGACATGTTGCAGAATTCACAAGTCTCTGAAATCAAGAAGAAAACAATGTTAGTATGCTATACATGACCTTAGTAAACTTCAGACAAGGCAAGCTTGTTGAACCAGAAAAAACAATTGAACAATCAAAGTTTGAATTGAAATTGGCCGTTTATTAGAAAACATCAGTTTAAAATAATATTGAAATACAAAAACATTTAAATGGCATAAAACCATATCTAGTATTAATATGGTAGGTCCTATATATAAATCAACATGCCAATAGATTTTACATTACATTCAATTATTGTAAATTTTGTAACTGTATATAATTGGGTTCTTGACAGACAAACAATTGAGAAAAAAGAAAGAGAAATGTTGCAAACTATATAGTCATTTGGTGATGAATAGAAATGTCAGAGCATTAATCTGTCAAAGGATCAGTTTGATGTCATTTGTACATAGGGTTAAGTCTCTTTCACTCAGTTGACAGAGCATGGAATGTTATTTTAAGATATGACTCAGCCAGAAGAACCGTTGGTTTATCATTCCACAGAGACCTAGTTTGGATTCATAACCAGAGCACTCAACAGGAATGTGTATTTTCCCTATTTATATTGATGCCAAGATAATTAACTAATGAAAGACAGTTTTGGAGTCTCAAGTTGAGATTTAAGAAATCACAAGAAACACAGAGAGTAATTAACTTGTAAAATGAATGAATTGATGTGGTTTGTAGTGCTATATTATCTCTGTCACTCAGCTGACAGAGCAAGCTTTTTTGGCACTTGACAAGGATGTGCAGTTCGACTGTTTTCTCTGCTCTTCTGAACATTTTAGGTTTTGGAGTTACCCCTATTGAAATTAAAACCATTCACCTTGACAGCCAGGTATTTACCCCTATAACAGACATCAAAAGAGAGAGGGTCCTGTTCAAACAAAAGTTTTTTTCTTTGGGCTCCCATGTTTTTTGTCATACTCCAAGACCCAAAGCATACAACCAAGAGATTTGCATCAATTGTATGTCTTCTTCCACATTTAATGTAAGATAAGTTAATTTAAGTTTATACAGTATGTTGTTATTGCGGAAATCCAATTTATAAATTCATATATTCAGAGATATTTGATTGTAGGTACATGTACCAAGCCAAGACAATATTTACAATTTTTGCATATCAATTATACATCCATGTACTAAGAAATCAGTCTTACAGAGGAATTTCAAAAGGAGTTTTGGGTCTGTTCCATATTCATTATACTGTTACAAACACAAATATACTCTTATTGTACTGCATATACAAATACAGTGACATTTTTAATCCAGAGTATGTGGGTTAAACCAATAAACACAATCAACAAGTATTTGATAACACATGAAGAACATGTGAAAAATACAAATTCCTGTCGAGCGACCTGACCAGGTCTGCCACTGCTGGATACAATCCATAACTTACTCAGTCTGTGTTCAATCCTTTGAATCTACTCCTAAAATTGGAAGAAGAAGAAGACCTGGATCTCTTGTGTGAAAAATTATGACTCTACCGAATCAGAGCCAAAGAAGCATGCTCTGTCAGCTGAGTGACAGACCGTATTTAGTACACTACATAATGTACATGTATGGACAAACCACACCAACCCGCTCCATTTATATGTAACAGGAGAGGAGAAAATGTAGCGGCCAAACTGAGATTCCAACCTGGGACCTTGGAACACTAGCCAAATTCTCTACCGTTGAACTACCTAGTAATATAAATGGTATCAGAAAAACAAATTAATTCTGCATACATACTAACCCTACACGTGTATAAGGACTTATTACACTCTGACTTCATTGGTTGGGTATGCGACACACGACGCAATGTTAAAAAACTAACCTCTAACATTGTTGGAGTACATACATACAATTATACAATGTATATATTAAAGTTTGAATAATTTAAAGCATCATCACATATCAAATTTAGGTATCATTAGGTGATATACACGCATCTACCATCTACAATGTACTACATGCCTATATGTTAAAAGTCACACCTAACACATACACCTACAACTGTACAAGTCCATGCACTCAGCCTCTAGTTTTTGCAAATATCTTCATTTACTCACCTCCGAAATCCAATATTTTCTAATTCACAAAATTAATGTCATTCCATAAGGTTAAGTGTGTATAAAAGGTACGGCAAAAATGCACATTTTTGTTCAGTTTCACGCTCATCCATCGTTGAGTATTGTTACAATTCCTTCTTGTTCTATTCTAGGTTCTTCTCATTCAAGATTCATGAGTTTGTTTATACAGGAAATTGGAAATTTCGCGCGCACACTCAAATACCTTTACCGGATGTCGTGTCCCTCGTGTAAACGTTTGTCAGAGGCTATCGATTCCATTACAATTCAAACATCCTAGTGATCTGAGTATTCCCGTGTAAGCTGAAGTGTAAACTGAAAGTAGAGACGTGGGTAACTAAAACCGTTATGTATTCTGTGTTTCTTTAAAATGTTTTACCCGAGTTAAGCAAAAGAAATATGTTACACGAATACAGAGAAAACTTAAGGTGACAAACACAACCGTTCCTCATAATGAGGGTACAATGACATGTTTCCTAGCCAAATAGTCTGTTGGTAACAGACCACTGTACATCTACACTGCATGTAGCTACTGTTGTAGCGGAAAAGATATCACCCTCTGACTGACAGTCAGAAGGTGATATCTTTTCCGCTACAACAGTAGCTACACTGCATGTAGACGGCTGAAATTTAATTTGTTATCCATGTACGGTAAAATGTCTTGTTCATAAATTTGTTTTTGACATAGAGGGGCTTGTACAAAGATGCAAGTTATATTTCCAGTTTGGAAACAAAATTTATTTCATAGCCATGAAGTTAGAAAATAGTGACATCAATGTTTCTGATTAATATTTCAGACTACTTGATAACATAAAATACGTTTAAAAGTATAATTCCATTGATTTTCCAATGGATTATTTTTTCTAAATCAATACGCAACATTGATGTCTCTATTGTGACATCATAATAACGTCGGGTTTTTGCTCCTGTAAAAGGAGCGGGTCGGTGTGACTTGTACATAGTGTTTAATATGGTCTCTGTCACTCAGCTGACGGAGCATGCTTCTTTGGCTCAGTCGGTAGAGCCGTAGATTTCCACGCCAGAGACCTGGGTTCGATTCCTGGTCAGGGCACTCGACAGGAATGTGTATTTTCCCAGTTCTTCTACATTGGCGCCCAACTAAATAACCCATGGAAGGTGGTTAAAGAGTCTCGGGTTGAGATTTAGGAATCAAGAAAAACAGGGGAGTAGTGTAAAAGGAGCGGGGTCGGTGTGACTTGTACATAGTGTTAAATATGGTCTCTGTCACTCAGCTGACGGAGCATGCTTCTTTGGCTCAGTCGGTAGAGCGTAGATTTCCACGCCAGAGACCCGGGTTCGATTCCTGGTCAGGGCACTCGACAGGAATGTGTATTTTCCCTGTTCTTCTACATTGGCGCCCAACTAAATAACCCATGGAAGGTGGTTAAAGAGTCTCGGGTTGAGATTTAGGAAATCTCAGAAAAACAGGGGGAGTAGTGTAAAAGGAGCGGGTCGGTGTGACTTGTACATAGTGTTAAATACTGTCTCTGTCACTCAGCTAACGGAGCATGCTTCTTTGGCTCAGTCGGTAGAGCCGTAGATTTCCACGCCGGAGACCAGGGTTCGATTCCTGATCGGGGCACTCGACAGGAATGTGTATTTTCCCTGTTCTTCTACACTCCATTCTCAGATTTTTTATTCATAGTATGAAGAAAAGGAACCTGCTAATCAGAAAGTCAGATTTATTATGAAAACAAATAAAAATTCATTATATATATAAATATTATTTTCATCAAACTTTATTATGAAAAGGGGGCCTAAAGATAAAAAGAAAAGTTGGAAATTATTATATTATTGGGTAAATTGTAACAGAAGAAGAATGGGGCTCGAACCTGGAACTTCCGAATACTTATCCTGATGTAGTGATGCTCTACCAATTGAGCTATCTATAGCAGGATTGGACTGGGTCAATCATCGGTGACCAGATAACGTAGCTCAATTGGTAGAGCATCTGGCTAGTATTCAGAGGTCTGGGGTTCGAATTCTGATTTTACCACTAAATTTTCTCCTCTTCTGTTACATATCTATGATTGATCCAGTCCAATTCCACTATATTTTCATTAATTATCAAAATACCACAACGGGTTTCCAAAGAATTTTACTGCATATTACAATCTTTTTCAGTTATACACTGACATGATAAATATAAGGGAGACTACTGATACAGGACAGTGATGGACAGTCCAGAGTCTTCAGGTCAACAAGATGTCTTGGACTTTGAGCTCATTGAAACAGGGTGTTATGGGAGTGTAACAGCTGCTGTCAGAGACAACCGTGCAGTAAAACTGAATCATGCCTGGCCTAAAAAAGACAGTAAGTTAACTGTAGACTATCTTCAAGTTGTAAAATAATATTTTATTAAGGAATCTCTTCTATTTAAAAATGATAAAGATGTTTTAAGTATTTTAATTTTCATATGGTCAGTTAATTAATTATATTTCAATTTGATCAGTGGTCAATTAAGTTTTTTAGCAGAAATATAATAGACTTAAAAAATGAACAAGAAATTAAATGATTTAATTACAAAAAAAATTCTTCGTTAAGGAATTAATTATCAAGTTGACCTTTACCCTTCAGCTCCCTGTTGGACTTCCCCCTGTACTACCGGACTGGAGAACAGATGTGGAACGATACATCACATGTCCAGAGAAACTCCCCATACATGACACAGCAAAATCACAAAAGTATAAATTTCTATATAGATAACTTTCATAGCATTTACCTGGTCCAAAGGTCATGGAACAGTCATATAAAGTCTAATATTACCTTCTGTTTGACATATAGCCAACCACAGATATAAACAGTTGAATATGTAATATTTTTCATTGGCTGTAAAAGATATTTCATTTTAAAAACTCAGTGTGTATATTAGTGATGTAACAGTTAGTGAAAATGCCAGCTTGATCACAGAAACCTTACAAATGTCTGTTAGTAGGATAAAAATTACTTCAAATAGTAAATATGGGGCAAGGAAATAATTCTAACCCTTCAGACAATATGGATTGTTTAATTTTTATAGCAGTCCGCCCCTTTATCAAGACACACATAAAACAAAATTCATATGATATAGAATATACTTCCAAATAAATAATTACCAAAGAATTGAAAATGAAAAAATACATTGCTACTAAACAGGTAAACATGATACAGCAATACACAATTAGAAAAAATGTTTTTCACTAATAGAAGACTACTACTATTAATGCTGTCTGTATTTGACAACAGATTCTGGCCAAGGGAGAGTTGTCCGGACAATCTATACTCGGTTGACCTGTGTCCACTCCAGACCACCATACAAGTAGAGAGAAACCCCACTACCGGTCAGCTGTTAGGATACAAGGAGGTCAGCATTTTAACATGCATGGATATAAATATTTGCTGTGTCAATTTTGATACTATAATACTATTATAGCTTACCAAATACTGTAAAGGTGAAATAGTATGGACATTTTCCCTTATTTTATTGCCATTTGTATATATATATAAATAAATTTCCACAAATGTATACCCAAGAATAAACTGATTAACACATAAATATATTGACATGTGCTTAATTGACTATAATTGCATTGCACGGAAATCATTATATTGCAAACAGTCTGAAATCTGAACTAGTGAAAATATCAACATGCAAAATATCACATTCAAGCAGTACCAAAGTTTACAGTAGACAGGCAAAATAGGATGTCAATAATTAACATTATTATAGGTCGCCGTCTTTGTGCTAGTCATCCTGTATTTTCTTTAGTCTTTTAGATAATTTCTTTTTTATTATCAAAATTCTTTGACCTACAAGTACTTTTGTACTGATAAGTCCAGCAAAGACTGGATTGTTGTAGAAATGACCCTGCTTTTGTCCAGATGGTCCAACAGTCTTGAAAAATGACCAAACATTTTGCTATTATATTCACAGGAGTATTTGCCCGATACAGGGAGTACTGGTAAAACGTCTCTGTCACTTAAACGGGCACCAGCTGGACCCCCATCTCAGGATGTCCGTGGCAACACACTTAATATTCCATTCTGGCCAGGTAAGTTCCATTTCCATTCTGGCCAGGTAAGTCCCATTTCCATTCTCGCCAGGTAAGTCCCATTTCAAGATATGGTAGCTGTTGCCATGCAGGTAAGTCTCATTCAGGATGTCCCTGTAAACATGTGTTATTTTCCATTCTAGCCAGCTGGTATTTAGATGAATATCAAGATATCCATGTTTTTAACCCATTCATAATTGACGTCTCATTAAGCTAAAGGCTTTTCTAAATCAGAGATAAGACCAGTTCATTGTGAATTTTCAGGGGTGAATGAGTTAATATTACATTCTAGCTAGATAAACTGTAGGGGAAAGACACTGCATATTCCATTTCATTGATCACATGTGTTACAAAATGATTAGATACCAGACACGCCTATATGTGATTCTTCAGCAATCGGTCTAAATTATCAAAACTTTTTATTTTTTAGTTTAAAACTTTTGGACTTTGTCTTTTAATTAATTTAATTCAAAAACATGATGATGATTGCAGATTTTTTGAAAAACTCGTTCAAACACAAATGCTTTACTATAGATTCCTATGGGACATCCCTCTGTAAATCTCGGAATTAACAACACTGTTTCTTCATGAAAAAATATTTTGGGCTAAAAACAATATTTGTCCCCTTTTTTATTCACATTTCTTCATAATAAAAAGCACTTAAATTTGAATTTGGTCGTATAGCATGTATCACCATTTACACACTAGCCGCCTGATTCTTATCTGGACCTATACTTAACACACTAGAATTCCTTTTTTACCTACATCTACAGCAGACTAGTTATAGATTGTCAGACATCTTCAACTTTTAGCTAGCCTGCATGACATCTTGTTAATAACCAATAATATACATGTATATTAAGCTACTATCTCATTTATTGCTTTATTGCTTCAATTTGATCTGCGCAGTATGATGTGTCTGCTGCAAAACATTGTACATATTCTATTAATTTATGCTTTAATATACATGAGAACTGAATTGAAAACCAAGTTTTGTGGACATTTATTGTTTGTTTCACTTTTGTTTGAAGGAGGACTAGACGAACCAGAGCTAGGGAAAACAACTGAAGAAAATGTTGAGATGAACTCTGATCTGAATCTAGAATCAGGTGAATTGATTTGAGCTATTTTTGACTAAAACACTTAAACCTTTGGGAAAGCATGGTCCGATGAGCCAAAATGTACTTGTATCAAATATTTTGGTGGAATTGTTGAAATTTTGTAATACTTTTGACAATGACATTTATACTAGCATTTAAAAGGACTCGATGTGTAATATGCCTGTGTAAAGTTGAATCCTGTGGACTTGCAACAAAAAAATGTACAACTTTTTACATATTTTGCCAAAATTGATAAACAACACAACAATCTACGAGTCAACAGTGATATCTAAGGTTAAGACAGATGCGTAGATACTTTATATCAACTAAGTCATGTTTTTGTACATCTAAGAAGTGATATATAGGCATACAAAAATTCATTAGTATAAACAGAGTCTTAAACCTTAAATGGATAAGGTTTTGTTTCTTTAATGTGTCCATTTCTTTCAACAGATCTACAGACAGTTGCTCCAGGGATGAGATCGAGAATGACGTTTGCCAAAAGTGAAACAAGTTCAAAGGTCAAGAGTACAACTGACCAATCAAACAGCCCACATTCTGTAATCAACCTGGCAGACATCCTGGCCCAGGATATAGATGACCTTGACCTTGGTGAGGCTGAAGATGAGGAAGAAACAGAGGAGCTACAAGAGGTAAATTTTACATTACATAAAATTCTGATTTTGACATGAAATGAACTTAAAGTGAACAGTCGGGCAAGGATGGCTAAAGTCGGTAAAAATGGTGTGAATGTACGTATCCAGTATAATTTCTTATGAAATGGAAAAATAAAATCTCTCGTCAAAATCTGTCTGCGTACGAAGACATTAATTTAAAGTATGGGAATTCTAAAACGTCCTCCCAGCTCACTATGTCCGTGGTTACATTTCCACGCAGCCTCGCTTTCAATGCTTTCAACTTTTCTTTACTTAAATGGCCAGAACTGGGAAACTAAGCAGAACTTGACCGTCGTATTAATATGTGAGAACTTTTTGAAGACCAATGAACGCATTTAGACTGGTTTTCTTTGCCCGACTATTCACTTTAAATGATTGACATACTGAAATGTCCATGGACATGTTTTAGGGTAGTTTTATTTTTAGTTCTTTTAATTGTATCTTTGTGAGTACTTAAATTTCTTACAACGAAATAATTTGAAAGCCCCAAACCACAAAAGAAAGTACTCACAAACATTCTATGTTATAAAATATGGTTCATTTTATAATAAATCACAAAAATAAATCGCATTTGGAAATAAGTTGGTGTATAGTAAATCATAATACCCATTCACTAATATCTTTGTATTCAATTACAGAAACCAGTCACTGTAGAGATTAAGAAAAGTGAGAGCTTAGAAAACTTAGTACAGGTATGATTCTGATATTTTCTAGTGAAAGACTTCATTTCTATGTGCTTTTATTCTTCTTCTGTGCTATATAAAGGTAAGGGCAGGATAAGAAATATCTTTGGTATAATGATGTGTAAATTCGCCATAGAACATTCGAAAATGGCTTTAAATTGTGATTGGCAAGGATATTTTAAAACTATTCAGTTGGTTGGAGCTTTGCTAAATTGTTTAAGATCAGTGATATCCCTCACCAATTTTCAGCATGTACTGCATTTTCAACATATGCTGAAACCATGCTGCTGTGTGTGCTGTAATCATGCTGAAAATTCATATATATATGTTTTGACTAAATCTTAAAGAGGTAGTAAATAGTCATCGTTTATTTAATCCTATGTAGCAGAATTGGACTGAGTTGATCTTTGGTGACCAGATACTTCAATCAGCATAGCATCTGGCTAGTGTTCCCTGTTTTAATCCAATTGTACATTGTATTTGTATCTGTTAACAACAATAGAAAACCGACAGAGGCCTAGAACCAGAGAAAGTCACTGAAAAGGTCAAGGCCGTTGCTAAAGAAGAATGGGCAGTTAATGTAGATATTGACGCTCCAGTAGAGGACTTCTACAAACGCATCCCAGACATGGCATACAAAGTAAGTCAGATACTTGAAAAATAGGTTGTCCTTTTTATTGAGTGACTGATAAACAGGAATTTTATTTTCCGAATTTAGATGAAAACTAATTGTATAATTCACTTACCAAAATATCTCAGGCCGACGAAATAAAAAGTGGTATGGTATTTTCCCTACTTTAGCCTCAGATGATACTTTGTGATTTCTAATACTATTAATTTCACTAATTTTGACATTGGCTGTCTAATAAACTTAAACAGATATATTGTTACATTGAGATTTTCTAAAGTAAATTCTTGAACTCTTAAACACAGAATTATGTTCATCTAATTAAAAATGAAAGACTTACAATATGATATTAAGTCTTTATGTGGAATGTCTAATATTATGTTGAAATGGTCAGAGATTCCTATTAACCAGTACTGTTTGACTATGACAGTGGCCATTTGAGCTGGACGTCTTCCAGAAACAGGCTATTCTCCACCTAGAGGAACATGACAGTGTGTTTGTAGCAGCCCACACGTCCGCAGGCAAGACTGTCGTGGCGGAGTACGCCATCGCCTTGTCCCTAAAACATATGACCAGGTAAAAATTTTAAAAAAAATTCAATATGAAATATACACAGATCGTATGTTTTGCAGAACATCTCCTAGATTGCATTGGTAACACTTAATCTGTAGATTCATATGCATAAATTATGTAACTGGGTTTTTTGGTTTGAAGTAACCACTGTATATTGTGCAATTTCACTGAAATATGACCAGTATATTTATCATTGGAATACTTTGACAGGCCATCACATTAAACATGCAATTATACATCCCATATTTTAAAAGTGGGGGGGGGGGGGGGTATAGATTCCTTCAATTTGCTCATTGCCAAAATATTACTTTAAAGCCACTTGATAGGTATAAAAAAAACTGTGATATAACAACTTTTGGTCATAATGGAACTGGCTGTTCAGATATTACTATTTTCGTTCCATTCCAGGACAATTTATACGTCCCCTATTAAAGCACTGTCCAATCAAAAGTACCGAGACTTTAAGCAGACATTTACAGACGTGGGACTCATCACAGGAGATGTTCAGATGAATCAGACGGCATCGTGTCTTATCATGACCACGGAAATCCTCAGGTAACAAACACACCTAGTATCAATAGGTTGTTACCTTTTGTTATGTTACTTTAATAAGTAGCTAGTGCCTTATTAAATATTATAAAACAAATTACAGTATATATAGCTGGCTGTCTTTGTGGGGATGATATTTTCGCGATTTTGCAGGGCATTGCTGTAGTTGTGAAAATTTAATCTGCAAAATATTGAAAAACGATTGAATAATTTATACCTTGAAAGCCAAATCGTGAAAATTAAAAAAAAACACAAAATTTTGAAAATATCATTTTCTTGAGTTTAGCTGAATCATGAAATGTTTTTACCTGCCTAAATAACAAGCTATACAGGAAAAGTCAATTTTAATGCTTGGGTACCTATTAACAGATTACTTTGAACACTGGCTCTGAAGTTTTACCCACTAAGATCTATTCTGTTCAAATATGTTGCACCAATATAATATGAAAACAGAAGCATGTATTATTGTAAACATTTCTGGCTTTTCGTCAATGTTCTCTGATAAGTGTTTCGGTGCTTCTTTAATCTGACCTCTTTTTTGATGTTTAACCTACAGATCAATGCTGTATAATGGTTCAGATGTAATCCGAGACCTTGAATGGGTGATATTTGACGAGGTCCATTATATTAACGATGCTGATGTAAGTTTTCTGATGCTTCTTTTAATCTATTATGCCGTTATATTTTGCTTTAGTTGATATTAAAGTGATTTATAAGGTAATCACAGTAGTAAGAAGTGATGATACAGATTATAATAGTTATAATTGAAAAGGTTAGATAAGGTTAGAGTTGTGAAATTTGTATACAAGAGATAGCTGGTCACAATTAAAAAGTCCAGGAAATCTTTCATTGTCTGTAAGTAGTTGAATAGTATTGTATCCCTTGATAAGGATTATGTGCCTGAAACAATGAAATTATCAATTGTTGGGCTAAATTATGAATATTTTGCCAGGGTTTGGTTGCACTCATTTTATTGTTTCTTTATTCACAAACGGTGTTGCATAATATGGTGTAACCTAATCAGTTGTACACATTGATTGTTTATTTGTTTTTACAGAGAGGCGTGGTCTGGGAGGAGGTCCTAATTATGCTCCCTAAACATGTCAATATCATTCTCCTCAGTGCTACAGTCCCCAACACTATAGAATTCGCGGACTGGATCGGGTAAAATAGACTTTTATAAAATTGCCAGTAAAAATATGAGTTTGCCTATAAATTTTCCAATGTATTTACCAGATATACTGAATCAGATGTTTCACACCTAGCACCATTTTCCCAATTATGTAATAGCAACTATTTCAAAATTATTATATCATGTACGGTTATTCAGCACTTTATTTATCACTATAATATAAGGAGGTTATGAACAATTAACCTTTCACAAAATGAAGAGTATACAGAAAAATGGCTGCTTCTTCAGATATATTAACAACATGTTTATACCATATAGACAATAATTTTACTCGAATTATGTTTTCATGATTCAATTCATGGAAAATAAAAATAGGAATAAAAATTATTAGATCATAAAATTTAAATTTTTGAAAATGTTTTGACTATCCTAAAGAGCCGACTTTGATCTGATGGTAATTATAAGAGTTGTGTTCCAGTCGGACCAAGAGGAAGAAGATATATGTGATCAGTACACCGAAGCGCCCCGTCCCTCTAGAACACTTCCTATACACTGGTAACAGTGGGAAGACCAGTGATCAACTGTTCCTTCTGGTGGACCACAAGAAAACATTCCTCACCAATGGGTAAAGAGTATTCTATAACTTGTCCAAACTGGCCCTTGTCTTATCAGGATACCTGTATATTCTGGCACAATATCATATCATTTCCTTCATAATTTATAATAATTAAAACCTGTATAATTTGGAAAATAAACTGGTTCCAATGACATCCAGTTGAGACAAGTTAATTTAAAACATTTTTACTAATTAAAACCTGTTAATTCGGAAACCTGGCTATACCGACCAAATGGGCTGGTTCCGATGACATGCAGTTTAGATAGTTACACTGTAAAACATCAATACTTCATGCTAACAATAGAAGTTCTTTTTGCTGTTTAGTCAAGTTGTATAGGGATAAACAAGTTAAAATAACTACCATGCACTATAATGACAATGCTATGAAAGATGAGATGACACAACTCTTAAACTTTTAATTTTCTTTTTGAAATGAATATTCTTTTTCCAGATTCGTCTTAGATTTATATATTCAAAATTAAAAGCTGATGAGACAATTTCATCTGTGCCATATCTTAATGATTGCTCTATCCTTATAGCTATAGCAAAGCTTTAGAAGCCAAGAAAGAAAGGGCAAGTAAAAGTTCTCAGAACTTTGGGGCCAAAGGAACAAGAGGAGCACATCCAAATCAGGTAACTAGAGCAGTGACGTCTATATTTGTAAAGTTTTTACAGGCTATATTAAAGTTTCCTCATATCACAAAATCTAATTTTAACAAGATTACAGATGCTAGTTCTTTTGCATGGATAAGGCAATGAAACTTCACAATTCCAGGTATCTTTTCCAAAGGGTATCAATACTTTGCCATTTTGGTAAATGAGAGCAGTCTCATTGTAAATATCAAAACAATATTACTGTCATGCCGGTCTCCTTGTTGACGATTTAGCTAGAGTATTACCTTGCACAGTTCACTGCCACTTTAGGTACATTGTCGTGTTTGTTGGTAAACGACTCTAGCTAATAATGTAAACCAACTTTCTTCCGCGTGTGATTTACTTTCGCGAATTTTACGATCCTAGTAAATTCACGAAAGTTTATCTTTGCGATTAACATTTACGTATTGAGTTTGATAGTAATTTCTGAACAAAATTTTAAATCTGTGAATGTTTTTGCAAACTTGTTTTGAAATGGAAATTGCAAAACTTAGTAGCTGCGAAAGAAAATTTGTTTACAGTAATAGGTCAAAAGGCATGGCCTAACGAGCACAACAATACAGTATGTGGGGAAACTAAACCAGGTACAATTGAAACATTGGATCTGTTGTCAGATTATTGTATTTTTCAAGCTTTTCATAGATGTTGATGTATGAAATATTAATTTTTATTACAGGATAAGAACATTTGGATTTCTGTCATTGACATGTTAAAGAAGAAAGATAAGCTTCCAGTTGTTGCCTTCACGTTTTCTAAGAAAAAGATTGAAGACAATGTGAACAATTTACACAGCCTCGATCTCACTACGCAGAAGGAAAAGAGCACGATCCACATCTTCTTCCATAAGTCTATCACAAGATTAAAGGATCCAGACAAAAAACTGCCACAGGTAGCATGTAGTGACCTTTGTTTTAAGATGTCTAGAATAACTTATTGCAGACAAAAAACTGCCACAGGTAGCATGTAGTGACCTTTGTTTTAAGATCTCTAGAATAACTTATTGCAGACAAAAAACTGCCACAGGTAGCATGTAGTGACCTTTGTTTTAAGATGTCTAGAATAACTTATTGCAGACAAAAAACTGCCACAGGTAGCATGTAGTGACCTTTGTTTTAAGATGTCTAGAATAACTTATTGCAGACAAAAAACTGCCACAGGTAGCATGTAGTGACCTTTGTTTTAAGATGTCTAGAATAACTTATTGCAGACAAAAAACTGCCACAGGTAGCATGTAGTGACCTTTGTTTTAAGATGTCTAGAATAACTTATTGCAGACAAAAAACTGCCACAGGTAGCATGTAGTGACCTTTGTTTTAAGATGTCTAGAATAACTTATTGCAGACAAAAAACTGCCACAGGTAGCATGTAGTGACCTTTGTTTTAAGATGTCTAGAATAACTTATTTTGCAGACAAAAAACTGCCACAGGTAGCATGTAGTGACCTTTGTTTTAAGATGTCTAGAATAACTTATTGCAGACAAAAAACTGCCACAGGTAGCATGTAGTGACCTTTGTTTTAAGATGTCTAGAATAACTTATTGCAGACAAAAAACTGCCACAGGTAGCATGTAGTGACCTTTGTTTTAAGATGTCTAGAATAACTTATTAGTAAAAGGTGATTGAAGGCTAATATTGAGTTTCTGAACTGTGTTTATCATCATAATCCTTTCAAGTGCCATGATTTTCTTTAAAGATGCTCCACCGCTGACAAATGGTATTTTTTCACTATTAAAAACAGGAGCAGACGATTTACTACTTTTCTTCAGTTACAAAAGTTACTCACTTTACACCATTACCACAATTGAAAAGTTTGAGCTTCTAATTTTACTTCAAGTTAAAAATATGAAAAATAATTAATTGCATCCCGAAAAAAATCCGTACCACTATATCCTATATGAAATGAACTACTGAATGCGCATGTACCAAAGGCAAAGTAAATTATCTTATATTATTTTTTGTGTCAATTAGACTATTATATACACGATTAAACACCAATTATTGTTCAAATGATGAATATCATTTTTGGTCTGTCGGCGGTGGAGCATCTTTAATGATATTCCAGTCTTAACAATTTTGCTGTGAAATATGACTTAGTGGAGTATGCTATGTGATGACATTTGTAGTATATGCTTTAGGAAGATAGCACAATAGAATGGAGAAAGACTTTCCATTAATACAGCACTATAACATGGGGAAAGACTTTCCATTATTACAGCACTATAGAATAAGAATAGAATGGGGAAAGACTTTCCTTTAATACAGCACTATAGAATGGAGAAAGACTTTCCTTTAATACAGCACTATAACATGGGGAAAGACTTTCCATTATTACAGCACTATAGAATGGAGAAAGACTTTCCATTAATACAGCACTATAACATGGGGAAAGACTTTCCATTATTACAGCACTATAGAATGGGGAAAGACTTTCCTTTAATACAGCACTATAGAATGGGGAAAGACTTTCCATTATTACAGCACTATAGAATGGAGAAAGACTTTCCATTATTACAGCACTATAACATGGAGAAAGACTTTCCATTATTACAGCACTATAGAATGGGGAAAGACTTTCCATTATTACAGCACTATAGAATGGGGAAAGACTTTCCATTAATACAGCACTATAGAATGGAGAAAGACTTTCTATTATTACAGCACTATAGAATGGGGAAAGACTTTCAATTACATGTATTACAGCACTATAGAATGGAGAAAGACTTTCAATTACATGTATTACAGCACTATAGAATGGAGAAAGACTTTCCATTATTACAGCACTATAGAATGGAGAAAGACTTTCCATTATTACAGCACTATAGAATGGGGAAAGACTTTCCATTATTACAGCACTATAGAATGGGGAAAGACTTTCCATTATTACAGCACTATAGAATGGGGAAAGACTTTCCATTATTACAGCACTATAGAATGGAGAAAGACTTTCCATTAATACAGCACTATAACATGGGGAAAGACTTTCATTCATTATTACAGCACTATAGAATGGAGAAAGACTTTCCATTATTACAGCACTATAACATGGGGAAAGACTTTCCATTATTACAGCACTATAGAATGGAGAAAGACTTTCAATTACATGTATTACAGCACTATAGAATGGAGAAAGACTTTCCATTAATACAGCATTATAGAATGGAGAAAGACTTTCCATTATTACAGCACTATAGAATGGGGAAAGACTTTCTATTATTACAGCAATATAGAACGGAGAAAGACTTTCCATTATTACAGCACTATAGAATGGGGAAAGACTTTCCTTTAATACAGCACTATAGAATGGGGAAAGACTTTCCTTTAATACAGCACTATAACATGGAGAAATACTTTCCATTATTACAGCACTATAGAATGGGGAAAGACTTTCCTTTAATACAGCACTATAGAATGGGGAAAGACTTTCCATTATTACAGCACTATAACATGGAGAAAGACTTTCCATTATTACAGCACTATAGAATGGGGAAAGACTTTCCTTTAATACAGCACTAAAGACTTTCAATTACATGTATTACAGCACTATAGAATGGAGAAAGACTTTCCATTATTACAGCACTATAGAATGGGGAAAGACTTTCCATTATTACAGACTATAGAATGGGGAAAGACTTTCCTTTAATACAGCACTATAGAATGGAGAAAGACTTTCCATTATTACAGCAGTATAGAATGGAGAAAGACTTTCCATTATTACAGCACTATAGAATGGGGAAAGACTTTCCATTATTACAAAAATACACAACAGTAATAAAATGCTGTCTCCAAGATACACACGCACGCACCACAATCAACACAATGCATACAGTGGAGGTAATTCTTAACAGTTGCCTGGGTCCAGTTTCATGAACATTCCTTAAATTTAAATAATCCCTTAACTTAAAATTCTCCATAGGAAAGTATTACAGATTTTAAGGAAGGCTCCTTAACTTAAGATTTTTTCCTTACTTTTGTAATCTGACCGAAGGTCAGGATGACCTATTGTCATCGTGTTTCGTCCGTCGTCGTGCGCCGTCCGCCGTCCGCCGTGCGTCGTGCGTAAAACTATTTATACAAAAGCCTACTCCTCCTAAACCCTTGAGTGAATTACATCCATATTTGGTGTGAAACATCCTTGGGGAAGGACAATCATATTTTATATAAATGAGATAAGTCCGACCCCTAGGGGCAGAGGGGCGGGGCCCCAAGAGGGCAAATTTTCTTAATTTAAGCTTTTAAATCCTACTCCTCCTTCATCCTTGGATGGATTTCATCCATATTTAGTGTGAAACATCATTGGGGACCGACAATCATATTTTATATAAATGAGCCTGGTCCGACCCCTAGGGGCTGAGGGGTGGGGCCCCAAAAGGGCAAATTTTCTTAATTTTAGCCTTAAAATCCTACTCCTCCTTCATCCTTGGATGGATTTCATCTATATTTGGTGTGAAACATCATTGGGGAAGGACAATCATATTTTATATAAATGAGCTTGGTCCGACTCCTAGGGGCTGAGGGATGGGGCCCCAAAAGGGCAAATTTTCTTAATTTTAGCTTTAAAATCCTACTCTTTCCTCATCCTTGGATGGATTTCATCCATATTTGATGTGAAACATCATTTGGGATGGGCAATCATATTTTATATAAATGAGCCTGGTCCGACCCCTAGGGGCAGAGGGGCGGGGCCCCAAAAGGGCAAATTTTCTTAATTTAAGCTTTTAAATCCTACTCCTCCTTCATCCTTGGATGGATTTCATCCATATTTAGTGTGAAACATCATTGGGGACCGACAATCATATTTTGATGGGGCTGATCCCCCTGGGGCCCTGAGGGGCGGGGGCCAAAAGGGGTCAATTTGGCTATTTCCATATAAACAGACTTCTTCTCTGAAACCAAGCAAGGATAGCCACCCAAAGTGCAATGGTAAGCAGCCATATAAATGGTCATGGGATTACGACCCCTAGGGGCTGAGGGGCTGAAAAGGGTGGGGTCAAAAGGGGGCTAATTCCATATAAACGACTTCTTCTCTGCAACTAAGAATGGAAGAGCACTTGTAATGCAATAATAGCATCCTTAATAGGGTTGGGAATTGAAATTGTACAAATATTAGGGCTGACCCCTGGGGCCTTATACGGCCAGTAGATGGCAAGTCAAAAAGGTCAATTAGGCTACTACAATCAAATAAATTAGCTTTGTCTCTAGGTAACCTATGTATTGGATAGCATATTTGTATGGTATCAATAGCATCATTGTTATGGTTGATGATTCAAAAATTAAACTTTGGGGGGGGGTCAATTTTGCTTATTTTTCTAATTGTCAGAGTCTTGTGATAATTACTAACAAACAACCAGGTGAGCGATACATGCCCTCTGGGCCTCTTGTTACAGCACTATAACATGGGGAAAGGATTTCCAATATTACAGCACTATAACATGGGGAAAGGTGACTTTCCAATTATTACAGCACTATAACATGGGGAAAGACTTTCCATTATTACAGCACTAAACAAGGGAGAAAAGGGACCCACCACCCTTTCATTATTACAGGCACTATAACATGGAGTAAAGACTTTCCATTATTTCAGCACTATAACATGTGAGAAAGACTTTTCTATTATTACAAGCACAATAACATGGGGGAAAGACTTTCAATGTATTACAGGCACTAAAGAAGTGGGGAAAAGACTTTCCATTTAATTACAGGCACTATAACATGGGGAAAGACTTTCCCAATATTACAGCACTATAAACCTGGGGAAAGACTATCCATTATTATAGCACTATAACATGGGGGTAATACTTCCTTTATAACAGCACTATAACATGGGAAAGACTATCCATTATTACAGCACTATAACATGGGGGGAAAACTTTACCATTATTACAGCACTATAACATGGGAAAGTACTTTCCTAATTACAGCACTATAACATGGGAAAGACTTTCTATTATTTACATCAGTTTTTTTTCTATAACATGGGAAAGACATTCCATTATTACAGCACTAAAACATGGGGAAAGACTTTCTAGTATTACATCAACTAAGACAATGGGGAAAAGACTTTCCATTATTAACAGCACTATAACATGGGGAAAGTACTTTACCATTATTATAGCACTATACCAAGGGGAAAAAGACTATCCATTTATTACAGCACTATAACATGGGGAAAGACTATCCATTATTACAGCACCTATAACCTGGGGAAAGACTTATACCATTTTCAATTCAGCACTATAACATGGGAAAGACTTTCCATTATTATAGCACTATAACATGGAGAAATACTTTCCATTATTAGCTCACCTGGCCCGATTTCTCGAAACAAAACTTAATTCAAAATTTGACTTTAAGTTAATTTTATCAACATGAGTTCCATAAGGAGAAAAACCTTAATTTAGGACTTAAGTCTGTACTTTTTGTTTCGAGAAATCGGAGCCTGGTCCCTAAGGACCGAGTGGTGAGCTTATGGAAAAAGCCGCACGCGTCCGTCGTCCGTCGTCCGTTGTCCGTCGTCTGTCAACAATCGACATCAATTCTCCATAACCGCTGGTCCGGGTATTTTCAACAAAAATTGATGACTGGTAGCATCCTTAGGAGGCCTACTAACTGAAAATTGGTACAAAGTGATGGGGCTGAATCCCCTGGGGGCCTGAGGGGCGGGGCCATAAAGGGTGTCAATTTGGCTATTTCCATATAACGACTTCTTCTCTGAAACCAAGCATGGGATAGCACCCATAATGCAATGGTAGCATCCTTATAGGGTGGGGATTCAAAATTGTAAAAATGATGGGGCTGACCCCCCGGGGGCCTGAGGGGCGGGGTCAAAAGTGGCCAATTTTGGCTATTTCCATATAAACGACCTCTTTCTCTGAAAACAAGCATGGTATAACAACCCATAATAGCAATGGTAGCATCCTTATAGGGTGGGGATTTCAAAATTGTGCAAATGATGGGGCTGACCCCCCGGGGGACCTGAGGGGGTTGGGGTCCAAAGTGTGGCCAATTTGGCTATTTCCATATAAACGACTTCTTCTCTGAAACTAAGCATGGTATAGCACCCATAATACAATGGTAGCATCCTTATAGTGTGTGGGGAATTCAAAATTTGTGCAAATGATAGGGCTGACCCCCCGGGGGCCAGAGGGGCGAGTGAGTCAAAAGATTGGTCAATTTCCAAATAAAATGACTTTTTCTCTGCAACTTAGTCATGGGAATAAGCAGCCTCATAAATTGGCAATGGTGTAGCAACCTTAAATGTTTTGGATTCAAAAAAAAAATTGTTACAAATGTAAGTCAGAAAACGCTGACGAAACTCCCCGGGGTGCCTGAGTGGGATGGGGTCCCAAAAGTGGTCCAATTCGGGCTATTTCCATATAAACGACTTTCTCACTCAGTAGAAACTCAAATGCATGGGATAGCACCCAAGAAATGCAATGGTAGCATCCTTATAAGGAGGTGGGGAATATCAAAATTGTAGCAAATGGATGGGGCTGACCCCCCCGGGGGCCTGAGGGGACCGGGTCAAAAAAAAGCGGTGTCCAAGCTTGGCTATTTATCCATATAAACGACTTCTTACTACAATGAAACTCCAAGCCAGGGGTATATCACCCACCTCATAATACAATGGTATGCATCCTTATAGTGGGTGGGGATTCAAAAATTGTATCAAATGATAGTGGCTGACCCCCCCTGTTGCCTGAGGGGGCTGAGGTCAAAGTGTTCCAATTAGGCTATTTCCATATAAACTGACTTCTTGTCTTCCTCTGCACACTTAACATGGGATTACGCTCATAATGCAATGGTTACATCCTTAAAGGGTTTGTGATTCAAAATTTTGCAAATGATGGGCTGACCGGCCCCCGCGGGGCCTGAGGATTGGGGTCAAAAGTGGCCAATTTGGCTATTTTCCATATAAACGACTTCTTCTCTAAACCAAGCATGGTGATAGCACCCATAAATACAATGGTAGCATCCTTATAGAGGTGGGGATTCAAAATTGTACAAATGATCGGGGCTGACCCCCCGGGGGGCCTGAGGGGGCGAGGTCAAAAGTTGGTCAAATTGGTCTATTTCCATATAAAATGACTTTTTCTCTCTGCAACTTAACATGGGATTACGCTCATAATGCAATGGGTTACATCCTTAAAAGGGTTTGGATTCAAAATTTTGCAAATGATGGGGCTGACCCCCCGGGGGGCCTGAAGGGTGGGGTCAAAAGGGTTTAATTTATGGCTATTTCCATATAAACGAACTTCTCTTCTCTGCAAAACTAAGAATGGAAGAGCCCCTTGTAATGCAATAATAGTCATCTACTTATAGGGTTGGGATTTGAAATTGTACAAATGATAGGGCTTGACATCCCTGGGGCCTTAGACGGGCAATTATGATGCGAGGTCAAAAAGGTCAATGTTAGGCTACTACTTTTTCATATAAATTACATTTGTCTCTGTACCTATGTATTGTATAGCAAATAAGGTATGTTATCAATAGCATCATTGTATGGTTGTGATTCAAAATTAAACTTTGGGGGTCAATTTTGCTCTTATTTTTCTAATTGTCAGTTGCTTGTGAAAATTACTCAAACAAACAGACAAGGTGAGCGAATAACAGGCCCTCTGGGGCCATCCTTGTTTACAGCACTATAACATGGGAAAGGACTTACCATTATTACAGCACAAAAAACATGGGGGAAATGACTTATCCAATTATTACAGCACTATAACAAGGGAAAAGACTTTCCATTATTTACAGCACTATTTAACAAGGAGAAAGACTTTCCATTATTACAGCAACAATAACATGGAGAAAGACTTTCCATTATTTCAGCACTATAACATGGAGAAAGACTTTCTATTATTACAGCACTATACCATGAGGGAAGAACTTTTTACTATATTAACAGCACATATAGAATGGGAAAGACTTTCCATTATTACAGGCACTATAACATGGGGACAAGACTTTCCATTATTTCAGCACTATAACCTGGGGAAAGAGACTATCCATTATTATAGCACTATAACAATGGGGAAAGACTTTTCATTATTAAAGCACTATAAACATGGGGAAAGACTATCCCATTATTACAGCACTATAACATGGGGATAAGACTTTCCATTATTACAGCAACTATAACATGGAGAAAGAACTTTCCATAGTTACATTGCACACTATAACATGGGGAAAGACTTTCTATTATTGACATGCACTCTAACATGGGGAAAGACTTTCCATTAATTATTAACATACAGTCACTATAACATGGGAACGACTTTCTTATTATTACCTCATCTATAACATGGGAAAAGACTTGTCATTAATAATTAGCACTATAACAAGGGGAAGACTTTCCATTTATTATAGCACTATACCATGGAAAAAGAACTATCCATTTTACAGCACTATAACAATGGGGAAAGACTTTCCATTAATAACAGCACTATAACCTGGGGAAAGACTTTCCATTATTACAGCACTATACATGGTGAAAGACTTTCCATTAATATACACTAAAGACATGGAGAAAGACTTTCCATTATTAAGCTCACCTGGCCCCGAATATTTCTCAGAAACACAAGCCATTAAGTCCCAAAATATGACTTAAGTTAATTTTTATCAACATGGAGTTAACATAAGGAGAAAAACTTAAGTTTGGACTTAAGTCATTACTTTTGTTTCGAGAAATCGGAAGCCTGTCCTGAAGGACCGAGGTGAGCTTATGGGATACCGCAGCGTCCGGGCGCTCCGTCGTCCGTTGTTCCGTGGCGTCTTCAAACAATCGACTTCTTCTCCATAAACCGCTGGTCGGATTTCAACAAAATTTGACTGGTTATCATCCTTATGGGCAACTAACTGAAAAATTGTACAATTGATGGGGCTGATCCCCTGGGGGCCTGAGGGGCGGTGGCCAAAAGGGGTCAATCTTGGGCAAATTCCATATAAACGACTTCATCTCTGAAACCAAGGCATGGGATAGCACCCATAGTGCAATGTGTAGCATCCTTATAGGGTGGTGATTCAAAATTGTAAAAATTGAACCCCCCTGGGGGCATGAGGGGCGAGGTCAAAAGTGGCCAATGTGGCAAAATGATCAGGGGCTGGTATACCACCCATATCCTTAATACCATACAGATTGGATGGGGATTACAAAATGATGGGGCTGATGGGGCCAACCCCCTGGGGCCTGAGGGTCGGGGGCAAAGGGTGCAAGTATGGCTATTTTCATATATAACGACTTCTTCTATGAAAACTCAAGCATGGGAAAGCACCCATAATGCATTCGGTAGCATCCTTATAGTAGAGGGGAATTCACCACATTGTGCATAATGATGGGGCTGACCCCCCGGGGGCTCTGAGGGCTGGGGGGGAGGTGCCAAAAGTGGTCAAATTTCCATATAAATGACTTTTTTCTGCAACTTATACAATGGGTTACGCCTCTTATTGCAATGGTTACATCCTTAAAGGGTTTGGATTATAAAATGGAAAAGGATTCAAAATTTTGCAAAATGATGGGCTGACCCCCCGGGGGCCTGAGGGATGGGGTCAAAAGTGGGGCCAATTTGGCTATATCCATATAAACGACTTCTTCCTCTGAAAACCAAGCATGGATAGCACCCATAATGCCATGGATATAGCATCCTATATAAGGGTGGGGATTCAAAAATTTGTGCAAATGACTGGTTCTGACGCCCCCGGGGGACTGAGGGGTGGGGTCAAAAGTGGCCAATTTTGGCTATTTCCATATAAAACGACTTCTTCTCAGAAACTTAAGCATGGTATAGCAACGCCATAATACAAAGTGAAGTAGCATCCCCTTATAGTGTGGGTGAAATCAAATTAGTGCAAGATTATAAGGCTGACCCCCGGGGGGGCCTGAGGGGCGAGGTCAAAAGTGGTCAAATTTCCATATAAATTGACTCATTCTCTGCAACTTATCATCGGGATTACCGCTCATATATTGCTATTGGTTACATCCTTAAAGGTTTGGAGATTCAAAAAATTTGGCAAATATGAAAGGGGCTGACCCACGGGGAGCCTGAGGGATGGGGTCAAAAGGGTGTTGTCCAATTTGTGCTATTTCCATATGCAACGACTTCTTCCTCTAAATCAAGCATTGAATAGCACCTCATAATTACATTGGTTAGCATTCCTTTTAGAGTGGGGATTCAAAATTGTGCAAATATGATCAGAGGGCATGGACCCGCAGGTGGCCTGAGGGCGAGGTCAAAAGTATGGTCACAATATCCATATAAATTTTACTTTTTTCTATGCAAACTTAAACAAGGGATTTAAATCGCTCATTAATGCATTGCGATTACATCCTTAAAAACGGGTTTTTGGATTCAAAATTTTTGCAAATGGATGGGGCTGGACCCGCCGGGGCCTGAAGGGTGGGGTCAAAAGGTTATTATGATATTTCCATATAAAAAACGACTTCTTCTCTGCAATCTTAGAATGGAAGGAGCACTTGTATTTGCATAAAGCATCCTTTTAGGTGGATTTGAAATTGTAACACAATGATAGGGCTGACCCTGGGGCTTAGAAACGGCAATAGATGGAGGTCAAAAAGGTTCAATTAGGCATACTACTTTCATATAAATTACTTTGTCTCTGTACCTATGGTATGGATAGCATATTTGTATGGTATCAATAGCATCATTGTATGGTTGTGATTCAAAATTAAACTTTGGGGGTCATATTTTGCTTATTTTTCTAATTGTCAGAGGTCTTGTGATAATTACTAACATGAACAACCTAAGAATGGAAGAGCACTTGTGATGCGATAACAGCATCCTTATAGGTTGTGGATTTTGAAATTGTTACAAATGATAGGGCTGACCCCTGGGGCACTTAGAATGGGCAATAATGCGGGTCACCAAAGGTCAATTAGGCTACAACATGGGGATATAAATTACAATTTCTCTGAACTATGTATTGGATAACACGTTATAGCACAATAGAATGGAGAAAGACTTTCCATTAATACAGCACTATAACATGGAGAAAGACTTTCCATTATTACAGCACTATAGAATGGGGAAAGACTTTCCATTTAATACAGCACTATAGAATGGGGAAAGACTTTCCTTTAATACAGCACTATAGAATGGGAAAGACTTTCCTTTAATACAGCACTATAACATGGGGAAAGACTTTCCATTATTACAGCACTATAGAATGGGGAAAGACTTTCCTTTAATACAGCACTATAACATGGGGAAAGACTTTCCATTAATACAGCACTATAGAATGGGGAAAGACTTTCCTTTAATACAGCACTATAGAATGGGAAAAGACTTTCCTTTAATACAGCACTATAGAATGGGGAAAGACTTTCCATTATTACAGCACTATAACATGGAGAAAGACTTTCCATTATTACAGCACTATAGAATGGGGAAAGACTTTCCTTTAATACAGCACTATAACATGGAGAAAGACTTTCCTTTAATACAGCACTATAGAATGGAGAAAGACTTTCCATTATTACAGCACTATAGAATGGAGAAAGACTTTCAATTACATGTATTACAGCACTATAGAATGGAGAAAGACTTTCAATTACATGTATTACAGCACTATAGAATGGAGAAAGACTTTCCATTATTACAGCACTATAGAATGGAGAAAGACTTTCCTTTATTACAGCACTATAGAATGGGGAAAGACTTTCCATTATTACAGCACTATAGAATGGGGAAAGGCTTTCCATTATTACAGCACTATAACATGGGGAAAGACTTTCCATTATTACAGCACTATAGAATGGGGAAAGACTTTCCTTTAATACAGCACTATAACATGGAGAAAGACTTTCCATTATTACAGCACTATAGAATGGAGAAAGACTTTCCATTATTACAGCACTATAACATGGGGAAAGACTTTCCATTATTACAGCACTATAGAATGGAGAAAGACTTTCAATTACATGTATTACAGCACAATAGAATGGAGAAAGACTTTCCATTATTACAGCACTATAGAATGGAGAAAGACTTTCCATTATTACAGCACTATAACATGGGGAAAAACTTTCCATTATTACAGCACTATAACACGGAGAAAGACTTTCCATTATTACAGCACTATAGAATGGGGAAAGACTTTCCTTTAATACAGCACTATAGAATGGGGAAAGACTTTCCTTTAATACAGCACTATAACATGGAGAAATACTTTCCATTATTACAGCACTATAGAATGGGGAAAGACTTTCCTTTAATACAGCACTATAGAATGGGGAAAGACTTTCCATTATTACAGCACTATAACATGGAGAAAGACTTTCCATTATTACAGCACTATAGAATGGGGAAAGACTTTCCTTTTAATACAGCACTAAAGACTTTCAATTACATGTATTACAGCACTATAGAATGGAGAAAGACTTTCCATTATTACAGCACTATAGAATGGGGAAAGACTTTCCATTATTACAGACTATAGAATGGGGAAAGACTTTCCTTTAATACAGCACTATAGAATGGAGAAAGACTTTCCATTATTACAGCAGTATAGAATGGAGAAAGACTTTCCATTATTACAGCACTATAGAATTGGGAAAGACTTTCCATTATTACAAAAATACACAACAGTAATAAAATGCTGTCTCCAAGATACACACGCACGCACCACAATCAACACAATGCATACAGTGGAGGTAATTCTTAACAGTTGCCTGGGTCCAGTTTCATGAACATTCCTTAAATTTAAGTAATCCCTTAACTTAAAATTCTCCATAGGAAAGTATTACGGATTTTAAGGAAGGCTCCTTAACTTAAGATTTTTAGGTCATCTGACCGAAGGTCAGGATGACCTATTGTCATCGTGTTTCGTCCGTCGTCGTGCGCCGTCCGCCGTCCGCCGTGCGTCGTGCGTAAAACTATTTATACAAAAGCCTACTCCTCCTAAACCCTTGAGTGAATTACATCCATATTTGGTGTGAAACATCCTTGGGGAAGGACAATCATATTTTATATAAATGAGATAAGTCCGACCCCTAGGGGCAGAGGGGCGGGGCCCCAAGAGGGCAAATTTTCTTAATTTAAGCTTTTAAATCCTACTCCTCCTTCATCCTTGGATGGATTTCATCCATATTTAGTGTGAAACATCATTGGGGACCGACAATCATATTTTATATAAATGAGCCTGGTCCGACCCCTAGGGGCTGAGGGGTGGGGCCCCAAAGGGCAAATTTTCTTAATTTTAGCCTTAAAATCCTACTCCTCCTTCATCCTTGGATGGATTTCATCTATATTTGGTGTGAAACATCATTGGGGAAGGACAATCATATTTTATATAAATGAGCTTGGTCCGACTCCTAGGGGCTGAGGGGTGGGGCCCCAAAAGGGCAAATTTTCTTAATTTTAGCTTTAAAATCCTACTCTTTCCTCATCCTTGGATGGATTTCATCCATATTTGATGTGAAACATCATTTGGGATGGGCAATCATATTTTATATAAATGAGCCTGGTCCGACCCCTAGGGGCAGAGGGGCGGGGCCCCAAAAGGGCAAATTTTCTTAATTTAAGCTTTTAAATCCTACTCCTCCTTCATCCTTGGATGGATTTCATCCATATTTAGTGTGAAACATCATTGGGGACCGACAATCATATTTTATATAAATGAGCCTGGTCCGACCCCTAGGGGCTGAGGGGCGGGGCCCCAAAAGGGCAAATTTTCTTAATTTTAGCTTTAAAATCCTACTCTTTCCTCATCCTTGGATGGATTTCATCTATATTTGGTGTGAAACATCATTGGGGAAGGACAATCATATTTTATATAAATGAGCTTGGTCCGACTCCTAGGGGCTGAGGGGTGGGGCCCCAAAAGGGCAAATTTTCTTAATTTTAGATTTAAAATCCTACTCCTTCCTCATCCTTGGATGGATTTCATCCATATTTAGTGTGAAACATCATTTGGGATGGGCAATCATATTTTATATAAATGAGCCTGGTCCGACCCCTAGGGGCTGAGGGGTGGGGCCCCAAAAGTGCAAATTTTCTTAATTTTAGTTTTAAAATCCTACTCCTCCTTCATCCTTAGATGGATTTCATCCATATTTGGTGTGAAACATCATTATGGATGGACAATCATATATTATATAAATGAGCCTGGTCCGACCCCTAGGGGCTGAGGGGTAGGGCCTTAAAAGGGAAAATTTTCTTAATTTTAGCTTTAAAATCCTACTCCTCCTTCATCCTTGGATGAATTTCATCCATATTTGGTGTGAAACATCATTGGGGAAGGACAATCATATTTTATATAAATGAGTCTGGTTTGACCCCTAGGGGCTGAGGGGTAGGGCCCCAAAAGGGCAAATTTTCTTAATTTTAGCTGGCCCAATTCCTGTTTTCAGGTTTCGGTCTCCGATCTCAATGATTTTAAAGGGGTTTAATTGATGCCGAACAACATACAACATTTTCGTAAAGATTTTTGGTATTCCAAGATGGCCGCTGGCCCACTTCCTGTTTTAAGGTTTCAACCTCCGATCTCAATGAAAATTGGTCTATAGAGATTTTAATTGATGCCGAACAACATGAAAACATTTTCATAAAGATTTTGGTATTACAAGATGGCCACTGGCCCACTTCCTGTTTTCAGGTTTCAGTCTCCAATCTCAATGAAAATTGGTCTATAGGGGTTTTAATTGATTCAGAAGGGGGAACTTTAGGTGAGGACAATCATATTTTATGAAGGACCGAGCTAAGACCCATGGGGATAGTACGGAGGAGGTCCAAAATGGGAGCTTTGCTGAAATTTGGCTTTAAAATCTGACGACTCCTCATATTAATCCTTGAATTGGTTACAAGGGCTACCAAGTTTGTTCAACAAATGATATTTACCTATTTCAGAAACTTACATATTCAACTAAGGAGTTCCTTGTATTGTTTATATTAATCGTTAACCAATTTGCTTTATACTGTGACTTTGTTGTTTTGTGCCATGAGTCAGATGACCGTTAAGGCCCATGGGCCTCTTGTTTCCTTAACATTTGTAATGCTTTTCTATGGGGAAATTTAAGTTAAGGAATTCCTTAAAGTTAAGGAACATTCATGAAACTGGGCCCTGTAATAGGACATTTAGTATACGTAACCCTGATGAATACTAACCATAAAATACTTCCCGGCTTGAGAGATACTCTCTTTAGCTTAATTAGTTGAGCATCGGACTAGTAACTCAGAAGTCCCATGTTCGATCCCTAGCAGAGGCAGGGAGAGAACTTATATAGGCATTGCCTATTTATAATCCCTTTTCCATTTAATTGAATTAAAATTTTATTGAAATTGAAATGTCAGAGTGATGTGATTATGTAATGTGATTTCAAATAATGCCCTGTTACATGTAATCAACCAACAATCTGACTATTCTGTGTAGGTGATACAGATGGAGGACCACCTAAAGCGAGGCCTGGGTATGCACCACAGTGGGATACTACCTATACTTAAGGAGGTGGTTGAGATGCTGTTCCAGTTAGGGCTGGTCAAGGTCAGCACTAGACATTTCTATTATAATTTTGTCTATTAAACGGCTTTGAGAAAAAGAAAAGTAACAATGAAAAACTTTTCAGTATGTCATAAATTTATATTTCATAATAGAAATTGAATATAAATTAAAGTTTCTGTGTTTCCTACACCAAAATGTGTCAGTAAACATTTTAATATTCACAGATCTTGTTTGCTACGGAGACCTTTGCCATGGGTGTAAACATGCCTGCCCGTACAGTTGTGTTCGACTCCATACGAAAGCATGATGGGACGTCATTCCGTGACCTTCTGCCGGGGGAGTACATCCAGATGGCGGGACGAGCGGGACGTAGAGGCCTGGACACGACGGGGACTGTAATCATTCTCTGTAAGGGGGACGTCCCAGAGATGTCCGATCTCCATAGGATGATGCTGGTGAGCTTTCTGGTTGTCATAAAATCTCTAAAGCAGCCAATTTAATTCTCAGAAACTAAGCCATTGTCATTATAGCCTAGTTAAATTTCAATTTTTAAATTTAAGCTAAAGGTTGTTCACACATTAATTTGCTTTTCAAAATGTTATTGCCCAATATTTTCAAACAATGGAGAGGGATTATTGTAATAGGAATAGATTATAGTTAAACTTTAATCGTTTTTGTTCAACTTAGTTATTGCATTATACTAAAGGATATTGGTTGTTGTGTTTTAAAGGGTAAACCTACAAAACTAGAGTCACAATTCCGTCTGACGTATTCGATGATTCTGAACTTATTACGAGTGGAGCAGCTTCGTGTAGAGGACATGATAAAGCGAAGTTTCTCAGAGTTTCATTCACAGAAGGACACTGTCAAACATAAAAACGCCCTTGAGGAGCTTCACACCAAGGTGGCAGACATTACAAACATTGAATGTTTCTTGTGTTCGGTTGATCTGGAGAGGTACTATCAAAGCTGTAAGGAATATCATGAATCTAGAAAACAGCTACAGGTAGGATATTTGTTATAACATTATAGAAGTATTGAATTCCATTGTCCTTATACTGAGCCAATGAAATATTATACTGGTACAGCAGAACAACAATAATCAGTACTCTTATAGTCTGGAAAATACACAATCCGGATGGAAGTGTTGGGAACATATTTGATTGCTGACAAAATAAGTAAAGAAATAGACAAGATACAGCAGGCTAAAACATTTGCAATCTGAATAGTTCAAGACGGGAATGTACCCGCTAGTGAGATGATGTTTTGGATTTTGAGAGACCATATCTCATTTTGCGAAAATGTATCTGCAAAATATTGAGAAATGAATGAATTATATGAATATCATAACCTTTTAGCCATATACATGTAGCTAAAATGTATTTTTTTTTATTTCTATCAAAATCATGACTCTGATTGAAAATCTTTTATGGGAATTAACTTTCACTTCAATATAATCATGATCATGTGTAAAATACTGGAAAATGTGTCGCAGTCGAATGTATTTCTTTATTTTTCAGTCCATCGTCTTGTCACATCCCACAGCCATCAAGTTACTAAGCGCGGGTCGAGTGGTGGTAGTGGACAATGCAGTCCACACCAATGTGTTAGGAGTGGTCCTACAGACTGGTATGTCCTCAAGTTCTAGTAGTGACCGAGTCTTCACCTGTCTCGTCATCTGTGATGAAAAACGTTCGAAAAGTGACGGGGAGACAAAACCCAGTGGTACCATGGGTCAGGTACAACCTGTGCTGAGTAAAACTTTGTATCGACCCGAGGGTGTGTGTTGTCATCAGATGTTACCGCTGAAAGCGGAGGACATCAGTGTTATTACGACAAAGACGATACGTGTGGAGGTCGATAGGATCATCAATGATATACGCAAGAGGCAGCAGCCAAGATTTAGGTAGTGAATTCTGTACTAAGGTCACTTGATTAGTAAAAAGTATTTATCGATTCCAAAACTTTTTTGTCATTCCTGTAAATTGATAGGCAAGGTACTGAAGAATTTATATTTTACAAAAGAATCCTTTGTCATTAGGGTTTACCACTTAATCTTAAGACCTTTATGTATCTCTATTCTCTCTACCCACACATGACAGAGTCTTGTAATACGATATGGATATTTCGATCTAATTAACCAAACTAATATTAATAGACATCTTCATTTTTCTCTAGGGATGACCCTCCTAGTCAAGCAGTGTCCATAGCAACACAGGAATTACTGAGATTAACAGAGGGCAATCCCCAGGGCTTGCCTGGCCTTGACCCTGTAAAGGACCTTCACCTTCGTGATATAGACATGGTGGAACAGTTTCGAGCGTTTTCCCTCCTAGAAGGAAACTTGAAGACGTTCCAGTGTGTCAATTGTCCTCGGTTTCAGGAACACGTATGTTACAACAGCCTATCATATTGCATTGGGAAATATATTTATGGAACTTAAGAATTTTTAATAAGAAAGAAAATTGAGGATAATGTATCTTACCTGAGACATGTATGAAGTAAAGTGAAGGCTCTTAAAAATTGAGAAAATTGAAAGTATGTGCAACTTTAACACACATGGGTTAAAAATGAAATTCTTGTTCCTCAACACAAATATTGTACCTAAACATTTGAAACCAAAAAAGTCGATGAATTACATTTTTTCTTTTGTTCACAGTTTAGTCAACTTAGCAATAATATGAGACTGAAGGATGAGTATATGCGACTCAAATTCCTGTTATCTGATGAAAGTCTTCAACTACTTCCAGAATATCAACAAAGAATTGAGGTTGGTAGCATCTGTATAGTTCCAGGTCCCAGTTTTAAGAAAATTTCTTAAAATATTATACCCCTGTTTAAACTAATGATATTTTTTGTGCCTACAAATCACTTCTTTTATGCAGTTGATTAGACAGACTTGTGTTGATCAAAAATGTGTATGCATCATGGTCAATCTTATGCATTACTGTTGATCCGTAATTTGTTGTGTAGCTTTTACATTTTGATAAACTATGCAAAAACATATACATTTCAGGAAAAGAAGTCCTGCATGTTCAGAACATATTTCTGTCACCAAATAATTAACAATAATATTATGTTTACTAGTGTCTAAAACATGTACTTAATGTGTTTGTTTAACCAGATTTGACTTTAGAACAGCATACACATTGAGTCATGTTTGGCTTTAATGGGCATGAAATATTCATTAAATTTAAGGAATTCCTTAACTTTTTTCTGTGCAGATTTGAAGGAAGGCTTGATCTTTAATCTGTGATTTTTTTCCCCTTAACTTCTGTAATGCTTTCCTATGGAGAATTTTAAGTTCAGGAATTCCATAAAGCTCCATAATGAATGATCATGAAACTTTTCTCAATAGCAGTGCTTTAAGAACCATATTCCCTTAACCTTTGTTATAGGTGTTGAAAGCCTTGAACTACATTGATGCCAATAACACAGTTCAGCTGAAGGGAAGAGTTGCCTGTGAGATCAGTAGCCATGAACTGATGATCACAGAACTGGTGTTTGAGAACGCGCTTACTGAACTCCATCCTACGGAGATCGCTGCTCTACTATCCTCTGTTGTGTTTGAACAAAAGAAAGCCAGCGAACCTAACATTATAGACACATTAGAAAAGGTAAAGTTGTGCTATAACCATCCTCAATATTATAGGGGTTGCTATCACTGTTGTTATATCCACCCCTGAACCATCCTCGATATTCCAGGGATTGCTATCACTGTCGTTATATAGATTCTTGGACTCAAAGTTTATATTCCAGCAGTTATTACCACTTTCGTAAACGCTATTTTATTTAATATATTGTTATACATTTGGTGGAAGTCAAAATGCAGGAACAGGTATTCCTTTTAAACCATCATCTTTTAGTGTCAATAGTTTATAAGATAATTGAATGTTTTAACTCTCACCAGGGTAAGGAGCGGATCTTAGAGATAGCAGACAGGATCACACTGCTACAGAAACAGAAGGGGATGTTACTAGGGGCAGAGTACAAGGAGTCCTTTAAGTTTGGTCTCATGGAGGTAGTGTTTGAATGGGCCAGAGGAATGGTAAGTCTACACTAGGGGCAGAGTACAAGGAGTCCTTTAAGTTTGGTCTCATGGAGGTAGTGTTTGAATGGGCACGAGGAATGGTAAGTCTACACTAGGGGCAGAGTACAAGGAGTCCTTTAAGTTTGGTCTCATGGAGGTTGTGTTTGAATGGGCACGAGGAATGGTAAGTCTACACTAGGGGCAGAGTACAAGGAGTCCTTTAAGTTTGGTCTCATGGAGGTAGTGTTTGAATGGGCACGAGGAATGGTAAGTCTACACTAGGGGCAGAGTACAAGGAGTCCTTTAAGTTTGGTCTCATGGAGGTAGTGTTTGAATGGGCCAGAGGAATGGTAAGTCTACACTAGGGGCAGAGTACAAGGAGTCCTTTAAGTTTGGTCTCATGGAGGTAGTGTTTGAATGGGCCAGAGGAATGGTAAGTCTACACTAGGGGCAGAGTACAAGGAATCCTTTAAGTTTGGTCTCATGGAGGTAGTGTTTGAATGGGCATGAGGAATGGTAAGTCTACACTAGGGGCAGAGTACAAGGAGTCCTTTAAGTTTGGTCTCATGGAGGTAGTGTTTGAATGGGCACATGGAATGGTAAGTCTACACTAGGGGCAGAGTACAAGGAGTCCTTTAAGTTTGGTCTCATGGAGGTAGTGTTTGAATGGGCACGAGGAATGGTAAGTCTTTATGAGGGACAGAGTACAAGGAGTCCTTTAAGTTTGGTCTCATGGAGGTAGTGTTTGAATGGGCACGAGGAATGGTAAGTCTACACTAGGGGCAGAGTACAAGGAGTCCTTTAAGTTTGGTCTCATGGAGGTAGTGTTTGAATGGGCACAAGGAATGGTAAGTCTACATTAGGGGCAGAGTACAAGGAGTCCTTTAAGTTTGGTCTCATGGAGGTAGTGTTTGAATGGGCACGAGGAATGGTAAGTCTACACTAAGGGCAGAGTACAAGGAGCCCTTAAATTTGGTCTCATGGAGGTTGTGATTGAATGGGCACAAGGAATGGTAGGTCTATATTAGGGGCAGAGTACAAGGAGTCCTTTAAGTTTGGTCTCATGGAGGTAGTGTTTGAATGGGCACAAGGAATGGTAAGTCTACACTAGGGGCAGAGTACAAGGAGTCCTTTAAGTTTGGTCTCATGGAGGTAGTGTTTGAATGGGCACAAGGAATGGTAGGTCTACATTAGGGGGAGAGTACAAGGAGTCCTTTAAGTTTGGTCTCATGGAGGTAGTGTTTGAATGGGCACGTGGAATGGTAAGTCTTCACTAGGGGCAGAGTACAAGGAGTCCTTTAAGTTTGGTCTCATGGAGGTAGTGTTTGAATGGGCACATGGAATGGTAAGTCTACACCAGGGGCAGAGTACAAGGAGTCCTTTAAGTTTGGTCTCATGGAGGTAGTGTTTGAATGGGCACGAGGAATGGTAAGTCTACACTAGGGGCAGAGTACAAGGAGTCCTTTAAGTTTGGTCTCATGGAGGTAGTGTTTGAATGGGCACGAGGAATGGTAAGTCTACACTAGGGGCAGAGTACAAGGAGTCCTTTAAGTTTGGTCTCATGGAGGTAGTGTTTGAATGGGCACGAGGAATGGTAAGTCTACACTAGGGGCAGAGTACAAGGGGTCCTTTAAGTTTGGTCTCATGGAGGTAGTGTTTGAATGTGCAAGAAGAATGGTAAGTCTACACTATAGGCAGAGTACAAGGAATCCTTTAAGTTTGGTCTCATGGAGGTAGTGTTTGAATGGGCACGAGGAATGGTAAGTCTTTATGAGGGACAGAGTACAAGGAGTCCTTTAAGTTTGGTCTCATGGAGGTAGTGTTTGAATGGGCACGAGGAATGGTAAGTCTACACTAGGGGCAGAGTACAAGGAATCCTTTAAGTTTGGTCTCATGGAGGTAGTGTTTGAATGGGCACGAGGAATGGTAAGTCTACACTAGGGGCAGAGTACAAGGAGTCCTTTAAGTTTGGTCTCATGGAGGTAGTGTTTGAATGGGCACGAGGAATGGTAAGTCTACACTAGGGGCAGAGTACAAGGAGTCCTTTAAGTTTGGTCTCATGGAGGTAGTGTTTGAATGGGCACGAGGAATGGTAAGTCTTTATGAGGGACAGAGTACAAGGAGTCCTTTAAGTTTGGTCTCATGGAGGTAGTGTTTGAATGGGCACGAGGAATGGTAAGTCTTTATGAGGGGCAGAGTACAAGGAGTCCTTTAAGTTTGGTCTCATGGAGGTAGTGTTTGAATGGGCACGAGGAATGGTAAGTCTTTATGAGGGACAGAGTACAAGGAGTCCTTTAAGTTTGGTCTCATGGAGGTAGTGTTTGAATGGGCACGAGGAATGGTAAGTCTTTATGAGGGACAGAGTACAAGGAATCCTTTAAGTTTGGTCTCATGGAGGTAGTGTTTGAATGGGCACGAGGAATGGTAAGTCTTTATGAGGGACAGAGTACAAGGAGTCCTTTAAGTTTGGTCTCATGGAGGTAGTGTTTGAATGGGCACGAGGAATGGTAAGTCTGACACTAGGGGCAGAGTACAAGGAGTCCTTTAAGTTTGGTCTCATGGATGGTAAGTCTACACTAGGGGCAGAGTGAATCCTTGGTAAGGGTCTTTAAGTTTGGTCTCATGGAGGAGTGGAATGGTCCTTTAAGTTTGGTCTCATGGAGGTAGTGTTTGAATGGGCACGAGGAATGGTAAGTCTTACACTAGGGGCAGAGTACAAGGAGATCCTTTAAGTTTGGTCCTCATGGAGGTAGTGTTTGAATGGGCACAAGGAATGGTAAGTCTACACTAGGGGCAGAGTACAAAGGAGTCCTTTAAGTTTGGTCTCATGGAGGTAGTGTTTGAATGGGCACGAGGAATGGTAAGTCTACACTAGGGGCAGAGTACAAGGAAGTCCTTTAAGTTTGGTCTCATGGAGGTAGTGTTTGAATGGGCACGAGGAATGGTAAGTCTACACTTAGGGGCAGAGTACAAGGAAGTCCTTTAAGTTTGGTCTCATGGAGTTAGTGTTTGAATGGGCACGAGGAATGGTAAGTCTACACTAGGGGCAGAGTACAAGGAGTCCTTTAAGTTTGGTCTCATGGAGGTAGTGTTTGAATGGGCACGAGGAATGGTAAGTCTACACTAGGGGCAGAGTACAAGGAGTCCTTTAAGTTTGGTCTCATGGAGGTAGTGTTTGAATGGGCAACGAGGAATGGTAAGTCTTATATAGGGGCAGAGTACAAGGAGTCCTTTAAGTTTGGTCTCATGGAGGTAGTGTTTGAATGGGCACGAGGAATGGTAAGTCTACAAGGGCAGAGTACAAGGATCCTTTAATTTGGTCTCATGGAGGTTGTGTTTGAATGGGCACAAGAATGGTAAGTCTTTATATAGGGGCAGAGTACAAGGATCCTTTAAGTTTGGTCTCATGGAGGTAGTGTTTGAATGGGCACAAGGAATGGTAAGTCTACACTAGGGGCAGAGTACAAGGAGTCCTTTAAGTTTGGTCTCATGGAGGTAGTGTTTGAACGGGCATGAGAAATGGTAAGTCTACACTAGGGGCAGAGTACAAGGAATCCTTTAAGTTTGGTCTCATGGAGGTAGTGTTTGAATGGGCACGAGGAATGGTAAGTCTACACTAGGGGCAGAGTACAAGGAGTCCTTTAAGTTTGGTCTCATGGAGGTAGTGTTTGAATGGGCACGATGGAATGGTAAGTCTACACTAGGGGCAGAGTACAAGGAATCCTTTAAGTTTGGTCTCATGGAGGTAGTGTTTGAATGGGCATGAGGAATGGTAAGTCTACACTAGGGGCAGAGTACAAGGAATCCTTTAAGTTTGGTCTCATGGAGGTAGTGTTTGAATGGGCACGAGGAATGGTAAGTCTACACTAGGGGCAGAGTACAAGGAATCCTTTAAGTTTGGTCTCTCATGGAGGTAGTGTTTGAATGGGCACGAGGAATGGTAAGTCTACACTAGGGGCAGAGTACAAGGAGTCCTTTAAGTTTGGTCTCATGGAGGTAGTGTTTGAATGGGCACGAGGAATGGTAAGTCTACACTAGGGGCAGAGTACAAGGAATCCTTTAAGTTTGGTCTCATGGAGGTAGTGTTTGAATGGGCACGAGGAATGGTAAGTCTACATAGGGGCAGAGTACAAGGAATCCTTTAAGTTTGGTCTCATGGAGGTAGTGTTTGAATGGGCACGAGGAATGGTAAGTCTACACTAGGGGCAGAGTACAAGGAGTCCTTTAAGTTTGGTCTCATGGAGGTAGTGTTTGAATGGGCACGAGGAATGGTAAGTCTACACTAGGGGCAGAGTACAAGGAATCCTTTAAGTTTGGTCTCATGGAGGTAGTGTTTGAATGGGCACGAGGAATGGTAAGTCTACACTAGGGGCAGAGTACAAGGAGTCCTTTAAGTTTGGTCTCATGGAGGTAGTGTTTGAATGGGCACGAGGAATGGTAAGTCTTTATGAGGGACAGAGTACAAGGAGTCCTTTAAGTTTGGTCTCATGGAGGTAGTGTTTGAATGGGCACGAGGAATGGTAAGTCTACACTAGGGACAGAGTACAAGGAGTCCTTTAAGTTTGGTCTCATGGAGGTAGTGTTTGAATGGGCACGAGGAATGGTAAGTCTACACTAGGGGCAGAGTACAAGGAGTCCTTTAAGTTTGGTCTCATGGAGGTAGTGTTTGAATGGGCACGAGGAATGGTAAGTCTACACTAGGGGCAGAGTACAAGGAGTCCTTTAAGTTTGGTCTCATGGAGGTAGTGTTTGAATGGGCACGAGGAATGGTAAGTCTACACTAGGGGCAGAGTACAAGGAATCCTTTAAGTTTGGTCTCATGGAGGTAGTGTTTGAATGGGCACGAGGAATGGTAAGTCTACACTAGGGGCAGAGTACAAGGAGTCCTTTAAGTTTGGTCTCATGGAGGTGGTGTTTGAATGGGCACGAGGAATGGTAAGTCTACACTAGGGGCAGAGTACAAGGAGTCCTTTAAGTTTGGTCTCATGGAGGTAGTGTTTGAATGGGCACGAGGAATGGTAGTCCACAAGCTACTGTTACACAAAGAGTTTTACTATTAAGTACTTAAAATGCATTTATTTTAAAGCAGTACAATTTCAGCGCAAATATTATGTGGGAAACTGTAAATTATGATTTATTAATGCAAATATAAATTAGCGCAGTTTTGAGGTTCAATAACTGAAATACCCTTTAACACAATTTTTAGTGTTGTACATGAATTAGAGTTTCAAAGACAGCGCAAAAAGCACTAAAATAAAACTATCGCTAAATTAAATATGTTTACAGTTACTGTATTTAATGTATTTTGTCCAATAAGCGTCTTGGTTTTCATGGTTTATATGATTCAGCCATTTCGTAGCAATGTCAGGTGAAATCTCGAAATATCATACCCGCAAAAAATAACTGGCTATATTGTATTAAAGCGAATAGTCGGGCAAAGGAAACTAGTCTAAATACGTTCTTTGGCCTTCCAAAAGTCCTTGTATACCATAATGATGGTCAAGTTCTGCTTACAGTGTCCAGTTTTGACCATTGAAATTATGGGGAAGCCCCGTGTAAATTTAGCACAGTTCTAAATATAAATTTACCTAACTCTTTGAAAACGAGGCTGCAAGGATATGCGTTAAGAGTGAACGGCACTGATAGCCGGTCGGGAAGCGTATTAGGATTCCTATAATATATATTAATTTCTTCGCATACAGAGCGATTTTGATGGGAGATTTTATTTTTCTATTTCATAAGAAATTATACTGGATATATCAACACCATTTTTACCGACTTAAGCCTTTGTTTATCCGACTATTCGCTTTAATTGATTATGATGTTATGTATGATTTAGTGTATTAAATCCACTTCTACTGTTTCAGCCTTTTGCTGAGATAACAAACCTAACAGATGTACAGGAGGGTATTATTGTTAGATGTATACAGCGTTTACACGAGACACTGCGAGACGTGCGGAACGCAGCACGAATCATCGGAGATCCGGTCCTCTACCAGAAAATGGACGAAGCCTCCTTCATGATTAAACGAGACATTGTGTTTGCCGCATCATTATACACTCAGTGATTCACATTGGTTAACAGTGATCTAATGAAATAAACACTGCAACCATGGTACATGTGGGTGTGATGAATTCTGGGTAAAAAGGAGTTGTACAAACAAGGTATTCATGTCAAAACATCCTTAATATTCCATGGGTTACCACCACTGTCAATAAATCTACCACTGGACAATGCGATAACAAAATTCAAGGCTTTTCGTACAACAGCAGATGGAACAGGCAGTTTGGTCCTTGATGTACATCAAAAGAATCAAATTACGGCACACTGTGGTTGACTGTATAGCGGTGACCTTGATCTCTACAAAATCTTCAAAGGAAGATTTTATAGGCATGTGATTGTCAGTTATTCTTCTCTTGAACTGCCTTCAGTTTTGCCATGGGATAGTCCGGGTTTGATATTACGACAGTGATAGTAACTCCTGGAATATCAAGGATGTAATATTGAATGGTTATACGCCTGTAAAGTTGATACTTTGAAGGCCGTCCAAAGAGAAAGTTATTTGATTCAAAAATTAACATGCGTTACAAAAATCTGGTACAAAAATAAGAGATGTATGGATCTCAATTTTTTCTGAGGCCAAGCCAAGCAATGAAATCATCTTTTGTCAACAATCATGAAATAAGAGCACTACTTATTAAATTTCATTACAATAAAAATCAACAATTAATTGTGTGTGTTAAATGTACCTAGTAAAAAATAAGTGATGCTATATTAAGATAACAAAGCATCTGTCATATGTAAAGAAACCAATTTGGTCTTTGTCCTAAAATTCCAGCGATACTTTGACCACGATTTACAGTAAGTGGTGCCATATAGCTGAAATGCATTAATTGGACTGTAACGTCTATATTTCTGTTCTGTACAAACCCATATAATCTAAATATTTTAGCCACTCTTCTAAAGAAAGCAGTATTCCCCATCTAGTGAAACCCGCCTAATCTGAAATTGATTGAAAAACTGTTTTATAATCCCTGTTCACACACATTGTCTTTTCCTTGCTTAGGCTTATACAGTTATGAACTGCTCAATAATTTGAAGAGATTCACATTTTCCCAAGGAACCATGTTCCATTGTATCATGATTATTTTGATATGGTGGTGATGCTAAAACAAATTAATGAATAAGACAGAAATATGGACAGTGTATATGCTAGGTTTACAGTGAAACCTGTCTAATCCGACACTTTAGGGGAGTGACTATTTTAATCAGATTAAACAGGGTGTCGAAAGAGACATGTATTGTTTATGGCTATTGTTGTTCACGGGAATATGGCACAGTGTCAGATTTAACAGTACATGTACAAGTATATCAGAAAAGTCAGGTGTCAGATTCGATAGGTGTCACTGTCAGATTTGACAGGATGTCGGAAAAGTCATGTGTTGTATTAGATAGATTTCACTGTATTCCTACATAAGAAGCAGAAGTTGGCAGATATAGTAAGTATTGTATTCAACCAAAATGTAACAGGTCCAATTATGCTGCCTCACTTTTCTTGATTGGTGTTTATTGGGTCAATACAGTATGTAAAGTGTCAACAAAGACAAACACGTCACAGATTTCAATGATGTATTCTTTAATTATACAAAACAATGAGTTATCCCAGCAAATGTCCATTACCATGAGTATGGGCAAGTGAGTTCAATATCTGTAACAAAAGTTATTAAAAAGTAATTAAAATTGAGTGGTATTCCTAAACATTTCTTAAAGACTTGTAACCAGGATTGAAATGAATAACATTATACAATTTTCTTCACATACTTTCACGGTATCTTCAATGAATATTGTACATGATATTTATTTACATATATCGTTGTAATGTATATATTTAGCAATGGTAGTGCTAAAATAATTCCATTCAAATATGTCATATCTATGCAAATAATCTCTACAGCAAAGTTGGCGTTATTAATGCGCCCATTTAAAAAAGTTGTCATTATGCGCCTATTCATCAAAGTTGGCCTTAAAACACGTAACGAAGTTAGCGTGAATGCGCATATCTAATAAAATAGACGTTAGTGCGCCTATTTAACATAGGATTTTGTTGGGTAAAAACATACTGAAAGTTTTGCCGGCCATAACAAACATTGAACTTTACTTCGATCATATATTCGAGATATTTGCCTAAAGATTATAAAGGAAATCAAACATGTTCACAGTCATTTAACTTCCTTATGATCAAATCATTTCAGTTCAAAAATGCAGAGCTGATTGCCATACTTACTTGAGTCCAATAGGCGTAAAATTCCGTTTTCGTTATGAATCCATCACCTGAAAATACGTACAGATTAAGAGTATTTTCTGTGTCGAAAAAGATAACTTAAAGATGCTCGACCCTGACAAATGGGATTTTTTACTATCAAAAACAGGAGCAGACGATTTAGTCTTTTTCCTCATTTACAAGAGTTACTTACTTTACACCATTACCACCATTGAAAAGTTTGAGCTTCTAATTTTACTTAAGTTAAAAATATATATAAAAAAAAAATAATTGCATCCCGAAAAAAATCTGTGCCACTATATCCTATATGGAATAAAATACTGATTGCGCATGCAGAGGCAAAATAAATTATCTTATTACATTTTTTTGTGTTAATTAGACATACATGTATATATACACGATTAAACACTCCTTATTGTTCAAATGATGAATACCATTTATGCTCTGTCGGCGATGAAGCATTTTTAAAAGCTGGGTTTTTTTTTATCTGGAAGAGTTTTCCTATCGGCTTTAAATCACTGCTCGGTCTATATAGTCATTTTATGGAAAAGTTCGCACATATCTGATATATTATTAAGTAACTTGATGTACAAAAAGATCAATTTCTTCCTCTGAAGTTTTCCAAATTCATGCTAAAAGTAAATCAATTATTTAAAGTTTATGACGTTTACTGCAAGTTAAATTTCTTTTTGTCATAACTTGTGCAGACTAGGGAAACTATAATAAAAGATGAAACGTGTGCTGACAAAGGGAATTTGTTTCAAATATATAGGGACCCATCTGATGACATAAACTGATTAAGCATTTTCGCCATAGCGAATTACCGTCGGTGTCCATGCGATTGTAGAGAGCTGTAGTGTCTTGTAAGTCCAAATGATGATCACCATTGGCATCGAAGTTGTCGAAGAGTCCATGAGAGAACTCGAAAAGATCGGGGGCGTCTTTTGTGGCAGCCGTCACGTACTCGTGGCGCGTTATAGTGCCATCCTCTGTCAAACAGAAAATAGTTTCAACGAAATTGCAAGTAAAAACAAGCTATTTTACCGTTACGTTATGTTCTACGACGAGTTCCGACTTGAAACAATAAAATATGCTGAAATCAGCATTCCCGTTCCTGCATTTCTGGACACTTAGTGTTGTAGGTGTATGTATTCAGAATATGATTTAATTCGTGCCTTAGCATAACCATTGGTAAAGAAATACATGTTCATAACACAAGTATTGTACAATATCCAACAACAGTGATGTATACATTATACGACTGCAATTGTTTACTCATAAGATACCCTCCCCTCTCTCCAGCTCGCTCACTCATTGAACAACATCTATCATATTTCAAACTGTTCCCTCTTGTCAGCTCATCGTCGACTTGTCACTTATACCACAACCAAGGACTCCTATGGGAAGTCACCTAGCTAGCCATAGCATATTAGGGACCTCCGATCCACCCACCAACAAAGGAAACAGACAAATGTAGATGTAAGTGTAGTAATAGTACACTGTAACACTACATTTGTCTCGGGTCAAACATACAGAAAGGCCAATCAGGGTTTAGGGGAGCTTTGATTACACCTTGGTACATTATGTACCTGTGTTTGGAAGAAGTAAGAAACATACCAGAAGGATTGAACTTCATTATATATGGCAACTAAAATCGATCTTTTTAAATATTAATAGTTTTAATATATATATCTCTGCATTTCTGCCCAGAATTAACGTTTAATTATTTAACAGAACACACTAAAGTACGTTTATGACATTCATAAATTAACTTGGATTTATATCGTCACTTACAAAGTAAAGTTTGGATTTTTTTTTTAAAGTTTTATATTATTTCTCTGTGAAGGCAATCCCGGTAACTCTGATTTCTCTCTATTATACCTGTACACCCTTGTGATACTAGTGATTACTACTACTCACCCCTGTAATCATCACCACCGATAGTAGCAACAGTGGACTAAACAGGTCCATGATAGTTTGGCTTGTTACAATGATGACATAGATAGTATTTTCTTGTACTTATAAAGGATATATGGAGAGTTAACTCAAAACCTTGATTTACGTGTATCATAAACTGTTTTAAGAGGAAAAGTATCGCCGAGATAAGTGTACGAATCGTTATACATTTATGTACATAATGCACCAAAGAAACCAATATCCACTAACAACAGGGATGCTGAATGTGGTTGGTATACTAGGAACGGTTTGCCAGAATTGGTCGTGAACGCAGAAATAACGAAAGACTTTGAAATCCTACTGGAAAACATCTAAAGGATACCATAAATAATAAATACTGATACTGTTTTGGACCTCAAATGTCTTTAACCATTCACAACATATAATCTGTGTAGTATTTCATATGATATAGACATTGAGGCTCTCCATAATTGTTCAATTAAATTAAACGTTCAGTTGATACTTTTCTGCCGAACCCATGTACACCCCCTGCAAATCATGAATAGTATTAATCCTTTCTCTAGCGATTTCCTGGTGTTCCGAGACTGAAAATACTTACTTTCGTATTTAAAATGTAATATGTATAAAGTTGGATCATTACAATCCCATTTCTTTTTAATTTACACTCGTAACATAGGTATCATATATTATGCCCACATGTATATAATGTGGGGGGAACGCCACGACTTTCGAATGTTGCAAAATAATTTGCAATTTTGCTCTTTTTAAATTTCCTCTTTTGCAATATTTCATGTCATTTTTAGGTTCGGGTCAGGATGACCTATAGTCATCATGTTTCGTCCGTCGTCATCCGCCGTGCGCCGTGCGCCGTGCGCCGTCCGCCGTGCGTTAACTTTTTACATTTTGAACTTCTTCTCAAGTTCTACCGGTGCGATTTGGCTGAAACTTGCATGAAATGATCCTGACATGGTCCTGACAAAGTGTTGTTATTTTTCGGGTCGATCCGAAATCCAAGATGGCCGCCACAGCCGCCATCTTGAAAACACATTTTGAACTTCTTCTCAAGTTCTACCGGTGCGATTTGACTGAAACTTGCATGAAATGATCCTGACATAGTTTTGACAAAGTGTTGTTATTTTTCGGGTCGATCCGAAATCCAAGATGGCCGCCACAGCCGCCATCTTGAAAACACATTTTGAACTTCTTCTCAAGTTCTACCGGTGCGATTTGACTGAAACTTGCATGAAATGATCCTGACATAGTTTTGACAAAGTGTTGTTATTTTTCGGGTCGATCCGAAATCCAAGATGGCCGTCACAGCCGCCATCTTGAAAACACATTTTGAACTTCTTCTCAAGTTCTACCGGTGCGATTTGGCTGAAACTTGCATGAAATGATCCTGACATGGTCCTGACAAAGTGTTGTTATTTTTCGGGTCGATCCGAAATCCAAGATGGCCGCCACAGCCGCCATCTTGAAAACACATTTTGAACTTCTTCTCAAGTTCTACCGGTGCGATTTGACTGAAACTTGCATGAAATGATCCTGACATGGTCCCGACAAAGTGTTGTTATTTTTCGGGTCGATCCGAAATCCAAGATGGCCGCCACAGCCGCCATCTTGAAAACACATTTTGAACTTCTTCTCAAGTTTTTCCGGTGCAATTTGACTGAAACTTGCATGAAATGATCCTGACATGGTCCTGACAAAGTGTTGTTATTTTTCGGGTCGATCCGAAATCCAAGATGGCCGCCACAGCCGCCATCTTGAAAACACATTTTGAACTTCTTCTCAAGTTCTACCGGTGCGATTTGGCTGAAACTTGCATGGAATGATCCTGACATGGTCCCGACAAAGTATTGTTACATCTCTGGTTGATCACAAATCGAAGATGGCTACCATGATACTATATCTAATTAATTTCCTATATGTTAAGGCCCTTGGGCCTCTTGTTTGAAATAAAATTTGTTGAAAGAAAATGAAAATGATCCTGACATGATCCTGACAAAGTTACACCATATATAATTAATTTTACTATTGCCAAGGTAGTCAGATGACCGTTAAGGCCCTTTGGGCCTCTTGATGTGTATACATAATTTATCAGATCTGTTTTCTCGTTAACTAATGCTAGGTTTACACTATGTTCCCGGCGGCCACGGCAGCCCCGTTTCGGGCCACCGTGGACAAAACGTGGTGACCGCGAGACAACTTGAGACAACGCAGAAGGACGTGATAGACAAACGTGAGCGGTCGTGATTACCGTGGATGCCGTGCCAGATTTTTAAACTGTCAAAAAATTTGCCACGGCAGTCACGGCACAGATGGTAAACGCCACAGGACGTCATTAAACGGGATTGACGTAACAAAACGTAACAATGCGTGCGAGGCCGTAACAAAACTTTCCAGACGGTCCGTGGTGGAACGGGCAGCAAGCACGTTTCCCGGAATCTAACGGTGATTTCAAGTTTTGTGACGTTCTGTTGCGTTTTTCCACGTTTTATCACGGTTGATGCAGATTGGCTGCACGTTTTGTGCCGTTTTGTCAAGGTTTGTCAAGGTTTTGACGGCAAGCCAAGGTGGATGATAACCGTTTCGATACGTTCTGTCAAGGCACATCACGGCTTGTAGCGATTGAAAGCCCGACGTGATACGGCGTGTTACGTCTTATTACGGTCTTACGTTGCAACCAATATCTGATGAAGTATCATTGCCTGGCCTGGTACATATTTGCTACTTCATGGATTATTTGTATTATTAAATAGAAATAGTCATTATCAAACACATTAAAACCATCAAATTATACAAAAGCTATTATTGCAAAAGACAGATTAAGTGATTAACCATTACAGAAAAAAATGGCGTAAAAACACTTGGCTATATTAATTATATATTTATACCAAATATAATTTGTAATTAAAATGTGTTTGAAATGACATTTTCGGCAATAAATATTGTTTCATTTGCTTAAAAAAATCCCGGTATCAGACTTTCATCCCTAGTAAGCCTTGGCGGACCGTGAAAAACCTATCGGAGCTTGATCAAAACGTGTAAAACGTAGCAGACCTCATCAGATCGTAACAGGCCTAGTGGGAACGTAGTGGTATCCTTGATAGACCGTGCTAAAGCCGTAGTGTACCTTTAACCTCCCGGAACAGCACTTTCCCGTATATCCACGGTCCATGACGTAATCCGTAAAAGACCGTGGCAAAACTTCACAAGACCTAGCTGAACTTGAATACAGAGACAAAAATAGCCAAAATTCCACGGCGCACCACGTTTCGGGCAAACGGGGCTACCGTGATCGCCGGGAACATAGTGTAAACCTAGCAATATTAGAATTGAGTGTTAGAGACTGCATTGTATGGGCGGTATGTACACTTGATTTTTAAATGCAGAGATTTCTTATGTCGTGAATGGCAACCAAAAATATCTAGTGATATAATAAGTATATATGCGCGTCATGTTCGGATATTATTTTCAAAAAAGTGCATCAAAACTCCATACGAAATTAGGAACAAGTGTAGTTTTGATAACACATTTTTAACGAAACGATAGTACATTTCTAGCTATAGAGAAGTTCTAGAACAATTCAAATTTTTTTTTCAAAAATTATTGAATGTCTAGACATGGGATATAAGATTTACCAATTTATTAGAGTGAATATATAGTGGACTGGTTTTCATTGCCCGACTATTCACTTTCAATGTGCCTTTTTGATTAAATTACATGAACATGTGTAAAATGCAAGAAAATAGATTTACATGTGACATAATTTACATGCGTATCTCGCATGATTCTCATATGTTGCTGCACATAATTTATGCACGAGGCACATGTAAATGAGTGTCTCCATGATTCGCATATATATCTACGTGATTTACGCACGTAGAAATTAACGCATGAGAATCATGCGTATATCGTATGATTCTCATATGAAATCTCACGCATGATATACGGGTGTGCTCTTAAGGTTGTATTCTTCTGAGGTTTCAAGTCCCGTATGAAGTCTCGTTTCGACAAAGATCAAACGAAGTTATGAGATTTTCAATAAAAATCTATCAATATCTGTAGGAAGATACCTGTTGTCAAATTTTGTCAAAAAATTACATTTCTAGCTTTTGTAGATTTTTTTTTATATGGTGATTATTAAGAAATGGCCCATTTGGCGGCCATTTTGAAATTGTGTCATTTTTTCGCTTTGAGTAGAGCCACAGTTTTTTACCATTTTTTACTGAAATTCGGAGTGTTTACTTAAATCATCACGTGCGCCAGTATTTTTAGCTGTATCGAGGTTATTTTTTGCTGTTAAATCTTTACTGGAGGTTCGTAGGTATTTAAAATACTAGATAAAAATAAATTCTACAAACATCTTTTTACATATCTAAACACCTCATTCGGAAATTATGGGCTTTAATCTATTGTGTATATGGTCAAAACGGCAAAACAAAATTCCCATAAACTTCTAATATTTTTGTCAATTAGGTATCTTTGGATGACAATAGCTCAAAAAAGAGCACACGGACATATGTTTTTTCTTCTATTTTCTTTCATGGCATGAACTCCTATTTTCAAAAAATCTATATGAGAAAAAAAGTTTAATACAAGAAAATTTTGACTTCTCAGAGGAGTACATCCTTAACAGCTCATCAACGCATAAAATTTTCGCATGAAAAGCTTGCGTTTCACACATGTATTTCACGCGTGACACTTTTGCTCTTGTAGTTATACTGTAAATATATAATAGTATGGTTGTATAGAAATGTTTGATGTTTTCATGTCAACTAAGAATATAAAATAACAAGTTTTGTTATATAAACCATTCTCATCATTGGTCCACCGTCAGCCACGAAGATAATTCCAAACTACGAAAGGAACTACATCGAACATTTTTGGTATTGGATATACCTTTTTGAATCTGTTATTATATATTATAAGTTATTTTTAATACCTCGATAGATATCTATAAGCCCTCTGTTCGACAATAAGCTCCCTCTCCCTTTTATCATTTTTTGGAACGAGGGTCATGCTCAGCAACATGCCCCTCTATAGTTTTTCTTCTCTCCGCTAGGTATCGCTCCGAAAATACAATATTTAGGAGCGCCTCATAGCGGGGGAGAATTGGTACTAAGGCAGGTAATTCATTCTATATAGCTCCCTTACAGGGCTACATTGTACGTACTGTTAGTGTCGGCGAACACGAAGAAGTCGTGGAGTTCGACTTTGCTGAAGTGAGCTGTGTCGTGATCATAGTTGACGTTGTTCCACAGTTCGTCCACGTAGTGGGTGTAGTCGGTGGTGGTCTGACCGTGGTGGTGGCCATGGTTACCATGGGTCGCGCTGGTATTGAACAAAAATCTAGAAATCAATACTGTTCATTCATACTAAAAACATATAGGCCGGAACTCGGAAATATGGAGAAAAAAAAAATGTTTACCTGCTAGTCACATGGATCAGAGTATTTTGTTACAGCTTACATACCCACCAGTGTCTGTAATCCATTGTTTTCTACATAAAAACACAACAACTGTAAAATCATACACTTCATGGTGTTTAATTGGTGCCAAAACCCGATTGAGGACGATTTTGTGTTATTTTTGTTGAAATGAAGGTGCTATCGCCATAGTGATGCCACTTTGAAAAGTATTGAAAATCCCAACAGCAGTAGGCCTAACTGTTTTTGTTTTTGAAGACCCACTAGAAAAGCGATTTTTAGCGACTAAAGCTAGGTGGCATGGCGAGCTGTACCATCCTTTTATTATGCACCATGTATGATTGTTACCGTCTTTTATTAATCATATCCATAAAACGTCTTTAAACATGATCTTTTTATATTGTAACTACTTCTTGGATCCCTGTGTTACACAGCAATCGCAAAATTGTCCCACACAAAAATGACCTTCTACATGGTAGTTACTGAAAAAAATGCAAGGATCCAAAATCGACTGACGACAGTGGAAAACCTATAAAAAATACTTCAAATCCTTACGGATATTTCATAGGGAATTATGATTATATTTTGAAAATAGAATAAGTCTTTACCACAGGACTAGCGGAACACACAACAGCAGGGCTAGTAGTGATGGAATCGTCATGTTGAAGTCACGAGATCTTATCTACCACTGTCGTGTCCACCGCGTCATTGTTTTAGATAAGGCTTCTGATAAAGTGACCTCCTTATCACGGTCTTCACATGTACATATATTACGTAATACCCATGTAATGTTTTTATATTTTTCTACCTCTAGGCCGTACACGAGCACATGTATTTCGGAAGAGATAAGCTAAAATGTGTCTATACGGATAACGTCACCATCACCATGCCTGAATTTGATGATTTTTGTTTTACTACCATTAATGATTAGGCTGCATTTCCCAATGTACTTTTCTAGCGAATTCAACATTCCAATTGCATACACAAATAGAAATAATAGTTACTTTGTATAAAATCACTTTCTAACTCAGTCACAGAAAGAGTAAACAAAACAGGCGACAGAATTACTCCTTGAAATAAGCCGCAATCATACTTGAAGAAATCGTTTACAGAAAACATTTGAATTTGACACAATTTGTCCGTATACCATAATCATTTTTATCACACATTTTGTCGATTAAGACAGTTTTTTAGTCAATAAAACAACAATAAGATAGTCGTTTCTTAAAAAAGTTTTATTTATAAAGACTGTAGCACTAGAATAATATGGGCTGTCGATAGGTTTTTTCTAAAGTCAAACTGGACGACTGTACATTCTTCAGTCTTTCATAGATTACTTTTGCGAATTTAGTATTCAAGACAGCTTACCGGTGAAAATCAGTATAATTGTCAGTTATATCTTACCCCCTTTCTGAGTTAAAATATCATTGTATAATAGCTCCAATATTTCAATTTTCTGGAAGGAAACCCGATACTCCGTTAGACGGTGGCTTCCTTCCGCCAGCAAATTTCTATATGTCCTTAAATGGCCACGAAAGACTTTATACACTAACCACCTACTTGTATGTGTCCTCACGTTGCACTCATCAACCCTGGATTATCCCAATATATTTTTCCGGATAATATTATTGTGTAAGTGACACCAGTACCGCTCCCAATATCCGGAGGTCAGTATTTTTATAGCTTTAAGACGTAACACATTTATTCTTTTATAGCACAGTATCTTTACTCGAACTCATATATGACGAATATCCTTACATATATTTCGAAGTATTCTGTTGATACGGCGGAATTTTAAATTTCATTTTCAAGTAAACTGAATTCGAACAATCGATTACTCGATGTGGTACCGTGGTTCCGCCTACTTCAAATTAATAAGGTTTGGCTTTTTGTATTTGTATCTGCTGTTGCAACGTAATATAAGAGTATAGACATATACATGATATACAGTAAACTATATATGGATATCTAATGAAAAAAATATTTTGAAATCAATCGTACATCATTTATGTAACTTACAGTTAAACCTCGTTGACACGAAGTCGACATAGCAAGATGTTTTCGCGGGTTAAACATTTCACAATTTAATTGGACCTAAAGCTAGAAAATTAAAATTTAGCGAATCAAGATTTCGCAATTAATTTCAAGGGTACCAATTATTGTTATTTCACTGATCGAGGTCTTGAGGCTATGGTGGTAGCCTGCGACATCACAAAAATAACACACCCGTGACAATAATCTTCTATACAGGAATTCGAATGGTGATGAACTTATCATACACAAACCATGTTTTCCAAATCACGATATAACGATACAATTCATGTTGTCTGTACTTTTGTCATTTTTGAAGTTACACTTAAACAAAATTATAGACATCTTTTTATTATTAGTTCTTGTACCAAGTTTTTACATGCGAGTTGCCCAAGAATTTCAAACAATATTGTTTTTCGCCATTCAATGCCTACATAATATGAATATATGGAATAGGAAACAAGCTAAGAGCTTGTCTTTATTCCTTCTCTCATGAACAAAAATCAAAATGTCATAGGTCGGCAGATTATTTCCGGATAGTTCGGCTTTCCCAACCTCCTAAACCTAATATATCAGTAAGCGACATTGGTAATGCACCAAAATACCAGAAACATATATACATAGAGATTGGCAACTCCGCCATTTTCACGATCGGCAGATGTACATGTACCTCTGTATGTGCTTAGGTTTTTTTTTAGATAAACTCTTAGATAGTTAAATAGAGCAGGATATGTTATAAAAGTTCAGTAATTTTCAGATGGTTTGAGTACTATTTTGGATAGAAAAAAATAATGTTTTAACTTATGTTTTAATAATAAAAAATGCTCTTCCGGTTTTAAATGTGTGATTTTCGAAAAACCAGGTAAAATTGATTATGTTCATGCTTTCATAAATCATATCAAATAACGTCAATCGGGAAAACGGTCACATCAAACCATGATATAATGTTTAAACTTTATGTTGATGCAAAAATATCATGTTTAAAGGAATACACTTAAAAGTAGTTAGCCAAGGGGAAAATGCCTATAAACCGGAGGTCTCGCTGCCTGTCAACAAATACAAAGGAGTTTCCAATCTCTATGTACATATCTCAGAGTAACTCCGCTTCGTTCCACTTCATTCCGTCAGTACTGACGATGCAATCGGAACGTTATCGGATGTATAACATGAGAGTTGCATCCGAGGAGTTCCGACAGTGAAACGGAGGGAAGAAATTCTGATTAATTAGAATGTGTGATTACTATCAAGTTATAAAATGGATAGATCAACACTAGAAAATTACGAATTTATAACTACCGGGCGACATGTACCATATTATTGAGAGTAAAATGCGTTCTGTACGTTGACCTATGGCTGAGTTGACGTTCCGTTCTTAGTTCAACTCCACATAGTTTATGTGCCAGGATAGCATACAAATCTAAACATGCACCACGAAATTTCGTGTCCAGAAATCCGTATATAAATGGATTGAGACAACTCCGGAGATATGGAGATCGCCGACCAAGCCTCACAAACACATATCCAAAATTGTTTTTGTTTAATTTGGCGAACGTCAGGAGAAATGATATGGTGGCCGGCAGTATGCACAGAAGACAGACCACAGCTATGATATAACACATCTTTACGACTGCATTATTTCTCTGCTGTCGCCGTTCGCGTTTTTCTGACAGAAATGCACCATGATTGACATTTGTCGACATCCTGTTGTAAAATACAGAATTGCATCCTCGCTTGTCTTCAGAAATAAGTCCCCCATTTCGAATGCTATATTGACGAAGAGTTGAAGCATCCAAATTAGAGTCCATCGTTGTGAGAAGTCTTTTTGTGGATTTACAACTACCAGTCAGGTCCTTTTTTGGTTTCCTCTTGATTTGATTTCGTGTGATGGTAGTTATTTCTTCAGTATATTTTTCGGTGGCATAGTAACATTGAGAATGATCGCTTTGGTCTTCTCGCTGTGTACTGGACATACCGTCACCATTTTCCTCCGAATGTTGAAATGCTTCCCCGGATATGTCACGAATTTCCACGTCTTCATATTCATCGTTCGTGTTTTTTGCCATAAACTCGTCAGTTTCGTAGGCATCTGGCCAGAAATCGTCTGGCATGGAGGCTATAGATGTAACAGCACCCTTTCTTTTCCTAGCGTTTACAATTTCGCGTCGATCTTTGCTGCCCTGACTGCCCGTAGCCATGCCACTATCGATATCCGACATGCTATATTTTCTGTCGCTGTTCTGCAATTGCGTAATATCAAACTGGTATTCCACACAATCCGAATTCCTTGTATGAAACACACTTCGAGGATGGGTTTCAGACACAAAGTTGCTTTCGTCTGAACAAGTTGAAGACGTTGGGGATGGAGAAGGGTGATACGAAGGGTCAGCTTTTATTTTTCGCAGATCTGCTTTGGAAAACGTTTCTTTTCGCGAAACTCGTTTTGAAATTCTTCGCCGTATGGATGCGGGAATTAAGAATTTGTTGTTTCGTTGACGAAGATACTTCCCTAGTTGAAAATAAACACCAACAACAGCTGTGGACGCGACATAAAGCACACACACAAAGAAGTATATGACGATCTTTGGAACCACTGAGTCTTTGTAGGAATTATCAATGCCACACTTCTGCAGGGTGACGTTATATGACACTAACTCTATCTCCTCCATCCCCATCATCACTGGGACGGGCGTGAGAGCAAGAGCCAGAACCAGGACAAGGATACCGCAGAGTAGTCTCCCTTCACGGTACCGGATTTGGCGATAGGTTGGTTTACACACCTTTCGGTACCGGTCAATAGCGATGACCAATGTCACGGCCACAGCTGAAAATATCACAACTTGTTCCAGATAATGCTTCATTTTACACCCAGCCGTGTTGTAGACGGAGTACGGATGCATGAAATACGTGACGTCCATAGGCATAACCGTGATACAATTCAGAAGGTCAAGGACAGCCAACCAAACGATACAACCTTTGAACGTCGTCTTCGTCTTCAGACGACACGTGTAAACTAAAACGACATGAAAGTTCCCAATCAATCCAAAGATACAGATCAGTGTAACTACAGTCACTAGTACTAAGTTCTGCTTGTCGTTTTGGCGGTCAAAAAACTCCAGCGAATATGTATAGTCCGCCATGGCCATCACCGGACGTTTCGTTAGGTATTTTTCGCTGAAGATTAATGTTGGAAAAAAGATATTTCTTCGTAGTAATCCAAGTATGTAAAAAGAATCTTCAAAACTACAGATTTAGTGTTTTAGCTTGAAGTAACTTGTTAACATAAACGTCGTCCAACTTTCGTGTTTCTCCGCCATAGTAAAGTGAGAAACGGAAGCGTGCGGTGGTTTACACTACACAGAAAGCGGGCCGCGGTCAAGGTACGGAAGCTGCGCTCCTCATTGTTTTCCGTAGGCGGCGATTAAAACAATACTGTATTATGCGACACTTAACTTAAGCGTATATATCTATGTAGTAATATAGATGATATGTACTCAAGTAGTCTATTGTCCTCGTGGAACCTTTCCCTATGGCCTACATTTGTATTTGAGTCATTCTTAGTGAAAATAAACGTAAGCGTATCTTCCTCACCTAGATAGCGGATATTTCCTCTGTAACTTTACAAATCGCACACCTGCTATAAGGAAATCATGGTGTATACTTAAGGCATAACAAAACCAATAAGGATTTCTATATATGGCTCAGGTAATATCTGTTGTCTCGGCCTCTTAGCAAATTGTTTAAAGAGTTTTACTATTTGACTCATGTGACCTTGAAAGAAAGTCAAGGTAATCTATTTGAACAAACTAGGTAGCCCTCATCCCAGCATGTCATAGGCTAGATTTCTAGGTCTCTTGATTAATGGAGAGAAGTCGTTTAAAGATTTTAACCTTTTGACTCCTGTGACCCGAAATTTTAAATCTTTATTTTATACATAGGAGTACTGTGTGTACCTTTTTTCAGTAAACCGATTTGTAGGTTAACATTTGTACAGTAGTTTCATGGAAGCTCTTTTGGTTCCATCAAGGCCACGCGTACACCCATATGTGTGCGGTGAGGGAGGGACTTTCAATCATTCAGCCAATCAGATTGCGTGTTACATATTCATTTTGTAATGTAATGTGAAAAACGACTAAGCCGCAGTAAACATCTCCTCTCATCAATTCGACCAAGACAATACAATGACATGTAGCTGTTATGGAAACACAAATGACAAAAACTCTCCATCAGATTAGACAAGTTTCAATGTTCAATAAAGTCATACATATTACATATAATCTTAGAACATTAATTTGCAAAAAAAAAGTAACAAACGTTGTGTATCTTCCCAACATAGAACAGACAGAGAAAGGACAATGCCTAATGGTATCATACTCACAATAACATTTACATACTCAATGTGGATTGCCAGTATGCATCCTGATCTATCAGAGTTACTTCCCTTGAATATGTTTCCGTCTTAGGAATCTTGTCAGAGTTACTTTCCTCTAATTTGTTTGTCTCGTTAAGTACATCAGAGTTACTTCCCTTGAATTTGTTTCTCTCCATCAGTACTGAAGCAATTTTATAAGAGTTACTTCCCATGAATTTGTTTCTCTCCTTCAGTACACCAGAGTTACTTTCCTTGAATTTGTCTCTCTCCTTCAGTGGGAGTTATACGAAGGGAAGTAACTCTTCTAGATCAGAATGTCTTAATGTAATTTTGTTTTAACTTCATTCACAAATATACCACTTTTGTTGATATCCAACCAGCAACTACAGTTGTGATACAGCTGATGAATCTGTATGTAAATCCTGTCAATTATATATGGTAAAATGAAAGCTGTCATCCATTTGTTCCCGTTCTAATAATTAAGAACGTTTACGGACGGTTTTCACAAATAAACCATAATACATGTATATAATTATTTAGTTACCTTAATACATGTATATAATTATTCAGTTACCATAATACATGTATATAATTATTCAGTTACCATATTACATGTATATCAATTAATCATTCAGTATTACTGTCAGTAAAGGACCGGAAGTGTGAAAATGAATTTGAAGAAAGGAGACATATAAATGGGTTTACGAAGTGAAATTTTTGAAAATTAGTCAAAAGAGTTACTACAAAAACCATGAATTTGTTTCTCTCCTTCAGTACACCAGAGTTACTTTCCTTGAATTTGTACACCAAGAGTTACTTTCCTGGAATTTGTTTTCTCTCCTTCAGTGGGAGTTATACGAAGGGAAGTAACTCTTCTAGATCAGAATGTCTTAATGTAATTTTGTTTTAACTTCATTCACAAATATACCACTTTTGTTGATATCCAACCAGCAACTACAGTTGTGATACAGCTGATGAATCTGTATGTAAATCCTGTCAATTATATATGGTAAAATGAAAGCTGTCATCCATTTGTTCCCGTTCTAATAATTAAGAACGTTTACGGACGGTTTTCACAAATAAACCATAATACATGTATATAATTATTTAGTTACCTTAATACATGTATATAATTATTCAGTTACCATAATACATGTATATAATTATTCAGTTACCATATTACATGTATATAATCATTCAGTATTACTGTCAGTAAAGGACCGGAAGTGTGAAAATGAATTTGAAGAAAGGAGACATATAAATGGGTTTACAACACTTATAGTTATTACAGTTGTTTTCTTGCCAAGTTAACATAAAAAAAAACTTGCTGAAAAAGATATATTCATATAACTATCAAATAACTGTGTTTTAGCATCTTGGGTATAAATGCAAAATAGCTACACATACAGAATTTTCTATGTAAAAGCAATATTTACGGTTCTGGGCAAAAAATGATAAAATCAGAAAATTTAATAACTGTTCCGGTTATCATTTTGGGATTCTCTGGGCCTGATAGTGAAAAGATTAGTTTTAGGTTGTTAACCCTATATCCTCATAATGAATTGTCCAATCTTACAATTGGAATAGTTCAAGAACGTCTTCAGGGGAAAAGGCATCAACTGTTGCTGATTTGAAAATTACATTTTTCTGGTAATATCTGCATTTTAATTTCTATTTTCATTTTGGTCCTTGAAATCATGCATTCATACAAAAATATTCACAACCAGCTCACGGATTAAGCTATTAATAAAGTACAAATTGTTGATAATATATGTATGCATATATATTACTGACTAAGCATATACACATACTTAATATATCGATCATTAAGGATTTATTTTGCTTTATACACCTTGCTTTAAAGTGAATAGTCGGGCAAAGAAAACCAGTCTAAATGCGTTCATTGGCCTTCCAAAAGTTCTCGCATATTAATACGACGGCCAAGTTCTGCTTAGTTTCCCAGTTCTGACCATTAAAGTAAAGAAAAGCCGAAAGCATTGAAAGCGAGGCTGCGTGGAAATGTAACCACGGACATAGTGAACCGGGAGGACGTTTTAGAATTTCCATACTTTAAATTAATTTCTTCGTACGCAGACAGATTTTGACGAGAGATTTTATTTTTCCATTTCATAAGAAATTATACTGGATACATTCACACCATTTTTACCGACTTTAGCCATCCTTGCCCAACTGTTCACTTTAATTCAATCCAAACTTTTTGTAAAGATGAGGTTTTAATACTGAAACAAGCATCAAATAAACTACCAATACATTCTTGTCGATAGAATGTTGTCAACTCAAGGAACATCATTCACTCTAGCAAGGTATTAAAGAGCTAGAGCAAGATTTATTTAGAATTCTCTACAAGAACTCGTTTGTTTTATCACTGGTAATACAAATATCTTTGGGAGTGTTTTTTTTTTCTTTTTTGGCTTAGTCGCCTTTTCAACTGTTCGTTTTGTGTGTACTATTTTTGTGCTGTTTATCTATAATGATATTAGTTGCATGTTAATTTTGCACTTATTAATATGTTCGCATATGAGTCAAATAAGAGGAAAAAAACACGGATAAGTTGATATGAATGGTCTGTTTCACTATTTACAATGTATTTTCTGCATGAAAGAAGAGGTTTTTGATTGATTATGATTACAATTGTAAAATGACAATTCAAATCGCTTTTTACCGGTACTAAATTTTGTGATTTCTATTTCAAAAGACGGTCGCAAAGATCAACATTCGCAAATTTGAAAGTGTTTTTTAACTCCTGTCCATATAAATGAAGCAGATGTCATATCGCAGATATAAACTTTTGCGAATTTACTTGGATAGAGAAATTTTTTTTGAAAGAAAGTTGTAGTAATTAGAATCCATCTGAAACATCAGTCATCGTCACAAGCAGAAGGGAAAAAACCACAATACCATGGTACGGACAACACATAGCGAAGAAACTTGAGCAACAGCAGTTGATTAAATTAACATGAAGCTGGACGGCCCATTACAGTACAATTAATTAGTGTGTTAATTTACTGAATAATGCATACACAATACATCAACAACCTGTAGAATTTCTAATGCAAAATAAAAACACCAAAACATTCTTCTCACACACTGAACGGTAGTTACTACTATGTTTTTTAAACATCACATCATTCTACACACACGTATCTTATATAACATCAATTGTAAATGTACACTGAAACTTAACTCATTTACCCCTGGAAAATTTGTTATGAATTAGTTCTGCCTTTGAATAGAAGTGTTCAAATGTGTCTACAGGTTCGAATGGGTTAAATGTTATTTAAGGTACATGTAAATCAAATATTTTTAGATGTCCAAAAGCTATAATTTCATATCGAAATCAATAAAATCAGTCATTGTGTCTATATATATTCATTTTTTCCCTTTAACATTCATGTAGTTCGATATTCATAAATTTATGTATGCAGAGTTAATATCCCAACAATTACCGTATTCAGAATTCCAAGAGTTGTCTCCCTTATCCAAAAAATGCCAGTGATAGTCTCAATTCAACAAAATAAGAGGAAAAGCAAAGGTAGTAATATCATGATCGTTATTTCCTGAAAAGATACTTTTGATCAAGGAGGTAATGTACTTCAAACTTCACTTTTAGCAGAATCTCAAATTAAATTGAATAGTCGGGCAAAGAAAACCAGTCTGAATGCGTTCATTGGCCTTCCAAAAGTTCTCACTTATTAATACGACGGTCAAGTTATGCTTAGTTTCCAAGTTCTGACCATTAAAGTAAAGAAAAGTTGAAAGCATTGAAAACGAGGCTGCGTGTAAATGTAACCACGGACATAGTGAGCCGGGAGGACGTTTTAGAATTCCCATACTTTAAATTAATTTCTTTGTACACAGACAGATTTTGACATTTTGAGATTTTATTTTTCTATTTCATAAAAAATTATATTGGATACATTCACACCATTTTTACCGACTGTTCACTTTAAGCATACAGTACAAAAAATCATTTTCAAGAGTTGGGTCTTTCTATCAAATCTAGGATTATCTTCAAAACGCTAAAGAACAAAACAGTTATGTCCCTTAGCAAGGTTATGAAGGTATTACAGCATTGTGTATGAATGGGGTAAAAGCATAAAATTAAGCTTGGAATATTTTCAATAAATTTTTGGTTCCCTTTTTAACCATATTAGTAAACACTCAATATCTAACAAATTAAAATAATTGCAATATGCATAATTATAATGCTTGAAGCATGTTTTTGTAGAAAATGACATGAATCAATTCTGAAATACACATCCTAATTCTTTGGTAATTAATATGGTTTATATTTTCAATTATTGCATTATTAACAGGCAATACTGTATTGTCCTAAACAGCTCAGCAAATTTTGGCTTAGCTACATATCTATCTTAATTCTCTATGAAACTATCTTGCAAATTGTCCGTCAAAATGCTATATATCTTAATCCTCTATGAAATTATCTTGCAATTTGTCCGTCAAAAATTACTTTTATACCCAGTTAATCTGTAAAGAACAATTAGGTAGCTCAGTTGTTATAATGGGGTCATTTGTATTTCCAATACACAAAAACAATTGGGGGAATGAAATTGAACATGCTCCGATTTTAGAAATTTTGTATGGATATATAAGATAATTTGATGGGGATAACATTGAGTGAAATACACATTTAGCACAATACAATACTGCAAACATTACTCCACTTTATTCCGTGAAGAATGATTACACCGACTACAGAAGATGAAACAACATGGTATACAGCAAAACTATACGTGTAAAATACAGTGGCCCATTCTTGCTGACTTAAATAATATTTATCTAAAAAAATAAGTATATCTATAAGTTTAAAACAATTAAAAAATATATATCAGTCAACAATTATCAGCAACAATCCACTTAAAGAAATTAACAATACATATACACATTAAACTAATCAGACACAATTAGGAAAAATTAACTACTTAATGAAATAAACATTTAGCACAATAAACAATAAAGCTAAATAATTTATCTTTAATTAAATCTCAAAGAGTAACAATACATACATAATAAAACATTTATATACAATTGTGTTTTAAACCAACAGTGCCCCATACCTTAAATCGTAATAATTTTAACCTATCCCATAATAGCAAAGGTCATGTCATTCAAATAGACTTAACATAGTATATATGCATAATTCTTTGGTTAATTTATATACAATTTTAGTTAAAATATTTAAAAACGACCTTCACCTATTGGTTGTATGAAGGTGCGACCTTGACCTTTCAGACACAAACTTACCATGAAGTGTACATGAGTGGTTCAATGGTCATATCTCACCCTGTGATGTGAGACTACAAACACATCTTGTGCAAACCCTGAAGTGTTAAATGATAATTTCAAGTCTTTCGCAGAAAGCTTAACATGGGATGGAGAAAGTGTTATTGGTAACTGGCTACCAGGATTGCTCCAGATCTTCAGTAGTGCTGAACATCAATAATCAGCCACGCTGAATATCAATAATCAGCCACGCTGAATATCAATAATCAGTCACACGGAACATCAATAATCAGTCATGCTGAATATCAACAAATAGTTTGTCTCTAATGGCGGCCCAGTCATTGCGACTTTCTGGATTTTCTTTGTCTTCCCCTGGAAGTGAAATAATTTCTCTTCACTAAAATGCTCAAAATTTTATACTATTCTACAAATTCAAAAACATCCAAACTTCAATTACTTTTGAGAAACTTATAATCATAAATCTGTGAAAGACTACTAGAATCTTTCCAACCCTGGATGTGTGACAATGAAATCACTTTGAGGTAGGGAATGATTATTTTTCTCTCACATACAAAGAAAAGGATAAGATATTAGTCTCAGATAAAGCAACTATAAGCCGGACCACAAAATCTGAATTTGTTGAAATTAAATTTTCTCATGTTCAGTAAAATTCGCAAAGCTTTGATTTCCATCAACAAAAATAACAAGCCACGTGATACTTACCGAGCTTCTGTTCTTGAGGAAGTGTACTCAAACCACATGACGTGGGGTATCAATGTTGAGTCTCTTAACATCAGAAATTCACCTATAGGGCTGCAAAACACAATATATGATTTCAAACAACTGTAACAATCAATAATTATCAATGTACTATGCATTACGACAAACATAACTTATGCAATAAGTTAAGTCTTTTCAATTTCTATACAGCAATTTGCGACTACATTGATATCTGGTTCACAATGACACACACATGTCCATGATGAAATGTTTGTTTCAATAAACAAATTAAATATAATTTAATATGTGGATTTCGAGATCCTGAAACGATATGGATAAAGTACTTTATACCGTGTATTGATTATATTAGTCTTACTTTACAGTGAATGTGACATAATATTGTAACATGATTTTGGTGGGGGAGAATAGGCCTTTATAAGAACACAGGTTTGTTTATTGGAGTGAATATGATACATAGCTGATGCTATACTCACCTTGAAGCCAAGATTGGGAAGAATGGAGTTAATACAACATAGACAATACAAAACCATGCTGCTCCAAACAGTATACCCAGCAGGGCTCCACAGGACACCTGCCAAAATGTATGGTAGCCTAAATATACCCTGAAATAGAAGACAAATATATGGTAGTCTAAATATACCCTGAAACAGAGGTCAAATGTATAGTAGCCTAAATATACCCTGAAACAGAGGTCAAATGTATGGTAGTCTAATATAAATATAATCCAAAATAGAGGTCCTTAAACTATTGTTTATACTTCCTACATGATGTTTGACATTGAATACAATAACAGAATTAGGGAGTAATACGTATTATAAAATACCTACATAAAAGAAAAGTTATAATCACCGAGGCTCACATTAGATATATTTACCTATACTGTCTGTATATTTCAACTATTTCCAAACATTTAAAATTTGAAATGAATCTTTAAAGATGCTCAACCGCCGACAGAGCATAAATGGTATTCATCATTTGAACAGTAATTGGTGTTTAATCGTGTATATTTATGTCTTATTAACACAAAAAATAATTTAAAATAATTTACTTCGCCTTTGGTGCATGCACAATCAGTACTTCATTCCATATAGGATATAGTGACACGGAATTTTTTCGGGATGCATTTAATTCTTTTTCATATTTTTAACTTGAAGTAAAATTAGAAGCTCAAACTTTTCAATGGTTGTAATGGTGTAAAGTAAGTAACTTTTGTAACTAATAAAAAATACTAAATCGTCTGCTCCTGTTTTTGATAGTGAAAAAATACCATTTGTCAGCGGTGGAGCATCTTTAATGATATGTAAGCAAACTTGGTATTCCATTATTTTTATTAACCGACCTTTGTGAGATATCAATTATATTGTCATTATTTGAGGTGTAGATTTTGTAATATGTACACAATTTTTGTTATGGTTATGTGACGACACTCCAGTATAACATTAAATCTCATGATGATCATAATACATACCTGCTATATAATATAATAGATGATCCTATGACACATATTGCACTGACGCAATATTTCCATAAATCGTCTATCAAGTTATAATTTTTATAAATTCTGTAAAAAGACAAACAAGAGATTAATTATTCATGATATTACATAGAATTTGTATCAAAGTCTAATGTTAATCATAATTATTTTAACATGAAATATTGTATATTCCATTATTTTTGCATGTCAAAACTTTCACGATTTTAAATTTTAATGGATAGAAATTTTCGTGATTTGATCTTCAGAGTAGGTATAATTCATCCATATTTCAATATTTCCCTATTAAATGAACATGTGAAATTATCTTCCCTGCAACAAACAGCCAGTTAAACAGTATTTAATTGGTTGTTTTAAAATTGAGGTCCACAATAGAACCTAATACATGAAGTGTTATATGTTAGACTTATTTTATCATTTCCAACAAAAAACAACTGGTGACGGTGTTCAAGGTAATTACAAGATTTTGTGTTCACAAGGATAAACTATACCTGGTACTAAAAACTGAAATTTTTGTATGATGTATTGAAAACTCAACGATTTTTACAAGAGCAAAAAGTATATGCGAATAATTGTTGATTTACCTAAGAAATAAAAATAGAACCATATATGTGGAGAAAAACCAGGAAAACTGTGCATGGCTTGATGGCATTCCATACTCTGTGTAAAGCTGACTCTCTGAAAGCAAACATCAATTAAAATCATACAACCATCAAAATGATGAAATTTTGCAGATCTTACTAGTTTATTAAATTTTTTTTTGTGTCACTGTGTAATCATTATGTAACAATCAGGTCAAATTTATCAAAGCTCAATCTTCACATATCTACTACCTTTCGAATTCTGAAACCGCTTTTAATTTTTTTAAATGGAAAAACCTGATAAAATTTTTTTGTAGAGTCGCAAAAATTATTAGCTTACTGTTAATACTACACGTATCATCACCATTTGAACAATTTAAATAAAATAAATGTTAATTTTCATAGCGCGATTTGTATTATATCTCCCATCGTCGTCTTAATTACTCTGTGTTAGTTGACTATCACTGTGCCAGACGACAGAACAGTGAAATGAATCTTCGCTCTTAACAAGAATATAAGCCTTTAATGTATTCAATATATATGACATATAACATGCAGTAGTATAGTTCAAAAATTTGATTTAATTCCATTACTACTGCTTACTTCTGACTGGTCGTGGGGCTTGTATAAGGTGCTTCAATACCCAATTTATAGCTTCATTCAGCAGTAGACCAGCAAAATAGGACACCTGAAATACAATAACAGTTTGTGTTGACAAGTTTTTCAAAACTATATACCTTAATATTGTTCTATATAGGCAATTCTTCTTCAACTAATTTGTATCCTACAAACATATGTCTGTAAGGGTCTACTGTTATCTGGAATACCTCAACATTACTTCTTTGATATTTGTTCTACATAAGGATATAATATACATATTGGAGAGAAAAAAAATAAAGCAACTTGTAAGAAAACAAAGCGAAATATGTGTATGCAAAGTAATTTAAAATGTAATATTCTTTTGACCATATTAATATGGGTAAATGTACCAGGTATTGTAATTTTTTTTGATATGTCTGATTTTTTTATCAGATGGAACAAGGGGAGGTAATTGTAATTCATAATACACATATATAAGTATACCTACAGAATGTATTACGAAACATCCCACTAACCATATCTTTATCAAGATTCAAAATGGTCTTTTACCTAGGAAAGCATATGGTCTCTATTTAAACCAAAATTGTGAAAATAGTTTTGAATACAATGTTATATTACACAATAATTTAAAGGCTAGCTTTTGTTCAGAGGACCTGTACACGTTAAGTTACATTAAATGCCAATTTTTTGTTCAGGGCTAAATGATGTACATACCGTATGAAGATCCCTCCGGAATATGATTAAGGTTATGAATCCTACAATAATACAGAATGGCAGAAGACTGGCCCAAGCAAGGAAAAATCCAATCACATCACCTGAAAGTACATTATGTATATAACTGCTGTAAGTTTAAATGCTATTAATGAACCCCATAAAAATTGATAACAAGTTTTAAGTGAAATCACATAATCTGGTTATTACAGGTATAAAGCATCTTTACTTTTTTCTACGACCATCTAATTTACTGAGTGACTAATTATATATATATAAATATTCTTTTATGTCATAGGCACATTGTGCTATATATTCAGTTCTTAGTCATTTTAAAATGTCTCTTTTGATAATACAGCGTTGCAGAAGACATTGATGATTGCGTGAGTATATGGATGACTTCAAAAATGATGACATGATAACCAAGACTGAGATCACCTACAATATTTTTGTAAAATGTATGTATTGGCAGGTTTCAAATTCAACTATATTAATTCAAATGCCCAGGTCTAAATCTGAACTGACGCTCAAATACGTAACTTCCAAAACAATCATAATGGCTTTAGTAAAGCCCAGTTATACCTTACATTGGTACTGTATGTAGACATGTACACGTACATACCACTATGTACAGCATCAGTATACAAATAAATACTGTATGTGGGCCTAGTACTTACTAATGCATATACATAGGCCATAGTAACCACGGATGCAAGGTTGTTTTCACCAATCTGTGGTTAGAGTAAAACTTATACGGGTTCGGTTTCTTCAGGATGCAACAAATGGCTAAGTTACTGGGGGTATGTGAACTTGATCAAAGATAAGATGTCAGAAGTTGATCGACCATCTGCACATCGAACCTTGTAGGTATGCAACATAATGGAAAGGCTCTGAGCTACATAAAGCATTTGAGAATCAGGGAACATATCACCTTTTGGGTATTCTACATGAGTGAGGGAAATCGCTTTCCACTGTAGTGAAGAATCTCCACTCAAAGGAGAAATGTCTGGCGAATCGGTTACACTGTCGACATCCATGCTGGAAAATGTGACTTCTGTTATTGCGCATGTGCGAATACCGCACTTCCCTGTTAAACGTAATTTCATTGGATGATATTTATGATGTGTAAACAAGGTGCCAAAGTTAATTTGTGTCAGGTAATTTCATTGGCTGTAAAGGGGATTCCAAAAAATATGGCTTCCAAAGGAACACATGCTCTGTCACTTCGGATATTGGCAGAATGCAAAACTACAAAAGCAAGGGCTTGCAAGTTAAAACTACCCCATTATGTGGTTGACACGCCCGTATTTATGCCTGTCGGAACACAGGGTACATTGAAAGGTCTTATTCCTGAACAGCTGGAAGAATTAGACTGTAAAATAATCCTGGGGAATACCTATCATTTAGGGAACAGACCGGTATGATATTTGTCCTGTATAAACAATAAAGATATTGTATATGTAATATCTTGTATAATCTCATTGTATTGTGAACGTTCTTGTTATTTCCGTTCTCTTTCCAATTTCATTTCCCACCTGCTGATAACATGACGTCGTCCTCGGTACTTCAGGGTTACTAGTAAAACTGAAGGCTACTGAAGAGAAAAACAAACAACTGATCAATTATAGGTCTGTAGATGTACATCAACAGATCAATTTACCTGTATTTTCTGCTGCCTTCAGTTTCACTATGAAATAGTCCAGGGGTGGATAAATCATCAGTGATGTTATCCTCTGCAGTATTGAGGATGATAAAATATAAGTATTTAGGACTTTGTAGTTTAATTTGTACATTTGTATAATATAATTAAATGCTACAACTTTTAAAAATGGTTATCTAAACTCTGATGTAGCTGTATACTGTATAGGGTATATCTATTCTAAAAGATGTCTTAAAACTAATAAAAACATTAAATAGAAAATGTTATAAATGATTGAACTGTCTTATTTGTCTCTTTGCAATATAATTTATTTTCAGACACATCTACAATTTATATGATGTGGCTATATTTTTCTATCACTTAATTAGTATTATTTGTTATATCATAATCATGATGTGATCAATACAATTTGTAATACAGGGTCACGAATTGTTGGAGAAAGCTGGAGGTCTGCATAATTTCATGAAATGGAACAGATGCTTATTAACGGTAATGATGATTTTTCACAATATTCATTTTTTAAACTCCTACTGTAATTATTATTAACTTTGGAAATGTTATTTAATTTGGAAATGTTATTTAATTTGAAAATTGTATTATTTTAATATATACATATCATTGCAATTCTGATCATGATACTGTAATGAGTGATTCACATAATTTTTGTAGGACAGTGGAGGGTTCCAGATGGTGTCGCTTCTGAAGCTGGCTGAAATAACAGAGGAGGGTGTGAAGTTCCAGTCCCCACATGATGACTCTGAGATGATGTTAACACCTGAAATGTCAATACAGATACAAAATAGTATAGGTATTTTGATTTCTTTTATTAGCTAAATTATCTCCCTTTAGTTTGAAAGTTTGAATCAGACAGTGTACCGGTAGGTATTTAAGAATACAGAACACCAAACCTTACATGTGTTAGCTGATTTTTTACATTGGATATTACCTAGATTATCTGCTGTTTGTTTGAAAGTTAGAATCGGATGTAGTATACTGGTAGGTATTCATGAATACTTAGAGTCACCAAACCTGAAATTTCTCACCTGATTTCTTAATTTACTGTATTTTCTCTCCTTCCTTTGAAAGTAAGAATCGGACAGTTTACTGGTTTGTATTCATGAATGCTAAGGCTGGTTCCCATACTTAAAATTTCTCGGCTAATTTCTAATTAAATCTAAATTATCTCCCCTTAATTTAAAAGTTCAAATAAGAAATGTACAAAAAAGTTAATGATTATTTGATAATAACCCATGGTGGTAAGTATAATGGAATTTAGATACTGTTTTGTTACAAATTACTAGAGAACATATTCTAGAAAGCATAAATATCTAATTAATATGTGTTAAAAAATCATAATTTTTGTGGCTATGTGAGGTTCTTATACATTGAAATAACTAAAGCTAAATTTCTTTTTGTTACTTATATGCATTGTATGATACATACATTTTTCAAAACATAAAGAACCCTCATCCCAATAAACACCCGTTCCCTTTTCTGAGGTCTTGCATTCACTCTTTGAATTATAAATACACACTAAGAAAAAGAAAAAAGACTTTGGAAGCTGTTTTAGGTGTCAGAATAGTTCTATATAAATTGTTATTTCTGTTCTATAGGTGCTGATATTATAATGCAGCTAGATGATGTGGTCCACAGCTGTGTAACTGGCCCGAGGGTTGAGGAAGCTATGTACAGGTAGATAAATGTCTAAATGTCAAGTAAGAAAGATGCCAATGTTGTTTGTAGATATTTTGTTGTTTTGATATTTGGTCAGTGAAAAAAGTTATTAAAGGGACAATTCATTCTACGAGAACATTAAAATTTGTATATATATCGGAAAACCCCCAGTTCTAATGGGAATTAGATCAGTCGGTTTTACTGTGATATGTCAGAAAATCCCATGGTGGTGAAATGCGTGTGAAATGTTCAAACTCACTCGCTGTCCGCCATTACAAATTGTGGTCGAATATCTTGTATGCCGAACCCAGTCCCTTGCTCGTAGAGTAATGCTACTTTTGTCTAGAACAGCTCAAATCGCTCTGACAGAATTTTTTTTACCTTATTAGGTGAATTGTCTTGCCTAAAAAATCATTATATCACCTCCTCAGTGGTTATGTAGTTCATTTGTTTAACGTGCGTGACTTAGGCTCGGGTATGGGTACAGCGTATATATTGTACCTGCTTAATCGTATTGATCAACGATTTGTAATTACAACGGTATCAATTAAAATACTAAACAATGACGTGGAATTTGTCAATATCTTATGTTATATGTTTCATAAGAAATGTAGAACAATACATTTATGCCATATTTTGCTTCTTGGTTATGTAAAAGAATTAGTGTGAGTGAATTGTCCCTTTAAATTCAGATTTAAGTCCATTTTCTAAAATTGTCTGTTTCTCGTTTATAATGTCTATTCTGGTCCTTGATTTTCATTTCTACCTTAAAACGATAGTAATGATTATACATATTAACTCTTTGAGAGCTCTGAAATATTTTATGCATTATGAACAAATATGTAATTCTACATCCTAAACTGCTTTTAGCGTACTTACTTGACTTTATACTGTAAGGGAATTCTGATTGTCCTTTATGTCATGTGTTTTGAACCAGAACTATAAGATGGTTGGATAGATGCCTAAAAGCTCACCAAAGACCACACGACCAGAATATCTTCCCCATTGTTCAAGGAGGGTTGTATCCAGAGCTACGCAAGAAATGTGTTCAAGGTAATATTGCAAGGATTACTAGAAGAACTCTGGTATTGTTAAGAGCAGTCAGAGGATTGGGTGCTTTGATATGAATGACAAAGAGAAAAGACAGTGTTACCAGTTATTACGGGATATGGAAATTAACTCCAATAAAGTGTTAAACTCCAAAATAATTGGGAAATTAATGGAATTTTCTAGATGATGCAGAATTTGGGAATCACATGGATTTACAAGTATGATAGAGAAATACTGATACAGCAAATATCCCATGTAAAAATTAAAGAATTTTATTATGATAGAGAAATACAGAAAACCTGACATGTAAAAATCAAATATTTTTTTCATAATCAATTTTGGATGATTGAGAGATTTAAAGAATTTTCTGGTTTATAAAAGAATCCAGGAAACTTCATAGATGCAATCTAAATCAATTCATGGAAACTCCTAAATAGAGAAAACAGGACATATATCTCTTGAATGATTGAAAAATCAAGTAATGTTATGTAGAAATCCAGAGAATGCTAACAAATAAAAAGAATAGGGTTTGATGCTTCCATCTAAGTGCCAGTAATCTACACTGTAAATAGTTAGAACTAACTTAAATAAATCTTAATTATTCTCAACAAGAGTAGTGCTATTACTGTTTTTGTTGTAGAGTTGATAAAACGAGAAGTTCCTGGCTATGCTATTGGGGGATTGAGCGGAGGAGAGAGTAAGGACGACTTTTGGAAGATGGTAACATTGTCAACTGAATACTTACCAAAGGACAAACCAAGATATTTGATGGGGGTTGGGTAAGTACTTGCTATTAAAGAAACCATATCTCATTCACCCCTCAATTCCATAATGAACTGTTCTAACTCTACTGTATGTATATATAGCTTTAGAAGAGTCCAAATGCGTCTTTTTTAGAGGTAGAGTTAACCAGTTTGTATTTGATGTCAATTTGACTTATCAGATTCTATGTATAGAATGAATATGTGAAGTGAGTGAAATCTAGCTGCACATTTGGTTTATGTGGTTTATGGTATAAGGAAGCAGAAAAGTATGTATTTGTTGTAATGGCTTACTTGAACATAAAAATTTGAAATGTCTTTAAAAATAAAAATAAAAAAGAATTAAAAATGTTTGTGATATGTCATGGTAGAAGACCCTGTTATGGAGTAGATCAATTCCTTTCTTTATTGATTGAAAAACTGAAATTAAGCTGTACTATATAGACTTTGACCTTTTTGCTGTGACCTTGTTGCCTGGTGATAACACAGAACTATATTATGATTGACCTTTTTAGGTTTGCCGTTGACCTTGTTGCCGGGTGATGACTGTATTGTGTTTGACCTTTGTAGGTTTGCCGTTGACCTTGGTATCTGGTGATAATACAGTACTATTATGTTTGACCTTCACAGGTTTGCTGTTGACCTTGTAGTCTGTGTAGCCCTGGGATGTGATATGTTTGACTGTGTCTTCCCCACAAGGACCGCTGTAAGTTCCCCTATTGTTACTATTAGTATTCAATTTTTTATCATATACAACAACATACAGTAAGAACCTGCGTAAGTGACCACCTGTGTAGAAAGACCACCTGCTTAATAATACCACTTTCTAAGGGTCCCAAATGGCTAACACAATTTGACATGTGTATAAAACCACTCTTTCTTCTTTGGTGGTCTTTATAGGGATAATTGATTGTACTTCATATTTCATTATCAGGTTTTCTTATTACCAGCAATTTTCCCAAAAGGACATAATCTTGTCTCACTTTAGTTCTAATATATATCACGAAATATTTGTGTGTACTTATTTTCATGGTTAAAAACTTTAGAAATATTTGTGGTTAACTTATGAAACAGAGCATCCCAAAGTGTATAAGCTAATTTTGTTGTTTTTATTTTCATGGTTCTACTTCACAGACAAAAGCAACGAAAATTTCTACTCAATAAATTACATGATTTTTCATAATATCTCCTGATACAATAAAATATGCCTTTTCTTATTTCAGAGATTTGGAAATGCTTTAGTACCAACTGGTAATTTGGCTTTGAAGAATAAGATGTATGCTAAGGACTTCAGGCCAATCGATGATCAGTGTCCATGTTCTACATGTAAACAGTACACTCGGGCCTACCTCCATACCATCGTAACTAACGAGACTGTTTCTTGTCAACTGTTAACTGTCCACAATGTGGCCTACCAGGTATGTCATCAAAAATGTTAATGAATAGAAGTATTTTTCATGGTTAAAGATTACATTGAAATTCTGAAGCAGAATTTCGGTGTTCATTTGATAGTTAAAATGTGGTAGGGTCCCTTTTCAGTTAAGTAAGGATTTAGGGATTACATGTATTTTCATAGTCTTCTCTGATGCCGCATATGAAAGTCCTCATTTTCATCTATTTTGGCGCTTAATATTTTTTTTTAAACAAATTTGATTAAGACTCATACTGATCTGATTTTCAAATTTAAGTCATAAAATTAGATCATATTACTGATTTTAGGAGACCCTGAGCTCTCGATTTATACCAAAGAATGCAAATTTTTTGTTAATATTCTTTTATATATTATTAAGTGAAGAAGATAATGGAGACGTTATGATTGATAAATACAAAATGAAGTTGTTTTTAATTAATTACTCTCTTATTCTTTAATTGCAGCTGACATTGATGACAAGTATACAACAGAGTATTATAGAAGACAGATTCCCACAGTTTATACAGAATTTCTTTGATAAACAGTTTCCCCATACAGACTATCCACAGTGGGCCTTGGACGCCTTAGCTTCAGTAAATGTTTTTCTCAAGAAAAGCTGATACTGGGCTCAGATATAACATTCACAGTGGTCATGAACACCTTAGCTTCAGTAATGTAAATCTCAAGAAAAGCTGATATTGGGCTCAGATATAACATTTACAGTGGGCCGTGGACGCCTTAGCTTCAGTAAATGTTTTTCTCAAGAAAAGCTGATACTGGGCTCAGATATAACATTCACAGTGGTCATGGACACCTTAGCTTCAGCTAATGTTAATCTCAAGAAAAGCTGATATTGAGCTCAGATATAACATTCACAGTGGGCCGTGGACACTTAGCCTCTTAACCAGAAAAGTGATATGGGCTCAGATATAACATTGTTAACTTCTTCAGTAAGAACTCAAGAAAAGCTGATACTGGGATCAGATATAGCATTCACAGTGGGCCATGGATGTCTTAGCCTCAGTTAATATTAATCTCGAGAAAAGATGATACTGGGCTCAGATATAACATTCACAGTGGGCCGTGGACACCTTAGCTTCAGCTAATGTTAATCTCAAGAAAAGCTGATATTGGGCTCAGATATAACATTCACAGTGGGTCATGGACACCTTAGCTTCAGTTAATGTTAATCTCAAGAAAAGCTGATACTGGGCTCAGATATAATATTCACAATGGGCCGTGGACACCTTAGCTTCAGCTAATGTTAATCTCAAGAAAAGCTGATATTGGGCTCAGATATAACATTTACAGTGGGCCGTGGACGCCTTAGCTTCAGTAAATGTTTTTCTCAAGAAAAGCTGATATTGGGCTCAGATATAACATTCACAGTGGGCCGTGGACACCTTAGCTTCAGCTAATGTTAATCTCAAGAAAAGCTGATATTTGGCTCAGATATAACATTCACAGTGGGCCATGGACGCTTTAGAGACAGTAAATGTTAACCTCAAGAAAAGTTGATATTGGGCTCAGAAATAACATTCACAGTGGGTCGTGGACAATTTAGCTTCAGTTAATATTAACCTCAAGAAAAGCTGATATTGGGACCAAGCCAACAAAAATGCTGTCATAAGGCGAAAATTTATGTCAATTTATTATGAAGCTTACTGACAGTAAGTAAAAAATATTTTTTACTTTTTTACTTAAGTTTGTTTTAGAAAATCATGGCCTGTTATAAAAAATAATACAATTACCAAAAAAAACCACCCTGAAATATTGGAATAGAAAATGTTTCTGTTTCTATTGTTTAGTATACGTTCAATCTAGGAATTGGTTTCATTTCTCCAAGACAAAAAATTACTTATTTCTTTGGCTGATGGAAATCACACCATTTTTTGATAAAATGACAGAAACTTTGTGACAGGATGGGGATGATAATGAATTGAACTCTCTAAATGTTGGACTATATGTTACATAGGAGATGTGCAATAAAAAGAGAAACAAATGTCTGTTTGTTCATTGTATTTTACACCCTTATTCATATAAGGATTTGGGCTAATATCGTTCAATTTCATTTGGATAAAGAATCTCCAAACATCATGCTATTTTCATTAGTTCACAATCATAAGATGGGTCGAGAACTGATGGAGCGAGAACTATTCAAATCACTTGTCTGTCCTTTCAAATTACTTGTCTATACTTTCAAATCACTTGTGTGTCCTTACAAATCACTTGTGTGTCCTTTCAAATCATTTGTCTGTCCTTTCAAATCACTTGTCTGTCCTTTCAAATCATTTGTGTTTCCTTTCAAATGACTTATCTCGTGCTTTCAAATCATTTGTCTGTCCTTTGAAATAACTTGTCTCTCCTTTCAAATCACTTGTCTGTCCTTTCAAATAATTTGTGTGTCCTTATAAACGACTCGTCTCGTGCTTTCAAATAATTTGTATGTCCTTTCAAATAACTTGTGTGTTCTTTCAAATAACTTGTGTGTCCTTTCAAATCACTTGTGTGTCCTTTCAAATCATTTGTCTGTCCTTTCAAATCATTTGTCTGTCCTTTCACATCATTTGTCATTCCTTTCAAATTATTTGTCTGTCCTTTCAAATTATTTTTGTTTCCTTTCAAATCATTTGTCATTCCTTTCAAATCATTTGTCTGCCCGTCAATAGTCCCATCCTTTCCTTCGCCGGTCTGTATAATAATTATTGTTAGTGCCACTCTCATTGAGTACTGCAGTAATATTTATCACATACATACAAGTTTCCCTTGGTCCCTAATTTTGCATATTGCATTTTGGCTCACAAGCAACCATCTTGTGTTTTGACGAGTTCCAACTATTTCTCAAATTCCATTTTGGAGCCAATTGAAAAATCACTTGGCTCACAAAGCAGCCACCTTGTATTCGACAGTTACAGCCATTTTTCAGTATCTCCCTGCATCTGACCGTAATCTTGAAAATCAAATGGCACCGTGTGATAGTTAAAAACCTTACCTTACGTACTTATTTATGTGTAAAATGTCAAATATGATTTATTAGTTTAAATATAAATTAGCGCAATTCGATGGTTCAATAATGAATATACATATACCCGTTTACAACATTTAGCTGTTGTACATGAATTAGCGCTTCAAAGACACCGTAAAAAGCGTTAAAATAAAACTACCAATTAAATAAAACTACAGATAAAATGAAACTGCCGCTAAAATAAGTACGTTTACAGTAATTTACGCCCTTCAGACCATCTTCTGTCACAGTATGACTCGAACTGTGTTCTCGAGATGAAAAAACGTTAAATGTTCATAATAGATGACGCAAGACGAAAAGCGACAAGAGTTGGCAATCTAATTAAAGTCATCTGTTCATGGCTTCGTTTTAAGTCCTATCAGCAGTCAGAGCCTGGACATCTGACAACGGAGGTACAAGCCACGAACACAAAATATGAATTAGATTGTCACATTTCGTCACAACAGATGTAAAACATAAAATGGCAAGTATACATATACATTTTAATGAATAAGGTTACCACAGTTAGAGACTATCAAGATTTTTACATAAAAACCCCCAAAACTTTTAGATGTATAAAGCACTTTATATAATTCATTATAGTAAAGCTATATGTACAATAACTGGTAAAAAAATATTCTTTTGCATTATCAGTAAATAAACTACGGTACCTAATTAACGTACTTAAAATCTTAGAAAATGTTGAAATTTACATGAAATACCAGTGACGTTTCGATTCACTATGCTACGTACATCTATCTTTCATTATTTTCGTGGGGATGATATTCTCGCTATTCTGTGACCGCGACAATTTTATTCTTGTAAAATGTGGAGATGGAATTATATGCTCGGTACATGTATACCCTTCTGACTAATACCAAAAATGTAAAACCGGTCGAAATTTTATGTTCTCATTACATTCTGTAATAGTTTCAAATTGTATCATCTAAAGGATGGGTTATACGGTATCCAAGTCTGTATTACATTTATTTGTATGCCACATACAAGGGTAGTTCCTGCTTCATGTCTCCAGTGACATGACCTTCCCTTTTTTAGGTTTTCTGGGGTAAGCTATAATGCGTCCACGTGATGCCATTTTGGAGATTGTGCGCAGGCGCGATTCTGTACTGTCCGCATCTGAGTTATCATCTATAGGCCCTCCATAATGACCATTGGTGCCGTATTCGTGGTAAATTGTGTAAAACCTATAAGGATCGTGGTTATCTTTCGTGTCATCCTCTTCCTCCGAAGATAAATCCCAGAATGCATATCCGTCTATAAGCGATTCCTCAGCTTCCGGTTCAGCAAGGATCCCATGTTGTATGTTTTCAATAATGTCCTTATCTGCGGCACATTCTGCTCCAATCTCGTCTTGTTTGTCAATGGTGGATGCCACCTCAGCGACTTCGTGATAAGTAACATTCTGTACAGCATACGACATCTTTAGATAGTATCTTCGAACTATCTTTGCCGTTCCGGTGGAAGGGTTGTAGAATGTGACATTCACAGGGCGGATATTGGATCCCCCTGCAGCCGATTTCATATCATAACTGAACAGAGAGAGAAGGTCTTCTAAGAAGATGATGACAGATAGTTGCTGCACCCGCCACTGTGAATACCTGTCATGAAGCAGGCTGGCGCATGTCGAGGACATCATGGCAATCAGGGCGTTGATCAGAAGGATGTAAGTAGTTAAGATGAAGAGGACGTAAAGTCCATAGGCTAGCCAGCTCTGTTTTGTTTGACTTAGAAATGGTAATTCTGTTAGACCAATCATCAAGTTAAACATCTTGAACAGAGCTGACTGATAGTTTGTGGTTTGTCCTGGATTTTCTTCTGTTCCGTCAATGGCTGGCGTGGATTTGTCTTGGTATACAACTGTCATTGTCGTCGTAAATGAAACCAGTTGTAAAACTATAATGACTGAAAATCGGAAGAAGTCACCAAAGACGACCCTTTGTATCATTTTCATGAAGAAGCCAAACAGTCTCCATCCTCTAAGGAAGAATGAATTGAACCACCAGGCCGCCAACACAGCTGCTATCATAGGTATTCCATCATGTTCGTACCACACCAGGTGAAGGATGGCATCTGTGATGATTCCAATGGAAAGCACTAGAATGAATGCAATATAATTGAAGTTATCCATAGTATACTGGATAGCGTTCGGTTTTCGGATTTTCAGGATTATTTCTAATACTCCGACAATAAAGTATACGACGGCTATTGCGAAAAGAATCCACCTTGTTATGGACACAAACATTGTTTTAGATCCAGGCACTGTAGACTCCAATGGAGGAGAATAACCAGTTGAAAAGTTGGATTGCGAATCTTCCATGGGATCTTCTAATGATGAGCTGAATACAACTTCGGATCGGTTGACAGCGAAGGCGCTGAGAACAATGACGAACATGTAGTGGAATATCATCCAGGCGATGTACGGGATCCTGTAAAAGTGCCATTTATTCTTTAGGAGAAGTTTTATCGGCGATAGGTCAATCAGTGCTGCTACATCCAAAAAATGCTGTTGGTTACCGCACATCATTTGTAGGACTGACTCCTGTTTTGGGTATCGGCGGAACGGCGACCAGCCCGAATCGGGCTCCAGCTCACCCTCATCATCAACGCCCAACTCACTGAGGTATTTGGCGATGGTGTCTATCTCTGTTATGTCGTAAGACTTCTCGTCGAACAGTCCGTCTTGTTGACCAGGATGGCAGTACACATCCTCCAGATTAAGGATGTCGTTGAATATCTCTGTTAGTCCGTTCTTTGCTGCAAGTTCAAGTGGAGTGAGTTGCTGATTGTTTTTTATGTACCACACATGGCGATAGTCGTAAGCTTTCCACCTTGTTTCTTCCATATCCTCTTTCTTGTATTTGGTAATGAGCATGCTTTGGGCTTCCTGCTTTTTCTTCATGCTTTCAAATTTGTGATTCATTTTTTTCTTTTTCATTTGTGTTTCCTTTGCCTTTACCATCAGCTTCTTAATCTGTCCGTGAATACAGGCGATCATTTTCCGAACGTCTTTCACTTTATCCCTGTACAGCGCCGCGTACTGGATCAAGACGTGGAACACAGTGTCCCCGTTCCCCTTGATGACGTAAGGAACAGCACCGTAGGCTATGAGAGACTTGACCATATACTGGTCATTCCGCAACGCCGCCACAAATAACGGTAGCTCTCCCATCATCACTGTGTTATTGAACTTTGTTCCTGTCGCACGCACATTTACCAATTTACGCATGTTCTTGTGAGAGCTTAACCAGGCCTTTTTCAAAATTATATTGAAAGCCTGTCGGTTTCCGGATGCGATCGCAATATGAAGAGGCGTCTGCCCATAATAAGACTGGTGGGTCCGTGGTACGTAGGCCAAATCCGGACAGATCTGGAGTAAGATATCCAAGAGTTCATTCGTGTCTGGGAAATTGATGACGTAGTGTAGAAGTGTCTCATCCCTTTCATAAACCTTGTCGCGGGAAAATTCTTGCTTCAGTCGCCACTTTCTTACGCAAGTTTCATGTGCAGACTTTGTGAACCGCTTAGCCAAGGCAGTAGCGAAGTGGAACTGGCGGGTATCAAGGCACTTCTCAAATAATCTGAAGGTCTTTTCATCTTCGTTCACACCTGCAAAAAAACAACAACAGTGTTTTTATCTACGATTACAATGGATACATAAAGGTTATTTGGAGATATGTTAATGAAAGGGGGCAGCGGTGGCCAAAGGCAAGGTTAAGATATCCCAACATATTACCACAAGCCTCCACCTCTGGGTCGCGAGTTCGAATCCCATGTAAGGGAGTTGCCAGGTACCGATAGTAAGTCGGTGGGTTTTCTCCGGGTACTCCGACATTCTTTCACCACTTATACCTGACACGTCCTTAAATGACCCTGGCTGTTGATAGGTCGATATTAAAACCATCAAACCAAGAGTTAAAGGGCCACTACCTTTCCGAAACGGCTTTTAATTTTTAAAATAGCAATGTAAAACGAGATCAATAATTTTGTAGAGTCGCAGAAGTTATTAACTATACGTTTACTAGAACACTTATCATCACCTTCAGAACTGTTTAATTAGCTTAAATAAAATGTTAATTTTCATAACGCGGGTCGTTTTATGTTTCCCGCCGTCGTCCTAGTTGACTATCACTGCGCCAGACGGCAAAACAGCGAAATGAATCTCCGCTGTTTTCGTACATTAGACAGGAAATCTTGCATATGTTTGGTGTTGTAACCTCATCTTAAGCCATCGATATATATTTTCTTTTGTTATTAATGTTTTTAAGAAACCTTTAAATTTTACTCCGGAAAGGTAGTGGGCCTTTAATGAAAGGGCACTCCCTTTTTTAATTTTCGAACATCTGTTCATCGATGTTATTCTGTCTACTATGGTATCAAGATTCCGTCCTCACTGCCCCTCAACAAAAAATGAGAAGTTTGTGCTGTCATGCGATTATTTGATGATACAACAGAGAATATCTCGAGGGTACTTATGGAATTTATAAAAAATAATATAATTACACCCGTACATGTAAATTGAAATGTTACTTTAGCAATGAGCTAATTAGGCCATGGGCTAGGAGGGTCCCACATGCACCCCCCAAACCTCCGAACCAATATTTTTCTGAACCCTTATGACCCACTGATCACAAATCAAAATGTTAACATTGCATAAGTTGGGATGAACTTCCGGTTATGACGTCATCAAGATGGCCGCCATCTCGAATTTCACTAAAAATTGAAAAATAGTCATAACATTAACATTTTTCAACCGAAGTAGACAAATGAGGTATCAAAATGACCACAATAGAACAACAAATACATATCAGGACCAAAAAATCCAATATATGTAGTGATTTCTACGCAGGAAATGAAAAAATCTGATTTTAAGCTCAAAAATGGTGATTTTTCAGCAAATTTTTCATATTTGGCTTGACGCAGCAAAAATGTTTCCCAACAGCAAACTATTATTTCTAATAAGTTTTTGACCACTTATCAATTAGTTTAAGCAACAAAAACAACAAAAACCAATGTTAACATTGTATAAGTTCCGGTTATGACGTCATTAAGATGGCCACCATCTCGAATTTCACTAAAAAATGATGAATAGTCATAACACTGATATTATTGTTTATAGATTCACAATGATGGTCGTCTATCTTTTAACGATAACGTGGCTACAAGTATTTGTTGCGTACATTATTCTTAAATGACCGTATGAGAACTGGTTAGTGATATGGCAATAAACAAAGGTTTTTATAGTTAACACCATGTATTTGAAAACGTTGGTATTTGATACGTATTCTATAAGTTTATTAATTTGATAGTATTGTATCAATTTATTCATATTTTGAGAAGGCTTTATTTCTTATCAATGTTACTCAGTATATTGGCGAGGCAATGGAAGGTTTTAAATATATTTGAATTCCTGAAAGGTTTGTCTATCCCAATTAATTCAATATATTTTTAATTATAAACCTTGTATTTAGCAAAGAGGCAATATCTCGTTACAAGTGTAAACGAACTGAGTAAAATGTTTGATTTGAAATTCAATACGTAACTGCTTAAAAAACTCACCTTTGTAAATGTTGCTTTTCCTAAAGGACGGAAAATCTTCGCTCATCGATTCGTCATCCATATTGTTTTAATAAAACATCAGTATTTAAGTTTCGGCCTCGTTCGGTAGGCAATGGCCGACCATTATTTCGTTACTGGTAACCCGTATCTAACAGTATTGTTCGGTTGGAATTTGAGATTTTCAAAAGATTGACACTGTTGTTAATTTCCTGTCACATGGCTTTGTGAGCTAATTAGTGCTTTGTTAATTATATAAGCATGAGATAATATATAACCAAGTCATTATCATATCATCGTTGGTATTTACCAGAGGAAGAAAGAAAACGTGGATATGAATTTTGGAGTTTTTTACGTTAATGTTTTCAGATAAAATGAAATAGTATTGTCAAGGAAAGCTAACATAGATTTAACTATGAAGAGACAACAGAGAGGTATATGCTAATGCTTTGATTAATCCATTCAGAATACACATACACACACAATACCCCATTGTACTATTCAAGACTATTCAAGCCAGACACACAAGGCGCGATGTGTATAATGATTTGTTTGTATCCATAGGAAGATTGAGTTGATTATTTGATCACGCTAATTAGTAAATACTTTGAGATGCATGGTAAATAAACTTATAAGGCATTGTTTTTCATACCTGATCAGATACTACTGTGTTGTATGAGTAGTGCTCCACCGCGTAGAACTGGGTGAAATTAGTGGGATTTGTAGTTAGTTGATACTTTGGGTTGTGGTTCTTCTGGCTTTTTGGACACTGTAAATTAATGCTCATGTTACATGCAATTATAATGGCTTATTATTTTTTTTTATCAAGCTAACTACGTTTAATGCTATATATGCCATAACTGGACGAAAAGTTGGTTATGGTATTTTTTTCTTCAGTAATATATTGAAAACCATCAGGTGCTATTATTGTAGCATCTAAGTTGTGAAAATCATCCAAACGGACAGACAAACATATATGATGCCTTATGAACATTAGTTAAAATACAGAATTTGTGCAATGTGTAATGCTTGTTTTTATGACTTATGCATGTTAAGATGGAAACATATCTTCAGAAATCACTTTTCAATTACCTACAACACTGTAAAAATGACATTAAAATTGTAGACCACAACTTGGCTTCATGGTCTGACCGTATGCACTCATTTCACAGCACTGTAGATGTAAATATCTCCCACTCATATTTGTACTTGTAAAATTAAAACCTATGCATTGTAAGTTTGTAATTCTCAAAGTGTTGGTAATTTGTGGTGGTGAAAGAAATATTAAAAACTCTTCTTGATTCGTGAGTATGGAAATTACGACATATATACATTATATAACTTTGATGTTCTATGAAATTGCGCTATTATTACATCATGTCATCTTTTCTCTCACACACACGTGTGTAATACCGGTTTATCTCTCACACTTACGTGTGTAATACATCTCTCACACTTACGTGTGTAATACTGGTTTATCTCTCACACTTACGTGTATGATACATCTCTCACACTTACGTGTGTAATACTGGTTTATCTCTCACACATACGTGTGTGATACTGGTTTATCTCTCACACATACGTGTGTGATACTGGTTTATCTCTCACACATACCTGTGTAATACTGGTTTATCTCTCACACTTACGTGTATGATACTGGTTTATCTCTCACACTTACGTGTGTGATACTGGTTTATCTCTCACACATACGTGTGTGATACCGGTTTATCTCTCACACATACGTGTGTGATACTGGTTTATCTCTCACACATACCTGTGTAATACTGGTTTATCTTTCACACATACGTGTGTGATACTGGTTTATCTCTCACACATACGTGTGTGATACTGGTTTATCTCTCACACATACGTGTGTGATACTGGTTTATCTCTCACACATACCTGTGTAATACTGGTTTATCTTTCACACATACCTGTGTGATACTGGTTTATCTCTCACACATACGTGTGTAATACTGGTTTATCTCTCACACATACGTGTGTGATACTGGTTTATCTCTCACACATACGTGTGTGAAACTGGTTTATTTCTCACACTTACGTGTGTAAAACTGGTGTATCCCATTGAATACATTCGTGTCGTTTGAGGCTGTTTTACATGGTTACCCATGCAACACAACCTCATGACGTCACTATATCCACAAAATCGCTATTTTCTAGATCAAATCTTCACGTTGTCTTCAGAAACTTAACTGGTTTTACTTTAAAAGATGCAAACAAAATGCAACGCATTTTTCATGTAAGGAGAATTGACTTGCTGTCGCGATTTTCTTCGGACTTTTTCATAAAGGCAGAATATCATAATTTTAAAGTTGTAATGTTAATAAAGCCATCAAGGTACGAGAGAAGAAAAATACATATGTGGATATGAAAAGTAGGGATATGATATTATCGGAATCAGAAATGTTGTAAAACCCTCGGAAAGCTTCGGGTATCACTACAGGTTGTGACCCTCAGGTAGATCATCCATATCCTTCATATCTACAGATGGAAGAGTCTTGTAACACAGTTATTTTATACTTGATCAGTCAACAGTCAAAACTCTTTTTTCCTCAAGGAGTTGAGACCGAATAACTGTTTCCCCGAAGCCCAGCATATTCATGTGAAACCAGTCGAAAATATTTCATTTATATTTAACAAGAGTCAGATAACAATATGATATATTATGTTCAAAAAGTTATACCTAAACCATCTTTTAGTAAGTCATATGTTGTCCTCGTTTAGGCATCCATTATCTTTCAAAATCGTAATTTCGTGGCCTTAATTTCACCTTGATTCGTATGACGAGTGTTTAAACTTTAAAAGTAACAATTGTTCGTAAAACAAAATCCATTATCCTATATACCTTTTAAGTATATTATGAATAGGCAAAATATGCATTTGTAAAGAAACGTGTCAGAATATTTACAGTGTACCCCTGAAGTATTTTCTAGCTTTATCATCCACAGAGAGACGTACGCGTCTGTTGATCTTGAGATCTAGCTTTATACCGTTTTTACCTCATTATATCTTGAGATCTAGATAGCTTTATACCGTTGTTACCTCATTATGATCTTGAGATCGAAACCCATGTGGCACAGCTGCAAGATGATAGTGAGGCATTGTGTTTTTACTCCGAAGTTCCTTCAAATTTCAAGCCTGACACGTCTTTTATTGGCACCAGTATTTGATAGGACATCAAACAATTAAAACAAAGCAATATTTAATAACTTTATTGTTTTCATTATTTATCTTGAATACAATAAAAGAAGCATAGAGTTTTCGTTATCGAAGTACATGATTATGATTATGAGAAATGTCAACACTATGGCTGTTATAGATGGGAAGATATATTCCATTTGATATATGAAGTCTTTTAAAGTCGTATAGTGTGTTAAATATAAAGACACCACACATGAAATTACATGTATTTCCACTGAAAAATATACATTTTTGAAGTTATCAGCATATCGAAGTCTTGCACATGTCTGAAATATGCGGTATTTGATTTAAAATTATCCTTTTTCGAACTTCGCCTCGGGAGGTGATATTGATATCCTTGGGGTGACACTAGGCACTGTCACCTTTTGATGCAGGTATTATTAATATAATGATAGACTTGATGTTCTCAATCTTTCTTATACTCGAAAAAAATTGTAAGATATTCAAGAGATAATTACTATGAAGAAATTTATTTTCACAGCGATTTAAGTTTGGCAACTTAAATTTGTTCAACTTTACTTCTATTTGAAATATTTTCGTGATGATTTATGTTCACGATTTCTTGTCTTGTCATCCAGCAAAGACGCGAAATGTGAGTTAGTTTATAGTACAATTTGACTCGACATCACACTGTATTTCATCGAATGGTCATGGGTACTTTCATTCGTTATTTGAAGCTTTTTGGGTAGAAAAACTCGTGATTACTTTCGAAGCTCGGTGTTTTTGTAAAGAGTTAAAACGCTAGGGAAAAGATCTGTCAGCAATCTCTAAAGATTATTAGTCCAGTGAAAATTTCTCGATAAGCATTATTATTAATTGATTGTTAAATTATTACATGCAATTAGTACTTTTTCAACCACGAGGGAACATTAGATAATCATGCATGCAGGTAACTTGTTATACCATTCGCCCTTATTTCAATGATAAATAGACAAATAAATGGAATATTCACTCAATCACACTCTTACTCTAAACAAAATTATCTTGTGTAAAGTCTTATAACATTTTCATCGCATGTGCACGAGACGAGTTACTTTTAAATGTCATATACAACAACTGAATCATCTGATTCGTCCGACGACGAAACCTCGAATTGTTCTATAACCGTCCCTCGTCTTCCTTGCTGGAACACTTTCTTAGCAATTTCTCTTATCGTATACTCTGTCATTCTGTCATCATGAGAATCAAAATACTCGTCATTTTTCAAATATTCATAAAATATAGGTAACAGAGACTTTTGTAGACGCGACTCGAGGTCCATGGTGTTTATCTCGAACTCTTCATCCTTCTTGGGCACAGCACGTTCTGCTTGTTTTTGTTGTTTCACAAACGGAAGTAAGAAAGCGGAAGCTGCCATTCGCTTGAGAATGTTCTTATTTATATTGTTGTTGAGTGATTCCTGATTCCGTTTCTGAGTGACTTCAGTTATTTCTTCAATAGTCCCCATTGTCAATTCAATCAAATCATTTTGAAGCGTTGTCATATCCAGGTAATATCGAATCTGTTCCGTAAACGTCTTTGTAACGGGGTCATACACTCGTATAGTACGTCGTTCTATGATCTCGCTGTTCATAACCGGATCGTAATAATTCAGGATCACGTGGAGGAAATTTTCAAGCAATAGTATGACGGAGAGTTGTTGAATCCGCCATTGTGCGAATTTGTCTTTGAGGATGAAGGAGCAAGTCGCAGACATCATAGCAATTAGCGCATTCACTAGGAGGATATAGGTCGTAAACACATACATTACATACAGAGAGTTGGCCACCCACGTCATTCGGGACACCTTGGGAGAGTTTATTCCTCCTAAACCTAACATCAAGTTGAACATCGTGTACATGGTAGAGTCGAATGCCTTGTCATAAGACGGATCGTCCTCGCTTGAGTCAATGGAAGGAACATTTCTACCCTGGTACATCATGTGGATGGTAGCAGAGAACGAAATCAGCTGAAATGCTATGATCACTGAAAAACGCAGAAAATCTCCGAAAATAACACGTTTGATCATTACGGTGAAGAAGCTGAACATTTTCAGTCCTCTGAGAAAGAACAAGTTGAACCACCATCCAGTAAGAACTGCGATAATAAGAGGTACCCTGTTGTGGTTGTAGTCGATTAGTTGCAAAATGACGTCTGCTACGAGGCCCAGGCCAGAAACCATTATTATACTGATATAGTCCAGATTACACCTCCAGTACAGAAGACGCTTTGGTTGTAGGAACTTTTGGAGGAGAGCTGTAGTACCCAGTACAACGTATACCAGTCCATACAGAAACGAAACCCACGCAAAGAAATCCACGTAGTTCTCTTGGTGTGGGGAGACTTCTGTGGAAGACGGATTTGTAGGTTTGAATCTCAGCTCGGCCAGGTTAACTGTATACGCACTCAACATTATCATGAATATCAAGTGGATTGTCATCCACGCGAAGAAGGTTTTTCTATACATTTCCCATTTGAGTTGGATCAGACCTCGCAGTGGCGGAATTTCCGTAATTTCCACGACATCTTCCGACTTCATGTTGCTTCCAAACATCATTTGAAACACGGATTCCGCCTTCACATTTCTGTAATTGAAAGGAATCTCCATATGCTTTCCAGCGAGGAGTTGAGACTTATAGCTGGTGATCGAATCCACCTCAGTGATATCGAAGTATTTCTCATCGAATAAGCCATCGTTGTTTCGTTCGAAGGAATAGACACCGTCTATATTGAGGATCTGGATGAAGATTTCTATAAGTCCGTATTTTGCCGCAAGTTGAAGAGGTGTTAGGTGGTAGTTGTTCTTCATGTACCAAATATGGCGCAGATCTTTTTCATTTGCCCCCTTGTTCTCGGGATTTTCACAACTACTTTTGCTTCTTAATGCCGTTTTCGTTTTGTTTTCCTTTTTCATTTGCATTTCGTGTTGTCGCTTCTTTCTCTTAGATTGCCTTTTCTGGTTTTCTTCTACGATTTTATTGTGGAGGAAAGTAATCATACGCCTTGCGTCAGCTGTTTTGTTCCGATTGATAACCACATACTTTATAATAGTATGAAATACATTATCTCCTTTCCCGTTCCTCACAAACAATGATGCTCCTCTCCGCAGCAGAAGATCGACAATGCTATACTTGAATGTAAGAGCTGCCACGAACAATGGAATCTGTCCCATCATTAAGGAATTGTTGAATATTTTGCCAGTCGCACGAGCGTTCATCAACGAACGTAGCTTAACTTTTGATCTTTCCGCTACGTTAAGGATCTCTTCACATGCTCGGATCTTACCGGTCACGATCGCAAGGTGCAGTGGCGTTTGTCCTGCAAATTGTCTACTTGTCCTCGGGACCATGATCAGATCAGGACAGATGTCAAGAATGTGAGTGATACATGCGTATGTATTGTCACTTGTCTTCATCAAACAGACGTGGAGGATCGTCTCATCTGTCTCCATTCCATTTTCATCCATTCGTCGCCAACGTAAGAATGCATCTCCGTGGATGTCCTTGTCAAACGTTCGAAGGTGGTCTCTAGCTAAGGAGAAGTTTCTCTTGTTGATTAACCTGTACACGGCATCAATCTCTGTCCGATAGCCTGGAGCTGAAACACACAAGAATTTCTCACTTAAATCGAAACGTCAATGAGTAGGTCACAGATGTGTTTTATTTTTTTTTTTTCGTTCTTTTGATTTTCTGAAACCTACCAGCCAGCAAGGCGAAAAACTTTCCTAAAGAACTGGGTATTACAAATGATATTTCGTCTTTGCATATTACAGAGAGCTACCTCCCTTCCGGATGGGGCCGCGGTGGCCGAGTGGTTAAGATGTACCGACATATTACCACATGCCCTCCACCTCAGGGTCGCGAGTTCGAATCCCATGTGGGGCAGTTGCCAGGTACTGACCGCTGGTCGGTGGTTTTTCTCCGGGTTCTCCGGCTTTCCTCCACCAACAAACCTGGCACGTCCTTAAATGACCCTGGCTGTTAATAGGACGTTAAACTAATCAAATCAAACCCTTCCGGATAGGTATTGATTGTGACGTATTTAGTGAGCGAAATTCACGTTGTTTTCTCTACAACATATGACGTCACGTTCCAAATGACATGACGTCACAATCAATACCCACCCTTAAAGGCAAATAACTCTGTAATATGCAAATGCTGAATAGGTTATGTATATATTTTCTCTACAAATAAGTTATTCCATTGTAATTGATCAAACAGTTTTGTTGTTATAGAATTTACATCGTTGGAAATGCAGGAAGCTTAACGTTCCCAGTTACAAGCATCTTGTATTGCTCAATACCTAAAAATGATTTATGGGTTTTAATCATGTTACCATAAAACCTGTATGTAGTAGCAAAATAGAGAAAAACACAACTATGGCCTTTTTGACAATAACCATACTAACGGCAATGGCCAAACTTGATCGTCAAATAATCTACATAGTAATGTATTTGAAATACTAATGATTGGAGTGATAGTTTTAACCTTTGTGCACTTCTATTCTTTTATTTGGTTTGTTTAGTTTTATGTCCTATAAACAGCCAGGGTCATGTATGGACGTGTCAGGTGTGATGGTGGAAGAAAACCGGAGAACCCGAAGAAAAATCAACGGCTAGCGGTCAGTCCCTTTGACTCACAGGTAGAGGGTTTGTGGTAATATGACAGGACATCATAACCACTCGGTCACTGCGGCCCCTCTATCCTTTTACAACGTTCAGAACGCTCTCTACTTTTACAACGTTCAGAACGCTCTTTTCTTTTACCATTAGCACCGGATAGCATGGAGACAGTAACTACTGGGATGAACGATAGGTTATATATCGTCAAGATATCAGCAACAGTTAAATTTGGTGTAAAGAAATACAATGGGGGGAGTTGGTTTTCCCATCAAACTAATGCTAAATAATGTATAAAAACAACAAGATTTATGTAACACCTTGTATTGCTTTGTTTCACGAAGATTGTTTAATCAAAATGAAATAACACTATAAAACGGCAAGATGCCCACTATTGCAAAATACACAACACGAATATACCGCAGCCTCCCAAAAACATACAAACAAATAACCCAGGCTGTTAATAGGACGTTTAACATGATAAACCTAACCAAACCAGACCAATTATACTACCCAACACTTACGTTTCGATCTCGGTGTCATCGTTTCATTTTCGTTCCCTTTCATCGTCTGTGTGTCCTTAGGGAAATGGACGGAAATTGTCTTCTTTTTCAACATGATATTGTCAGTACTTGGTTCTCCGAACCGGACTGTCACCAAGCGAATCCTTAGTTTTCAAACACAAACGTCATATCATTAAACGACCGAATTCACCCATTCCAAAATATTCCAATGAAGGAAAGTCATGATAAAAGCGGCTTGTTTTTCACTTCCTCAACTCGACAGTACTGTTACCAAGCGAGTCTACCAATGTTGCAAATGGTTGATTGTCCCCAGGTAATGAGTTAATTTCAAAATCTAAGCCATCTATTTTGAGATATTCCAGGTATGAAGAGATATATCAAAGGTAAGTGTAACCATACGATCCTCGATTAGTGTTATCTCTGTCAATACCTGTCATTGAATTTAAAAACCTCTATTCACTGTCAGTAAATACTCTTTTCTCCATTCGCTTTTTCATTGGCCGGACTTGGCATTGGATTATTTTTTCTTTCAGCAGTCCATGCTTTTGTTAATGTTTAATTATGCATAGAAAAATCTACTTTGTGTTAACCATTTAGTTTACTTGTACTATCGATTATATTGAGTTTGTTATACGGCAATCATTTCGATGATATTGGGTTTGTTGTAATGTTGTAAAGACATAATATGGATTATATAGAGGTTGTTGTTCACACGTGCTTCGTGCATTGGACGGACAATTGACAAAGTAAGCCTTTTGTAATCGGGAAATAGATGGAACCAGGCAAAAACATTGTTACTTAGTAGCGGTGCAAATTAACATTTCCAGGCCAGAACTTTTCGATAATGCATTCATTACTCCATAATGTTATCCAATAATACCTTGGTACTTGATGTTGCAGTGTATAATTATTTTATAAACTGGTGCTTTAAATCACAATAAAAATGTAGACTTAATTAATATCGCGAGGAGAAATATTCGCGATTTTATCTTTGATAGCTATTTAAGGGGAGAAATAGAAATAGTTAATAAGGGGAGAAATATTCGCGTATTTGTCGATTACTAATAACAATATCATACATTATGTCTTTCTTGTCATTCATTACATTTTATTCACGGATATTTAAGTTCGTGGAAATAAACGCAAATATAGCGAAATTTTATCCACCGCTTATAAAAGAAACATTGATATGAATGGTATTTAGTTGTGTGCCGCCATTTTAATTCATCAAACATTCAATATAGCCGCCATGACACTTATTTACCGAAGCCTTATATATAGATATTCATTGTTTCTTGTTGAATAACAATTATATTTCATCAAGTGAGGTGGAAAATGCTTCGCACTTGTGAAAAATATCAAAGTTTCCACCTCATTTGCAGAAGACCATCACTACCAGTCCCGCCAAAGGTTATTCTCCCTTGCGATTATTACGTCGTATTTTTATGAGCATAACTTCATATTTCTACACAAAAATATGACATTATTGTGTACAAACAAGTGACGTAACAATCAAAATGATATTTTATTGTCAATGCTGCATTCCGATTGTTCAAAAGCCAGTGAAAATATAAGAAGTTATATTTTTACTCCAGTGAAAATATCAATTATATTTTCACCATAAAACTTTATATTTCACTGGGAAAATGTAATGAAATGTATTATTCTTTATATAACCACGATAAACTTTGTACATGTGTACAAGTGAAATAATACATCAAAACTCTTAAAAACACAAGTGAAACTGATTGGACTTACTATTAGACCAACCTTACATGAAATATAAAATGTGCTTGAAATTTGATCATACAGGGACAATGACAGTGTTTACTTTGTGTAAACCCCATTGATATAAGATCTTTTCAAGGCTTCCGATTGTTCGAAATTTTATGAAGTATCGTTGAAATCCAGCCTTTTGTATAAAGTTCAAGCCGTTATATAATGTAGTGTAAGTGGTGATGGTTTGGTAGGCTTCAATATTGATATTCCACCTTTGACCGGTTTCACGGAACATGATGAAACCTAAATTCAAGGAGGACTGTAAACGAATAAAAATACGTTATAGTCCCTCGTGCAGTGAATTGTGACTTCTGACCAAATTTACTGGTTTTAAACGAATGTTTGCATGTACATGTATATGTTTTACCTTATCCATAAAATTGTCATTATTAGGTCATAGTGACCTATTTTTAACAGTATGTTACATTTTCTAATTTTCGATATATCAGTGTAAAATAATTCATGACAGAACGTTCAAAAATATGATTTGGTTCCAGTAAATCTGGATCAAACAGAAAATTGACCCTCCCGTTTACTACCCCCCTGACCTTAGTGATATGTTATATCATGATGAGCTAGCTCCAGACAGCTGCAAAGCAAATGACAATATTCATTGTTCATGGCCACCAGTGGGCCAAAAATTGACACACTCCTCCTTTGGATAATAACGTTATTGCTGATGTCTTATACCAAGATCATATTACCAATTTGGACCTTTAAATCAAATTGCGCTGCATAAATGCGAACACGCCGGTGACCGATATCCCGGCACTCCTTTGTTCAAGAATCTCAAAATAGATATACAGAGAAAAAACATAACAGTTTCTGGTTTATAATCCAATACTGTTACTGGTTATAGATGGTAACCGATGGCATGAAACCTAAAGTTATCTGTCAGATATATTGGTTATGATAATATGTAAAATTTTGATAATTGGTCTTTGGTGGTGTTATATACTGTAAATTCAAATGATTCATTTTCACGGAGCTCGTATTTCTAACAGTGTTACAAGGCCATTTAATTTCTCAAACAACATGTTAAGACCTCTTTTATACATATTATTTATTCTGTAAAATAACTTGCATTCCAATCAATTTAACTTTTGGCAACATTTCAAGGCGATGTGATTTTTCTATAATATTATGTGTTATTTAAAAGCTCTATTGAACTCGTAGAAATGATGATGTACTGAGTATATGTGGTATTGGATAGGATCGGTCGATTTCTTATTGACTCCATTACAATAGTTAATCAAATGTTCTATATTTTGCTTTGTAAATAAAATTTCTGTCTTTGCACATTACAGAGGTATTTACACTTGCAGGTAGGTATCGGTTGTGACGTCATTATTTTGTAAGCAACAATGGAAATTATTCACGTACCATGTGATACCCGATTACTTTTGTGCGGTACTATTCTTTCTATTGGTGATGGAATGACGTCAAAAGATGAAATTTCAACTGGAAGATTTCAAATAGTTACGTTCCATCAACGCTGGAGATACCTAGTCCCGCACAAACGCTATCGGGTACAGTGTATCACCTTGTACGTGAATTATTCTCATTAAGCTGTCTTCCAATGAAAAATTTGACGTTACACTCACATTAGCATGAAGTAATAATCACTAACTTCCCACAAAGGTAGATAACTCTGTAATATGCAAATGCGAAATACGATGTTTATCTTCTTGTATGTCTGGATTTTGGCGTATAAGCTGTGTAATTGAATTTTAATGAGCCATTTGTATTATGAAAAAAATCAAAACAGTCAAGCCTGTCCATAAAGACCACCAAAAAGGGTCATTTTCGCCAAATGGTCTTTATACACAGATCCAATTGTGTTATAAATGGCCATTTGGGGCTTAAGGCGGCCTTATTAAAACAAGGAGGTCTTTAAACAGATGTGGTCGCTAGTTTTACTGATTTAATATCATTGAGGATCAGTTTTAATAATCAGCAAAGTATTTAAGTCTCAATGGAATATATTGTTGTGTGCTTTAAATAGACTACACAATACAATTTAACACCTTTTATATCGCCCTGGCATTGACTATGAAGTGTTATAAAGGTTGATAGTAGCACAACAAAATGCCTATCCTTCGTTTGATCTTTCTAAACACAATCGTCTCAGGTTTGCTAAATAATGCATCCAATAGTTTTTTGGGGGGATATGTGATAGGATATTTCGAACATATTGTTCATGTGTTATGAAATTCTTCACTTTTTTAAATTGAGGAACTAAATGTAATATGATTTTTAACAATGGTATAATTGTGTATTTTAATGCGTATGACAAATATTATACAAACTTTTTTTATTGAAATAGATATTCTATTATACTTTTCCTCTTGTTTGTAAATTTAGAATACATACTCTCATATGAAACACTCAAACACATTTTTAATCGACTTTAATGATTATTATTCTATCGTTTTCATTAATGTTTCATTTAGGGGCCGCGGGGGCCGAGTGGTTAAGATGTCCCGACATATTACCACAAGCCCTCCACCTCTGGGATGCGGGTTCGAATCCCATGTGGGGCAGTTGCCAGGTACTGACCGCTGGTCGGTGGTTTTTCTCTGGGTACTCCGGCTTTCCTCCACCAACAAACCTGGCACGTCCTTACATGACCCTGGCTGTTAATAGGACGTAAAAATAAATAAACCAAATCATTGAAACAGTTGGTAATGGTATGTCGTTAATTGATAAATTAACATCCATCTACATTGTATCCAGTAAATGTTTAGATGCCTTTTAACGTTTTAATACATAGACACTGAGTGACACTGATGTTTTACAGCGGTTTCGCTACATTAATGCTTGTCTTTTCGGTTCAATTAGGCTATCAATGTTATCTTTCTGACTTTAAAAGGACTAGTCGGGCAAAGAAAACTAGTCTAAATGCGTTGATAGGCCTTCCAAAAGTTCTCATATATTAATACGACGGTCAAGTTCTGCTTATGTTTCCCAGTTCTGACCAATGAAATAAAGAAAGTTGAAAGCATTGAAAGCGAGGCTGCGTGGAAATATAACCACGGACATAGTCAGCCGGGAGGACGTTTTAGAATTTCCACACTTTAAACTAATTTCTTTGTACGCAGACAGATTTTCACGAGATATTTTATTTTTCTATTTCATAAGAAATTATACTGGATACATTCACACCATTTTTACCGACTTTAGCCATCCTTGCCCGACTGTTCACTTTAAAAGGACTGAGATATTTTGAGCGTTCAGTATATTATTTGGTTTGCCGTTAAAAGGTCGGATGTCGACAGCAAAACAGAAATCAGCTATTGTTCGCTTCTGTAAAGGATCATAAATCCTGTGCGATGACTCTTGAAATAAAACATAAACATTATGATATGTTCTCTCACATTGTTCTTTAAATTCATCATTTTATTAATTCAAAATAATTCAACAGTACAATTGTTACATTACAGGGTGTCCCAAAAACATGTCCCGTCTTTTGCATTACTAAACTTTTTTTTTTTTTTTTTTTTTTAAATTCAAAATGCTTTTGAGAGTAGGAGTATCCTATTTTTTTTCTAAATTTAACTGATTACATCATATTTTCCTGTGAAAATATTGCGTCAGCTATGTTGTCACGATTAAGAGCAGATCATTACTTTCTTATGGTATTAACATCAAACTCCTCTGTCTATTGAGACACTTTTTATTTGAACTTATTTGAACTTTATGTCAAACTCGGGACTGGTTTTTGGGACGCCTTGTTTCTTCGATAATGAACCCTTATAATAAACAAATAGATATTATGATGATAGACTATGTAAAAATTATCTCCTTGCCCATTGTCCCTGTTTCTATGATATTTTGATAAATATATATTACAATAATGAAACTTTAAGTTGTACTTTTTATCAAAATTATTAATAAATAATGATTATAAAAAAAATAAAAAAATGATAAATAATAAAATATAAAATTATAGACATTTCCATTTATGAAATATATGTTCCAGTATTTATAATTCTTTCACATTTTTTTATTCTCCAGATTACTGCGTGAACAACTTTGTTCTTATGCCTGTTGAACAGACACACCGGGAAAGCACCTTCACATGTACTAAACAATGAGTAAGCTATGTCGAAAAGTGCATATTCATTGTCTACACAGTTTTGTTAAGAAAACCAGTTTGGCAGCGAGTGCAGTCTTTATTGAGTAACACATAAAATAGTGTGTATTAACGTGATAAGTCAAACACCTTTTGTCATGAAAGTCTGTTCCAGGATTAAGTGATGGGAAAATGCTCTAGCTCTTGTAGAAAATCCACCTAAACCAGTATACGGATATTATCACCCATAGTCATGGAATTAGCGATCTTTAGTGTGAGGATTAAAACTAGTGGATTATCAGATTTTAGTACGCTTTGCTACCATGTCCCCGGTAGAACGCTTCGTGGTCTAACATAATGTCATATTTAACCTTAACTTGATCTATCACTGCATGGTGGCCATCCATTTGCTGACTCGCGCCTGGGTAGAGTTATCTTCAGGGACTTTGGGTAGTTCCTCCTGAAACTCCCGGGTATACGTCTTCAGTCTGGGTCCTTCGATGTCCCTTCGCATCAGAAATTCATTCTCTATCAGAGGTTGTTCATCCTCACTCTTCTTTGGACCAGAAATAGACTCCTCCATGTTTTGTTTGAGTTTCTGATTGACAGTTTTCCTGATTTCCTCTTGTGTCCTCTTCTTCATCACGTCGGTATCCTCTTCGGTAAATGTTCTCTTGCGAGACTTCATATCCAACAGGTAGCGCTGTTGATTCTCCGAAATGGTGTTTGTAATAGGATCGTACACATCCTTGGCGCGCTTTTTCCCTGGACTGCTGGTAAATCGCCGTAGACAAGTGACAAGGAACAGATCCTCGATAAAGAGGATAATGGAAAGCTGTTGTATTCTCCAGACGGAGTACTTTTCCGAGAGCACACTCTCGCAGGTTGAGGACATCATAGCGATCAAAGCGTTTAGTAAAAGAACATACGTCAACAGAACGAAGAGAACGAAAAGAGTCAGAGCTAGCCACTGGACGCGAGCTTGGAACAGGTATTCTATCTCTCCGAGCCCCAGCATCAGGTTAAACATGGTGATTAGTGTAGTGCCAAAGTGATTATCATCGCTACCGTCAATGGTGGGGACATCTTTCCCTTGAAATACTGTATGCATACATGTTGTGAACGCAAACAGCTGGAAGGCAATGATGACGGAAAATCGAAGAAAATCACCAAAAATTACCTCTTTGATCATGACCGTAAAGAAACTGAAGAGATGCCATCCTCTTAAGAAGAAGACGTTGAACCACCATCCTGAAAATAACGCCAGAATCAGTGGGATTCCCTCATGTCTTCCCAACGCCTGCGTTAGTAGGACGTCCACTATTACAGCCAACGCGAAGACTAGCATTAGCAAAATGTATTCCGTGTTGTGCATGTAGTATCTACCCAGATTCGGTCGCCTTAGTTTCGAAATCACACAGAGAATAACGATGATAACGTAGAAGATAGAAATGATAAAGGCGATCCACTGGAATGAGATGAGGAAATAGTGTAAAGTTCTGTTGTGTTTGAAGTAGTTACCTAGACCTGTACCGCTGTCTTCTATGTTAGATTCATGCCAGTAAGACCTCTCCACCGCATATATACTTAGACCCACCATTAGTCCAATCTGAATCAACATCCATAACGAATACAAAGCGACGACGTTCTTCCACTTCTTCTTGATCAACTTCTTCACTGGCATCATATTAATGATAAGAGAGGAGAACTTTCGAGTGTAATTTTTATCAAACATCATCTCGAGGACGGACTCGTTTTCAGGGAAGACGACCTTACAGCTGTTACAACACTCATCCATGTCTTCCTCATTCTGCATCTCCTCAATCTCTGTATTGTAATTGGCAATGGAATCAATTTCAGTGACGTCATAATTTTTGATATCGAACAAACCCTCATCTTCGTTCTGGAAGCAGTACACACCCTTCAGTTCCAGGATGTATTCAAAGACATGCACCAGTTGATGTTTTGCAGCGAGTTTCAGGGGAGTTAACCCATCTCGATCTTTCATCAACCACAGGTGAACATAATTGTTTGAACGTTTCATGTTTTCTTTGATGTTCTCTTCGTCTGGATTGTCATCGTTTTCTAGACGTCGGATATCCTCCTCTTCCATCTCGTTCTTCTTCTGTTTGGTAATGTCTTGAAGATGAATGTTGAGGTGGTCCATCATGCGTTTGATCTCGTCTTCCTTATCCCTCTTCCTGCTAAGATACCGTATCATGGAGTGGAAAATCGTATCGCCACTTGCATTTCTCGTGCAGATGTTCGCTCCGAATTCAAGTAACTTGTCTACCATAGCGAAATCCAACTTCAGCGCTGCGACAAAGAGTGGCAATTCGCCCATCATAACAGTTCCTTCGAATCTACTTCCGGTTGCGGCAGTTGCTAATAGATTTTTCAACATACACGATGGCTCACGATCTGATTCTTCATCATCCTCTCGACTTTTCATGATGAGCTCATCGCACTTTTTAGCGGTTTTGAGGATAAGAGTTATGGCGGCATTGTTGGCACGCGTGATGGCGATATGTAGGGCGGTCTGGCCTTTGTACTCGACACCAAACTTGGCCTCTGATACCAGTCCAGGGAACTTGTCCAGTATAGCGCTGATTATAGCGCCAGTGTCATATTTTGCTGCGTGATGGAGGATGGTTTCATTGGTTTTGGAAACGTACGCTCTTCTGGATTTGGTGAGTCTTTTGTCGAGTTGAAACTCTCTGATATCTAGTTGCAAATCTACGAACCTATGAATCGTATCCTTTGCTTCGTCCAGATCTTTCTCTTCAATGAACCCTTTCAAAAGTTGAATTAGCCTGTTTCCTGTAAAACAAATAATTGATATAAGCGTGTTTCTGGAAGAGAAGAGGTTTAGCGATTTAGTGTGGCTACAAAAAGCGAAAAATGCCAACTTTATATCTACATTTTTAAATGTTAGAATGAATCGTCATTTGCCTTCTGAAATTAAAAAAAAAATAAAGCAAATTGAAAATAGTTTCTCACAGCATATCCAGGCATTTATTGACTATATTCATTGCAAACACATATACATTTGTAAAACCAAGTCAATATTTTTTGCTTTATTTTTTATATTAATCTTTTGTATTTACATGTTTTTAATCCGTTGTCATACATATGCCACCTACTAAAACACAAATGACACACATAATTGAAACATATTTTAAAATGAAAGTACAATGTGCCCCTCTCTGGCAAAGACGAAACAAGATGAATACAGACAAGCCCTTAGACTTCCCATGCTTGTAATTTTGAAGACTTACCCTCTTCATAAGTATCCTCGCTTTCTTGGGACACCGAGTCCCTATAAGCTGGCGGTTCTCCATTTTCTATTAGCGTTCTGAGATGGGTCAGAGAGGCAGGATCCAAGTGGTAACCCGTCTCGCTGTCCGCCATTTTCGAATTTTATTTATACTGAACGATTGATCTGACAATACCATGGTTTGTGTATTGGGATATTCGCATGCCGTGATATGCAGTGTGTTTTCTAGGGGTGACGAAGAGAGAGATTAAGCATTATTGATTATACTTTTATTTGAATATGCTGTAATACTATGTGTAGAAGTTACTTGGAAATGAAAGAAAATAAATAAGAAAATGGGTTATATATATATAGTGAGAATTCTAACGCAGGTTAAGTCCTGGTAAAAAATTTAAAGAGACCGATTTTTGCCGGGAACGTAGATCTCCCTCCTCGACACCCCTGGCGTGCAGAGCCACCGACCGTACGAGTATCATTTGTATTTTAAACAATATAATGAGATAGGAAATGCGATATGTGTATGAATTGTATGGGACATGTCAGCGTAATTACTCATAATGATTTAATCTCTACCAACAAACCAATACACTAGGTAACTAAGGACTCGGATCGGAGGTAGTAACGACACCTGGTGTAGTCAGCGTCCTCTGAACCCGGTATGGGAGGATGAGTTATCGCCCTTCCTTTAGGCTGTAATTTAGTTAGTAAAAATTAGTGTATTCTTTATGTTATGAAATGATATTTTAAAAAATCGACTTTCTTTATCTTTTATTTTAATTTTTATAAAATGCATTACTTTTACATTGGCGAAACTCATTAATTTACATTTGGATGCATTTTTATTGCGATTAAGAACAGCACGGGAAAAGTGAGGGATTGTTTTCCAAAAACACGTTTTTCCATGAAGCTGACAGTGTAAGTTGAAATTATTTTTATAGACCGATTCAGTGTAAATAATAGCCTTTTTGTGTGATAACTGGATATCTATGGTGGCTGATTTATGCCATTTCGTCTTTTTGTCTTTTCGCCCCGAAAAGACGAAAATTAACAAATTTAAAATTCGTCTTTTCGGGGCGAAAAGATGAAAAGTCAAACACGAAAACCACGCGAATTAGCGCCTTTAATTTTCGTCTTTTCGCCTTCAAAAATCCCGTCTTTTCGTCTTTTGCCCGAAAAGACGAGATTTAACAAACCTTAGATTTCGTCCTTTACTCATTTCGCCCCGAAAAGACGAAAATTAACAAATCTTAAATTTCGTCTTTTCGTCCTTTCGCCCCAAGTGACTTGGTGAAAAATGTAATCAAAAACGTAGATTTAGACCTAGGCAAGCTTAAATAATATTTGTCGGTAAAATAAAACACTATCAATATCAAATTTGATATGCTTATACAAAGTAATTTCAAAATAAAATATTTCAATAACAGGGTTCTCCCTTGACTATCATGATAAGCTAACATGTTTTTTAATACCTGCTAGCCTAGATTCTATGTGAATTGTTATCGTATGTGAAATAGTAGATTTAGTTCATTGTACATAACGATGTTTCAAAGAAAAATACACTTTGATAATTGATAAACTCGTCATTACACTGCTGCCAATGTGATTGCGTTCAACATGTTGTACGACGGGGTTACTTCCCTTTTGATGTTTCTTAATTTTCCAGTAAAATTGATTGTTTATCAAGTTGCCAACTAAACGTCAATAAAGATAAAATGTTTTATGGCACTGTAACGATTTGTGAAATAGTCCACGTAAATCTATTTAACAAAACGTTCAAACTTTGAATGTGTTCACTTTAGAAGGTGGCTACTTTTGTAGGCATAACGGCCAATTCATAACCAGTGTCATCTAGGGCCAAATTTATTGACTTAAGTGTTGTGATTAATTCCATCAATTACATAAATATCATGAATAAATATTAACGTTGGAAACCAAGGCAATGCAGTCTTAATAATAAGCTGCGGGTTATATTAATATTTTTGGTAGGAAATATCAGGCTTATTTTCAAGACTCTACTACTTTAAACCCCCTTATTTTCAGAGTCATTTACCCTGTAAGGCATTTAAGGCTTACTTCGAGACCGGTTTAAGTTCGAAACCTTTCATCGGTGAAGGTATGCACTCTACAAAATGATTACTTTAAATCTTTGATGTATAACGTTTTATCTCTGAATCGGTATTATATTCATGTTCGACAACTATACTCCATTAGGACTTTTCATTGAACACACACACATATATATATATTGTACTTCAAATAAAGTGAGCGTATCTTTGAGATAATATCCCTATGATAAATTCAAGTCTAATCTTCAAGTGCGGACTATGTTCAGTACGTATATTTTGCCAATATAACGACTTATGAAATGTTTGAAGTAAGAATAACATTTTTGTATGTCGATTAAAAGTACTTCTGAAGGTGACTACGCCTGGTTTTCATTGTGTTACATTAACGAATAACAGAAAGGAGAAACCAGCAGCTAAATTCAAAACACAATTTAATTATATATACAAATTATTATACAGAGATGGTTTACAATATATCTAAAGTAATTGGTGGTGGTACAAGACTAGTTCGATGATTTAAAGCTGTTACTTATCTGTTTGCGAATGTCCTGGTTTAATCCTTGGTTTTTTTTTTATCCTTCAGGTTTCAAATTAACAATAATCCACAAATTCCACAAGGAATTTGAATGTCCACCGATGATTTTTGTAAAGTTCCAGGCAATATGAATAAATCCACACAAAATGTTGTATATAATCCACAGATAAAGTCACAATAGCTCTCCCAATAGAATCTTATATGGCGCTGTACAATTTCTTGATATTTCTCATTACAGGTCTCATTACAGTTCTGATTAGCCTTGGACAGCTGGAGTATATAAGCTAAACCCCTAATTCAAGAATAATTGGAGAACCTTCTACTTCCAGAAATATCTAACTAAAAGCAGTAAACAAATAAACACACATAACTTTCTGGAAATAGATCATTCTAGATCTCTACTTAAAATCAACATGTTTACAAACATATTTGTTTATACATGATTATATTCTAGAAAGTTCTATAACCTAAATCAATGATATGACCTTCATAGGATGTATTGATAAAAAAAAGCTATAGGAGTTATCTCCCTTATCTCATAACTACATGTATTTAGTGTCATACATAACACACCCCTCCTTAAAGAAAAGAAAGTTTTCTTGAAAAGGAAACTTTCTTGACATATCAAGTAATATTTAAATCCTTGATAAAGCATCAGCTAGAATATTGTCTTTCCCTTTGATATGTTTGATGTCAAGATTGTATTCTTGCAAAGTCAAACTCCACCTGAGAATTCTTTGGTTTTTGTTTTTCATTTTCCCAATGAATGTCAAAGGGTTGTGGTCGGTGAAGACCAACACAGGCACAACTGTAGTGCAGAGATACACATCAAATTGGTTCAAGGCCAAAATCAACGCTAAACATTCTTTCTCAATGGTGGAATGATTTCTCTGGTGTTTGTCAAACTTTTTCGAGAAATAACAAATTGGATGGTCAATTTGTTCAGTACCTTCTTGCATCAAAACAGCACCAACACCTACATCACTAGCGTCAACAAACAGTTTAAACTGTTTATTAAAATCTGGAGCAGTCAGAACTGGTGAGTTTGATAGTATGGCTTTCAATTTCTCAAAGGCAGACTTACATTCGTCTGACCAGACAAATTTGACATTTTTCTTTAACAAAGCAGTAAGTGGAGCTGCTATAACAGAGAAATTTTGACAAAATTTTCTGTAGTATCCAGCCATACCAAGAAACCTCATCAGCTCTCTCTTGCCTCCAGGAGCTGGAAAATCTATAATTGATTCTACTTTGGCCTGAACAGGTTTAACCTGCCCCTGTCCTACAACAATGGCCTAAAAATTCAACAGTTGCATGACAAAATTCACATTTCAAATAATGTTTACAGTCAATTTCATGGTAGTGAGTCTTTCGAAGAATTCACGAATCCCGCGTAGATGGTCTTCCCACGTGTCGTGGTAGTTGATGACGTCATCAATGTATCCATCACAGCCTTCCAGGTCTGATATCACGCTGTTAAGAAGACGTTGAAATGTTGCCGGGGCATTCTTCATACCAAATGGCATAACTTTGTACTGGTACAAACCTTGTGAAGTTACAAATGCAGACACTTCTTTGGCTCTTTCTGTTAATGGCACCTGCCAATATCCTTTCAACAGGTCAAAACTTGCTTACGTACTTGGCTTTGCCAACTTTGTCAATACATGAGTCAATCCTTGGAATTGGATAAGAGTCTGTTTTACTGACAGAGTTTACTTTTCTGAAGTCAGTACAGAACCGGTATGTCTTGTCTGGCTTTGGCACCAGAACACATGGAGAGCTCCATTCACTTTTGCTTGGTTCAATAATATCATTGTCCAACATGTATTGAATTTCTTTTTTTTAAGTGTTCTTCTTTCAAAGGATTGACACGGTAAGGATGTTGCTTGACAGGTTGCGCATCGCCTACATCCACGTCGTGATAGATAGCATCTGTTTTGCCTGGTGTATCCGGAAACAAATGTTTTATACTCAAGTATCAAATCTTTAAGTTTCATTGCGTTCTTTTTCCGATAGATGACATAGTTTCTTGTCCAAGTTCGCGAGCACATCTGAATTCCGTAACTTAACACCACAGTCTAAACCTACATCTTGTACACCACCATCTAAGTCTAATTTACAAATATCAGCTGTACTTTCACTTTGTGATGGTACAGAGGCCAAAGTAGCAATAGGTTGAGAGGTCTTGCTCTCTTCTCTATCTACATATTCCTTAAGCATATTAACATGACATAATTGAGTTTTCTTGCGCCTCCCTGGAGTTTGTACAATGTAGTTAACATCATCGACCTTTTTCTCAACAACATAAGGTCCAAAATATCTAGCTTGCAAAGGCTGACCCGGTATTGGTAATAGAGCCAAAATTTTGTCACCTGGATCAAAACTTCTTGCACGGGCATCTTTATCATACCATGTTTTCATTTTGGTTTGAGTAACGGCCAAATTTTCTTTTGCCAGTTCACATGCCCTTGTCAACCTTTGCTTAAAGTTAGACACATACTCTAAGAGATTCACTTTAGAATCTTCGTCCAAAATTTTGTCTTTCAAAATTTTCAAAGGACCACGTACAGTATGTCCAAACACAAGTTCAAAGGGACTAAAGCCAAGAGATTCTTGTACAGATTCTCTAACGCCAAACAACAACATGTGTATACCTTCGTCCCAATCTCTTTTGTTTTTCAAAACAATAAGATCTCATCATATTCTTCAATGTCTGATGAAAACGTTCTAAAGCACCCTGAGACTCTGGATGATAAGCACTAGACTTATACTGCTTGATCTGGAGCTGGTACATGACTTGTTGAAAAATACCAGACATGAAATTTGAACCTTGGTCCGATTGGACAGCTTTTGGAAGACCAACCAATGTAAAGAATTTAACCAAAGCCTTGACTATGTTAGGGGCTTTAATATTCCTGAGTGGAATGGCTTCAGGAAAGCGTGTGGAAGCACACATAATAGTTAAAAGATACTCATTCCCAGACTTAGTTTTGGGTAGAGGACCTACACAGTCTATAATGACTCTACTAAATGGTTCCTCAAATGCTGGAATGGGGTGCAAAGGTGCAACAGGGATTTTCTGATTAGGTTCCCTACCACCTGACAAGTATGACAAGACCTACAAAAATCAGCCACATCCCGTTTCAACTTGGGCCAAAAGAAGTGATCTAAGATCCTGTTATAAGTCTTGGTCACACCTAGATGCCCTGCCATAGGTACGTCATGAGACAAACTTAGAATATCTTGCCTATACCTCGGTGGGACAACTATTTGATTGACAACCTTCCAGTCTTCCTCGGGAGACACATCAGGGGGGCGCCACTTGCGCATCAACACACCTGACTGACGGAAGTAACAAACCGGGACTTTCTCAGCCTCTTCCTCACTCAAAGCCCGATTACACAATAAGGAGATTTCATGATCTTTCTCCTGTTCTACTACTATAAGCTCCTCTCTAGACAAAGATGATTTGCTCATCATGTCAGACAAAGAAGTACCCTTGTTAGGAACAACTCTATCACTATCAAAGTCTACAGGATTGCTCAAAAGATCACACTTGCTCCCGACATCCTCTATATCATGAGCCAAGAAAGTGTCACCTAACCCTGGACTATAATGATCCTCAACTACTGCAACATCAGAAACCTTCTTACTCATTGAACGAGTTACAGCACAAGAAGGGAAAATACCAGGAAATTCCTGTTGAATAGTCTCAGCATCATCTGTTTTATCAGGGATACTGGACACTAAGGGATCTACCCTAACTTTCTCTCCAGCCAAGTCATTGCCTAAAATGAGCGACACGCCCTCTATGGGAAGTTCCGGTCTAACACCAATGGTGACAGGCCCAGTAACCAAATCTGACTTTAAATAAACACAATGGAGAGGCACATTAACAAAACCTAACTCTACACCTTGAAGCAAAACACTACTACCACATGAGGTCTCCTCAGACAAAGGCACTACGCCATCTAATATCAAAGAATGAGAAGCCCCAGTATCTCGCAAAATCTTCACAGGTTTCAAGTTGGTAATATATCACTAGTAAGTGAAACAAAACATTCAGAAATGAATGGAGAGTACTTCTCCAAGACACTATCAGACTCTGAGCTCTTAATTTCAACAGACACTTTAGAATCTTCCACAACATCACTAAGTTTCTGACTAGGCTTTGACATAGCTAACACAGAAGGAACTGACTGTTTACGCCTTTGCTCCTTACGCTGGAGAGAATAACATTCAGACATAGTATGCCCTACTTTCTTGCAGTAATTACAAACAGGACCAGAAGGAGACCCCACACCTACCCTATCATCTGTTTTATAAGCAGACTTAGTTTTATCACCTAATTTAGGTTTGTCGTTGGAAGGGCCACTAAAGGTTGGGTTCCTAGGCTGACCAAATTTACTAGTACCTGTGGTACTGTTTTTGTCTTGAGAACTGTTTTTAACAAATGAGCCTTTGTGGGTGAGAGCGTAATCATCAGCCATTGTAGCTGCTTCACTAAGGGTTTCAACTTTTCTCTCATCTAAATGAGTTTTTATGTTTGTGTGGACACAACGTTTAAACTCCTCTATCAACAATAATTGCCTCAATTTACCGAAATCCTCATCAATTTCTTTAGAATCACACCACCTATTAAATAATTGTTCCTTTTCTCTGGCAAATTCTACATGAGTTTTGTTCATCTCTCTTTCTCGAGTTTCGAAATTTCTGGCGGTAAGCCTCAGGAACTAACTCATAAGCTTTCAAAATAGCTTTCTTGACTACTTGGTAATTTGAAATCTCATCTACAGATAAAGAAGAATAAATGTCTCTAGCTTTACCAATCAAGACACTCTGAAGAAGCATTGTAAGCTTATCTTCAGGCCATTTCATACTGTCAGCTATTTTCTCAAAATGCAGAAAATACTTGTCAACTTCTTTCTCTTGAAAAGGAGGAACTAACCTAATGTTTCTACTGACATCAAAACCTCTGTTTCCTTGTAAACCCCTAAAAGTTAGATTACTTGAACTGTCTTGAGAAGCTAGCTCTAATTCTTTCATTCTAAGTTTCTGTTTCAGCTTGAATTTTCTGCTTCTCTAGCTCTAACATCTGATCTCTCTCAATCTCTTTTTCTTTTAATTCTCTTTCAATTTCTTTTTCTCTTAACTCTCTTTCTTTGTCTATTTCTTTTTCTCTTAACTCTTTTTCTATTTCCATTTGTCTTAGTTTCATTTCATGTTCAAGTTCCATTTGTCTAATTTGAATTTCTGAGCTGACTGTTTCCTCTATACTATCTAATGCACTAGAGTCAAATTTGCCATTGTCAACAAAATATCTTATAATTACATTCCTAATTTCAGCTTTCCTCAAATTAGTTTTGATAGTAAGGCCTAAATGTTTACCCAATAACAGTAAATCCTTCTTATTAACTTGCAAAAGAACTTCCAGGGATGGCGCTTTAACAAACTGTTCTACCTGCATAGTAGTCATATTTATCTAGCTGTTGGTTTCAAATGTAAACTCAAAGTTTGTACACAAATTTTGAAAATTTCTAAATTAATTTTTCAAAGTTAGATTTCACAAATTAAATATCGATCTCGGACACGAGCCCCCAATTCTGTTACATTAACGAATAACAGAAAGGAGAAACCAGCAGCTAAATTCAAAACACAATTTAATTATATATACAATATTATACAGAGATGGTTTACAATATCTAAAGTAATTGGTGGTGGTACAAGACTAGTACGATGATTTAAAGTGTTACTTATCTGTATGCGAATGTCCTGGTATAATCCTTGATCCTTCCAGGTTTCAAATTAACAATAATCACAAATCCACAAGGAAATTGAATGTCCACCGATGATTTGTAAAGTTCCAGGCAATATGAATAAATCCACACAAAATGTTGTAATAATCCACAGATAAAGTCACAATAGCTCTCCCAATAGAATCTTATATGGCGCTGTACAATTCTTGATATGTCTCATTACAGGTCTCATTACAGTTCTGATTAGCCTTGGACAGCTGGAGTATATATAGCTAAACCCTAATTCAAGAATATTGGAGAACCTTCTACTTCCAGAAATATCTAACTAAAAGCAGTAAACAAATAAACACACATAACTTTCTGGAAATAGATCATTCTAGATCTCTACTTAAAATCAACATGTTTACAAACATATTTGTTTATACATGATTATATTCTAGAAAGTTCTATAACCTAAATCAATGATATGACCTTCATAGGATGTATTGATAAAAAAAAGCTATAGGAGTTATCTCCCTTATCTCATAACTACATGTATTTAGTGTCATACATAACAATTGACTTTATGATAAAATTACTTAATGTGTAATCAGGTCTTGTTTCATTAAGTACCCGAGGGATAATTACACAATTAAGTCAAAAGCTCGCTACTCAACATTACTGTTGTTGAATGTCATTCCATTTGTGTTTAATATTTAATCTATTATGGGAAACTAATAAAGCAAGTTAATATCCGTATTGATTATCGCTGCTACTCTGGAAAATGATGTATTAGTGTTTTGTGTGGGAGCCTGATTCTTGAACCACTAGAGAGTAATTGTCTTGAATTCAAAGAATGCATGAGAGCGAAACCACTCGTGTTTTGTATATTACCAACCACTACCAAATAAAAATTCTTCAGTCTTTCTGTACAAGATGTAATATTCGTGCGATTGTTTTTTGGTTTGGAGCGTTGATAATATTTCGTGGATAGTTACCGATAGTGAAATATTGACAAAACTATAAAACACACTTATTTACAGAACAGACGCTTTCATTCACAGCAATGCATTTCTTTTAATCCAATTTGACCGAACAATATAACTTAAATCAACGTTAAAGTAATATCTTTCGTCTTCTAAAAACATATGCGCTATATCATGCAACCGTAACGTTATAGTGGTAAAATGTTATTTAACCATCAAAGATTCTGAAAAAGAAGGCAAACGATTGTTGTCAAGCTGGTAAAAGACTTTGTGGAAGCTAGGAAACTGTACAGAGACTGCAGTTAGTTTTGATGAAACATCGTAAAACAACAGACATAGATGAATGTTGTTAAGGTCAAACTTCAGTTAATTATCGGGCTATAAAATAACTATGCACCTGCATAGTGCATATGTATATTACATATTTATATTTAGTATCTAGTCTTACCTCCTGACATAAATATATTAAGTGTAAAAATAAAGTAAATTGATATCAACTTCCCATGTAGAGTTGTCAACCTTATTACTCATTTTTAATTCATTTGTCAAAAACGAGGTGACATGAACATATATTGTGCCAAAATCAGCTGTCACGTAATGAATGTTTGACATGTACAGTATGTTGACAAAATGTATATTGCTATTGATTTTTTGATAGTGTTATACAAGAGCAGAACTTAAAATACATTGTATTATCTAAAAGTAAACGATTTTTTTATTTCAATGTTATTGACAATATCAATGTCAAATATAACTCATATGAACTATAAATCCCTATTCTTAAGAATTATTTTTTCGCTGTAATTCATATGTATTATTTTCCAATAGACACGCTGACTGCATGGATAACCTTTGTTGATAAATTGACGAATGTCAATCGAAGTAAACAATAGAATACTTCAAACCACGACCTATGACCTGCGTAAGCAAAAATCATAAACATAGGCCCACATTCGTAATCGGTAGATGCGCTTTGTTCCTCTACTTCGACGAATACACCATTTTATCTTTTATATGTCTACAATTCAGCTGTGTGTTTATCCTTATTGTTAGGCTAAGAATTATAAAATGAAATTCGTCCATGCAATAATTTGTACGACCCTGAATGATAATTGTCGGTCTGTAAAGGCATTGAAAAGAAAAGAACAAATGTCCTTCAGACATCTCTGAATGTTCCCTTTATCACAGAAACTACAACATACCTCTTTGATATAAAGCTCCTTCAGGCGTGGTGAGAGAGAAAGAAACAGCACCAATGGTACAGGCTTTTATAATTCCTTGTTTATTCATTCAATGTTTTGTTACCTGTTTCGTTTTAACCTGTTGTGCATTTTGTGTACCTTATCACAATTCATGCTGTTGTGGTGATGAATAGGTTGACAATCATATCTGATATTCAATTGTTCTGGACCCTGAATTTAATAACTGTTCTTTTCAATATATCCTCAAAAAGCCCAAATTTTATAAATACATTTTCTGTATGTAAAGAACATTGTATATCTGTATAATATGGATATCCGTCATGTTGCATGGATATATGGACACTTCGTTGAATTCTTCTGGTTTTTTGAAATGCTTTTTTCAATAGAAATATTAATATCATGAAGGCTATAAAGCTGAAACTAACTAAATTGCATAAAAATATCTTTAAATTGCACGTGTAAAATTGATATTCATTTAACATGAAAACCAATCTAAAGTTGATTTGATATGCATATCAGATCCACCTTTGTCAGGTCTAAGCTGTGTCAAGAATAACTAATAAATCAACAGATGCAGTATTCAGCATTATTTATTCATTGAAAAAAATATTTATGAAATTCGAGATAATATTAACACGTATCGTGACAATTTGATCAGGGATTACGCAATGATATATGACCAGAATAATAACAGGAAATGTATCGAACTTAATTATTAAGCTGGGTCGTTGTTGTAATTGGGAAATAAATAATTAAATTTCTTGTTTCGATGTCATTTAGGTTTATAGACTTTAGTTTGAATTATAAATCGTAATTTTGATGAAGACCATTTTATGTAAATGCCAATTGGTAAACGTTTGGTAATGGTTGGCGAAAGCCATTTGACATTAACAAATATAAATATCCCAAGTCCTGGTTAAGGTCCCACCCTAACAACGCTACTCTAATTAAGTGTGATAATTGCAATGATACTGTTGTTTATATCTTTTAAACGTAAAGTTGACAATGCTTGTTTATAAATACTTTTTGTTGAGATCATACAAACCTTTTAAATGGGTTTAAAATTACAATACGTGGAATTAATAAAATTTGTATAATATTACTCAGTGAAAAATGAAGTATTTAATTCTTATTTTCATTTTCACATAATTTGAAATATAACTGAAAAGTATTTACAATTTTTAGGTAAAGGTACTGTTTGTTTTGAATTTTGTTATCGGGGCTCGCAAGCAACTGATTTGACGGGTATAGCGTCATTTTGGTGGAATTTAAGAAATCAATGACCGTCGATCACTTAGAATTACAGATACCATCAGCAAACCACTTGCAAGAAATACTTAAATCTCATCTCGAATGTTTTTAAAACTTACATTGTCAGCTTGAACGATTTACCTTTCATGTACACGTACTTCAATATTCATGTTCATATATGATTAAGAACCTTCCTTACTTTTATTGTATATGTCCTGTCCCTACCTTCCATATCAATTTGTATTCTGGATGATCATATTACATCACAAGGCATCTTCGAAAATAACAAGATATATCAATACAAAAATTCAAGTACTGTTCAGGCCAGCATTATGCTCAACAGTCACACGGAGACAAAAACGAACATATCCCACTATGCAAAAGCATGCAAGCACTTCACACATGCAATACATCGTACACATAAGAGATCGATGACCCCAGAAAGTTAAGCAAAACCAACAAACCAATTTGTTCATGGCAGCCTATTCCGAAAGACTGATCCGCCAAAATAACGGGCTGTTGTATATGCTTATGTTCATGTACCATTCCCGCTTGGACATTGCGTAGCAATCTATTCTGTATGTTCATGGTAGACTACACGTCCTGGTCCAGCCATCTTAGACACGTGCTTGGTGTTGTGTATTTGTCTCGCGGCTTGTAAGTCACGTTCTGTAGGCACAGCCTCTGTTTCGCCTACTTCATGATAAATGGGAACGATAGAAGCAGTTGGAGCTGCAACAACTGTTGGAGCTAATAGATAGTCGTCTGTTTCTGTCTCTCTGGACACGAGAATTGGCTTGCGTTCTTCTTTCTTTGGCACCATGAATTTACTTTCCTTTTTGATGGACTGAAGTAGTTCAGTGTTGACAGTGTTTGCTATCTCGGCTTGCGTTTTCTTTTGAATGATTTCTGTATCTTCTTCGGATGCGAAGTCACCTTGTAAAGACTGCATCTTAAGGTAATATCGTATATGTGTTTTTGTTGTCAATTTGGCTGGGTGAAATATCTCCATCTTTGTTAGTTTGGCTGGACATCTTAAAATTCTATTCATACAAAACATACTGAGAAGATCTTCAATAAATAGAATAACTGATAGTTGCTGAATTCTCCATTGTTCGTAGCGATTTTCCAGAACCGTTCCACAAGTCGCAGACATCATAGCAATTAGAGCATTTAAAAGAAGAACATAAGTAAGTAGAACAAATCCGATAAAGAGAATGACGGACAGCCAGGGTACTCTAGCTTCACGTAACCCACCTATATTTGATAATCCTAACATAAGGTTAAACATGGACAGCATAGTGGATCCGAACTCTAATACCGTCCCAACTTCCGCTGAAGAGTAAATTCCTTCGACGTTCGGAACACCTTGTCCTTGGAATACCGTATGCATACAAGTTGTAAAGGCAACAAGTTCAAGCCCAATAAATACCGAAAATCGAAAGAGGTCTCCGAATATGACACGTTGTATCATCACGGTGAAGAAGCTGAACACCTGCCAACCTCGTAGGAAGAAAACGTTAAACCACCAGCCTGTCAGCAGAGCAAATACCAAGGGAACGCCGTCATGGATCTCTAGAGCAAACGTCAGCAGTGAATCCAGTAGAAGACAAATAGCTAATATCAGCACCATAGTTATATAACCAACGTTATGTTGCCAGTAGCGTGAGCGATGAGGTCGTTTTACCTTGGGGAAGATGAGGAGAACTCCGATGAGGAAATAGATAATCCCAAAGACGAATTCAATCCACTGTGATACATTCACTATCCAAACAGAGATGATGTTTTCGGTAGAAGAAGAGTTCGTTGCTTTTGGAAACTTTGGAAAGTGAAGACTTGTTCGTTCTACCGCAAATACACTGAGAACAACCATGAAAATGAAGTGAATCACCATCCAGAAAATGTAAGTGCTTTTGTATAAATTCCATTTTGCTTCAATGAGAACCTTTAATGGCAAAAGTTCCATTAACTCGAAGGCTGATGAACTCTTGTAGTTGTTGTCGAACATCATTTCCAAGATGGATACCGTTGTCAAGGAGCCGTTTGCTCCAAAGCAGCCTCGGTCGTCAAAGTCATCATGGTCGACAGACATCGTTTGAGATTGCATATTTGCTATGGAGTCGATCTCTGTAATATCGTAAAGTTTGATGTCAAACAGACCGTCGTCCGCACTGAACACACAGTAGATGTCCTCAATATTGAGAATGAACTCAAATAACGTCACCATACCATATTCAGCTGCCAGTTGTAACGGCGTTTGAAAGTCGTCGTTTTTGAGAAACCACACATGAGTATATTCATTACACGATGTCTCTTCCAACTTGGCTTTCTTTTCTTTTTGTTTTGGAGCGTCCCATGCTATTTTGGTCTTTTTCGTGTCCAATGGCGGGAAGTTTTTAGTAGATGCCATATCATGATGGAAGCCATTTCCAATTGGTTTAACTTCGCTGCTTTCCTTGTCATTGTCATCTTCAACGTCGTCGTCATCGTCGTCGTCCTCCTCATCCTCTTCTTCCTTTTGTCCCCCATTTCTTGCCAGTGCTTGTTTTTCAACGATCTTTTTAGTAAACTGGACAAGGCGGTCATGGAGATATTCCATCATCTCACGAACCTCGCACGCTTTATCGGGGTACACAGCTGCATATTTAATCAGGGAATGGAATATGGTGTCACCCCTGCTATTTTGCTGATACAACTTTGCTCCAATGTCTAACATTTTATCTATCATGTCCTTGTCGAACTTCAGAACAGCAACAAATAATGGCAACTCTCCCATCATCACTGTGTTGACAAATAGCCGTCCTGTCGCGCGGGTACTCAGTAATGTACGGAGAGTCTGAGGAGATCGTGCGGCTACATTCAACATTTGATTAAACGCCGTCAGATTACCCTTGGTGATGGCGATGTGAAAGGCTGTTTGGCCGGCGTACTGTTCACACGAACGCGCCTTGAGGACAAGATTTGGCGCGATTTGTAGAATGCGTGACGTCAGCTCGCCGTCATCCTGATATTTGGCGGCAATATGAAGTAGGGTCTCGTCTGTATGGTAACGATAATCTAACACCTGGCGCTCATCTGTTCGTCTTTGTAGCCGCTCAAGTAGCCATTTCGCCTTGGCCGAATTTCTTTCCTGTATGTAGCGGACTAGCTTGTCCAGCTTGGTCGTGGAAATGCCTGCAAAAACAAGAGGAGTAACTACTTTTAAACCACTTTAGTTACTAGTGAAATTATGTTCATATTTTTGTGACAGAGGTGTTGATTTCATGTTTTCTAAGTAGCAAATTGATATTTGTGTCTAACCAGATAATTCATTTCATCAATTCAATTACACTAGATCTAGTATTATTCCTATATTTGCAATAAATGTGTTGCTTTCATTTTTAACCAGCAAATTGATAATTTATGCAACCGGATAGATAATTCTACAATTGAATATGACTCTGCAACTTTTTCAACTTTTAATGCATTTCAGACATGAAAATGAGATAATTTTTTAAATAACTTCTTGTGACTTAAAGTCATTCCGATATTGTTCTTAAAACCTCATCTAAAATCGGTTCCAAAAAATGCAAATGCATATTCTCTTCCACATCTGCTTCGGTAATTCTATATACATTTTGCCAATATTACCAATCTAAAAATTGGAATTGAATCTTGCATACTTCAATTTGCTATATTACTGATTCCTAAAATGATATAGGCCTATAGAGGATTTTATATGAGTGGCTATGTGACATAAACGTTATCAAACGAGTTTAAAAATTTGATATGTCACGATCCTTTGGGCCCTTTACCAAATACATAACTAACTTATTTTCAGCACAAAGTAACATTCACCAAAGATATGCTCTAAGATGTCTGTTTCCATATTGAGGGTCAAAGATGAAGTAATATCAACAAGATTTTCCAGATGACACGAGACTCCATCAAACGTAATTCTGTAGGATACGAATTAGTTCAAATGGTAAATATAGGACAAAGAAGTAATTCCAATCGTGTGGACAGAAAATGTCAAATTTTCGAGGCGATCTGATACGTTATCAAAACACACAAAAAGAGCACTATTACATAATATGATTTTTAATATGAAAATTTCGTATTCTGAACATATCGTTGTTTGAAGGATTTATCTTATGTCTGGCCGTTCTTGTAAAAAACGACGCATTTCAACGCGTTAACAGTTAACGCGGTAAACATAATTTTAACGCGTCAAAAGTATGTTTTAATGCGTTAAATGTTAAAGCGTTAAAATATGTCGTTTTTGACATGAACGGCCTTTCATATTATCTACTCATAGAAATATTTAGAAATAGGACGGGCCCACACACATTATTGTGTTAACATGATGACATCATCTTATGGACAGTATTACCGAACCACTCGATAGAATCACAGACCACTCGACGGAATGTCAACAAGTTAATGTTTTACTAGTTAACTGAAGGGATTTTAGATAAACAGTGGGGTAACCCTCCTGATTATAACGCAAATTGTAGTTTGATTTAATACAAACACAGACACATCCTCGATGTTCCAGGGGATATTATCACTGTCATGATACCTACCTCTGAACTGTGTCAAATTGAAACTGAAGGCAATCAAGAAGGGGAAAAAAGAACTGACCAATCACAAGCATAGAGAGACTTTCTTTGAATATTTCAGAGACTACAAACTTCAAATCTTTATACTTATCGTTATTTTATTCTTTTAATGTACATCAAACGAGCTAACTGCCAGTCTCATCTTTTGTTTCACACAGCGCTTTTAGTTTTTTGTCTGTTAAATATCCAGAGGTGGATATAACGACAGCGATTGTAACTCCTGGATCATGGAAGATAACAAAGCTTAGGTTATATTGCAATCTTTTTTTTAAAGAATTGTTTAATAGATGAAATTAAATTTCTTTTATCATAATGGCTTAAAAATTTAAGAAATTATTTACAAACTAGAATAAGAGATTTTATTTATCATTCTTAACATGGAGTCAACAGGATACATTTCTGCTGTCTTCTCATTCACAAATCTTCAAGAATATATCACCTGGATTATATAATATTATGATTATGACAAAACTTGTTAACGATCGAAATGATCAATGCATATTTAGGTTAAAGGTCAACACCATAACCGCATCGGCTTTGATGTTTTAAAAGTCCTAGGAGCTATTATATTACTTAACATTAATACTATACTTATCATCACTTCCTCTTATATTTACATAGATAAATTAAATGTTTTAAACTCCCAAAACACGGGTCGTCTTATGTTTCCCGACGCCACCCAAATTATATAATTACCCCATGTTAGATGACTATCACTACACCTACCGACAAAACAGCGAAATAGACCTATATTGTTAACATTGATTTAATCATGGACTCTTGCTTAATGTTGTAATTTCATCTTAAACCATCGACATATATTTTCTGGAATTATAAATTTTATATTTCACGGTGTTCTAAAACTGCATTATAATGTATTTTGAAAGGAAGCTATATACATGTATATCCAAAATTGTAGAAACCTCAAAAATTTAACCAGGAATTAAATTTTTTATTTTCCTTATCCATACCAAATTAAAGTGGTAAATAAAATTAAATATCAATGATCACACAGTATTCTGAATTTTATTAACTATATATATATGCAAAGCACATAGATGATTTAATTTAAGTAAGGCACTAGTTTTGTATTACAAGCATAAGTTGATCTATATTTATTGTCACTACATAGGAATTATCTAAATATTCATATATACAGGACTTTTCTGGGTTAAAGGTCAATGAATAATCATTTAAAAGATAAAATCTGTGTAAGGAGGTATTTTTGGATGGTAGATGAGTAAAATGATAAAAGATAGATGATAAAATCAACGAAATGACCTTTTCTTTAATGAAAACATTGAAATAACCTTGTTGTATCTTTATTTAGGAGGCGTTTCCTTTAGGGCGTTCATTTTTTTAATTCATATATTATATATCGAATGTGTCTCTTTATAAAGAACTATCTAGAGTTGATCGACCTTTTTATGACAATATGGATAAAAAATGATCTAAACACGTGATAGAACAAATTTACAATTTTCTTCACCTTTGGAAAGCCCACATTATAAATATATTCAAGAAAGTTTGAAAATGTAATAACAGTTATTTGAAAGAGTTTAGATATTGTGCTAACCATGCATTAGGTAATTTTAAAGCATCCCTGACATCAATAAATACCATACACTTTTAATATTAATATAAATACATACGCGTGCGTTCACTGAAGTTGCGTTTGAATACATACCATGCATTTTGAATGTTAATATATAAGAACACATTATATATCTCGAGTTTAAACGTTGATATTACCAGAGATCTCGAAGTTTGATATGTAGAAGATATTAAGAAGTTTGCAATGTATGCATACTATACATTTTGAATGTTAATATACGTACATATGAGTGCTCCGTTCACTGAATTCTGTCTTCTTGTTAATAATATAATAATATGGGTAAATATTAGATATCTCGAAGTTAACAGTTTGATGGTATTTAAAAGTAAGATACGAATACATACCAGGCATTTCGCAGCTACCTTTACGTACTCCTCGTAGGGTACTCTGCACTAATCAATGTTCACACCGGGCCATCCTCCATGATGTACTATATACAGCACACAGTTGTCATGTGTAACTAGCTAGAAAAATGTACGACGGCAATATATACCCGCGTCCATATCAATAACATATGACGATTACAATCGTCATAGCTTTGTTGTTGGCTTTGAATTTTTAATTGGCCTTGTCAATAAACACCGTTTATCTCTATTCATAGATATACATATTTAAAACACTATTAGCTATTCGTCTATAAGACTTGGCAGCTTTTTTATTTTATAGATAAAATCAATAATTTCGTTACTTATCTTCACATATTGGTCTCTTTGATTTTATGACTATATCATTATATATATATATTATAGTATTCATCACTACTGCGATAGTAAAACTTAAAAGGATATATGTTTATTTATGTTCTCCTATTATACAAATATTTGTCTGTAAGCATCAGAAGTAGAGATCAAGCTGATTATACATTATCCCTAAATAAGGACAAATTATCCTGTCTGAAGGCATTATCCGCGTCTTATCTAATATATAATGAAAAAAAACAACACAATGTTTTTATGGCGGACAGGAGGTAATGGTGCCTATTACAGAAATTAAACAGGGTTATTCCTCAATTATTACACCGGGGGTCTAAGAGTTCGCTGGTAGGTTTAAAGAAACACATTTCTTATCCATTTTATCATGGCTTCCTATAGCGACACGCACGACCTGGAAATACCATTATTTAGAACTACGGATAAAGATATATCATGCTTAATATCATTCGATTCCGAAAATAAGAGAATTTCATATATATTTAATCCACGTAAAACAATTAAGTTACGATACAGACGATGCCTATTTCGATTTTTTGTTGTTTAACGTCCTATTAACAGCCAGGGACGTGTTATGTTTGTTGGTGGAGGAAAGCCGGAGTACCAGGAGGAAAATCATGGACCATCAGTTAGTACCTTAGAGACGAGAACTTCTTAAACCACAAACAGTGCGGATAATACTAAATTGATTTTTACAGAAATATTTTTATGAATAAATAAAAATCATCGTTGCTTTCACATCATATATACTGTAAACCAACTTAGTTTCGCAGCAAATTTCATTTAATTTCGCAATTATGAGCCATATGGCTCTACTTTACTTGTACAAAGATTATTTTCGTGGAGATTAATTTTCCCAATTTCTAATCGAACGCGGACATAACTTGTAACACATTTGTCTACATCGACAAACATTTTGTATATGGTCTCGTTATGGCGATCCTTAAAGGTTATTTCAGTTTATGTCACTTTAACAGTTTTGTCTGAATTAGTCCCCGACTGGCCTTGTAAAGTAATTAAAATGCCATATGACACGTGTTTTACCTGGTACACCAATTTATTTTACCAAATTATACCCCAATATACCTTTGATTTCTACGTGTGGGTGACAGCGAACACCTTCACGTTTAAGTGCATGACTATATCACCAATTACAATGACTCCCTGAATACAGTCATCCGTACGTAATAATTAGGGGTTATTATTACATATATTCGCGTGAAGAATATTGAATATTAGCAATGCATTACATATTGGTCCCGAAACCAGATAGGCTAATTTGGCGTGTAATTTAATCATATAGTTGAAAGAACGTGCGTTTACTTTTACTAATGTCCTACAGAGAGATAGGCAGGCCTATGCTTCCATTAACAGTTCTGTGTATTTTTACCATAGCATGATCAATAATCCTTGATAGGATATAAACGGAGTACATATACTATTTATCCATTTACGTTACAATCAATCATCAGTATATTTATGGTCTTGTTTTCGGATTTTAGTTTGTTAGCTAACAAACTATTTTAGTGTGTTAGTTAACAAACTATTTCCCGAATTACATTATATTTCAGCAATTTTATTGATCAAGCAGATTCGTTTTCCGCTCGTCGGCGAAAGCTTTAAAGTAATGATTTATTAATCAATCACCATTGTATACATTGTCCTCTAAGAAGTGTGTTTTTTCATTTTTTCTTTGCATAATACATTGTACACTTCCTGACATTGAATCATATTTTAGAACCTACTTGAAATGCATTTATTGAAAATTAACAGGTGTACTTAACGCTCTTTGAAATCAATATTATGAAACATGAATTATATCATATGGGGTCTTTTGCCTACTTTACCTTATTTTAACACGTTTCGAGTATTTTGCCCCCCCCTGCCTAATCTCAACGGGACTTCCTTTCGTTGGTACATTTTAGCTGAGTCACGACATATTCATATGAGATTTGATGTTAAATTAATCAAACGAAATCAAATGAATTCTTTCGTTGAGTAAATTTGACCCTTAATTATCAATTTTAACTTTATTTGTGTTGGTGGTGGCGGCTTAGTAAAATGTTCGGCATTTTACCAATGTCCGTGGATATCTCGGTTTAAAATTAGAGTTAAAAAACTTACAAATAAAATTGTCAAACTACAAGGTACTATTGACTTTCCCATAAAAAGTATGAAAACATAAAACAATTGAATCAAGCAAAAATTCCATATTGAATATTGGACTACCACTGTATCAATTACCGCACAATCACGATTATACCAACGTTTCACTAACAAGCCACACCACCATAAAATGACCATTTGATAAGACCGCCAAACCGCCATAGCAATTGACCATTGAACTAAAACGCCCAACTAATTCACCCATTTAACTAGAACAGCCACTTGACCATTGAAATAGCATTCCAAAACCGCCATAACCAAAAGGCAATGTAACCCAACAGCCTCAGTCTTCCAGTATCAGGTCTAGCCATTCACAGTCATCCTAACAACTAACAATTGTCGTCATGGTTCATTCATAGCTATTTAAACTAAAACTCCAAACAAAAACAACCATTTTCCCATTGAAATAGCATACCAAAACCGCCATAACAAAATGACAAATTATCTAGGTAACCTATTAACCACAGCCTTTCACAACCACTAAGACTGCTATCGAATCTACGTAATGGTCAATTCACAGTTATTTAGGCTAATATCTAATCCTCGTAATGGTTCATTTACAGTTATTTAGGCTAATATCTAATCCTCGTAATGGTTCACTCACACTTATTTAGGCTAATATCTAATCCTCTCCTCGTAGCAATGATTCATTCACAGTTATTTAGGCTAATATATAATCCTCGTAATGGTTCATTCATAGCTATTTAGGCTAATATCAAATCCTCGTAATGTTCAATTCACAGTTATTTAGGCTAATATCTAATCCTCGTAATGGTTCATTCATAGCTATTTAGGCTAAAATCTAATCCTCGTAGTAATGGTTCATTTATAGCTATTCAGGCTAAAGTCTAATCCTTGTAATGGTTCATTCACAGTTATTTAGGCTAATATCTAATCCTCGTAATGGTCAATACACAGTTATTTAGGCTTATATCTAATCCTCGTAGTAATTAATCACCCACAGTTATTTAGGCTAATATCTAATCATCGTAATGGTTCATTCACAGCTATTTAGGCTAATATCTAATCCTCGCAATGGTTCATTCACTGTTATTTAGGCTAATATCAAATCCTCTTAATGGTTCACTCATAGCTATTTAGGATAATATATAATCCTCGTAATGGTTCATTCTCAGTTATTTACGCTAATATCTAATCCTCGTAATGGTTCATTCAGTTATTTAGGCTAATATCTAATCCTCGTAATGGTTCATTCAGTTATTTAGGCTAATATCTAATCCTCGTAGTAATGGTTCATTCATAGCTATTTAGGCTAATATCTAATCCTCGTAATGGTTCATTCATAGCTATTTAGGCTAATATCAAATCCTCGTAATGGTTCAATTTATAGCTATTTAGGCTAATATCTAATCCTCGTAATGGTTCATTCACAGTTATTTAGGCTAATATCTAATCCTCGTAATGGTTCATTCATAGCTATTTAGGCTAATATCTAATCCTCGTAATGGTTCATTCACAGTTATTTAGGCTAATATCTAATCCTCGTAATGGTTCATTCATAGCTATTTAGGCTAATATCTAATCCTCGTAGTAATGGTTCATTCATAGCTATTTAGGCTAATATATAATCCTCGTAATGGTTCATTCATAGCTATTTAGGCTAATATCAAATCCTCGTAATGGTTCATTCATAGCTATTTAGGCTAATATATAATCCTCAATGGTAATGGTTCATTCACAGTTATTTAGGCTAATATCTAATCCTCGTAATGGTTCATTCATAGCTATTTAGGCTAATATCTAATCTCGTAATGGTTCATTCATAGCTATTTAGGCTAATATATAATCCTCGTAATGGTCAATTTACAGTTATTTAGGCTTATATCTAATCCTCGTAATGGTTCATTCACAGTTATTTAGGCTAATATCTAATCCTCGTAATGGTTCATTCAGTTATTTAGGCTAATATCTAATCCTCGTATGGTTCATTTACAGTTATTTAGGCTAATATCTAATCCTCGTTTTGGTTCATTCACAGTTATTTAGGCTAATATCTAAACCTCGTAACGGTTTTTCACAGTTATTTAGGCTATTTTCAAATCCTCTTAATGGGTTCACTCATAGCTCATTTAGGCTAAAATCTAATTCGCTCGTAGTAATGATTCCATTCACAGTTATTTAGGCTTAAATAGGTATTTAAGGCCTTAAATCTAATCCTCGTAATTGATATAATCATCTTAATGGTTCATTCACAGTTATTTAGGCTAATATCTAATCCTCGTAATGGTTCACTCACACTTATTTAGGCTAATATCTAATCCTCTCCTCGTAGCAATGATTCATTCACAGTTATTTAGGCTAATATCTAATCCTCTTAATGGTTCACTCATAGCTATTTAGGCTAAAATCTAATCCTCGTAATGGTTCATTCACAGTTATTTAGGCTAAAATCTAATCCTCGTAGTAATGGTTCATTTATAGCTATTCAGGCTAAAATCTAATCCTTGTAGTAATGGTTCATTCACAGTTATTTAGGCTAATATCTAATCCTCGTAATGGTCAATTCACAGTTATTTAGGCTTATATCTAATCCTCGTAGTAATTTATCACCCACAGTTATTTAGGCTAATATCTAATCATCGTAATGGTTCATTCACAGTTATTTAGGCTAATATCTAATCCTCGTAATGGTCAATTCACAGTTATTTAGGCTTATATCTAATCCTCGTAGTAATTAATCACCCACAGTTATTTAGGCTAATATCTAATCCTCGTAATGGTTCATTCACAGTTATCTAGGCTAATATATAATCCTCGTAATGGTTCATTCATAGCTATTTAGGCTAATATCAAATCCTCGTAATGTTCAATTCACAGTTATTTAGGCTAATATCTAATCCTCGTAATGGTTCATTCATAGCTATTTAGGCTAAAATCTAATCCTCGTAGTAATGGTTCATTTATAGCTATTCAGGCTAAAGTCTAATCCTTGTAATGGTTCATTCACAGTTATTTAGGCTAATATCTAATCCTCGTAATGGTCAATACACAGTTATTTAGGCTTATATCTATTCCTCGTAGTAATTAATCACCCACAGTTATTTAGGCTAATATCTAATCATCGTAATGGTTCATTCACAGCTATTTAGGCTAATATCTAGTCATCGCAATGGTTCATTCACTGTTATTTAGGCTAATAATCAAATCCTCTTAATGGTTCACATCATAGCTATTAAGGATAATATATAATCCTCGTAATGGTTCATTCTCAGTTATTTACGCTAATATCTAATCCTCGTAATGGTTCATTCAGTTATTTAGGCTAATATCTAATCCTCGTAATGGTTCATTCAGTTATTTAGGCTAATATCTAATCCTCGTAGTAATGGTTCATTCATAGCTATTTAGGCTAATATCTAATCCTCGTAATGGTTCATTCATAGCTATTTAGGCTAATATCAAATCCTCGTAATGGTTCATTCACAGTTATTTAGGCTAATATCTAATCCTCGTAATGGTTCATTCATAGCTATTTAGGCTAATATCTAATCCTCGTAATGGTTCATTCACAGTTATTTAGGCTAATATCTAATCCTCGTAATGGTTCATTCATAGCTATTTAGGCTAATATCTAATCCTCGTAGTAATGGTTCATTTCATAGCTATTTAGGCTAATATCTAATCCTCGTAATGGTTCATTCATAGCTATTTAGGCTAATATCAAATCCTCGTAATGGTTCATTCATAGCTATTTAGGCTAATATATAATCCTCGTAATGGTTCATTCACAGTTATTTAGGCTAATATCTAATCCTCGTAATGGTTCATTCATAGCTATTTAGGCTAATATCTAATCCTCGTAATGGTTCATTCATAGCTATTTAGGCTAATATATAATCCTCGTAATGGTCAATTTACAGTTATTTAGGCTTATATCTAATCCTCGTAATGGTTCATTCACAGTTATTTAGGCTAATATCTAATCCTCGTAATGGTTCATTCAGTTATTTAGGCTAATATCTAATCCTCGTAATGGTTCATTTACAGTTATTTAGGCTAATATCTAATCCTCGTTTTGGTTCATTCACAGTTATTTAGGCTAATATCTAACCTCGTAACGGTTTTTCACAGTTATTTAGGCTATTTTCAAATCCTCTTAATGGTTCACTCATAGCTATTTAGGCTAAAATCTAATCCTCGTAGTAATGTTTCATTCACAGTTATTATATTTAGGCTATATAGGTATTTAGGCTTAAATAATCTCTAATCATCGTAATGGTTCATTCACAGTTATTTAGGCTAATATCTAATCCTCGTAATGGTTCACTCACAGTTATTTAGGCTAATATCTAATCCTCTCCTCGTAGCAATGATTCATTCACAGTTATTTAGGCTAATATCTAATCCTCGTAATGGTTCATTCATAGCTATTTAGGCTAAAATCTAATCCTCGTAATGGTTCATTCACAGTTATTTAGGCTAAAATCTAATCCTCGTAGTAATGGTTCATTTATAGCTATTCAGGCTAAAATCTAATCCTTGTAGTAAGGTTCATTCACAGTTATTTAGGCTAATATCTAATCCTCGTAATGGTCAATTCACAGTTATTTAGGCTTATATCTAATCCTCGTAGTAATTTATCACCCACAGTTTTTAGGCTAATATCTAATCATCGTAATGGTTCATTCACAGTTATTTAGGCTAATATCTAATCCTCGTAATGGTCAATTCACAGTTATTTAGGCTTATATCTAATCCTCGTAGTAATTAATCACCCACAGTTATTTAGGCTAATATCTAATCCTCGTAATGGTTCATTCACAGTTATCTAGGCTAATATATAATCCTCGTAATGGTTCATTCATAGCTATTTAGGCTAATATCAAATCCTCGTAATGTTCAATTCACAGTTATTTAGGCTAATATCTAATCCTCGTAATGGTTCATTCATAGCTATTTAGGCTAAAATCTAATCCTCGTAGTAATGGTTCATTTATAGCTATTCAGGCTAAAGTCTAATCCTTGTAATGGTTCATTCACAGTTATTTAGGCTAATATCTAATCCTCGTAATGGTCAATACACAGTTATTTAGGCTTATATCTAATCCTCGTAGTAATTAATCACCCACAGTTATTTAGGCTAATATCTAATCATCGTAATGGTTCATTCACAGCTATTTAGGCTAATATCTAGTCATCGCAATGGTTCATTCACTGTTATTTAGGCTAATATCAAATCCTCTTAATGGTTCACTCATAGCTATTTAGGATAATATATAATCCTCGTAATGGTTCATTCTCAGTTATTTACGCTAATATCTAATCCTCGTAATGGTTCATTCAGTTATTTAGGCTAATATCTAATCCTCGTAATGGTTCATTCAGTTATTTAGGCTAATATCTAATCCTCGTAGTAATGGTTCATTCATAGCTATTTAGGCTAATATCTAATCCTCGTAATGGTTCATTCATAGCTATTTAGGCTAATATCAAATCCTCGTAATGGTTCATTCATAGCTATTTAGGCTAATATCTAATCCTCGTAATGGTTCATTCACAGTTATTTAGGCTAATATCTAATCCTCGTAATGGTTCATTCATAGCTATTTAGGCTAATATCTAATCCTCGTAATGGTTCATTCACAGTTATTTAGGCTAATATCTAATCCTCGTAATGGTTCATTCATAGCTATTTAGGCTAATATCTAATCCTCGTAGTAATGGTTCATTCATAGCTATTTAGGCTAATATCTAATCCTCGTAATGGTTCATTCATAGCTATTTAGGCTAATATCAAATCCTCGTAATGGTTCATTCATAGCTATTTAGGCTAATATCTAATCCTCGTAATGGTTCATTCACAGTTATTTAGGCTAATATCTAATCCTCGTAATGGTTCATTCATAGCTATTTAGGCTAATATCTAATCCTCGTAATGGTTCATTCACAGTTATTTAGGCTAATATCTAATCCTCGTAATGGTTCATTCATAGCTATTTAGGCTAATATATAATCCTCGTAATGGTCAATTTACAGTTATTTAGGCTTATATCTAATCCTCGTAATGGTTCATTCACAGTTATTTAGGCTAATATCTAATCCTCGTAATGGTTCATTCAGTTATTTAGGCTAATATCTAATCCTCGTAATGGTTCATTTACAGTTATTTAGGCTAATATCTAATCCTCGTTTTGGTTCATTCACAGTTATTTAGGCTAATATCTAAACCTCGTAACGGTTTTTCACAGTTATTTAGGCTATTTTCAAATCCTCTTAATGGTTCACTCATAGCTATTTAGGCTAAAATCTAATCCTCGTAGTAATGTTTCATTCACAGTTATTTAGGCTTATATAGGTATTTAGGCTTAAATCTAATCCTCGTAATTGATATAATCATCTTAATGGTTCATTCACAGCTATTTAGGCTAATATCTTATCCTCTTAATGGTTCATTCACAGCTATTTAGGCTAATATCTTATCCTCTTAATGGTTCATTCACAGCTATTTAGGCTAATATCTTATCCTCGTAATTATTCGCTCACAGCTATGTAGTCTAATATTTAATGTTCATTAATCATTTTAGAGCCATGCCTATAAACTCATTTGACAACTAGTGGTAGAACATAGTAAACATATTGCTATTTTCATTTTTCATTTTTCAATGTTTACCTAGTTACATTACACGAAAAAGTGGTGTAATCTGACATAGAGCAATGTAGTTAGGAACACGATATCGGTATGATGATCAGCTAATCATGAAAATTGAATTATGCTTTTTTAAAAACCCTTCTAAAAATACCACTGCTTTGATATTGTCAAACAGAACACTTTTGTATCATAGCAACGATTGTGGAATTTACGACATTATATAATGTGTCATGGCAGATACGGTGTAAAATCAATGAAGCGGAAATTATAATGTTGAAAAAAGACAGAGTATAACAGATAGGGCTGTTTATTTACCATAGCCCATGTATGCAGACTGGTTGTGTTCTGAATAGCGCATAATACACGAGTAGTAATATAACTGGCCATAAAACATTCCGTTGTCGACATCCCTATACATGCGTCGATTTCAAATGACGTAAAAACATGCAATTGATATCAGATCAAACAAATTAACTCATTATGGGATCCCTCGTAGCTGTTTATAGAATTATAACACAAACAAACCAATCTACTCCTTAAGCCGGCATTGTCTTCGATTGTAAATGTTATGAATACACTGTATAACTGTATTCAAATTAATTAATGGTATGGACATTGTGAAAAAATATTACTTAGATTGTGCACGAAAAATATATCTGACATGAATATATAATATATATTGCTAAATCATTGAAGGAAGGGCATGGTATCCATCAAATTATACTTAAATAAACAATAATTCACATGTTTAACATGAGGCATAACATGAGGCATTTCTTTTGCCAAGTTAGAAAATTCTAAAAACGATATTTACAAATATACAAACGATATTTACAAATATACAATCAGAATACCAGCATTATCAATCAATTAATAAAAAAATAACATATACATAACACGAACATATCGATGAAGTGAAGTTTAATAACTCTCTATCCGTAATTAATCTTCTTTAAAAAATCTTTAAATCAATGAGTAATAAATATGATATCGGGACAATCGAGTCTAAGAGTGCAATATGCCCATTGATGTTACATAAATAGCTATGAGGCCTGAATCAGTATTTCGATACTTAATATAACGGTAACCCATATTGATTGAATTATTTATCAAAATAATATTTTTAATGTTTGTTTTATATAATTTTCACCATATTGTTTATCACCATGACATTGTTTAGCCTTTTGCTCACAGCTTTAGAAATAACGTATAGACCAATACGAAAGATTCAATTTTTCGTTAAAGTTCAACATATATGTACACCCTTCTCTTCTTCGGCTTTATAAAGTCTGATTGCGCATATACAATAGCGTACACGCACTCCATTTAGCCTACCAACCTTTGATGTACATCCATGGATCAAATTACCTCTGTTGCCTCCAGTGTTTTATGAGACAGACAAGGGGTGGATATGACGGTAGTGGTAGTAACCCCTGGAGTATCAAGGACGACCAACCACGGTGACCAACGTATGTACCAGCTTTATTCGGTCTAAAGCCAAATCAGGAACGAAAATAACTCACTCGATCAAACATGAATATGTTTGTTGTCAACACTTAGTTATATTACCATATACGTAGTCAATATGAAGATCAATCCTTTAATGGAATATCAATCCGAAAATATCCGGACATCTTCAATGGCGTCGTATACAAAGTATAGATTAAAATAAATGTAGTGTTCACTTCATATGAGATCTAAAGAGTTGATTTATTGTGAGCCTTGGGAAAAAATAAATTTCTACACGAGTTGCATAAAACCTCATATGAAATTAATACCTTATGATATTTTATGAAAACTTTTGTTGTTGTGAGCAGTGGCGGTAAATTTTAACGTCATAAAACCTCATGTGAAATGAACACTTGTAATCGTACAACTAAAACAACCTACATTTCGGAAAATCTCAACGTCAAAATAAATTTAACAAATCCCGACGGGGCAGCCATTATGTCACGATAGCGACGTCCTCGAATCCTGACCCTATGTCATTGTTTACTAACGCCATGTCACGACTTGACAATGAATTTCTATGGCTACAGTTTATATTACACTAGCGACATATACAAAAACATTACATGGGCGCGAAATCACTGGATATTGGACGGATTATGTGATAAAGATTGTTATTGTACCATACACGAATCGTTCCAATCATTCGAATACCTCCTCCTCGTCCCCCACATCAATCGTTTCTACTGGAACAATAGACGAGCGCCGTGTGCCTGAATCACTCGACTCCTGCGACACTGACGAACGTCTACTGATCTCCGATTGTTCCTCAAATCCCCGTTTTATTGAAACAACTGACGAACGTTTTAGACCTTCATTCTGCAAACTCTTAAGAGAATTACTGGAAGATCCCCGTCTCATAAATTTGTCTTGTGAAGGAATACAAGCAACCGACGCCCGTCGTTTTTGTGGAGGTATAGACTTTTCTAGACCTGATGATGATGAGCGTCTTGTGTTTAGTTGATCTCCCAATGAAGAAACAACAGATGCTCGTCGTCTGTTGGTACCAGCTGGTTTTGGAAACAATTCAGAATTTGTTCGCCGCATTACAGGTTCTTCAGGAATTGATACCATTGATGCTACCGAAGTCGTGCGACGCATTGGTGGTCTTTCAGCAGATTTTGGGGGTTCCGCGGGACCTCTCATAGAAAAAGCAGAGGACGCTCGGCGCATCGGTGGTTTTGCCTTCGGAACATCGTAGGAAGTGGTTGATGGTCTAGCGTCATCCTCTGCAAACAGCAAACTTTTATCCAGTTTCGGCTTTTCTTTAGGACTATGTATGGCGCTTTCTGAAGCTATTCGCCGTATGGCATTTTCATTATGTTCAGGCGTTGATTTGCCAGTATTATTGTCCATTTGAGGTGAGATCGGCGGTGCTTGAGCAAAGACAGAAAACGGCTGACTGGTATTATAGTTTTTGAATGGAGATGAATCATCGAAATCGAAATCTGACGATTCACCTGGGACATCAAGGGCGATTGCATCACGCAACTTGTCCCATGTGCTTGGATCCGGATACATCTCAGCGCCTTCTTTAGGAGGAAGGGGACTATGGAAATTGCGCATGTCGTTGAATACACCACCCTCAGCAACATCGGTACTGTAAGATGGAACTGGCTGACTTTCCCCGCTAGGTGTTGCGTTCTGATTTTGTTTTGCCTTCATTTGTTTTCTAAAACTGCAAACAATATAATAGAAAAATTATTTTACACTGTATTTTATCTTGTCTCTTAAGATTGTTTTATGAAGATAACCTTCGGTTGGGAATGATATACACCTATTTTTGACATTAAAATCGTATTCAATCTGTGTTTAAGTATTTACAGGATATCTCGTGTTTCGGATAAAATATATCACGGTTTTCAGAGTTTCAAGTTTTACTTTATGTAATACATTTTATAACTGTTCTGTATATCACCAAGTTATCTGCCTTTGTAGGTAGGGATGAATTGTTACGTCGTGTTTTTGTGAACTTAATTTTTATTAAGAGAAAACGACGTTATTTTCCCACAAAAATATGACGTCACAATTAATACCTACCAACAAGAGCAGCCATCTCTGTATATTTACAAAACAGTATTTTTTGAGTTTGACAAAGGTAAAAAGGACCTACTTCCTTCTCTTCATTAAGCATACTCCTAATGTTATAAGGAAGACAATGAGAAGCAGGGCAGCTGTTCCAGCAACACCAAAGTAGGCGGCACTGACGTCATCTCCTGATGATGAAGATGATGCTGTATTCTGCTGGTCCCTATTGCCTGTTGGTGTAAAGGTCTGTTACATATTTGTGAATAATATTTGAATATTTTATTTGTGTAATATAGAGTTATCTGCCCTTTACAGGAAAATATCGATCGTGATGGCGTTTGCAACGTCATATTTTCCCTAGAATGCGATGTGAATTTTGTTCACAAAATAACGACGTCATAATCAATACATACCGCAAGGACAGATAACTATGTAAAGTTTGGATAATTTTATTTAAAATAAATTTTACCCGTTCCAATTATAAAAGAGAACCTACATAGGGAATCATAATGCTGGTTGGTTAGGAATCGAAACCACGAGATCATGATTTTTGTACTTTGCACTTTGAAATCTATATGTAACTTAATGTTTTGCAAGTTTCATTTTTCTTTCTTTAGATGGGGGGGGGGGGGGGGTCAACTGTTGTAAATTGTTTGGAAAGAGAACGACGATAAAGAGACACATTTTTATCAATCACCAAAACAGACGAGATATAAATAAAAACTGACTGAAAACTGACCTTCCTCCAGGACACACAGTTGTGCCAATGTTTCAGACCATACGTTTCCAACATTACAGGTAATCATGTCAAACTGCTTCGTATAGCCAGTGGCACAGTCATATTGACAGGACTCATTATGGGCCCTCCCACAGGACATCCAAAGTCTCCATATATCAAAAATAGTGTTCGCAGGACATTTATCTGGAAAAAAATATAGTGACAAAATTTTACATTAACGTACGGTATAATTATTATCTAAGCATTAAAATATCTTCCTATGTTATCTGTAAAGATTCCAGAGCTTTGCATCAAATCTTCATAATGCGCGATGTAATATAAAACATTCCACAAGATATGAAAAGCCATTCTAACGTTGCCTCGGGTAAGACAGTCTTCTTATCTCCTTCGAGGGTAAAGACTGATAGGATCTCTCCCTACCTTGAAGGTAGGACAGATAAATCTCTACCCGCGGAGGAGATTCATGACGACTGTCTAACCCGAGGCTTGTTGAGGGTTAGACAGTCGTGAATCTCCTCCGAGGGGAGAGATTTCCCTGTCCTAATTTCTAGGTAGGGAATGATCCCTTTTCTGTCCCTACAATTTCCTCTAAAAATATTAAAAACTACAAATATGCAATTAAAATTCCCAAGAATAATCACTAAATCAACTTGTAGATTTCTATTTGACTTCATGTACTTTATGTGAAGATAGCCGATGCGATGATCATAAGGTCAAAGTTAATCACGCGCTTGAAGCACAAGCTCGAGTTCGAATGTCATATTGATTGTCCAATTGGATTGCACATGTTAATTTTTATTTGCATATGACGTTTTTAAACTTCCGGTTTATCACGCGAATATATTCTACGCGTGTAGGCTGTCTTGACCTGACAGAGAAATTTTACCCTCACATAATGTCGAGATATCACGGTCCAATGGGGTAGACAACTCTGTCCCACCCTCAAGGTAAGGGATGATCCTATTGCCATTTTATCTAATCAGTATATTACAGACTTCTTACCTTCACACACAGTCTGAGGGTCAACGTTCCATTGTCCATCTGTCATGCATGTCAACGTTGGTACAGTATTACGGTATCCTGGGAAACAATCGACAGTGCACACGTCCAGGGCACGTGCTTTACACGTGCTACTGACCATTCCATGTAATATACTATCTTCACAAAGAACATCTGGCAATGAAACACAATAAAAGCTACACAGACTTATGATGTGCAATGATTAGAAATATAAATATTTTTTACTATGTACAGGCAGGGTGTGGTGACGGTGTATCAAGTCATACGTTTTCACCTAACTATTCATAGAGATTCCCGTCATAGACTTAAAAGTTCGAGCCACCAGCCGAATCAAGTGAATTTTCTTCGAGAACTACAGTTTCCTCCAACACTAAGAATGATCGCACGCTAACATCCGTGTAGTCGGTTTGTATAGTTTATACGACTTGTTTTGCTAGTGATGTTAAATATATAGTTTTCTTTTATATGTAGCAATTTACCTCAACGCATGATCATAAGAAATCGAACCAAAACATGATGCAAATTGCGAAAGAATATTGTAGCTTTATCGGCATCATAATTTGCAGACGTACTCTAATTAACAAAACAAAATTGCTGTCGTTGAGACTACTTTTTATGCTTCCTTTGTTGGTGAAAATCGCACTCAAAGGGGAGGAGGTATAGCGTAGCGGGGGTGGGGCTACAAACAGACCACTTCTATGACATCTTATGAGTGTTCTTATTTCTTTCTTTTAAAAAGTTTAAAAACGAACATAAGAATAGTACAATTTGAAAGATATCAAATGTACTTGGTGAAGGTCACAGGCATAATTTCAACGGTTTTATTCAAGACAAAAAAGGATCCTTGCAAAAGTAGGATACACGTCACTTGAAGGAATAAATATTGGGCAAAGAGGTAATTCCATCAGTGTGGATAAAATATAATTTTTGAGGCGATCTGTCCTTTTTATCAAGACACAAACATAACAAACAAAATTCCACGTTGAGGACGGTCACAAATACCTACATAACACATTAATTTCTTCTAGTGGTGTACTCCATTATATAGTTTGTTTAGTATATAACGTTCAGTCGGTTAAGTAATGTGACGTTCATCCCCATGTGACTTTATTTAGGTCACATTCCCTGACTATTACCGCCCCTTCATCCCAATATTGACACACATATATTATATAGTTTTATCTGTTTTAAATGTCACCGAGTTGATTCCCATGAGTGCAGCCTTTCTATGTTATTGTAAAGTGCACGTTCTTCACGACCTCTTTGTCATCAAGACAAGCAGGGAGATAGGAGGCTAGTGACGTCTTTAAAGTTGAACATATATAGGCCATCTTAGATAAACATTGATAAGGAATATTGGTGCATCAAACTTTCATTATACTGACTATTTGGAAATATTCTAAACACATTAAATGTGCATGTATCAAATCACTACAAAATCGATTGCATTTATAGTAATTGATAATGGTATTTGTATAAGAATTATTTTAATTGTACAATTCACGTACATCTTTCAAGTGTCGCGAAAAAATAATAAAAAAAACCTTAAAATAGAACAATATTGTTACTGTACAGCTAGTCATTATAACAGTTCAAAGTTTAACGCGGTTTTTAAAATAACGCGGTTTTAACTAAAACAAGAAAAATTTTTTTTAGCGATTTTAAATATTCTTTAAATGGCTTTTAGGGTATCGCATATGATTAAAACACTGTTAAATATTAATTTCGCGGACCAAACACTTTTCAATATTAATTTCGCGGACCAAATATTTGCAATTATGGCAAGGTTATTCATAGTATGATTCCCGCAAAAATAACCGACTTTACGGAAATTACGTTAATGTATTACACACCATACTTACCGTTTTCACATGAGGTTGGATCTCCAGGTTTTGCGTTGACTCCATCCGAACAAGCACATAGGTCTCCAGTGGTTATCTCCCTTGGTAGACAAAACGTGCTACATCCACCATTAGTCGCTGAACATTCGGATGATTCTACCAAAGGAAACATTAAATACTTTATCAAAAACCTTTTACGTTCTGTTACATTTAGTAATTATTCTTTATTTTATGAGATAATCCTCTCGAAAAAAATAAATTAAAAAGGATAACAAATGATGTGGTTAGCATTTCAAATTACCATCGTCTGTCGTCCTTCGGTAGTCATCAAATTCGTGTATGGGTGATTCCCTTAGTAATAAACATGTATATTATCTCTTTTCGGACCAATAAAAAAAACCCACATATTTTGGCAATCTTAAATTAATCCGATTTAACCGAGATAACAGATTGATAGATAAGGAAAATATTAGACAAGGAGCCATTTTGAATGTTGACAAAACTTACTTAGCGTAAAGATCCTTTGATCCTTTGTTTTAACATATCTTGTTAAAACCTAATGCAGTTTTACATTTAAAGTTATATGTTGCATGATAGCAGTAAAATGTTTGACAAGCAATTTCTTCAGGTCTTCAATTCCATCAGGTTTTATGAATCAACGGAAGGCACATTCAAACTTATATCATACATCATAAACATTAGCTGCGACAAAGAATTTATTCAGGTAAAATTCTTTATTTTATGTCTGATGTATGTCTAAATGGAAACATTTATGAAGAAATCACTTTACAATTACTAATAACACTGTAATAACAACTGGAGTTCTTGATCTGACAACACACGTATTCATTTCAGTGCACTGGAGACGTAAATAATAGGATTTTGGCAGTGTTGCGGAAATTCGTTTTGAGCTCTTATTTTTCTGTGTCTATGCATTTTAAGTATTGTATTTCTCAAAATGTGGGTAACTTTTGGTGGTGAATAACATATTATCCTGCAACTGCCCCACATACTGACGGATAACTACTGGCGGATAAACTGGTGCTTTATCCGTCAATACGAAATGCTTTATCCGTTAATACGATCACATGAATTTGTTCCACATCTGACTGAACATTTTCTAAATTGACCCCGAACTTTAACCTTACCGTGAATGAAATGTCATTCAGTCCTACTAAAAAGTGACGTCACATTCACCGGAATGACGTCATTTTTACGATATCAAAAATCTCGCATGGTGGTGTCGTCTTTTTCTTGGCTCATGAAAAAGATATGTACTGTTAAGTAACTCTTTGATGGGTAATCATTGTTTTTCAGTATTTTTACATTGTTTCAGAGATATTATGTGTACACTGAATAAAATACAATGTACTATATTTATGTAGTACTGTTTGCGAATGCGCTTATATATTTCCCATGGCAGTAAAAAAGGAGTATACTCTCATCCGGTTGAGTTTGGTTCTCAGAGGTTTACAAGATGTTGATGTGACTACATGTTACTAAACAAACATTAAGAATATTTATATATACCTGACTGAATAGGTCTTGGTTGAATGAATGTGTCATATATGATACCAATATGGGCATTTTCAACCATGAATGGAACCTCCAAGCCCGTCACAATGTTATATTTTACAATTTTACTGAAAAGAAAACAAGAGCAGTAAAATAATGAAATGGTTATTATTAGATATGCCGTGATTTCCCATTGTTTTTATCATTATTGTGGCCATACAATCGGACTAAAGTTGCTCTTGTTAAATAACAACCAAATAAGCAATTATCATTAAGGGGAAATATGTAATTGTGCCTTGCTTTCAAACAAATCAAAAAATGGAATTCAGGTACTAAATATCGATTACAAATCTTACCATTTTAATGTAATCAACGTCAACGTAAGAGAAATAGTTTTCATTTTGAGATAAACAATTATTTAATTAAATGTAGTAATATATTACTGAATGTTGTTGGATGTGTAGAACAAGAAGTTATCTAGAATTTGAATGGCTAGTATTTCGTTGCCGTCGTTAAACAGAACTGCTTGATTTTGACCATCCAGATCACTGTATGATACGCCTTGTGATGAGGACCAGTAAAGTTTCTCTCCTAGAGAACAAAAAGAAAAGTAGAATAATAGAATAGATGATCGTATCTATTAATCATGTTTCTTTCATTCCAAAATTATTACGAGATTGGTTGCTTACCTAAACGGACATAAACAATGTACATAACGTACAGTAAAATGCCCGCTGCCTTTCTGAAACAAAGCTGGACTAAAAGTTTCTTAAAAACAAAAATGTCATAATAAAACTTTTATCGATGGCAAAGAATAATGTTTCTACGTAATGTATGTTACAAGTTAAGATTAATTTCTGTTTTGCCGTCTTGCACATTGATCATCAACATGATAAGCAAGACAACAGCGGAAACACATACGACGACACGTGTTATGAAAATTAACATTTGCTTCATTTTAGATAAATTGTTTATAATAATAAGTGTAGTATTAACGGTAGGCTAATAACTTTTGAAACTTTATAAAACTATCAATCTCATTTTTGCATTCCTATTTTAAGAATTATAGGCCGTTTCGGAAAGGAAGTAGGCCTTTAAGTGAGAGAGTGAGAGTATTTTGTATGTGAAAAATGGCTTAGTTGTATTAATTTTATCTATGAGTTCCTGATTGACCTGATTGAACTATAAGCTATGAGTTTTAAATTAAAAACCTCTTTTGGTAATATAAACCTTCTTTATTAATGCAATATATGGCGTATGCAGCACAAATTGTTTCTAATGTAATAAATGTCTAATTTAAAAAAAACCGCCAACATATCGTAGATAGATATAAAGATTCTTTATGATTGTGATGTGATGTATTAACAATTTGTGATGTATTAACAAATTTTTCCTTATGTAATAATGTAATAATGATAATTGTGTATTTTAGAATGAAACAAACATAAATGAATAAAACAGGCATAAGCAATTGAGCTGAACAAGACAAGCCTCATAGCTAAAGATAAAATGATAATTTCTTAACTTCTAGGACGTCTTCATTATTATTTCTAATGGCATTAGTGGCATTATGTAATCTAATGTGACGTCATTATTTTATAAACAAAATCTGACGTCATTTTCTCTGAAAAAGTATGACGTTACGTTCGCAAACACCTGATGTCATAATCAATACAAGTATCGAAAATAAAGATGGTCTGGAAGTACTAACTGCTTATTTGACCGAAGATCAGGTAAATCAGCTGAATACTTACATACAATGCACTAATATCACTACAAGTGCAAATAACTCTGTAATGTGAAAATACGGAATTCCTTACCTATATAGTCTATCGCCAGGAAAATGTATCCGTTGGTGGATAGACTAACGATATCCCGTGGGTTTGTACCATCCATTGACATGCGAAATATATACCGGCCACTGCTATTTCTATTCACGTAAAATAATGCTCTGAAAAGGATTAAACAGCAAGAAATAATTGAGTATACTTCATCTTAATGTATTTTACTGGATAAATACAAGCAAAGAAAAATGGGAAATACATTGTACAAAGATTGGAAATATTAAGTCTGAAGTTTATTACCAATTGATATGTTGTCGAAATAAAATGTGCAATATTTAATTTAGAAATATTAATGCACATAATATGTATGCGCTAACTATACTTTCAAAAATACTTTCAGCGGAATTGTCACAAAATTAAGCTTGCTGATAAAGCTGTTTTTCTTTGAAATGGTTTGCAGATGATCCTTGTATATCAGTCATTGTTTCTAATGAATTTGACGCCATTTTTCATTTTTGGATGGCCGATACACAGGGGTCATCTGCAAACCATTTCAAACTCTGACAGAATTAAACATCAAAGCTATGTTATAGTTATGTGAATAATCCAGTACCCTTTCGACGGAAACAAGGCGTGTCCATTGACGACGTTGAGGGATGGTACTATAGTCTTGACACTCTTGGTTGAAGGATGGACGGCGATGATTTTGCCAGCGTCAGAAGCGGTATTAGAAAATGTGATAGTCGCGTATATGTTACCGGTTGAGCTGTCTAAGGCCAGGTAGGTCGGGAATAAATCATCACCATCTGAAAGTAAGGGTAAAAATAATGGATCTATGACCATGGTTGCAGTGTGGTATGAAGGTTTAATTACCCGAAGTTGTAATATTTTCGGAGGGCTTCCGAACTATCACCCTCTCCCCAAAACTATCCCAATAGATAAAAATGAAATTAAATAACCTCGACAAACAGTTAATATCCAATATCTGGACATTGACTAAAATTGGTATAAAACTTGCAGCTTAGACTTTTTGAATAAGCACTAGCGATAGAATGCCATATATCTTAACTTCTCTGCTTATATGGCCATATGAAAGTTTCTGATTCTTTTTATTTTTAGGCATTTTTAGTTTAAAGAAAAAGAGATAATATTAATTCACCTTCTGATGTATATATGGCCTCTTGATTAGTGCCATCTATTGAAGCTCGTATGATCTGTCCACGTGATACATCAGACCAATAGATGTGAGAAGCTGTGTGGTCGTAAACCGCACTCAAAGGTCGCACAGCCATGGGTAAATTAACTGCATTAATGTGTGCATCCAGGGTAGAGATCTGATAAATGATTCTATTGCCGAAGTCCGTGGCCAATATGAAGTTATCGGATTTCAAAACTGAAATCAATAATAAAGTAATAAAAATTAATTAAAGATGTATATATTCTTTCACTTACTCCTTCGGGAAAAAAACCTAAACAAATCATCTGTTATAACGTACTATTGACGTAAACGTTTTCCAAACAAATTTTGTGATTACGATTTGTATTCCAAGTTACCCATATCCCATATAATAAGAAAACAAAATGACTAGGATCAGCATTGCATACGAATAAAACTGATTAGGGTTATCACAGAATAAGAAAAAATGACCATGATCATCATAGAATAAGAAAAAAATGACTATATCATCATAGAATAAGAAAAAATTACTAGATCATCATAGAAATGAAAACAAATGAATAGGATCATCATAGAATAGAAAAAAATGACAAGGATCATAAAAAACTGATAAGGGTCATAAAAAACTGATTAGGATCAACATGGCACCAGAAATAAAGTGGACTAGGATCATCATAGAATAAAAAATGATTAGGATCAACATGGGATAAGACAAAATGACTAGGATCATCATAGAATAAGGGAACAACCAACTTAATGAAAAAATACCTTCGAAATGGCCCCTGTGTATACAAGATTGAACCCAGGATAGAAATTTAACCCGGCCGCTGATTGGCTGGCTAATTATGAATTTCAAAAGTAAAAATGTTTTTTAACGGGTAATTATTCCTAGATAACCATGATATGAATTTGGAAATTCACATTGAGATTTAGGTTAAAAATATAAATTTTGATAATGAACAGGTAAAAACATTGGAATTTCAGGATTTTTTAGTGCAGCCTGATTTCAATATAGCTATCCTGGTTGGAGTTTGAGGAGAATGATCCAAACCTTTTTTCTATCTAGTGTGATATGGGAACCTAGACTTTAATTATTTAACACAAAAGCTAATTAATATTCCTTTGTTTTAATAATACGTTACAAAACTTAAACAAACTTTAACATTGTGGTCTATTTAAAATTATTTAGTTGGTTGTAATCTATAAGAAAAAAAGACTGACTAGGATCATCATAGTATATGTAAAACGCTGACAAGGATCACCTGAGAATAAGAAAATAATTGACTAGGATCATGATTGACATTGCACATTAGGCATTGATAGAAAGAAAGCAACATACGGTAGTTTGCACTTCTAACATATATTACATCCATTGCCTCGAGCATATAATTCATTTATTAAGTTATATTTTTCTAAATGTATTTCGTATTGTAAATTGTTAAATTTTTGATAAATTGTTTTATCAAAATTAATTGATATAATTGTGAATAACACCGAGATGAGGAACATTGATATACGTTGACTTACATTCTTGTATTATATTGAAATACATAAATTAAAACAAATTAAACTAAAGGAATTGTTCTAAAATGAATTTTGACCTTTGAAAATAAAACTATACAGAAATAAACAACATTATTTACCACTTGAACAGCTCTTTTGGTCGGGCTGAAGTTCAAAACCAAAATCACATTTACATCCGACATCACCAGTAGGTTTGATAAAACAGAAGTGGTCACACTCTCCCTTCATGTCGCGACAAAGATCTGTATGAACAAGCAATACAACGTTTATCTCAATATCTGTTTATATTTTCATGTTATGTGTTAAAATATTGCAAAATTAAAACAACATTTATGTTACCACATCATGACAATTCAAGTACATATGATGTATCAAATAATTTCAAAGTTTCCATTGTTTTGGTTATAATCTATTTAAATTTTAATTTTCTTTATTCATTTTAATTTCTTGTATTATTCATAATTTCCTTTGTTCATTTAAATGTTAATCCGTTTTATTAATCACTAATTTCGTGATTTTTGACTTAAAATCAGAATTTTTTTAATAAATATGACTGACATACTTCCAATTTTGCGGGGATTTGATAAGCGCAATCAGAACGATGCCTCGCAAAATTACGAAAACACTATCCTTGCAAAAACAACCAGTTATATTTATCATCTATACATTTTAATCAGATAAATTTTACCACATTATCAGATACTAATATAATGTGCTAACTTATACTCGGCTGCTGAACGGCCTCATCATATACCGCCATCCCCATCACTGGACCAAAGGTTCCAGGGAGACTGGTTTCATCTCGTGAGAAGTATTGTGTTGGTATTGATTTCAGAAATCCCGAGCCATCTTCCCAAATCACAAACCGCTACAAAAATGTCGATATATTGATTGCAGATAGTTATGTTACATCAAAATATGTTGAAGACGGGAAACTTATTTATCGACAGCTCGCATAAGTAAAATAAACATACTTTCACATACGATTTAATTTTTCGGCATTCAAATCGAGAGTTGAGTAGCGAAAATTAATCTTCGCGAATTCGAAAACAAATACATTAATTTAGATTTACAATATATATATAGTGGGAATAAATATATCCGATTTATAGATTTACAGTATATATATAGTGGGAATAAATATATCGGATTTATACAGAGAACGAATTGTCTCTTCAAATACATCTTCCATTTGTGCCTTGTCGGTAATGCTGAGATATCAAATAATAATGTAATAACAAGTAAACATATCAAACAAATTTAACAGCTTTTATTCTTATTCTACTTCATGGTTTCGTATTAGACATTCGTTCTACATATGTAGGTTAAGCTCAGATTAAAAGAAGATCATTTTACATTGATTGTATTTTGAAACCATGACAGAAAACCAGAAATGCACTGTAGTTACTAATAAAAATAGTAAATAGACAATTAAATAAATTAATAACTAAACCATTCCGATCTATCCGAGTTATTTACTACGTTTAAATCTGTAAGTACATTAAAATTAATCACAGTTACTTCCCTTCCGTTCTTTTCTGTACTCAGAACTTACGGGGTGAAAAGAAGGGAAGTAACTCTGACGAATTATAATGTTAGTAAAGTTAAACAATATATATTAGTAGTTTCAACCTATTCATTCTGTATTTACCTTGTATATAACCATATGTCTGATGTTGGTCATATCAAACGGGAATGCTGTGACGTAGGTGCCATTTCTGGTTGAGGTTTTCAGTATATTGTTGTCAACATAGAATAACCTGCAGAAAGCAAAGATGGGACAAAGTGAAAACGTAAATATATATTAATTATGGACCTATGTTGAGGTGCATACGGTGTTATATCGCCTTTAGTCATTATCTTAAATTCTACAAGGATATAACACCATAAAATAAAGGTCCTTAATTTTTATATTAGATATGTCGTTTCTTTAACAAGTATCAAAAACAATATCTGCACATTAATTACAAGAAAAGCATGGACCAAAGAACGCCACCCGAAAGAATCAAGAGTTTGGGCAATGAATTTCGTAAAGGATTATTGAATCGGTGTTTCTAAAAATGGAAACACCGAGCTAATATGCTTTACATGTATATTGAACGTTACATGACCATGCATTAGCCAATGCAATTAGTGGAACATCGGAGCATACCTAATATGTTAAAACATATATGTATTTCAAATATTGAACAAGTTTGCAGTTTGCCAATGTTTTCTGCATTTTGAAAACAACGCATTTTTCCAATTATCAAGTAAGTTATGCCGTGTCGACGAAATATCATTTTTATACGTTAAACAATGGAGGCCTATACTGTTGAAGTTTCACCGTTTTTCGTAGCGTTAGAGAATAACTATTAGACTTTGAATCTTATTGGATATCAAGTAGTTGGTGTACACGAACTAAACACTTTCTACTAGTGAAATATACCTTACTACCATGACCTTTGGCATTTGAATAATATACCTGTCAGTTGTGACGTCACGGTAGAGACTGCTAATAGGCGACGACGAGCTTTGTAGTACACCAGTACTACTGTTGGTGAGAGATTTATACTTAATGCGCATGATCGATCCGTCCATGTTCTCAACCCAATAAAGTGTCCTGTCCAAGATCCAAACAATTGTTTGCATTTATAATAAAACATTGATTTATTTTTATGTTAAGGGAATATAGCACAAAAATCTGAGTGTTCTCTTAATAAACCATCCAGATGAAAATCCATAGCATAAAAATCTTAAGACTATTCTAATAAATCCTTGTAATGCAATTTACAAATGGTGGTTTCTTTAAAATTCTAAATTCATTTTTTTATTCTTTTTCTATGAAATCCATACAATGTTATCAAATATAATGTTACAAATGGCGACGCCATTTTCCTCTTTATCGGTTGATAGAATAAATCTGAAAGCCAATGAAAATGATCGTTTTAAGCGAAATTGAATTATAATATCGTTTTCAATTTCATGCAATAATTAAAGTTTAATGTACTATGATGCTGATGCTATCCGGGAAATTACTTTGAGCTTTATAAACAAAACTGTCATGTGGTATATAGTTATCGAGCTGAGTAGTGTTGTTGTAAGGGAATTGAAACGACCTTGACCTTGATATACAAACCTGCTGTGTGGATCCACAGTGACGAGGGAAGGTGGTGAAGTGGCCTGATGAACGATATCAACATTGTTGTCAATGAAGGAATAAGATTTCACTTGACCGGAATTTGCTTCTGACCAATACAAATGACCATCCGTCCAATCGAATGTCAGACCTGTTACGAAAGATATCTCAAGCTCAGTTAGATAATGTAAACTAGTTATGAATCATACAAATGTTAAAGAATAATCATATGAGGTTCTTCAGAAGAGAAAGCATTTTACTGTGAAAATGTCGACCGCTAAACTTTCTCCAGTCATTCATACAAGGTATTGGTCATGCAGTACATTACTTCTCACTATTTACTTAATTAACTGAATAATACAAATGTAAATTCAATTTTAGGCATCCTTATTTTTACTGGTAGTGGCAAAAAGTAAATTCAAATTGGTTATGATAGCACAAATTCATAACATTGAGTCTAGACAAAAATAATGCTCAATTAATGTAGACCTCTAATAATATCTACATAGATACACCAATGATATATCTTAGACTATTTAAGAAATGCTGTCCTTGCTGTTAGTAGGACGTTAATTCCAATCAACAAATATACAAAACAATTTCAGATTTATTTAAATAGCCCAAGACATTCATGGTGAATTTTAAATGGTTGATATACAAAGATTAACCTGTTACGTCAAATGCCGCTGTCAATGAGCCAATCACATTCGTCTTTAGATGATATCCGTTTATGGTGTTTGATACCGAGTCTGCGTAGAAGATAGTTCCGGTCGCAACATCTACCGCCAGATGTCTACAACCCTGTACAGTGTTATTCAAACACAACAGAGGTGGTATGTAGCCGGCAACAACTCGATAGTCCCACATACAGATATTAGTATCATTGCACAGGAACAGTCCTTTTCCGTACATATCGTTATTGGCTGTTACAAAGAACAATGTTACTAGATAAATATATATTAACTTATGCTTAAAATTTGTTACAAAAGATGTCTGTAAGATTAAGGTATTAAGAAATATCGATGTGTCTTTATTGTAAAGAGTAAGAATTATAAATATGAAAAAAAGGTTTCTCTCTGTCTAGAAAGCAGCATGAAAACAGTCTGGAAAATCGATACAATGACATGAAATTGCTTTCTCAAGTAAACACAAGCAATTGAAAAAAACATGGATATTATAATATATAAAAGAAATTAAAAAAGAATTAAAAAAGGAAAACCAATTGTTGTTGCATTTGAAAATCAATATAACCACAAATTATTTAATTGAGTTTAGTGATATGTTTTAAGATAGCATTAGTGACAAGAGATAGTTCTTTTGTTTATCTAATGGTGTTGATCTGCTGTTGTCCATACACACCAGTAATACCTACCAACACAGTGGGTTCCCGTTGGGTCCATTACATAGCCTTCCTTACACAAACACTTACTCCCTGTGGCCAGCTTTACACAGAGGTGTTCACAGCCCAGCGATGGACAGTCATCTGAGGGACGGGAATATCACAGTATACTGCATATAGTTAACCAAGGTTATAACAAACATCTGGGGGCCACCACAGTAACCTCGTTATAAGCATAGTTCGTTAGACTCATGTTGCAGGTATCTTATAGGAACATTGATGAGAAATGAAAATAACATTGTTATTAAAATAAATTCTACTGCGACATGGAATATTCTTGTGTATTTATTTTCTTGGTTTGTCGTTTTTTAACGATTGTAAACTGTTTTGTGTGTACAAACCAAAAATAAATACTGTTCATTGTTTTTTGGTTCCAAAGTAATCATGGACAAAACGAAAGTTTTTTTTTATTTTTTTTTTTACTAAACGAATATTAAGTGTTATCCAGTGTATGCGCCATGATATGAAAATATGTTCAGGAGTTTGTATTGTTACATACTCGAGTTAACAAGGTAATTATTGCAATCAGCTAACGCAATGTGTATCTCATCTTGACTGTCTTACTTTCTAAATACAGAACCCGATTTCCCGAAACAAGTTGAAGCAAAAACGGACTTATTTACATAAGTTTCATAGGGGAAAAGATCTAAAATTGAATTCAGCCCGTAACATTTATTTCCGTAATCGGATCATGGTATTAAATCATAACACGATATCAAACTTCACACGAAACATGTCATTTGCATCCCTAGCTTTCTTTGATATTTACCGTTGACGAATGGTATTTTTCTCTATCAGGATAAGATAAATTAGTACCGTTCTTCAGTTTCAAAAATTACTTACTTTACACCATTACCATCATTGAAAAGATGAACTTCTAGTTTAACTTTAAATTAAAGATATCAAGAATAATTAATTACGTCCTAAAAAAAATCCATGACACTATCCCCTTTATGCAATGAAGTACTGATTGCGCATTTTTTTGTGTAAATTAGACAAATATATACACGATTAAACATCATTTATTGTTCAAATAATGGTTATCGTTTATGCTCTGTCGACGGTGGAATATTTGTGACATTATATCAAAGAATGATGTGTTATGCCTGTAATATAGTACCGAGATATAAAACACCAACAGTACTGAAACAAAGCATGCAACAACGTTACTATCTCAGTCAATAGGATAGGGAATATCCTGCTTACGTGATATACCAACAGTAAAAAATATAATGCTTTATCATCTGTTGTCAGAAAGATGTCTATTATAACAACAATGATCAATCTAAAAGAGGTCAAGAAACGGAGACGTTTAATGACAGACTAAGGCTAGTTGAACCATATAATAACACGTTTCTGTCTCACAAATCACTTGTTGCTCTGATTTTAAGCGTCAGTTTCGGATACCTTATACATATGTGCATTCTAATGTTAAATATTTGACTACAGTTACTTTAAACACTTAATGCGTTTTTGGTTGCTCTAAATGTGACCTTAGTTATAATGTAATAATTAGACTATTGACTAATATTATACCATGCCTCGGAAAAAATTGAAAAAAAATTTTTGCAAGCGTCAAATATTCATCGAATCAATAACTTCTTAAAGACGAAAATAAACCTTTATAAGTGGGGGAAACTTTTGTACAAAGTGTAAACAAACATTTTACATGCTTTTAAACTTTGTAACCCGTTTCATGTTTGATGTAATGGAATTTTAATACCCTCTTGAAAGTCTTGACTATTATCTTAGCTGTCAATGATCGTGTCATGTTTTTCTATCAACAATTCCAAGAGTTTGGTAATTGACCACTCTAAATAACATGTCCTGTTTATATACAATATCAGGTGGTGTGCTTTATACAGACATTTGGATACCTATGTAATAGACTTTGGGTTTGTTATCGACAGTTAATGTTTGTGAATAGCGATGGTATTGTCATCAAATAGAGTTGCTACAAAAGTCTATCTATTTGTGCTCGTAGAAGATCTTCCTCCACAACTTCAAGGATTTATATCATAGTCTTTATATTCATTCACATAGACTATATTATAGCAAAGCGGAAGGTTCTGTGCGCTACAGCAGAGGAGATACATGTCGGTGTATTGTATGGATTAATAATCTTCAAAGGAAGTCGTCATTTAATGGCTGTGATTGATCTCATTCTCATCTTCATTCTCTTAAAATGTCTTTTAAAATTTAGCTTTCCTATGATATGATTCAGGGGTGGATATCACGAGTGATATGTAGTAACCTCTGGAATAATAAGATTGGTCTAGAAGTTTATAAGTAGAGTGATAGTAACCCCTGAATTATGGAGAATGATTATGGAGCGGATATGATGACAGTGATAGTAACCCCTTGAGTATCACAGAATGTCCAACGGTGAATATTACAATAGTGAAAGTAACCCCTAGAATATCGAGGATGGTCAGGAAGTGGATATGACGACAGTGATAGTAGCCCCTTGAATATAACATATGGTCCAAGGGTGAAAATATCTACAGTGATAGTAACCCCTAGAATATCGAGGATGGTCCAGAAGTGAGTATGATGACAGTTATAGTAACCCCTGGTACATCAAGCATGGAAAAGGTACGTATACTGGAATGAGTAGTCGGCTTCAAAAATGTTTTTTATTCATAATAATTGAGTCGTTAGTGGAGAAAGGTTGTGTACGTGCCTAAATGTTGTATACCATCGAGTGCCGTGCGGGTGGAGATTGTAAATCCAGATCCTATCGATGGTGTCGCTGTCGTTTTCCATTATATTGGATTTCTGAAGAATAATGGGCTTTTGTGTCCTTTTCTCTATACTGTTTAATGACGAAAGCCTATCACGAATGTAAATATCGGAATGTGTTTGGACAGAAGTGGTACTGGGTCTCACATTAAGCTTTCTAATGACTTCAGATGTAAGGCCAGTATCCACATTGATAACACATGGATGTCCTTTAACAAGTCCACCTTAAGGAATGTAATGGGATACAACATACATATCAGTACACGTAAACCTCCCCCGCATCCGATTTTTTGCTCCAACATTCTAAAGAAACACAAGATTTAAGTATTCGGATCACTTTCAATCACGAATACGAACTTTTACAAGATATACAATACGAAACTATTTGGTAACGTCAGCTACCTTCATGGGTCATCTGTAACATACTAAATGTTCCCTTCGCTTTTCCGTAAAATCTGATTTACAGAATATAGAGTCTGTTGACAAGGTTCACAATTGAACAGAATATAACAAAGACAAGTAAAGTCTCACACAATGCTTTATTCAAGCTGTAAGCGAACATTTTGTGCGTGATTAAATTTCGCGTGCGGACGATTAGAAATCACGAAAATAAATCATCGCGAATATAATTCATCTACTACAAGTATAAAAGTGCTTTTGTATGTAAATTTTACAGCAGTGGAAATGTCGTTGGACATAATAACGCGAAATTACCAAGTTGGGAAGTTGCCAAAAAAGGTGGTTTATACTTTACGAATTTAGGAAATCTTGGGCTTCAGAATGTTGTGTTTACGTGTCTGCAAAAGATATCAGTGATTTCATGTGACAACGGTTGTCAAAATGATATGTATAGCCAGGGTTAACAGAATATTGCCTTTCAGCTACATACTACAGAGCAACACGGTTATAACACAGCTCTGAGAACCAGCAAAATCACTTCGTTATAAGCATAGGTCGTTATACACATGTTGTAGATATCGTAAAGGAACCTTAACGGGGAATCACACTTACTACGTTAAGACTTTCGCTGTAGGCGTGTTCGTTGTTTTAATGTAGTAGTTAGAAAGTTGTTACTAAGATAGAACTCCACAACGACAGCATGCTTCAATATTTATTCAGAAATGTAACATAAGTACTACAATATGATATGTACTATAACCATATGATAGGAAAACATAGCGGATATTTTAATACGGCGAGTTGAAAGTGAACATCTTAATTGCGAAAATTTTAATATTCGAATATTAACTCAATTAATTTAAAAAAAAGACGCCCATGATCGATCACTTCAGTAAACATAATATTGGTGATATGCTGTTTGTAGAATCATATAACCTTTGATAAAAGCACGAAGCTTGCAAATTCATGAAAGTTGTATCAATCAAATTGACCTAAAAATTGATTTTACCTCACTCCAATATATCACAGTGAATAAAGGCACTGGAGTGAGACGGCAGTTGACCTATGTTTAAGTAACGCCATGACGTTGGGTTAAACAAGATATGTTTTGTTGAATTCGCCAAATTTTAAGTCGACTTATAATGAATTTCAGCTTCCATGACCAAATCGTTTTGGACCGCTATATTTTCCCACCTATATGGTAGGCTAGTTTGGTAAGAGCTAGAGTTCGTAAGTGGTTGTCGTTCTTGACTGTATGTATGGTCTTAACATCTACAATGGCTAGTCGGACATTGGCCACAGTTTGCGGCACACAAAGGATCCGGATAAGAGATGTTTTTCCATGTCCGTGGTATATCGCCACAGTCTCTTGGTACAGTGGACCACTCACAGTGAAACCGACAGTTCGTCCGAAAGAAATCAGTGGGCTCCTCAGTGGACATCTTGGTACAAGCTGCATCCAAGCTTGCCTGAATAGTCACACTACCAGATGCATTCCATTTGCAAACTTGGGACTGGCCAGGGTAGCAGGTTGTGATAGGTGGCAGGGTAGTCGTAGTTGTGGCGACTGTTGTTGTGGTCGTTGTGGTGGTGGTGGGTGCTGGTTTTGGCGGGGATGGTGTAGGCTGTACATTTGTCGCTGTTGGTTTAACGGACACATCGGCACAGTTCAGGAAGGTCTCTTTTCTGGGCGTGTTGGAATTACCTGTTGATAACAAAGCAGATGTCAAAATAGTAATTAGCATATCTATGGTATTGCTAATATAACGGTACCTTTATCGACAATTAATTTTACCGCATATTGCTAAAAATCATGACATAAAACACATCAAATTTATCTTTATTATCAAATCTAAATCTTTAAAATCCTTAAGAGCTAGAGATATCGCTTTTTCTGTGATATCATTACGCCATAATATCAGTAAAAGGGCTAGAGTTCCTCTATCACAAGAAGACATAACACGAATAAACCGCAGCCATCCAAAACATTGAACACATATGAGGCCGTCCTTAAATGATGCTGGCTGTTCATAGGACATTGATACGTTATGAGATGATACCATATCATACGCATTTAGCCAATAAAATGTTCTTTCAAAGTAAAAAAGGATTATTTTGTGATTGCTTGAACTATGACTTGTTTGACCTACCTGTTGTCCACCATCATTGCAGGACACAGTGATTGCACGTGAGATAAGGCGGCAGATGGACATTCATGGGAACTGGTCCTGTAATGCCCGGGGCCAGGGTTAACTTATCGCTTCCATCGTCAAACGTTAGTCTGTTCTGGTCTAAACAATCCTGTGTCACGGGTGTGTTGTTGTCTGTAGCCTCACAGATCCAAAATTCAGACCAGCTCTTATGGTTAGCAGTGACATCTACTTCGATTGGCATGACTTGTCTCTGGGTATATCTCGCTAAATAAGAGATAAAGCCCGAGCCATATTTACCACCTAGCTTATGTTCACGAGCTCAATCATACGGGTCACCGCAAGTCCCACATTTGCCATCATTAGAACCATACTGCCTCTGTAATATAAACAAACTGATTATTAAGCATTAGCTGAACCGCGACTTAAACTGCATCGCAATATAAATATTTTTTTCTTTGCTTTTATGCTAAATTTGATTTTCTGATTGGCCAATTCGTTTTTTCTTTTTTTATAACCCTATCAAACAAATTTGAGAATGCCTCGAAAACTTGATGTCATCTTGACGTCACAATAGACACAATGACGGTGCTTATTGATTTAGAAAAAGGAATTCCTTGACTGAGGACTGAACCGAAAGAATTCAACACGCGTACGTGAACTATAGACAAACAAAACAGTTAATGCAAAATGCAAACAAACGGGATTTAATATGCTTTTTTTCACAAAAGATTAACGTATGTAATAGTTATGTGAAATAGGTATATGTGCTGAAACATTAAATAAAACCACGTTTTCACGGATAAATATGTACGAGTGCTTCACTTTGCCTGGAATATCTGGAAAAGCAGAAAATACAAAATACAAAAACTTACACCAACTCCCCACAGAAAAGAGACGATCGTTGATGTTTTTTGGCTGAGAATTATCGCCTAATCTCCAGACAGAGCCTCGTTGTGTTGGCCTCCATAATCTGCCATGACCATAAACATTGACCAGAACAGCCAAAAAGGTCAGGAAAGATAACCAGCTAAACATCTGGACAGCGGTCTCTATAAACGTTAAAAACGCGCAAGATGTTGACTCCGTACGGTTCGATGATGCTTTAAATGGCTGTCAGCCTGTGATCGGAATAAGGAAAGATGACCTGCGCCTGGCTATTCGTGAAAGTTTATTATTATCATTAGCATACGACACTACTTGTTTGGGGTTTTAAAAGAAGTTTCCACAAGATGTCACGCAAACGTTCTGGTGATACGGTAGGTCCAAAGGGGTATCGGATACTCGATATCAACCCACATTTGTCCCAGAAAATAAATCAAGGGAAGAAATGAAACGACTTTTTGAGCAATACCAAATAATTTGTAAATAAACTATTTCAACAAAGACTACAGTCCGATTTTTGTGTTCACGTGTGTTGTTGTCACACATAGAACCTTCAGGTTTACTATGACATTGGTGGATAAGGCAGTGATAGTAACCTCCGGAATATCAATGATTGTGTGGGAGATTGAGATCCCCTTTAGAACGCATGTCGACGTTTGGCCTATCTGTCAATAGTAATGACACAGTTACTGTAAGGTACTTAAAGTTGTATTTCTTGTAATTTTCACTGAAACGATATGTCGTTTAAACATTTGATATTTGAACATGGACATGTATCTTGATGATTTAGCTCCCCAAAACCATATATCATCTTATAAGAGAGCCGAAATCTAGGGATCATATATTTCTGGTTTTGAATAAAACGCCTTCAATCACCACCATGTTCAGTACCTTCGGGTTTTGTCGGAATTCCGAATCGTATCACGTGACTGACGTCCATACGTCCTGCACGTGATGATCCAGGTAGTTAGCGTAAGTGCACATGTGTTTGTTTACGTTTTCCTTCTGACTAATATGAGCAAATCGTGCTGGTATATGTCCATAGAGCGAATATTTGAAACATCTAATTCACACATTGCCGTAATTCAATATTACAACTGTGTATCAAATATTGTAATGTGCCATCATTATTTTCTTTGTAGATCCAGTCTGTTAAGGTCGACCACATGTTTCGTTTACGAAAAATAGTTGACATTTCTCTTGGTTTCACAACTCTCGTGTTACTTCGAGAATGTCGCGACGATGTTCGCAAGAGTTCGGAATGATTCGGCCTCTTTCGAGCCTATTTTTTACGTGTACACGTTAAAAGATTTTTTACCTTTGTAATTAAAATACTTCAGTGCTGCAACTTTATAAAAAAAAAATTTTTTAAAACTCAGACAAACGGAGAAAAATATTTATAACATTAAACAGTTTTCACTATGACCGAAAGTGATAGACCATGCAACTTATAAAGCAAAATTTGAGGTGTTTATTGACATTTAAGTTACATGTCAATTATTTTAAATGTTATTTATATTCATAAGACTTGAGCATATTCGAGGTTTGAATTAACTTGTCAATACAAATGTCGTGACTTCAAACATGTATACTGGTCACTTATAGATAGAGAATGCTTTAACATTAAGAAAAATGGAACCTGATATAACAAATACCTTTATAAACAAAGTTCTCGAATTATAAATATTACTCTGTGCCAGCTCAGAAATTCCTCTACAATCTAAATTCTGACCTATTTCGCGATCATTTGAGAGATTTTCCAATTTGTTCTTGTGGCCTTGGTAATGAAACAGCCGAACATTATCTTTTCATACGTCCTTTATTTAATGAACAAAGATCATCACTCAGAACCAACATACATAATTCTAATATCCCCCACTCGCATTTTAATACAAAAAATCTACTGCATGGTTGTGACAATTGTGATGAAGAAAAAAATACATATTTATTGCAATGCATATCAGAATATATATCTGAAACTAAAAGATTTTTTTTTAGATTTTTCTACTATGATAGGTTGGGGAGATACACTAATAATAATATTCATTTATAATGTAATGTTAAATGTTAAAATATTTTGTTGATAATTGTACTATACCGGATTTGTTTGGAGATGGCTAATATAGGCTTTGCCTGTTGCCAAATCCATTTAGCATATTTTTTGCAATAAAATTTGTTGAAATAAATAGAGGAATGCTATGGTTATTGTTACATTGAGTATTGTGATTTGACATATGGAATACCTGTCAATGATGGTTTCGTGTCTTGTTTATAGATGCTAATCAGTCTCGGGTTTTCCGACGCCGAGAACTCATTGACACGCGTCACTTGGACATTCCCTGTGGTTTTGTGTATGCATCGCCAGGACTGTCCATCAAATGTTGTAGCACAGACATAATTCTGCAAGCATAGAGAAATTTAAGTTATGTGTGCCTTTTCAGTGATCGCTTGAAATTGTGAATATGCTGTATTTTTGAAGCAGGGTAAATTATATCGCTTACTGATAAATCATTTTGAATCTCATCTAACTGAGTATGAAAAAGAGGAGAAAGCGAAATAATAAAATTAATCACTAGTTTGACATATACAAATTATCTATTTTATTGTTCGATATCTATGATTTCAAATCGGTTGCTTGCAAATATGGAATGGTCAGAAAAATGCATCCCCCCTTTAATTTAGTAAAGGTTCAAGCGCATATACTCTCCAAGATCACGAAACTGTCTTAAGTCTAAAACAATATTAAGTTTATACTTAGCCAATCACATACGACGTTACAAAAAATACATCATTTTTGATAGGCTAAGAATTTTTTTCTTCTGAATTACCATATCGATGGAGATTGATCTGAAGTAATTATCGCTCCGTTTGTAAACTATCTGCCTGTCACTGCCATCATAATTCGAGGATTCTATTGTAAATCTTTTGGCATCTGTCCAATAAAGTCTACTTGTAAGGCAGTCAGCCACAATGTCATGAACACTCAATAAGCTTTGGGTGATGACGAGCCTCCGGTCAGTCCCATCCAAAGATGCACGCTCTATTCTGTATCCCCAAGGACTTAGATCAAACCAGAACATCAACCTAAAATATCAAATAAATAAACGTCAGATAAGGGACATGGAAAAATTGTCCGGTCGCCAGATTGTTTTAAGCCACGTTTACCCATTCCATGTTCGAGCATTGTCGGTGCATAATGTATATAAAATCTCAAAGGTAACACTGAATTTGTTACATACGTATGTGTTCGGGATGCGAAATATTTTTTAAGTAATAAATATGAGACAAAGAAGTTATTTCCACTATACAGGCAAAACTGTTGTTAGAAACGACACCAAAATTGCCATATTTTAAAATATATAAGTACAAAACGTTATAAAACAAGATACGTACGAACATGATAGCATAAGTGTGTTTACTTAAATCTACAAGTCTTATGAATGAAAAACGTGACTGCTTAAAGGATACAATATATTTAAACCAGCGTTTTCAGAAAGCATTACACTAAATTTCCACAGGATTTCAAAACTCAATTTGCAAATAAGGTGACTCTACAGCAAACGCATTTATTATATCGTGATTTCTGGAATCCTTTTTTATATTTGAATTTAAAAATATGTAGCCGACCTGTCCCTGGTTGGGTGTTTTCAACCCAGCCGGCACACCTATGGAGGACCTATGGAGGACTTCGTGGAAAGTGCTAAAAGTCTAAGGAAGGAGGATCCACCTGATGAGGGGACAAGCCAGCATTGGAGTCATCCAGTGTAATCAAGGTGCGTTACTTACTTGGTTTGAAAAAAAACATGTAATGCATTGTCAACATAACGCCATTACAATTTGTAGGTGACGCGACCATACGCCGATATAATTATTGAAAAATTAGTTCTTATTTGTGATTCTACCGCAAGCCGAATCACCAAGTGTAATATGAAAAAATAACATTGATAATAGGCTGGCATAGTTTTATATAATGGTAATGCAACGGAAGTGAAAATATAACATTAGATACATTACCCAGTTACCGGATCCACGGATATTGCTCTCGGCTTTTCCATATTATTCTGTATCAGCACTCTGTATATACTTGTGTCGTTGGTATTGACTGGCTGGACTGCTATCCAATTAAAAAATCCGTCTGTCCAATAGATGTTTCTCCCCAGCCAATCGTAAGCTATTGTGGAATAGATCGATTGAGATATGCCACAGCGTATAGATGTTACTGCATTCGTGTCATTGCTGTACAGATAAATGCACCTTGATGCTCTATCCAGGAAGAAGATGCTTCCGTCGTCGATGTTAACTTCCATACTGTTGATATCGGCCGATGGCATCCCCATGGTGGTGAATTGTGGGGTTGGGCTAGTGGATGTGATGTTGTCCCCATCCCCAGAGTACATATATATACCCCCAGACACTGACACCACTATATAATCATCTGAAATTAAAAAAAAACCCAAAAAAAACCCATTAAAAACAAAAAATCTAATTGATTGTTTCGCTTCCAGCAAAAATCATATTGTATTTCTATTGTTTAAACGTGATATCCAATATATATTCATATTAGGTTAGTTGGCTCTGTTATTTTTTAATTTCAAATTCAAACAATTTTATTGTGATAGACAAAGGGATGAGACGTCAAGTATTGCTTAAATAAATGTTCCCCCTATAATCTTTTATTAATGGAATTGAAAAATAGAGTTATCGTTTTTTGGCCCTAACGTCATCATCAACTAGATAGCGGCCAATTATTGGTTCGGTCTGTAACTGTGAAAGTTAACACTGATGACATTATCTAAAACAACGAGAAATCGATAAGAATTCTTTCCAGGATTATTTAACAAAACTGAACTATAAAAAATCATTTTGAAGAATTAAAAATTGCAGATATTCATTTTTACTAAGTAATTTTTAATAATTATTATTAATATTATTTATTTATTTAGTTCTAAAGGCCTTCGACCTTCGTTACATAGATTGTTAGTGACCAAATCGCCCGATACAAGTTTCTTTTAGGCCCAATATTTTTCCTTATTAGCTCACTACCAAAATGTGTAACTCATACTATATTTTCGACTTTATTGTCATATTATGACCTTCATTTTATGTCTGACCTATTAGAATTCAGAGAATAGCCTAGGTCACTGTAAATCACCACTTCTTATCTTGAAGACCTAATTTCGCGTTTTGTTCTAACGAAATACATACATTTTTGACTGAAACCTTTTGCGACTAAAATCAATCTTCCTCGAAAGAGAGTCCGTTTGCAGTAAGCTCATATAAATAACCAGAAATCTATAACAGGTAAACTTATACTGCTGCTAATTTCACTGTAACGATATGTAATTTAAACATTTGGTATTTAAACATTGGTATATAACTTGATGATTAAGTTTCACAAAAGCATATGTCGGCCTATAAGAGAGCCGAAATCTAGGGATCATATATTCCTGGTTTTAAATAAAGCGCCTTCAATCACCGCCATGTTCAATGACTTCGGGTTTTGTCGGATTCCGAATCGTATTACGTGACTGATATTCGACACGACCTGCACGTGGTGAGCCAGGTACATGTAACTAGCGTAAGAGCACATGTGTTTGTTTACGTTTTCCTTCTACAGATTGAGTATTTGAAAAGTGTTTGTTTACGTTTTCCTTCTACAGATTGAGTATTTGAAACATCTAATTTATACATTGTCGTGAAATATTGTGTGTATCAAATATTGTAGTACATAATGTATGTATTGTATTATTGTTAGAAATTGACAACTTCGCCAATATTTCTCCATTCAAATAACTGTTAAAGAGATAATCCCGAAATGTTCCCCATGCGGAATAGATACTATATGAATACAGTATAACCAGGCACAACGCAAACCTTATTCAACCCAGTAACAGTCGACCCGTATTGCCATTTGGTAGTTATTTCTCATTCTATGAATAGGTAACGAGTGTCGCCAATACACAGGTGAACTTAATAGCATATGATGTTTAATCTGAAACATTTAATCTTAATTGTCAATTAATGATTTCAATGTAATTGATTTATAGTGATTTATAAATGTACACTAATGAAATGTTCATGAGATATTAAGTACGGGCCTGATCAACTACTTCCATATCGTACACGTCTCAGAGTAGTACAATCAAATTAATGACCTAAATAATTTCGAGGGTGACATATGAGGTTGTATATCAGCAAAAGATCTCGTTTTAAAGATTCAGGGACGAGCTTACATATTTTGTACAGTGAAGTTGAAATGTTATATAATTGCTTGCGATTCAGATACATTTAAATAGGTTTTAATACATTTTTTTATTACATGCTTTCTATCATTGGAAATGCATTACACATCTTGGCAATGACATGTGTTAGGACAGATTGTTTTTATGTTTAGTGTTATGGCCGTATACGCATAACTTTAAATGGGCCGTATAACACGTGCCCCGAGCGGACTACATGGGACTGTTTTATGTGTTTGAATGGTGTTGTACCGTGACTAGGTATTTTTTATCACTCGTTTTTATTTTTAAACTTGAAGTTTACAATTTAGATTAATCTATCTTATAATAATGTAAAAAAAATTAATATTCAAATTTTAATAGATGCTATCATTTATATTTATGCTAAACACAATGTACAAAATTCAATAAAAAAAAAGACGACGAATTCTTACTGAAAATTGTTTTTTTTATTTCATTTAAATGTTCATGAATATGTATACAATTAACCCTCTTTATTCTGGCCACCCATGCTTTCTGACAAAAGCGAATGTATAGTGAAGGGCAAGAATGGAGATAATAGTTTATAGTGAATTAGGAAATACTTAAGATAAATTGGATTTTTTTTATTTAGTTGTCAATACGATATATTATACCAATTGTTCACGTTGATTGGTCTTGATAACACAAATATAACACGGAGAGAAACACATACACGATACATATATCTCGATTAAATGTCATACTGTTGATCAAAGTGTTTTAATAGCGTCAATGCATAAATTTGAAAAAAAAACATTTTAAAAGTTTAAACATTACCAATAACTGGCACTAAATGTATCATACTGAGGTTTAATTTGTCAGACAAAAACATTTGTTCATCATTTGTGCGGTTTTTTTAGTCGAAGAGCAGATGGTATCTCAAGAAGCATTATGTATTATAATGTATGTATAACTACTGTAAAACAGCTTTCGCTCCTACCAAATTTCTGTTTTGATATCTGCTCAAAGCATTTTTGCGGAAAATAAGTTTTGCGGATCTAAAATTGAATGAAATTCAATTCATTTTAATGTAATTGTTGAAGAATTACAATAGAAGTAAATTTTCTATAAGATTCGAAAGAAGGCTATTTTACTGTAAGCCATTTCATACCAAAAGTCTGAGGGCTAGTAGGATATTTATAACATTACCCTTCGGATTCACCTTTAATTAAGCATTGATGTCACTATTTTTTAATTTTATCGGGGTATGAAAAAAATTTGTTTGCAAACTGTGCGGATTCTCACAAAAGTGTGCAAACAATTTTTATCAAAGAGAGTATAAAATTAATTTTAAGTATTGATATCACTATTTTTTCATACCCCGATAAAATTAAAAAATAGTGATATCAATACTTAAAATTAATTTTATACCCTCTTTGACAAAATGAAGTATGTTTAAATGTAATATTATAGTAGTTTTTCAATGGATTTTTTTTCCGAATCAATACACAACGTCGATGTCTCTATTGTGATGTCACGATAACGTCGGGGTTTCGCGCCATTCTCGATTTTTTTTCATAGTGGTATGCAAAAAAATATTGACCAATCAGAAAATTAGATTTGGTATGAAAACAAAGAAAAATTAATTATAGGGACATTAAATTACATCAAATGATAAGCAAGTTACTACTCAACGAACTTAATGTACTCGAATGCCATGAGATAATCATTATATGATATCATGAGTGTCCTTATGAAATGTTGTTGAATCAAAGCGAAGTATTATAATGATTTTAAAAAAGTTTAGAATTTGTTTTACGTTCTATAAATAACCACGATTAGGTGAAAGAAAAGAGAAGTTACCCGATGAAAAACCACAATTCGACCGGATTCTAACCCGTTACCCAGAGGTGGAGGTAATTAGTAATATGTCGGAAAACCTTTACTACCGTATCAACGTATTCTCTTCAACCATATATTCTTATATATTTGATATGAAAAGTATTATAATTGTTTTCTAATGATTGATCGTTTGTGAAGAAACAAACATATGCAATATAAATCCCGTAATGAGAAATAATGATAAGTATAATGTTAACACTACACGTTCTTACCGCATTGAACAGGTACTCCAAGCCATAAAGTCTTTAGGAGACACGCACAACACATTAACCTCCAAATATCAGCCATGTTCAATTTCTTCTCTGCAAATGACAGTGACGAACGATGACATTTCAATTACTCGATTAAAGGGCACATTTTATAAAATGTTAAAAGACTACCTTTCTGGACGTTAACCTCCATTTAATACAGATTCTACTTAAGATGGCAACATTTAAATATCTTCAGCCTGAAACAGTATTGCAAGGAAATACTACTTAGGCAATACACCTGGATATTGAGATATCCAATTAAGAAATGGTGCAGATTAAACATGTGAATTACTATACCGTTTAGCTGGTTTTTTTTTTAATTCCGCAGGAATGACGTTTTCGTGATTCTATAAGTCTTTGCTTGAGTAGCGAAAATTTGATGAGTTAAAAACTGAGAAATTGATGAAATGTATGCGAGATACTGAAAAATTGATGAAATGTATGCGAGATACTGAGAAATTTATTAAATGTATGCAAGATACTGAGAAATTGATGAAACGTATGCGAGATACTGAGAAATTGATGAAATATATGCGAAAAACTGAGAGATTGATGAAATGTATGCGAGATATTCAGAAATTGATGAAATGTATGCGAGATACTGAGAAATTCATGAAATGTATGCAAAAAAATGAGAAATTGGTGAAATGTATTGTATGCGAAATACTGAGAAATTGATGAGATGTAAGCGAAAAGCTGAGAAAATGATGAAATGTAAACACCCCTACAACCAGACTTCATAGGAGATTAGAATATGTCATTGTATTTGACTTTGTCTCAGTTGACCTCAAACAACAAAAATGATAAAGGTACCGGAGCATTCTTTTTTCCATTAAGCAAACAATATTTGCAAATTGATCTCCAGTATCTTAGTAATCAACCTTCATATGGTTGCATCTAGAAACTCTTTCAATAATCTATCTACTTTTAGTAACATATGCATATATTGCTTTAGAATGTCATCCTTAATAAAGACGTAAAATAATGACTGATTAAATGATTATATTTTCTCAAGATGTCACTTTTGCAGAACCTCAACAAATCAAGGAAAATGAAAACGTTTAAAGATATTAACTAAGTACAATATTAATTAAGGTCAAATATACTAATATACTCATGAAGTGTGTTTCTTTATATATGGCATAAACCTACTAGAACAATAGATAAATAAACAAATTAATTAATTAATTAATTAATATAACGTAAAAATTGACAGTTAACATTGTTGAAAGATCTAATATGAAAAACGTATATGTGTATATGACAGTTAAATAAAGGAGCGGGACAAATGTCTTTTTTATGATAATATTCTTCATTCCTAATGACTTGTTTTCATACTGTCTTCTCCGTGCCAGCAAAATAATGATAATGATGATGTAAATAAGTACATTTTACCATTGTGAACGAGAAATCAGTTTGGTTTACTTGGTGCTGTGCTCTCGATCAGTGTACCGCGATAGATATATGACAGATGTCCCAATTAGATAAGGAAATTAAGATCAGCACCTTATCTGATAGTTATTTCTTTAAAAGAGGTTCTTGTGATCGACAGATCACTAAGTTCCTAGAGTGAAATATGACCAATCTCCTTACCTTTGGGGTTATGCTGACCACAGGGATAGCACTGTGTAATGGACAGTGCTATGTTAGGAGTACTTCAGCTCCCAGTAAGTATAAACTCTATCAGAAAATTAATTTCACGTGTAAACTATCCATTTGGATATCCTACTATCGGCATAAGACGCTTGGAATTACAGGAACTAGTAACGTAAATTGTAAGAAAATCTGATACATGTGTACTATTTAAAAGGAGAAGGAGACCAACGATTTGCTTGGAAGAGGTACACATGCTTCAACGAAAGTCAACCGTATTCCGCCAAACATGATAAAATATGTACATATTGAATAACACTATATTCTACAATAATTTTCTACATGGAAAACACAACTTCAAATACAAAATAATTTATTAACATACCTTTATTTCACTATGAACGGGAAAAATGCAGTCAGATTTTCTCACTGTAGCTATGTCTGTCCAATGAAATCTACGTTACTAGTGTCTGTGCTTGAGATGCTGTAAAGGGACTATTATGTCATGGTCAAAATCTAGCACATATGCAATATTGAACAAATTAGATTAATAGTGAATTAGCGCAAACGCAATATTAGTTATATAAACATATGATTTTTTATAGGAAATAAGATAAACACTGTGGTATTTTTGCATATATATCTTAAGGCGTTGGTATGAGCGATATAAACTTACATGACTATTTCAATTATGGTTTTGAAGAATAAAGATGTTCTATCCAAGAGTCACCAAATGTAGTCAAACTGGAGGGTTTTACAACATTTTGTCTTTCCGAGGCATTATCCTATACTTCATATTCGTATATGAAAGAGTATATTTTCTCACATGCCTCGACGTTAATTACCGTTTAACAATTATGGTAGCCGTCACTTATCTCAATTATCCATACATGAAAATTGCGTGATTTTTTTTAATGCTAATCCATAACATTGGCAGATATTGAATCTGGTTTATATACAAAAATTGACCACGGAAGAGAAGTTAATACATCAGACAAATATTAAAAATGGTAATAAATCCACCCATATACAGAATATCAAGTATTAAAATGACTGAAGTTGACAATTATGGTCAAACCGAGTTGAAACTGTCCGGTAAATTCGTAGTGTGCCAAAACCCGACAGCCTGTTTACATTACAATTTGATGTAAAGACTAAAATGTTATGTAAAATACGACATTTATACAATACCTACGGCAACTAAACATACACTTGAACCCTATTGACCGATTTGTAAATTATCTACCTTGTTTAAAGAGTTCTCGATTGTTATTGTGATGGTGATAGTGAAGTTAGTCCACTCACGAAGAAAGGCAGATAACAACGGCAGTTGGAACTCTCCTGTGCCTTAAACCGGAACTGGTCGGTCGATTGAGTTGCCGCAAAGCAGTATAAATACAGGTGTTTTTTTTATAACAAATAAACTTACATTACTACAAATTATACATACATGTTATTTTTCATGTCTTTAACTCTTGCGATACGATCACCCCAGATGTAGCACACGTACAATAATATCAACTAAATTAAACAACTGAATAAACAATAAAGCACCGACAAGAAGTTTGGATCGAGAATGTCAACATGACATGCTAATTATTTATGCTTCTGAAGAGAGAAGGTCATCATGTAACTGTTTTTGATGGAACAATGACGTAAATGAACGTACAGGTTCAGCACCTGGATCAGTAGAGGCTGGTATAGAAACCTCAAGCGCGGAACGGTCAGTCTCATTCTTAATTCCAAAAAAACCCCGTTATTTTCACATTTGTGTTCGATAGAACCACTTGATCCATAGCAAGGGCAATATGTCGAACCCCATCGGTATCCTGATGTACATCTCTATGAACCAAATCTGATGGCCGCGTCATAAAGCACAAGACCAATAAAGGTTGCATATGGCGTGACATTTGTACGTTGCGCTGGTCGGTGCTTTATTTCTTTTTTTTTAAAGGGAATCTTAGAAGAGGTGAATCTCTGTTGATTGGTGATTAACTATCTAAACCTCCATACAAAAATACATAAGTAATGGTAGCTGGATTTAAAAAACATCAAAAACTTTGGGCAACATACGGAACGGCACACTTACAAAAATGTTGTGCATGGCCCTATCTGTCTGAGATCGACTGTTGTATACGGGTAACTTATTTGAACATTGTCGCGAAACGATCTATAAAGTGTGGTCTCCACAACATATTGATGTAATTCTACTCTCGTGGGTTTAGTTTCTATTCGTATATTGAATTGAACCTGCTCCACCGATCCACTTTGACATTGTCTTTTTCCGCCACGTATTCCAAATGGACTTGCTATATTTGTTATTACTGTACTTTGCCCGCCATGAAAATCGATGTAGGCCAACGTTGTTATGTTGCCCGACAGAATCTTGAGAATTTTGTGTCTTAACTTGTCTAAGGAAGACCACATAGTCAAATAGTCAATAGCACTGCCATAATCTCGCGAACATTGTACGGGTGGAATGCTTTTCGCGTATTCCAGACACCTTTAGCATGCATTCCGAGAGTATGTCCGCCCCATTTTATGGAACTCGCGTCTGTCACGACCTGAAAGTCTGATGATTTTTGGAACAACAATTTTTCTTTTTCATGTGTCGAACGCTGTTATCCACAACGTTAGATCCTGAATGGTTCGATTGACTAAATCTAACATATCGTTTAATTACTTTCTGGTTTTTAGTAGATGATAGATATTTCTTAACATACGTTTTGTGGGCACCAGGTTCTAATATACTAATCAAAGATGATATAAAATCTTCATGGCAGAAATATCCTTAGTAGTAGAAGGTGGTAGATTCATCATTTGGATAGATGTCTTCAAGTTAATAAAAAAAGTAAAAAAAAAAAAAAAAATCTACAGTCTGGTATTGCCTTTGCTCGAAATGCTTAGTCTGAGCCGAATCTTAAAAAAAGGTTCTGTGTTCCTTATACGGATGAAAGACAATCATATGAGGTTTTACAAAATGTACACTACAAAAAACATTACAGATAATGTATATTTGTCTTGTCTGGTGTTTTTCACATCTACAATATCAACAACGATATCAATGTCGTTATTCAGAGTAAACACTTCCATGTGTAGTACGAGAGAATGAAACAAAAACCCAACAACATTTGTGTCAAAATTATTGCGTTATCCAGTTGTTCTTATGAAGTCATGATATAAGAAACATAGACGTTTTCTCAATGCATTGCTGCTATCATTGTCAAGACAAGAAGACAAAATATTTTTCTTTTAGTAATGAGATGAAAACTGTAACCGATATAAGAAAGAGGTCCAATACTTCATTTTTTGCAGGACAGGCTACCTTACAATCAACATCACGAGATGAATGTATAAGGATATGTTTTATCTATAAATCAAGTCTTCAAATTGAATTATCTCTAAGCCGGCTGAAAATCCATGAAACATGAGAAACAAGGCACATTTCGTTTAATATTTGAAGCTAAAAAAATTGGTCTGTTTGTAAATAAAATATGTATGAAATGTAAAAACAAATTCTGGAATTGAGAAATACAAATGTATTGTACTTTTCATGTCATTTCTTCAACGAAAATTAGTATTGGGTTATTTCAAAGTCCGTTCAAAATATAAAACAAATACTGCAATTGACAAATATTGTACTTTTCGTGTCATTTCTTCAACAAAAAATAATAGTGGGTGATTTCGAAATTGGTTCAAATTTAAAATAAATACTGCAATTGATAAGTATTATACTTTTCATGTCATTTCTTCTACGAAAATTAGTATTGGGTTATTTCAAAGTCCGTTCAAAATATAAAACAAAAACTGCAATTAACAAAATTAACATTGTATTTTTCATGTCATTTCTTCGGCAAAATATTTTTCGGTGTTCAAAGATGTTCAAAATGTAAAACAAATCATTGAACTAAGAAATATTGCACTTTTCATGTCATGTCTTCAGCATGAATTAATATTGATTTGTTTTTTAAATGGTTAAAATGTTTTTAAAATAAAAAAAAAATTCTACGAAATATTCACTTTTTCTATCATTTCCTCAGCCAGAATCGGTGAAACACCGCCACTCGGATGTTATTGGGATGGGGACTTTATCGCCTTCAACACAAATATGAAGAAAAACTGTACAACATGCTATTGTAATGCGGGAGGCGGTTTGAACTGCTGTGTGTAAGTTGGCTGTCCTTACTGAATAATCTAAAATACAACCGTACAACTGATTAATTCCGCAATTTTCATTGACCAAAATAAATTGTACGAAAATATACTTCAGAAAGATTTTTGGTAAATTATATACATATACTATAAACCAACTTTTTCGCGGTTATCTAATTTCGCGATTTTCACTTTAAAACAAGTTTATGAAGGTTAACATTCGCGGATTTTACAACTGAATGATAGCTCCTATCAATACAGATGATGTATATATTAATTCGCAGAGATAAACCTTTGTGAATTTATTTGGTTCGCAAAATTCGCAAAAGTATATCGCATGCAAAGTTCGTTTCTAGTAAATATAGTGCTATCGCCCAATCGCGAAATTTTCATTCATGAAAAGGTTAACCTTTTTTCAAATTAAGTCCTGAAATTTTGACCTTTCGAAAAGTCATCTGTACCCTTTGACAACACTTCTTAATTATCTCATGAAAATAAAACTATATTTTATTGTTCCGCGAGTGTAAAATGTCGAGATCTATTTTTTGTAAGTTATCGCGGGATCGTTTTCGCGAATTATCGCCATAGTTTTTGAAAGCATTATTTACGTGACAGATTTTGGTATGTAAATCGTGAGGTTTTTAATTTTCGATTATGGGCGTATTTAGCAGAATTTAAACTCTTTTAGCAATTAAACAAAACTGTCAGTAAACTGACTGTACAATATATTCAAGTATTTATTATTTTGTCTTTTTACGTCATAGATAATATTTTTACTAAAACAGCGATTCGCTTTTTATTTATATGTATATATTTTATATTGTAGGAATGCATTTAACATCGTACAACTCCCTGATGAGTGTAAAATAGTTCCCGCAGATAACGGTTGTGGTGACAAAGCTGTGAAAAAGGACAACGAGGACGAGGAGTGTGTGGAGGGCGTAGCTGCCATCAGTAAACGATAATTGATGACTTCATTGTATTATATTTAAATCAATAAATCAATATTAGCTATTATGTCATATATGTGTTATACGAAACATCAGTGACCTATCCAAATAACGTTATAATGTGACGGGACTGAGCTAAAGTGAATCACGGTTATAACGAATCTTTAAAGGCCAATTAAATCCCTTTGTAATAAGCATAGTTCGTTACACACACATTACACACATCTTATAGGAACATTGATTTAGTCGTTCTTTGATGGGGAACGAAAAGTAACATGTTATAACCATAGATTCGTTGTAAACACGTTGGTAATAAACGTGTTTTACTGTGTATGAACATAATAATATTATTAAGTGATTTAAATTGTAGTGACATATATGAAACTTGACTCAAATTAAAACACGACTTTTGTTTATGATACACCATGTGCTCTTATTGAATATATATTTTAATTTTCTTGTATTAAAATCCCATTATGTTTTCTCAAAGCTAAGATGTACGTGATTTATCCTTATGAAACGTTTTTCCCTATGGTATCTTTCTAATAAGGGTACTTTCGTTAATAATCCATTAATAAAGAATTTTTAAAAAGAACATGTTATTTCAATGCCGAAAAATACCTAGTGTATACGTATATGTTTGCTACCCGGATGGTATTAAAACAAACGTAACCAAGAGCGATGGTAGTTTCGAGTAAACGGTGAGTAATATAGCGTTATATAATTGTTTTAGTTTAGATACCTATTTTTCCACAAATACCTATTGTGTCTCCTCATAGAATGCATTTGTTCTATTTACAGCTAATACAAAACGTATTAGAATCGAGAAATGTTGAGTGTATATAGAGGGATGCATAGATTTGGTACCAAAGTGTGGTATTTTATCGTGCATGTATCGCCTCATCCTCGATACTCCAGGGGTTCCGATCACTTACGATCTCTACACCCCTAGACTATTTCTTTTAGTTTATTTCTGTTATAGGAGGCAACTACACGGAAAAAAACATTTGACAAATCACAGACCAGTTAAGATTTCCTTTAAAGAGAACAAAGAAAGCGACGCCCAACTTCTTAGCCACATAACCAACCACAGTGCACCGTTATACGGCTCTTTTGATGTACATCAAAGGACTAAATTACCTGTTCTGTTTAGTTGCCTCCATATTTACTATCAGATGGTCCAGGGGTGTAGAGATCGTAATTGATCGGAACCCCTAGAGTATCGGGGATGGTATTACCAGACCATGAGTAAAACACTTGCTTGAATCGATTTCGGTACCACTCTCACAAATTCGTAGCAAATTATATCCCTATGCACAATAGATCTATACACATTTAAAATAACAAATCCATAGGGAAGATGTACAAAAAATGACATATATTTACTGGAGTTAGGAATTTGCCTAATGATACAATTAACTCTCATTCAAGAACAAACTCAAATTACACTGAACACATAGGTGTCATGGAATATTAGAAGACTCTTTTATATGTGGATATGAAGGATAGCGATATTCTACACTAGGGTCACAAAATGTAGTAAAACCCGAGGCTTACCGAAGAAACCAACGGCTGAAAGTCAATTTTTTATACATGAAAAATTACGTAATATTTTCAACAAAAATTCCGTTGCTTGCATCTTTTATTGTAAAACGAGTCAAGTTTGTGAAAAAAATGTTAAAATTTTACTGAGGAAATATAAAATTTGTTGACGCCATGACGTCACGAAGGCTTTATTGCATGGATAGCCATGCATTATAGCCTCAGGCGGCATGGGTGTATTGCGCTAGACCAGCCAGTATTACACCCCTATCGGATCACCTCGGAGAAATTTCCGGTAATCTTCGGAAATATAACACCTCGGGAGTGTGTGCCGAAGCCGCCATGCCGTGAATCACGACATAGTTTGAAAACCCTCGGACTTTATCTATCTATAGGTTCCGAATAGAGAAATATGGCTGCCAATGTTTACAGTGGCGAAAGCACAGCTCTGTAAGTTTGATAAGGATACACAAACTGAAACAAGGGCGAAATTCCTGTTAGTTTCTTTAATGATCAGTTGCCAGCATACTGAGATAGAAAATCAACCAGAGCAGGATTGGTGCGATACTCGTTATTGTTAGATTTCAAGTTATTTTGAATGCATTGTCATTCATTTGTATTTTTCTAAGTTAGGCCTAGTATTTGTTGTAAAGTTAGGAGACTTTGCAGCCGCCGTCATTGTTATTCATATCATGGGAGGAAATGTCTGTGTGAAATTGATATAATACGCGTATGTGATTAACTATTCATCGATTTGAATTTGCAGACATTAAAGTGACCATACAAACGTTTCTTTATGTTTTATAGTTTTGTCATGTCACCTGTGAAATTCATTTGTATCTCCTTGGCTGCAGATAATTGCAGACTGAACTCCAATCAGTCAATATTTTTTTGTAGAGACATAGAACACAGAGGAAACATAGGGCCTATATACATGTAGATGGATACCAAATTTATTAGGGTACTATGGATATAGGTTTACTAGTTTGTAGTAATAGAACTCTTAACAAAATAGGCCTAATTATACTTCATTCTTCAGTTTTTAATTCAAACAAGAATCGCATATATTCACCAGTTTCGCGTGGTCTTAGGAACTGCATGTCCCATCTCTAGTTTATCACAAACATCTTGAGATTTGTATTTCTGGTTCTGTACATTATACGGACGCTTTGTTGTGCTAGAACACATCAAACAAAAACGTAGTGCTTTCCTTCGTGTTGATTTCATGCCAATTCATGGGCGCAGCCATTTTGGAATATGACGTACATACCACGTGAACATACCACGTGCCCCTCCATGCATGCACTCGAGGTAATATATTTCCGAAGATTCACGGAAATTACTCCGAGATATCGCGATTGTATTACACCCGTAGGTATGAAAGAAAACTAGGTCTTGGTCAGAAAAGCTGAATGAAGATGTATTTTGTAAATATATTAATGAGACATTATGTTATTTGTTTGTATGAATGTTGGATGAAAGAAACTGAAGATATACGCTTGAATAACTACAACGCCAATCCAGGAGAGAGTTTTACTAAAGGTCGTAAACGGAAACGTAGACGTAAACTTGAGTTACGGCTTTAAGTAAAATGCAATTATGTCGTAAGTTACGTCTACGTCTACGTTTACGACTACGTTTACGTTTACGACCTTTAGAAAAAATCGCTCCAGTACCCCAAATCCGAGGTCAAAGCGGAGGTATACGTATATGTGCATGTATAAGCTGCACCATGAAGTTATGTGTGATGAATAGGACTATTACGTAATATGTAATTATATACTGCGGCAATAGAATAACACCTATTATGAGGTAGATGTATTTCAGGTATTGTCAGAATGCGTAGCCACCAATTCAATGGATTACAGTTATAGTTGTAGGTGGTGTAAACAGTAGAACTTGTATGAGTGACTTTATTTTTAAAGAAATGATCGGTTAGGTGATTTTGCCGGGCATAACCTATCAAAATATTTATGTTTATTCAAGATTGTATTTTCCAGTCTCAAAGTAGTAAGGATATTGTTGCAACTCAGATACAAGTGAATTAAGAATTTTAAAAACAGAAAAAAATCAGATGATCCAAAGGGTAGTGTGACATCTTTTAATAGTGGGTTCTAGTCTGATAGATTAATGCTGGTTAATGAATCTCAGTATGTTTAAAAGTTAGGAATTTAATGAGTTCTCTGATCATTCGCCAATCAGTTTTGATATTAAATCTATATTAGGGATTAGTAATAGCACAAATAAAGTATCTAGTCCGAGTCAACTAGGGATAAAGACCATGAAGAGAGTATAAAGGAAGAGTTGTTCCTGAAACTACCTTTACTGGAACAGATGCGAAGTTATCCTGATAAAACCGTAGATACAGTCAATAGTCAATTTACAGAACAAGTAAGCCAAGTGTTTTTGCCATATTGCAATACGAATTACAAACTACATACAAATGCTTTTCAAAACCAAACACACAAACTACATATGAATAGTGATAAACTATGGTTTACAGCAGACGAGTGTAAGGTAACATATAGAATTTACAAAACATCTTTGAGAACTGTTAATAAATATAAATCCAGAAAAAATCATAGTTAGCGTATTAGCAAGAAAAAGCAGTATTAAAAAGTTGAAAATATATTAAAGTAAGAGTACAAGCGACATCAAGGTAATTTGATGAGTTTCCACAGGAAAAAATTATCCAAATTGATTCATAAACTGTTTAAGTAAAAAAAATAGACCACGCAATTATAAAATAACAAACAAATCTGTTTATGATCGTAGATGAAAATGAAGAGGTTGCAGAATTTTTTTTTACGTGAATATGATCCAACTAATAGAACAATATCGCACGTGGAATTAGACAATGTTATGACCGAAAGAGAGGTAAAAATTGCTGTAAATAAATTTTAGTGTTATAAGGCGAGTGGTTTAGAACAGGAAAATATTTTCTCATTCCATGTCATACGTCCTCATTTAACCGAATATTCGACTCTGTAAAATCTCCATTTTTGTGGAATATTGAGACATGTATTCCTGTCTTGAAAAGGGGAGAGAAAGCAAATCATGATAATTATGTAGGAATGACTATAGACAGTTGTCTGTAAAATATCTAGTGCTATGTTAAATGAAAGACTCGTTACAGTTGATCAAAATTATAATAGATTAACCGACGCTAAATTTGTCGACGGTAGATGCCATTTTCAGTGACTGATAGATACGGCAATAAGAAAACGAAAATGATTATATTGTTCTTTCGTTGCTTATAAAAAGGCGTTTGATTTTGTAAACGGATAGATTCTTTGGTGTACACTTATACAGGAAGGAATCGAAGGCAAAATGTTGAAACTTATAGGAAGTCTTTATGATGGTGTAAGATGTTGTGTAAAATGCAATGGTATTTCAGGGTCAACTCTGGATTGTTTCAAAGAGAAATATTGTCTCCGATACTATAAACATTGTTTGTCAGTAATTTAGAAATTAATTTTGTTAAAGATTATTGTCTTTCAGTAGATATTCGAACCATTGATATATTTTAACTCATGTATGCAGATGACATAGTGTTGCTAGCCAGGTCGCCAGAAGATCTCCTTTCAAGATGAATTCCTTGTGGGATTATACTAAAACTGGGGGTTAACTGTTCACGTATATAAAACAAAAATACATGTAACTTTTTTTAAAATGGTGAAACTATTAGAAATAATTAAAAATGGTATTACAATAATGAACTAAATGAGTAAGTCAATGAATTCAATTATCTCGGGTTGATGTTGAACTATAATTAATAATACTATAACTAATAACGAAAATTCTTTAGGACCCAAAAGTATATCTCAGAACAAGGCGAAAAAGGCCTGTTCGCTGTTTTGAACGTATGCAAAACCCATTTTTTAATATTGAAATCACTTTGACAGTTATTGCTTCTAAGGTGAGTAGTGTTTTGAACTATGGTTGTGATATAAGGGGATTTCATAAAACTCCTGACATTGAAAAGGTGCATATTAGTTTCTTGAAAAAATACTTTGTGTGAAGAAAAATACTTTTAATGCTATGGTGTATAAAAATGTGTCGCAGTCTAGTAGGCGATTTTCTACACAGTCCATATTGTTTCAGTATATCGTGTGTAGAATATTGATAGAAGAGAAACCAGTATACTACGGGAAAACGTTCTGTCAATAATATATCATAAGCGTAGCATTAACCTCCTATGTATAAATACATATATTTACAGTATATATGCTGGATGAATACAACAAAATTAAAACAAAAAATAACTGCAGTTTATAACTGACAAGATGTCACTTTTGTATGATCTCAACAAACAGAGAAAAATAAAAACGTTTAAAGGTATTTACTAAGGTCAATACTATTAGTTACACAGTTTGTTAGTGACCTAATACGGAAAAATTATTGGGTCTAAAATAATACTTGTATCAGGCGAGGCGAAGCCGGGCCTGATATATGTTTATTTTATCCCGTCAAAAACCTTTTTCATTATGTAACTGCAAAATGCATTATGTAACACAGTATGGAAACCAAAACGACTTAAAACTTAAGCAATTTTCACCTAATTGAATGACTCGTGCATATTTGTTAAATATAATCCTAAAAAGTGTTGCCGATTTCGGTTTGCTTTGAAAGTAGTCATCAGTGCTGTCATTCAAACACTCTATCCCCATCTCTTTTTAGTGCCGTCATCGCGAAGCGTCACTTGACAGCTATCGTGTTGCTAATGACGCTATAGGCAAAGAACGATAACTCTATCGTCCAAACCTGATATGATTTCTACTCACATGATACGACTATACTTTGGATATCAAGTGAATTCATTTTACCAAAAAATACAAGATTCTTACTTGAGGCGAGATAATGATTAATGTCAAATATACTAATTTAATTTATTAAGCGCGTTTCTTTATTCAAGGCATAAACCTACTACTAAAATAATAATAAATAAATAAATAAACTTTGGAAAATCAAAAACACATATATGACTGTAATAAAGAAACAGGATCAATGTCTGTTTATCAAAATGCTCTTTATTCTTAACAACTTATGATGTCTCTAGTTTGTCTACAAAATAATGATAATGATGATGTAAATAAGTACATTTTACCATTGTGAACGAGAAATCTGTTCGGATTACTTGGTGCTGTGCTCTCGATCAGTGTACCGCGATAGATATATGACAGATGTCCCAATTAGATAAGGAAAATAACAAAGTTCAGTCCTCTTATCTGATATGTATTTCTTTAAAAGAGGTCCGTGCCATAAGCAGAACATTAAGTTCCTAGCGTGAGAGTGAAAGATGATAAATCTCCTTACCTTTTGGGTTATACTCACCGCAGGGATAACACTGTGTAAAGGACAATGCTATGGTGGTGAAGGAGTTCCCAGTAAGTATCAACAAAAAATTAATTTCACGTGTAAACTATCTATCTGGATATCCTATTATCGGCATAAGACAATTGGAGTCACAGGGACTAGTAACGGAAATTTGGACTTATTATGGCACGGTTAAATTCTAGCGCAAATTTGGTATTGAACAAGTTAGTGCAATGATGAATTAGCGCAAACGTTATATTGGTGATATAAACACACATAGGATATAAGATAATCACGATGATATTTTAGTGGATACATCTAAAGGCGTTGGGAAAAACATACAAACTTATATTACTTTTTCATTTGTTGCTTTGAAGAATAAGGATCTTATACCTGAGGGTCACAACATGTAGTAAAACTGAAGGCTTGTCGAAGGTTTTGCAACATGTTGTCATTCGTTATTTGTAGTTTTGCAATTACGGTAGCCGCTATTTTGAGAGATAAGTGCAAATCAGTTATCCATTCATGCAAATTGCGTGATGTTTTAACGCAAATCCTGTTGTTTGCATTGTTTATGGTAAAACAATCCTAGTTTCTAAAAATAACGTTAAAATTCACCAAGGAAAGTTTTATTTGTTTACGCAGTGACGTCATGAGGGTGTATTGCATAAGCGGCCTTGTAATACAGCCTCAGGCGACATGAATAAATTACATGGGATACAACAGTATTACAGATATTAGAAAATATAAGACATTTCATATGTAGATATGAAGGATAAGGATATTCTACCCGAAGATCACAAAATGTTTGAAAACCCGAGTCTGCCCAGTATGCCGATGTATAGGAGCCCGAATGCGTCACAAAGCAAAAGAACATATGTTACGGCCCTTAGACGCAACTGCTTGACAGTCAATGCATTTGATTCGTGAAAACGTTTGTAAAAGGGTCACATGTCATGGCAGGCGTACGTTATTTTAACAAGGATGATTTTAGAAGAAGTAGATCTGTGTTGATTGGTATTCAACTACCTAAACCTCTATACAAACAGATAATGGCAACACAAGTGCTCCTTAAAATAGAAGCGGGTCTCTCTAAAGTTGAAGCAATGTCACACAAGAAATCGGCAAACAACGTTGGATTTTCTAGCCAGGACGAAATTTCACAATTTCGGTCACAAAAGAAAAACTTGTTTATAAAAAAGGTTATTGTATAAGGATATAGTTGACTTTGTCCCATGTTAAGGCACATGGGAAGCAGCATACATAGACCATGCATTGCTCCTCGCTTAATCTGTTCGTCCCACATAATCTCCACACAAGCACCTTCCATCTTCGTTTTTTCTCTTGGTTCCGCTAGAGCAGTCTTTTGGTGCTTTGGAGGTAATATCGGATGTGCATCACACATTTTCAATAGTTTGCTCAAACAAGGTTGATAAAATTGTATGGCCCAACCCGTCTGAGAAAATGCATCGATTCCTGATGAAAATGGGTCGCTTAATCGACTGTTGTATACGGGTAACTGAACGTTCAACGTTGTCATGAAACGATCTAGAGTTTGGTCCCCGCAAAATATATATTCAAAATAATTTGAAATCGAATAAATTAATCTATATGATTATATTTGATATCGATGCATCCGTCAAATAGGTTAACTGTGAATAACGAATAACTTTCTAACTTTACCTTACTTGTAGTGACACACTACTGTATATTAAATATGAAGAAATTACTTCTGAAACGTTCATTTGCATTCGTTACTTTATAACACAATCATTGTGGAAATTATTGTAATTGTAATTGTTCTTATGAAGTAATGATAAACATAAACAATGCCATTTTGTTGATGCATTGCAGTAATCATTGTCACTAAGACAAACGACATATTTGTTCTATCAAAATTTGTTGAAACCTCCAAACGACATAAGAAAGAAACTCCCGATATTCATGTTTTGCAGGACAAGCTACCTAACTATCAGGATTACTATCTATATATTAAGTGCTAATTGTTAACATGGCCCGACTTATTTACCACAAGCCCTCCACCTCTGGAATGCGGGTTCGAATCCCATGTGGGACAGTTGCAAGTACTGACCTTTGCAAGGTTTGGTGTCGGGGGTTTTCTCCAGGTACTCCGGACTTACCTCCACCATCAATCCTGGCAACGTCCTGTCATGACACTGGCTGTTAATTGGACGTTAAACTAATAAAACCAAAGTAAAATTGATTTATTTCTAAGCCGGTTCAAAATTCTGGAACCGCGAGGAATAATACAAACTTCTTTTAACTTTTTCAGCGAAGATTGATATTGGTCTATTCTAAACATATTATGTATAGAATGTAACTAAATTCTGGAATGAGAAAGAAATATTTTACTTTTCCTGTCATTTCTGCAACGAATTTTCGTATTAGGTTATTTCGAAATCAGTTCAAAATATTAAACAAATGCTGCAATTGAGAAATATATATTTTGCTTGTCATGTCATTTCTTCAACAAAAATCAACTTTGGGTTGTTTTGAAGTCCGTTCAAAATATAAAATAAATAGTGGCATTGAGAAATATTGTCATTTCTTCCACAAAAAAATATTCGCTTATTTCTCAGATATTCAGAATGTATAACAAAGCATTTAATAAAGAAATATTACGCTTTTCATGTCATGTCTTTAGCACGAATTGATTTTGATTTTTTTTGAAAAGGTAAAAATATTAAAAAAAAAAAAAAAAATGCGAACTATTGACATTTTTCCTGTCATTTCTTCAGCGAAAATCGGTGAAACACCACCACTAGGATGTTATTGGGATGGGGACTTCGTTGCCTTCAACACAAATATGAAGAAAAACTGTACAACATGCTATTGTAATGCGGGAGGCGGTTTGGGCTGCTGTGTGTAAGTTGACTTTCTTAAAGATGCTCTACCGCCTACGGAGCAGAAATGACATTCATCATTTAACAATAAGTGGTGTTTAACCGTGTTTATATATGTCTAGTTAATATTAAAAAAAATTGCCTCTGGTGCATACGTAATTAGTATTTCATTCCATATAGGGAATAATGCCAAGGATTTTTTTTTCGGGATGCAATTAATTATTTTAAGTATTTTTATCTTAAATTAGAATCTCAAATTTTTCAATGGTGTATAACACCAAGGATTTTTTTTCAAGGATTTTTTTTCGGGATGCAATTAATTATTTTAAGTATTTTTATCTTGAAATTAGAATCTAAATTTTCAATGGTGGTAATGGTGTAAAGTTAGTAACTTTTGTAACCGAAGAAAAAAACAAGGTCGCCCTCTTTTGTTTTTGACCATTTGTCAGCGGTGGAGATATTTAAGAAAGGTTTTTTGGTAGTTTATATAATATAATGATAGTGCTATCGCCTGATCGCCAAATTTTCATTCATGAATATTTTTTTCCAAATTAACTCCTGGAATTTTGACCTGCCAAAAGTCATCTGTACCCTTTAATAACACTTCTGAATTACCTTATGAAAATTAGATTATATTGTATAATTAATTGTAAAATGTCGAGATCTATTTTAGGAAGTTATCCGCGGGGTTATTTTCGCGAATAACTTCATAGTCTTTGGAAGCATTATTTACGTGATATATTTTGGTCGTTAGGAATGAAATGCGAATAGGGGTGAATCTGCGAATCTAGCGGAATTTAAACTCTTTAAGAAAATAAACACTAACTAGTAAACTGTAAATTCTGACTGCATAATGTTTCATATTTTTGTATCTATTATTTGTTTATATTTACGTCAATGATAATAATTTTACTAACTAGTAAATTGACTACATAATGTATTCATATTTGTATTTATTTTCATATGAAACAATTTTACTTACTCCGCGCTTTGATTTTTATTTATCTGTATATATTTTATATTATAGGGATGCATTACACATCGTCCAACTCCCTGACGAGTGTAAAATAGTTCCCGCAGATAACGGCTGTGGTGACAAAGCTGTGAAAAAGGACAACGAAGACGACGAATGTATAGAGGGCGTAGCTGCCGTCAGTAAACGATAATTGATGACGTCATTGTATGATAGTTGAATCAATAAATTATTATTAGTTATGCTGTCAGAAGTGCGTTATATGAAGCATGTGTACTTTATCCAAATAACGATATTTATTATTAGCTCGCATCTATTTTACGACTCTGGCCAAGTATGTGACTTGACCGAACTATATGAATATAACATTATTAAAGTTACATGTGCCGTAATTTTCCTACTCACGGTCAAGAAGAGTTTTTTATGATAATGATTAGATAAGTAACCAACATTGGAGAATTCCAAGCTTACAGTGCATAGCTTTTCATTTTACAAAATCAATAAAGCGTTCAAAATGAAATTTGCAGTACTGCCAACATCATGTATTTCACATTTTAGCAGTGATATCAAAATTATCAAATAATTGTTTTAATTTTTTCATCCTAACGTTAAAAAACTCATAAAATGAGAATTATTCCGTTGCAGTTGTTAAATGTTGTAACTAATGCCTATAAAGCATCATACATTACAGAAGCCTATAAAAGTCACTTTGAAAAATAAAATGAAATATTTTATCTTGTTAAAACGAGATAACTAACGTGTTAAAGCGGGATAATTATCTCGTTGTCGTTGTAGTGTGATTTCCTTCTGTTTTACGTTATAAAAGCCCCTACCTGGATGACAAATCGTAGAGAGAGCGAAGGAATCGATTGGAGAGTGTGGGTACCATTTAACGAAATGGAACTGCGAAACTTTTAATCCTTTATAAGATACGACGTTAATTGGTCCGAACAGGTAATGAAATATAATTGGTATGTATGTTGAAATACTATAAAAAATTGTTTGTTTATTCGTAGCTTTGAAGCTTGCATGCATCTAAAAAATAACGTGATGCTGAACTTTTGACGCTGTGTATATACATAATATGCATAGCATGCAAGCTTCAAAGCTACGAATAAACAAACAATTTTTTATGTATACATTATTTGTTGATTTTTATGATGGAATAATACATCTGTACATGTAAAAATCTCAATCAATTGATGGAAACATATAATATTGTTAAATTAAGACATCTAGCAATGCAGGAAACCAGCTCGACAAAATTACGAAATAAAATGTAATTTTAATTTTAACTCACCTAATTGTCTTGCTTGTTATACTATTGCTCACGGTTACGACTTTATGTTAAGGTGATAAGCCGAAAACTGTACTACATGTGTGAGAGGTTACAGCAACGAGGCCCGTTAGGGACGAGTACTTTCCCTCTCACACATATAGTACAGTTTGAGGCTTATCTCTAAATTAAAACACTATTCCTTTTGTATTGATAAAAATCTACGATACAAAGCATTCATCACGTATAAACCAGGTGGGTAGCATATGATGAAAATAACAGCAATGTGCATTCATCCATATCATTCTATTCACCACATGTCATACCAGACACAGGTAAAGCATGCACATTTTCACTAATATATTTATGAGTGCAGTCAACCTTACCAATGCATTCATCACATATAAACCTGGTGAACCTAAAATAGCCATAGTCACCCTTCTATAACGAATACTATTCATTTCTAAAATGTCTTCCGAGGATGGACATTGCCTTACTCCCCCAGGACAACGTCTTTACTGATGTTTACATGATAAGTGAAACATTATGATCTAGAAACTGAAAGGGGTTTACAATGTGTGATTTAGTGTTTTCTTGCATATTTGACAAAACAAAATGAAGAAAAAAGAAATGGATAGGGTAAAACTAATACTAGCTTTGCTTTACATTAAAGAAACTCGCCAACATAAAGAATTCAGAACAAACTGCATTTTAAAACATGATATATCAGTGTAGAGGGCCACGAAAAAGATTTTTGGCTACCTTAAAATTGAAAAAAATTGAAAAAAAAGAAAATGCTGAAAATATTAGGATATGACAAGGAATTCGATACAGGATATTTATTTGAGTGTTGGTAAACTAAGCAACATGTGAGAGTTGATTAACCCCAACTAAGAGTTTTTTAATACGAAAATCATTTCCATTGGATTAAAAGGAATACACTGAACTATTTCAATATACCTCTACTTTATTTACTCTTAGATCTATTACAATGTAAAATTCTCTCAATCCCTAAAAACCATGGCCTTACGCGACAGGATTATAGCGTATGAGAGAAATATATTTTTAGTCTAATCATAGCTTTTGTATGTATCGGCATATTAAAAAAGTTAAAGTATGGGATTGAGGGATATATCAACTTTCTGGTTTCCTTCGAACTTACCTATTTCCCTCGGCTTCGCCTCGTGAAAAAGACAAGTCTCGGGAAACCAGAAACTTGCTATATCCCTCAACCCCATACTTTAACTGTATACTAACAGACGTGGCTGATAGGAGCCTACATATTTGTCAGAGTGAATGTGGAAAAAAATGTTGAAATCCAAATGATCAAAGAATACCCAATGTTGTATATATGTATGTGCAACATGGAACACGCTCGTGTGCATGCTTTGCTGCAGAAGGCATGACAGTGTGCTATCAAGCCTCGGCAAGCCTCGGGTTTTACTACATTTTGAGACCCTCGGGTAGAATACCCTTATCCTTCATATCCACACATGAAAGAGTGCTATAGTATTGGACGAGGCGATGTCGAGACCAAATATAGCTTCATGGTCCAAAATATTTCCTTATCATCTCTGTTGTACTATATATCGACCAACATGTATTGACCTTGGCCTATTATTTAACTAATTTAAATAGTAGGTCATATTTTATAGTTTAAGTATGTACAGACATAAGTCTGAGAGCTCTTCGTTCTTGAAAGTGACATTCTAATTTTTTGCTCAAACAATCTAATGACATAGTTACGTACATGGTACTTCAGAAAGCGCAAATTATTCCCTTATCGCCATTGTATTTACTTCGCGAACAAACTGCATGTCAGATATATTTGTTTATGGTACCATGTTGCTTAACGTTACCTCACAATCAACCATGACGTCATCAAAACAAATGCAATATCAGTAGACTGATTCAAGTACCATGTGACACTTAATAATGTTTGTGCGGGAATATTGTTTCTATTGGCGATGAAATGGCGTCAAAAGACGATATCCCGTGCTAACGTCATTTCACCGGGAATTAAATTACAGAGTTACTTTTCATCATCACTAGATATACTAGTGCTGCACAAAAAATATTGGCTATTGCGTAAATTTGCCAGAAATGGGATTCGTATACTTATGGACGTATATATGTCTTTCGAAAAAAATCATGCTTCAAAATGTAGTAAAAAATGAAGAAAAAAAAAAGAAAATCAAAAATATTTCCGCATGCATAAGTTTAAATATGCATTTTAGACTTGAAGTGAATGTACGAACCAAAATAAGAAGGAGTTTTAATGGTTGTATATATTATACGCAATATCCAGGTATACATCTACTTTAAAATCTTACTCTAAGGTATTAGAATAAAAGTTTCATGGAGAAGACGTTTTTAAAAAGTCCAAAACACAATAAAGGTTTTGCATTGCATCTTAATAATCTTAAAGACAAATCACGCTAAATTTATGATTCGATGATTCACAAGAAAGCTAACAGAACCATTGTGATATTTATTGTTCTCTTTAGTGCCACTACATCGAGTAATTGTCTCTTTTTTTGCTCATGTATGATATAACTGTTTGCATTATATCGCTTCATTTTCTGAGAGTTATTACACCTCAGTACGCTCCCATTAAACTCAAATGAATGTAAACAAGTAGTTAATTACTTATTGATATGTCGTGGATACCACCATGTGATTTCTCATTTGAAATTCTATAAATTGATGCCATGTTAGTAGGATCATGTGGTTTTATAATTCTAAAACAATCGATTAACAATAATCCTGCAGTTTCTTTCTCCACTCGGATGTAACATTGGTTTTCTCTCATACCGGGTGTAATGCATTCATCTTATATGAGACTTTAGTACACAACGTGATTTTTTCATTAGTTCAGTCCCCAGGCATTATTTAGCCATATTCCCGGGACTATGTTTTCCCACAGGACTATGGTTTGGCGCGCTTTTTGTTACGTTCGTCATGTTGACGAGATGACGTCACCGTCGCTATTTGCGTTCAAGCTGTGTGCGGATGGCGTTTTACAAAACACAAATGTCACGGTTTGGAAACTTGAATGCCAAAAATTTACAAAAAAAAAAAAAAAAAGGACAAGCAACTAAATATGCATAGATTTCTGCCTAGCAAAATGTATGAACGCCTCTGACCATGACATTTCTACCATAACGTTAACGTTAGACGTGACCGCACTCGTTTTTAAAAAAGATTGTTATTGCTGATCAGATCGTTCATAGGTTAATTGTTTGTCCTATCATTTAATTATTTTCTTCAATCCGTTATGTACTAAAAGCATTACCTTCTTTTGAGGGCACTATGGTCTTATAGTGTTGTCTTGTGATGGCATAGTACCCTTGCCTCCGGCTCGGGTATTATGCCATCTCCCGATAAAACTATTAGACCATTAAATGATGAATTAAGGGTATTAAAATGAAAGTAAATGTGGCAATGTGTAGTTTTCTTTAGCATTTTAAGTATGTTAAACCTTTACATATACAATACAGTGTAATAAATCATTAATGTCATACTTTATAATCATCGAATATAGCCTATTATAGAATGGAATTAATGACTACATTAATGTCACAAACATAATACTAAGTACACTATATATGAAAATTCGGGAATTGGTGATCACTGAGAGTAGATAAGCAGTTTAATGTGATTTGCTTCAATGATCATACAATGTCTTTCATTTGTGAACTATACTGTTGATATTTGTTTTGTTTTTTCATTATTTTTTCCATACAAATACAAACTCATAAACCCCTATTGATAATTTTTTTGAAACATCGTCAACACTCTGAGGGGTCGACTGTCAGAAAAAACCGAAGTTTGTAGAAAAAATTATAGTGCTGTTGCCCAAACATGAACGGTACAAGCAGCAAATGAATATGAGTAGACCGATGTGTCTGTAAATAGACAATAAAGCAAAATCAACAAACAGCTCGCGCGCCAATCCCTCTCACATGACGAAATCAATAGGAAATTCCCATCAGACACCTGACTTCATATTCCCGTCTATCTGTGAGTCATAGAAGTATACTTGTCACAATCAACTGAGGGAGGAGACGCTCCGAAGCTATATAAGCGGACTATGCCTTCCAGAATGTTGTCACTACAACGACGTACATTGCAATTGATCTCTAACAGATGAACTTTTTATTATTGAACGTTTTATTATCACTTTATTTTGCTGTGAGACAGATATTAATGACATAACAATTCCACATGCGCTTTTGATACTTATACTTTGTCACTTATTACTTGCAATTCCGTTTCTGCAAAGTACAGAGTTTCCTCCCTTGGGGTACGTATTCATTGTGACATCAATTTGCAATATTTCTCAGATTATTTGTCCAGATATCGTACAGGATTTCAAACCTACGAAGTCTATTTGGGATTCTTTTAGAATGCCAATCACAAGGATTCACCAGATTAAGACATCAGACATGACCGATGACAGGGAATCGGCTGACACAACAGAGAGTCGTATAAAGAGGCTTTTTACTCCTTTACTCTTTAACATGAAAGTTGGAGGCATTTTTATTGATAAAACGACTAAAACAGGGAAAGTACCATACGCAGTGAAATGGTTTTATTGCATATTTCTTTCTGTGACATTTGTGCTGGACACTGCAAGATATTTTTACGTTTATAAAGACTTGGAACTTCTACAACTGTCCAACAGATCTGCGGGGATATTTGCTCTGACAGTGTTTTTTGCAGTCGGACCGATATGGGTGATAGGATTTTTACATTTAAATACAAGTCATATACCTGGCATTTTGACAGAACTGTACTTGTACGAGGAACGTTATGAGTGGAAAATGGATCAAGAATACCTTAAAAAATTCAAACGAAAAGTATATTTCTCGTTGGCGTTGGGTTGTCTTTCCAACTCGGTAGGCATCGGAGCATTATTAGTTTTCCTTCCAGAACAGACAATTCTCATGACAGTGCTTGTAGGTTTTCCATATAGCAATGTCAAAGAAAAATTAATTCCAATTATCTTTCTCGGTGTAAAGAATATCTTTCTTACATTTGCTATGACCGGTCTTAACGCGTTAGTGCATGAACTAATGAGGCTAATTGGAAAAGAATATTCGGAGGTAGCCAACAAAGTAAAAAGCTTAGCCGAAGCTAACAAGACTGAAGAAATTGAGGAGGGAATTGAACACTACCGGAAGCAGCATGAGTGCTTATCATACATACTACAGCTCTCAAATCCTATTCTACGATTCGGTGTGTTAGTTACGTATTCGAGCGGAATTCCGGTGATGTGTTTCCTTTTATATGGCATGGCACAAAGCGGCATTGAAACCATTGATTTGATAGTTCTACTGGAGTTTGTGTTCTTCTCTCTGGTAGGTCTTCTGTATTTCACGTTAATGGGAGCAAGTCTAAGCAATAAGGTAAGTAAACTATACAGAAATTCATGTTTTTTATAAGAAAAAGTTCATAATATTTTGTAGGATAAAGAACTATCAGCTTTCATTTTTAAAGTTTAAAGGGTTCCAGTAGAGAAATTCTCCACGCGCATGACTTCGGTTCTTATTGTTTGAACCCGCTTGATAAGTCATAGGAAATATATACCCATAATAAGCTAAGAAAGGAAATCTTGAGATCGCCGAAGAAAATAGTTCTGAGGTTGTCCTAATACAAAGAGAAAAAAAAGATGTGTTTCGCTTTTGTTTATTTTGATAAGTAGTTTTAGTTTGTTGCAGTCCTAGTTTTCCACTATGGTTAATATAAACATTTTTTTTTATTTCCAAACTCTCTTAAATATAACTTATATTTCAGGCTCACGAAGTTAAAGATGTGCTGTTTCAATTTGATTTAAAGAACCTTTCAGAGAAAACTATCAGACAGGTAAGCATGACGACTGGCATAGTGATCATCTATACTGCACACGACACATCACCGTAAAGATGATAGTTTAGCGGTGATATCATTTAGTACTTTTTGCGCAATATTGTTGCGCTAAAATCTAACTATTCCCTGTTTTCATAAAATCTAACTACATATAAATAGTGTGATGTTGTTGTTCTAAAACAATCGCTTTAATGGTACAATGTCAGTCGTGCCTTCCTTAATATCAGTATGGAAGAATATATATGAAAATTTGGCCGGCTTTGTTCATTAGCCTGTATAGACACATTAACTATGTTTTTAACTAGTATAGTAATTGTGTTTTCAATAGATATATAATTAATGATGAAAGATGAAATAGTTTGTTATGTTTGGATCATTAAAACTTTTATTTCATTCCTCAACAAATAATGATAATATATTAAAAAAAAAAAAATTGCATCGTTTGAATACTGTAACAGCCTAATGTTAATATGAATATCATACACTATATGTATCTCTTAATTGTCTTCTGACTTTCTGATATACCTCAAAGCCTTCATCGTATTCCCAACTTTCCTATAAAACATCGACATCATGATCACAATCATCACTTTTTTACTATTAGTATACCCCACCCAGAGAAATGTGTACCTTTCATCATATTAATTGCATGGTATTTAGTTTGACAACGTTACATACTATAATCCAATATTTCATAGCTTCAGATCTTTATCTCACGAGTGAATGGACCTCCCATCGGGATAAATGTTTACGACATGTTCACTGTAGATGGATCGAGTTTACTGATGGTAAGTGTACATGTATAAATGGATATATACAGATTTACTATTATGGCTCACAAGAAACACGTTCATACGAATTCAAGTAATTTAGATCAATTACAATGTTCAATTATTACATGACAAAAGCTTGCCTTCGAAATTATGGATATTTTAGGTTCAAAGAAGTTAAGATCAATAGAAAAAGTATCATTGACATAAGTTAAAATATCAATTGTCAAGAGAAATCAGCTTTAGAGCATAGAGCTTAACATAATAATTCATTTCTTAGTTTTACATAAAAAAATTACAGAACAAAATTGTGTACATCATAACACAATTTCTTTTGTTTTCAGCTATTTGGGACCATCCTTACGTATTCCATTGTAATCTTCCAGACGACCGGGCCAATCGTCTGCAACAATACTAATACTTCTGTTGGAATATCATCAACCAACATAACAATGTGACGTCACTGTCCATATTTAATACTGATACTTCTGTTGAAATATCATCAACCAACATAAAAATGTGATGTCACTGTTTATATCTGATATTAATGCTTCTGTTGGAATATAATCAAGCAATATAACAATGTATTTGCACTGTTCATATAAAATACAGCGTCACATAGCGTATAAAAATAGCCCATGTCTGAAAAAACGTGGTATTGGTCTAAGAATGAGTGTCTTGAGAAACAAGTTTGCAAATGACTGATTTAGACGATATATTCAACAAGCAAAATGTTGTGACGATAGATATTTCATTCATCCCGGACAGCGATATCCACATTATAACCAGTGCGAGATTAACAATAATAGTAGCTTGATGTTACGACAACAATATACAAACGTCAAAACGACATTGATGACGACATTTCATTCAGATCTCTTTTTTTTAATATTGTACCCTGCATTTGTTTTAGTTTTTGTAAAACACTAAAAGCAAAGACTAAAACGAGTGTTAGTAATGGTAATGGTTACAAATTGCAAAGTTTTAAAATACGATGAATTTCTCGTTCGCGAAATACGTGTAGGTTAGGAAAAATACATTAAGCATTTCAATATTTAGAAGGCATTAAGGAAGTTGATGATAATTTGTTTTTTTAGAAGTTCCATCACCTTCTCTAAGTACATAATTGCCTTGTCATATAACGACCCATCTATAATTTGATTTTTAAAACGTAATGACTGTGATTAATGGCGGTTTGTTTACCTATGTTTCTATGGTTACTATTGGCGTGTCGATAACTGCCGAGTCACTGACCAGGAGTTGTACTATTGTTGCTGAAGATTAATGTAAACAGACCGCTCTACGACTGTGGTACGCTTTTACAGCTCCCCGTCATAAAGTAATTTTGACGAGTTTGTGTGCACATATCAGATGTACAATAAATGCATTAATGACCTATGAAGTTAAACAAGCATGTCGTCTGCAAATAATCACGGGCGAAATGTAATGGAATATTGCTTGGACTGATAACGATGATGATATCGGTTGATAGTGTTATCAGCTTCATTAGTCGTTTATGTACATAGACAGCATAAAATTCTGTTTTAATGGTTTTTCCCCGCTAAATAACCAATCTGCGACTCTACATCTGTTAAAAGCACTTGTTTCACAGCCAGCTATATTGTTTTGTCTCATTGTCGATTATGATGTCGCTCTAAATGAGATATGTCTTTAATTTGATGTTGCGATTGGTATAATAGCGTGGAAGTTTCATGTATGCGACATGGGCCATGGGCCACATGATATTATAAGTTAATGCCCTTATACGGAATAGTATTTTTTTCCGTAATAGGTGGCTAACAATTATTCAGTCTAAGCCCTTTGAACTAGTACTAGCTATATCGGTTTATCCTCGCTTTTGATGGTGTCGACAGCGTTAGTTTTTATAGTTTTTGTTTTTATGAGTGTCGTCTGCTCAAAACGTTTGATGACCACCATCATGTTAACATTACATTATGGTCATTATGGTAAAACTAAATCTCATCATTATTACATATCCTACTACCTAATATGATTACATGTATTGCATCTTGGATATCAGGTGTCGTCATTTTGACCAACAAAAATACATGATTCATGCCTAATGCGGGATAATGAGCCATGTCGTATTTTTTGTAAACAAGAACGCCATTGGATCTAAAGATACAACTTTATATTCCACTCATCAGGAATATTTAAGGATTAAAAGTCTCTTTCTGGTGGTTCTATCGAGGATTAAGTTGAGTAGGGTATCGATATTTGGAATGGACCGCGAAGCGGTCCATGAAACAAATATCGATACCCTACTCAACTTTATCCTTCGATAGAACCACCAGAAGAGACTTTAATCCTTATATTTTGCAGTCTTAACTATTATTTTCATAGCTCAAAATTTACCCTTGATAGTGTTTATGGCATTTATAAGACTAAAATTGAATTATATCGTTTAGGTCCGACAGGTATTTGGAACAGCCACTCGAAGTGGCGGAAATTCCCGCCACTTTATCAATGAACATACAAATAAAATGAGTTCCGTCTGATGAAACATTTATCTGGGGTTTCCCGGTATGAAACTATAAATCGTTTTATTTATCTGTTTGTTAAAAACACCATGGTGCAAAGCACTTTGGTTTTAATCTTTTACTTCGTATGATTACACACGCTTACACAATTCATAACGTGGCAGGATATTTAACGTAGTTGTGACTCGGCGTCCGATTCAAACTGCCTGTGTCAAGGAGGTGTGACAAACAGAAAGTTTCTTCAATTTTGTGATAACTTGAGTTCTACTTTATCAGTTTGAAATTACTTGAATACACGGATGTTTACATAGTTCCATGTCATTATTTCCGGATTTTGGAGATTTTCAAATGTATCGGACGTCGTTTCGAGGAACATGTACAAACACAGGTAGGCCCACTAGGTAAAAGTTTACCGCTCTCAAAATGGTAGCTTATATTGATATTGTTGTTTCAATCACTTCAATAAATATTAGAGATATCTATTACAAGTATTGTAAAGCTATAATTGTAGGATTCCGTTTCATTGATATTTCGAAACACCCAAACGTACATTGTGTATGTAAGGCCTACTCTCTTCACAGTAGATAACGTACAGGACTTTTCTGTCCCCCGAGGCGAACAAAAATGCATTATCGTACTAGGTCGTTTTGGTTAAACTTATGCAACTCAAAGACTGATGTTGTCCTGACATATCTTATCCATTTGCGTACAACCAAAGCTGTTAAAAATACAAATAGGATGTAGATCTACATGTTGTAGCGAACAACACAGCCTCACCGACACACAACATGTAAACATTTACGACGTCATCGGAATGTGCAAAACTGTACATTGTACAACATTGTTTATTTATCATACGCACGGAAGCATTGCTCAAAGAGGTACGGTGGTAACATAAACAATGTAGCTTTTCTACATTTGTATTTACACACGTACATGTATATGTGTTCTAAAACCTATTTTGATACATGTACATGTTCATCGAACGTACGTTCGGTCCTGAAAATACCAAAAGTTTCTGATTTGGACCATCATAAATTCATCCGCGCGGCTCCAAATTACGCGTGACATACTCAATCTATCGAGAAATAAAGTTGAGTAGCCTTTGGTTGAAATCAACGGGGTTTATACTATCAATTCACCACTGACTGTAAATATATTGTAATAACTATCCTATTTTATACATTTTATTGTAAATAACTTCGCTGCTACTGAATTTCACGACTTCAATATCAATACAGATTCGCGAAGATTAAAGATGCTACATCGCTGATAAAATATGATATTTTTTTCTCCATCAAAACAGACAAATTAGTATTTTTTTCGGTATATAAAAATTATTTACTTTACATCATTTCTATCATTGAAAAGTATGAGCTTCGCTTATCACTTCAACATAAAAATATTCAAAATGATTAATTGTGTTCCGAAAACAAAGACCATGACACTATACGCTATATGGAATAGAGTACTGACTGCACATGCGGAAAAAAATTAAGCATCAGTTATTGTTCAAATAATGAATATCGTTTATGCTCCGTCGGCTGTGAAGCATCTTTAACGTGGCTATAAACCTTTTATGGAAATTCCTACCAATACATTTTACATATAATTTACGTGGGTCGCGAAATTCACGAAAGTAATTTGCACGCAAAAGTAAGTCTGTGTATAGTATGTTTAAGGAGAAAAACAATCCCCAAAAGCAAATGTTTCGTAAGGTTTCAAAACGAATATGTCTTAGTTAAATGTTCTGAAAGTAACAAGCGTTGTTTAAGTCGGTCTCCAAAGTGTGGTGGATGTGCGATGTAAGCAGGAAACAACCAATTAAATGAGAAATATATCTGTAGAAGATTGAATTTTTCAAAGCAAAATGCATCTTATTAAAATGGTTACCCTGATTGCAGATTGAGCTGAAGGACTTAATATCTTCGTATGCTTTCAAGTGTTATATAAAAACCTAGACATTAGTTGGAGAACACACAATTGATAACTATTATTTACTCAGCTGTTCTAATAATACATTACGAAACTTTAACACTGTGGTCTATGTAAAAACATTTAGTTGTTTGGTCTCTACAGACCCGGGATTGTGTGCAAATTTCAGGTAGCTTGGACTTGTTATTTATCATAGAGCAATATTACTAAAATTTGGCTTCTTTTTATTTTGTTTTGTGATTTATCGAAGCCAGTCACTCAAAAATATGGTAACCTAATGCACACTACCAAGAGCGAGAACTTACCGACCGTAAACGATGGATTGGCTTTGGATTTATTTTGTTCCCAATAAAAGTAAATTGTAGACGTCATCTATGTGTTTAACTTGCATGCCTGTGTGTTTTCCGCCGTGTATGTGTATGTTTTCTGATAATAGCATGGGTCAATGAATGCTACAATTAAAGCTTGTCAATCATTCGATGACATTAAACTTTTAGCGAACAAACAACTGCCCCGCTTCTTTTTTTTTTGGAAACGCTGCAAGAGAGAGTCAGTGAACTGTCCTATAAGAATAGGCGTTCAGTAAGTAATTAGAAAAATTTGAAAAATACCATATATATGATTAAGTAACAACTTATTATGAAAGAATATCCTTTGCATCTTTTATACAACGCCCTTTACTTAAAACTCCAAAGAATAATTAATTATTGACATGACCTATTCGTTGTTTGGTACAAAAATATAAAGATATGATTTAGTCCGTTTGATATTGTTATATCACTTACGATACTATTCCACTTAACACAGTTTTCTAAAACAATGTGAAACGTAAAGCATGGACCAACCACCATCCTGTAAAGTAACTACAAAGATGCAATGACAACACTATCTGCAGCCATTATCAGATGTCTATTACCCACTATCCCTAATACAAAATCTAATGATTCACAAACATTTGATATAGACATCAGAGCGGAACTAAACAACCAAAAATGCCTCGAGGACATCAGATTTAAATTCATTAAAGTATTTGCTGATTAGGAGATACATTCTTACTAGAAAGACGACTGATGTCTCAATCCGAAAACCAAAATATAGAAGACGACTCGGAATTTAACCTGCAGTCCCTATTGCATAATCTTAAAAGGCGACTAAATTTAGGATCTTATCTTTTCTCTTCTTCTTCCTAACTGACTTTATCTTTTTCTAATGCCTCCCTTGGTACCGCCTCGCTTTAGCATTGAGTTGAGTGTTCGCCCCTGTGAGGAAGGCTCTGGGTTCTGTTCCTGGCCGAGACACACCAAAGTCTATAAAAGTGGTAGTTTCTGCACTACATGTACTTAGCGCTCAGCATACAGGGAGTGGGACGACTGGTTCGCTCGTTGTCAGTATAAAGTGACCGGGTGGGGTGTGTTGCTTGGTGTCTTCGGCAGCAGGCTTCACTGAAATAGCATTATAAAAAGGGCAACAGTTCCACTATACAAGAAGACACAACACGTATACCGTAATCTCCCAAAACACGCACCTCGCACTTCATACACGCTACACACTGCATCCATGGGAGGCCGTCCTTACATGACCCTGGCTGTTAATAGGACGTTAAATTGATCAAACAAACAAACAAACTCACTAGTCAACAGCTTCAGATCATTCCTACTGTGTAAACAGATAGTGATAATCTTGCAAAAAATTAAGTCTATGCTTGTAAAACCGCAGGACTTTATTGAAATATTATCACTTGAGCAAATGCATGTCTAAAACTACGTGAAAAGGGGCATAACTGTTATAAAAACATTCATATGAATAAATTCCAACATTTGATATTGTTTTTTTAATTGTCGATGGCACATTAACGCTAAATAGACAGTAAGTGCTTATAAATAAATGGTAAAATGTATCAAATAAACAACATCAAGTTGCTACATTAAGATATTAATGTCTTTGTCTTTCTTCTTCTCTTTTAAGGTTTATTTTTTCCCACCAAATAGCGCAAATACACAGATACAGCTTTCTGTCACGGAATTCGACTGAAAAACCATTAAAATTCGAAAAGCTATCAAGCGAGGAAATTTTCATTATCAATCATTTATTGATTTTATATACAGAACATCAAAAGGTTTAGAGATCACGCTACGCGAATTCAAGTCCTTTCCAAATTATTGATTAACATAACATAACATAACATATCGATTAATATGTAAACTGAAGACGTCTGTGGAAGGCTTTGCGACAAAGTATTATTTTTTTCTATTTTCTTTCGTTTGAATGAACCCTGGTAAATAACCGTTGCATTTTTACATACACATATACATGTATATCTATACAATACTTGTATTACTAAATTAGTTGTCACTTAACACTGTCAGTATTGTCGTGTTAAATAAAAAATGTACATTACCCAGGGCAGTTTACATCAAGGTGAACATTATTTCGCCATGCATGCAAGGTAATCCTTGAGCGTTCTCTTTAGGAGTTACAATATCTACAGCAATGAAATAAAGTTTGTTTGTGTGCGTCTAATGATGATACTGATAAATTGGACTAAATATCAAAAGACAACACAAACCTATTATGGATCAAAGTTATACATGATAACATGATACAGCACACTTTGACACTGCTGACATGGGTGTCTTTCATGTTAATGCTTAGACATAATACTAATGAAAAGTTTTATCTGAGTGGTAGTTTCTTTTTAGTACTCAGCATTAACAGAATGGGACGACTGGTTTTCCCGTAGCTAGTATAATGTAACTTGGCGAAGTGTGCCTGTTTGCTGTCTTATATTACAAGAAGACACAACACGGATACACTGCAGTCTCCCAGAACACGCTCCATGCAAATATACTTGCAACATGTCATATTCATGGGAGACCGTCATTAAATGACCCTGGATGTTAAGAGGATTTTATGTAATCAAACAAACAAACACTGAGCGTAAATACGCGTAAATCCATCTTTTAATATATCTATTTAATCTGTTTTGTCGTTTTAGGCAGGAATATCCCATAATCAATTTGATTGGTGGAAAATCATTTTTACTTTTAGGTAGGATTTTAACGATATTTCGCAGTCATGCTGAATAAAATGTTAGCGAAAAAAATGTATTGTAGTCCGAGTGGATTAAATTCATTGAACAGCAGGTTAAAACAACAACAACAGACAAAAGACCTTTAAAATGACAACAAAATATGTCAATATAAATATTCACATTTTTTTACATAGAAAATTTAAATGTCATTTTTTTACCTAAGTACCCAGTTGGTCATTGAAGTGGATACATCATTACACTTTACTCGTTCAACAGGCATTAATGTATCTTAATCAATCTCATCTATTTTGGTCACTCTTTGAAAGTTGTTGTAAACATTTCTTAATGGCATTGAAGTAGAGCAGCATATGTGACGTCTTAATTCCTAATGGAATAGGCTAAAACATCCATCGTTTAACGTTTCTCTTGATGTCTTCCATTTAACAAAGATGGTACAAAGGCATATAATGTGCGTGGCCCCATTAGTAGACGAAGAGTACCCTTTTTCACTACAATCTTATTAGGACTCTTTTATCAAAGAGAGGTCTGGTTTTTCTGACAGGTCTTAATTGTTACATAATATTATTTGACACAGAGATTAATGTTTTCAGAAAATGACGTCAGTTTTACTAACAAGCAACATCTTCATTGAAGAGAAGATAACTCTGTCATATGTACTGACACAATATGTTTAGTTGTCAATTGTGTTTATCTACAAAGAAAAAAAAGATGTCAGACCAAAAATGAAGAAAACAATTCTCTGAAAAAAAAATCAATAAAGCTATTAAAATACAACTTGCATACCATCTTTTTCGTGAATTAGGTTTAATTGTATGCATGGCCATGTAAAGGTCGATATTTTTGATATCCAACATAGATCGATTGAAAATGTTTTATTGATAAGGATCGCATCATAATACGGACAAATGTGTCATGTCAAATTCTGAACGTAGCAAAGGACATTGCTAAGGGTATGCTTTATTTAGCCTCTGCAAAATTAATGATTTCATTTGACATTTGATCAAAGTTGAGATCGTTGTACATTAATTTTCATGATCTCGTAAATAAGTATTGCATTAAGACACGTTTGATAATTCCTATATCATGGACATTTGCGTAAGATGTTTATATATCCGAGAAATAAACATTTGATATACAAATACCTGTTTTCGCATTAGCATACGTAACAAGCTGTTTACATAATTATAACTGGTTTGTTTAGACAACAATCAATAATGACCAATACCAATATCAAAAGGGAATATTATTAATTAGATATTTACCGTAGGTAATTATAACAAGGTAAGCGCAACATGGGTATAACATACCTGATATGGATGGATATTGACATATAATGGTTACTATGGTGAATTTACTTAAGCTATCACGTGATGTACGTTTATATGTAACATAAAACAGCTTCAAATATCACAAGATTATTAATGTACTTGTAATTAAGTATGACATACCCATGAGAATCATTTTATAGTTGTTCAGTAAAAGTTTGATGACAAACTGTAACTAAACACGATGAAAGGGCACAGCTTAATAAACCTGTCTCCCCTGTGGTCGAGTTTAATTACCGAGGAATCAATGAAGGTTAAACTGTAATTTGTTGATGAAATAAACAGTCAGCTATTAAATGAACTAGTCGGAGAGTTGTTGTTGCTTCACGGGAATACGTATGTAATGGTTCAGCCTCCGGGTAAACGCAATAGGTCGATACCTCGCTCTCAATCTAGATCCGATCAATTGGTTTCGTATCAATGGAGAGGATCGTTTCGTATCAATTGGAAGGATCATTTTGCTAACATGAAATAACTTTTTACTGGTGACTTAATCAGATGAAAAAGGAAATGAGGTACTATTTGTGTGGAGAGAGACATTTTTGTTTGTAAAATCTTCTATTTAAAAATCGATAGTATATACGTCTATGTAAAAAATATCCAGTACGTTCTAACGAGTTAAAACAAATGTTGCGTGATGAAACTCAGCGACCGTCGTTTGCATCGCGTAAATGAACGTGCTATGTTCCATTCCATCACAGATAAGGAGAAACAGTGACAATGTGATATTTCTAAATGACTATTAGATTACCCATGGAAGTTTTACATGAAAATTGGAGTGTTAGAATAAGACCCGTAACTAGATGAAGAAGACCAAGCGTGTTGGATACAATACATTATCCAAGATTAGAGAATTATACTGAATGACAGATGAAAGGATATTGGGATTTACAGCAATGAAGCGTTTTGTTGTTTTGACATGGCTATAGAATTAAATTGAAGAAACGATGGTTGTTTACTCGAGTATTAAATATCACGTTTTGTACCGGAGTCGTACAGACAAAAAGAAAATCACACAATATAATTGAAGGACGACACCCAAACCGTTAAATATCAAATATTTGTTATTGAATCGTACGAACAAAAACGAGTGGAAAGTATTCAGCATTAACAATACCAAATACATTGTCTATCTAGATACAAATGTACTTCAAAATTGAAGTGCGTGTGATTGAAATGCTATTAAAATTAATTTTTAATAAATCATTATATATTACTGTGTTGTAATGACGATGAGGCCGTTTGGTTATTCTTACCGACAGATATTCTACCTTCCCTGGAAGTCACATCTCATCAAGTATTGACATCCGATATGTTTAAATGAATAATTAATTCATTTTTATTGATGTGCTGGATGTATACTACAAATATTTGAAGTATTACCTATATAAGCTAAGACTGCGTTGGTGATTCGCCTGCGTGATTTCAACAGTAAACATGGACGCTGTTGTAACTGTGGTTGTGTTGTGGATAAGTGTTTTCTCGTCATCAGATGGATCGACAGTCTTAGATATAGGTAAGTAATTGAGTAGCTTTACACTTGGTAAGTAGTAATTGTATTCAATCATCCACTATAATAAACAACACAATTATGTAAATGCATTTCCCTGCGACAAAGATAATGCAACTGCGAATATAGGTAAGTGTTATTTTTATAATGTGGAAACTGTTAAAAACGTTGCTATTAAACGTTCTATCAACATGTATGTTCCTATGGAAAGAACCTTATTGTATGATAGTTGTAATAAACTCTCTTTCGCGGTTACATATTTTTCGCGAAGATAAACATTTGCGTATTTTAAATTATATGACTATAAATTCCTATCGGTATCAATGATGTGTAAGATCATGAAAAAAATCTTGCGAGAAACTATTTGGATCGCGAAATTCGCGAAATTATATCATACACGAAAGAAAATTGGTTTACAGTACTTAGTCCTTGGGAGAAATATTCACGCAGTGTCAATTATACAATATCTATAAGTTGAAATTTTGCCCCACCCTACCCGCCTCAATACCTTCAACAGCAACTTTATCATCAATATTCTTAATGTTCAATTTGTCCTGCTAAGGAGAACACATCTGACCTACACAATTGCTAATAAGGAACTGCTGAAACCTAAAATTACATTAACACATAACAGGGAAGGAAAATGCGGTGTAAAGACTTGTTGGAAATCAACACATTTTCGCGTATTTTGCAGGCGAGTGGAAATCGCGAAAAAGATCTTCGCTGATTTTTTTTTCTTACACAAGTGAAAAGGAAAAATAGAGTCTAGATCGCAAAAATAATTCGTCGTAATAGGTCGTTCTGTAGCAAACATCTATTACGATAGTATATTGCACAAATAAACCAAGGGCATGGCAAGCAATCAGGATTTAATGACCATTCACGGCTCTGGACATGTCTACGAGCGAGACAATTATTAACTTAATTTTTTCTTATTATACTGTATTATGCATAAGAAGAGGACTAACTTTCTATTACTGACGGATCTAAGAAAATGTTAATATTATCTCATATTAAGATTATTTAGATGTTTCAATATTAATATTTAGCTTTAATTATCACATTATATATATATGTATTCTGACCTTTTGCTGTATCAATTCAAAGATATATATATGAAACCCATTATTAAACATACAAAATAAGCATGGTTGTTATAAAGTAATGGAAGAAATGGATAAACGCTTAGGAAGGTGATGATTATTCTCAACCTATTTTTGTTCGAAAATGAAAATCATACGTGCAAATACCTTGATTTAGTTATTTTCTGTTTCTACCATCGTCTGTATACATTTATGTGATATAATGTCCTTAAAGATGGTTAAAATGAAAGTTTCAAAATTACTTTTTGCTTTAATTACACATGTATCGTGCATATCAAACATAAGTGAGACATCCATCCTAAGTAATCTTACCCTCAAAAGAACATAATCAATCCAGTTCTATATTTCCCCTATTATTCTCTTTTTGAAAACGATAATATTGGCATACACTATCAAAATGAAGTGAATAAACTTCAATATGCAGCCCTGGGTATTACTATACGAAACAAATAATATTAACGAGGTCAGTTAATACTTTCTTCTGAACACGACGAATAATACTACATACTTATTGCATCTACCGTCGTAACAGAGTACGTACGTAATCAACTGTTCTATTAATGTTTTATTCAGGAACAACCTATACTTGTGATCAATGATTAGTTCCTGTTTTCGTATATTGGAACGTTCAGAATCAGAAGAAAAACATGTTAACTATTCCCAGTATTATCATGGGAATAGTTTTTTTATTGATCTGAGACCTGTGATAGATATCATTGCTAGTCGACGCACCTAACAAATACCTTCACACACGTGTTAAATAATAAATATCGTAAAATTAAAAGGAAGTCCAATAAGACAATCATTCGAGCTATATACATAATTAATGAACCATCAAAGGCTAGAAACCAGTATCTGCTGATTACACTGGTAACCTATTATTATCGACTGCAACGATGATTATGGTGAAAAAAGTACAAATGTGGTATGAATAGGACACATTTACAGATCACATCCAATAGAGGTAGGATATCTAACTTCAGGTTACCTAGTTTGGTTCTGAATGTGTTAAAGCTGACAATGCAATTTGAAGACATTCGTATTGTGATGAAAATGACCTCTGTATATTCACAGACACACAGGGGCCATCTGCAAACTATTTGAAAGAAAACGTTTGATATACAGACTACAGACCATTTGTAGCAAAACATTTCATATACAGGGATTATCTACAAACCATTTTAAAGAAAACATTCGGTATAAAGGGGACATCTGCAAACCATTTGAAAGAAAACATTTGATACACAGGGGTCATCTGCAAACCGTTTGAAAAAAACATTTGATATACAGGGGCCATCTGCGACCATTTGAAAGAAAACATTTGATATAAAGGGGACATCTGCAAACCATTTGAAAGAAAACATTTGATATACAGGTATCATCTGCAAACCATTTGTGGAAAAAAAACCATTTGATATACAGGGGCCATCTGGACACCATTTGAAAGAAAACATTTGATACACAGGGGTCGTCTGCAAACCGTTTGGAAAATAAACCCATTTGATATAAAAGGGTCATCTGCAAACCATTTAAAACAAAACATTTGATATACAGGGGTCATCTGCAAACCATTTGAAAGAAAATATGTTGATATACAAGGGACATCTGCAAACCATTTGAAAGAAAACATTTGATACACAGGGGCATCTGCAAACCATTTGCAAGAAAATATGTTGATATACAAGGGATATCTGCAAACCATTTGAAAAAAACACCATTTGATTTACAGGGGTCATCTGGACACCATTTGAAAGAAAACGTTTGGTATACAGGGGTCGTCTGTAAACCATTTGAAAGAAAACATTTGATATACAGGAGACAACTGCGAACCATTTTTTAAAAGAAAACCTTTAATATACCGGGGTCATCTGCAAACCATCTGAAAGAAAACATTTGATATACAGGGGCATCTGAAACCATATGAAAAAAAAATGATACACTGGTGACAACTGCAAACCGTTTATAAGGAACATTTGATAATAGGAGTCATATGCAAACCATTAGAAAGAACATAATATCTCAATATGAATGTTTTTACGTTTTCATTGTCGTCTTAAAGCAAGCATCATATGTCTAGCTTCAATGCAGAAAACAATTGGCTATGAAATACCTATTGTAAAAAAATATATTCTTATAAAAACCCCTTTATATGGAATGCCGCGGCAATCTGTAACATTATCGTTGAACTACATTGTACTTAGTTTGTAGGTACATATAATTACTGTTAGACTGTCGTAAAATAAATATTAAAAAGGAAATGTGCCTATCCCTTGTGACAACACCTTACAATAACGTTACTGGTGAAACAGAACCACTAGATAATGTAATTAAGTGTCAAGGACACGCCTGAGTGAGATACTATAAGTATAGGTATGTTGCAAAATTGTATAAGGCTGATATTTTTAATTAACAGTAAAGTCATGTTACCCACCGGAATTGTCAGTGTTTGTTTAAAATGTCATCCTTGTAATTCACCTGGTAAATGTATTTCGTGATCACCATGACATATTTAATGGTAAAGTTTTTTAGGAGCCATACACATATGAAAATACCCGAAATCAAGTGTTTCCGTAAATATCAACCCGTGTGACGACTCGATTTTATCTACAGTAGCTCAAAATAAAAAAATGAAAAATGGTACAAACTATGTCTAGAACAGAAATTAAAAAAAAAATTAATGTGCAGAAAAATATTAAATGATATGAATTGTTGACTTTTGCAATGAAGTTCAAAACAGGATTGAAAATATTCAGATATCAATTCAATGTCTACTGTTTTACCTGGATTGTCAATCTGGGTACTTACAGCCTGGTTAAAAAATGTGCATTCCTCACATGTGGCCAAAGGTGCTATTTATGGATATACGCGCAGAACAAAAATGTAGATCAACAAAGAAAATCGCGAATTAGACAAATAGACGCGATAGATAAGGAAAAAAACTGTGTCAATTTGGTTACATGGCGCTTAGTACATCCTTACTGATCAGTGACCAATTATTCTCAACCTCGTCATCGTGTGGATGGGAAGTATTTGTAAGACTACACATTAAACATTATCTTTTGGAAACCTGCTATCAAATCAGAAGATGACTTGATAGCGTATGTTGATAAACTGCTTCATATTGATCATCGTCTATACTTTATATACAGGATAAATGTAACTACACTCGAAACAACTGCTCAAAAGTGCAGCACGACAAGATATAATCCAGTCGTTGTTTTAACTGTACAACAAAGGTATATATGATGCATCCTGGTCTCTTTATTTCAGAAAACATTAAAATTAAACTAAAGGTAAAAAAATGTAGCATTTAAAATACGTCATTATTGAGTGATATTGTCAAGGTGTTGTGTTCATTTGCTAGAAAGTTTGATTACTTATATATTCCTTTGTTTATTTTGCAAAATTAATAATATAAAAAGGTAACAGATCAGTCATTACTAAGTCTGTTGATTGAGTATATTTACACTGATTATGTTGATTTGACGCTTTTCAATTGAATCCTGGTTACAAATTCACACAAAGAGAAAACACAATATAATATGGCTAAAAATCTCCCTCTTCATAGGTGTGATTACACAAGATTGTACCGGAAGTGATACATCCAATCAGACCTTGACCTCCACAACATCCTGGAATGATCAGCTGGACATACAGCTTCACTGGACATGTATTGATAACGGGGAAAGTTATACCATCCTTCGATCAGGTCAGTAGACTGCCCTAAATTATCTTTAGTCCACTTTGATTTGCTGCATATCCTCGATATTCCAGTGGTTACTATCACTGGCGATCAGGTCAGTAGATAGACTAGATTAAGCTTAACTCAAAAGATTCGGATAACGGTACACTGTATGATTTTGAACGTTGCTCTCTGAATATCTTCAAAGAAAATCTCTAGTTACCTGGGATTGGTCAGTATAACATGTTCCAGGGGTGGATACTACGACAGTGATAGTAACATCTGGAGTATCAACAATGATCTTAATGGCAGTGTTATAATAATATGTTGGTGGATTTGTGTACGTCAAATTAAGAACCGAGATAGGAATGAACGTGCTATGTTTATGAAATTGATGGAAACCATAACCAGAGAACAAAACATTAACCTATATTAAAAAGCTGGAAACTGACAATTTTGTGCTATAGTAATAATGTATACTGTATTTATATCTGCAGTAAAGGACTTTGGATACGAGAAAGTGGATCTGATCTTACTTACGGAGAGTCAGGGTGAGATAGATGTTTTATCCCAACAGTTTCCGGGTAGTGTTCCAGTGCTTAACCTTGGTGATGTCAAACCCTCAAAAGATGTTGTCAAAACAAGGGTCTCTCAGACCACGACATCATATAACGTTGATACCGAGCAGACACTGCAATGTCCATTGCCTTCCAACGTGAATAAAGAGTTACTTGCTCCTATCAAAAACGATTACAAACTGACTCTTCTGGGCTCAAATTTTCTCGCCGTCGTGCATCAACTTCAGTGGAAAGCGATCATCATTCTCTACGAAAAATCACTAGGTAAGACTAAAGCGGATACGATTTCTGATTTGTATAATGACAATTCAAGATGAATTTTACAACTGGGTTTTAATGGTGCAAGACCGTCGACGAATGGTATTATGTATCTAAAAAAGACAGGAAGAGACGAATTAGTATTTTTCTTCAGTAATAAAAGTTACCAGTACTTGCTTTACACTACTACTATCAATGAAAAATCTGAGATTCTTGTCAAAAATAACGGTACAATATTTGATGAGATACTTATGCAGACCACACAAGTATAACTAATTGTTTTAAATGCATAATTTGTGTTAATTATACATATACCTGGTATATATATATATATATATAAACAATTAAACATCAATTATTGCTAAAATGTTAAAAATTGGTTATGTTCTGCCGGCTGTGGAAATTTTTTAATGTATAATGAGAATAAAGAACATGATTTGAACTGAAAACAATGATTAACTTAAAATGAAAAAAAAAATCAACCTTTACTTTGCCCTTGACAATTAGTCGATCTGATTGAAATATAGATCATTCTAATACTAGTTTGTACTCTGTATATGGATATATACAGTATAACATAGTATATTACGAACGGTTGATTTATATTTTGAACGATATAAAACTCAACCAAATATTCTTTGTCATCGCAAAGTACATTTTAAAATATAAAAATTATTCTCAGGAAACGTTATTTTACCAACGTTTGCATGGTAGGTTATTTGATATACTTTCTAAATGACCTCTTGTTTTATACATTTTGTTCAATAGTTGGATGCTTCAATATATTATTATCTTTTTATAATGGGTAAGTTTAAATGTATTTACGGTATTAAACACTGAATTGCGCTAATTTGTATTCGCGCTAATACATTATAATATAATTATTTTTTCCGCATTTACGCTAAAATATGTACGTTTAAATCTTTCTGCAGTGTTTTACTTGGACCAGATGATGCGAACACTATCGGACAGTGGGGTGTTTATATGGTCCCACGAAATTGACGGGATGACTAAAAACCAGTTTTTTAATTTGCTTCAAAATATTGACGCCAAGAACAAAGACACAAACGTCAATATAACCATCATATCCTATAAAACTCTTGCGGACGACATTTTAACAATGGTAAGTTAAAAAAACACACACACACACACACACACACACACACACACACACACACACACACACACACACACACACACACAACACACACACACACACAGTTTGAAAATCGAAGTTCATAAGAAAATAAAAATTAATTCTAGAACCATTGGTTTTCGATGATATCTTCAATATTAGAATGATCGCTTCATAGTGAATAACAGGTTTCTGTTTACGTCTTATTAAGTGATATATTGAAACAGCTTTGAAAACCGAACAACATGATTTTTTCTTCATTTTGTGTTATTAAAATGATTTCATGGAGTGGACTGTTAGAGAAGCATGTGTGTTGTTTTAGATAACAGTATGATTTGAACATTAACAATTGTCACACTCTCCAAAAACAATTGCAATTAAAACAAACATTCAGGCGTTGAAATGACCAAATTTTCGAATACATGTATGGACTATCACTTTATATATAGGCTGGACAGTATGTCCATGAGAACAACAGACGCTCTTCAATGAGTCTGCGTTCCCTGTGGCTCGTCTTTCGATTAGATGACGACGATAATTTGGAAGGAATACGGAATCTGACGGAGGATATTGACAACGTAGCCGTAGTTACTCTCCCAAACTTTATAACGGATAGGGTTATCAGTGATGGGGTATGTAATTTATTTGTGCAATGTTTTATTTTGTGCAGTGTTTATTATTGACCAATATATCCAAAAGTCGAAGGAAATAACACCCATATCGAATATTTAATATTCGTTCCATTTTTAAAAAGAACAAAAATTGTTAAAAAATTGTTAAAGAGTAGTGAAAAGTAGTTTGAATGAAATATGAGCATGAACGTAATATGCGCGTTATATTAAATTTCAAAAAACGTTTTTTTGTGTGTTTGAAATTGTTTTAATGAGTCGAAATGAAACAAGATGGGATAGTTACATCACAATATTTACATAAAGAGTACATCGAAAAGCTCTGTGCACGTCAAAGGTATTAAAGTGCAAAATATCCTATCAAATTCACATATTAAGCTGAAGTATTAACGAACAATATTTGTTGGAGCTTCATTTATTTCCAACAAAATTTGGTAATTCAATATTACTTATGCTTAATACGATAATATGTAATACTCAGAACTTATCGATCGCATCTATATAACAACCACTTGCTAAATATGACAACTTTTTCTCAAATGTTCAATTTCAACACAATTAGCCGTCTACAAATAACTTGGCTATAATATACAAATGTGACTATAGATATTTAACTGCCTAAATACACTTTAACAAAGCTATGGAAATTTTCACACAATAGTGTTTCCTATAATATGATTAAAATAATGGTATTTATGTGAAGTGTCATTTTTGTCACACCTTAATTGAAAAATCGATAACATCTAACATAAAGTGTGTTACAGTGAACGGCTCATTGAATGTCACGCAAACTCATTGATCTTACTGTTACATGTACATTTAGTAATGCGTAACAAATGTTTGGTCTCTAATATAAACAAAATTATCGACGCAAACTTTTTTGGTAATGAATATGGGCTGTTATCTTTCATAGAATTTATATCATTTACCTCATGGTATCTGATTCTTTTGATAAAAAAAACCGAATTGATAAATAAATGAAAAATGACAATAAAAATGACAAAAAAACCCTTTTAGAAAGTTATTGCAAAAAGATGATTTTGTATTAAGTAAATAATGATTCGTGCATGCGATTTATCTTATTAATTGATTTATATTTTACAGAGGATAGACGTACTCCAACTCCTGAGGAAAACGGTGTACACACTTGGGTCTAACTCTACAATGATGACAATAAATCAAACGGACTTCATTCAAATTTTTATTGAACATCTGCAAGAGGTAATCTGTTAATTGTGTTTTGTTTTGAATTATAATTTGCTGTTTCTGCAACCAAACTTGATTCATTGGAAAATTAGTCTCCGTCATGTTGAATTCCCAAGAAGTAAATGATCAAGGTGCATTCTGCTAAAAAAATCGCATTTTGCATAAAGTAAACATCGCTGTTAATGACGTTTCTTTTCCTAAAAATAAACTACACGATATTTCAACTGATAAACATAAAATCACAATAATTTGAATTCATATTTGAAAAATACTGAAACCATTTCTGTTTGTTTTAAACTAATTACGCCAAATAATTTGATGCGCCTTCAACAATTACAATGAAAACTACCGAAGTGCGATGACACATAATACCTTAAGTTATGCTGATCAGAGATTTTTTGAAGAATGAGGGTATCTATTATTGCATGTACGTTCCAATAGAATTTGTCCAAACCGGTTCATGTCGTATCCAGATCCAAGTGTATTCCAACGTAATTGTATGGTAGTTCCCTTCCTAATTTATAGTATTTAGTATTTATAGTCCTAGTTTTACTGTTTAGATAAGCTTCACTGTATTTTATTTGCTGATAAGGTTATATTTTTTTCAGAATTTATGACGCGACAGTCATATAAAATTCGTAATGGTCAACAGCTGCTCACAAGAGAAATTATGACAGAATGTCTGACGAACAGACGCCATATTGGGCAAAACTAATCGCCCCACGATCTGTTTGTTTTTACAGCAGCAGCTACAGCGTTGCCATTGGTCGTCTGTTCAAACTCTCATGTTTACGTCAGAGGGCCGTAGTTGGAGTAGTGTTGGCTATGTATCTATCGGTGGACAAACGGCCTTCTTTGCCGAGATATTTCCAAATATGGCATTAGGCTTCAATGGTCGCAGATTCCATGTCACTACATTGGAGGTTAGTATCCACTAACACTTTTTGCTTATTAATTGTCCGATGTCCAAATAATCTTTATGAAAGGTCTTAATGTCCTCTACACAAATTGTAAATTTCATCTTACTGGGGTATTAGATTTTCCCCTGGGTAGGGCCTCAAATCAACTATAATTCATATAGTGTAAACACATTTATGAACTTTATTTACCCTATTTTAATAGACATTAAGTCAAATTTGATGGATTCAAGTCAAATTTGATGGATTCAAGTAATCTTGATTGAACACACTTGTATCACTTATTGGAAGTAGACTGTATTATAAACTGAGTGAACGTGATGTTATTGCCTATGTAATAAGTGATGAATGTGGGCTATGTGAAGTGGTGTGGTGAGTGAAAATCCCCCTGCCCCCTCCCTTCCTGTGTGAGGACCTTTGTTATATTTTTGAAGGCTGACACCATTTTCATCATCACGACGTTATGATCACTTCAGATACTTTAAAGAAATATTGTACAAAACTGTAAAATAATAGATAATTAAATAAATCGCATTTTCATTATCTTCATAATGCTACGATATAATTCGTTTACGCTTTTATTGATAAATAAATTGTACTTTCAGTGGGCACCTTTTGTTATGGCCTTACCAAACAACACATACACTGGTCTTTGTTTTGACCTCCTTGACCATATGGCTGCCAGCCTGAACTTCACGTAAGGAAACAACTTCGATTGTTTATCTCTATTGTCACGTAACGATCTAATAAAAAAATAACGATAACCAAGAAAAAGGTTATATTGTTTAATTGTACAAAGCTATAGATCCGAGTTCCGATAACCGCTTACTGCACACTAGTCTTGATTCCTTAATTATGAAACATCTAGGACCAAGGTTTTCCATTATTACTACTTCAACTGATGTATCTGATACATTCTAGATATTCCAGGGGATGTTATCACTGCCGTTATATCAACCCCTGGTATATGTCATAGCAACACTGAAGATTATGCGTATGACAACTAAATTGATAAATCTAATAAAGATACATAGTATTCCTTTGAAGTTGAGCGTCGCTCTCTGTATTTTCAAAAGATGCCACTGCAGACCTTTGATTGATAAGGTTGTTCCTCTTGAAATGCCTTCAGGTTCGCTATGACATGGCATGTTGGTATGTATATTATGACAGTGATAGTAATCCCTATAGTGTATCGATGAATTACTTAATATAATCCATTGTTGAGGTGACTTTTTAATTGGTTTAGGTATGACGTGACAAACCCTGAAGATGGCCAATGGGGCGTACTCAACTCCAACGGAACTTGGACCGGCTTGGTCGGCCAATTAGAAAGATGGGTTTGTAGTAACTTTAGTTAGTATATTCATTTTCACGTATTCATGTATTAAAACTTTTAACAACGATCTAAAGTTGCATTTATAGCTTATGATTTAAAAGCTTTATTAATAATAATACTTGTATTTGAAACGTTTTCACAACAATTTATTTTTGAGAATTCTGATATAATCCACGCAAACCATGGTTAACAGTTTACGCTAAGTTTGGTTAATTTTCTTCGACTTTTACCTCCAAACGACACACAATGTTTAAAAACTCTTTAAAATATGTTGTTTGATCTCGTTTTGCCCTATCAGAGGTACCTCCGTATGCTTCACGCCGTCAGTAATGATAAGTAACTCTGATATATCAAAATGATGACTGATATAATCCAGTTAATTCAGTATAAAAGGCTTTTGGTCGATATATCATCTCTTTATCTATAAATCTCAATTCCCTGCAGCAAATAAGTGTCTTGGGAAACAGCACAGATACATAATGGATGTAGAATTCACGCTAGATTCGAATTATTGGAAGAACTTTGTAGTTTGACTATATCCATTTGCCTAAGCATTGACAATCAACAAATGATTCCAATTTTCCAATTCGCCCCGAGGAAGAAGTATATGAGTAAAGATCGTGTATAGGGAATAAAAGCGTCATACCTAAACTTATCAATATTGGTTTGGCTGATAGAGTTACAAATTTGTTCATAGGCTATTTATATAACAGAAAACAAAATGTTGTTATTGAAATATATGATAGAAAGGAAACAAAATGCTGATATTGAAGAGTTTAAATAAAAAAATGGTATTCCTCAGGGTTCTATCATAGGACGTTTTTAATTTACATAAATCATTTCGTAAATTATATAATATTTTTTTTTTAAATTACTTGCTGATGACACTTCAATGTACATTGTATATATTAGCTGAAACACCTTCACTGGCAGCAGAACATCTTTAAAAAATGTTTTGGAAACCCAAATTTTAGTCATTGTATGGTCTGTTTCTAAAAAAAGGAATAATCCTGAGCATCCAGATTTTTATTTTAATAGAAAATGTATTGTCATATAATCATCAGTGCGTTACCTTTTCAAGTGACTATAGCTTAACTATTCGTTTTGACAATGTCATCAAACAAGCAACGGCACACGTGATATCTGAATAATATAATTTAATGTTTACAGGTAAAGTTAACAAATAGTACATTTTGCTTTTATTTGACCTCGTTTAGAATACATTAATGTTGTGTTATATAACCTTTGTTTGGTATATAGTATTAATTGGAGAAGCTATTGACATAGTCGTATGAATAACTATTCCAGTATATAAAAATATATCTGAAGTAAGATAATTCCAGGTTTCCGAGGACATTGCTTGGTTTGAAATATTGACGTGTTGAATTGCTAGTCAATTCGAAAAAAGCCCGTTTTCTGTAAGGCTAAAGTACTAAATTAATGGCAGCAATTAGAAGGTACTAAATAATGCTTATTGAATAAAGCCAACAAATGTTCCAATATAGCTTAGTACGTATCAAATAGCTTCTATAATGTATAAGTAATGCCCATAGTCTTATCAAAATCTACAAAAAGGTAATTGCTTTCCCTATGATGATGTTACAAATATGACTATAATGTCTTTGTTGATATATCATTGATTTGTCTGACATACAATGTATAAGATTATGAAGGGTTTGAATATATTAGCATTTCCGTCAAAACAAGACTTTTACTACACATGTTTATCTGATTTTCACAACTTAATTTCGAACTCTGATGGTTTTCAATAGATAATAGAAATAGCATGTCCAAATTTTCGTCCAGTCACGACGGAAAACTTTAAAACCCACCAATTAAAAAATTTGATGCTGACAGGAAGTGGACTTAGTAGCGGCACCATTATCAGCACAAGCTAACCGGGAGAAGGTGATGGACTTCACATATTCTTATTACATTGACTATACGACCATCCTGATGAAGAAGCCAGACCCGTATGAGAAGAAGTGGCGAACCCTGATAGACCCGTTCAGTGAACAGCTTCTCCTCTGTGTTTTGTTATCCCTGCCCGTAATGTCACTGCTGTTGTTCCTTTTTGAGCGATTCAGTCCGTACTACGTTAGGGATGAGGAAAGAGAAGGGATGAGTGGTCTGCATACGTACCAGGACGCCTTCTGGTACATGTACGGGGCTCTCCTCACACAGGGTAAGGAGCATGATTCATTTTCACTGATCATTGAAATACTTTTCAATTTTTTAAAGTCTGAACTCTAATAAAATAAATCTATATATGACTTAGTCAAATAACGCTTGTACTGATATTCGACATGCAAAATAACAGAAATTACACTAAAGATCAAACTTATTTTAAGGTTTATTTGATAAAAGTTTGGAACGTCATACTTATTTCATCATCGATGGGGCATTTATCTTCATCCCTGACGACTTACATCACCATTTCATCATCAATAAAACCATCATACATGTATCAAGTCATTTACATCTTAAGCACAATTTAGCAATACATTTACTTGTTAAACATCTGTCAACTTTCGTCACTGTGACATCCAAGATCAAATGAACCCTTTCCGTTCATATATCATTTACCGTAATACAATTTTGTCCTTTTGCAGGAGGAGAACATCTGCCACAATCCCAAACAGGACGTACCCTTTTGAGTTCCTGGTGGTTGTTTTGTATTATCATGATGGCTACATACAGCGGTAACCTGATTGCCTTCCTTACTGTTACCAAGGATAAGCCGCCATTTTCTACCGTAGCAGGGATGATACAGAATGACAACTACCGTTGGGGGACCATAGGTGGCAGTTCATGGATCGACGCGTTTAACGTAAGAACAGATTCAATTCGAGTCTTTCCATCTAAATTATTATTGAAATAGCTACTTATTTGGCATTCCTAACGCCATGATTTGAGCTTGATCTTGACTTGATTTAGACAAAGATTTTTTCTTTAAATATATGTTGAGTTTACCTTGTCCTTAATTTGAATAAGTTTAAGTTTGCAGAACGAATAAACAGTATTTAACATATCATTTATAAACAGATGAGCGATATTGAAGTATTTAAACATGCCTTATACGCTATTCGTCTCATCATGTTAGATGTATAATTACTTTTTCTCACTTTGATAAAATTTGTTGATACTATCCCATTTGCATAACTGAAAAAAGATTTGCCTTTTCTTAGGCAACAAAACATCATCTCAAGTTTCTGTTAATGCCAACCAAAACACAGTAAAATCTATCCGGTTAAGTAGAAAATAGTAAATAAGAAGAATACAATAATTTGACAGTCGTTTTTAAAAGCCGGTTTATTTTTTGTACCTTTCCTTTTGGTGCTTCATCGATAACCCAACCCCTAGTGCATTGGTTACAGGAGACACGTGTTTCGACCTTCATGAAAGTGTGGGAAGGGATGCTGAGATTCAACGCCAGCGACCCTAGTACACTGAGTCCAAAATCAAGTGTGCATTTCGAGAAGGTGTTAGCGGGAGACAACTACGCTTACATCGGAGACAAAACGCAAATGGAAATAAAAATGGCAGAAGAATGTTCTCTCTTAATGGCGGACGACGAATTTCTACCATTACAATATGCTTTTGGATTTCCCAATTTTTCGCCTTACACAAAATTATTTTCAGATGAGTAAGTTCATTTTTTTTATATATATTTATATTTTTTCCACTTTACGTAGCTAGCTAATCAACCATTTACGAAAGACAATGTATGTGCGATACCTCCGAAATAATACCTTTCAAAACCAGTGCTTTAAATAAATATTTAATATCAAATATCAAGACTAGTTCATCGACTTCTTAATACTATATATTTGAATAGTTTTGAATGATTAAATCAAAGATACAAAATAAATCTTACTTATTAAATTGTTGTTGGTAGAAATATATCAAAATACTTAACATGTTATTGATATGGTCTTTGTTTTCTGTATTCAGATTACTGTACGTGCACGAAAGTGGATTGTTGCATATATGGAAAACACGTCGATGGCCCCAACGCAGTTTTTGTGCCAGTGAGATGGTTACTGTCGCTAAAACTATAACCCTTATGGATGTTCAGAGTGCCTTTTACCTCATCGGGATTGGCGTTGGTTTAGCCGCGCTGGTGTTTGGCTTGGAAAAGTTCGCTTATTGGTACAAGATCAAGGTCAAAGGTCGAGACGAGAAAAACAAATTAGATTTCAATGTCGTAAATATTAAAAATTTGGATCCTGACCGACCAAGTTTGTAAAAAATGTAAATAGTGTTTCTCAAACAATTCATAACATGGTTCATGAGGTAAATATCTTTCTTAAAGCAAAATTCCTCATCAACATTAGTTATCTTTATTTCGAAAAAGCAAGCAATTCGACTTAACACGTGGCAACTTAATCTTAATTGGATAACTTGCAATGCTTTGTCCGACCTTTCCCCATAAAATTGTATATTAATAATCCGAAATAAAAGGCCAAAATAAATAAATTCAAAGTAAAATCAAAATCATTTCTATGGAATATATATTCAGCCACTATAGGGCCTTCTTCAGTCCGAAAAATTGATGAAAGTCCTATCAACAGGTCAAATTGGGTGGTAAAGCCTGTTATTTGTATTTTATCATCTAAATCCAGCTTGCCTTACGTCATCGGGATAAGTCCATGCACATAGAAGAAATCAGGTTATTTTCGTCTGGTGTGGTTTTTACTTCATATAAGTGACAGCGACGCGCAATGGTTTGGTGGCTGGGAAAAATGGAGTGCTTAATAGGACTTGATTTTCATATCTGCTTTATGTGTGGGATTCAAACTTATATCAGAAACATGGGATGAAGTGGTAATTATTGTATTTTGTCGGAAAATTACGTAAGCACAACGCCGTCCAAAGGACAGACATTTACATTATTAAAGACTACTGAGCAACGTGTCAATACAACTGAAATTTTCCTAATTGCTCCAGGACGGGAAGTTTTTGAAGGTTTAGGGAGAAAACATTATGATATTATTAGTTGTTAAAATTTTTCTTGGTAGCATTTTTATTTCGATCGATACATGTTTTTATTGACCAAAGAAAAATTATCAACCTCAGACTATGTCCTCAGTCGATATTTTTTTGTCAATGAAAACATGAATCGACCTTATCAAAATATTATAATTGTATATTATTTACGGAATTATATCAAAAGATATTGGTTGGTGCTCTCAATAAGACTTTTTGTTGTCTTACTCCGCACATATATACTTTTACAAATATAATTTTTAGAGATGTATTCTTCTTTCTATTACTTCAAGAGTTCACCACCAGTTTTTGGGAGATAACCATCGATGTATTCTGCGTAACCAAAATAAGTTTTATCGACAACATTATTAATGTTTATTCATTCGATAGGACTATGGAAATACTACAATGACGTCACAACTACAGTGGGGATATTAATTCACATCTAATCACCTTTACATAACAAGCCAGTAAGTATTTTAGTCATAATGCGATAAACAGTTATATTTAGATCGCAACACTATATACGATTTTTTAACTATCATTAATAGATTCATAATGTGATAAACAGTATAGGAAAAATAATATTTATCCTCTTTGGAAGTGAATCAGGATACATCAACCTTCGGGTGGTAAAAATTCAAAGCTGCTAGGCATTCGGCAAACATCATGATTTTAACAACTTGAAAAAGAATCTTGCCCCTCAGCTTTCAAATTAAGGATAATATTACACTGGAGGAGTTGTCGATATTAGTATCAAGTGAAATTTTAAATCACGATAAAAAGGACGTTATTGCTAGTGACAACGGACACAAATCATAATATTATCTACGAGACATTTTTATTTCGAATAAAATGTGGTCCATTACATGTGGTAGTCCCTTGCCATCATGATTTTAGTTTCGTAAAATGAACTTTAATTGTCCTTAATTAGGACTGTCTGATTGATTCGTTTTACGACTTATAAAATCGCTGACCTTAAATGAGGTTAATATGTATTTTTAATACCATGAGCATAATTTTTAAAGGAACCTACTAGACAATTGTAATAAAATAGATTACTGATAGATATGAATCGTCCTTGAAGGTCACCACGCGGATAAGATCATACTGCTCTTTGAAGTCCAGTAACTTTACACCTGTATTGGTGATATCTTTGATGATCAGTAATTAACTTAAGTTCGGTACCAGGTACATGATTTCCCGTCAGTGTTAAAATTACGGCACATATAATTTACATGTATATCTTTAATGTGCGACAGCTTTTAAAGTCGGTAATGTTTTTAAAATAACTGAATATCAAATAATAAGTATAAACACTTTTTCAATGTTTATTTAGATTGCACGCATCACTTCTGCTAGATTTCATCTTGTATTTTGTTTTCTATTTTTGTTTTGTTCATTTTTGGAAATTTTGTATGTAAGTGTGCTTACGATTGGGAATGAGAAGTATATGGAAATGGGCCATAGTATGTAGTTACATAAATCGCTACTTCAAAAAAAATATTCAGAAAAAGATATCAAGAAAATGTTATTGAATATTAACATCAGCATTTAATATGCATACCTGAGTTTGTGAAAAAAACCGGTCATGCACCAAAATACTATAACAATAACTACTGCCAATGGCCAAAACCATGTAGGGCTATCTCATACAATATCTGCACTCATTAATCTGTGTGACCGTATTGTCCTATGTTTAGCTGGATTAACAAAGGTAATTACTAAACCGAGATATCAATGCTCACGTGTATCAAAACTAATGGTCTAGAAACCTAGCGTAAAAATTGTTGTAGTTTCCAATGGCGGAGGCAAGACAGCGTTCAGTAGATCTGAGATGTTTTCGAGACAATGAGTTACATTAGCAAATACTGTCTGTTAAATGTAAACACGTCGGAATGAAATCGAAGATAACAACACAGAAAGGTAGGATCTTAATTTTTTATCTGAATATGTGCATCTTTTGCTGATTTATTTTGTTATTTAATTTCTTTAATCTACTCAATCAATGTAAAAAAATGTAAAAGTGAATCTATGAAGTTCAGTTTCAGATCATCAGCTGTGTACCTCCTTCTCAGATAAGTATGTTGTAAGATACTTTAGCATTTCTGAATTATCATTTGTTTGCAAATGTTAAGCCTATTGCTGCAATAAAGTAAATACAGATTTTTAAAGACGTTAGTGTGACTTAATAAGTAGATTAATTGATGATGTAGTGGAAACATAATAGGAAAAATGATATTCATCCTCTTTGGAAGTGACTCAGGATACATCAACGGTCGGATGGTAAGAATTTAAAGCTGCTAGCCATTCGGCAAGCATCATGATTTTAACAACTTGCAAAATTTATATATCATATGCTACATAAAAATAAATAGCAGATAATACTTATCATATTTCAATGGATTGTGGTTGTGGTCTTCAATACATTATATCATTCCTTTAAATCTTTAAACGACTGTTGACCTAAAAAGATGCGTTTCTCTGTGTAGGAAACCTAATATCCTGGTTAAGCATAACCACCTTACTACAAGTACCTCGTCATAACATGGCAGACATCAAACCCATTATCCACTTTTAGAAAAGTTGTTGCAAACGAACAACAATAGGATCATATCATGACGTCGTTCGAAACAGCAATCGATCAAAATTCCATACATTTCTAAATCTCTCCCAGCGTTCGTTGCGACCCATCGATTGAGGGAGTGTGTGTAAATAACTAAATGTACCAATTGATTGTTATTACGGTGAATCTTAATATGAAATATCCATTTTCTTTCTCAAGACAACAAGAATCGAAAGAAGGTGATAGTAAAGGAATACGACACTGGAAGTTCCGGTGAGTAATGAATCTTATCCAGATCTATTCAATATATAGATTCTGAATTTATATTTGACACAACTAATGAATTAGACGAAATAAAAGAATATTTATATATGTACATGTATGTGTATTATACATCACCCAATACACGTCATTGTTGTTGTTTACATTATCTTTTCATACACAATCACTGTAAATAGACATAAAATGGTAATTCACAATATTTGGTTTTGTAAGGCACACACAGCGATCGATTTCATAACTATCTTTTCTAATACGGTTCAGCATTATTTGTGCGAGTTCTGACTTAAAACGATAAATTAATTTGCATGAATTCAAATTTCGCGTTCTTTCGATAGTTATAATTGTGATTTGTAAATAACTCATGAATGAAAGTTTTAGTCCATATCAATGTTCGATGAAATCGCAAAAAGTCATCCCCACGAATATTGATGGCTTTGCGGTCATTCATTTAAGTACATTATAATGTACTACATTACCATTCACATTTCTATTATTTCAGGTCTGGTTGAGTTCTGCAATAGAGGACCGGTCAAGGCCCTGCTGTTTCTCGCATTAGGTGTAACTGTTGGGATAATATATACATCTGAATCGGAAAAATACAGACAATATAGACTACTAACTAATTTGAAAGCATCTAACAAAGTGAATAGATCCACGTCATGTGTGCCAGTAAGAGAAGGATCAGCGGTACGAATGGACAGACAAAGGTACGTGTGTCCGTCCTCTCTGGGGTACCGATTAGGCAATATGATGTTCCTCTACGCCAGTAACTATGGTGTAGCGTACGATTTTAATCTGACTCTGGCTATGGATGACAGAGATGCTATTTATTTGCCATTCAGAAACATACCAAGGTCGCCTATTGATCGATCAACGAGATGCAGAGGATTCAAAATGAGATTTATTCAGGAAAAAGCAAGGTATTATCAAAAATTTAAAGTTCCTCGGAATGGTAATATTGCATTATTCGGTTACCTTCAAACATGGAAATACTTTTCAAATTCTTTTGAAGATTTACGACGACAGTTTAAATGGAAGCTCAACATTCAAAACAGAGCTTTACGAACTATACGTAAGCTTTGTTATAGAATATATCCGTCATCAAATCCGTTATCTGTGACAAAAGTAGGAATTCATATCCGCCGTGGAGATTACGTCAGAGAGAAGCGCCCTCTGGCGGACTCGGAATATGTTGAAAGCGCCAAAAAATATTTCTTGGAAAGGTACCAACGGGTTCTTTTTATTGTCGCGACGAACCTTGACGAGGAAGCTAGACTGTGGAGTGAAGAGAATGTGATAAACGGTACCGGTGTTTCAGTGTTTAGCGGCTTTAACGATAGATATGTCGATATGGCCATCTTATCACTTTGCAATCACGTGATCATTTCCACGGGAACCTACGGATGGTGGGCGGGGTTTTTGAACAAAGGGACTGTAGTCCATTTTGACTGGATACCTCCGCATCATGTGAAATATAATAGAGATGATTACATCCTGCCGAATTGGATCGGGATAAAACCTTCTCACAAAATTAATTACTGAGATAAATCTATCTTTCTATCAACGTCCCGTACTTTGATATTACGAAATATTTCAGAACGTTATAAAATAATAATTAACTAATACTAAACCTCCTATGAGTCAGTTACTGGATAAAGTCAAATTCTTTGTTCATTATGATTATAGACCCTGTTTAAACTAGTGATTGTTTGTATACTAAACTGAAATGTATTAATGTTTGCATATTATGCCAAATTTTAGAAACAACACAACAATCTACGAGTCAACAATAATATCAAAGTTTAGAACGGATGCGTACAGACTTTATATCACCTAAGTTATGTTCAAGTACATCTAATATATAGTCATACAAAATTTCACTAGTTCAAACAGGGTCTTAATCATCGAAAATGGACTAAATTCTTATTTAACGTATAGTATCTCTTACAACTGAGTTTATGAAACCCCAATCAATTCTCAAGTTTTGTAAAATAAAAGCTTTTTCAGGTGGATGATATATTGAAAACATCGAATATCACAAAGCATGTATGATATATGTGGGAAAACCAACATCTGATTAGACAAAATGTTCAGATGTACATACATTTGTTAGCGGGTAATCAATTCTATACTTAACATCAGAAATAGATTTCTGAATATTTCATTGTGAGATTCTATACTATACCTAACATCAGAAATATATTTCTGAATTATTTCATTGTGAGTTGCTATACTATACCTAACAGCAGAAATAGAGTTCTGAATATTTTATTGTGAGTTGCTATACTATACCTAACAGCAGAAATAGAGTTCTGAATATTTTATTGTGAGTTGTCAATCAATGCAATAAGATATGGGCAACAGGCAATGCCTAAATTAGCCCTATACTGGTATGCAAAGAGTTAAACATTTGTTGAAATGTGTTCTCGATCGCTGAATCATGCTATCCAATTTTAAAATTTAAAAAAACACCCCACAAATAACAAGATTTCGAGGTCACTCAATCAAGATGACACTTTCTCTGCCTATTAAAAATAACATTATATGTGTGGATACTTTCATTAGTTAATTAATAATGTAAACTGTAAAAGTTGTTTTTTCCGCGAGATAAACTTTTCGCGGCAGTTCGCGAGAGAGCTCGATCACAAATTGAAACGTTTCGTAAATAATCCGTATACTAACACATCAATAAATAAATCAATCAATAAAGTATTTCATTCAAGTGTAACGTACTTTTTACACGTGTTGCAACATTTCATGCCTATATTACAATTACAAAATATCCAGCCGAATCGATTTATGAGATACTAAAACACATAAAATGGGCATGACTACATTGTATGCTTATTGAAAATAATGCCCACAAATTAGCCCTATCAATTATTTTGTAAATAAGAATTCAATTCTACTAAACATATGTATATACGATAGTCAGTAAGAATCCTTGATCGCAAGTCTATGTATACGCAAATTTAATGAAAAGACGCCAAAATTGTTTACACGAAAAAATTGGTTTACAGTAATCAAAATGTCCTTTGACTTGGGGATGTATTCATAAAGCGCCATATTTATTTGTATAGCCAATATTAGGATTGGGTAAGGTTTTTTTTTACGAGAGACTCCAAGGCTGCAAGAGAAAAAACGAATTCATCTCCAATGGTTTATCATAATATGTAGAAAAGCGCGATGGTGCATCCCATCATACTGTTACGTCATGGTTTTGTGTTGCGTAGACGCTTTGCAAATGTTACCAGTTTTAGAAAACAATTCCCATTATTGAAACATAAATGTTACACCGATTATTGACGCGTATCGATAAAAGAAGTAAAATGAGAAACAAAATTGTATCACACTGGTCGTTCAGACCAATCTTTCTCACAGTTCATTATGGTCCCCTGATTTGAATGTGGGGACCTCAATGAACCCTCGGAGAGATTGGGTTTAGGCGTGTCATGTGTACTGTCATCGACTTGTTGAATGTTGTAAGATTCCTTCTTTTTGCACTTTTGTAAAACTGTCGCCAAGGAAAAGAGACAAAGGGCCACGCCATGGAGGACCGCTACAGCATAACATGACGCGTCATATGAACCTGTTTCATCAGCTATCCATCCTAAAACAGGAAAACAATATCTAGGGACAACATGCTACAGACACAATGCAGCAGATTAAAAGACACGATCGAGGACTTTCCTGAACACAAGGAAATTAGATATGTGAACATCATGGTAAAAAAACGACCCGGAATACGGATATTTCGAGATACCAAAACGACGTGTGTAAAGTACTATTTACCTTCGATTTTCTTACCTTCCGATGACAAAAATCACGTCATAAATAGCAATTACCGGAAGGTGGTATTAATCGACGGTAAATCGTACTTTACTCGCGTCGTTTTGGTGTAACGAAGCCGACATATTGATTCATAAAGAATAAAAAAAAGTCTACGATGAATTAAGGCCCGGGTGTCAATGAAGAGTATGCGTTTATTGGAGATTCCTATCGTTTCTAAATCTACACATATTTCATATTACGAAATAGAGTTTATACAGAATATAATAAACAGAAATATCACATTTTTACAAAATATATTTTGAATAAAGCTATGCTAAACAATTATTTCCGTTTTGCTTTCCGAAAACGGCTCCAGCACCTATACAGCTCAATCCAGCCACGGTCATAAGGATTCCGAGTCCAATGGCATACATGCCTGATCCTAAAAGTTTCCTAGTTGTCATGGACATGCAAGTGTCGTTACATCCAATAGTCATTCCGAAGATACACACCAGACCCACGTGTTGGTAGTAAGAAGATGCTACAGGAATACAGGCGACAGTGAATGAACTCAGTCCCGTGCAGATCGCAGATATCATAAGAACGTTCATTCGAGGTATGAGCGCACACAACCCGGGTAGTAATCTGCCGAAGGTGTTCGATATATTCATATAGAGATAAAGTAACAATGCATCCTGTTCGCCATATTTTGACTCGAGGTATTCCACTAGATACACCAGAGCGGATCCAAAAGTTGATAGTGTGAGAGACACACCGACTGTGAAGAGAATAAAGACCCGTTTCCTTGTCAGTGATTTTAATGTTGCATGATATGAAGGTTGGCTGTAGATTGATACCACATCAGTATTCTTGTTGTCGTTGACATCTGTTGTGTCGTCGTTTTTCTGAACTGATGAGGATTCACAGATAGATACCAAAGAAGCAAATCATATTGCATACAAGTCCTGACATTATCAAAAGGCACCACTTCCATCCGTACTTTCCAATTAGGAAGTTTAATAGAAACGGGAACAGAATGGCATCACATGTGAATCCGGAACTGATAAATGAAATAGCTACAAGATTAGCTCTTCCGTGGAAATATAGTCCTACAGCAGTCGAGACAAAGACCAGGGATAGACCAAACCCTGTTTGAATAAACTTTTACTGTACTTGAGATAAGCCATAGTGAGAAGACATTGAAAGAGGACTTCCTACGTGTTTATACTAAGGTTTATATTCTCCGCTAACATTACATCATGTTCTACACTGTTTCGTTCGTTGTGTAAGTTATAACTTTTCTCAGATTAGTTTGAAATAAAATCCACAATAAACAAATAAAAATCCTGCATTAAATTGTTATTACTCTAATTCAATGTCATTTATAATTTGATAATAACGAATCTCATAAATAAAAAATAAGTACAAGTGTTCATCTCAGATAGCTACCCATATATTCATTTTATATTTCATTTTGTTTAATAACCTCCCCTTCAATTAATAAACGTATCAATCACGTCGCTTTCTGCTTATCAGAAAGCTTAATGTTGAATAAAACAACCATTAAACTAACTGATGGCTAAACATTTATAAATGCTGCATACCAAATCTGTTTAGTATAGAAGGCCAGACAATGGCAATGACAAACGGAAGGCATTCTCCGTATCTTTATCAAATGAAGTTTGAAATTGTTAACTGTTTTATTCTTAAAATCGTTACAATATATTCTGGTAATTTGAGCATGTGTGAACAGTGGTAACGTGAATTACCTTGCCATCAGAGTCTTTGCATATAACTTAATTAGTTCCCTTGTGGCTAGGTATCGATTGTTACGTCATTATTTTGTGAGCGTAATTTATGTCGTTTTCTCCAAAAATTATGACGTTATGCTCACAAACACATGACGTCACAATCAATACCGACCCACAAGTGCAGATTATTCTGTAATGTTTAAATGCAGAATACTCATAACACATTTGTTGTTATACTGAACAATTACCTTACAAATGTAAATAGTAATATACATGTATCTATGTATTATATATTCCTCGGTATATCCGGCGACCTGTTTACAATACCCATGGGAGACGATAAAAAGATGCAGTTGAAACTATGTGGCAAAGAAAACGTGAATTACTTCTTAACAAACGCAGAAGACCCCGAACACATTTGTTGTTCTACTGAACAAGTTACCTTTATGTATTTAGTAATATACCGACCTGTTACAATACCCATGGAGACGATGAGATAGGTGATACTTGTGGCAAAGAATGACGTGGCAAGTCTTACAAACGCCAGAAGACCCCCGAACAATCCAATCTTTATAACACCTTATCTGTTCACACATTGACCACCAATGAAACCTACATAAAATAATTTGAATGTAGATAATAAGATTTAAATACATTTAGGTAAATTCAAATCATGAAAACAAAGTCAATTCAGGTTCAAAATCCTGATTTTTTTTGTAGGTCAATTTTAGGTATTATTGCCATGAAAACAGTTTGCCTGTGTATTCATGTACACCAACAGTGTTGAAATTATCTTGATACACTGAGTAACGTGATAACAAAACTTTTTATGAAGTATACAAATATCACGTTAAAGAATGTTTTCCGAGTTCATATCAAAATGAAATGCAAAATCATGTTGAATCATAATGAGGTTAATCGCAAAGTCATCAAATGTTGTGTATTCTTAACGACAGTTAACGACGTAATGAAATTTTGACCATATATATAAAGTCGTTAGCTTAACGATATTTTTAATAACCTATACTTATTTGGAAAAATTGGGTATTCCCAAATCAAGAGGCATATTGCCGGAGAGTGAGATTTGGTCGCAAATAGGTGACGACCAAACTTAGAGTAGAAATAATCTTAAATCATTTTGATCCCCCCCCAAAAAAAAAATCGTGCTAACATTTACCAATAATGGTTACCATACTAATATTAAGTATAAGTTGACGTGATTAAAGCTTTTCAATCCCTTATGTTAACTTTCTAAAATGTTTCACAATGAAAATATCCTGTGATAAAGTTCATAGCATTTGGTAATCTTTATGTTTACACACTTCAGTGGAGCCTCTCATTGGTCAACTGACGTTGTGAGATAAACAAGTTATCCAACGCGTGACTGTTATTTATCATATTTATCTAAACTATCGTTAGCTAATTTTCAAAGAATTTGAAAATTTACTAATTCCATTTTGATAAACATTGGAAACAATAGTCACTTGTTGGGGAACCTCTTTATATATATTTATCAGTGAGTGTTTTTTATATAAATCAACTAACCTGCAATATTAAGCGTCCCAGTTGTAACTGATTGCACAAGAGCCGTCTGTGCTTTACTTTCCTTAAAGACACGGAGAAACTCTTCGTTTAATACCGATTGTTGAAAGGGAATCCAGCACTGAACATCATGTTATAGAAACAAACTGCGCGAACAATCCACTTCCTGGCATATTTGGTTTTCCTTTGAATCATTAGTAACATGTTGCATTTGGCTCGGGACCGATGCACAACACACAAGATATCAAGTTGTGTTGTAGGTGCATGGTTATAGTTGGTGTTATAACGATAATTAGATTATTACATAAGAAATGTTTATTTATGTATCGTATTTCTTAAAATGAAAACCGCATATCTCGGTAAATGATACCGGTATTCAGTCAGTGATACTCAGTGCTATCATTTCGTCGTATTTTAAGTTATCTAATATAATGTATAATTCAATATGTTCATGTCATAATCATTTTACACAACCATTACAAATGGTAGATATCATATTGCTATGTGTCAGACTTTTCTCTTGCTACACATACACTCAGACTGAAACAAAAAATAAAGATTTCCCAAATTCGTATCAATGGCGCCAAAAGCACTAATCTGGGTTTGTTTTCGTCATGTAAACTGGTTGTTTATGGTCATTACTTTTAAACATGAACGACCTCCATGAAGTACTCTAATTACCTGATAACATTCTCCAAAATTTGCGTGCATTGACGACCTTGTCTTAAATATCAACATTTATTTCATTAAACAATGCGAGAGTTGGAATGGCAAATGCAGCCTTATCATTTTACGTTTTGATACAGACCATGGTACACCAAGAGTAAGTAAATAGAACTGGGGACAATTCAACGTCTAAATAAATTTATCTTAAAAAAGATGAAATAACCAAAGAAAACATTATTATATCTTTAATGCATCTATCAGCTTTATTTTGCTTTCGAAATTAATTCAGCTACAATAAGTAATTCCGTAGCTGTATCAGGACACGAGCCGTTGGTGCTTTACTTTCCTTAAACACACGGAGCAACTCTACGTTTAATACCGACATATTGAAAGGAAAACCGGCACTGAACATCACTTCTTCACTGATCCAATAGTTCTTTATATTTACAATTGCCACTGTTTCTGTATCGATAAACTAAGTTGGGGCAGATCTGTTTTTTCCAAATAACTTGAGTGCAGAACGTGACCCGATTCAGTAACATTTGCGGACTTCTTTTGAAATTCCACCAAATCACGTGTCAATGTTTACAAATAACACTTGTACAAAACAATCGGAGACATACAATAAAACAGATTTATTTTTTAAATGTGTTATTGCTATTTGACCTGTGTTAGTGAATAAAATAACTGAAATATAGGAACTGCTTTTTGTGATGTCATGGATAAAAGGTGGGATTACGCTGCAGTCAATGGCGCGCTTTTTCTGAATGGCTGTTGTGCACGGATAAATATGACGGCAGTATATAACACACGGTAAATGATTGTATCTGCCGTTCTGGTTGATTTTACTGCTCAAAGAACATTTTGTAAATATAAGGATTAACCTTATTTTAACCTTATCACCTCTCGTTTACACAATTTATCTCGTACTCCATTGGGTTTATCATCTCATAAACTAAACAAAGTAAGAGGTTAATCCTTAATTATTACATTTTTCGCAGTGAAATATAAGGTTTTACGGTATACTTCACTTCAGTGAAAAATATCAATTTTGATATTTTCACTCGCTTTTGACCAATCAGAATGCAGCATTGACAGTGAAAATATCATTGTGATTGTCACCTCATTGGTTTGTGCGCATAAATGACTTCATATTTGTGTGTAGGAATATGACGTTATGCTCGCAAAAATACGACGTAATCATCGCAAGGGCAAATAATTCTGTAAAATACATTGGCGAAATAGTCTTTGGCGGAACTAGTAGTGATGGTCTTCTGTAAATGGGGGAGAGGAAAAAAAGTAATAAATATAATATTCCTTGTTTCTTGATGAATACCAGTGATATTTCATCTCGTGAGGTGGGAACTTAATATTTTTTACGAATGCGATTGTTTCCATCCCACTCGATGAAATAAAACTGGTATTCATCAATAAACAAGGAATATGTACCATTGTAGTCAAGTTTGTCATACAACATGACATAATTAAGTGCGTGTTGGATGTTACAGTAATGATTTGATAAATGCAATAAAAAATTGTTTACATATCATGTTGTTTAAGATGACTACCGAATATATCGGTCAGTGATATCCATGTTTTAAGTCAGTACCATGTGTTCAGAATTCTCGTGCTTTGTACAGAAATTTAATATTCATTATAGAGTAGGCATAAACATAACAAAATGTTCAAAGGGCCTGTATCGCCGATACAATGAGTTTAGTAAATATCGCAAAACCTCATAATGGCACCATACTCTTCAATTGAACCATTTTGACCCCCTCTCCTTACGTCGCTGTCTAAAAATGATAATTCCAACCCCATAAGGATGTCAGCATTGCTATATGAGTGTTACCGAATGCTTAGTTTCAGATAAGAAGTCGTTTATATGGAAACAATGTTCCAACCGTTTCTTTCAGTTTGAATCCTTAACCCGTACGGCTGTTGCATCTGGAGGCTTTACATATTGTGCTTTATAGTATACACTGATGAACGTTATTTATAAACACATGCACATGCTCGAATTCATATCCGCCTAATGCGTCCTGATGTTCCATACTGTCACATGTCTATATCTTTATATTTTAGGTTATGATATCTTTCCCTTTAGCGACTGACCCAAATATACTGCATGTATTGTACAAGGTTAATGACGTGATATAGGTCTATATATTATTTCGTACTTGAGTATACTCATTTCACACGTATCTACACACATATAGGGATAACATTTTGTAAAGTAAAATATATACTATGTTTAACATTAGTGTATTTATATTCTTGCATATTCCCGAACAGTACAAGAAAGCTTAGAAAGTTTAACAACTAGATAGGCTTTTGGGTGAAGCAAATAGTTTCTTTTTTTAATATCAGAAATCGAAAACTTATAGGAACCAACCAAACATATGTATCAAATTTCACTTACATCTAAAAAATATCTAAATCAAGTTATCAAAATAACCCATTTTGTTAGCATGGAAATCGAAAAAGGTTTCGATGTCATTCAGTTTTGACTTAACTTTGATGTATGAGGTTAGCATAATATGGAAGATTTTGTCTCGCAGCCAATATTGGTATGTGCACAGCAGCTGTTATTGAAGGAAACATTTTGCGAGAAAACACAGGAAAACACAGTAACTAGCCAATTCTAGCATTGATGGTGTCATCAACGTCGAGTTCAACATAGATGATCATGTACATGAGGATGAAGAAAATGTTGATTGTAACTTAAACAACTACAAAAGTGTTTCAATTTTGTCAGATGCAAGAAATGGATGGAGAAACAAAGTGATGCTATTGCTATTAGAATGAAGACCCACACGGTTGTTTCCACTGTGACAGTTACTCGTGTAGATCACACAATAAGTCGGCGACATGAACTTTTAGGAACAAGAAAATGTATGAACAGTTCGATTGAAAATGTGAACATAAATGTCTATGGCCGTGACAGAAATTCTTCCATCAACAATATACAAATATAGATATATCAGAGAAACATCGTTTGGTATGAAATACTTTTGACACATGGCAAAGGAATGGCGAAATAGTCAAAGAAAATTGCTTAAGGACCACAGAATGTTAATGTGTAACATGGCACACACAGTTAGTGGATAAGTTAGGCTCAATCAAATCACATGGTTATTAGTCAAACAACAATAATTTAACAATCAAGAACTGTGGTGGATCTACTAAGCGACTTCAGGAAAACTTGGATAACATTAATGTTCACTAAAACGGACACCACGAACCTCTTGATGAAGAACTGACTAACTGTACGAGCCACATAAAACACGCAGCTGATATACCGGGTATTCTACCATAGTATCAATTTTGACCAGGGCAATTAAATCATTACGTAGTTAGAAAACACATACGAGACTACATCGTTTGTGCATTGCAACGATACTCATTTTGTTGATTCAATTAACAATGCCGCATTATATCATAACAAAAGGGTAATGTTTACCGATAAAGAGTATAGCAGACACACTTCTGTTTTTGGTAAGGTTTTATTAATTTAACGTCTTTTTAACAGCATGGGTCATGTAAGGGCGTGCCAGGATTGATGGTGGAGGAATGCCAGAGTACCCGCAGAAAAATCACCGACCAGCTGTCAGTACCTGGCACCTGCTCCACATGGGATTCGAACTTGAGACCCAGAGGTAAAGGGCGTGTGGTAATATGTCGTGACATCTAAACCACTCGGCCACCGCGCGGCAGACACAAACTTTAAAAAGTTTTAGATTGAAAACGAAAATGATGATAGGGAAGTTTGCATCATTAAGTGAAATTGAGGGTGGCAGAAATCCAAATAGATAAGTAGAACTTATTTGGTTTCTCGGAAAATATACTGGGTTACCTTTACCCAGCACAGTAGATACGTGTTCACTCTCCACAGTATGTTTCAATGTAGAAAATGTGCATCATGGATGTGTGAAGTTGAAACAACACTGATAAGAAATATGAAAAACCAGCCACGGCAAAGGGGTCAGAGGCCTGGTAACAACTACGCGAGCCCTGGTTTAAATACGAAAACGATTTACATAGCAACTTCCTCTTTGACTGGCATTAGGGAAAGACCTAATTACGTACTGTAGTGTTTGTTGTGTCTGTTACAACAGGAAATACACTGAAAACATTTAACTTCAATAACGAAAGTACAAAAAGGCGTTTGGAATAGCAGGTAATGCATGCTTTTTAAGTTAACTATATACATTCAAATAGAGTATCCATCAATGAAGCCATCTGACAACATAAAACTTCATTATGATATGATTATATTTCATTACACATTCTTATGCTTTGTATTTGTTGTTAGGACAGTATATAAGCATCCGCGATATTCGATGGGTTACTATCACAGTCATAATATCCATCTCTGGACTATGTGATAGCAAAATTGAAGGCATATCAGGAGAATAAACACTTACTAATCAGAGACCTCTTTTGTGGAGATGCCATACAATGCCATAAAATCACAACATATTTGATTATGCTATGTATCAAACTACCTGTCTCATCTGCTGTCCCACACAGAGCCTTCAGTTTTGAAATGACATAGTCCCTGAGTAGATATTATGACAGGGACAATTTCCCCTCGAATATCCAGGGGGTTCATAGGTTATCAGAGTAACGCAACACTCATTGATCAAATATCTAATATAGTATAACGGACACATGTATATAAGATATGTGATAACACGTACCTCGCGACTAAGGTATTCTGACCCCGATTTCTCAAAACGAAAGCGCAAACTTCAGTCAAAAGATTTTCTCGATATGAAACTTAGGTTTTGACTGAAATTTGCTTCGTGTAATCGGGGCTGGATACTCTTGTAAATGTAATAAATTCAAATTGCCCAATGTTACATTTCAAAATTACCTTTGCAATACAAATGCATAACGTAAATGTGACGGCACAACTTCAACAAAATGATCTTTCTTTTTTGGGCCGCGGTGGTCTCGTGGTTAAGTAATCCTGATATATTACCACAAGCCTTCCATCTCTGGGTTGCGAGTTCGAACCACATGTTTCCAGGTACTGACCGCTGATCGGATGTACTCCGGCTTTTCTCCATTTTTAAACCGGCACGTGCTTACATACTCCCCTACAAGATCCTGGTTGTTAATAGGACGTTTAAATGATACAACCAAAACCAAACAACACGAATGGATATAAAGGATCGGAATATGCTCCAAACGGGATAAAACAATAGTAAAAACTTGACATCCTTAGTATGTTGTCAAATTTTGAAAACCCTTCGGGTAAATTATTCCTATTCTGAAGGTAAAGCATTAAAATATACAGATATATATAAATGTATGTCAAAGAACTACATTTGTATATCAACGGTTGTATTTCATTTTTGACCGTCCTTAAGGATGTACTCTTCTGAGTAGTCTAACTTTTCTTGAATTAAACTTTTTTTCTCATATAGATTTTTGAAAATAGGTGTTCATACCATAAAAGAAAATGGAAGAAAAAACATATGTCCGTGTGCTCGTTTTTGAGCTTTTTTCATTCAAAGATACCTAGTTGACAAAATCTTGGATTTTATTGGAATTTTGCCGTCTTGACCATATACACGAGAGATTAAGGCCACAATTTCCTAATGAGTTGTTTGATATATATAAATATTTGCAGAATTTATTTTCCAGCAGTCTTCTTAAATATACCAGTAATGATTAATAAGAATAGAAAAACAACATATGCTACCCCTACCCCTTAATTTTGAGCTACAAATTGCACCATTCTCAGCCATTTTTGCCAAATTTAACCCTTCACAGAAAAAGTTCTGGTATTTAACTTTTGTAAATATTTTGCATATCAATAGGGAAAGGGTTGTTCTTTCTAAATTATGCAGAAAAATGGGGGGTCCGTGTGCGAACTTTTTTGGCCCATTTAAATATATGTCATTTTTCAATATTTTAAATTTTGTCAAAAAATTATATTTCCATTATTAGTAGATTTTTTATACGGGCAATTTAAGAAATGACCCATTTGGTGGCCATTTTGAAATTGTGTCTTTTTTCGCATTGAGTAGAGCCACAGTTTTACCATTTTTTTTACGTAAATTGTTTTTACTTAAATAATCACTATGCCAGCATTTTTAGCTGTGTCAAACTAATCTTTGCTGTATATTAGGTTTGTGGCAATTAAAATATTGAGCATTAATGTGTGAAATGATACACTTTTGTCACTTTATTTTACATTTAATGGTAATTTGAGCACTTTTCACAAGATATTATATTGTTTGCTATGATTTGGTGCCATATATTTTGTCTGCAAATGAATCGAATTCGCAGAAAATGTGTATCTACTGAAAATAACGGAAACTGATAGTGCCTCAATCATGCCGTGCTTCAAAAATCGCAAACTGATATATGTCATCTCATGAAAATTTCTCTTTGGTCCATAAAAATCTTTTATCCCCTTAACTCCCACTTAAGCATTTCTACGCATTTCCATGTCGGTGTTGGAAAAATAGCAAAATCTCCCTTATTTGTTGAGCTATAGGGATAATGTTTACATGCTGTAAACTACAGAAAATTCTAGTGAGTTGAAAAAGCATGCCATGCGAATTTAATTCCGAGCATTTTTAAATTGTTGACGTCGTGTGTCACACTGCGTAATCGCCGGTGCGGAGATTCGACATTATATCTCGAAATATGCAACAAGTAGCAGGAAATAATACGTGTATTTCACAGATATTGTCAATTTTATGTGTGACCAATTATATTGAAAGAAATTCACCCTAACATTAATTTTCTCGTAGCTTAAAAACATGTTATAAGTATTATGATAGCTCGTCTATAGACTGGTATGCGTGAAGGACAGTCCAATGTGCGTTTTCTCATCTATGTATAAATGGAAGCATTACATAATTGTAAATCCTGTACAGGTAGAGCACAAATGTTTGATGGCCCGTTTGAGCCGTCAAATTACTACTTCCTGATTGAAGTAGTACTAAGTTGTACGACCATTAAATCATTAAAGTAGGTGTACATTGTATGGTGGCATATTTCTTCCATTTAGATATATGTCGTTTAGGTCGCATTACGGTAACTCGACTTTGACAACATAGTTATGTCGGCAAATCGAGTTATAACATGACTTGTTGAGATATTTATGTCGACCAGTCGAGTTATAACAATTGACTTGTTGAGATATTTATGTCGGTAAGATGAGGTTTAACACGATAAATCCACATAATCGTATTGGAAAGTCGAGTTACACCATCGCTACTGACTATCGTTGATTTCGTCGTAAAATTATGTCTATTTCTTAATTCTTTTTGTACTAAGTAGTCATTGTCGGATCGACCTTTTGTCGCACATATTGTGTACATACGGTTACTACGTGACTGCGTCATTTAACACGTCATCATATTTGTGGTGACGTAATTATGATTTTTGACCTGTCTAATCATCAAAACAAAACTATGTTTCCCCGATATCATTTGACACAGTAAACGGTGAAGAAAATGACTAAAATGTTACAGTTGTTCGTCAAATTTGGAACTGAGAAGGAAATTGTATTTAAAGTACATAAGTATATAAACCAAACATTTACAAGAAAACATCCTGTACGTCAACGTATTTTCGTTAAGAATACATTTTGCGTACTTTCATTATTACCTACCTAAATCGCAAGAACTGATCGAGATTATTTAAAAAATTGGTATATCATGTTTTATGATTAAATTGCGAAATTAATTTGCCATCAAAAAGGTATGAAGGATCCACAAAGTTTCCGAATAAAAAAAAAGTTTCCTAGAAACAATGATAACATAAGAAATATTTGGCGATTGCCTAAGATGAGGTAATATCATATAAATGCAATATTCCCTGCGTAATGTTTGTTTACAGTGAAGATATATGTCGCTGTTTTGTCGTGTTGCGCAATGATAGTCAACTAAAGCGATGTAAGTAGAACAACGGCGAGAAACATAAGACGACCCGCCTTATGAAAATTAACACTTTTTTATTTTATAAGTATTTGCTCAGAAGATGATGATAAGTGTAGTTCTAACGGTAAGTTAGTAACTTTTGCGTCTCTTCACATTTATCAATTCTGTTTTACCCTCCCATTTAAAAAAAACTAAAAGGAGAGATAGTGCGCCTTTAAGGGCTATTGCACGATACTATCGACAATGTCAAGTGTGTGAAATTTATTTTATCAAACAAGCAAGTTGCTGTCACGGAATTTCCTGATGTCGATAAAAATATATAGAAAATGTAGAAGCTAAACTTTTATAAAAACAAAAACTTTGAAATAACAAAAGCGTTGAAATTCATTATAATAATACTTGTAATAGGCTTTATTCTTTGTACTAAATAATCCTAGTCGGATCGGCCTTTTGTCGCACATATACATTTGTACATGTAGTATACATACGGTTACTACGTGACTGTGTCATTTAACACGTCATCGTATTTGTGAATGTTATGCTCCTATTATCAACATTGACTGTTAAATAATTTTAGAATTCACGTGTAGAATACGTGGAGATATTCGTAGAAAGATGGTGACGTAATTATGATTTTTGACCTGTCTGTCATCAAAACGAAACTTGGTTTCCCCGATATAATTTGAAACAATGAACAGTGAAGAAAATGACTGATATGTTACAGTTGTTCGTCAAATTTGGAACTGAGAAGGAAATTGTATTTAAAGTACATAAAGTAAGTATATTAACCAAACATTTACAAGAGAACATTGCTGTTCGTCGAGGTATTTTCGCTAAGGAATACATTTTGCGTACTTTCGGGATTGCTTAAATCGAGATAACTGATCGAGATTGGTTAAATACTTGGTATAAAAAACGTTTATGATTAAATTGCGAAATAAATTTGTCATCAAAAGGCATTAAAGGTCCACTACGTTTCCGAATATAAAAAATTAAAGATTTTAGAAAACAATTATGATAACATAAGAACTATTTTGCGATGACATATAATGAAGCAACATCAAATCAATACAAGATTCCCTGCGTAATCTATGTTAGCAATGAAGATTCACGTCGTTGTTTTGACGTATGACGCAGTGATATTCAACTAAAGAGCAGTAATTAGGACAACGGCGGGAAAAAATAAGACGATCCGCGTTATATATTTTTTTTTTCATAAGTATTTGTTCATAAGATGACGACAAGTGTAGTAAAAAGTTAATATAATTTTGCGACTCTTCACATTTATCAATTCCGTTTTACATTACCATTTAAAAAAGGTAAAAGCCAATTCGCGAAGGTAATAGGCGTTTAAGTGCTATTGCACGATACTATTTACAATTTAGAAGTGTTAGAAATTTATTTTATCTAAACAAGCAAGCTAATGCACAGAATTCTGTCATTTTTTCCTGATGTCGATAAAAATATATAAACAACGTAGAAGTTTATAATAACACAGATGTTTGAGATTAATTATAATAAAACATGTAATAGGTTTTTATTGTTAATGTGTTTACTATTTTGTTAACATTTCGTCTGTAAAAGCTATCAATGATTATTCCACTTTCGGACAAATTTGCCGTGAACAAGAATAAGAGGCATGCGATGGCACGCGTGCCTGGCACAATATTTATGTTTAGTGCCGGTACAGTCCCTGTCAGTGATCTGTCGACCGAATGGCATTGTCCTAACCGTCTTGACAGTCCCTGTCTGTATTCTAACGTCGGTATATTATGGTTATTTCTTAATTTATTCTCTGTACTAAATAAATAAAATAATCCCAGTCGGATCGGCCTTTTGTCGCACATATACATGAAATATACATACGGTTACTACGTGACTGTGTCATTTAACACGTCATCGTATTTGTGTATGTACTGTTCCTATTATCAACGTTGACTGTGAAATAATTTTAGAATTCACGTGTTGAATACGTGGAGATGTTCGTAGAAAGATGGTGACGTAATTATGATTTTTGACCTGTCTGTCATCAAAACGAAACTAGGTTTCCCCGATATCATTTGAAACAGTGAACAGTAAATAAAATGGCTGATATGTTACAGTTGTTCATAAAATTTGGAACTGAGAAGGAAATTGTATTTAAAATACACAAAGTAAGTATATTAACCAAACATTTACAAGAAAACATCCTGTACGTCAACGTATTTTCGTTAAAGAATACATTTTGCGTACTTTCATTATTACCTACCTAAATCGCAAGAACTGATCGAGATTATTTAAATAATTGGTATATCATGTTTATGATTAAATTGCGAAATTAATTTGTCATCAAAAAGGTATGAAGATTCCACTACATTTCCGAATCAAAAAGTTTCCTAGAAACAATGATAACATAAGAAATATTTGGCGATTGCCTTAGATGAGGTAATATCATATAAATGCAATATTCCCTGCGTAATGTTTGTTTACAGTGAAGATATATGTCGCTGTTTTGTCGTGTTGCGCAATGGAAGTCAACTAAAGCGATGTAAGTAGAACAACGGCGAGAAACATAAGACGACCCGCCTTATGAAAATTAACATTTTTTTTATTTATGAAGTATTTGCTCAGAAGATGATGATAAGTGTAGTTCTAACGGTAAGTTAATAACTTTTGCGTCTCTTCACATTTATCAATTCTGTTTTACCCTAGCTCCCATTTAAAAAAAACTAAAAGGAAAGATTGTGCGCCTTTAAGGGCTATTGCACGATACTATCAACAATGTCAAGTTTGTGAAATTTATTTTATCAAACAAGCAAGTTGCTGTCACGGAATTTCCTGATGTCGATAAGAATATATAGAAAATGTAGAAACTTAACTTTTATAAAAACAAAAACTTTGAAATAACAAAATTCATTGAAATTTATTATGATAATACATGTAATAGGCTTTATTCTTTGTACTAAATAATCCTAGTCGGATCGGCCTCAATCGGAATCGAACTCAATCCAGCAGCCGCCGCCATTTTGTCACGATGTACTCAAATTCCAGCGACACGTCAATATTGACTGACGTCACAAATAATTTCCAGCCCATGAAAATCGGTGTCTTTAAAGTCGTTTTACTGTAATATTAAATTTACCTTTAACTGCATTTATAACATGCAAAATTACAAATGACGACTGTTATTTCATATGAAGTCAAAGAAAAAAAATTAAATATAGGAAACAAATATTTCATCTATCATAAATCGATTACGTATCAAAAATTGATAAAATCAAATAATATCAGGAAGCATTGTGTTAGAATAACTAAATTAATCTTTTTAGAATTGGTTTGACAGCAGATATATTTGTTTCCTATAATTACATTACATATTCGTTTTCCTTTCATTTGATTTGCATACAATAGGTTAAGATAATAAGATCTTCTTATTTTGCTTTATCATTTGAATGAATTCCGGGAACTGAGCGGAAATACTGACCAATCGAAGTTGATAGTTCAGTAGAAAAAAAAAACCACGTGGCAGCCTTCAGTAATAACTTCGTATTCTTGTGGCGAATGTCTGTGAAATTTCTACAATTTTTTTTCCTGTGTAATGTCAACATTTGGTACTGTTTGCTTAATCTGAGCTGATTATTTGAAGGTGTTGTCGTCAATTTTTCAATATCATTTATTTCTACGGTCTCTTTGCTTTAACGTTGTTGCAGTCAGACAAAAAAAAAAAACTTTTATCAACGATGACTTAATCCTCTAGATGGATTTTGACCAGTTGTTGTTTCTATGTCAACATTAGTGACGTCATAATGGACACGTGTTGGATGTCAATTATTGCACTTAAGACTTTGGCGTACTATTTCACATAGTAACTAGGAGAAGTGAATGCAAATATAAATATATAGAAAACCCTTGTTTTACATAGTGCTCTTCTAATCAGGGAATGAAAATAATGTCAAAATAATATAATTATTGACATCAATGATATTTTAATCGTCCCGTAATACACATATTTTGGCATAATTTAACTACATTAATACACTATGACGTCAGAGTCAATATCATGTGAATTTTGTAGCCCTTTCCATACAGCATTCTTTTGGCAGAAAACAAACAAAAACCAAATAAATAAATACACTAGGGATATTTTACATGTATGCCTTCCAGTTGAGATGCTGCCCATAGGTGTACCACGTGATCTGATTTGGTCACGTGAATATAACCGTCCCTGCTCGTGAAAAAAGGATTGTTGTTGTCGTGGCGTGAAATTTAGTACTTGTGTGATTTTCTCCTTTATTTCTATAAGCAAACCTTTATTGGCGGGGGATTAGATCTATAAGAATCATTCCCCTTCATTGCACTCGATCAGTAATGACAGGGTGAAACGCTGAGGAGGATCTTTGGTAAATCAGAATCACATATACAGATATTAACAATTGTTACATTCATTTATGTTACAGTTATTCTTAAACCCAGAGGTGTTAAGATTTTGTAGGATTGTCATTCTTTAGGAGATACATGCTGGTTGTGGTATAGCGATTGTAAGAAAGAAAACATATGTAAAGCATAAAGCACTAACAAGATTTATGATATATGATACCTACACTTGGCCCATTGACAGTTTGTACCCTGCCAGAATTCGAGAGTATCTTTCGCAGTTCCTCTATCTCGTTGTGGCTGAATTCACATACATCTTTTCCAGACTGGAAGGGATTAGGCACTTGGCATTATTAGATATGGGTGATAAATTGTGCGATACTCAATTATTGATTCTGTCAAAGCTTTACGATATCAAGATATCTTTACATAGAAGGATCACACATGAGTGGCTATGTAATACCGATATGAAAATTATTAAAAGAGTTCAATAATTTGATATGCCATGAGGCTTTAGGAGAGTGTCATATCAAATTATTTAACGAATTTAATAAACATATTGCGTTGCCATCAGAGTGAGATTATATTTATCAAATAACTAGTATTTATGGAAATGTAAATAAAAATTTCAACTTCGTTTCTATACAAGAGTGGTGAAATCAGACTAGGATTTGACGTTTTCTTCTACTAAGACAATCGTGCAACGTCATATTTTCATAATGACGTCATTATTACCTGTTACGTCACAATAGTATTATTACATGTGTGTCGTACGATATTTAAATAATATAAAATAATTAACTGTAAAAATTACATTATCATAACCCTTTAAATAAAAATTCTAAAAAAGCGGCAAAATTAATTTGAATGATATTTGAAAAATACCTACGATTCGTTTTAAGGACTTTTTCCTAGGATATTTTCATATCCTGTATATATACGAACTGTACATATCACATAGTACATGTATTTCCACTGAAACATTTATCCGATCAGTTGCCACAATTGTACCAACGATTGCTATATCATACTCCAGTGTAAAACAATTTAGGCTTAGGTGAAATTAAAATGAATGAATTTAAAATGTTCAATGTCCTTTTCAAAAATTTCTCTTGAATAAAAAATATTTTTAAAATGTTGTTTGTGCCTTTTCTGGATGTTCATTGATGTCTGGTGACGTTCCTACAGACATATGTCATTGTGGAGTAGGATTGTTTAAGTGTCTAGATATAGAATACACGAATTACTCCATGAATTTCCCCTTATATCACACATTAGGATCATTAAATGTAGATGATCGGCTAGAGATAATCTAACGGATTATTAAATCATATTTCATTTAATTATCACTACAGCCATCATTTCTTTTATAATATATTTTAGGAACGTCACAGCCGTATTATAAATGAATTGTTTAAGCTTGTGTTCGTACCACAGTAATGAAGATATGTGTCCCACATTCCACTGCCTTTCGTGTGGTTTTTATTCAGTCTGTATTAGGCTGCTTTATCAGCCTTAAAGTACGGGTCTTTTGAGTTCACGGTTCTGCATATTTGGCAATCGATAGCTAAAAAAATATACAGATCTGCATTGTCTAAACTGCCGAGTAATTAAGAACAATGAAGCATTTTACAAATTCGCAGAAACAAGCATGACGTATATCTAGATGTGTCTTTAGCGTATTTCATTTCTAATTTAAAAGTTTGAAGTATGCCATCAACTGCTTGATAGATAATCCTTTTTCGCGTCTTCACATTATACATTACTATATGATTTTCACCAGAACGAATTTGGTGAGCGAGGAAAATGGATGACACGATGCAAGTGTTTGTAAGATGGGGAAAAAACAAGAACACCATTATTGATATACACAAAGTGAGTATATTTGTTGTACATACAGAGTCTTTGAGATTAAAGTATAGGTCACCTTACCCGGCTTGTAATATTTTTAAACTTTATACTTGTATACTTTTATTTTGTACATTTTAAAAAACGAAAGTGAAAACAAAACGAAACAAAAGAAAACATCCCCTGCTTAATAATACCTTGCGGTTCCGTTATGTCTCAAGAAAAGGCGTTTCTGCAGATTCGTACCAGTTGTACTTAACTGATACGACACTGTCTAATGGAAGGCGTTTGGGTTTTTCCAATATGGCGACACTCATATGAAAGATGCGCTTCGAATTCAAACACTGGTCATTTTATCTGCAACCACGACGGATGTAAAATCATTACCTGAAAACAATAAATCGAATTTTAACAAATATGAATATATTACGTCTTGCTTTCAGTATTTTTCACCAAAAAATAAATTTCAATGACAAATTAAAAATAAATATGGTCCGCCGTCTTAGAAATTTTGACATCTAAGTTTGTCTTCTTTTGGTTTTATGCCTTATGAATGACCACTTTACAATTATTACTAACTAATAATATTGTAAAAATGTAAAATGAAATTATAGATCACAATTTGACTTCATGGTTTGATCGTATGTACTAATTTCACTGCATTGTAGATGTTAATGTAATGATTTTTGCAGTACTACAAAACAACATTTTTAGCTCTTATTTTTACTTGTAAAATAGATTGAAGTATTGTAATTCTCTAAATGTTGATAACTTTTTGTGGCGAATAATATATTAAAAGCTTTTCTTGATTGTTAAGTATGGAAAATACGGCACATATTACTTTAAAAATTTTTGGGTGTACATAGAATCGATTATGAATCATTGGTATTGTTTTGTTCTTCAAAGCGAGCTACACGATTGTCACCATATAATACACACAGTGAGGTTATTTAGGGTTAAATCATTTAGGTATGGTATTGTCATTTAAATTGCAAAAGCGTTGAGCTAATATATATTGTGGCGACATTACCTTAACTGGTTTAGTTAAATCTTCAATTTGAACGTTTTTTAGCTATTTAACAATAGATAATTAAATTTATAAATATCATATGAAGTTATCGCTGGATGTCGATCGTAAAATACAGACCAATATTTTATTACCCACGAGGATATCGGATTAAGACACAATGCGGTTTATTTATTTTAATGAATCTACGTTTAAAACCTTGGTATGGAAAAGTTATTGTGCCGCCAGAATTGCAACAGATTGATGCATTGTGTATTAAAATAGTACTGCCAAAGGACTAATTCGTAAAAACGATATTTCGCGTCATGATTCATTTCCGCCATAAAATATAGTACCTAAATACAGAGTAAAATTTAATTTTAATACACTTTAAATAAGCAATTAACCCTTAATGTGTAATTTAAAAGCAAATGCGCCAAACAAGTAGTCCAAGGTTAAAAGCTAATCAGAATCAGGGAAGTTGAGAGCCGCCTGTGCCTTTAGGGGGTCAGTAACTGTCTATATAACGAATTTATCGCATCGAGGACCATCAATTTGTTTCATTATGTCTTTGTTTATTTTGTCGAGAATCTGAAGTCAAACTTGAATCATGCTGCCAAATGATTCAAACAATCGCCGTTTTAAAATAATTATTCAGAAGTGGCCTAGACCAAAATATTTATTTACGTATTTCTTCCTGGAATCTGCAAACATACTCTATAAGGAACCTACAAAATAAGTACTGAACAATTCATAAATCAACAATAATTTCGACATTCCTAGTATATGAAAGTAGTCCTACCCCAATACGACATCCGTAATATACGAGCTGTATATCAAAATCACTTTAAAGAAAAGTGACACAAACATCCATCCAACATTTAAAGCGCAATCTCTTTGATCATCTCCGCATTCTCGCTGAGATAAACGCTTAAAGTTATAACGATAATTTGATTGAAGAGTGAGGATTGGTCTGCTCTAGATACGAGCCCTCCGTTTGTTTACAATCACAGTCGAGAGAACGCTTGAATTGTTGCGTTTGATTTTCACTGCGCAACTCGTATTTAAAAATGTATTTCATTTGATTCGAAGTATTAAAACGATTTAAGTTAATTTTACACAAAAAATAACAAGTAAGATATATATATTTACGGCAATGAAATGGTATATTTAGTTTAAGAAAATGTGTTTAAATTTTGAAGCGATGGCGATATTGCACAATAATAAAATTAAGCTCTCAGCCAATCATTTGGGGACATTTCTGTCCGAGGTGCGATAAAATTATTTCATTTTCGTTTAGGACACGTCAATTGAGGACCTAATGAGTGAAATAGCGGAATGGAATGGAATAGACGCAGCAAGTCAACGTGTCCTATTTGCAGGTAAATGCACCGTTCATTATTGAATTATTTTAGACATTTCCATTTAGATGACGCTACTGATCTGATATTTATATTTCAAGGAATTTACAAAAAAACCTCTCATTTAGTCAAATTTATCTATTATTTACAGCCAGGGAGCTACAAATGATTAAGAATGGGAAGAAGATGTATCTACCAGACTATAATCTGAAAGACAAGTCCCAGTTATTTGTAGTGTTTCAGCTTCCGGGAGGAAATGACCCGGATACACAAAAGAAACCCCGCCTTAAACAACTTGATGATGACGTAGAGCGATCTGATTCCCCAGATATGATAACTTGGGAAGATGAACCCGAATATCAACGTGCAAAAATGCCTTGTGGACATGCCATTGGTACGTATGCCGTCGTAATGATATATCTGTGATTTTTATTAAATTGATACGTTTTTCCCATGGAAATTGACGATTAATGTAACGTTAAAATTATATCAAAGGTGGGGTTACAAAATCCACCTACTCTCTGTTTTTTTCAAAGTTTGCAGTGTTAAAGGTCTAGTTACATAAAAAGGCATAATGGGCCTGAAATATAATACTTTGGTATGTGGCAAAGGGACCCCTTATGTCCACATTTTGAACATATTTTTTTAGTTTTTAACTATTTCTGTTGATAAAAAATACCTAATTCTTTATGTCATACCAATGTATAATGATATTTACTTATCATTTTTACTACAAATTGATTTTATAAGCAAAAGATTTAAAAATATTTGCAGGATTAAAATTAAGGATATTGGGTTTGCTCGAAATATTTCGCATGTTATCGATTTTGTCCACGCTTTTAAACCATTTTAAAAACATGCCATAGGTATCATCTTATAACGTAATTTTTTCAAAAACATTAAAATCCGGGAAAATAGAATTTTATGGGCTGAAATGTAGCCAGGATATTTTTTTCTAAAAAATCAGTATTTGCCCTCGATGAGAGTAAATTAAAATTGACCATAGATATCATAATAAAACAACAGTTAGTGATAGAACTTGGTAAACTAATATATATACTATACAATTAGTGCATTTTTTCTTACATATTCCAGTACAGTACAAAAAAGCTTAATAAATAAATATACTATTGGGTGAAACTTTTTTTTTAAATATCAGAAATCACAATTATTGGAAAGAAAAATTTTCGTCAGCAACTCATACTTTTAAGATACAAATTAAGATTATCCATCCCTCTTAAAGATAACAACTATTTTGATTTTAATTGAATTCAAAATGATTAAAGAGGGAAACAGAGTTGTATTTGCGTTTCAAATAAAATAGGCCGGGATCAAGGGGGGTCCACGTGCACCCCTCCACCACAACTTAAAGAACCAATGTTTTTCTGAAGCCTTATGACCCACTGATAACGAAATCGAGAGGTAACATTGTATAAACTGGGATGAACTTCCGGTTATGACGTCATCAAGATGGCCGCTATCTCAAATTTCAAAAACAATTGAAAAATAGTCATAACATTGACATTTTTCAACCGAAGAAGACAAATGAGGTATCAAAATGACCACATATCAGGACCATATAATCCAATATATGTAGTTTTTTCTACGCAGGAAATGAAAAATCGGATTTTAAGCTCAAAATGGGTAATTTTTAAGCAAATTTTTCATATTTGGCTTGACGCAGCAAAAATGTTTCCCAACCGCAAACTATTATTTCTAATCAGTTATTTGGCCTCTTATCAATCAGTAAAACAACACCAACAAAAAAAGAATGCTAACATTGTATAAGCTCCGGTTATGACGTCATCAAGATGGCCGCCTTCTAGATTTTCACTAACAATTGAAAAATAGTCATAACATTGACATTTTTCAACCGAAGTAGCCGAATGAGGTATCAAAATGACCATAATAGAACAACAAATACACATCGGGACCAAATAATTCAATATATGTAGTGATGTCTAGGCAGGAAATGAAAATATCGGATTTTAAGCTCAAAAATGGTAATATTTCAGCAAATTTTTCATATATGGTTTGACGCAGCTAAAATTGTTTTCCAACAAGAAACTATTATTCGTAATCAGTTATTTGACCTCTTATCAATCAGTAAAAACAACAACAACAAAAATATATAGATATGCAAAAGAGAATTATTGTTATACCATCATTTGGTTTACAAAACATCACCGGATGCGTATACAAGGCATGTGATTGCTATTTTTTCCAAACCGCTGAGACTACAGGTTCCGGGTGTCTTAGAATTTCCTGAAGATAGCATTGGCTATTGACGATTAATGTCTTAACACATTTGAATTTTAAGTTGGCTTAATATCGAAGTGGGAAATTCCTAACATAATCCATTTTCATGTTCGAAAGTTTGTAGACTAGTAGCGTCTCAAAATGATTTTTACAGCACAACGCCAACTAATAGGGTATCAAATTACAACTGAAGAAAGCATTTGTTTCCGTTAATACCACGACACTTTCCGAAATTTGTGTCTTTTAGAAATGGCACACCCATTGTTAACTCTATGTCCTGTGTATAACGTAAGGAAATGTCAGATGGTTACTACAGTATCACATATTTCTTTCAATAGTTCTTAATGATAAGCATCAGCGTTGTGCGTGCTTTCTCGCCAGAGTGTCGTTGAGCTGATGTGACATTACATTACCGGTTAACCATCGTGGTTCTAACTTGTCAACAGTCCATGGCCAGAGGTAACATCAAGAACATCGGGTTCGCGGATGTGGGAGCTCTTCTTGTTTTCAACCTAGTGATTCACATATCGTATATGATGTTCCAGACCTCCCCGGTAGGATGGAAAAGACACCAGATCCACATTCTTCGAAGGTTTGAGTTGCTTCTCCTTAATTCGTATGAAGCACAATTCTTCATCCTGGTGAACTCTTAGTGACCATAGATGGCACAGGTGAATTCTTTGAGGTCATAAATGAGGTCCTCTCTTTGCCAAGTCTGGAAAGCACTGTAGAAAACTTTTTTTTCTGGAGAGTCTTCAATGGTGTCTCCACGCATACACCAGATGCGACACAACCAGTGCCTTCAAGGGACTGGGAAAAGTCTGACCAATGAAAAATATTTAACATTTATGACCTCATTAAAGTATCGAGGATATCACCTATGTCATCTGTTGTCGCACGAGTGTCCACAAGGTTGATGAATGGTGCTTCATACGAATCATGAAGTTATGGAATCATTACACCGTTCGAAGAATATGGATCTGGTCTAATTTCCTGAGAAGTCTGAAACAGCATATACGATATATTAGAATCTGAAGGAGATCCCACATCCCTGAACCTGTTGTTCCTGATATAAACTCTGGCCATGGATGGGTCATGAAAGATGACAGGCTAGAATAACACTGGTAATATAGTGTCACATCAGCTCATCGACATCGAAGACGACGCTCAGACTTTCGACGAATTGGATACTGATATCCCGATTACTCTGATTCGGAAAGCATGTACCAGCTACCAGACATGCAGAGTCACGTCAGAGGATAGTGCAGTGAGGCAGCAAAGCACGCACAATGATAATGGTTATTATTGAATTATATGGTCCTGATATGTAGTTGTTGTTCTATTGTGGTCATTTTGATACCTCATTTGTCCTATTCGGTTGAAAAATGTCAATGTTATGACTATTTTTTTTCAATTGTTAGTGAAATTCGAGATGACGGCCATCTTGATGACGTCATAACCGAAAGTTCATCCCAGTTTATACAATGTTACCTCTCGATTTCGTTATCAGTGGCTTCAGAAAAACATTGGGTCGTTAAGTTGTAGGGGGAGGGGGTGCACTTGGACCTCCCCTAGATTCCAGCCTAAAAATGTTTAATCTTAAACGAATACCAGCACCACAAAGGCTACAATCATAATTTTGACCAATCCGGGAGCCTTTATTTCGTTACAATGACAACAAAGTATCAAAAATTGTTACTATCTCATTCGGTATACCTCATAACTCATATGTATTTTACGTATTATTATATAAATTGTCATATAAATTTTTTAAAATATATGATTAATACATTTATCTTAGCTACATATCTGTTTAGGTAATTGTTAAAATTAATGCATGTGTCATGACAATTATAAATTTAGACCAAACTTTATCTCAATATTCTGCAACATTTTATCTTTTAAATCATATACATGAATACAGCAGCCATGGTAGAATTTCTGAATCCCATTGGTGGATGACAATCGGCTTGTTAGCCACATGGACTTTCTGGTCTGTATCTGGTGGGTGAAGGTAATTTCCTCATGGCTGCTGCATTCTCATTTCTATTTATTTATCTATTAAATCTATTAATAATATATGATAATTGTCATGACTTATGAAACATATACTTTCAAATGTTTTCAAATACTCTTTTGTGTCATTTGTATATATACATTTTGTTACCAGGGAGAGAACAAATATAATATATAGGCACTGCCTGTTGTTCGATCCTATTTCAACTTGTTTGTTTGAAATAACATTTTGTTGAAATGAAATAACTCATATGTACCAATTTTCATTTATTTAAAGATCTAGATCTAAAGATGCCCTTTCTAATTAACTGTTTTCTCGGATTTTAATTTCGAAACTAATTTACACATAGACAGAAAAAGTCATGAAAGTATTTTTAATGTGGGTTAAAATTGTGGACAAAACCCGTGATAGGGTGAAATGAGATGACAAAAACAATGACAAATGTTTCGCTTTCGTTATTTTCCAAAAGTTTTATTTTTCGAAAAAAATATTATTTCAAATAAAGTTTTCTGTTAATGATAAAAAATAAATGACTTACATATACGATCTACTTAAATGATTAAAAAAAGAAAAATATTAAAGAGAAATATTTAACAGAAGCTAACCTAATTTGGCATGTTTGTGCAGGTACTTTTCAAGGGGTAACTAGTAGTACTTTCGATATACAAAGTTTCAAGAAAATTTGGCTGTGGGCAGTTTCTGTGGGATTTTTAACATGAGCTTGAACACCACCTTTACAGTTCCATAATCCCTGACCAGATTCTGTACGTATGCCGTCGTAATAATATTTCTGTGATTTTGATTAAATAGAGATGTTTTTTCCCGAGGATATTGACGATTTAGGAAACGAGAAATGCTAAAATTATATCAAATTTACAGGTCCAGAATCCCTGACCGAATACTGTAGACGTTTGATGGCACTTGGAAAATGGCAGTTCCAATGTCCATATAAAGACATGGACACTTTAGAATGCTGTGGTCAGATTTGGGAATATTCTATAGTCAGCCGCCATGGTGTTACTGACCGAGGACGAAATGATTTACTTCGAAAATAAAACGTCAGAAAACTATATGCGTAGAGCTGCCGGTATTCAAGAATGTCCTAAATGTCAAGTTTTCTGCATGAGGCGAAATTCCAAAGATAGGCGGATCGTATGTCTATCCTGCAAGAAAGACGGCAAAACGTACGAGTTCTGTTGGTACTGCCTCGGCGACTGGAATTCACCTGGAACCAGTAACTGTGGAAATGATGCATGCACTGGTGAGGATCCGCGACTGAAAATCCTGAAAGAAGCCAGACTAAAAGAGGTAGTTGGAGTTGAAGGATGCCCATCGATCCGAGCCTGTCCAAAATGCGGATTGCTGATTGAACATACAGAAGCCTGTAAACACATGGTTTGTGTATGTGGCCAGAAATTCTGCTTCATTTGTCTTACCAAACCTAGAGCCGATGGCAACTATCGCTGTGGAGCCTACAATAATCCTTGCAAAATCGCTCCTATCCAAGAGAAGATTGGCAACATGGATGAGGATAACGAAGACACCTCAGTTGTTACTGGAGATGAAACTGCTGACGATAATACAGAGCGAACAAGTTTGACCCTTAACATCGACTCTGACCTGGAATCGTCTGAAGATGAAACAGAAGTCTTTTTACAGACTGAAATAGACATCTGGTACGACAGATGGTATGCTGCTCCTATCCAAAAGAAGATTGCTAACACTACTGACGAAGGAACAGAGCGAACAAGTTTGACCCTTACCACCGACTCTGACCTAGGATTGTTTGCTGATGAAACCGGATATTCTGGCGATATCGAAATCGACAGGTTGAACGCGGAAGAAGATGCAGATAATGCGGTGCAGAATACTTCTAGCATATCAACCCAAAGGCATTCAGCGCGAAGTGATGAAAGTGAGTCGAATATTCCTCAAAATGTCAATAGTATCTTTTTCCAAATGCATTCAACACTAAGGGAAGAATTGGAACGGGATACTTCCATTAGGATGATCGAAAGAGGGAATGTGGAAGAAGAAACAAATGAATTGGTACAGAACACTTCTGACATCACAATCCTAGGCCAGCCACATCGAAGTGATAGGGATGAATATGACGCCAATTCTGAATCGGGATCAACTCGGTCGGAGTGTACGATTTTGTAAACTTCACAAAGTTTGTTTATTTCCAAAAATCTGTGTTATAACCATCTGTTCTTGATAAATCAAATTGTGTGTTTTAGTTTTGACGAAAAGACACGTCACCCTGAATAGTGGACATAAAACGTACTTGATACTATTATCCGTTGATTACCAGGAATTGAACCTGAACTATAATTTCAGCTTATTTTACCTGGAATATTGATGAATAACCCGTAATGTTTGTAGACACCTTTAATAGTGTTATGTATGGCGCTATGTATTTTAGTTATATTATAAGGAAACTATTTGTAAATTTCAGACTTGAGACCAATCTCAACTGTAAGGCACACATGTAAAATATCCCCAGTATGTTTGTTTATTTGGTATTTGTTTACTGGCAATACTTGAAATAGATCGTTTTACAATATACGAACAACTTATTTATGACTTCTGTATACTCCCTTGCTATATGTGGGGAATTATTTAGTGCTATGTGAGAACTGCATGGACAGCCGATATGATTTACAACGTTTATTTAATACAATGTACTGTGTGAATCTGTATGTGGATATGTGTTTTGACGTGAATTCTTAATTTGGGGAGCCATCGACGACTAAGAAAACTAAGTATCCAAGGATACTCGCAGTCAGATAGGTAACAATTTAAACGTCTGTATTTTTTTACCACCATTAATTGAGTGTGATATATAACTGTAGCTTGTATAATCGTGTAAATATTATTAAATTGTGATTTCAAATTTAGTTCTCATTACCCCATCGCGCGTTCAGGGTTACAGTGGCTGATTTATGTGTATTTTTACTTTTTGTATCTTACCCATCTATTCGAGGGGACTCGATCAATACCTCTGTGGTTCATTTATCATACACTGTACTAGTTACCTTTGAGTTGTGGACAGGTAATGTCTGTCATTCGGCCAATACACATTCGATGTGCATGGTACAATTCATATAATGGATTAAAACCTTCTTTTGTTAATTAGTATTACAAATAATTGTCACACTATATCTAACTCACGGTGTAGAACAATTTTGGCCGTTATTTTATGTTATAATTGATTTCAAGATGTATGTGATTTAATTAATATTCAATGTCCTTTTCATAAGTTTGTCTTCTATAAAAAAATATTTCAAAAATGTGTTGTGCCTTTTCTGGATGGTCATTGATGTTTGGTAACGTTCCTACAGACACAGCTCATTGTGGAGTAGGATTGTTTGAACAAAATGTTATATATCAAAATAAAATTACATTGAGCAATATACGTGCTTATTATAAACTTAGACAAAAATATTATGGATTGGATGGGTTTTGGACTGGGACCAGAGGGGGATTTTTATTTTTAAACTTTAAAAATGCTGTTTTTGATTGGCCGATACATTTCGCAGAAGTATTCATCAAATGCAATATCTCGAAATCCTCGGCTAATTATATGTGACGTCATAAACTCTTTTGACGTTGAGTCGTAGCCATATATAGCATAAAGGGACTTTTCGAATTCAGTGACGTTAGGTTATCTATTGTAACGTCATTATATTGTAACTTCAATAGAACGGAAACGGACAAAAATGTCAGCCGCACAGCTGATCCAGCGGTAAAACTTACCGATTCTATCAATCGGAAACATAAGGTTTAGGACATTTATCAAATACTATAATAGCAATAAACTACTCTTGGAAAAGAAACAGTCCAAATATTTGTAAGATCATTGCGTCAGTGTTAGTATATTCTCTTTGAATGGGATAATATCATGTGAATTTCATGAAATAAAACAGTTATCGACCTGTTTTCAGTTTGATAGAGTGATATAACCTTTGGTGTGCGGCCTCGCGTTATATCACTTCCTCGGGTTGATAACTCGCCGTGTCCACCTGAAAATAGGTCGATAATCGAATATTTAATACTTTTGTGCAATGACAAACATCCATGCATTAAAGTCACTTCCTTGCGTTTCATAGGGTCCGTAATGATTGACGTATGTGCTTATTTTACAAAGTCTATATAAAAGTTCAACTGTATAAAAACGTGTATGGTTTAAAACTTCATTATTATATTCAACGCTTAATGGTGATAATGACACTTAAAGATATTCACCTAGATGTTTGTATAGTGTTTCGTCAAGGACGTATTGTATCAATGTTGATTTTTCGTAAGAAATGATTTGGTACGCAATTGCCTTTCGCCAAAACGGTATTTCTTCTTAGGAAAATAAACAGGCCTTAGGACACTTTAAACGATATATTGATTTGTACTTTAAAATCGGAAGATCATTAAAAGCATGTCATCATTGTTAAAACGTATTTTAGGAAAGTCAAATGCTCATGATGGTGTAAGAAATTAATGGGGACTTGCATGTTTACAATAATTTGACATAACTTAGGACTTTCGTCCGGAATAGTTTTGCATTACATGTACATCACTAAATGCCTATTTGTTTGTTTATTTTGATTTGTTTCTTTGTAGCTGAAGTATCATCACCAGCAGCAATTATTTACGCAAAAAAAATAATTAAAATAATGTAGTTAGGGTTCTGTTTTTATACAGTAGTGACTTACTTCGCCCACATTACCTTGTCTAATATATGTACATGGTTATAGTGTCGAATTCCTACTGTGATACACGTATATGCAATGTCATGGTCACCAGATAGTCGAACCCTCTAACAATAAATCATTAACTGTATATCACAATCGACTCACGTGTAAAAAACCGATGAAAAGGAATGATGTAACATTTTTGCTTAAACTTAAGAGGTATATATCACACACGTAGCCTTGATTAAGTCGTATTATGCATGTCCTATCAGCCTAACAGTAGGCCTATTATTTAATCATGTTAAAGGCTAAACAATCGCTGCAATGCACCTATAATTATCCATTGTTTAATTAATGATGACGTGTACAAATTAGGAGAGATGAGTTAATCTTGGTTGTAATCTCATAAATCTTGCTTTTCTTTATGCTAAATACTGTATTGGTTTTAGTTGAAAAGTAAATCTTTCGGTTTATAATAAATGTTTTTTGTTTTTTCATTTTTCACCTTTTTGGAATATGTTCTTGAATTATTAACTTTCATTTTTGGTATATATATAATAATGCCATCATACACAAAATTTAGCATTAAGAAATAAGGTTTTCCCAATTCCAACTGAACGCCAAAAAGGAGTAGCCATTACCAAACAGTTGTTGGCTTGATCTTTCAGTGGCAAACAAATTGAGCTTTAGATACATATAGTAAGTGTATATTTTTATTCAACTATTAGCTGGAGATAATGTTTTTTACAAATAGTGTTAAAGAGTATTCATCATTAACTATTTTGCGATCATTGGTCGAGTTTCATAATTTGTTTCTCAGCAAGACGTATGTCCTTAATAGTTTGAATTTATATAACAATAAAACTTAATTGAAAGTCAACTTTGATAACGAAATAATTTTATTTTAATCAAATTCCAGTCAATCTAGTTAGTCCACTAATCTCCTCGATGATTTGAATTAAATATAATGTATTGTTTTGCATTGTAGTATATTTTTTATCTCCCCTCTTCTCTTTCTGTCATCTTTTACATGAATAGGAAGTTAAACCAATCAGTTTTTACCAAATACTGCTTCTTTTATGTTGTGTTAGTGACCCTAGTTTTAACCACTTTTTTCACAAAATAGTTAGCGAGTAATTTTGGGAGAGCTAGAAAGCAGATTCAAATCTAACGCAAATAATTGTATATGAATGCTCTTGATTGCGATTTTATATATTCAAGAATATGTTGAAAATAACACGCACAATTAAGTAGTTTTTAAAACATTACCTTTCCTAGAACTAGAATGCAATTAGTTTTTTTTATTCACCAACATGTCCTCTCTGGTTGGCAGTTATGGGTTACTGTAGACAGCCTTTGTTGTCATTCGTATACATGTACATATTCTACAGTACTGATGTTTGTCAATAAAGGTCTATACCTTAAAAAAGCAGCGCATTCTCGGTATTACACTATACATTTACGTCAGCTACAGTACAGGTACAGTAAATTTGATAAAGAAATTCAACGAGCCTGAAATTTTCAAATTGCGTTTTAAAAGTTGTATAGAAGACAATGAATGGAATAAAAATAAATTTCCCATTTCTCCTTATAGTTCTTTTCTTTTTAAATGATTACCATAATTAAAATACAACAAAATAACAGATATGTAAATAAGCTTTCTGTCATACTAAACAACCGACTTTTGTTTTGTGTTTTTCATGACAGTACCCTTGTGTTTAACTCTAAAACAAATTGGGGACCGTCGCGCGGCCGAGTGAGTTTAAGATGTCCCGACATATTACCAACAAGCCCTCCACCTATAGGTTTAGAGGTTTGAAATCCCATGTAGCGGGCAGTTGCCCAAGTACTGAACCGCTGGTCCGCTGGTTTTTTCACCGGGTTCCTCCGATTTCCTCCGCAAACAAACAATACTTGGCACGTCCTTACTTGAGATCATGGATATTAATAGGATGTTAAAATTAATAAATCCTAACCATCTTACTATAAGATACTAACTTTATTCGCGCATGTCACGTATTTCACGTGTAGGAAATGGCGAAAAGTTTCACCGCGAATAGTAATTTAAGTAAAAATCAATAGTAAGTCTAGAATTAAAAAGTTTTCGTGATTAATCTGTCCTGCATAAAAACATGAATATTAGGTCGCTGTGAAAATCAGTTTGACTCACATTACATTAAGGCTTGTTTAATTTCAGTAAACAACAACATCGGTGTGAAAAGTATGGTCCGACTTTATTTAAGCATTGATGTCACTATTGATTTTAATTTTTATCGGGGTATGAAAAAAAGTTGTTTGCAAACTGTGTGAATCCGCGTAGCGGATTCTCACATAAGTTTGCAAACATTTTTTTTTTCATACCCCGATAAAATTAAAAAATAGTGAAATCAATACTTATAATTAATTTTATACTCTATTTGATAAAATGAAGTATGTTTAAATGTACCATTATAGTGGTTTTTCAAGGGATTCTTTTTTCCGAATCAATACGCAACGTAAATGTCTCTATTGTGACGTCACGATAACGTCGGGGTTTCGCGCCATTCTCGGAATATTTTTTTCATAGTGGTATGCAAAAAAAGTATTGGCCAATCAGAAAGCCAGATTTGGTATGAAAACCAAGAAAAATTAATTATACAGGTGTACATTAAATCAGGCAGAAACCAGCAAATTTATTTTGAAATACACAAAGTGAGTATTAAAGTATTAGATAATATATATCTCACATATATCTTTATCTTTAAAATCGGAACAAGATGCTTTGCATCGCCAACATTTAATATTTCAGTGTTTGTTGAAGTAATATTACGCATAATTCTTCCTGGTAAGAATAGATTTTTATAGAATATAAGCATTAAAAGATCTTAATTAAGACTATAAAACAAATCCTCATATGTATTGTTGTCATATTTTGTCTAATGCAATAATGTTTCTATATATATAAAAGGAGATAGTCGGTCTTAAAAGCTGCCAATCGATTCGAGCCTGTCCAAAAGTGTGGGATACTAATTCAACACATAAAGGTTTGCAAGCAGATGAAATGTGTCTGTGATCAGAGGTTCCGTTTCATTTGTCTAAAGAAAGCTAGCGATTCTGGCATCTACAGCTGTGGAGCCTTCAGCAGTCATATTACACATGTGACATATTAAAAAATATTACACAGGTGAAATAATAAGATATCAAACAAATTATGTGATAAATAAACTTTTACTGAAGACCATAACTAACGGCTGGTCCTTTTGGTAGGTATTTAAAGGGACATGAACCTTAAATAAGTTGTTCTGTATGTTTAGATATGGGTTTCAAACGTTTATTGAATATTTTATTACAATGATTGGTTATCTAAAACGACAGGAAAACGTGGGTAATACCTACCCCAAAAAATGATAAAAATAGACTGTCATATTCTATTTTTCGAACCAAACCGAAAGAAGGTCGAAAGCGATTTTATAATGAACAACAAACTTGGCAACACGATAAGGAATATTAGTTTTTCCACATTTTTAATATTGTTTTCTAATTTACGATCGTTGACATATGAAGTATAAAGCCATATTTGTTAATATTTGTTATTAATAAATTTGTGTTTAGAATGATAAGTCAAAAGTCTCAAACGAGACTTTTCATTCGACAGGGCACAGCGAAGGGAGGTTCTTGACTTAATTGCACATATGTAGATCACGCTACAATAAAGTAGGACGTTGCTCGCGTCTCTTGCATTTCAGCGATCCATTTATATTAATCTACTTTCCCAATCACGCACGTTACTTACTCTTGCCGTACTCCGTTTTCTATCGGAATCTGTTTGTGTTCCCTTCAGCCACGTTCAAACTACAGAAAGATGGAATTTCCATTATAAGTATTTTACTTTTACACATTTGCACAATAACTGATATATATTACTTAGTAAGGTATCTGAGACGTCTTAAATATGTATTTTATTCAAATTTGCATAGTTTATTTAGGGTTCTTGTCCCTCTATGGAAAGTCGAATGTTGATGATTGGATACCGGATTGATGAACAGCTGATACTTGGTTTGTTTGTTTGGTGTAACGTTTTGTTAACAGACGTCAGGGCTAGTGGAATGAGCTGACCACATTGAGGAGATAAAGTTTGTGTTAGTGTAATAGAAACATGACGTGTTTTTTTTTTTCCAAAACGAGGCCGCATCGACAACAAACGGAAGAGTGCAACAAAAAAGACAGATTGCAGTGACAGTGTTGCCGCCCCACGGCATGTTCAGTAAAAAAAATAACAACATTAAATCGACGGTGCGATGGACTGTGTTATACATTTCATATCATCCTAAAACACTTCATGTTACTTATATACGCTCTGCTTTATCTTTATTACATTCAAACAATTAAATCAAGTTAGGGTCCTGCCGCTGTGTATTTTCGCGTGGCATATGTGGTTTGAAATTTAATTCAACAACGCTGTGGGTATCGTCGAGTCCAAACAAGTATATCCGCGAGCAAGCTTCCCACTTGAGCATACATGCACAGTCCTCTGAATTTCATTCCACCTAGAGATATCATAGGGTGCTACCCGATTCTCATTACTAATTTTCTCCTACCTCTTTGTTTGCCGATTCAGATATAAAAAATTTTCCTGTGCATGCTTTCAATTTCAGCCATGTTGGATACTTTTTTAGTTCGTTAACAATGCGCATTGCCGCGAAACCTCGACAAACACAATATATCGCAGCTTCATTTGCATACTATTCTGTCTGACTGACAATCGTAATAAATCAAGGATTTCCTTCAATTTTGTATTCAAGACACATTTATTCAATCTCATACGAATAAAGAAATTAAGATTGAAGTATTTTTAATATGTTTTTTCATCTTTTCTTCCGTTTATCGGATTTTACAAAAATATTTATTTGGTTGGACGAAACCTACCTTTAATATAAACATGAAACTTATAATTTCGTTTCTATATAAAACAGTAGGCTGAGAAAACCGTCATCATGCGACGTCATATCTGGTTTGTGACGTCAATAAAAGTGTTTTTATACACATGTGTCTTATGATATTTAGGACATGGCCGTATGGCAGGGTCCAGTTATGTGATACAAATTTATTAAGCAAGTAATTGTCCAGATATGAACATATAGAACACAAAATCTATAAAGTGCTATTTTAATCATGAAATAAAATGATGTCAAACCAATATAATTGTTGACGTAAATGATATGTTAATCATCCCGTTATACACATGGAATACACATAAATACACTAAATGACGACAGAGTCAATATCATGTGACTTTGTAGCCCTTTCCATACAGCATTCTCTTGGCAGGACTAACAGGTCCGATGCTGCCCATAGGTGTACCACGTGATCTGATCTGGTCACGTGAATGTTCCCGTCCTTGCTCGAGAAGAAAGGATTGCTGTTGTCGTGGCGTGTACATTGTCGAGGAGCTGGTCAGCGTTAGTACAAGGCCTCTGAAATGTCATTAATATATTACCTCACTTCACATATTTACAACTACAAATTAAATTTTCAGGTACTTGTGTGATTTTCCCCTTTGTTTTTGTTGCGAGGAATTAGAATTAGGAGATATCACAGCTAATGATTTCATTTTGTAGAAAAAGAGGAATTTCCTCGATTTCAAATCATGACTTTAAATAAAAATGATATTTTGCATATTAAGTTTTATAAAATTAATTAAATATTGTTTTCATAGATGCATTTTTGTCTATCAAAGTTAATTCCCATCGTGGCACTCAATCAGTACTGACAGGGTGAAACGCTGGGGAGTATCTTTGATAGATTAGAATGGTATAGATAATAACAGTTGTTTGATTAATTTACGTTAGTTACTCTTATATCAGATTGAAATCCTTTTGGAGATAAATGTTGGTATATGATTCCTATAGCATGAAATATATGTACAAGCGTAAACATGTTTGAAACAATGTGTCCCCCCGCATGACACATGATCATTACTGCCCAGGCTTTATGATACACGAGACCTACCGTTGGGCGCGTTGACTCGTTGTACCCTAGACAGAATGTCGTGAGACATCAATTTCGCAATCCCCCATCTCGTTCTGAGCATACTGACTTCACGCGCATCTTTTCCAGACTGGTAGGGATTTGGATTCTCGGGACGTGGGATCATACCTAAATCTCCCCAGGTTGATAGTGGAACAGCGTGCCCTTACTATTGGTGGCGATAGGCGAAACAGGAGGCGCGCTACAATACATGGGAATAGTCGTAAGAGTAAAATTGTCCCATAGTTGAGTCACTGAATCATTCTTGATTAAGAAGTATTCATACGTGAAGATGATATTGCAATATATCTATACAGCATATAATGAGTGTTCATTTCATAGGAGATTCTATCAAAAATTTGCTTTTATTTTTTGTAAGCATTGGCGAGCAAAACAATTGAACGAATTTCATAAAATCGCATATGGAATGAACACAAAATTGTCATATCGCTACAACAACCTACATTTCGAAAAGGTTCAAGGTCAAAAGCTGTTGCAATAATCTAGCGAAAAATTAAGATGAGTGAAATTTAGATGTCTCAAATATTATACTTTCACATATCAAAGAAACACAATTTTACAAAGGATGACAATTTTATTGAATCGTGCCCTATCTGGGCTTCGAGCTCAAGATCTACGGTACCCAATCGCCTAACCAAACATACTTGCGCCTTCTACCACTGCGCCACATCCACGTCCCCCAAAAAGGGCTTTTCTATGACAAAGGTGATAGTCGGTTCGATATGCTGACATGATTACTGTGTAAATTGTCAACTTAAATCTTTGAATCAACATCACATAGTGCATCTGATACATTGTGTTTAATAAATTTCAAAGAAAACACGAGTTAGCAAAGGATGACAAATTTATTGTCTCCTGCCCTATCCGACACTCGAACTCACGATCTACGGCACCTAATCGCCTAACCAAACATACCTGTGGCTTCTATCACCGCACCGCATCCTTATTATGATATTATACTTTCATTACCAATGATAATATACAAAGCACTCACCCTCGCTTTAAAGACATTTTCCTGGAATTTCACTTGCACTCTTTTTTCCGTATCCTGTATTTAGACGTACTACTTTTCCCAGATTTTGGCGCGGTTACCATGGTGACCGATACCAAGTAATTCTTCATAATAAGGCGTTTTTAGGGTCCGGTTCATCGTCTGTCTTCTATTCCATACACCGGGGTCACAGTCCCGGTAACGGCCTCTTTCTAAACATAGAATGCGGACTGCTTTGCTATTCACGTCCGATGTTATTTG